>NW_028146744.1:7127075-8392075 GCF_055883805.1 Amblyomma maculatum | reverse complement strand
ACCTTTTTAAAGTGCCGGATCTTGATTTAATTTTGCGCTGTATCGTTTAAATTTGGACATACATCCTGCCACGCCACTAATAAAGCAACTAAGGCTTTCGTCTTGAAGATACTAAGAACTCCGCCTTAAGAGTAGGACGGAAAGGGCGGAAGATATCCTCGGTCAGAGGTTGACTGGGCTGCGCAGAATATTATTAATCTGCCCGTGCGCGATCTGTTGGAGCGTACTTCCATGCATACAGGCGCCACTTTAAGCAAATACGCGAGCATGTAATTTGCTAACCACCGCGATTTCCGCGATTGAAACTTGTCTCATAAGATTCTACCTTATGCAAAAAGAGCATGTCGTCCTGAGGCCCGTCGTCCTGAGGCCGTCACCACCGAGAAATCAGCGAGGCCGACGTCACGATTAGCGGATGGGCGATAAAGGCAAACATGTTTGTTTTTCTGGGCCTTGGAGTAAACGGCTTAGGCTTAGTTGTGAGTCAGCGCATGTACTGGGGCTTTCTTGTTTCTTGTCCCTTGTCTTCGTGTTCGCGCTGTTTATATTAATAATGAATAAGTACCAACTCGCCTAACAAAGTATCTTGGTGAGCACAGCGTTCCTTCCCTCTATCCGTGTCTGTCTGCGCTACTGGTACATATCTCAATGGATCACCAACCAGCCTAACAAAGATCTATTCTAATACGCGCACGCTCACAAAGGCTTGAGTTTTGTTAGAAAAGGTGCAAAGATCCCCGCTTTTTCCGCCCATCGGGCACCGTGTCCCGTCGAGGAGGCGAACGAGCACGCCGCGAAAAGCTCTCTTCTGGACAACAGTTTACTGGGAGTTTCCTCGTTCTTGAAAAGGTCTAGCGGGGGAGAAACAAGACTAGCCAAGGCAGGATCATACCAGACGTAGTTTACCACTGAATTTCAAGCAGGAAGATAAATTTTGCATGGGCAACCAGACAGGTGAGTTAAAAACCTCGCAGAAGGAACGCGTAGTAAGAAGCATGGCGATTGCTGTAACTCCGCTAACAATGATTCTTTTGAGAAATATGATTTCTGCTGCGAAGGTATGTTCCGCAACACCCGAGATGAAATACATTTTTTGGCCTGATGCTTTTTAATTAAATGTTTTATTCTCAACTATTTTCATTCCAGGCATTAACGCCAAGCGCCTACACTTCCTTTCTCTCTGAACAGGAGGGTTAAACAAAAACCTCCGAATGATACTTCTCACGAACATTTGCCCGTTTATGCTCCTGCCTAGATTATGGCTGCGAGCCCGTCATATTTAAAGTGCGCAACTTGGGAATGCGTCTCTTAGCTGCTGTATGCGTCACCTGTGAATAGTCTCTACAAATTAACCCTTACTCGTTGAAATGGCAGTCATTCTTAAATGCTATCATATGTAAAAAAATACACGGTCCTTACCTGAACTGCTATTTAACGTAATATATTTAAAATGCGCCTTCGAAACACTGTCCAGTAGCATACTGCAAGCGATAAAAACAAGCCCAGTGCGCTTCGAGAACAAATGAGAGGCATTAGTAATACCTATTATCCCTCCCAATATTGCCTTAAGAGACAATCCGCAACCACCAAGGTACTGCCTTCTAACATTATGTCACTTCATATTAAAGTATTACATAACACGGCACAAACACATGCAATAATCGCTGCTTCTTAAAGAAAACTATGCATCTAACAGACTTTTACAAAGATTGCCCAAGAACAGCAACGCGCGTCAAAAGGGAAGTTGGGCAAGAAAAACGGGGAAAAAACGAAGGCCTCCGAGCTGTGCGTCTTCCTTCCTGAATGTTATGTCTATGCATAGCGGCGGGAAAAACCGTAAATGAGAATGCAAAAACGGGCAAATACACAGATTTACTATGCCTATAGTCACAACAAAAGTATCTAGAAATGCAGTTAAACGTTTTGCTAGAAGTGTCGTTCACAACTTAACAAAAGCCGTAACACAAGGACACACCAAAAAGCTTTGCTAGGTTCCGGGCCATGTTGATGAAATCTGTAACAATGAAAAACCTGACATGTGTGCAGCACAAGCTCGAAACGAAGAAAATCTTAAATTATGCAATCCTTAGAAATATTGCAGGAAGGTAGTACTTCAATGATAGGTAAACGGCAGACTGAATAGTAATTGAAGTGAAAAAAATGGTTACCCTGGGTTACCCTGCCCCAGCACAATGGATGTCATTTTCTTAACAAGAACATTTCATTTATGTCAGTTTAAGTCCAATTCGCACGACACACACGCATCTACACGGACTTTTATTTTTGTAAAAAAAACAGATATCAACATGCAAGCTATGTTGAGAGGTTATCATCCTAACCCACATTTTATTTCCATGCACATAGCTCGAGAAATTAGGACAAAGGCAGTTTTCATAACTTGATGATGAACTGACATTTTTCTACATTAATCTTGGTTACTCTTAATGTAAAAAGGGCCCCTTTCGGGCAGGCGCAGTGGTTAGGGAGCTCCAGTGCTGATCCCAAGGACGGGAATCGAATCCCGCGGCGGCCACTTTTCGATCGAAGCGAAAAGGCGCCCGTGTGCGATGTCAGTGCACGTTAAAGAAACCCAGGCGGTCGAAATTTCCGGAGCCCTCCACTACGGTGTCTCTCGTAGCCTGAGTCGCTTTGGGACGTTAAACTTCATAAACCAAATCATCTCAATGAAAACTTCATTCGCCAAAATATCTTATGTTGTATTCTTAAGGGGCGTAATGATTCTAAACCAGTTATCGTATTTCAGAATGCACTTCTAAGTCAAAACTTCGTCCCATCAGATATATTAAACCCCGTGTTTGGCGCAAAATGTCCCTTTTGGCCCGTGCGCCTTCAATCTAACCCAACGCAACACATGCTGTACAAGTGCATGCTGCCGCCCATGCATTTGGCTCCGATGGTGCCACATGCTCAGACAGATGTCTCGAGCACAATGACCGCATTTATCAAAGCACATTAAAAAACACACTTGTTTCAGTTACCCCGAATATACTGCATTTTTAGTTTTTTTGTGTTGTATTACTTTTCATCGTTACGCAGTGCTGTTCTACATGGGTTTTCCCTTATGTACGTTGCTCTCATCCGCCTTGCACTGATACCGCCTGTCAATGTTGCGAGCTATGCCAAAAAAACGTTCTCGAGTGAAATTCGTGAACCTGCTGGTATAATGAATGTGGAATGGGTAAGCCGTGGTCGAGCAAGCATCCACGCCTGTAACCGTTCATCCTTGAAATGAAAGCCATCACAACAAATGGCGCGGCCGCTGTACCCTTGCAAGAACGTTTTGAAGTGGTTAAGCCGCTCGATAAGTTATCGGTATCGTTCGTGTCTAAAACGGACATTATTGGCTTCAATAGGTCATATTGATATGATAGAGGAAAAACCTCTTTCGGACGGGAAAAACTGCTAATGCAGGTTTATAAACGTGATCTGAAACTTTATTATCATCTAGAATACCATAATGTGCAAACAGTGATATATACATATTTATACTTGCTGAGAACGCTTAAAACGCAATGCAAAATGAAAAGCTTCGGTTACACTTCATATAATACTCATGCTCAGCCTTCGGTACAAGACCTGCCCAAGACAACTAAGTGCTTGCGACCGTCAGTTTCCCCGACCTGGTTGTTGAATACGGCGACGGGCAATGGTGAGACGTGAAAAGCCTAAACAATGACCTCACAGCACGAACATCACTTTACCAGTCCCACTTGTGCTGCCTCGACCCGCCGATGAATGTCCGCCAAGCCATCCTCTCAACAAGTTCACGTGCATAGCGCTCTGAACGATTTGTAACGGGTTCTACCCTAGGGAAGACGCCACCGGTGGACTTTGCGCTTCACCAGAACTTCCGTGTGGCAGATATTTCTGAAAGCTAAACATTTCGACAGATTTGCCTGTCTGGTTGGGTTGATAACTAAATAAAACTTGAAATTTCTCCAACCAACACTTTTATTTTATAAAACCCGACGTTTCGGAGCCGGCTCGGCTCCTTCTTCAGGGGTGCATGACGCGGGGCTGCGTCCGCGTCATGCACCCCTGAAGAAGGAGCCGAGCCGGCTCCGAAACGTCGGGTTTTATAAAATAAAAGTGTTGGTTGGAGAAATTTCAAGTTTTATTCAGATATTTCTGCTGCGCAACGAATTGGTGCGAGGGTTGGGGGGAACCAAGATACTTTTTGGGCTAGTTGGTACATAATCATTATTAGTTTAAATTGCGCGAACACGAAGACAAAGGACAAGGTAAAAGACAGCCACAGTACAAGCGCTGACTCACAGCTATGCCTAAGCCCTTTACTCCAAGGCCCAGATAAAAACCAACATGACGAAAACAAAACAAACACGTGAAACAACCCCTGGGTTCACCTGCTGCACAAAAAGTCACTCAAGAAAGACACCTCTTTGTTTGAAAGAGCAAGAGAAGTCTTGCTGACACACATATTGTCCGTTGAAATAAAATATGATTCCACTATCTCTCTCGTCATCTTTTCTTTGTGGCGATACAAAATCCTAAACTGGTCAAACATTGGAGTGCACTTCTGCTCCTTCTTCACTGTTTCACATGCATGGCAATGTGAGACCAGAAATGTTTTGTCCTTGCCACTTTCCAAGTTGTTCCAGTGTTCATGTAGTCTCTTGTTAATACATCGTCCTGCTTGTCCTATATAACAGGCTCCAAAGGAGAGTGGAAGCCTGTACACAACACCTGTCTTGCATCCAACAATTGGGTCTCTGTGTTTCACCCCACATTCTTGCTTCTGCGATTCTCTTTCCCTTAGAATAGCCGGGCAAATCCTCATCTTGAGCGGGGCGGTCAATGCGACGTCAACACCACACCTCTTGCCTACATTTTTGAGGCCATGCGAAATTCTGTGCACATACGGTACCACTGTAACCTTCTTCTTCTCAGCCAAGCGGGGCAGGGATTTTAGTCTGTGCGTTCTTTTTATGACTCTTCAGTACCCGGCGACTGGCCTCATTAATAACTGACTTCCGATAACCGGCCTTTTGCAATTCTTGTCACTTGTCTTTTAAAACTCTTACCCATGCCGTGGTAGCAAGATTTTTTCAACGCATTTACTAAGCATGTGTTGATCATCCCATTCTTCACAAATTTGGAATGCCCCAAATTGGAGCTTAGCAAGGGCTTCACCGATCTCGGGTTGTATTCCCAACAAACATGATCCTCACCTCACCGAATTGAATCATTAAATGTAAATACTGTAACCTATCGTCAACTGGTTATTCAACAGTAAATTCCAGCCCGGATCCACACACAGTAAAAACATCCATAATGTCCTTCATTCGTTGATTGAATCCTTCACGGTCTGTGAATACTAAAACGTCATCCACATACCTGAAGGTGGAATGATGTAGGCCCTCCAAGTTATCCTTCAGGTGTCTGTCCCCGTACATTACGAAGATGTCACTCAAGACCGGTGCAACACTCGACTCAATGCACACTCCAGCCTTCTGCGTATACAGCTTGTCCTTCCAGCCTATGAAGGTGGACTCCAGGTAGAGCCTCAAATGTTCAACGAAACTTCCAACACTTACATCTGAGGCGTCAATGAAGTCACATTCATTAGTGTCTTCAGTAATGCACATTTGAACACGCCTGAGGAGGCAGTCATGGGGGAGGCTATAATACAAATCCTTCACATCCATGCTGAAGCCAACACATTTTTTTTTGGATTGTGTTCTTAGAGGAATTCAACAAGGGCTTCAGAGTTAGGTAGCCTTAGGGGGTCTGATTAAGTGAACGAGGAAAGGTGTTTCTGCAAATATTTGGAGACCAGTTGCTGCCACCTGCTCTTCTCAGATACGATGGCTCTGAACGGAACATCTGGTTTATGGGTTTTTGCCGAAAAGAATACTTCCAAATGTAATTGCTGATAAAGTCAATGAGGAAAGGTGTTTCTGCAAATATTTGGAGACCAGTTGCTGCCACCTGCTCTTCTCAGATACGATGGCTCTGAACGGAACATCTCGTTTATGGGTTTTTGCCGAGAAGAATAATTCCAAATGTAATTGCTTGCATTGTTTCACCTGTTCACGTATCCGTTCAAGCCCAAGATCACCTAGTAGAGCCATAGCCCTCTCTTTTACCATGGTCGCTTTCATAGGAAACGTTTTCAAATTCTCAACAGCCGCCTCCGATTTTTCTTGAAACGCATTCTCAAAAAAATAGTAAAATACCCTTCTTTATTTGATAGTATAACTCTGAGGTCTCTCGAGGCCATCAATTTGGAAATATAGTTATAGGGCACTTTTTCCTTTTTAATCCTTCTTTTGTGTGCTCTAACACTTCCAAGCACTCATGGATGCACCGCGACCTATCAGAATTTGGAACTCTATTTGCAATACAGCGTGGCATGGTCACCTGTTCAGCCTCATAAACTCTAGGCTCAAAATAATACTCAGGACTACTTTTTCTGAGCATCAGTTTCAAGAAAGAGCGGAGGCTGCAGTTGAGAAGAATTTCAAAACGTTTCCTATGAAAGCGACCATGGTAAAAGAGAGGGCTATGCTCTACTAGGTGATCTTGGGCTTGAACGGATACGTGAACAGGGGAAACAAGGCAAGCAACTATATTTGGAATTATTCTTCTCGGCAAAAACCCATAAACGAGATGTTCCGTTCAGAGCCATTGCATCTGAGAGCAGTACGTGGCAGCAACTGGTCTCCAAATATCTGCAGAAACACATTTCCTCGTTCACTTAATCAGACCCCCTAAGGCTACCTAACTCTGAAGCCCTTGTTGAATTCCTCTAAGAACACAACCAAAGAAAATGTGTTGCCTTCAGCATGGATGTCAAGAATTTGTGTTATAGCATCCCCAATGATTGCCTCCTTAAGCGTGTTCAAATCTGCATTATTGAAGACACTAATGAATGTGACTTCATTGACGCCTCAGGTGTAAGTGTTGGAAGTTTCGTTGAACTCTTGAGGTTCTACCTGGAGTCCACCTTCATAAGGACAAGCTGTATACGCAGAAGGTCGGAGTATGTATTGGGTCTAGTGTTGCACTGGTCTTGAGTGACATCTTCGTAATGTACGGGGTAGACACCTGAAGGATAACTTGGAGGGCCTACATCATTCTACCTTCAGGTATGTGGACGACTTTTTAGTATTCACAGACCCTGAAGGATTCAATCAACGAATGAGGGACATTATGGATGTTTTCACGGAGTGTGGATCCGGGCTGGAGTTTACTGTTGAAGGACCAGTTGACGATAGGTTACAATATTTAGATTTAGTGATTCAATTTGGTGAGGATCATGTTTGTTGGGATTACAACCCGAGATCGGTGAAGCCCTTGCTAAGCTCCAATTCGGGGCATTCCAAATGAGTGAAGAATGGGATGATCAACACATGCTTATTAAATGCGCTGAAGAAATCTTGCTACCACGGCATGGGTAAGAGTTTTGAAAGACAAGTGACAAGAATTGCAAAAGGCCGGTTATCGGAAGTCGGTTATTAATGAGGCCAGTTGCCGGGTACTGAAGAGCCTTAAAAAGAACGCACAGACTGAAATCCCTGCCCAGCATGGGTGAGAAGAAGAAGAAGAAGGTTACAGTGGTACCATATGTGCAAAGAATTTCGCATGACCTCAAAAATGTAGGCAAAAGTTATGGTATTGACGTCGCATTGACCGCCCCGCTCAAGATGAAGAGGATTTGCCGGCTATTCGAAGGGAAAGAGAATCAAAGAAGCAAGAATGTGGGGTGAAACATAGAGACCCATTTGTTGGATGCAAGACAGGTGTTGTGTACAGGCTTCCACTCTCCTTTGGAGCCTGTTATATAGGACAAACAGGACGATGTATTAACAAGAGACTACAGGAACACCGGAACAACTTGGAAAGTGGCAAGGACAAAACATTTCTGGTCTCACATTGCCATACATGTGAAACAATGAAGAAGGAGAAGAAGTGCACTCCTAAGTTTGAACAGGTTAGGATTTTGTATTGCCAAAAAGAAAAGATGACGAGAAAGACAGTGGAATCATTTTTTTTTTTCAACGGACAATAAGTGTGGCAGCAAGACTTCTGTTGCTCTTTCAAGCAAAGAGGTGTCTTTTTTGAGTGGCGTTTTGTGCAGCAGGTGAACCCAGGGGTTGTTTGCCGTGATTGTTTCGTTTTCGTCATGTTTGTTTTTATCTGGCCCTTGGAGTAAAGGGCTTAGGCATAGTTGTGAGTCAGCGCTTGTACTGTGGCTTTCTTTTATCTTGTCATTTGTCTTCGTGTTCGCGGTGGGGGGGAAGGAGGGTATTTTCAGTCCCTTGCCGCGGGAAGGGGAGACCAATGAGAGGCGTAGCGGGCATTAGGGCTGCGACCTCTTGGCTTTTATCGAGGTTACCTCCAACGGTAACGGCGGTGGGTTCGCGCTCCTCCTGAAGCATGGAGATCGACCGGCTTAAGCTCGCCTTTCCAGCGCAGGGCTCGGCGGCGTACTTCCGCGTACTCCTTTTCCCTGGTACATATACGACCGTACTTTTTGCATTGAGCATTGTGACGCCAGCAGCTCTCCGCGCGTTTTGCTGCCATTGTGTACGTACTAATCATGCTGTCAGGCCGCAAAAACTAATTTTCCGTCAGTTTTAAAAGCAATACAAAAGCAATGATTTTTCACAAGAACATCAAAATTTCATAAAAGGACTCAGTGGTTGCAAAACATGGCGACAAGATATCTGGATTTGTTAAAAAAACAAACAAACAAGGAAGCAGGAATCGCATTCTGCATCAACGCAGCACGGAACACAGAAACGTTGGGGCAAATTTGAGCTCACGTTTACGGCTCCCTTTCTTGATCGTCGTCTGCGCACATACATTTAGCTGTTGGTTTGTTAAAATTCAGTCTCGTGTGTGGGGAGCGGAGTAGTGAGACGCCGATGCCCACATACACACCAAAGAAAGAAACGAAATTGTAAAATGGATACAAATATGCAGTATACAGGTAGAAGAGGTCAGGTAAAAGAAAAGGAGGAGGAAAGAATTTGGCCATTCAGCTCTTAGGCGAATCTATATGCAATCCTGTAATTTCGTTTTTTAGGGCTCCAGCACTGCTACCCGCATTCTCGCAAAAACCCCACGTCTGCATCCGATTAGACCTTTGACGTTCCCGAGGGACCTCAGGTGTCCGCAGAAACAATTCTGACGGATACTGCGCCTTTCCTTTCCTTTCCTGTAAACCAGTTATAGAACGTCGGTGAACTTCGATGCCTTCAACGTAACGCTGTTTGTGTTCAACAAGGGGCGAACAATGTACCGTGTGCAGCAACAACGCTCAGGCATTTCTCCACTGCAGATACCGCAGTGATTTCGGAACTTCCGCACACTTGCAGTGTTTGGTGTGGAAGCATGGCCGCCTGTCTAACGAAGTAAAATACCGTTTAATAACTGAGATATAGCAAACACAATCCCGCCAAAGACGCCCTGCTGCTGTACGATATCAGTTAAACCGCTATTTTTTTTTTTTCATCATAAGCACACGTGCCATTCAAAATCTAGTTATAACTCCGTTCGCAGCCTTCGTTTTCTCTCGCAGCAACCAGGGCGGGCGAGTAATACATGGTCAGCTTGTACAACAGAGCCACTAGGTTTTGCACAGATTCACTCTGCACATTAAACCGATGTACCTCTATTTCGCACAGATTTTTTTTATAGGGAAGCTTTTTCCTTGGCATTAAAGGAGAATTTGAACCCACCCTGCTGCTCGGAGCAGGTGGGCAAAGTCAGGTCTACAGCCAGACATGGCAGTAATTGAATTACCGTAATGAAATTATTGTACTTTAATTACTTTTCCCGGTAAATTGTAATGTAATGAAGTACTTTTCGTTTTGGTAATTTAGTATTGTAATTAATTACTTTTTGGTAGTAATTTCGCAGCAACAGTAGTTAATTCCTTTCGAAATTGCTTTTAATAAATGGCGCCACTAGTCCTTCAAAAGACAGCAAAATACGCTGCGAAAGCAGAAACGACGTGCGGCAAGAAGAAGCCAGCGTAACGGGTCGGCAAAAGGAGACGGAATTGAGCAGAACAGTGCGTCTGAGACCTCGTGTGTAGAAGGATCACTTAGCGCGGTATCCCATGGCAACCATTCTCCAAGCAGCTAGATACAAGGCGTCAAGGAAATGTCGAAGGGAGAGATGCTGCCAGAAGGCTGGTTGAAAACTAGTTTGGAGCGCGCTGCAGTGGCACTCCTTGTTGCGTCGGCTAGGGCACAGGGGTACCTGGTTGCATTCGTCACCGGGGCGAGGGAAGATTGTGGTTGGGGGAGATAGGCGGAAGGGTCCATGGCGCGAGCCACCGTGGCTTGAGCATTACTGAGCAGTGAGCACAAGGTGCCGACGTCGATTCTTGGGACTGCGGAAGCAATCAATAACCTAGCTTCTTCAGGCCCTGCAGATAGTGGAGACAGCTCCGGGCCAGCAAGACGCTGGGTTCGCCGGTCATTTCACGATTATTTGACTATGCTTATGCATTTGTTGTAGTTGTCTTTTTTTTTTCTTTTTTGCTGTTGTCTTGTTTTGGTAATGGCAAGTGCTGTAGGAAAGAGGGAAGGAATAGCTCTCTGGGACGGAATTTGGCGGGAAGACGAAATAATGTGTGTGCTTCGCGTCTGGAGAACAAGTTGATCTGTTGTTTACTAGCTTTTACTTACTTAGTTTTTGATGGATGTAGAGTAGAAAGTAATTTGAAAGTAATTGAATTACTCAGTAGAAGTATTTGTAACAGAAGTTTAATACTTTTTGGGAGCAGTAATGAGTAATGTAATTTAATTACTTTTCTGCGATTTTCAGTAAAGTAATTAGTAATGTATTTTCTTCCTTTTCAAAAGTAATTTTGCAATGTATGTCTACAGCTAAACGACCTGAAAATGCAATGCGCAGAGCTGTGATCGCGAGGCACCAAAATCAAAGCAACCAAAGCGAAACTGAACTCCTGTGGGGTCGCCAAGCACATGTTTTCTTTACAACGCATTTAATTAGTTTGTATTTGCCGTCATCCTTGAAGGATAAAAGTGCGCATATGATTTTTAAACAAAACTTACATAACAATTTAGACATGTAATTGTAAAACACATTATTCAGCCTCCGAAATCCCTTGAGCACTGTGGAGCTTGTACTTCAGAAAATAAGTTTTGGTGGTAACATATGTATTTATGTTCCTACTCTTTCCTATCTTATAAGAGCTTTTATTTCAGTTAGTATGGTGTCTTTGTGATTAGAAGCTGATATTCTATCGATAGAAGCCAACTGCAGGTTTCTCTTCAGTGTCTCTTTAAAGGAACAATAAAAACAAAAATGAAGATGTCGCTTCCAAGACTCAGCGACTATGTAACTTTAGCTTTTTTTTCTGAATACAGGGGGGAATTTTCTCCCGTTGCTTTAAAAAGAGTTTGCATTTACCCATATGATTACGTCAGAAGGTGTGCTGTTTCTTACTTCTTCTAATTTGGCTTGAAAGCTTTGTAAAAGCAGGACATTTTTAATGCCATTATCATGCATCCAGTTACTATCCCGTTTTTATCCTCAGAATAACACACTGCCTTATATGCACATACGGCTGGTCTTTGAAACATCCCACGTGTGCTGGCAATATTCCTCTCGAAGCTAGAAGCCCTACTGAGCTACAAATCTTGTTCACTCTAAGTTAAAAACTGGATGGTAACTGGATGCATGAATATGGAGTTAAAAAAGTCTTGCTTTCACAAAATGAGAGATAGCCTCACAACTGAGGTACACCGCTGCAGCTGATTACAGCGGTTTCTCTGCTTTAGCTGGCTTCTCCGACTCGGTTCTTAATTGTTTCTTGTGCACGAAATATCCTAAAAAACTGAAACCCTCTGAAAGTTACTAGAGTGTCAGTGCACTCCGTTCCTCGTCGAAACCCAAGTCCTGTTCGTTCATAATGATCGCAGCACAAGGGAAGGGGCCGAAGCATACCCTATGGTGAGGAAGGGAAATCGTTGTGTCTGCCAGGAATCAGTAGCCTTATCTAATAAGGAAATGGATATGTTAAACTGGAGGGAACGGCGATGATCGCACGTGCAGATATGACTCGTTTTAATTATGTGACAAGAGCATGTTTGACAAGGCGCTTTCGCGATGCTTGATATCTGCCTCTATAAGACAGTGTGCTTTTTTTTTTTTCAATAAACGCAGTTGCGAGTCAGCGCCATGTGTGTCTTTTCTTTCTTGTTAGTACCGTGTCTTCGTGCAATTTTATAAGAAATACATCGAAAATATCTCTGCAGCAATATACCCATGCTCAACGCATAGTCTCCAATTAGCATTTTCTACACCATTACGCATAGCCATACTAACCGCTGCATAACCAATGCACTGCATCAGTTTCATACACAGTACATCATAACTCTAGGAAATTACAGGAGCATGATATGACACATAGTTTGTAGTGTAACTCACCGCAATTAAAATTTAATACTGCTATTTGCAAGAAATTCTCTGGAATATTTCTTAAACATTTGTCGGCCATCATTAAAATCTATATCAGCATATCGTTTCTTTTCAAACCCGTAGTTATTAAATGGGTAGTGCGTATACCTTCCGTAGTTACTTCTATCTTGTGGCATTTTTCGTTTCGGGTTTCGCGTGTTGTATGAACTGCATTTGTGTGCTGGGGAAAGATGGACCTTATGCTTATGGATTTATTGCAATAATTTAATGGAGTAAACCTGGTCAGCCTTCAAAATATCATATTTTATAAATGAGGGTTGTGTACCCAAGGACTGCTTGTTACCTTTATAATCTTCCAGTATGCGTAGTGTTTGCTTTTGTAATCGTTACCGTTCAAGACACAATAACTTATTCTACGGTAATGAGCTGTATAGGGCCCGTTAAAGCATCTGGGTATGTATTTTTAATACGTACCCAGTGGTGTGAAACAAGTTTGATTTAAATTGCCTAACATTCTTGTTAGATGAGAGATTGTGTTTCAGCGGAAAAGATTGAAAAAGAATCGTGAGGCGATTAAAAGAGATAAAATTCGTCCACTATTAGTGCGCCAGCAGGAAGTCGCTTTTTCAGAGCTCTGTTGGGTTCGAAGTGCCGGCACATATGAAGGTGACGCTTCCCATGGCCAGCAATTTCGCATCAGTGCGCGGCAGGGTAATGACCCTATGGAGAGAGCGACCGCATGATCACACTATTAGTAGGCGACACTGAAATATCGATAACGTTTCTCAATATTAATTGGAATCATTTCAGCGGCAGTCATCTAATGGGATATATTCCACGTTTCCTTATCATAATAATATGTTGTACAGCATCAAAAGCTTAGCTTAAGTCAAGAATTAAACTATCAGCAGTTTTCTTTCTATATTTTAAAATATTTTATCCTTGATATCAATGAGCGCAACCTCTGTTAATTTGTCTGCTTGAACATCGCATTACACTCTTGTTATAACTGGGTCTTTATAAAAAAATCGCTGATCTTATGATTGCTGACATTTTCAAATACCTTAAAAAACACTGTCAGAACTGAAAATGACCGGTAATTATTAATATTGCTATTACCACCGCCTCTATAGATGGGTGTAATGTTTGTAATCTTTAGACCATGAGGGAAATCTCCGCTAAAAAGCACCTGTTTCATTATATATGACACGCATGGCTTATCAAGGGTGACACATAGAATTTTAAACTGTCATCATTACAAGCGTCATGCTGTTTTAGATTTCGCATTACGTATTCTATTCAACGACGTGTCGTAGGAGCAATCGTAATGGCATCTAGTAAGCAGGCCGTACGTATCCCGTTGTCATCTTCCGTGTCATACTGTCCTGAATGAACAGCATGCCTATATTTATGGCATTTGCTAAACATTCCCAGTTTAAATCATATTGTCATAGCGGATTTCGATCACACTCAGGTCAGAATGGCATTATGGCTGTCAGCATTATATTGTTCAGTATGTCCCATGTCTTTTTGCTGCTACGTTCAACATGTGTGTTTTTGTTTTTAATAATCGATCTTTGCGTTCGTGAGTCACTGTTCACTTTGTTTTAAATAGTAATCATGGGTTTAGATTTTTATTAAATGTTGAAATTTTCGATCTTGCTCTTTTTATTCTGCTGTAAGGCTGCCTAGTAACCCACGGTTTCCTAATGCTTTTCTTTTTCTTACCGCTTTCTGGAAGCGTAAAGGCCTAATCGTATACCAGGGCTGAAATTCCTACAAGAACACCTGGTGTACTGGTGTTGAGCTACGATCTTTGAACACATCATCCAAGTTTTCCGGTTTTACACGGTTATGAAAGTGTTTCTAGGTTTCACAATTATTGCTCGATACAAAATATTATATGGAGGAAAAACGCATTTCCTGTGGAAAGGAAGACTCAGGAAAAAAGACGGTAAATTATCACTGATGTTGCGAGAGCACCGGTTATAAAGTTGTAATATCATTCCTATACCTGACACATACATCAAGACACGCTCTGTATCGGTTGTGACTGTTGTTTGCACTGATATCAGATTAGAACAGACGTGAGAATTTAGGATGTCACAGAAGTTTCTTGCGTATGGACTATCTCATATATTGTCAATATTGGAATCACCAAGAAGCATAAAGGAGTTGGTAATGGTTTTAATGATTAAAGTGCGTTGTCGATGAATTAGATATATTCCGCCAGTTTTCCTGTGGCGGCGGTCTGTAGACTGCGCCAGCAGTGATGGTCGACAGTTTTAGAGACCGCTTTTCAGTTGTTACGAACGAGGTTTTATTTGTCAAAGGACGAACGTCGGAAACCAGTTATGTGCACTTGCGAAACAAAGCACTAACCCCTTCTTCGTCATCCCCATCTTCCTTGTCTCTATTTCTGGGCGTCACACTTCCCTCTACGCAGCCGAAGCCCACTGGGCGAATTAAATAGCTTCGCGTCATCGGTAGGGCTTTAAACGAACAATATGCGCGACTTCCTTTTTCGCAGAGCGACGGCCGCTTTTGGTGAGGCTACGATACGTGAGCTCGCTAAGTTGGGCAAGGACGACAAATGGTCCATCGGAGTGACACAGCAGCTTCTGTGCTTCCTAATAGGAAGCCTCAGCAAGACCAAATCTCCAGGCTAGCAAGTAACGTGACGGTGGTGGGCATTGTACCATGCTTTCGAGCGATCCTGAGAGGCTAAGATGCGAAGGCGGGCTGGCCGACGGGCTTCTTTGGCAAAGCATATTGTCTCGGCGAGGGGTCTTGATCACTACTGGTAGAAAACGGGAGGACAGTACCAAAGGTATATCGTGGTTGGCGAGCGTAGAACATGAAGAATGGGCTAAAGCCAGTGGCCTCATGACGTGAGTTATTGCAATCGTAGATAATGAACTGTAGAACTCTGTTCCAGTTCTTGTTATCTGTATCGACGTATGCACATGGAGAGCATGTTAGTGATCGTAAGGTTGGTGCGTTCAGTTAGACCGTTGTTTTGGGAATGATAAGATAAATGACGAAAATGACAGACACATAAACGGAGAATCTCCTCCACGACATCAGCGGTGAACTGGCGACTACGGTCACTTTCAATAACTCGTGGGGATCCGTGGCGGAGACCTATCGCTCGTATTATAAAGCAGCTGACTTGATACGCGTTTGCCGCGGGTATGGCTGCCGTCTCACAATATCGACTGAGGTAGTCCACGCAAACAATGATCCAACGGTTCCCGTTATGGGATAGCGGAAGAGGGCCAATGAGATCAACGCCTACATGCTTAAATGGTGCACGGGGTGGTGCGACGGGGTGAAGTTGCCCAGCTGCCACGCTTTTAGGACGTCTGTAGCGATGGCGCTGGGTGTAGCTGGTGACGTGCCGTTCAGTAGTTGCTCGCATTTTCGGCTAGTAGAAGCGTTTCTCGGCGTTCTCGCAGTTCCAAGACGACCGGACATCATGCATGGACGGTAAAATAATATAGGCTCTTCGGAACAACCAGGAGGATGTCCCGTAGAGGAATACTTTTTTTTCCAGAGCAGGCGATCACGCACACAAAATTGGTGTCCACCTGACCGATCATGATCTACTGCGAAGAGAGGTTCCAAGGTGGGATCAATCCGCTGCTCTTCTATAAACTTGGGGATGTCAGGAAAAGCCGCTGATACCGACCCGGAATAGTTCTAGGAATCATCGGCGTCAGACTCCGTTGTAGGAAGAGGAAGGCGCGAAAGACAGACTGCGTCAGCGTCCTTACAGCCAGTTCTGCATGTGACTGTAAAGTCATGCTCTTGTAACCGAGAGGTCCAACAAACAAGGTGGCCACACGGGTACCTGAGATTAACTAACCAGCAGAGGGCATTGTGCACCTGTGATAACGGTAAACGGGCGTCCATAAAGATACGAGCGAAAGCGTTGTGTGGCGAAACATTAGCTGGGGCTTAGTTTTAGTTAAGCCCGGTAGGTTACAAAAGCAATAATAGCATGGCTACGCTATAGTTCAGATCGTAGTGTAGCCAATTGTGGTGTACCATGTTGACCGTATGATTAACACAGGACACACGCGTCGTTGCTTCCTAGTTGCATTCCTACATTCTTGACTGCTGAGTAAACACGTCGACAAAGAGTTTTCACTGTTCAAAGGATCCAATACATTCCATTCGGAGTCGTCATCGGTTGAGGACGATTCAAGAGAAGCGTGACGCGCTCGTCTAGCTGCATCTTGAGCGCGCCATCGAACGAAACGCTGTTCCCGTTCTTCATCTGTCTCTGTAGCCTACTGTCGTTTCCTGGCTTCATCGAGACGGTGTGGCCTTTCTTTCTGCTTATCAGGATGCATATCGAGTGCCTCAGCAGAGCAAGCGTGAGCATTTATATCGATCGTTTTCCTCCTCCTCCTCCTCCCCTCAACTGCAAGAGAAGAGGTGACAGCAGCGCCTCCACTTGGTAGCAGCGCGGCTCAAGCTGCAGCGCGCCGTGCCTACCGACCGCCGCCACCCGACGACTCGACTTGGTAGCCCATCTCTCGCAGCTAGTATGACGTCACAGCTATCTGGGGCCATTAAAGGTCAAACGTGCCTGCCGACCGTGGCTACGCGAAGGGATGAAAATTGGAATAGTATTTCTTTTGCAACAAAACGACATCAAGGTATTCCTGTTCCATGACAGTAATTGCGCTCCAGCTTACTAAGGAAGCGACTCGCGTATGCCACGAAGTGCTCCTTGCTGTCGCAGTGCTGGACAAGAACCGCTCCAATTCCGACACCACTTGCGTCCGTATGCACTTCTGTGCGCGCTGAAGGATTGATGTGGCGGAGCACTGGTTGCGAAGTGAGCAGAAATTTCAGGTGGCGGAAGGCGGAGTCGCGCTCAGATGTCCACTCGAAAGCTACGTATTTATGAAGGGTTGTCAGGAGGTGTGCGATATCAGCAAAGCGGTGAATAAAAAGGCTAAGGTACGAACAAAAACCCATGAAACTCCGTAGTCCTTTGGCGGACTGGGCTGGCTTAAAAGAGGCGACCGCTGCTGTCTTTGTGGAATCAGGCCTGACGCCGTCTTTATCGACTATATGTCCGAGAACTAGCGCTTGGCGTGCTCCAAAACGACACTTTTTCGAGTTCAGCACGAGGCCACCTTTGCGCATACAATCCAGCACAAGAGGTAAACGGTCGTTGTGCTCTTTGAACGTCTTCCTGAAAATTACATCGTCCAAGTAACACACACTTCTCAGTTTAAACCGCAGTTTCGTGTCCATGAATCGTTCGAAGGTTACAGAAGCCGAGTAGCATCACAATAATTCGTAAAGACTATCGGCTGTAATAAATGCAGTTTTCTTGGTGTCCACCAGGTGGACATATATTTTCCAATAGCTCGATCTGCGGTCAACGGTGAAAACGTAGGAGGGAGAAAAAAAGACACTCGATGGAGTCGTCTATACGGTGAAGGTGGATGCCTCGATCGCGTCTAGTCTGGTCGCTCAGTACTTCGCACTGTACATTTTTCGTCATAAAGATTTTCTATGCCACCGCCCCTTTTTAAATCCTGTGCAAGTCTTACGCACTTGTAACAAGGTAAGTGTGATACCGTAACTGCTTACGTTAGTCAGGTTTCTGTTAGCGCTATTCCCGAACAAAACAATTGATGTTTACGGATTGTAAAAGTATTTAAGGACTGTCCAATTCGTGTTTTATGTTTGGCGTTTCATATGTATAGCCAAATATTTTGAATTACTTAACCTGTGTTTTTGGTTAAAAGAGTGGCAGTGTTAGTACTGGCATACAGTCTTACACGACAATTTTCTGCAGCGCCGCTGTTTTTAGTTTGTCTTCTCAACATCGAAGTTTTTCACAATCCTGCAAAAATTATAGGCTGTGCCTTTTCAAGCAAGGCTTTCTTCTAGCTCCAGTGCTCCGCACAAACTTCCATCCTGCAGACTTTTTCTTGGAAATTGCTGGCCCCAGAAGCTTCGTTTCTTTTTGCTGTTTTTTTTTTTTTTCAGAGCAGTCAAGTGTTCATTCACGTATACCGGACGAGCTTGTCTGGTGCAATCAAGACCCTTGGTAGTTATTTTTTGTTTGTCTTTTTTAGCAGGACTGCGTTCTATTTTGTATGCTGTACAGAACAAGCCGCTATGTTTTTATTTTTGTTCTTTTCCTTCCTATTTGTACACAAGGACGCGGTGACAGATGTTACTATTTGTGTCAGCGACTAGATCGCCCGAGAACGTTACAATTCTCTTGAAGACTTGAGTTCCATCTCGTTTTGTTCGGATACCCTTGTTAGATCTCTAATATTGTTCCAGCTCTTCGGCTTTTAACTCTCTGCAGATATTTGCTGTTCTTTGTTTCTCCTCACTAAACGTTTGAATTGCTTTCACAAACATTTCAAGTCTTTCATGATATCACTTCATATATCATTTAAACCATCGAACGTGTCACTGCTAAATTTACTCTCTCTAAAAAGCCCTGAATTAAGCGTGAAGTTCAGGCTTCGAATCTTCAGGGGTATTAAAATTGTTTGGTGTCTTTACTCATACAAAAGCTGAACATTGAAAACTTGCAAAAGTACTGTGAGGATACAAAGGCAATTGTTCGCACTATACCCTCTTGTTCGAGGGGAAATAAAGGCGACAGGTAGACGAACAAATATAATAAGCGCCAATTGCCTCACGTACATTTTCTGTGAACTCTAGCATAACTGAGCTGGCAGTTCTTAAGTACGCTGCGGTGGCTGTCGCGGCAAACATCGTTAAGCAGTACGCATGCGGTAACAACTTGGCTGAGGTTGATAAAGAGGCAGCTGCACGAATGGAATTGATACGTGACCGGGACTACAGGAAAATTCTTCTCCGTGCACTGTCGCCTAACAAAAAGAAAGAAAAAAAGTAAACTTGGGAAGAAATTTAGCGTACAGTGCAATCTTAGGCTCGATAAATGCCAACGCTTGGTACCTCAACGTTGGCTTTCTCTCCTGGAGTAGCTTTCGATTTCTTCTAAAGGAACACTATTTCTGAATTTATTATAAGAAGGTTAATGAATTTCTATAGTTCATTATTGGTAACGTAAAACAAACAGAATTTCGTGTACCCTAATTAATAGCACATTGGAATGGCTAAAGCGAATGTGCATTGATCTGATTTTGTTTAGTTTATGAAGTTTAGCAACCCAAAGCGGCTATGAGAGACACTGTGGCAAAGGGCTCCGGAGATTTCGACCATTTGGAGTTCATTAACATGCACTGACATCGCACAGCACACGATCGCCTTGCTTTTCGGCTCCATCAGAAACGGCAGGATCGTTGGGTACAGCAGTCGAGCGGCCACCGCAACGGGGGCTTGATCTCTTTCAAATAATTGCCTGCCACTTCTTTAAAGACTAACCTTCTCGCTAAGTAGTACAAGTTTTCCTTAGTGCATGGTCACTATGTTAATAGATGAATATTATTATATGAGGTGGACATATCTGTGTTGTACCGCCCTCCAAAAAGCAACTTCTTGAATTTTGCCTGCTTCCTTGACGAATACCTTCAATGGATCACAGAGAACAATCCTAACGCTTTCTTGGGGGGCGATATAAACATAGATATTCTTTCACATTCAGCTAATTAAAGTAGAGGTAGAGTCAATACTGCAGTGCAACGGCTTTATTAACGTCATAAATGTCCCTACGCAATTACAAGCAGCGACAGCAACCGATGTCGTTTTGACTAACTCCTCAGCTGATGGCCTTAATTCTGGAGTAATAAATGGCAACATAAGTGACCATCTTGCAATATACATGCTTATTGAGTGTGTCTCCTGTCCTCCTCTTGCAACATCCAAAAAACCCCGCAGAGCTCGCAAACCATGAATAACCGCTGAATGCCCCAAGATGATAAAAACAAACGCAGACCTGTACAATCGCCTTATCCTAACCAGGTCATCGGATGATCTTGTACAGTTCAAAGCGTACCGGAACAAAGTTACGTGTTTTCTTCGTCAGGCGATAAAAGAATACATAGAAAAACTATTCAACCAAGATTTATTAAAAAGGAGCGATCTTGTGTGGCAAAACATAAATCGAGTTTTAAATCGAGTTACAACTGCTACTAGTGCACTTGATATCTTGGTGAACAATGAAAGAGTGAGTGGGAAACAACTATCCGATGAGTTAAATAACTACTTCGTGCCTCAGGCAGTTTCCGGGAATAACAGTTCTAATAACGTGAAGTGCCTCGACTCGCGGGTTGTTTCCAGTGCATTCTTGTCTCCAACCAGTGCTAACGAAATCGAAAATTGTATCCTGGTTTTACGAAACAGCAAGTCGCCTGATATCAACGACCTCAAAACTTGCCCAGTTAAACATGTAGCTGATGTAATCAGTCCAGTGTTGGAATATATTTTTAACTGCTGTATTGAACATGCAGTATTCCCTAAGAGAATGCAGTTTGCCAGAGTCACAGTCATTCACAAAGGTAGAGACCGGAATAATCTGTCAAATTATCGTCACATATCTATTTTACCTGTTTTCTCAGAGTGTTTTGAAAAGATCTTGTTCACACAAATGTTACGCTTTTGTGACAAATACAACATAATACGCCGAGTCAGCGTGGTTTTAGAAAGAATGTTTCAGCAGAAACTGCATTGCTAACACAAAAAGAGCTAATTTTAGAGTTTTTTGAGCACAAACTTCTAACTCTTGGCACATTCGTTGATTTTTCAAAAGCATTCGATCGCATCAATCACAAAATAATGTTGGCTAAACTCGAACACTATGGTTTCCGCGGGCAGTTTCTTCTTCTATTACAGTCCTATTAAAGTTCTCGATCACAACAAGTAAAAATAAACAACGACTTATCAGATGTCAAGCACGTGTTTTCTGCTGTTCCGCAAGGTAGTATCTTGGGACCGTTGCTACTTCTTCTGAAAGTCAATGACGTTCTCCGTATCAGTAATCTACCATCTTTTGTGATTTATGCTGACGACACCAGTTTAGTTTCAAAAGCTGCCCAATTGGTAGATCTTGAGAAACAAGCCTCAAAATGCCTACAGTCGCTTCTGGAATGGTCCGAAAATAATCTTTTAAACATAAACACTGAAAAGACCAAAGCTGTGCTGTTCAGGCCGGGAAACAAGTTGACAAACATGCCACCACTCTTTAAAGATCGGTGCGTCACGCATCCAAACGGTCTCGGTGGTAAAAAGCTTAGGCGTTATTTTCAACGAGAGTTTGGGTTGGAATGGTCATGTTGATATGGTGGTGAATAAGCTGTCAAAGGTTGTCAGTATCTTGTGTCGACTGAAATATTTTATGCCGAAGCGTATTAAGGAAATATTGTACAGTGCTTTGTTTTCTTCTGCTGTTAAGTATTGCTTTTTGGTGGGGGGTACCATGACTTTTGCTGCTAATATAAACCGCTTATACCTCCTTCAAAAGAAAGCCGTTCGAAATGTTATGAATGCTCCCCGACTTGGACACCAATTTTCAATGAACTTCGAATTATCAGCTTGCCACAATTATGCGAAACTTTACTCTTGCGGCGGTATGAAATCGGTGTTCACAATAACAACTGCCTGGTGATAAAGCTGTCAGGATTACAACGCAAAGAGTCAATATACACTACACGAACGACACTCAAATGGCTTGTAGCTAAGATCCGAACAAATTATGGTTGCCAAATGCTGAGCTACACTCTCCAGCACAATTAAATAAACAGTGTGAACAAATCTATAGATAATGAAAAATCGGTTGTTTTATGTTTGCTCTTGTTTCTAAAAGTGATATTATGCTATCTACCACTGCAATGCCTCTGTAGGGTGCGTCGGCCTCATCAAGCCTTTCTACTGGCTTTTTGCCGGCGCACCCAGCATCTTCAAGATGTTAAATAAACATTATTCTTATTCGTATTCTAACGCATCTGTAACACATGGATTAACCTTATTAGTCTTCCATTAGAGCCATTTGTATGAGCACAGTTAAAATTTTAGTTTTTCAAAGTCAAAGCCTATGTGCGAATTGTCGACATATTCTTCTAATGTTGGAAATGATTCCAAGGGTATTTGCATGACCTTCATTCAAATCACGGATTTTTTCTTTGCAAAAACATTTTTTTGCTATTTACTAAGCTAACATTATTGGTTCCTGAGAATCGCCATTTTTTCCCACGTGCAAATAATCTACAATGGTGTGACCAAGCAGGGCGAAAAGCAGAATCAGGACATTTTGTCGTGCGTCTTTTTCCTGATTCGGCAATTAAGTGCAAACAAAGGTACCCAGGGAAATATCTTTCTGTGTTGCGTTACAATGACTAGTTGCAATGCTAAATAGATTGCAGTTAAGGCAGACCGAGAACTGTTTTACGTTAAAGCGAATCCTTTGTGCGTTTCTTTTTCAACTTTTGCTTGAACTGTACTCCAGCACGAACTGGTGCGAATGAGGAAATGATACTAGTAGGGCTAGCTGTAGCTTCTGCGCAGGAAGAGTAAATGCAAGTAAATTCAGTTTGGCAGGTTCCAGTTACACACGCGACATTTTTTTCTTCTGCAGACCTGCACTATTCCTCTGTACCTGAATTTCTTCGGAGCATGAACTTTGCTCAGACGTTCACAACATTTCTTCCGACCGAACTGCGTGCATTGTTTTGGCCCGCCTCCTGCAAGAGGGCTAGACGTGGCTGCAGACGCACTGGCAGGAAGAAAACACGCGGAGAACGTTGCCCCGTCACAGCCCTCCTTTCGCAACGAATGGCCTCGCTGTCGGCCCCCGCACAAAGCCCGTGGCCTAGCGCCAATCGAGCCACGGGCCAAGAGCACCACGCTCGGAGCGAAGTCCCACGTTGAGAAACTCGAGAAAAGAGAGCCGTCGGAAGAGCCCTCTGAATGCGTGCCTTGAGCCCGAGGGACTGGTTGCGGAATGCCAGTGGAATCTCCCGGTGACTTGCCGTTCGCGTGCGCGCGTCGCTGTTCGCACGGCGCCCAACCAGCGAGTCGCGCATGGGGAAAGAGGCAAGGTGTCTAAAAACACGCGCGCTTTGAGCGAAAAGCCCGCAGGTTCTGCATTGTGCATGTCCTCGACGCAGAGCCCGCCTGCCCAAGTGGCCGAACCGAGACCAGGCCAGCTGTCATGGAGAGCATCCTCGACCCCGTGGGTCCGTGGCACGTGCCGGTGCTACTGTTTGGGACGCTTCGGGGAATGCCGGCTTCCCTCTTCGTCATGAGCCTCACCTTCATGGCTCCACAAGGACAGGTGGGTAAGCAGGCATATCCCGGGCTTCAAACAGCTGTTGCAAGAGGCTGTCCTGTCCAGGAAGTGGTGTTGCAGTCGGCTGTTAGCTGTAGTCGCTTAAATGGTCGCGCGTGCCTAGGCTGGCTGTCACTTTTTGACACTACCATCCACTTACTGCGGTGCCATAGTGTCTCCGATATGTGGGGTGGGGGAAGATGCGGAAGGGTGAGGATGGATGTACCCTGGTTTCTTTGGGCGTCATGTTTTGTCCGTATATCTTCTTAAAAGTGCAATTCATCAGCCATCCCATTTATAGTAGCGGTGCTCTTATGGTCTTAAATTAGTGCATATTAATTGCATTGTTTTTGTAGGCACTACTCCTTAATAAGGGACATTTTTACTTTACAATGCTATTTCTATATATTTTACTTGTTTCATAACAGTTGTGATCACAGTTGTGCTTTTACGCGCAAGCCATTCGTTGCCGGCAAACAGGATAATAGCTTATATGCCACGCTGCTCATGCAGCAGCTATTTGTTCTCCCCTCGCGTATGTTTCTGTAATGAAGTATAACTGAATCGAAACTGTGGCAGCGCAAACACTATCCTCGAAGGAGGCCCTTCTATGGTCACTGCAAATTGCGGCGCCGGTAGTTTTTCTCCTTGTAGCGCACTATGTGAAACATTTGCCACCATGCAGCATAAGTGCCGCCACTGCCCATCACTGGCTGGATCTGTAGTTTGGTGCTAAGGGTGGAAAAAATTCTATAGAAATGACTCGGATAGACATACCTATCATATATAAAGAATCGAGCTGATATAAACACTCTCTCAAATTTTCGTAACACGAAGAAGATATCGGCTCTAGTGGCCGCAGATCTAGTGTAGGAACGTTTTCTTACGGACGCCTGTTTACATCTGTTTACAAAAAGATGCGCCACGTCTGCCAATAGACGACGCCGCTTTGTCACTAGTTAGCACCTTCAAGGTTGGTCTATAAGCTTCGATCTCCTAAATACCTACGAAAGTAGAAGAGTTGACGCTATAGCCGGTTCGGCAGAATACCATGCACCACTTGTAAAGGTCGCAGATTTTGCTGTGGCGTAGTTAAGTGTATTGAATTATAGCCGTTGCACTAAATATTACTCAGTAATGTTTCCTAGCAAGAGTGAGCTAAACTAAGCCTCTTCTTATATAACAATATATTGTCGCTAAGATTTCTGTTTTTTTCCTTGCGCTTTATGCGATTGGTCGTGGCTTTATAACTTTCTTTTTAGGGTTAGATGCACCGTGCATTATCTCGAATTATTCCAGTCTCGTAGGACTGCTTCCAGATTATTCCGGATTCTTGTAGGCGCTTTTCGCGGGTTCATCTGGTTGTTTAGTTGGGCAGTTTAAATCGAGTGGGCCGAAATCATTGTGTGTTTTGATCTGCAACGACCACGGAGCACGTTTGCTTCTAATAATGTTTGTATATTACTAACACGTTTTCTGTGTTCATAAATATGAAAAAAACATGACTGAGAAAGGAGGGAGCTTAGTAAGACAGGTGCGGAAGGAAAAAATGTAAAGAAAATAAAAATACAAGATGCGAAATGAAAATTAAAAAAAAACGACGTTGGCACGACTTGCGGCCCGCTGCTTTGCGCGAAATTTTTGTTTTCGACATCCTCGCAAGCTATTTTTGAGCGCTTTTTAAGTGTGGCAGATACGGTCTCGCGCTCACTCTCAAGTGGGAAGCGGGGGCGTGGGCACACTTCCTCCATTGTTCTTCAAGCTGATAACTACGAAAGTTCATGATTGTAAAGCTGCTCTGACGAAGGGCATAGCATTTCCGAAGCTGCCAGTTGGCAAAATAAACATTGCGAGCGAACATGCGTGGCTGTCGTAGCGTTCTGCAGGCCATATATGCAGGCACAAAGCAGAGAAAATCAAGGGCTTCTTTATGAACTCCAAAATAAATTTCGAGAGCACTGCAAAATCTGCTGTCGAGAAATGCGAAATACTGAGCCGTTGAACGCATAACAGTTCCCCAGCGTTGTATAATTGGTTTACAGGAAAGGAAAGGGGTAGTATCTGTCACTCGCGGAATCGCCTCATAAACCTCGCGAATGTCGCTGATGCGAGATTTTGACCCTAATCACTATCACGCATTTATATGGCTCATTAAGACAGAAATACTTCCACTTCCGGTTGGTGTGACGGCACATCCCTTGGATGTTGACATTAATCGTATAGCTACTTTGACGTCTGATCGATTTTACTTTTCCATTTTTAGCTTTAATAAGGAGGAGGAGAATAGAAGGGCGGAAGGCAGGGATGTTAACCAGAAAGAATGAATTCTAGTTGGCTACCCTGCACTGGGGAAGGGGAGCAGGGGATTGAAGGAGGAGGGTAGAAGAGGAGGTGCGAAAGTCACAGTGTATAAATCAGGCTAGTCTCTCTTAAAAGGCGAAGTGCCTTGTAGGCTTTGAGCGCAGATGACGTTTGTGGCCATGGTCCCAAGATCTTCCGTTCAGGGGTGAGCGTCCAGGCGATCCAATGCAGTACGCAGCGTATGTCGTTCCGTTGCAAAAACAGGGCAATCACAAAGGAGGTTCTCAATCGTTTCATCCACACCACATCATTCACAAGGAGGGCTGTCAGCCATCCCGATCAGGAAGGCGTATTTGTTTGCGAAAGCAACGCCAAGCCATAGGCGGCACATTAACGACGACGTGTTGTGTGGTGGGGAATATGCAGGCGCAGTCTGGGGTCCAATGCCTTGACGGTTGCACAACTCTCCACGCTCAATGCGTCAGCTCTAAAGGCAAACAACGAAGGCCGCTCACTGCGTCGGCTCTCGTTAACGGAATTTGGAAGTCCGTCGTTTTGGGCAAAAAGGGCGTCCTCGTCCGCCTGGTTATTTTCTGTAATGCCACAGTGTCCTGGCAACCACTAGTAGATGATGTCGTGGCCTTTGGATATTGCGGCCTGGTGCAGCGTGCGGATCTCTGCAATTAGTTGTTCATTGGAGCCGTGGCGTAGCGCCGCTTGCATGCCTTGAAGCGCTGCTTTGGAGTCAGTGAGTTAGTCAGCATTCTTGGGGGAGTTCCTGCTTGATGTATTCGATTGAAGCCCGTAGGGCAGCTAGTTCCGCGCCAGTCGAAGAGGTGAGGTGTGTAGTCTTTAATTTGCCGGCACTACCACTGACCCCGCGGAGCTGGCTGACGTAACTGAGCCATCCGTGTACACATGTATTCGGCGATTGTGCTTAGAGTGAAGGTGATCCAGTGTCATTTGTTGTAAGGCAAGCATTGGTACCCCAGCTTTGTTCTTTATGCCAGGAATCGATAGGTGAATCTGGGGTTCACGTAGGCTCCATATGGGGACGTACGGTCTTGAAGCAGGGGTGAACTACGAAGGAAGATAAGTGCGGTGAGTTTCAACGGTTTTGGAAAAGGCAGTACATGGTCTAGTTTCTGGGAGATTTCCCAGGTAGTGATTGGGAACTCGTGCGAGGTGTCTAATGTGTGTTCTCAGGGTCTCGACTGCAACATAGGTAGTGACAGGATGTTCCCCGGCTAGAAAAACCGTTGCTGCAGTTGAGGTGCATTTAGGCAAACCGAGGCAAATGCGGAGTGCTTGCGCTTACACACTTTGGAGAGTCCGAATATTAGCCTTCGTGATGTTGTTGAATATCGGAAGGCTGTACCGCATGTACCCCACAAATAATTATCGGTAAATTTGTAGCATCGAGTGTACTGATGCGCCCCATGACTTTCTCCCAAGGAAGGAGAGAACATGGACAATGGCAAGTAGCCTCTTTTTCATGTTATTCACATTTGGGCTCCACGAGAGATTCCTGTCGATGACAATTCCCAGGAAGCGATGGCCTTTTTTAAAGGGAATGGCTTTCCCGTTTATAGATATAGTATAGAGTGACATTGGTTTTCGTGTGAAGGCCACAAGAGAGCCTCCCCATTGCAAAACCCAGTGCCACTGGGTCCTAGCGCCCCAGCGCCATACCTGATTATGGTCCCGTATGACGCTGGAAACTGGGCGCACTGGCGGCTCTGTTCGCCCGGAGAAAAAAAAGGTGTGGGCTAAACATGAAAAAGTAAAAAGTAACGAAACAAGTTAGGTACATAAAAAAAACCCTAAAAAAAAGTGTACTAAGCGCGCTTCGAACTGGTTTTCTAGGCACCTATTCAATAACTAGCTCACCACGCTATTCACTCGGCCACGCCTAGAACTGAAATTCTTTGAAACATGTCTGCATTTTATGTCATGACCCGCATTTATAATGTTGGAACTTCACGTTTTGCAGTGTACGAGCCATTGCTGCCGCTCTAACAATTTCAACTTCTTGATCATTAGAGCTTTTTGCCTGCTCTCGCGACTTGCAACTAATGTTCTGGGTGCCTAAGCGTGCTATTTTGTGCACTGGAATCATTTTAACATGTGGAGTTTTGACATCGCTGGCAAATTTACCAACGCCGGCTCTTCGGTGTTGCTCTGCTACAGTGGGCGTAATTTTCGCTGAACACGGAGCTGTAGTACAAATCTACAAGGAAGAAGGTGCGACCAAGCTTCAATACCGGCATGCGCAGCAGCGACGACACTATTTTGCGTGTAACTAAACCTTATTTGTATGTAAACATTTCGGGAAGCGTTGCGACGACCGAGGGCTCGGCTGCTTTATACGCAGAGTAAGAAGGAAAGCAAAAGCTTGAGAAACACGCTAAATATTACGCATTACAAGCGCTGTATGTTGTTGTTTTTCCTCTCATGTGCCCATCACTCGGTAAACTACACTCTTCCTCGTTTTATTTTTTCTTTCTGCTGTTTATGCTGGGCCGTGGTGCAGACTACGCTCGCCTGCGATTGAGCTCGCATTGAACATTTTGCCAGTAATCATTGTGTTAGAGTGCCCTTAAGATCAGCTGCGAAGTTTGTTATGCATGGTAGCCCACATTATTCAATTCCAGCTTTACTTGTGCGTTAATAGTCAGTGTGCCATGAGATATCAGAGGCGCGGCATTCGTGGTCTATCTCGAAACGCTCGAAACGACCTATCGAAACATGGAAACTCTAGAAAAAAGATACTGCCTTTGTTTTCTTACAAGCGCGCAAAGACTTCGCAGCGAAGAGCGCTTGCTTGAACCATATTTTTCATATGCGCCCCGATGGTCGATTGCGGGTACGCTGTTGCCATGTTGGCCCCTGAGGGATGCTACTCCGGCTGACGCCGCAGGCCGCACTGGCTATACTGGGGCACTGGGACCAGTGCGGCCCCAGCGCACATACAGCGCTTCTCCCAGTGCATCGCGGGTGCCAGCGACACACCCAGCGTCAAAAAGCTAATCCCAGCGTTTTTCTCCCATCGTACCAGTGCAACCAGTGTCTTCCCGTTACTGCTCCAGTGAATATCGCAGACCTCCAGCGTGCCCAGAAGATCCAGTGCGAAACCAGCGCTAAAATCTTACTGGTTTCGCACTGGAAGACGCTGAGAGACGCTGGCTTTTCCAATAGGGATACCTCATTTGAAATGCTAAAGCCCTGCAAATGTAGGTAAGACGTCACAATTGATGCTGCCATTTGAAGTCTTGCACGGACTTGGGGACGAGTTTCACTTGACACCCAAATGCAGATATCATCAGCATAGATTGACATCTGAGCAGATTGTGGCAGCGAATTCACCAGGCCGATGAGAGCAAAGTTGAACAGAGTTGGGCTCTACATCCCACCTTGTGGGACTCCGCGTGAGCACCGGTGTAAAGAGGTTGGTCCGTCCTTAGTCTGGATAAAAAGCGACCTCTCTGATAAATAGCTGCGTATCCAGCTTAACATACAGCATCCAATCACAGCGGTTTGCAATGCTGCCATAATAGCCTGATGTGTTATGTCGTCGTAGGCGCCCTTAACGCCCAAAAACGACGCCGCAGTCAATGTTTTCAAAATTTTTGCACCTGATTGGATGTGACCAGGTCAACCATATTGCCGATGGATGAACGGCCCCCGTCGAAATCCGGACATAAAGCCTGGATACACTTGGTATCTCTCCGCGTGAGCAGCATTCGTTCCAAAACTTTGCCGACACGGCCGTTGCAAGTGCAATCGGATGATATAATGAAAGCTCGAGGGGTGAATTCCCGAGTTTCATCTGTGGAATGAGCCGGCTGGTCTTCCAGTCACTTGGAACTATGTCGTCGCTCCATGACTTGTTGCAAATATCCAGAAGAGCCCGATGAGCCTCCTGGCCAAGGTTGGTAAGCGCCGCGTACGTCACACCGTCGCGCCCCGGTGATGACGACCGTCTGCAACAAGCTAGCGCAGCGTCGAGTTCTTCTAAAGAAAATAAAAGATCCATACGGGAATTCCTCGATGATGAAACATCACAGCAATACTCCGCTGCTGGTGGGCTTGGGAGGCCAGCCACCTTTGCACGTAATTATTCGTCTGCATCAACCTCGCTGCATTGCTGGTACAGCGCGAGGGATTTGAACGGGTAGCGCTGTTGAGGGGATGTTCGGAGGCCACGAATCACCTTCCAAACTTGTGACAAGGACTTACGTGGATCCAGTGTTGCGCAAAAAGTCCGCCAGCGTTGTCTCTCAAGTGTCTGAATTCTGCGCTGTATCTTCTTCTGTATGCGCCTGGCATACCGAAGGTCTAGGTGCGACTACGTGCCAAGGTATCTACGCTCTGCTCGCCGCCGTAGCGATCGCAGTCGCTGTGATTCAGTATCAAAATGGATGTAGTTTGCCACAGGGTTGAAGAAGCGGGTTGCTCTTTCCATTGCCTCCTTAATCTTTCCTTCGATACCCGTGTAAAAACCTTCAACGCAAGCATCTTCCATTATTTCCTTGAAAACTTTCCAGTTAATGTAGCGCATACGTGGTGCTGAGGAAGATGTGACATGGCCGGTAATGGTAAGGTAGTCAGCATGTGGTCACTGCCATGGGCTTCAATATCTGAAAACCAACGGACGCGTCTTGTAAGCCATTCAGAAACTAAAGTAAAGTCCAGGCAGCTGCTATAATTCACTCCTCTAAAGTCAAGTCCAGGCAGCTGCTATAATTCACTCCTCTAATATACGTCGGGGTTCCGTCATTGAGGCATTGAAGGTTATGGTCCGAGGCGAAGGAGACGAGCTTTCTGCCCCTGAGGTTCATCCTAACACCTCCCCACAAAGGGTGATGGGCATTTAAATGTCCTGTGATAATCCATGGACCACTTGCGACTTCCATCAGGTCGCTCAGTCTCTCGGTGTCAAAACGGCTTGAAGGCGTCAGGTATACAGCCACAAGTGTAAACGTCAAGGTGCGGCTCTTCACGGTCATGCAGACATACTGGTTATCATTGTTCGGAGGAACCGGATGAAGCACGTATGTTAGTTCACGTCGCATGTATACGATAAATTTGCTAATTCTGGTGCACGAGTGCGAAGAAAATGCCTAGTAACTGGATATTTGCAAAAGTTTCTACATGTTCGGTTCACAAATAACGAGAATAGGGAATTAATTTTCAGACATAGCGCCAAATATTTGAAATCTGAGAATGAATTTCACGGGAATTCCACTGAAAAATAAAAGCTTGCTTGACATTTTTTTTTTTTGAAGAGGTAAGTCCGGGGGCGCCATGGTGCCTAATTTTGTAAGGCCGCAAGAACTGGATGTAGTGCGTCCAGTACTTGCAGAGCATTGTTTGCTGCTAGCGTGTTCAGGCTTGTCAGAAAACTGCGCATGGCATTCATCAGGGACGTGAGGATAACGATCACTTGCAGATCTTGGCTGCTGCCAGAGTCTTGTCGTTGCGCTGGCTCAATTATAGGTGTTGTACGTTTGGATGGCAGCAACCTTTCTGGCCTAGTGCACACTGAAGGGTTCGGTAGTCATGGCCAAGAGGTGTGGCAGACTCCAGGTCTAGCGCCACTACAAGGTGGGATTTCTGCGTTTACTGTAGGTGGTCGCGGAGTTGGACAAGCCATAGTAGCATTTGGAGCCTTCTCTTCAACGGTGGTTGCCTTTTTTGTCGATCGTTTTCGGTGCGAGCGACGTCGTGGCATCTTGCAGTGGCTTTTCTGTGCGGGGAACCACCTCGCACCATTTGCCTCAGTACTGCCCTCTCAGCTAGTCTTCAGCCGAGGGCAGTCTTGCGAAGATAAGCCGTGGGAGCCACTGCAGTTAGCACACTTCAAGGCGTTCGCTCAGCAGGCATCAGCGCTATGTGCCTCTGAACATCTTGGGCACACGATGGGTTCAATGCAATAAAAAGCTGCGCTAATATGACACGGACGACAGAAAGGCAGGACGCACACAAACGCAGACTGACAACTTTATTTCGTGAAGAAAACCAAGGCATATATACGCGATCTTCGCTACTATCCAATCACAAAAAACAGCAAGCGAAGAAGTGATGTGCACTAAATCAACACGAAATAGCAAATTCTGCTGCAGAGATAATAAACTTAACTAGGGCCGGCCCACTAAGTAAACCAAAACCAAAAAGTCTTCCAGTCTAACGGATTATCAGAACAACCATCAAATGGTAATGCACGAATACAACACAGTGATGCAAGACAAAACCCATAGTACATCAGCACACCGTCTCCAGGCTAGACAACGAAAAGTGGTATACACAACCAGGTCACACAAGCAGCTTATACAAGCCTCGTCAGTAACAACAAATACAGTGAAAAAAGGCACCCAGTCAGGCTAAAACCAATTGTCTAACATTAAAACAATCACAAAAAAAAGAAAAGTCGCGAAGCTATGACATTCGACCAACATGCAACCCACAACGCAGAGACATGAAAGAAGGCCAAAGCAGAGCCTATACATGACCTTCCAAAAACTTAAATTCTTTATCCGACAACGAAATAGAGGGCTTGCTGACGGAAAAGCTTGTGGTGCTGATGCAGAAGGTTTCAATTGCTAGGCGCTCCCATTTGTCTTTCGACCTGGCCGGAAACTTCGTCCTCTCAAAGTAAGGCACGCATTCCCTTTTGTTTTCTTTCTTGCAGTCAGCGCAGTGCTCGGCCAAAAACCCTCTTTCATTTTTCTCCACATTCAACTTGTGCTATCTTGCTCTTTCATTAAAGCATCTGCCGGTTTGGCCTATGTAAACTTTTGCACAACTTAGGAAAATGCGGTAAACTACTCCAGAAACACATTCTGTGAATTTCCTTTCATGTTTGATGATGCAGGGAGGCTTCGTATTCTCTTTCATCATCGCATACACCTTCGAGAGTTTGCAAGGTGCGGAGAAAACGATGTTTACGCCGCCTTTCTTCGCAATTCTCTTGACATTGTGCGAAATTTTATGAAAATACGGGATTACGTGGATCTTCACTCACTGCTCTTCTTCATTACTTTTGCTGCCAGACTTCATTTTCTGTAGCAATTTCTCGCACACGCTCGAAATGATATGCGGAGGACATCCAACAGCTCGCAAATGCTGAAGCTGATGCTGAAAACTTTCTTCAGCCATATGGACGCATGACTTTTCCAGGGCCGACGGGATGCACAACGAAATGATGCCTCTCTTGACCAACTTTAAATGGGCACTGCTATATGGAAGTAGCGCTTTTTTCGACCTGGGTTTGAAGGACCAACATATACATTGTTCCCCTATGTGCAAACCTAAGTCCAGGAACTGAAGCTGTCCATCTAAATGAAACTCGCTAATGAACCGGAGCCCGCCGGAAACACCCGAAAAAGTGGACAGGACCATCGCGGCCGTATCTTGGATGTTGCCGTTCGCAGGAGCACTCAGGAAAACCAGATAATCGTCAACATATCGGCACACACAAATCACACCAAAATCTTGCAACTTCCCTTGTAAGCGCCTGTCAAAGGAAGCCAGAAATATATCGCTTAGAGCGGGAGCTATGCTTGAACCTATGCAAATTCCATCTTTTTGAATGTGGTGCTCTCCGTTGTGGTGGATGGCTGAAGATTTGAGATAAAAATTCAAGAGTTCCAGGAAATTGCCTGTGTTGAGACCAACAGCATTCTGAAACCACAGTTCCCCATGAAGCTCAACACTTTCTCTTTTGGCAGCGAACAAACCATCGTGTGTAATCGAATAAAACATGTCTTCAGTATCCACTGAAAAGGCTGTGGTCTGAATTGGAAGTACGCTCTTGATCTGTTCAATGACTTCCTTAGAGCTGCGAACAAGGAACGGGTTGTTCCCTCGAAACAAGTTCGTGTGTTTTTGAAGGAAGTTTCCCAGTTATTTTTTGTGGTTGTTTTAATGTTAGACAATTGGTTTTAGTCTGACTTGGTGCTTTTTTTCACTGTATTTGTTGTTTCTGACGAGGCCCGTATAAACTGCTTGTGTGACCTGGTTTTTATACCATTTTTCGTTGTCTAGCCTGAAGATGGTGTTCGGATGTACTATTAGGTTTGTCTTGCATCACTGTGTTGTATTCGTGCATTACCATTTGATGGTTGTTCTGATAATCCGTGAGACTGGAAGACGTTTATTGTTTTGGTTTACTTAGTGGACCGGCCCTTGTTAAGTTTATTATCTCTGCAGCAGAATTTGCTATTTCGTGTTGATTTAGTGCACATCACTTCTTCGCTTGCTGTTTTTTGTGATTGGATAGTAGCGAAGATCGCGTATATATGCCTTGGTTTTCTTCACGAAATAAAGTTGTCAGTCTGCGTTTGTGTGCGTCCTGCCTTTCTTTCGTCCGTGTCATATTAGCGCAGCTTTTTATGGCATTGAACTATGAACCAACTAGCCCTACAAGTTTTACACACGATAGTGTTGCTGCAGACAGCGCTCACGTGGCCTATCTTTACGCATTTCCGGCATTGTAATGGTTTAGGCACGAATGGTGGAATTGTATGTCGAAAGTGCCCGACCTTAACGTGCGCTGGTATGCAGTTACCCTTAAACGTAAGTTTGATGCATGTTGACTTTCCAAGGCGCTGAACTTGGACTATGGTAATGCTATCAGTCGCCGGCTTGATCAGCTGATGTAAGTCAGCGTCACTGATGCCAATGTCAACGTTGTAAATGACGCAAGCCGTGGTCCCGCTGTCTTAGAAACTAAGAGGGCGGACGCTGATATTTCCGAGTTTCGTTACTGCGGCTAATTTGTCGAGTGCGCTTCGCTCAGCGACATCAATGGTAAGGATATTTTTGTAAGCTTTTATCATCACGTCTTTGATGGCCCCCGGTACGAGACTCTCCAGATACATGGAGGTAGCTTGCCTGTTTAGATTGTTCAGGTTGTCCGTCTCATTTTGCGGTAGAAATAAAGCCGTGTGTGCTGCTACACTTCGCGCCGTGATGACCGTAGCCTTGCTCGATGAGGACGACTTGGCGGCTTGGCGGCGTAGTCGGCGTTTTGCTTTTTTAGTGACAACCGGTACGAACCCGTCGTCGTCGGTTGAGGAGTCGTCACTGAGCGCCGAGGACGTCACTTGGATGGTACACTCTCTTCCTCTGGGCGACTTGGCGGCTTGGCGGCGTAGTCGGCGTTTTGCTTTTTTAGTGACAACCGGTACGAACCCGTCGTCGTCGGTTGAGGAGTCGTCACTGAGCGCCGAGGACGTCACTTGGATGGTACACTCTCTTCCTCTGGGCGACTGTCTGATTGCAAAATGAGGTCCAGTAGTCTCCTCGTCCATTGCCGTGGCGAAAGGCACCTCCCTATATATTCCACAAATTCCTAAAAACTGCAGAGATATATAAGTAGCGTTCCGACACATAACAACTTTTTCTTCCTTCCAGCTTTAATTATTAACTATCATTCTGAGGACGTACTATTTTTCTGCAGCACCCTCATATTACCCTCTATAGACAACAACCATTAATTCGATCCTAACCCTTCTAACAACGACTTAACAGCTGCGGACATCTTCTGTACACACATTCTGTACGCGCGACATTGCCGACATAGTAATGCTTTCGCCTTAAGAAAAGGAGCCAACAGCTACTCACAAAAAGGAAACCATACGGCATTTTTCGGTGGGGATTAATCAGAACCATTGAATCACGGATACAGCTGATACGATAGTAAAATTAAAAAAAAAACAACAACTACATCCTTGGGATCCGAGCCCACGACCTTCGAATTGCGCGTCCGGCGCTCTACCGCTGAGCTATTGTGACGGCTGTGGAATCCTCAATTTCTGTATAAAACTAATCTTTTGAGTGGATATAGGTTGTTCGGTAACTAAAGCGCGTTAAGGGAATTGCAGTTAAGTCGCAAAAAAACAACAAAGATATATATATATATATATATATATATATATATATATATATATATATATATGAAAGCGCTACTCAATGTGAAAGTAGCCTTTCTATATACCTATTTATACGCTTCCCTTCTACGAATGCTGTTAAATCAGCTGAGAAAAAAATGAAGCTTGGGGACCATTCCCTCCAAGCACTCGCATGTTTACTGGCGCATCATCCGTTTTTAACACCGAGGTATGCAGTAAAAGTCTTCAGTAGAGCAAATGGTTCTTAGCAGGGCATATATCCAAGCTAAACAGGGCCCTGCAATAGTGCAATAGTTGCTAATTTCACAATACTCTGGGCTCTTACTGATATGAAATGATGTAATAAACGCAGGGACCGGAAACATGTTCTTACACAAATATGCGAACAAAATATTTCGTCTTCCTAGACATTATTAACACAAACACAACACTACCATATTATCGGATTTGAAGCCTGCAAGAAGCCAAATCAATCAATAAACGAGAGTTGTGAATGGGAACGAAACAAGCGGCTAAGAACAAGTGACGTTTCTTCAAATATTACTATGTGTTATATATTATGGCATAAGTGAGAAATGAAAAGTTGATCACATCAAACCACGCAAAAAACTGCCTTATGCGCATGTAGTGTTTGATCCTTTGACAACGTTGGTATAGTTACGAATCTTCATCGGAGCTTATGTCGATTGTTGCGAAGCTAAATGCGGACCGCGCAATGATCATATTACGTAAATAGCTCTCGTACTCACTCTTGAGATTTGGCAGATAGCCCACACTGTCTAGAAGTTTTCATACAAAAATCGAATGATGTACTTGCCTGGTTCGAATAAACTTATGAATTCCTGTCGTCTGCAGTATCGACGACCCAAAACAACTGGGTTCCGCATGGCTGATACCGGTGACATATTGTTGTGGATACCTGCGAAACGACTGCATCATTTTATTTTTGCATGCACAAACCATCCTTCTTGAACTTTGAAATAAAATGGTGCGAACAGTGTTTCCACTCTCAACGCTGACAAAGCAGTCGACGAAGCTTCTTCACACTAGCCCTCAGGGATGCTGGCTGGCTCCATATCAGAAATCATTGCGCGAATTCGCACCAGATGGCGCCACCAGCCAGGAAGCTGGTGGAATAAGGAAAGCAGGAAAGCTATTGAGCAACGACGGGCTGCTTCAAGGGAACACCGAGTGGCAAAGAAAGCACAGGTATCTCAGGAGGAAATCGACCAAAAATGAGAATCATATCGACAAAAGAAACTTGAGGTGCAGGTCCTCGCCCAAAGTAAAATAAGGCAGTCCACCGATCGCTGGATGGCTGACATACACGATGCCTCTAGAGGCGGAGCAAGAAAATTCTGGAACCGTATAAGCTGGCTAGGGAAAAAGAATCAAAGAAAGCAGGATCGGATTCAAGATAACGAGGGAAGTTGTTTAAAGGGAGACAACGCAGTGAACTACATTACATCAGTTATAGCCGAGTAATTTAAGAGCAACGATAGGGTAATCTCCGCAAATCGGGAAGCAACACAAGGTAGCAGAATACAAAGCAGCATAGAACTGACCAATCTAAACTGGAAAAAGGCAGAAAAAAATGTTCCTAAAAACACATATACAGGAATAGATTGAATTCCGATCTAGCTGATTAATGAACTTTGTCCAAAAAGTTAGGAAACGTTGTTATTAGCTCTGGAAACAGTCATAACAAATAAGCAAATTCCCGACATCTGGCGGCAGAGTAAAATTAATTTGATTTATAAAGGGAAAGGAGACAGGATGCACATAAAATCCTACAGGCCGATTACCATAACATATGTTATGTACAGGTTGGCCATGCAGGCTGTGAAATTAAAGGTGCAAGCAAGGGTAGAAAGTAACAAGATACTCGGAGAACTTAGAACGGCTTTAGAAATGGTAGGCGCTTAAATGATATCCCGTTCGTGCTTACCCAATGCATCGGAATATCTAGAGTGGAAAATAGACCTTCGTATTCGGCAGCGAACGCGATGGTTAGATGGCATCCTCGAGGCGCTGCAGATGAAGTTATGTGATGCTAGGAAGATAGTGAGAGACCGGAAAGCGTGGCGTGATATGGTCCATAGGGTCACGAAGAGTCGGACACGACTGAACGACTCAACTGAACTGAACTGATTTGGCCTTCCTGGACATAAAACGCACCGACAACGTACGACAACGTAAGCAGGGAAGTCCTGTGGGGCATATTAAAAGAAGAAGGTATCGGTTATGAAATAATAGAGTTCCTACGGGAAATATATCGGGATAACAAAGTAGAAATTACGTGGGAAGGGATAAAAAGTACGGAAGATGTCAAAGTATGCAAATGATTAAGACAAGGCTGTCCTATATCACCGGTGCTGTTCATGCTTTATATAATAAAACTTTGAACGGAGGATACAAGACAGTAACCTAGGTTTTAACCTGTCATATAGATTAGGTGGAAAGGTGATAGTGCAGCGCCTCCCCGGTTTGATGTATGCCGACGATATTGTGCTGCTAGCTGAGAGTCTGGAAGAATTGCAAACTCTAGTTAAGTATTGCGGAGATGTAGGGGATGCTCTAGGCTTCAGTGTTAGCGCAGTTAGGTCGGGTCGGATGATATTCAACGTCTCAACTGATCAGGGTCTTAAAATACAAGGCCATGAAATACCTAGAGTAGCAGAATATAAATATCTGGGGGTATGGGTAAACGAAGGATTGGCATACATTGGAAAGCATGAGCAATCACTTAAGGCCAATGGGCGAAGGAATGCCGGGATAATGAAGCATAAGGCATTGTGGGGATACAATTGGTATCAGGTTTTGAGGGGTATTTAGAAAGGAATTATGGTGCCCGGACTTACTTTCGGAAATGCGGTTTTGTGTCTAAAATCAGAGGTACAGTCGGCATTAGAAATAAATCAGAGAGCCGTTGGACGATTAGCACTAAGTGCCCACGGCAAAACTAAAAATGAGGCGGTACAGGGAGATATGGGCTGGGCATCTTTCGAAGCACGGGAAGCTCAGAGTAAAATATTATATGAGAAACGCCTGAGGAAATTGGACAGTAACATTGGGCAGCTAAAGTATTTAAATACCTGTACTTAAAAAGCGTTGACTCATAATGGAAGAAAAGAACTACGAAACTAAATAGTAAGTATGCTAGTCACAAGGACGGAGAAATAAAGAGCATCAAGCAACAGGTTAAAAGCACAGAAGGTAAAAATTGGATAAATTCGATGAAAAAGAAACAGAGTGTGGAATTATAGCGAAAGTGGAAAATGCAGATCAGGAAGGAAGATTTCTTTGATTACTCAAGAGGCAGTGCCCTACTTTTTGAAGCTAGATCAGGGTGCCCTAGAACACGCAGTTACAAAAAAAAATTTAACAATGGAGATGGCGCATGTGCTGTATATGGAAACTCCAGTGAATCAATTGACCATATTATACTTAGGGTTGTTCGTTTTCGGGTAAAACCCGATTTTACCCCATTTTTGCACCCCGAGCGTGTTTCTAAAATATCGGGTAAATCCCGATTTTCCCCGATTTCTGAAACAACTGTGCCCACGGAATTGCTGTGCCTCCAGTTGGTGCGCAACCGAGAAGCGGCCAAAGCGGCCGACAGACAGACAATCGTTAATTGCAGGCCCCCTGGCGCCATCTAACGTCGGAGTCCCGAACACAGCGCCGGTAGCTTGGGCACGCGCAGCGGCGATATTTACACATCGTGCATTCGCAGCACTGCTGACTAGCGTTCAAGATGGGAAGAAAACGAAAGACATTGGATGATTGGTGCAAAGAACACGAGGATTTGCGGACTACACCAAAAGACTCTGAAGGCAGCCGCGCGCTGGTGTGCAAGTACGGCAACACCGAGATGGTCACCGATCCAGCGAAGAAGCCCTACGACCGAATTCGCGAGCATCTCGCGTCATCGCGTCATAAGAGGTTGAAGATGGCGGTCCAAGAAGCCGAAAAGGCGGGAACATCTCAGCCAACGCCCTTCGATGTTTCCTGTAGGCAGCGTGCGAAAGAAAATGAAGCGGATGGCGTGATTCACGACTTCGTTCGTGCCCTGGCGTACATTGGAATCAGCATGCATCAGGCGGACGGACCTCTGGGGGATTTCGTACGCAAATACTGCAAGGCCGCTAAAACTATGCCGACTGGACAGCGACTTCGGATTAAATACCTGAAAGAAGCTTTTCACAAGGACATGGCGAAAATCCGTGATGATATGCAAGCCGTTAAAGTGAGTGTTATCGTCTACGAATCCCCTGACATAACCGGAGTGCCTACCATTAACACTGTGATGTACTATTATAGTCAAAAAGCAAAAAAGAAGCAGGTTTGTTTAGTCGACGTCGACAGAGGTAATGCTTCGAACAGCTACACAGTGGCCAGGGTAGTCGGCAAGGCTCTCCTTACTGTGGGCAAGACGTGGAAGGATGTTGTAGCCGTAGCCACAGATTCCGCGGAGTACATGCGAAAAATGGTACGTGAGATCTGCGAAGCTGAAGCGATCCACATCTTGCATGTAAAGGCCTTAGCCCATTTGATCCACGTGAGCGTTGACCATGTGATTTCGTCACCTTGCGTGTCTGATGTTCGATCCGCAGTGATCAAGTTTGGAGCATTATTTAAGCACGCTAACAAGCTGCACCAAAAGTACATCGAAATATGTCCCTCTAATAGTCTGTTTGGCGCTGATGCAAAGAAGCCTCCTTCTGTAGTTCCAAGCAGATGGCAAAGCTTCTACAAAGAGCTTGTTGTCGTCATAGAAATGTGGAGCTCATTAACACAACTTGTTGAATGCTCGCATGATAGCACCAAAGCGGAAGCTATTCGAGCGATACTTTCTGAAAAACAGGTTCTTTATGCAAAGGCAGTCTTAATGAGAGATGCACTCGAGCCTCTTTTAGATGTCCAGAAAACGCTTGAAAGCGGAGAACTCCTCATGCCAAGCTTCGATCACCTCGTAAACGTCAAGCTACAGCAGACTGTCAACGAGCTTTCCACGACGATCGGTAAAAGTGATCGGGCGAAAGGTGTTTTGTCTATGTTGCCTAAGAGCAGTGCCATATTAGTAAAAACTTGTTGTGAAGAGTTTTGCGCCAAAATCTCCACAAAATGGGACTGCACTTTGAAACGGAACGTCTCAGACAAAGAAGAAAACCAGTTGACATTGTGGAAACTGGGAGCCGTACTCGATCCGTTCCAGAAGCGGCTGCTGAGTCAGTCGTTTGATGACTACCGACCTCTCTTTAATTCCGTGATGGACGATCTAGGCTCGCTTCGCGAGGAGTTCAACCAGTACTTGCTGGAAGCAAGCCCCACGAATGAAGGTGTTGAAGTGATGGACTTTGGAACGACGCAACTGTGCGTTACCCAAGGCTAGCATATGCAGCGTTATCATTGTTGTGCCTAGCTAATGGCAGCTGTGACGTTGAGCGAACGTTCTCTCAGCTAAGGAACCTGCAGAGACCAGACAGGTCTCGTATGGAAACCGAGATGTTGCGCATGCAGATGATTATGTATGTTAATAAGGACGTGTAGAAGGTCGATGACCAGCACTCGTGAATAAAATGTTTCTTTTCTCAAAACTGACCGTTGCCTCTCACTGCGAGTAATAATTAATTACCAAAGAAACGCCAAATTTTGCAATATTTTCTTGAAAGCAGCCCAAAACCCAGCCCTAATTGTTGCCCATCGGTTAAAGCAAATCGAATAAATTATTAGTTTGCAAATTTAACCCGATAAAACCCGAATTGCGGAATTTTCCCACGAAAAGCCCGATTTCTCCCCTATTATCAAGCCGAGAAATAACGCCCGATTTTTACCCCCCGAATTTGAAAAAATATAAAACCCGAAAACGAATAACCCTAATTATACTCGAATGTAATGGTATCCATCCGGAAGTTGATGCAGGCGCAATCACTGTTCCTGAAGCTCTGGGGTTTAGAGATAACAGTGGCCGGGTGAATAAACCGGCGGGGGAAACTAGCAAAAAACGACTGGAAGATTGGCGCCTTAAAGCAGAGAAGTGACATAATGTGAGTAATGTAGAAACAAAAATTTAATAAATAGAATGATGGTTTAGTTAACCAATCTAAAACAATAATTAAGATATAGGGAGAAAAATGAGCATGATAGCTATTGCTACCACCCCGTTTTAAAGGGGACGCTCCTATATTCCATCCATCCATCCATCCATCCATCCATCCATCCATCCATCCATCCATCCATCCATCCATCCATCCATCCATCCATCCATCCATCCATCCATCCATCCATCCATCCATCCATCCATCCATCCATCCATCCATCCATCCATCCATCCATCCATCCATCCATCCATCCATCCATCCATCCATCCATCCATCCATCCATCCATCCATCCATCCATCCATCCATTTGAGATATGGTTGTTTTGGAGTGTCGAAACAGGAAACCACGCAGATATCTAATTAATTTTTATCGAAAACGATAAGCAAATCTTCCAGACATCATACAAAAATGATCAGTAAAAGCATGGTAGAGAACTAATTAAAATGTCGTGCAAGTGACCTGTCGTCTGCATTAGAATGCAGTGGTGCTCGCCTCATTACATACTATCGTGGGAAAAAGTGGAGAGACCGGCTGCGGGGACGCACCGGGACGCTGCTGCCTGACGGGAACTGGGAAAGTACTGCAACCACCAGAGCAGCGCAGTCGCGGCCGCCATATTCGTTCGAGCTCAGCCGACGCGCCCGTGGCAGCACATGTTTGTCGCAGCTTCGGAACCTGAGGGGCACTCTGAATTTTCGGGCCATGGGTTAAGGAGTCTTGTGTGTTTTTAATGAAAGAAGTGAAAGCAGAATTTCGCTTCTGTACGGATAAAATGGTTTGTGAAATGAAAACGTGTAACGAAGGCAGAAGCTAAAGGCATCGACTGCAGGCATTTTATGGATGGAAGTAATATCCGAAGCAGGCAAGGAAATTATCTCCCGTTGGGGAACATACAGAAACCAAACTTTATGGTTCACGTAGTCAAACATGGCAAAATTACTTTTGAAAGAGAATTAAATTGCATTACTCATTACTGCTCCCCAAAAGTAATGAAATTACATCACAATTACTCCTACTAAGTAATTCAATTACTTTTAAATTACTTTCTAGTTTCCGTCCATGCAAAAACTAAGTAAACCTAGTAAACAAAAGAACAACTCGTTCTCCAGACGCGAAGCACACTCTTTCGTCTTCCCGCCAAATTCTGTCCCACAGAACTATTCCTTTCCTCTTTCCTACAGCTCTTGCGATTACAAGAACAAGACAACAGCAAAAACAACAACAAAAAAAGCAGACGCATAGTCGAACAATCGTGAAATGACCGGCGAACGCAGCGTCTTGCTGGCCCGGACCTGTCTCCAATATTTGAAGGGCCCGAAGAAGCTAGGATATTTATTCCTTCCACAATCCCAAGAATCGACGTCGGCATCTTGTGCTCGCTGCTCAGCAATGCTCAAGCCAAGGTGGCTCATGCCATGGACCCTTCCGCCTATCTCCCCCAACCCTCCCTCGCCCCGTGGTGACGAGTGTAACCAGGCACCACTGTGCACTAGCCGACCGACGTAACAGGGAGTGTCACTGCGCAGCGCTCCAAACTAGTTTTCAACCAGCCTTCTGGCACCATCTCTCCCTTCGACATTCCCTTGACGCCTTGTATCTAGCTGCTTGGAGAATGGTTGTCATGGGATACCGCGCTAAGTGGTCCTTCTACACACGAGGTCTCAGACGCACTGTTCTGCTCAATTCTGTCTCCTTTTGCAGATCTGTTACGCCGGCTTTGGCTTGCAACACGTCGTTCCAGCTTTCACGGCGCTCTACCTTGTCTATTAAAGGAGTAGCGGCGCACTTTAGTGGAAGTAATTTCGAAAGGAATTAATTACTTGTCGAAATTACTATTTAAAAGTAATTCATCACATTACTAAACTACCAAACCGAAAACGTAATTCATTACATTACAAATTATCAGAAAAAGTAATTAAATTACAGTAATTTCAATTACTGTCATGTCTGCACGTAGTCAATTTTGGCGGCTTGGCTTTTAAAACATTTTTTGGCATCGTCAGCTCCACATGTCACTTGAAGATTACATTTCGCTCTTAAAATTCATGAGCGTTGTTGGTGAGATCATAGTAAACGGCGATATACAACATATTTCATACATCTTCAGTTCGCTTCATTTAATTACTGTGTTGCAATTTAGACGAGGCAAGCAAAGAGAATATTGAGCAAATGATCAATTGTAATTTTGTTACTCTTACAAGCACGTAATTTTGTGTGTATGTTGTAAGCAGAAGTAAGTGAGACAAATCAAAATTATATTACATTGCAAAACCACGCGAGTTTATTTCGCATTATTTTTGCAGCAGCTGCTCGAATTGCGATGCATTAGAGGTACTGTTAAGATATAAATTTGGCAAGCTGGATGGTTACATTTGGTATACATTATGAAAAGAAGCTATAAAGTGGGCTAAATGCAAACTCGAAAAGCGTACGTAACGCGGCCAGCGAGCAGGAGGTAAAAGAGATATAATAACAAACAAGGCCGGAATGCTATTCACGTTCCGGGAAAAGGGGTGCAAACAGAAATCCGCGTCCATCTTTGCGTGAGTCATTGCCATTCCAGGAGGTTGCTATTCAAAAAGAATTCGAAGAATTCCACCAGTGTAGTGGTCAGCGAAGTCATACAGGGAGAAAACAAAGAATTTTGTGAAAGCGGGCCAAGTTTCATGAACAAGAAACCTACGCCGAAGTTCAACCTCGTGAAAGTACACTGTTTTGAAATGTCCGATATTATTTCAAAAATTGCTTTGGCGTCCTTCCTGTTATAAGTACATTTCCCCATTAAGGAGTGCCTCTATCGAATGTAATATTTTGACATGAGGCACGCTTTATGTTCAATGATTACGACCTACGCAACTCCCTTAAATTTCTGTCACCTTGAACTTATCTTCACATGCACAGCGCTATGAAACACAGTTTATATTCAAACGCTTGATGCGCAAACTGAATTGTTGCTCGTGGGTGAAAACATATCCCGCTTTATCCTGCGTAGCCAAATAGCATGTCGTTGCTGGTCACTCGCAAGCTTTTCAGGATTCCTGACATTTGCTGGACTCTAACGCGCGGCAATAGGGCATATTTGTGCTGTAAGATGGGGGTTTATTGAGCAGATCAGCGGACTCGATCAGCAGGACTGGGCAGATCAGCGGCGAACACAGTCAGGTGCAACACGCGCAGCGATCACAATGCCACTGCCTAAAATGTTTCTCGTGCACTACTTCCTCTTCACAATTACCCGCGGGATGAAGAAGACACATCCTGGCGACTTACGGCGTGAGCAAGACGGCAGGGTCATAATAGGGTTTGAAGCGCTGGACGTGAACAATCTCTCGTCCGCGCCGGCGTAGATCATGAGACGGCGTAACAGGTTCGACCACATAATTACCCGGGGAGGTGCGCTCCAGAACTTGGTATGGGCCATGGTATTTAGCAAGAAATTTTTAAGACAGTCCAGGAGCAATTGAAGGTATCCACAGCCACACAAGAGCGCCAGACGAGAAGTTAGGTGTCGAGTGTTGGTTGTCATGGTTGGATTTATGGTGGTATTGGGTGTTAGCCGTGAATGCGTGGGCAATTTGTCGACAGTCGTCCGCATGCTGGGCTGCTTGAGATGCAGGAGTCTATCCTGATATGTCTGGCTGATACGGGAGTATGGTGTCGATTGTAGCAGAGGGGTGATGGCCGTAGAGGAGAAAAAAAGGAGATAAGCCAGTAGTAGACTGCGTTGCGGTATTGTAAGCTTAAGTGACATACGGAAGGACGAGGTCCCGATTTGAGTGGTTGGAGGAGACGTACATAGAGAGCATGTCGCCAAGGGTACGATTCAAACGCTCAGTGAGGCCATAAGTCTGGGGATGATAGGCGGAGGTGGTTCTATGAATAATGTTGCACTTGGTGAGAAAGGCTTTCACAACGTCATTCAAGAAAACGCGTCCTCTGTCGCTGAGCAGCTCTTGAGGTGCGCCGTGGCGAAGAATAAATCGCAGCAAAATGAAGGAAGCTACTTCTGACGCTGTGGCAGATGGAAGTGCGGCGGTTTCTGCATACCTACGATAGCTCAGCGGTTGCCGGCTGCAGTGTAGGGAAGCGGCCCGTACAAATCAATGCCGACGTGGTCGAAAGGGCGTCGCGGGCTGGGTAACGGCAGCAACTCTCCAGCAGAGCGCTGAGGAGATGGCTTGCGACGTTGACAGGTGAGGCATGAGCGAACGTACTTGAGTACGAAGGTGTACATGCCCCGCCAGTAGTAACGCAGCCGGAAACGAGTGTATGTCTTGAAGACGCCCGCGTGACCGGATTGTGGGTCAGCGTGCAAATAGTCACAGATTTGCGAACGTAGCTGCCGAGGAATAACTAGCAACCACTTTCGGCCATCTGCGCAGTAGTTGCGGCGGTAGAGGAGGTTATCACGAATGGCGAAGTGGGAAGCTTAGCGGCGGAGAGCACGCGATGGTGAAGCACCTGTAGGATTGGAGATAAAATCGAGGATAGAGTTTATCCAAGGATCTTGCCGCTGCGCTGACGGCATGTCATTGATGTGAAGCGATGGCGGGGAATCGTCGGAAGGGGAAAGGCTCGCGACCTCAGCTGTAAGGGGGCAGCGGGAAAGTGCATCGGCATCGTTATGTTTGCGGCCAGAGCGGTAAACAACGCGGAGATCATATTCCTGAAGGCGAAGAACCCATCTTGCCAGTCTGCCGGACGGGTCTTTCAGTGAGGAAAGCCAGCAAAGCGCATGGTGGTCCGTCACTACGTCAAAAGGGCGGCCATAGAGGTAAGGGCGGAATTTAGTAAGAGCCCAAATAATCGCTAAGCACTCTTTTTCAGTGACAGAGTAATTGGATTCTGCCTTCGTGAGTGTACGGCTAGCATAGGCAACCACGTATTCAGTATAACCTGATTTGCGCTGAGCGAGCACAGCGCCGAGACCAATACCACTGGGGTCCATGTGGACTTCAGTAGGCGCTGTGGGGCCGAAGTGACGTAGGCCAGGCGGTGCCGTGAGGATGCGGCGTAAAGCATTGAAGGCATCGTCGCACGTTGGCGAGCACGACAAAAGGTCGGAACTGCCGGGCAGAAGGTCTGTCAAGGAAGCAGCAACTGAAGCAAAATTTCTAATAAAGCGGCGAAAGTAAGGGCACAGCCCGGGGAAGCTACTTAGATCTTTGATGGAAGTCGCTTTGGAAAAGGCTGCTACGGCACGAAGTTTGGCAGGGTCTCGAGATACATCTTCTTTGGAGAACACGTGGCCGAGAATGGTGAGCTGGCGGGCGGCAAAACGACATTTTTTTTTCAAATGCAGCTGCAGTCCGGCATCAGATAGGCAGGTCAAAACATGCTTCAGACGATAGAGGTGTGTGTCAAAGTCAGGAGAATAGACGACAATGTCGTCGAGGTAGCAAAGGCACGTCTTCCACTTTAAACCACGCAAAATGGTGTCCATCATCAGCTCAAATATTGCCGGAGCATTACAAAGGCCAAACGCCATAACTGTAAATTCGTACAAGCCGTCGGGACTTACAAAGGCAGTTTTGGGGTGATCAGCCGCTTCCAGGGGAACTTGCCAGTACCCGGAACGTAAGTCTAGGGAAGAAACGATCTCGGCGCCTTGCAAACAATCGAGAGCATCGTCGACGCGTGGGAGAGGGTAGATGTCATTTCGCGTACTCTTATTAGGGCGGCGATAATCGACACAGAAGCGGATAGAACCATCTTTCTTTTTTACGAGGAAACAGGTGACGCCCAAGGGCTGCTTGAGGGCTGAATCTCGCCATTCTGAATTATTAGGTCGACTTGCTCTTCAATAGCCTGGCGTTCGGTTGCGGACACACGATAGGGGCGCTGTCCCAGTGGTGCGTGGGTGCCGGTGTCGATGCGATGAGTGACTGTAGAAGTTTGGCCCAAAGAACTTTGATGAGAGTCGAAGGAGGAGCGAAAGTGATGTAGTAGGTTCAAAAGCTGAGTGCGCTGCGCTGGAGGAAGATCGGCGTCGCTGGAACGGAGGAACAAGTCTGTAGAGGGGGGAGCGGGTGCAGGTGAAGGGGGCGAGCGCAGTCACGGCAGAGTGCGGCGCATCGTCAGGTTCCGCAGAGATCAGAAGAGATGCGATTGGCTGGATACTGCCGAGGCATTCACCATGGCGCAAAGCAGTAACCACCGGTAAAAATGGGTACAAGCGTCCCCCGGCCTGGCGCTCGGCTTTTCCAGGGGTGTGCGTTTGGGAGAAGCTCCGTAAATCCTACTGCGCGCCCCTCCTCCGCAGTGGGCCCAAAACCAGTTTCGAACCTCGCAGCCTGCAAAGGTGGTTCTGTTTGTCTTGCAAAGGTACTTCCTTTGAGCCTGACCTGAAGTGCTCCCTTTCAGCGCTTTCACATTGGAAGATATATATAGTGGCTGCACAGCAACCATAGTTCTGCATAAAGAAAGTAACAAAATTCCCATAAAGAGAGGTGTTAGGCAAGGAGACACAATCTCCTCAGTACTATTCACAGCTTGTTTAGAGGAAGTCTTCAGAGACTTGGAATGGGAGCAGTTAGGGATAAGGGTAGATACGGCTCGTCTACCCCCTGATTTCGCAATGCCTGCATCACCGCCGAGGTTTCAACTGAGTCAAATGCTTTTTCGTAATCAATGAATGCTATGTATAAGGGCTGGTTATATTTCGAGCATTTTTCTATCACCTGATTGATGGTATGGATATTATCGATAGTAGAGTACCGTTTCCGAAACCCTGCTTGATCCTTTGCTTGATTCCAGTCTAAGGTTGTCCTGATTCTATTAGTGATTACCTTAGTAAATACCTTATACGTAACAGACAGTAAGCTGATTAGTCTGTAATTTTTAAGGTCCTTAGAGTCCCCTTTCTTGTGAATGAGGATAATGTTTGCGTTCTTCCATGGTTCCGGTACCGTTGATGACACCAGGCACTGCGTATACAGGGTGGCCAGTTTTTCTAGCACGATATCCTCCCCGTCCTTCAGCAAATCTGTAGTTATCTGATACTCTCCAGCTGATTTCCCCCTTTTCATAGTTTCTAGCGCTTTCTTGACCTCGTCCTTCGTCACTGGTGGAACGCCTGACTGTTTTTCCCTACCGCCAATCTCATTACGGTCCTGACTACTTTGGCTGCTGTAGAGATCTGTATAGAACTTCTCGGCTACTTTGGCTATCTTGTCCATATTCGTGATGACGTTGCCCGCCTTGTCCCTTATCGCATACATCTGGTTTTTGCCTATGCCCAATTTCTTCTTTACCGCTTTAAGGCGCCCCCGTTTTTTACGGCATGCTCAATTTTGTCCATGTTATACTTCCTTATATCGGCCACCTTGCGCTTATTGATTAGCTTTGATATCTCGGCCAATTCGATCTGGTCTGTTGGATTGGAAGCTTTCATACTCTGGCGTTTCATAATCAAATCTTTCGTCTCCTTAGACAGCTTACCGGTATCCTCTCTAACTATCCTACCGCCTACTTCTACCGCGCACTCAGTAATGATATTTCTGAAATTATTGTTCCTTGCCTCTAGAGTAATGTCGCCATCCTCAGTTAGAGCTGAATACCTATTCTGTAGCGAGATCCTGAGCTCTTCTGCCCTCCCCCTCACCGCTAATTCGTTGATGGGTTTCTTTCTTACTAATCTATTGCGTTCCTTCTTCAGATTTAGGCTAATTCGGGACCTCACCATCCTGTGGTCACTGCATCGCACTTTCCCGATCACCTCTACATCCTGCACAATGGCGGGGGTTGAACACATTATGAGGTCGATTTCATTTTTAGTCTCTCCGTTAGGACTTTTCCAAGTCCATTTGCGGTTCTTCCGTTTGCTGAAGAAGGTATTCATGATTCGTAAGTTATTGCGCTCTGCAAACTCAACTAGTAACTCCCCCCTGCTATTCCTAGAACCAATGCCTTGTCTCCTGCCTGTTTTTTCCCTACCTTGGCATTGAAGTCGCCAATTAGTACAGTATACTGCCACTAATATGGACAAGATAGTCAAAGTAGCCGAGGAGTTCTATACAGATCTCTACAGTAGCCAAAGTAGTCAGGACCGTAATGAGATTGGCGGTAGGGAAAAACAGTCAGACGTTCCACCAGTGACGAAGGACGAGGTCAAGAAAGCACTAGAAACTATGAAAAGGGGGAAATCAGCTGGAGAGGATCAGATAACTACAGATTTGCTGAAGGACGGGGGGGATATCGTGCTAGAAAAACTGGCCACCCTGTATACGCAGTGCCTGGTGTCATCGACGGTACCGGAAGCATGGAAGAATGCAAACATTATCCTCATTCACAAGAAAGGGGACTCTAAGGACCTTAAAAATTACAGACCAATCAGCTTACTGTCTGTTACGTATAAGGTATTTACTAAGGTAACCACTAATAGAATCAGGACAACCTTAGACTGCAATCAAGCAAAGGATCAAGCAGGGTTTCGGAAACGGTACTCTACTATCGATCATATCCATACCATCAATCAGGTGATAGAAAAATGCGCGGAATATAACCAGCCCTTATACATAGCATTCATTGATTACGAAAAAGCATTTGACTCAGTTGAAACCTCGGCGGTGATGCACGCATTGCGAAATCAGGGGGTAGACGAGCCGTACGTGAAAGTGCTGGAAGATATATATAGTGGCTGCACAGCAACCACAGTTCTGCATAAAGAAAGTAACAAGATTCCCATAAAGAAAGGTGTTAGGCAAGGAGACACAATCTCCCCAGTACTATTCACAGCTTGTTTAGAGGAAGTATTCAGAGACTTGGAATGGGAGCAGTTAGGGATAAGGCTAGATGGAGAATACCTCAGTAATCTGCGATTTGCTGATGACATTGCCTTGCTAAGCAACTCGGGAGATGAACTGCAAATAATGATTGATGACCTAGACAGGAAAAGTAGAAAGGTAGGCTTGAAAATCAATATGCAGAAGACTAAGGAAATGTTCAACAGCCTTGGGAAGGAACAGGAGTTTACATTAGGTAGCGAAATACTGGAAGTAGTAGGCGAATATATCTACTTAGGACAGGTAGTAACCGCAGATCCGGACCATGAAAAGGAAATAACAAGAAGAATAAGATTGGGATGGAGCGCATTTGGCAAGCACTCGCAGATTATGACTAGCAGCTTACCGGTATCGCTCAAGAGGAAAGTATACAACAGTTGCATCTTGCTTGCACTCACCTATGGGGCTGAAACGTGGAGGCTAACCAAGAGAGTTCTACTTAAGTTGAGGACAACCCAGAGGGCTATGGAACGAAAAATGGTAGGGGTAACATTAAGAGATAGAAAGCGTTTACAGTGGGTCAGAGAAATAACTCAAGTTAACGACATTCTAGTGGAAATTAAGAAGAAGAAATGGACATGGGCAGGACATGTAGTGCGAAGAGAGGATAACCGATGGTCGCTGAGGGTAACAAACTGGATTCCAAGGGAAGGAAAGCGTAGCAGGGGGCGACAGAAAGTTAGGTGGGCGGATGAGATTAAGAAGTTCGCAGGGGTCAAGTGGATGCAGCTAGCACAGAACCGGGTTAAGTGGAGAGATATGGGAGAGGCCTTCGCCCTGCAGTGGGTATAATCAGGCTGATGATGATGATGATGATGACTGCGTTTTTACTTTTCGCATTGGCGATTCTACATCTTCATAGAAGCTTTCAACTGCCTGGTCATCATAACTACATGTAGGTGCATAGGCCTGTACAACCTTCAGTTTATACCGCGTATTAAGCCTAATTACGATGCCTGCAACCCTCTCATTAATACTATAGAATTCATCTATATTGCCCGCTATATACTTATTGACAAGGAAACCTACTCCTAGTTGTCGCCTCTCCGGTAAACCTCGATAACACACTATATGCCCATCCTTCAGTACAGTATATGCCTCATTCGGCCTCCTAACCTCACTAAGCCCTATGACATCCCATTTCATGCCCTCTAGTTTCTCTAACAGCACTGCTAAACTAGCTTCACTAGCTAGGGTTCTAGCAATAAACGTTGCCAGGGTCAGTTTCCAATGGCCTGTCCAGCGGAGCCAGGCTTTCTTAGCACCCCCTGCTGCGTCACAGGTCTGACCGCCGCCGTGGTGAGTTGTTCCGCAGCCGCTGGTGACTGAGGGCCGGGGTTTTATGGAGCTTATCATAGGAGGTTGTGGCCAATTACTGCACCAGGATGGCTAACTCCTGTTCTGGTGAGGGAGTGCGTTGCCGGAGGTGTTCACCGGCATCAGGTCGCACCCCAAACCTGTGTATGCAGTTCCATCGACACGCGTTTTTTTTTTTTTTTTTTTTTTTTTCCGGTGGAGAATTGCGCGGCACCGGGATTTGAACCCCGGTCCTCTTGCATGCGAGGCGGATGTTCTACCGCTACGCCACCGCTGCACTGCCGAGGAACGTTATTTTGGTTTAAAACGTTGCATTTCGAATAGTTCATGCTGACCGCGCCGGCTGGTTTCTGACCGCGCTGACCGCGCCGGCAGCTCGTGAACAGGCGCCGGTGCGCACGTCATGGGTCGGCCAGTTCGTGACACCCCGGTAGCTTCCAGCAAAGGTGAGGTGAGATATTTTTTCTGTTTGCAAACTCTGCATTTCAAACAGTTTTAGCTGAGCACTCTGGCTGGCGCGGTTGTGAAGAGAAGGCCTATATGTGCTCGGTAATGGTGCAACAAGGGCTCGCCGGTTATTGCGCAGTTAGATCAGACCGAACCCACGCCTGACGTTCTTTGCTTGGTTTGCCTAGAGGTTACTTTTGCGTGGTTTCTTGTTGTTTTACATGTTGGGGTGTTTTTACGGCCTTCACCAGTGCGCAATCTCTTTTAGGTGATGTGTTGGCTGGGTGAAATCTGAACATGAGAGTAGCCTAATTTGTTAGACGAGCGTTTTCGCGTTGCGCGTTGCACGGGACCGTTATTGTTAAGACGGTAGAAGAAAAAAGGTACCGCACAAAATCTGGAGAACCAGAAACTTGTGTGTCGAGGATCGTCATCTGCACCAAAAACACCCGCGGGGAATGTGCTTAAAAAAAGGGCAGTAGAAAAGGAAACGCCGAGGTGGTTCTAAGAGCGTGATACTAAAGAAGTGGCACGCCGATAATTCCGTCCTCTCCGTTTCTGAAAACATGCATTCCACCAGCGCATTTATTTTCAGTGCAATTAACGCGCACTGTGGGGTATCCCCTGTGTTGTTGCCGCCAGGTATCAAATATTTTTATGGAGTGAAACGCGTAGTAGACCGTCAATGCAGCTTTTAAAACCAAAGGCTAACGTGGGAAAATGGAGCAATGCTTCGAAATTAATGGTAGGGATCTTCGCCATCTAGCTTGATACGTGTATTTTACGCGGGTACGCACGCGAGTCACGATAAATCATTGACCATGTTCGTAATTTTATTCCATTACAGATTTCTTGCGTTTATTCTGTTTACACAGTTTCGGTAAAAGATGTATCGCGATGATAAATATTTCTACAGTAAATTTTCCAGCTGATGCCAGGATTCGACAGTCTCTGCTGTGTGCCGTGGTGAAACAATTGCAGCATACATGCAAGAGGAACGGAGCAATATCCCGCATCCCACGACTCAATAGGTTTGAGCTTTCACTTTCGGCTTGCGATTTCACGTGATTTAATGTGCACATCAGCTATTTCTACACCGATATAATTGTTATTCAACATGCAAAATGTGTTAATCGGCATGAATTTATTGTTCAAATTTTTTCTTGCCTGGGTCTCTTTGGGACGGTAAACAATATAAGCCAACCAAGCTTAGCTTGCAATCACATGGTCAACTTGTTGGTATGTGAAAATATGCCCTGATAATATTTCAGGAAACATTTAGGGACATTTATTTCATGCCTATTAAGGCGGCGCCATTAAGGCTCTTAAGGAGGCGCAGCGGTATCGTAGAGCTAGAACATCCGCCTCACATGCAAGAGAACCGTGGTTCAAAGCACAATTCTCCACTGAATTAAAAAAGTATCCTCGTGTCGATGGAATTGCATAAACAGGGGGGCGACCTGATGCCGGTGAGCACCTCCGCAACGCACTTCCTCACCAGAACAGGAGTTGGCCACCCTTGTTCAGTAATTGACAGCAACCTCCTATGATTAGTATTATGAAACTCCATTCCTCAGTCACCGAGACTGCGGAGCAACTGACCCCGGCGGTGGTCGCCTGTGAGGTAGCGCTGAACAGGTCGCCATTCGAAACTTATCCTGGCAACGTTTAAAGCTAGAACTCTAGCTAGTGAAGCTAGTTTAGCAGTGCTGTTAGAGGAACTAGAGGATATGAAATGGGATATCATAGGGCTTAAAGAGGTTAGGAGGCCGAATGAGGCATATACTGTACTGAAGGACGGGCATGTACCGTGTTATCGAGGCTTACCGGAGAGGCGACAACTAGGAGTAGGTTTCCTTGTCAATAAGCGTATAGCTGGTAATATAGATTAACCCTATAGCATTAATGAGAGGGTGGTAGGCATCGTAATTAAGCTTAATTAGCAGTATTAACTGAAGTTTGTGCAGGCCTACGCACCTACATGTGGTCATGATGACCAGGCAGTTCAAAGCTTCTGCGAAAATGTAGATATAGAATTTGTAATGCTGAAAGGAAAGACTCAGTATACTGTACCAATGAACGATTGTAATACCAAGGTAGAGAAAACGTAAGCAGGATGCCAGACAGTGGGTGACTATGGCATTTGCTCAGGGGGAGGGGGGAGAGCTACTAGTTGAGTTTATCAAGCGCAATATTAAGAATCATGAACACCTTCTTCAGCAAGCAGAAGAACCGGAAGTGGACATGAAAACGACCTAACAGGGAGACTAAAAATGAAATTAAATTCATACTGTGTTCTAACTCCGCCATTATGCAGGGTGTAGAGACAATCGGGAAGTCCGATGCAGTGGTCACAGGACGGTAAGATTCTCGAATTAGTCTAAATCTGATGATGGAACGAAACAGATTAGAAAGAAAGAAGTCAATCAACGAATTAGCGGTGAGGTGGAGGGCAGAATATTTCAATATCTTGCTACAGAAAAGATATTTGGCTCGAACCGAGGATGACGACATTATCCTAGAAGCAATTAATAATTTCACAGATATCATTACTGCGTGGGCTGTAGAAGTAGGTGGTAAGATAGTTAGAGAGGATACCGCTAAGCTCTCTGAGGAGAGGAAATATTTGGTTGAGAAACGCCAAAGTATGGAAGCTTTCAATGCAACAGACCAGATACAATTGGCAGAGATATCAAAGCTAATCAATAAGCGCGAAGTGGCCGATGTAAGGAAGTATACCATGGCGAAAATTGAGCATGCTGTAAAGAATGGGGGAAGCCTTAAAGCGGTGAAGAAGAAATTGGGCATATGCAAAGATCAGATGTATGTATGGACAAGGCGGGCAATATCATTATGAATATGAAAAAATAATCAAAGTAGCCGAGAAATTCTATACTGATCTCTGCAGTAGCCAAAGAAGTCAGCACAACATTGAGACTGGCGGTAGGGAAATGCAGTCAGACTGACGAAGGACGAAGTCATGAAAGCATTGGAAGTTATGAAAACGAGGAAAGCAGCTGAAAAGTATCAGGTAACTATAGATTTGTTGAAGGATGGGCAGGAGGAGGAGATATAGTGCTAGAAAAGCTGGCCACCCTGTATCATCGACGGTACCGGAACCATGGAAGAATGCAAACATTATCCTCATTCATAAGAAAGGGGACTTCAAAAACCTTAAAAATTACAGACCAATCAGCTTAATGTCTGTTAGCATACACTAACATCTCACAATGCACAAATCGCTTGCATTTCGCCTCCATTTAACCACGGTTGCCGCTGTCTTGATCGAACCCGTGCCCTCGGAATCAGAGTGCGGAGCTACACTCCTGAACAACATTAAACTTTCCTGTAGTATCGAGCCACAACAACCTACGTGAATGCACGAATTAATCCCCACCCGCCGGTGTGGCGCAGTGGTTACGGCGCTCCACTACTGTTCGCAATATACGGGATCGAATCCCGGCTTCGGCGGCCGCTTTTCGATGGTGGCGAAAAGCCCGGCGCCCATGTGTTGTGCGATGTCAGCGCTCGTCAAGGAACCCCAGGTGATCGAAATTTCCAGAGTGCTCCACTAAGGCATCTCTCATAGTCTGAGCCACTTTGGGACGTTAGACCCCAAAAACAAAAAAATCAATCTCCTGCCCTTTGCGGCCCCGGAGTGACTGACCAAAGCGACGGTCAGAATTGGGAGTTAGAGGCGGCCGCAAAGATGTCCTTGCTCTGGTCATATCGCCATTGGAAACTGAACTATAGGGCAGCGTGTTAACGCTAGAGCTTTTTCCTATGTTGCTGGCCTCGCATTACTGTTTCAAGAACTCGCCGGAATGTCATGACATTTTGAAGTGCTTGCTGAAGTTAGGCTGACAGATGACGCACACATACACTAAAAGTGCGCACAATAGGACTTGATACTAATGTACTGAAACGGCTTGAATACTTTCTAACAGAACGTCAGCAGTTCGTAGAAGCTAATGGCACTACCTCAAGCTTACACCCCATCCTTTCTGGTGTTCATGAGCAGCCTTGTCTAGAGCGCACCGACGGGGCTCTGCAGAGCGACATCTAACGTTAGGCTGTGCGCATGCGCGGCAAATGAGGATGCCTGCTGATCACTTCCTCTGCCTTGCGAGTACCTTTCTTGCCGCTAGGGTCGCATTGCCTGCATTTGTGATAGGGTGCCTCGATTCGCGCCCGCTCTCCGTATCGAGGCACCCTAATTTGTGAGGTTGTGACGGTCACCAGAGCGTGGCGATGACGCCACGTTTCTCGACTGCAACAAGACGGCCAGGCAAGCAAGCGCGACTGATAGCGGATTAATGTGCGTTCCTGCATACGCACCACTCATCGCCCCTGTACTTTATCGTGGAGGTATTCAGCGCCTATATCTGTAGAGATGCCAAATGCTGTGTCCCTTAAAGCTTATAACCCGGCGCAATAACACGCCATCAAACGAGACGCCTGCAACACATGGTGCGTGATCATAACCTTATACGGACAGGACGAAAACAGACAACAAACAGCCAACTGGCCCAATTCTCGCACTATTTGCTAGGGTGTTTGAAGCGCGCGATAATCCGCTATCACTTGCAATTGCTTTTGAACCGAGCGATCACCCGATATGACATTGCACTTGCCTAGCCGCTTCGTGATTCGCACGAAACGCGTCGGTTTGCAGGCCGCTGTTATATATCATTAAGCGCGTACCTGGCGGCATGCAGCTCAATCACTGAATGAAAATGAGGCCGGGAACCCACGACCAGGCACTGCTTTATTTTGGCCGCGCATGCGCATGGGACGCAAAACTCAAACCCAGAGCCTAACGTTAGATGGCGCTGACTTGCTCCGCGGAGCACTGTCTGCGCGCTCTATGCAAGGCTGCTCACCACTGTACTGTGCTTGGGCCCTTACACTTTTTAATATTGCCGCGAAACCTTCAAAACTGTATTTGTTGTTTTTTAACAGCCGCCGGCATACGGCCTTATCACTCTGATTCTGGATCGCGTATCAGTTCTGTATTCTTTGTTAATGCTCGATGTCGCGAGTCGCACCTTTATCAGTTCCGTTGTAGCGCAAGACGCACCGACATCTGTCTCGAAGATTCCGGCCACTCGTGTGTCTTTCTACCATGTTCCAGCTTGTGCTGGTAGCAGTTTGTGACGAGTTGCTTAGTTCTTTTGCAGGCGCAAGTCATTCCAATAAAGAGTTAATTTCAGTACCACAAAGCCTGTGTCTTATTTTGGTATCAACGGCCTTGTCACCACTACGTGACAATATTCATTAATGACCTGCCTAATTTCGTTACCTCATCAATTCATCTGTTTGCCGACGATTCGGCCCTTTTCCGCGAAATAATAACTGATGATGACGTACGCGCAATACCAACTGATATTAACAATATCTCTTCCTGGTGGAATGCATGGGAAAGGACACTAAACGTTAACAAATGTAAATTCTTACGATTATCAAGGTTGACTGGCAACTTACCTGCATATCATCTTAACAACGTGCTCTCGAATCAGTAACGTCATATAAGTATACCTAAGCGTTCACATCACATCTAACCTTAGCTGAAAACCTCACGTCGAATTTATTGTCAACAAAGCTAACCGCTTGTTAGGCTACTTAAAACAGAACTTTCACTCAGCCCCTGCTAACACTAAGCTTCTCTTCTACAAAACCATTGTTCGTTCGCAACTCGAATATGCATCTTGATCTCATCAACCAGCTAGAAATGACTCAGAACAACGCAGCTCGCTTAATCTTCTCTATCACCGCACTGCCAGCGTATCCACGATGAAATCTAATCTCAACCTGTTAACTCTCGCAACTCGTCGAAAGCTCACACGTATATGCCCTTTCATAAGATATTTTATCATGTTGACTTACGAAATAAATTGCTTATTCCGCCTTCTTATATGTCATCCCGCATAGACCACATTCACAAAGTGGGCATAACTGCATGCAATAGTAGAAGTTTCTTTGACTCATTCATACCCCGCACATCGAAAGGGTGGAATCGCCTTCCCACTCCCATTGCAAACATCGCAAATTTTTCATTATTCCAGTCTGCCGTGCGCAATGTCAACCATACAAAGTTTCGTTGGTACTGTATAAGTTTTGCATTAATGTTTCTGTGTTCGCCTCACACTACCCTGTATTTAAACATTTCCGCGAAAATAGTGCTTACATATTGTTTAATGATAGCTTGTAATACATTTTTTGAGTCCGAAATAATACTTGTGCAATATTACGCAATTCTTAACTATGTTGATCTCTTTTATTACTTATATATTTCTTGTATGCTTCTTTATGCTATGCATATTTTGTATTCTTGTACTTCACCCACTCCCCTCTGTAATGTTCCTACCCTGAGAATAACAATAAATAAATAAACAGAATAAGGTAGTTAGAGATGTGTTTAACTCATACTGCCGTGCATCTGTCAGTGAGCTCGTGAAACTTTGAATTACCCCTAGTGGGTGAACACAGTCGTGCCTGCCGATTAAAAGTTTCTCTTTCAGCTCGTTCAAGGTCACTTACTTTTTCATCATTTGGCTTACTCTTGATCTTATAAGACAAGACAAAGGCATACACTAATGACCCCCTTGAACGCGCAAAATGACTGCTTTAAAAATGGTATTCTTTCTTTTTTTCCGAGGGCACTTACGTAATATAACAAACTTAACAGCGAGGTTGTTACCCCAAAGTCTGTACTGATCTTTGAAATCTGCTTGCAAATGTTAAGAATGTTATGAATTTGAGTGTGTTTATATGCTTGTATTTGTTTTGTTTTCCCACCCTGCTATGATTTGTACTAGATCGCACTATCGATAAATAAATACTTCATTGTGCTTCATACGCGATTCGCGCTTCATTGCTCTAATAAAACTAGCTTTGCACTTATAAGTGCAGTGTGTCAGATAGGCGTTGGATATGTGGCAGAAGGATTTAAAGAAAAAAGACGAGACTTCTACCGAAACGGTTCACAAGGCTTGTAATGAAATGGTTCTTGAGATTACCAGTAAATGTGGTTTCACTGAGTGGTCTCACCCCTTGAAACGGAGTGCAGTTTACTACCGATTGTTTTAAGCTCAGAGAAAAGGCAGACAGATTCTTCCTTTAGTTGCACCCGTGGCGTCACGGATACATTTCTGTAGCGCTGAATGCCGTCTACTCCTGCAGCAGGCCTCGCAGTCGTGCGCATACGTGATTTTGATTTTCCGCTGCCATATCTTTCTGACGGTAGTCCCGAAGTATTGCGTCCTTCGACAGGTGAACAAACTTTGTTTCAACGTGTGGTGGCATCCTAACGAGTTTCTTTTATTTTTTTCTGCGGGGATAGAAAGTATAAGCAGAGGCAGGAGAGGAGGGCCGTCATTTTTAATCATCGATATAGCCGGTGTTAATTGACTACGAGTGGTTGAAAATGTTAATCTATTTAAATGTGCCTCATAAGCGAGTGCATACTTAAATTGCCACCCACTGGATGCACTTTGTGAGCTTATACGTTCAGGGTCTGCTTTGCGCGAGAACTGCTGCAAGAAACGAAGATTTGGTCAGGGTGCCAGGCTCGCATTCATTCGCTAATCTGTGGTGAGCTCCATCATTAGTTAAGGCGACCACTGGATGTCAGTATCTATGCCGTTCAACTGAAACCTTTGAACCGCAGGACCACTGGTGTGAAAAGCCTGCGCACCTCAAGAACTGGACCACTCCGCAATGGAGGAATTTTGCGCTGCCGCTGGAGACCAGCGAAGCGGGTGCTAAGATTCCCAGCAGGTGTCACATGCATGGCTGGGACGAACTGGCGCATCGCATCACCCTGCTAGACCTTGAGAGTGAGCCCTGGTCGTACAACCAGTCGTCAACACAAAGCGTCTCAGTTCCGTGCTCAAGTTGGGAGTTCGATAACAGCCTCCACGAAAGGACAGTTTCTAGCGAGGTACTTTGTGTGCTTCTACCTTCCTTGTGATTTTTTATTCCTCATCAATTCAGCTCTTTTTGAGTGCATTATCGCGTACCAAGAGAGTGTGTGCTGAAGACACGCAACTTATTTTCATTTTTATGCTGGTAGAAAAGAAGCATAGACAAGTGTGATTACCCCCGTTTCACAATAGACACTCCGGTCATTCTGTGCATGGCATACAGCTGCTTGTCGAGTGTGACATCCGTTAAAATTCTTTTTTTTTTTCATGCGGGACACACAAGAGTAAGCTTTCTCTGGCAAGTATGAACCCCTGCACGAATCTTCCCTACAGCCGCGACTGGCAGCAAGCAGCGAAGTTCCAGCAGGCTCGTGCACGTTTTAGCCACTAATTCCCCATGCTAGGCTGAAATTTTCCCAAGATCTCCGTTAGAGCTCTGTTTTGACCCTGATTACATTGCCGTCGCTACAGAGCTTGAACACTGCCCTGGTGGTGCCAGGTTACAGCAGACCTAAAAGGAAGCCCGAAAGGAGAAACTGGGCTGTTCTATAGCAACATCACCCTTAGGGATTACTCTTGCGTCTCACTTTCATGTTGACCACAGAATGCAGTTATTCGCCTTGCTACTCAGCCTCTCCACAATGTTATCTCATTCAACAACAGAAAGAATAACTACGGAATCCATGACTGCGGCGACGGCTCCTCCGATGTAGCGTAAGAATATATCCTCCGGAGCCCTGCAAATTCGCATTGCAGACAGCTATCTCCAGTCGCAGTTTCAAATCGACTACGAGCAGTGTGCACATTAACGCGATATCGCTCAAGGCTCTCCAGAAGATCGGGCGTTCTAAGCAAACATTCACAGGCATGCCTTCGGCAGGTGGCAGTTGGCTGCGCCGTGCACTGGCTGGCTTCGTTACGTCACCAGATGACTTGGCCGAGATGGCTGGAGTTGACAACTCGGGCTGCATTCGTGTGATAGCAGGAGTAGATTGCAATACAGCATTCCAGCACCTTTGGACCCGGTTTCCACATGCTGCACCCACACAGGCACGTCTCTACGACTTGGTTAAGGCGAGAATTTATGTCTATGTCGGGTGGTTCCCCCATAACGGGGTATCTTACCATTGTATGCTCATGAATATTTGTTGGATGACCGAGGCATAATTCGTATATTACCGTGCTAACGTGTAGCGAAGTGAATGGAAGATATCGATGATTACAAACGGTAGCCGACAGACGGTAGCAGTTAAAGCTGCCGCATCGTACATCGGTAAAGGCGGAGCTTAGTGTCCTGCAATCTCTGTTCAAAAGGGTGGGATCAATGCTTAGGGACACAGGTTGTCTGGTAACGAAACGAAACTCCGCCCACCTCTCAAATATTACATGCTTGCGAAATCAGGAAATACCACAGTTTGTACCGGAAAATACGTGATTTGTGTTTTTATTATTCCTCAATCTTTCGCTGTGAACGTATATCATAGCCTCATGTGATGTTTTAGATATTAAATCCAGTGCACAACAGCATACGATGTTTTCTTTCTTTTTCACAAGGAAAGACCAGTGTAGTGATGGCAGTTACAACCTGGCCCACTCGCCATGCTTTTGTTTATTTATGTTTGACGACTGAAATCACTCTGCTGTTGTGACACTGTGAACTCACCCACTACTCTGAATAAATGCCACTTATTCGATTGAATAGAATACACCCGCAACAAGATTTTAACCCAGCTTCCTCCGCCTCACTAGTTTGTACTAAGAGACCCCTCAATTAGCTCACGCTGTCTGACGCAGCAGTTCGAACATGGCGCCGTAATCCCTGCCACACGTTATCAGCGGACTTCCGTCAATGCCAGGAGGGAACTTTACGGTGCTTTCCACCACGCTTCGTGCGCGTATGACAGGTTCAGTGTCTGTACGGAGCGTAAAAAACATTGCATTTACTCACTCTGCGGGAGAACGTAGAAAATGCGTTTTTCTTTATAAAAACTGGCATCGCATTCCCTCTTGGCAAAAACCACCAGACTGAAATACGCAGGAAGTTAATTATTAAGTTTCAGTCACTTATTGAGAAAGCAAAAGAGATCTTGCTGTGCTTTACGTCCGCTGTGCTTAATGAATTGCTCCTACCGCGATCTTTTTTTTTTATATATATTAAACTTTCTATCTTTAGAATTTTTTTAAACTGTTGAAATGGCCAGCGTCCGAGCTGAGGGTAACCAAGGCTTCTATCAAAGGCGATGAGCCTTTTCCTAATGGAACCAAGTGTGGGGGTTTTAAAGTCGCTTATCGTAGTCTGCAGTCTTTTTCGTTCACCAAAATTACGTGTAATAATGACTAATTACCTAAACTTTTAAAAATTGGCCAGAAGAACAAGGTATGAGTACCACAGTGAAGATTGTCGTGAAAACAACTCTATCAAGGTACCGTTTATGTAAAGTGGTTATTTTTAGCTCTCCTAAACAATTTATCACCGTGTAAAAAATTCCACCATGACACCAGTACCACATCATCGTCCAGAAATGTCTCAAAGAATATAATCCGCTTTCCTATCGATCTCCGCGATAAGGCATTTCGTGTGCACTGAGCGAGAAAGTTGAGCCAACTGATGTTCGTTGGCTCACCACTACTGCTGAAGAAGCTGACGTTGAGAGATTTTATGCTGACCTGCAATGCCTTTTAGACCGCACTCCATCATCAGACGTCCTTTTTCTAATAGGAGACTGGAATGCTAAGGTGGGGAGTGAAGAAATATCCGGAATTACAGGCAAGTTCGGTCTTGGTGAGCCAAATGAAGCTGGGCAGAGGCTAGTAGAGTTTTGTCAAGAAAACAACCTGACCATAGCGAATAATCGTTTTTCAACAGCACAAGAGACGCCTTTAAACATGGACTTCACCGGACGGTCTGTACAGGAATCAGATTGATTAAATTCTTTGCCGGCAGAGATGGATAAGCGCTATACAAGCAGTAAAAACAAGGCCTGGGGCCGATTGTGGCACCGATCATCAGTTTCTTGTCGCCGAATTTAAGCTTCGATTGAGGAAAACGCAGAAAACTAGAAGGCCTTTCAGGTATGATCTGGATCAAATTACATCAGAATATACTGTGGAAGGGAGGAATCGATTTCAAGAATTATATTTAGGAGACAGAGAGCCTGAAGAGATGATGAATGATGTTCGTGATACAATAAAAGAAGTTGCTACTAAGGTAGTTCCAAAGCAAAAGAAATGCAAGAAAGCAAACTGGTTATTTGAAGAGGCTTTGCAAAGAGCTGAGGAAAGGAGGATGACAAAAGGTATGGGGGAAAGAGAAAGATACAAGGTTCTGAATGCGGATTTTCTGAAAATACCAAGGAGAGATAATGCCTTCTTGAATATACAGTGCCAAGCAGTTGAAGACAACAGCCAATTGAGGAACACAAGAGCTCTGTATAAGACAATCGCAGATATCAAAGGAAGCTTCTGTGCTAAGCTGGACGTGATAAAGTACAAACGAGGCAGGGACCTCACTGAAGACTCAGAGATAAAGAAGAGGTGGCAGGAATACACAGAAGAAGTGTACAAGAAGGACCCGGATGTGCAAACCCAACATAAGACGGTTGTGATTACTGATCTCGAGCCGGGCGTCCTGAAGAGTGAAGTTGAATGGGCTTTAGCCAGCCTTGCTAAGAACAAAGCTAGTGGAATTGATGGCATTCCAGCTGAGTTGCTTCAAAACCTCAACCATGACGCTGTTAACGTTCTGTATACATTATGTCAGCAAATTTGGACAACCCTGCAGTGGCCACAGGATTGGAGGAGGTCAGTTTACATCCCCATTCCAAAGAAAGGCAGTGCCAAAGATTGTTCCAACTACCGCACGATTGCACTTATTTCGCATGCTAGCAAGGTAATGTTGAAAATCCTCCTAGGTAGGCTGCAGCAGTATGGGGATCGGGAGATTCCGGACGTGCAAGCTGGGTTTCGCAAGGGCAGAGGAACTAGAGACCAGATTGCCAACTTTCGCTGGATCATGAAAAAGGCAAGAGAGTTCCAAAAACCTGTCTTCTGCTTTATTGATTAGGCGAAAGCGTTTGACTGCGTAGATCACAGTAGATTGTGGCAAGCTCTCCAAGAGATGGGAGTTCCAATTCACCTCATCTGTCTCCTCAGGAACCTGTTTGAAGGGCAAGAGGCCACAGTCAGAACGGGGCATGGTCTCACTGATTGGTTTCCGATTGAGAAAAGAGTGAGACAAGGCTGCATACTGTCGCCCTGCCTATTTAACCTATATGCTGAGGGCATCATGAGGAAGGCGTGTCTGGACGATTCTTCAGCTGGAGTGAAGATTGCTGGAAAACGTATCAACAACCTTAGATATGCGGATAATACCACTTTAATGGCAGAACGTGAAGCGGAACTCAAGAGACTTCTGATGCGCGTACAAGAAGAGAGTGAGAAGTTTGGGCTTAAACTGAATATTAAAAAGACAAAGATCATGGCGTCTTGCCCTATCAAGTCCTGGAGCATCAATGGACAAGAAGTGGAAGCTGTGACAGATTTTCTCTTCTTAAACTCAAAGATTACCTCAGAAGGAGACTGCAGCCATGGAATTAGGAGACGCCTGCTTCTGGAAAAAAGAGCGATGGCTAGCCTTGACCGCCTAGTAAAGACATTAGTCTGCCAACCAAGATCCGTATAACTCGTGCTATGGTCTTTCTAGTTGTGATGTATGGATGCGAGAGTTGGACTGTGAAGAAGGCTGACCACCGAAGAATTGACGCGTTTGAATTGTGGTGCTGGCGGAGACTCCTGAGAGTTCCGTGGACAGCCAGACGATCAAATCAGTGGATATTATCGACCATAAACCCTGACTGCTCATTGGAGGGTCAAATTCTAAAGTTAAAGCTCAGCTACTTAGGTCATCTGATGAGAAGAGAGGAGTAGCTAGAGAAAGATTTGATGTTGGAAAAGGTTGAGGGTTACCGGAGAAGGTGCAGGCAGCGAACGCGATGGTTAGATGACATCCTCTAGGCGCTGCAGATGAAATTATGTGATGTTAGGAAGATAGTGAGAGGCCGGGAAATGTGGCATGTGTAGTGAACTCTGCGAAGATATTATGAAGACGAGGATGAACTAGGCGAGGATATCACAAAGACGAGGGGAAGAACGACGAAGTGCCGCTGCGCTGCTCGAGCTCGCTTGTGAAGGCCTAGATTGGCTATGCTCTTGTGTGGTTCTCTGTGTAACTTGGAGAGGGCTATTATCCCTGTTAAAGGACAGTAACACCCCCTTTCACTTGGTGGAGGTTAGGATTTCCTGCCGTCCTGGAGCTTCGAAGCCGCACACTCCCGACAACAGTCATGACCGATGCTACCACTCCTAGTCCAACCGCCTCTTTGTCCCCCGTCTTCTGCGCTGGAGCTCTGCGCCAACGGGACCCTCCTATCTTCAGCGGAACCGGTGACCACGACGTGGAAGATTGGCTGTCATCATATGAGCGGGTCAGTACGCACAACAAATGGGACGACGGACTCGAATTAAATAACGTGATATTCTACCTAACGGATGTTGCCAACCTGTGGTTCCGCAACCACGAGGCCGATATCTCCTCGTGGTCTGCTTTCAAGACCACTTTTTCTGATATCTTCGGCAGGCCTGCAGTCCGCAAGCTGCGCGCTGAGCAACGCTTGCGCCGCCGTGCACAGCTACCCGGCGAAAATTTTACAAGTTATATTGAAGATGTTGTAGACCTGTGCAAGCGCGTGGACGCTTCAATGACAGAACATGCCAAGATTGGTCATATTTTACAAGGAATCGACGATGATGCGTGCCAGATGCTTCTGGCCAGAAACCTAGCAACCGTGGTCGACGTCATCAATGCATGCCAAAACTTTGAGGAATTACGCAAGCGCCGTCAAATCACTCGTTCTTCGCTCTCCCACCAGGATCCTCTTGCAGTTTTAACAGCCGACGCAGAACAGTCCCCCTTGCTGCAACAAATCAAGCAGTTCGTTTGAGAAGAAGTTGCCCGTCAACTGTCCCTCGTTCCCCATCGTCCTGACGCTTCCTCTCCTTTGGCGCCAAAGTTGCAGCAAGTCATCCGCGAACAAGACGCAGAAGCACTTCCCACGCTTCCTGAAGCTCCTGCCGTCGCTCCCTTGACATACGTCGGAGCACCACTACAATATAGCCAACCTTCTGTCCTAGCCCCTTTGACCTACGCGGCAGTGGCTGCGCGGCCTCCGCCTGAGCCGTTACCACCCGTGCAGCCTGTCCTACGCCATGCACCGCTTCCTCAAACGGCTCCGCTTCATCCTGCGACTCCGCGCTATTACAACCCGTGGCGCACTTCTGACAATCGCCCAATTTGTTACTACTGTGGTTGCCCTGGACACGTGGCCCGTCGGTGCCGTCGCCGCATTGCTGCGCGTCCCGAGCCTGCGTCTTCGGAGTACTCCCTACCGCTGCTTTGTTCTGCTCCGTCTTCGCCTGCATACGCCGCTGAACAGCGTTCGTACACGACCCATCGTTCTCCTTCTCCACGTCGCAGGTCACTGTCACCAATGCGCCGGCGACCACCCCCTGCTGATGTGGGAAACTAAGTTCCGCGGTTCATGAGGCGAGAACTGCGTGCTCTGCGAAAAGCTCAAGGCCTCATATTTTGCCCACGAACGTTATAGTAATCTCTATCGATGGTCTGTCTGTACATGCGCTGGTCGATACAGGTGCCGCAGTGTCTGTAATTCATGAGCGACTTTGCCGACGATTACGAAAAGTTACAACGCCATTTAACGGTTTGTCGCTCCGCACTGCCAGCGAAGAGAGGATTGCACCTTTAGCAGCATGTACTACGCGGGTCATCATTGAAGGTCTTTTATACAGTGTAGAGTTCGTAGTTTTGTCGTCTTGTTCTCACGATGTGATCCTTGGATGGGACTTCTTGTCTAAAATTAACGCCGTGATAGATTGCGCCCGAGCTGAAGTGGAATTTTCTGCACTTTGCGACGTACTGCTCGACGACAACCGTTCAGTGTGTCCTCAAAAGCTCACCATCGCTGAAGATGTCGACGTAGCTCCAGAAGCTTGTGCCCTTGTGCCTCTTTCGTGTCCTGCCGTGTCAGCCGTTAGTGTTCTATTTACGCCGTCTGCATTCTTCATCCACCGCAAGCACCTGCCGCTGCCGTCTGCTGTTCTCGATGTTCACGGTGGCTTCACGAAGCTACTCATCTACAATCCGTCTCCGCGCCCGATTACTTCACTACGTGGGGAATCTCCCAGTTCTATTGAACCAGCCCACCTTCTCTCTGACCTGGATGCCTCCGAGACCAACCGTGGTAACTACATCGATGCTCTGCAGTCCGATCCGATGCCTGATTCGTTGCCAGACGACTTCTTCCGAACCGCCATCGATGACGCCCTTCCTTCCACCTACCGGACGCAGCTTGTGGCCCTTTTACAGACATTTCGCTTCGCCTTCGATGCCGCCCACACACCTCTCGGCCGCACTTCCACAGTCGCGCATCACATTCAGACCGGCTCTAACACGCCTTTTCGACAGCGCCCCTACGTGTGTCAGCGGCAGAGCGTCGCGTGATCAATGAGCAAGTTGAGGACATGCTAAAACGTGGTGTGATCCGCACATCTCAAAGCCTCTGGTCTTCACCAGTGGTGCTAGTAAAGAAGAAAGATGGCTCAGTTCGCTTTTGTGTTGATTACCGGCGCCTGAACAAAATTACCCACAAGGACAATTACCCCCTGCCGAGTATAGACGACGCTCTTGATTGCCTCCAAGGTGCCGAGTACTTTTCGTCTCTTGATTTACGTTCCGGTTACTGGAAAGTACCAATGGCCGCCTGTGACAGAGAGAAGACCGCATTTGTGACCCCGGATGGCCTCTATGAATTTAATGTAATGCCCTTTGGTTTGTGCAACGCGCCCGCCACTATCGAGAGGATGATGGATAACATCTTGCGGAAGTTCAAATGGCACATCTGCCTCTGCTACCTGGACGACATTGTTGTCTTTTCCACCGACTTCGCCACGCACCTTGAGCGCTTGCGGCAAGTTTTGGTTTGTCTTACTGACGCCGGCCTACGACTAAATCTCAAGAAGTGTCACTTCGGTGCCCGGGAGTTGACCATTTTGGGGCACATCGTCTCTAAGGAAGGTGTTCGCCCTGATCCGGCCAAGCTGCGCGCAGTGGCGGAGTTTCCTAAGCCGGTCTCGCTTAAGCAACTTCGAAGCTTCATTGGTCTATGCTCCTATTTTCGGCGCTTCGTGCGGAATTTCGCTTCTATAATTGCACCCCTTACGAAACTACTCGGGGGAAACAGTGACTTAACTGCGTGGTCGGTCGAGTGCGACGAAGCGTTCACCGCATTGCGCCGTCTTTTGACTTCGCCACCAATCCTTCGCCACTACGACCCCACAGCACCCACCGAGGTCCATACTGATGCGAGTGGCGTTGGCCTCGGAGCGGTATTGGCTCAACGGAAAAATGGCTTTCAAGAATACGTCGTCGCGTACGCGAGTCGTGTCCTCTCCAAAGCTGAATGCAACTACTCAGTTACCGAAAAGGAGTGTTTGGCCATTGTGTGGGCACTAACGAAATTCCGACCCTACCTGTATGGTCGCCAGTTTAGCGTCGTCACGGACCACAACGCGTTATGTTGGCTGTCCTCTCTTAAAGACCCGTCCGGCCGCCTCGCACGCTGGGCTCTCCGCCTTCAGGAATTTGACATCCGCGTTATGTATCGGTCCGGCCGTAAACACATGGACGCCGACGCTCTGTCTCGTTCTCCCCTATCCATCGCACCTGTTTGCTCCTCGGCGGCTGATCCCGTCCTCTCGTCTCTAACAAACGCTGATATGCCTGCGGAGCAGCGGAAAGACCCGTGGCCCACATCTCTTATCGACATCGTGTCCACTTCTCCAAACGCTGCGCCTTCTCGGACTTTACGCCGTCAAGCACCACACTTTGCCCTACGAGATGGTCTTCTCTACCGCCGCAATTATATGACTGATGGTCGACGGTGGCTTCTCGTCATTCCCCGCCATTTACGACAAGAAATTTGCGCCTCTTTCCATGCCGACCCTCAGTGTGCCCATCCTGGTGTCGTCAAGACGTTTCAAAGAATCTCTCAACGCTACTATTGGCGCGGCATGTACGGTTATATTCGCAAATACGTCCGCTCCTGCATCGCCTGTCAGCGCCGCAAGTCACCCACACCTCGTGCTTCTGGCCCATTACAACCACTTCCATGCCCGGCCCGCCCTTTTGACCGCGTTGGCGTTGACCTTTACGGACCACTTCCCTGCACGGTCTCTGGGAATCGGTGGATTATCGTCGGCATCGACCACCTCACCCGGTATGCCAAGACCGCCGCTTTACCCGCGGCTACTGCCCGTGAAGTTGCCCTGTTCTTGCTACATCATTTTGTTCTTCGTCACGGCGCGCCGCGAGAGCTGCTGAGTGACCGAGGACGCGTCTTCCTTTCCAACGTCGTTGAAGCTCTACTGGCCGAATGTCGCATCATACATCGGACCACAACAGCCTACCACCCTCAAACTAACGGGCTGACTGAGCGCTTCAATCGTACTCTTGGAGATATGCTCACAATGTACGTTGCCGCTGATCAGACCAACTGGGACGCTGTTCTTCCTTTCGTGACGTACGCATACAATACCGCCACGCAGTCAACCACTGGATTTAGCGCTTTCTTCCTGCTTTATGGGCATGAGGCATCGTCCACGATGGACACTATTTTACCATATTGTCCTGACTCCTCCGAGTGGACTCTCCTTTCAGACGTTGCCAAACATGCGGAAGAATGCCGCCAGTTAGCCCGCAGTTTAACATCGGAATCGGAAGGCCGCCAAAAATATCGTCACGACAAAGATCAGACGCCACATGTTTTCCCTACAGGATCCCTTGTTTGGCTCTGGGTTCCTGGCACCCCACCGGGATTGTCATCAAAATTTCGAACCGAGTACCACGACCCCTACCGCATTGTCCGCCAAACCTCCCCTGTGAATTACATCGTGGAGCCACTCACTCCCTCTTCGGACATGCGTCATCGCGGCCGCGAAACTGTGCACGTGAGCCGCCTCAAAACATACTACGATCCGCTCCTCTTGCCCTCACCCTAAGTCGCCAGGATGGCTCCTCTTCGCTCCGGGGGAAATTGTAGTGAACTCTGCGAAGATGTTATGAAGACGAGGATGAACTAGGCGAGGATATCGCAAAGACGAGGCGAAGAACGGCGAAGAACGACGAAGTGCCGCTCCGCTGCTCGAGCTCGCTTGTGAAGGCCTAGACTGGCTGTGCTCTTGTGTGGTTCTCTGTGCAACTTGGAGAGGGCTATTATCTCTGTTAAAGGACAGTAAACACCCCCTTTCACATGATATAGTCCATAGGGTGACGAAGAGTCGGACACGACTGAACGACTGAACTGAACTGGACTTATTATAAAATTTAAGTGGATACATATTTAGAACACGCCATAGGCTAAAAGATAAGAAGCAAACTTGAAAATGTGTGTGGCCTTTACGGAAATAATGAATACAAGCAGCGATGTCGGATAACACACGAGCTCGCAATTGAAAATTGCCAAACACATGAAAACAACAAAGAAAGGTAACAAAATTCGATGACTAACCTAAGAAATTGGTCAACTTGTGGGAGATTATACACTTTAAGCCGGTCAGATTCACAACTTTCGGTAATGTCACATATAATGAAATTGAGTGTTAGCCATAATTTGTCGTGGTTTGTGAAAATGACCATTTGACAATAAACCAGGTTTCAGTATACTTTTCCTTTGGCTTTAACTTTGCGATATTGACCAAAAGGTTGCGATAACATTGTTTCATTGCCTTTGAATAAAGCTACGTAAACCGTGCTTTGATAGAAGCATCGCATCTAGGTGTTTTAAGACTATAATCTCACTGACTTTATTCTTTAAGCCAGTAATTCAGTATATGTGAAGCTAGCTAATTAGTCTTTAATGCTTGATTAACTTTCGCTGACTATAAAATACTTCTGGCTGGAATAGGCGACTTTCGACAGCGATCAGTTGGCTTCGCTCCTCTCTTTGTTTACATTTATTTGAAAAGCCCTGTATGCACAGCAGTGGTGGTCATTCCTCACAGAAGTTGGGAAACTCTATTTGAAAGTAATTTCAATTTTACTGCAGTTCTATTGTCCTTCTTTGTACCCTGTTAACCTTCTCCACCCGTCTACCCTCTCTATCTATTCGATGAGAGGGAGAGGAAACGCTGAGCAGTGTCCGCTCTATCTCCGATGTGTACTAACCGACGGCAAAGTACTAAATCCTTCGCACAAAGCCTTCTAATGCTCACGTTTAATAATAGCTCCCGCGTGGAAGCTTGATGGGCACTTCCTGCTGCTCCCACTGTTCCAAAAAGTGTGCCGTAAGCTCAAGTATTACCTAATTAACTCATAAAATTAATTCAGGTCTAATGCTCGAAAAGGCTATCTTTTTTCTTCAGTTGATAACCAATGCGCGAAGACGTCAAAGTCCTTGGCATACAAAAGCACAACGTACACTCTCAGATTCCTGCCCATTTCACCCTTCATATCGTGTGCAAATCTAGCCAAGGCATGACAGACCTCTACGATAAATGCGCAGATGAGGATTAAAAATTTATCTCTTTCACAATTACTACTGCGGTAACTGAAGTGAGTTATACTGGCCTATTATATGACACAATCTCACGAGAAGCAGGTTTGTAAACCGGCACAATGTTTGCCATTTTACAGCCATCTCGAGGCGGTTTTGTTCAGTGACTCATGACAAATAGAATTTCACTAGGGCGCTCCCAACACAAATCGTGCAGTATTTATTGGCAAGTGACCGGGAAACACTCAGCAATAAAGACCATATAACAACGCATGCCACTTAATTCATTCCGTGTCTCTCAAAAACATTGATGAAACATTTATTTAAATCTTGAGCTCTTTGGTCATCGTATCAACTCGGTTGTTGACAGGCATAAATGGAGAGAGAAACATTTATTGCGAGCAAGCGTTAAATATAAGCCTTAGGTTTCCTCAGTCCAGGAAGCCGTGGCCCGAGCCATCTCCCGAGTCCGGTTGGCCAGACTACGCTGATCCTCCAGGCTGGGGCTTGACAGCTGTGTCTTCCACTGCTCTCCGGTTATGGCCACGGGGGTTATAGTACCTTTTGGTCCCTTGCATCCCCACACCATATGTTCTAGGGTGTTTAATAACTGGAGGTCTTTTTTTTTGTTACGCTTTATGTGCTTTCAGCTTTTCTCTAAGATACTTTGTTTCTTTTACATTGTGAAATAAATGCTATGCCGGGGCAACTTTCTATATTGCCTTAATGTGTGGCTTTATTACCTGACACATGCTAATTAGCATGATATTAGACGAAAGACCAACCGACGTACCTATATGAAGCCCCACTTTATTCGAGTCGTACGATAGTTCCTCAGTGTCCTAAGGACAACGTGTCCAACTCGGTGTGCAAAGGTGCCGGGTATCAGAGAAGCTGCCCGAGATGTGAGCCAATCCGGCCTCGCCCTTTGGTGTCCGCCAACCATTCAGTGCCTCATAACGTTTTTGGCTCATTACGCCAGCGACACCACCAAAGCTAGATTTTCCGGAGAACAAGGCGTTTGACTCTGCCGCACTAAAACCATGAAGGCGTCCATCATGCGGATCCCCTCATAAACGTCGTTAACGACGTTTTGCTACTTTCGAAGTAAAAGCGTTCTAGATGTTCTTTTTCAACTTTAAATCGTCTCTCGGTGGCATAAATGCTTATAAAAAAAACGCCACCGTTTGCATAATTCGACGCAGCGTACCAGCGTTCCGACCTGCGTAAGAACCAGGAGGCATTCATTGTGCGACTGAAATTCACACTACCCGCTTTTATTCTCTAATGTTGACGATACCTACGCTGTGCTTTCTGTAATAATCGTTTCAAAATTATATACTGGATGTTAATAATATGCATAGATCACAAACAAATCAAACAAGTGTCGAGGCGGAGCGACAGCCACCGTGTGCACTTGAATTCTTTCCCTCGTAGTTAAGGCGGAAAAGTGGCACTAGATGAGGTCACTCAAAACTTTCCTTCAAAGCTTGCTAACGACATGTGCTAGAGGACTGAGGCTTCCCCTCGAAATTCGCTCATATTCCCTTGCTTTCCCCACTCATAAAGTGGTTATGCCCTAAACTACACCATCGGTGCACGTATTTTTTCGCCGCATTGACAAATTTACTTAATTTCGTTTCCCATCAAAATGTTCGATAAAGTTCCTGAAACGAACAGGCGTATCCTGTGTCCGCTTTCCTGTCCTAACCTTATTGTATTTTTTTTTCATTTTTTTCCCTTTCCTCCTGCAGTGGAACGTTGTGTGCGACGACCTATGGATGCTGGACATGTCGCAATCTATACTCATGTTCGGCTTCATGGTCGGAAACTTCGTCTTCTCTCACATGTCGGACTGGTAAGGCTCGTGACACACCCTCAGCTCCCAAACCCAACACTTTTCTGAAAACGCATAACCCAGACACACATCATATTTAGCATGACCTGAACGCTACTTTTCTTTTGAGCCATACATGAGCCCAACTGCCTTTGCTTTCTCCCCTCCTGCGTCTCTTTCGTAGTGTATTTGTAGGCTATCGTAAGGAGCCCTATCTGACTACAACGAGATGAAATATCAAACAATTAGGGGGACTTTCGAGCTTCAGCTTGACAATATAGACGCGATCGACCCCGGCAGCGTCTTTGGCGTCTAATATTATTGGATTATAGACCCCACATTTCGGCTTCATTCTTCTTCTTGATTATACGTAAGACATTGCTGCATATAGAGCAGCTCGTTCTTTCTCGCCTGCAACCGCTAAATATTATATAATAGATTTTTTTTTCTCTCAGTTGTTGCGGTTTGAAAAGGCAACCGATACCTGTGACGTCAAAGGCAAGCATGGGTCGCGAGAGGGATGTAAAACGGATATAATTGCCGCGTCTATTCCCGCTCTTGAAGCAGGCAGCGTTGTAGTCAATTGAAATGGCATAGGAACGATTATTATGCTATATTTTACTCCGTATGTGATCATACCTGACGTCAAAGCCATCCCTCGTCCGTTGAAACCGAGTACGGTAAGAAAATAAATTGGACCATAGGTTATTTATTGGTCATAAGCAACTGTCACGTGGTGATCTGTGTACAGTAATGCCGTTGGCATCATCACTAAGAGTATAATAGGAATCGAAAGATTAAAGAGGACAAACTGTCGGGCTAGTTTGTTTTCCATAGTTTTTGCAACGCGTAGCCGCACAAGGACGAAGACGTAGGAACACGTAAGACACGTAAGAAAAATTAGTTGTCTGTACTCTCTTACGGCAAAGCTTGAAGGTCTCTTTCTTATACTTTTTGTTTGAGTTGGTTTTTGTGTAAAAGGAAGGCGCAGTATCTGTTTCACAAAACATCTCATTGCAAAGCTGCACAATTAGTAGCATACAATTGGAGGTTCATTGTCGTCGTTTCGAATCTCTCTCGCACATCTTGACTGACACACGGGCATTAAACGGGAAGCGCAAATAACGGTTGCAATTTTCATACGAAATGGAGAAAATGGTGGAAATTAATTTTGCTGACGCCTGCTTCGACACGGGGTCGTTACGCAATCGCGTAAAATAGCGTCATTTTAATATCAAGTGGTCAATGTTTCTTGGTTTACGGCCGCTGGCAGAAACGGGAATGTATATCGGAGAAGGCATAATGAGTACAATTAGCATTTCAGGTTTCAGCGTGTCCGGGGATGTAACGTTTTCCAATTTTCAGGTGCGGCCGACGGCCAGCCTTGTTCGCCACCACACTTCTCTCACTGGCGTCGGGAGTGGCTACGGCCTTCTCTGGCTCGTTCGCTTTTTTCAACGCGTTTCGCTTCCTCGCCTCCCTCGGTCACGGCGGACTCACCAACGTCGCCTATACGCTTGGTAAAGCCAATTTTTGCCTCTTACTGCTTTTCGAGCTGAAAAAAAAAGGCACTTCCTGCGAGTGAAGCAGCGTTTCCTGTAATCAAAATCCAGTGAAAATTGGGTTGCTTTCAGTGTGAGTACTAGCGACGATGATATGCCATTTGGAAGTGCAATTTTTCCTTCCCCTGACTAAGGATTAATGGTTTTAGTGACAAAAGCGCAAGCGCCAGAGGATATGATGAAAGGAAATTTTCTCTTAAACCTCCAGATAACTCTATAGATAGAAGATACGAGAGCGCAAGAAAGGTACGCGGGGGTACAAAGGCAACAGGATGAACGCTAATTTGTAACGGGCTTTATTTGGAGAACAGCGGTTTTATACTATCGCTTTACCTATGCGCAAACGCGCGAACAAAAACTTTCGAAAGTTTATGTTCGCACTTTGGCGCATGAGTAAACAATAGTGTATAATAGCAGTTCTCAAAATAAAACCTGCTCCCAGTTAGCGATGGTCCTGTCGCGTTTCTACGTCCGCGTACCTATCTTGCTCTCCTTCGTTTTCTTCAACACGCACTAACATGCTCACCTACAAGTGGTTCTAAGTCTAAAGACTGCATGTAAGGAACCCCTGGTTGCCGTTCAATGCACAGCAACCGCTGAATGATGTTCTCAGACAACACGCCCTTCAAATATATATTTTTTTTTTTATGGCGCAAGTTCGCCCTTCGGCATAAGGGTTTAAATATATTGATACAGGCCTGTAGCAGCAATGACTGCCAGCAGCTCTCGGTAGTGTGGGCCATGAGTCCATACCCCTATGTCGGGCGGTCTGGTAGCGTGGTAAGAGTGGCTTCTAAGGTGGTGTTTTGCGGGCCACGCGAAGACCAGGACAAGTTGTTAGGAAGTGGTCTAGTGTGGCCTCCATAGCAGAAAGGGCAGTTCATGGGAGCAATTATTTAATGGGATTAAATAATTGACCAGGTCATTTCTGTATACTGAGAATGTCGGCAGGACATTTATAGCCGTGGTGGGAGACGAATAGTCAAGAAGGGAGCAGGAGAGTCGCTCCAGCGACATCCTCTACGCCATGCATCCTTGAGGTCGACAGGAGAGCCGAGAACATGTCGCTGCGTGGGGAATGCCACGAGAAATGTGCTTTGATGATATGCGACTATGTAAACTGAGGACAGTGCTTCATTCAACGCCAACCATGAAATTTGGGAAGGCGCTTCTCGTTAGCGCAGCTGCCACCACCAGGTGCTTCAACTCCGTTGCAGGTAAAAAATTACGAGGGACCTTAGCGACTAAAGTGATTGTTAAGTTGCTGGGCCGTTGTGGAGGAGGGGAACACTCCAAAACAGCCGGCTCGCTTCTTCTGTTTGTATTTTCTTTCTGATTTTTAACTTTGTTGTCAAGGGGTTTTTTATGAGGACGCGTCCGGGCGCCCGTTGAGCTTGAAATATGCGAGGAAAAGTTATTTGACCGGGAGTTCGGGGCTGAGACCTTGTGAGGTGGTGGTCGGACCATGAGGCAGAATGGGCATCACGGTGCCAGACGCGGAAATTATGACTCTCGGGAAAAACAACCTGTGCCGCATCTGCCGCTCGTACCACTTAAGGAGCCTGCAAATGTGCACGCTGCAGTGACCTTTGGCCTGTGCGACCGGAAGAGTGTGCTGGTTGCTGTTGCAGCCGCGTGGGAAACCCAGGGTCGTCTTACGGGTAGCACACGTTGTTTCAGTTTCAAAGACAGATCCGTACAAGTCAGGTGTGCCGGCGACGCGGAGACTGCGGAGAGCGAACCGCGTCGTCGTTTAACCTGTCAGCTCAGACCAATAACGGGCGAAGGTTTATGAGTATAGAAAACTGGACGAGTTGGATTGGTTTCATCTTAAAGCAGCGCGAAAACACAAGACTAAAAGGAACAGGAGACGACACAAGCGCTTGTGTCGTCTCCTGTTCCTTTTAGTCTTGTGTTTTCGCGCTGCTTTAAGATGAAGGTTTATGACTTCCCTGCTCAGCGCATTACCGATGGGACGTCACCGACTCAACCGTAAGCTATCAAAACAAAACAGGAAAACGGACGGTCGCTCGGGAAGCGCGACGTTTACTTGTCTGTTTTGTCTCGCCCCTGATTTTGAGAGAGTATCTGTGGGTCGTCTCCCCAGGGGGAAAGGGCGAAGCCCTGTGTGCCCTCTCACGTGTATGCATTGCTGGTGAAAGTGAAAGGGCGTTCATGTGTCTTGGCTAATTTGTTTTGTCTCGCCCCTGATTTTGAGAGAAAATCTGCGCGTCGTCTCCACAGGGGGAAAGGGCGAACGATTGGTGGGAGGCACGCGGTGCTCGCGAGGGACCGATCTCGGAGGTGCCGATGTTGCATTGGCTATTTAAAATGTGGCTTGTAATTCTGATTGGCTCGAAGAAGCTCTTTTCCTCCGATTGGCCACGATGTTGGTCACCAGGATGTTGAAAATGGATACTTAAGACAGGTGTTTGGGCGAAAAAAGGACAGACGGGTAGACAGACTTACTGCCGACTTACGACTCGTGGCAGGAAGTCGCGAACTGTGTTCGCGAAAGCAACATGTGTTTTTGACCCGTTCAATAAAGTGCCCGTAGCGCTCGAAAAATTGTCCCGTCCGTTTCCTGCAACGTGTCCCCGGATCAAAAGACCATCTGGGACACCACATCATCCATATATTAAGAAAGTTAACTGTGGTGAAAGGCGAAAGCCTGAGTGCCGCATTCTGCTACGGTACTGGCAATAAGTAGTAATAAATTATTAACTAAGTAGCAAATAGGTACATAATTAAGTAATAATTAAACAATTAACTAATAATAATTAGTTATTTTTTGTGTTTCTTAGTTATTTGTCAATTTGTAATTATTTAATTATTAATTAGTTAGTAATTGATAATTGATTGCGATATGGCTACATAAGGCACGCATTCGCGCATACAGTGGTGATGCTCTGTGATTGGTCGAGACCTCTATGACGTCATCCCGCCTCGGCCAGTCAGAACGGCGCAAAACAGAGACCCATTTTGTCCACGACAGCATGAGCCATTAAAGGCTTTCGCTTTAATATAAAATTTGGGGCCGCTTAGCGCCCCAAAAGAGGGAAAGGCGATAGCGGTGGGTTTGGATTCATTTCACACGAATGGCAGCTGACGAAGACGACGACATGCACTGCATGAAGAGGGGCATGCTATAAGCACGAGAGTGATTGGCTGCGGCGAAAGCGTATCGTGCTGGGGCCAGCGAATCGAATCTGCTCGCACCGCCACAGCAAAGAAACGACGTTTCAGCGCTGTAGCAGCCGCATTTATTTTGTTGCTTTCCACGTCACAGCTCCTTCCTTCCTCGCCGGCTGTCCTCTACCTGTGCAGCGCGGCTGGTAGTGACCTTTGAGCCTCACTCATGGGCTCACTGTGGCATCTGATCGGAGCATTAAAATTTCAGCGAGAAATAGGATTCTCCACTGATTTCCTATGACAGTCCGAAATGTAGACGGCGGAGTCCAGCAAGCATTTTGTGTCAGATTCTGCAGTGCGTAAGAAGCGTAGGCCATGAGTACCAATATATTGGCGTATAATATCAACGCGCTTTCTTGTAATCACTTATTTGCAAGTACAAATATTCCTCCTGCAATATTCGATACTGCCGACTGATAGATCGCTCCATTCGATGGTTTCAAGGAAGTGATATATGCATGTGCTTAGGCATTCCAGATTTGTTGAAGCCTAGTTCGCTACCTTATTTACGTACTCTTCAACGCAGAGAGCCACGTATTTCTTAGCTGCATCAATGCCAGCTTGAAGTTTCTCTTTGTAGCCATCGAGTGCGTGGCTCCTGGCAAGCGTGCCATGGTGTCCATGGTCCAGGAGACAGGCTGGGTGCTGGGCCTCATGGTTTTGCCCGGAGTCGCATACCTGGTCACCAACTGGATACACATACAGCTCCTGATCAGTGTGCCGCTCATCGGAATGCTCATCACTGCCTTGTGAGTAACTGTCGCCATTCCAGTGAGTAGATTGTTCAGCGCTTTCATTTCCGTGAATTTCTTCATATATTCATAGATTTCTCCTCACTAACGTGAGACCTATCATTCCATCTGTCGATGAGCTGAACGAGCGTGGGTGTCCATGGCCATAGCTGACACAAGAGAGAATGGCGCCTGTGATTTCCTGTGCCGCCGATAATCCCCGCTCTCCCCAGCAATGCTAATTTTCTGCCGTCACGTTTTTCTATCCTTAAAATCAAAATTGTTACCCAAAGCAACCATCGTCTCACTGCTTGTCTTCCTACTTTTCGACTAGAAAGTTTGTTCTGTACCTCACTGTGCTCTCTTCCTCCTATTATTCTAGTTTCCATACCTCGCCAGATTTTGCTCGATTTAAGCTCACCCTTTTCTTTACTGCTTTAGGACTGAAAGCGATAATCTTAGCAAACTGCATAAGAGAAAAACAATGACCACAATAGTAGCGCCTTCGAACTGCTGTGTGTTTCTTTTTTTTAAAAGGTCAACATTTTTAATACAAAGGTAACTTGCTGTACATTTAGTTTAGCCATGCAGCTATACTGGGGTCTACGGTGGATACTAGGTAAGAGGCAGAGTGCTACATTTAGTTCGCTAAATAACTAGATGCGTTAACTTTCTAATTTTTATTTTAGGGACATGCTACATTGCAGAAATATATATATATATATATATATATATATATATATATATATATATATATATACACATGTATATAATAAAATATTTTTCGCAGCTATACTATTTGGAAGACGACCTCATATTCCGAACAACAAAACATATTCCTTAAAATGAAAATTTATAAAGTTATTACGTATTTAGGTAAATAGCGAACTAATTAATGCTCTCTTTTTTCCTGCTGTCCACCGCAGCTTCCATTATTGCCCCAAGACTAAAATTAATCTGGTTGGTTTTTGGGGGTTTAACGTCCCAAAGCGACTCAGGCTATGAAAGACGCTGTACTGGAGGACACCGGAAATTTCGACCCCCTGGGGTTCTTTAACGTGCACTGACATCGCACAGCACACGGGCGCCTTGCTTTTCGCCTCCATCGAAAAGTGGCCGCCGAAGCCGGGCTGCGATCCCGCGTCCTTGGGAACAGCTGTCGAGCTAAAATTAATCTAAAGTCAGTTAACTGGTCGTTTTTTTTTCTTTTTCATTAAGCCTTCTAAAAAACGGCCGGTATAGAGAAAGGAGATTCAGGGAATAGGGAAGGTATAAGGAATTCACCCATGCCCTGGAGCAATTTCATTACTCCGAGCCTTGTCACACCAGTGTGCTATCGTCGCTTGCCTCCTTTCACCTCCTCCCAGGAGAGCGTGACGGAGAGGCACTCAGGCACTTGTCTTTGCCAGCATCAGAAAATCTCAAAATCGTCTGAAGCTAAAATTGTGGTTTTTTATATACGCTACTCATTTCTGCCTTGCGGAATGGCAAGGAATATGGGCAAGCTCGTCACTTGGTCGAAGTGCTTGCGATGGTCCCATTAACTTGGTACTGACACACCGGCGCATGACAAAAAACTATTCTAAGAGATATACTTGAATCACAACTCGCATATATTTATTTGTGTGCGGTTTCTTCAGTACAAGCAGCGTTTTTGAGCAATTTTTTATCTTTCGGCTGTCTCAAAAAATTCTAGGCATTGGTAACTTCATATCTGCTTGGTACTTTGTTTAAAGCCTCGGACACGTTTTGAACATGCACGACGGCCTCTCCAGTTACATACCTTAAGGTATGTAACTGGAGAGGCAAAAAAAAACTAAAAGGCAAAAAAAAACTAAAAGGTGACAATTGTCAGCTTTTTAGTTTTGTTTGCCTTGTTTTTTTTTTATTCTCCCGCTCTGGTTGTTATCGGGCCCTATCATCGTGAGAGATGCGATCCCAAATTGTCATCATTGCATCTATGACATTTAGTGGTGCCGTGCTTTCAATCGCCAGCTAAAGTGCTTTCTCAGCGAACTGAGCTAAAGTGTTTTAGCTGAGTGCGGTCGCTCCGTGCCTAAATGGCATGGATCAGGGCCTGCTTTGCATAATTCTCACTAATCGACCTGTACGCCACGGATCGATCGCATGAGCCTTGTGAGACCAGTTAAGAATATCAATGCTCGAGAAGCCCCATTTCGCAGTAGGCATCATCACTAATAAATGTCACGTCCTGCGGAGTGGCCCAACTCTGTGGCATCCCCTGACTCTTGATCTCTCGGCGCATTGAAAATGCATGACACATCCGTTATTTTCCTCAAAAGTTTCTTGCTCTTGTGCAGCTTGTTATCAGACGCAGTAACATAAGACTTCTCGTTACAAGTGCATAGGTTTCACAGCTACGTCCACGACCACCGTTTCCATAAGCTGTGCTGGTTGCCTAGTTTAGTTTCCTTTGCTTTCTTGGTGATTGATACTGAAACCTACTGCTTGCCTTTTCAGTTTTTTGGACGAATCTCCCCGGTGGCTGTTTACTGCTGAGAAGTTCCAGCAGGCGGAGCGCCTACTGACAAAAATCGCCGAAAAGAATAACATCAAGGTCAAGGACATATCCAAAATAGTATTGGAAACCAAAGAGAAAATGGAGCTGGTAAGTGCTGGTAACGCCGTCACTTGTGTGTTCGTATGTGCTTTCTGTTCACTTGCTCCGAGCCAGTACCTGTTGCGAATGCTTCTATTTTATTTTTCACGAGCATCAAGTGAAGCCGTGTAATGCAGAAGTTGTAAACTGGCAGATATCCAAATGGACACGCATGCAGCAGGCCCTTAGTGCTTAACGAATTACATCAACCATCTAAAGTGATACCCCGCTATGATGATGCCCAGAGGGACAAGTAAAAAGAAAAACAAAACTCCAAACGGTCCACCAAGAGATTTCGTCACTCTGCGGCATCACGTGAAATTCAGACGCGGCGGTTCAACCTCGCTGAGCGCCGCCGCTTGTGTACCCAAAACCCTCAAAGCGGCCACTGTTTTGCTCTGTGGGCCTTGCAAGCAATTTTGAAGGAAGAGCTCCGATTACGCTACCCCTTAAGATAAAAATTAAAAACTCGCCTATTTAGTTATTTCGCCAACTAATCCAAGTATTATCTTCCTACCTGACACCCGCCCCCACTGCAGCGCCAGGGCAAGAATAAATCTAAAACCCTTTTTTTCAAATATTTTTCACTCAAGAAACCATACTGTAATATAATCTCTCAGCGGCTGCAGCCACGCATCCATTTTTCACACGCAAGTATTTAGAAACAACGTACGAGTTAACAAGTTATAGTTTGTTTTGAAAACCTCCATCGCCTGCACCAAAATATCATTCAGATCAGTTTGGAAGACAGAGGAAAGTGAATTTCGCGCCTCTCACGTCGAACCTTTTTACGGTGCGAGTCAACATTTAAAACGGCACAAATAGATACTGCAAGTAAATGTTAGCTTCGTGCAAAAGATTTTTCAGTCAGCTGTTTTTCGGCAAGATCTGCAGTTACTGCATTGGCACTGATTTCCTCAAACCAATAATTAAAATGAGCTAAATAGCGGTTTCTAATTCACAAATTTTGTTGAACGAATATATTACTTCCGATAAGGCGTGCATCCAAGAATATTCTTCAGTCTATTTCATTAGATAAAGGTAAAATAATTGCTTGGTTGCAGAGAAAGTGGGTAAGGGACGGACCTCCGGTGTGCGTAGCCATCTTAAGCGCTGGGCCATCACCAGAAAATTAGTTTCCTGATGGAACTGGAGAACTCGACTACACGCTTTTTAATCGCAGGTGAAGCCGCTGAGCTTCTGTTTTTCCCAAAAGAGTGTTGTTTAAAATATTTAATCGGCTTTTTGGAAATCCGTGTGGCCTGAAGGTCAGGTAAATATGAAATGCAACACCGAATGTGAGTTCTTTGTAGGGATAATAAGACCACAGCTGAAGAACAGTTCACATTGAATATTTTTTCTGTGGCAGCGCATATTTATTTATTCAAATACCCTAAAGGGAGGAGGGTATTACATAGGGGGGACACACGAAGCACTTTGATAACACTTAGTTCAAAAACAGACAATAGAAACAAAATACAAACACCATTTTCGCAGTACAGTTGAACAACACTATATCGCAAATGGAAAAAAGGAAAATTTCAAACAGTTGAGATTAAGAATACAAAAACAACGTAAAAAACAGCTTACACTCTGGCTTACGTTTTTTTGTTCGAATTTTAAATGCCCCCCAAAAATAACCTCTTGCCTCATAGTGTGTGTCTCTTTAGGACGCTAAATCCTATAAAATAACAATCCTGAGTTCTTTTTTTTCTCCGCGTTTGCTTAATATGACCATTATTTTATTCGTTCTTGCGCTTCGTTTTGTTTCAATTCTCGACATTTTTCTCGTTAAATAGACATTTGAACGAGGATATTTGTTATTCGTTGCGAATTTCAAATGTTAGTTGAAACTGCGAAAATTACGGTGAGATGAATCCGTCCAAATTTCGTTTGCTCACTGCCGTTTCTTTCGCAGGAAAAAAAGCGGAAAAAGTCATCCATTGTCGACTTGTTCCGAAAGCGGAAGATCGCCGTCATCACGCTGTCGTCATACGTGCAGTTGTGAGTGACAAACTTCCAAATAATAACTAGGCCCCAGATTATATAAGGCATAGAAAGGAACCGAATTAAGAGGAGGTCAATAGTGGTGGCTTGGTGCGTCCCTAGATGGAGCTCTGAATTGGCATTTGGTAGTGGCACACAGTGGAGAGGTAAGGAGGCCGGTACTATGTGGACTGCGGGAGAAACCTATCGGTGCTATTATTTGAGTACTAAGGTGCAAGCCTGAGAGCGGAATCTATTGCACTCAGGCTAGTGGTTATTCGTAATGGATTTAAGTTGCGGAAACTGTAATTTAGTTTTTGGGAAGGATTTGAAAAGAGCAACTTAATTGCTGATATTTAGCCCATTGAATTCTTTTCCAGGTAATACTTTGTATTCCTGTAGATCGAATCAATACAAATGTTGTCTAGCTTCTTTCACCGGTCTAGACTGTAATAATCCTACGCAAAGAAAAAGATCCAAGGAAAAAGCATATTAGGTTTAAGGACAGTGAGGTATAAATGAATATGCAGGACAAAAGGTTTGATTTGGTTGGGCAGGTAGACGCAACGGATTTCTTTTGCAGATGTTGCCTACTAAGTGCGAGGCTGGACACGCTCGATCAGACGTCTCAAACTCCTATTGCTCTGCGAGCAGCATTGAAAAAGTGTCTTCCCACGTGGGCGAAGAGCCCGATAGTAAAAAAAAAATGCAATAGAAACCACAAAAAATTTGAAAAATTCAAAAAATAGCTAACATTAGGTTAAGTGAATATAAGATAAAACGTCTCATTCCCGGGCCTCGTCTATTTATTTGCAGAAAAAAAAGTTTCTTGAGCTCGAGGCCGGCAGGTGACCATTTCAAGCTGACTCGGTGGGAGCTACTGGTGTAGCGGCTAATTAATGCCGCATTCGATTATCTTCACAAGAAAAAATGAAGACTTTGAGAAGGAACACAAGCCTCCATTTTGAAGGCAGCCAACGTTCGTCTCTAGGTTAAGGGGCCAATGCATTTTGTTTTCATTGCAACAAAAATCGTGTTATTTGAGGACGAAGGGTTGACTTTAGTTGAAAGATGCATCATCATCATCAGCCCGATTAACTCGGTCATGTGCTGGCGACATCCTCTTGACCCCTGTGAACTTGCCTCATCTACCCACCTAATTTTCTGCCTCCCCCAACCAAGTTTTCCCTGCCTTGGAATCCGATTGGTTGCTTTTAAAAACCATGGATTATCCTCTCTTCGCACTACATGTCCTGCCCATTCCCATTTCTTCTTCTTGATTACCACTAGAATGTCAGTAACTTGAGTCATTTCTCTGACCCACTCTGCACGCTTCCTATCTCTTAACGTTACCCCTACCAATTTTCGTTCCATGGCCCTCTGCGCTGTCTTCAAGTTAAGTAGAACCATTTTCTTTATCCTCCACGTTTTAGCCCCAGAGGATAGTACAGGTAAGATGCAGCTGTTGTATACTTTTCTCTTGAGCGCCACCGGTAAGTTGCTAGTCATAATGTACAAGTACCTTCTAAATTCGCTCCATCCCAATCTTATTCTCCTTGTTAGTTCCCTTTCATGATCCGGATCGGCGGTTACCACCTGTCCTAAGAAGGCATATTCGCCTAGTACTTCCAGTGCCTATTTCAAACTGTTGTTCCTTCCCGTGGCTGTTCAACATTACTTTAGTCTTCTTCATATCAATCTTCAGGCCCACCTTTCTGCTTCTCCTATCTAGGTCATTAATCATTCCTCGAAATTGATCCCCTGAGTTACTTAATAAGGCAGCGTCATTAGCGAATCGCAGATTACTAATATATTCTCCGTCAACCCTTATCCCTATAATCTCCCATTCCAAGTCTTACTTCTGCTAAGCAAGCTGTGAATAGTACTGGGGAGGTGGTGTCTCCTTACCTATTATTACGTTCCTTATGCGCAACTATGGTTGGGAAATATATCTGTTAGTAGAGCCAGCTCGTCAATCTAGAACAGAACAAAGGCTGAAACTTTAGGAACTGGCGTACCGTATCAAACAGCTTCGCGAGCCTCATGCAACCCGCGAGACGCTTGTTTAATGTGACTTTTGCGCTAGACGAAGAAAACGTGGCACTAGCGGCACGTGCAGATGCTATGTAAGAGAAAGGTAGAAATTCAAACAGCGAAAAATCGAGAAAATCGAACATATTGCCTCTTCTGCGTTTCGAACTTGATTAGTGTGTCGATACGAGTCGTAACTGAACAAGTTTCCAAAGAGACTACGCATAAGCGGTGCCGTTCACGGCGAAACACTGCGGTGGCGCCTGTGAGCCTTGAAAGGCGCTGGCCAGCGTTCGCTTGCGTTGTGTAACGTAGGGGTGGTAAGCAAGCCCCACCGCACACGTAATGTTGAAAAAAAGGGTAATTACCACCGCGGCTTTAATGAGTAGACATACAAAGGATTCAAGAATCTAGTCGGTCGACTCAAGCCGCGGAAGCGAAACGGAGGAGGTGTGGCGTCTCCAGATAGGGCCAGATGTCGAAGGTCACGAGCTCAAAACAAAACACTGCCTTAGCTGTGGTTGCACTGAAATGATGACATTACGAGCACGTGAAGGGACAACACGACAAAGCTACCGGAGCCGCAAAATCTACGCTCCGAAGGCAACGCCACCTGAAACGCGGCTGACGGAGCTCGTGAAATGCACAAACCATTCAAACGACGTCAACGACGCACAATGCAACGGTCACGTAGTGACGGCAGTCAACCATTCTAAAAGGATAAAACAGAAGAGGTGGAAACCGGAAAGATAGCGAGAGACTTTCCTTCTCGCGCCAACACCTCGGTCTTCAAGTGTGTCAGTATGCATTTGCATTTTTGGGATTTAGAAACGCTGCACAGACTTGTCAGCGAACATTTAACAAGGTCAGACCACATTCGACTTCGTGTTCCCCGATGACCTCCCTGTAGTACTCGCCTCTAGTTCTGAGCGTAGGACTCGCCTATGCGCCCTCTTCCATCGGCGGCCTTGTAATAAACCGAAACAAAAGCTTCTGCGGCATCGCTGCAATAGAGGTTATCGTTTCACTCCGCGCACTTTCAGGTCTCCCGCCAGCAAAATCAAGGCAATTCAATTCACCCCCCCCCCTCCCCACCCAACATCACTCAGAGAATTTCTGGACGTTCTTAGCTGTTATACCCGCCTTTTTCCGAACTGCCCCAATTTTCGGAAAATTCTCTCTGACCAAACAAGATCCGGCTGCACGACGTCAATGAGCTGACGACACTCATCTGCATTCGCTGTCGTTAAGAAGGTGCTCGAGAACGCTTACTCCTCCCGCCCCGTTTCTTCTCGTCACCAATAGCTCAAGCATTACACTTTGCACAGTTGTCCATAAGCAAGTCTCTAATTGCCAAGCTGTCGATTTTTTCCTCGGAAAAGCTGCGTCCACCTAGGGCTAAATACAACACCTTCGTTCAAGAACTCATAGTGGCCTACATGGCCATCAAGCCTAATTGCCACTTTCTGGAGAGCCCGCACTGTGACGTCATCAGAGTGCGTAAGCTCATGACATATGCCTTCCAACGGAATCACAGTGCACTCACTGCATGCGACATCCGCCGCCTGTTCCTTATCTCCGAGCTTATAGTAGATCTCCGTCTGGTCCATGGGCCGGAAAATAGTGTAGCTAATGTGCCCGCGTCGGTGTCTTACAGTCTCAATCGCCAGTGGACACACAGGCAGTGCTCCAGCGCAACGACATAGAGTTGTTTCGTTTCTCCTGTCCTTCGCTGTTTGTCTACTGCCATTTTCCTCCACTTTGAGTACGTGCGAGTCTACTCTTGTCCGATAGCCTACGTGCCTTTGGCTTTCCGTCGCATCATTTTTGGCCAATTGCACCAAATGAGCCACCCTGATATTCGTGCGACACAAAAGCTGACCACATATTGCTTACTTTCACCAAGCATCAATGCCGACATCCGTCACTTGGTGCGAACCTGCCTTCAATGCCAGCGGCTCAAAGGTCTACGGCAAACCGGCACGCCTGCCTCTCCTGTTCGGCCTCCCGACGCGTGGTTTTCCCACTGTCGCACAGAACATGTTCGCACTCATGTTCAAAATGGCGCTGTTAAAAATTGCGCTTATTCTGCTGAGGTACTGAAATTTGCCCTTTGAAAAGTTTCTCCAAGCGCGCGTAACATTATTTCTTTATTTTGCATCCGCTGTCGTGACGCTGGGACTAAGTTGACCCGGCCTTCACTTGGTGGCGTGCAGAGACTCGGGGTTGATGAAGGATTGAATCTTCGAAGTTGGTAAAATATATACAAGCAGGTTTAATGGCACTTTGAGAAAACTTATTTACATGAAAAAGAAGGGTATATCAGCAAAATGGCAAGCGTTAAGAGTTCGTAGCGAGAAGCGTCTGGATGAGCCGTTTACCCAGGGCTCAGAGCGCCATTTCGTGCTCTGCAACGTCCTTAAAACCCCCTATGTCTAGCCCCTCTCTGAAGATGCTGACCAACCAGTTCCAGGGCACGCCCCTCAGATATCGGCATCCAATCGAACACATCACTGCACTGATGGTCTGATGCACTGACTGGTCCGGCATTGTTTCGTTGGACGTGGTCACTTGTTGGCGGGTAGAGCTTGGGAACGGCGAGGAGGTATATTTCTATTCATCAGCAAAGATCCGATATGGTGGTTCCGGCAAGTGGATTTCCTTCTCAGAAACCGAAGTGCACGTGCGCGCCGCATACTGCTCCCAGCATTGTCCCTTTCCGACAATTGCAAATCTTTCCTGCATTCCCGGGAATTCCTCTAATGGCCGTATTCGTCATGCTCCTTTCTTGTCCTGTACGTCAGCGGACGTGTCACTCTGTCGTCTCCTTTCGACAATAGGCATTCCTCACTTGACAATAGCGCTTCTCGACGGGAAGGGTGAACAATTGAACAAAAGCACATCCGGCTATTTCTCACAGGGCGACGTTTCTTTGTATTTTTCTTGATGTTCCCTTGACAGGGCCAATTTGGCATTTGCACGGTCTCGACAAAGCAAAGCAGGCTCACACAAAAAGATTCATGGAAACAGGCTCACTTAGAGTCCTTGTACCAACAGCACATATCCACAGCACATATCCATGCCCACAGGCGAACAATAGTGCGCGCAAGTGCGGACCATGCACGGTCATAACACCGCCGAAGCAATTATCAGTTTGCGATGTTAAACCGCATATACCATATATAACGTGTTTATTCCGCTTGGCAAGAGGACGTGTTATACGTGTATATGTTCGTCAGGGTCACGTTAAGTAAGACTCAGATAATCTGCGAAATAGCACAACGTGACACTCGAAATCCTAGCGACGCTTAATGGCTCTCTATAGGAGCGATATTGAACGAGTCACTTATTGAAGCTCGCGAAAGTGACAATAGAAAAAAGCGTCGTACTATTTCTAGTGACGTTTCGACAACATCACGCTTAGCGGCTCGGTGTGATAGCTCAAGGCAGCCGCTTTTTCGTCTCGAAGAACTGCGGTGCGGGTGAACAGGGTCTGAAAGCGGCTCCCCTTCACTGTACTTAGGGTCACACATGTTGAGAGCACCAGAAAACGTGCATGCGTGTGTTCTTGAGGTATAGGTATCGCGACCAAACAAGAATGACTTTTAAGAGCTACAACCGAAATGAGCAAGTTTCAATGCAGAAGTACAAAGCTAGAATCATGCAGGCCGAGCGGCGCATGCGCAGTCGTCACCCTGAAGTACCTCACCAGCCTAACCAATCGTATAAATCTCTGGGAGCACGTAACTTCCGCTCTAGGTACTTTAACCTAATTTTCCTCGTTCGGTGTCAGAGGAAAACCTGCTCGCTTCGTGTGGACCCTGCCGACATAGTTCATTAAACCTTGGTAAGGGGCAATACGTGCTCATATATATTGCTAATAATTGTTTAATAGTTGGTGAGTTCGATTATTGCTGTTCGTGCTGTTCAGTCTCGAAAACGGGCCGCTGGCCTAATAATGCTTTCCTGATGGTCCAATATGACCGAATGGCGCCGCTCCATCGCTACTCCTGTCGCTTCGCGCTGGTACAGCCTTTGTTAAAAGGAGTCAGTTTCTGAGCCGTGTAGTGGCGCTGAATTTGCATTAGTGGAGATCCTTCCCATTGGAGAGGGTAGAACAAAAAACATCTTACCATCAAGATATTCGGAACACTGGAAATGCATTGCAAGCCTAACGAATTAGCTCAAAAGCAGACCACTTTTGACAAAGACTGTAAATTGTCCTAAGTTAGGACAATTCACCAGACAACAGCTGCAGAGCTAACCGCTCTTCGAGTCGCAATTAGGCATATCAGTCAGTAGAGCCCTCATCGGTGGTCTATTTTCACAGATTCGAAAGCAGCCCTCCAATTAAGCCTTAAAAGCGGCTCTTCGCCGTGGAGCCCATGAGCAACTCGTTGCGGAAATACGGCAAATTCATCACTATGCAATTATTGGAGGACATGGCATCATTTACCAATGTCTTCTAGGACGCAGCGGCATAGCGGGCAATCTCCTGGCGGACGAGGTCGCACGAACAGCCCACCAAGACGGTGATTGTGTGTTGATTACCTTTTCCAGGGCAGACGCAGCGGGCTGGCTTCGCACACTTGCGCGGCAACACACGCTCTCCTTGTGGAATTCTGGCCAGTTTGCAAATTGCCATTTAAAATCCCTGGACCCTGACTTGAAGCTCCGGCTTCCACCTGGCCTACCCTGACGTGAAGAAACTTTGCTGTGCCGCCTGTGGGTTGGTGTAGCATTCACAAACTCTTATTTTTTTATGATATGCATGGCACACAGCCCTGCATGTACAAACTTTGGGTGCGACGAGACTATAGGCCACGTTCTTTCTGAGTGCCCCATATACAGTGAGGAAAGACATTGTCTATGCCGTGCGCTGGAGCGTCTAGATGGACGCCTATTGACTGAAATTAAGATTTTAGGTCCCTGGCCGCGCCGATCGTCTGCGCTGAAGGCCTCCCAGGCACTGCTCCGCTTTATGAAAAGCACAGGCCTAATCGAAAGGCTATGATTTTGCTGTTAAGTTACGTGATATAACTGTGACGTGATGTGACTACTAACTTCACCCATCCCTCTCTTACAACTTTTATATCCACTCACTCATTTCCGCCACTGCAGGGTAGCAAACCGGTTTCTTTGACGGGTTAACCTCCCTGCCTTTCCTCCTCATCGTCCTCCTCCTCCATACCATGGTATGCCATTTGCAACAATAGCCAACGCATGCCCTAAGAAAATCGCTCTATTAGGTTACCATTTGAATACGCTACACTCGAGCTTGTCGACTGTTTATATGGTCAGTTCCGCGGATATGTCAATAGCACGAAACTACTGTTAATACTTTTTTTGCGCTGTTATTTTTATGTGGATATTTTTTGTCAGTTTCTTCCACAAAATGTCATGAGCATAGTTGTGCTTCTTTTTAGATAGTGTTAACTAACGGTAGGGTGACAGGGCTCGATGCGATATCCTCTTGCACGTTTGCCCCGCCAGGAGGCGCAGTAGTTAGGGCGCTCGATAATAAATAGAATGATGGTTTAGTTAACCAATCTAAATCAATAATTAGGATATAGGGAGAACAATGAGCATGATAGCTACTGCTACCACCCCGTTTCAAAGGGGACGCTCCTATATTCCATCCATCCCATCCATCGACTACTGTTCCCAAGGATGCGGGATCGAATCTCGGCCTCGGCGGCCGCTTTTCGGTGCAGGCGAAAAGCCAGGCGCCCGTGTGCTGTGCGATGTGAGAGCACGTTAAAGAACTCCAGATAGTCGAGATTTCCTGAGTCCTCCACTACGGCGTCTCTCATAGTCGCTTTAAGACGTTAAACTCCGCAAACCATACCATACCTCTTGTTCTTTGTAGCCTGATGTCATATTATTCGAGGAGAAATTTGATAAAGGTAATTTGCGTCATAACACCGAAGGATACAAGACAAAAACTTTACAGGAAACCAGACGCAATCAAACTTCAGTATGAACAACAACGATTAGATCACTTTACGACCATTCAGCTTATAACTCAGTCAATGTATTATTGCGGAACGGGAAACGTTTCCTCTAAAGCAAATAGGAACTTTATTTTTGCTCAGGGGGTCTTGAATTTCATCCACCCTCCTTTCGTTGCATACATGCCGTCGGTGTTTTTCAAGTAACTCGCTTTCCTTTTCGGTTAATATAGGTTAGTTTGGGCAGCGGAGCCGTGGTTTCATCTTTCAGCGCTGCGCAGAACTCATGAAGAATAACCGCAGCCGAATGCAGCCGAATATAGCGGTCGTGGAGGTTTAACCAATTTTCGTCCATCGTCCTATAGTGACGCTGCACACAAGTCCATGGCTGTGTTTAGCAGAGACGAAGCCTTGCAGCGAGGTTCAGTTACCTACAATGTGTTATCTTACCTGTGCAAGTTATTTCCTGTTTCTGTCTGCTTTCGAACGCAAAAAAGTGGCCCCTTACTTTTTCTAATTTATAATAATGACCTGACAAATTACATAACATCTAACATACAGCTGTTTGCCGACGACTCTGTAATATACCACCCCATAAATAACTAATCTGACATCGCTATCCTACAGAATGATCTGCTTAACGTGAAAGAATGGTGCGACACCTGGCTCATTAGATTAAATGCTAATAAAACGTTTTTTTGAAGGTTTATTAAAACGAAATACAAGTCAATTATAAGTGCATAAAAAAGTTTGTAGAGTCTGTATGTCTCTTTGCACCGTCGGCGTAACTACTTACCTTTTACCTATCATCTTTACGATTTTCCTATTACTCAATCTGACACTATCAAATATCTAGGTATTCATATCTCCAGTGACCTATCCTGGTCCAGTCATATTTCTCATATAAACAACTCCGCTTGTCGCGTTCTTGGCTACTTAAGCCGCAACATTTTATTAGCTTCCCCTTCTGTCAAACTAATTGCTTACACTTCGCTTGTCAGATCCAAACTTGAGTGCGCTCACACTATATTCGATCCTCACCAAACTAATCTGATCAATTTACTGCAATCTACTCAAAATAGAGCTTCACGTTTCATTCTTTCAGATTACTCCTATCGCACCAGTGTTACCGTACTAAAATCCAAACTTGAACTTCACAATCTAGCTTTGCGCCGGAAACTAGCTCTCCTTTCTCTTTATCACAAGTTTTATCACTGCTTGCCACCTAACAACGTGTTCATCCGTCCAGCCCATTGGTCATCTCGTCATCTCTACTCCAATGCCGTCTACCCCCAGCGCGCCCATACGATAACATTCCAAAAGTCATTTTTTCTCCGCACCGCCCTGGACTGGAACGACCTTCCCGACCACATCGCCTCACTAACCGACATTCATCATTTCAAGACTGCCATCGAAAGACATTTTTTATTGTAACCGCCCCAGCCCTCATGTAAGACCCCTTAAATGGGGCCTTTGAGAATTGAATAAATAAATAAATAAATAAATAAATAAATAAATAAATAAATAAATAAATAAATAAATAAATAAATAAATAAATAAATAAATAAATAAATAAAATAGCGCCTAAGGCGCGTATCGAATTTTTTGGCAGCAGCTTCGCCTTAAGGAAGCAATAATGAAAGGCGCAAGAATCCTGTCTTACGTGCCTCGCTTCTCCACCACCTGCAGGAAGTTAAGGCGGCGGTGCATGCATGTGGTATTTCTAAGACATTTCCCAAAGCATATCCGGCCCGTGACATGGACGACGCTGCGCACTTATCCCGCTTACCCAGTGCGAGAAAGAAAATTTGAGATTTCAGAACACCTGCAGGTGGCTCGCTGCAGTCAGAACAATGCTTTACTGGCAGCCACTGCAGGCAGCGATCGGCGTCGAGAGCCTGCGGTTGTGAACTTTGAGCGTTACACCGACCCAAGTACACACAATAAGCGCCCGTTCTCGAGTCTGTTTTGCACTGTTTCAACAATCAGGCTTTTCATGTTCTTCATCACGCTCGCCGCTCTGGTCCCCTCGTATTTCAATAGCTCACTGACAGCGAAAACCACCTAGTAGGCACCGCACAGCGGCAATAGTACAAATCCGTTCCTGGCGCTGGCAGGCTTACATGGCCTATGTGCAATTTTTCGGATCATCAAGTTTTTACATAAAGTTTCTTGCATTCGGTGAACATGAAAAATTATCAAGTGAAGCTAATCTATCATTCTATTCGCGGACACTATTCCACTTTAGTCCCCCTTTAAGATCTATAGGGGGTGTCGCTATTACCTTGCGTAGTTATTGTAATAGAAATAATTAAGGTTTAAACTACAATATATCCGCAATGTTTAGAAGCAAAGCTGCCATTATTTGGCAGTGAGGGACAGTAATGTATTTGGGATGGGCATTGAATTGTTAATTGTTTTGCTCTCTTTTTCTCCGATGTTTTATTTACGGGGCCATCCATCTGAGGACTGCTGCCAACATGTTGAATCGTTCCTTTAATCAAGAAATTCCGTCTGTGTAAATAGATGTTCTTGAAAACAACCGCTGTGGCGGGAAATGATGCTGTGTTCCATCCCGATGGGCAACACTGAGCCGCAGCAGAGCAATTTCAGTTTTTTCTTGTGTAATGCAGCTTCACGCGCTGTGTTCTCCGCCTAATGCGCAAAAACTTCACAGCTAAACAGTCACAGGTATGCAAGCTTTCTAGACATTGGCACGCGACAAAACCACCTTAACTGCTCAGCTATACTTCCGCAAAAAAAAAAAAATTGTCGGCTGACTGGACCAATTTGTTCCCGTATCGATGTTGCGCTATCTAAAGTTCCTCCTCTCATTTTTTCAGCGCCGTGGTGGTCTTGGTGTATTATGACCTCATCTACAAGATCACTCACTTCGGTGGCAACCCGCACCTCAACTTCTTCCTCGTGTCTCTCCTGGAGTTGCCCGTGATGCTGGTGAACATGCTGCTCATAAACTACGTGCCACGGCGCATTATCTGCTACCTTCTGTACATCCCGGCCATGCTGGTCTGCCTAGCACTGATCTTCGTGCCTGCCAGTGAGTGTATTTACACGAAAACCAGGCAGTCATCGCACCCTCTGAAATGGCTACCACATGATCACAGTCACACCATTCGTGCACCAAATGCACTACCATTACTCCAGACAAAACTTACGACTAATTTATAAGTGTACGCATTCTTCATGTGAGCACGACAGTTAAGCGAATTTTCCGCTGCTCTTTCACAAAAGGCTTCAAACTTCGAGGAGTAGTGCACGCATAAAGGTTTGATTTGCCTTGGCAAAACAAGAAAGGCCGACTTAAGAAGCCCTACGATAACTTGGCAGGAGCTTTCGAGTCGTGTTTCTCAATTTCTATAGACACCAATGTGATTCATGTTTTACAAATTGCCCTTCAGTATGTCTTCGATTTCTGATTCCGTAGAACAATTTGCGTCCGTCCAAAAGCCATGCGTCCCCATGTTGCCACAACGATGGTTTGAGTCGTTCTTCTCCCAACTTGTACAGAGCCTAAAATATTAGGGTAAAATAGACTGCCCTAAGTGCTGCAGCAGTGCAATGCTGCTCAAATGACGTCGAAATGTGGGAACGAAGGAACTGGCTAAGTGGTATACCGATCGCTCGCGTGGGGTTCATCGTTTCCTCTGCGCTGCATCTGCCATGACGCTTAGGCCCAGTTATTTGGAGCAAAAGCAATGCAACCCGACCAGCGATGTTTCTCCCGCTCCTCTATGGCTTTGAATGCTCGATACCTCAAGCACAGCTAGCGTGTTTGAAGCGTTCATACAAAGTATGACGCGTTGTCATCTTGCATTGCGCTGGATATGGGTAGCTTTACGAAGTGGTAAATACGCCGAACTCTTACCATCTAAACACAGATACTGAATGCAGGGTGCACCAACCCGCGACAGCGTGTAGGCACGAGGTGCACGAGGCCAGCGATGAAAATAGCAAGAATTGTGCTCCCAAGAACAAAAAAAAAAGTTAAGAGACGCTTAAGCTCCGCCTACGAGTTGACCCGGTAGCGAACGTTTCTTCTAATTTTTTTTTTATAAAGCTTAAAGCCTTTCTTTCCTCATGCGTGGTGTGTATAAAGAAAGTATGAGCAGAAAACGTCAGCAGAAAACGTGACCGTCCCTCGTGCCTCCACTAAGCCACTATCACCCTAATCCCCTGCCGGGCGCACAAACCACTACTCCACGCCGCGGTCGTGATAAACCGACCGTAATTCTCCTTGTCTAGCTTGAGGATGACGATACCGAAGACATTAGAGAGTTTTAGTTTACCGTGATCCGCGATCCACTACCGTAATCCGCCACCGTACGTTCGTACTGGATGTCGGCCCATAGACCTGCCGTGTCGGGACCAATCAGCTTGTGCGCCCCGCCAAAGTGCGATAGAGGGTCACAGTGGCGGATAGCGGATCACGGTGGTCTTAATCTTTCTAGTGATAATGCAGTTAATAAGCAAACTTAAGCACAGTCGTGTTATTCGTTTCTCATGTATTTTTCTCTTCATTTTTTTTTTTTGGTTTTTTGTTGCTTGTGCGCAACGCGGTCATCTCTCGGTCTTTCTACAAAGAACACTGAAGGGAGAATACTTTAAATTCTCATAGTGTGCGTTACCTAATGGCCATCCAACATGGCCATGAAGCCTTTGATATGATTTTCCTCCTGGCACTGCCCAGCCTGTGGAAAACGCGCATGTTGGACCGGAATGCTGAGCCTCTCGTTCGCCCCAGTACCTATTTCAGTCAGATGGTGCACCTACTCAGAGAGACATTTACGAAGATAATGACTATAAACCAGAATGGCTCCCATTATTGGTGTGTTGTCTTTCCTTGCCACCGTTTTAGTGAAGTTGTGCTAAGGTGGGTTGAAGTTCTGGGGTGTTATGTTATATATTTCAATTGTACTTCTTTGGCTACTGGATGATTAGTTCGTAAAGAATATATCTCTTTCCTAATAAATACGAGTTAATTGGAGAAATATGGGAGAGACCTTCTCCCTGCAGTGGGTATAGTCAGGCTGATGATGATGATGATGATGGTGGTGGTGATGGTGGTTGTGGTGATGAATAAATATCATGCTGGAAAAAGTCCTCCGTGGCCTAGGCTTTTCACGCCCTACTGGAATGCAGACGGCCCGTGTTCGAACCCCATTGATAGCAAATTAGTTTTACTGGATTCCCTCACTTTTCTGAAACACATCCTCGCCCATTTTAGCGTCATTTTATCCCTCCACAAATTCATTAGCTTATTTTGAGTGTGGGCGTTTGAAATTTCTACTCGTGGGCATGTGGTTGTGGCGTCATGTCGTTCAATCAGGAATTTTTTTCGACACGTTTGGAGACGGTTCCCGCAGGGCTAGATTACGGCTACGGATTTTCGGCACGAGACCAATACACTATCTCATAATAACCAAGTGCACCTGTACAAGCCACTTTATGAAGCGGAAATTGAAATGAAACCTACCGCCTGCGTCCATCAACCGGAGGCTGTTTGCATTCGAGAACCGCGCGCGTGTCATCTTCCACCCTGCAATAGGCTATAACGCTTGCAAAATTCAGCCGGTTTATTCCAATCACCGCCATCAAGTTGAGGTGGGCGCAAATCAGCCCAAGAAAGAATCTCTTCGATCACTACTTCTGTCTGCTCGTTTATTGTTCTCGGTGTTGTCGCGACAATGTAGTCATTTTGCCCTAAACACGAATCAATACAAACCGTAGATAATGACTAAGCTTATATACGATTGGAGTGTAGGGTTTAATGTTCAAAAGGGCTATGGGGACAACGTAGTGAAGAGCTACGGATACTTTGAACACTTGGGGTTCTTTAACGTGCACTCACACGGGCGCCTTGCTTTTGGCCTATATCGTAAAGCTGCCGCCGAGGCCGGGATTCGATCTCGCATCCTTGCGTAGAGTAGTCGAGCACCGTAACCACTGCGCCACCACGGCGGAGCGCTTATAAGCATCCTCCCTAATCGAAGCGCGATATACTGAACTAGATTAGGAAAAACATTCAACCCTAGGAAATGCGGCGAATTTGCGGCTGGCAGCGGGGGCTGATATGGGGTGAATGTTTGCCCCCAAAAATACGGGGCACTTACGGTTGGCAGCGTAAACAGATATTCACCACAAAAAATACCGCGCTTTACTGTCATTTTCAGACGCTTTGACTGCAGCCGTTGGCAGTGCTATTAGATTTAATTGAACGCCGTAAAACTTGAAGCACACCACCGCCACTTCTCTCCTTTCGTTTCCGCCTAGTAAGGTGATACATTGGCCAACAAAATGGGTGTCGTGTGCATGCCGAGCGCCACGATTTCGCCATGCTGTCATACAGAAGCTGGCGAAGGCAACGGTCCCATGCGCCTTTATTTTTAAGATGCCGGACTGTTCGTAAAGACAATAATCCTAGTTGGCTGCGATTTGAAAGCGCAATCGAGCCTAAAAGGTGGGGTGTAAAAACATGCGCCAAAGAGCACACCCCAATTAATAAAAAATCACAGTTACCTCTCGATTTCAATTACAGTTCTCTAAAATGAAGGGCAAGAAGCAAAACAGTTGCAATCGATAATATATTAAGTGGATAACTGCTTGGTATGCGCACTCAAAAATAGTAAATAGAGTACCGAATCACAGAAAATTGTTTAGAGGTGAATCGTTGCTTTTTCGGCAGATATAGATGACATGATGATGTAAGATAAGGTTAGTTCAAAAAATAAAGATACGGCAAAATTGCACTTTGAATTTCACATACCACAACGTTCCACTTTGCAAAATAACGGTCTAAGGCCTGCAGCTAACTGCAACAAACAGCTCTATAGACAGTAAAACGAATAAAAAACACCAGATAAACATCCTAAACTAGCACATTAACACGCTTTGTGAAGAATACAGAGCCGACGGTGTGTGCTTTAGGTATTGCTGTAGGCCTTGTACCACACTGAAAGATTAGAAGTCTATCTACAGTAAGGTGAACCTTCGTCCTAACCCCGTCCGAGACTTCGGATTTCCATGGATGCTGTACAAGGTCTTTTAGACTTATTAGAAGCAGAATTATTTAGCTATATTTTTGATAGAGCATTTAGAATGTGGCACCACAGATTTCCAACCCCTAACTTTCATGTTAACTCTTGGAAACACAGAGAACGGTAGCTTTAGAAAATTTCAACAAAAAACTATTGATTTAACATGCATTCAGAAAAATGCTCTAAACAAAACTTGACAAGCAAAAAAATTGCGTCTGTGTTCTCTACAAACGATCTCAGCATAGAAACGTGTTTTCCAACCATTCTGAAAAGCCTTTACAACACATGAGGCATTCATATCTCTTTAATTAACAATACTACCAACGATTGCTATACTAGGTAATGTGAAATTTGAGTTCAGATCTTTACGTGTTTTAATTTTGCGTCATATTAAAGCAAACAATTTTATACTGTCACTGACGTACGTGTATAGAGTTCCTGAGCAAACGTCATTTGCCACACTTGGTGTGATATATGCTCTACTTACTGCACCAACGGCTCGTTCTGAATTAGGACGCCTACACCAGTGTTTCGCGTGGCTGTGGCAGGTGTCACAAGGGGGAGAAACAGGTGCTTTCACAAATATTTGGGATAATTCACTTGTTTGTTGAAATATTTAGATAGAAGTGCCCCGCTACTAGTGTGGATTTACGAGTAGTTAATGCGTGGCGCTGGAAGTGCATGACGTAGCTGTCGGAAACACAAATGTGTCGTGTGGTCATGGGGTTGTTCAGGCCGAGCAGAAAGTTATCCTTCAGGTTGGCTTTTTCCAGCTGCAATATAGCGTGGCAGTCCAGGGAACCCTACACCGGGTACACTTAAACTTCGTCTTTAAGCGTAGGAAGCGACAGCGTGGTTTAGACACAAGGATCTCAACATTGCCATTCACAAGACTACCCGAGACGTCCATGTTCCGGATGACCATGACGGATTGCGGATGGCCGAACAGACAATCACCATAACGGGATACGAAGCTTAAGTGCGCCCGGTGTAGGATGCTCTGAGCGGCGACTGTACCACAGTTGGCACTGAGCAATCTGGGGTGCAGAAGTCTGTTCGGCCTCCCGCAATCCGTAATAGAACACGGACTTCTCAGGCAGTCTTGTGAGTGTCAACATTAAGATCCTTGCATCTCTACCACGCTGTCGCTTCCTACACTTTAAGACGAAATCTAAGTGTGCCCAGTGTAGGGTGCCCTGTGTAGCCACTCTATCATAGTTGGCACTGGCCAATCTGGGCCGCAGATGTCTGTTCGGCATCCCGCAATCAGTCATGGAGAACGGACGTCTCGGATAGTCTTGTGAATGAAAACGTTGTGAATGGAAACGTTGAATATTGCAAATCACCTCGATCATAACTCTTTCTTTTTCCCCAAGCAGCATGGTTTCTGGGCAGGCTTCTCGTGCGAAGTACAACTTTTCGAGTTTACAACCGATCTTCTTCTAAATCTAGATTCTTTACTTTAAACAGACGTCATCTACCTAGATTTTTTCAAAGCATTTGATCACGTCCCGCATCAGCGTCTCATATGTAAACTTGAATGCCTATCACTTGACCCTCAAATCTTAACCTGGATCCGCTGCTTTTTAACCAACCGCTCACAGTTCACCGTCATTGGCGGTCATGCATCCGAAACTACTGATGTTATCTCCGGAGTACCCCAGGGTTCCGTTCTCGCTCCGCTTCTTTTTCTCGTTTTTATCAACGACCTGCCACATGGGATTTCGTCATCCGTCCGCCTTTTTGCGGATGATTGCGTCATTTGTCGCCGCATTTCCAATAATACCGACCAGGAACTTATACAAGCCGACCTCAATAAAATCCAGAAATGGTGCTCCGACTGGCTCATGCAGCTTAATATTTCAAAATGTAAATCCATGCACATTTCACGTAAACGCTCCATTATTCACTTCCCGTACTCCATAAACTCCACTGCATTATCACTAACAAACTCGTACAGATACCTCGGCGTTGAAACAACGAACAATTTAACTCGGGTGGACCATATCACGAAACTTTGTGCTAGCACCTCCAGAACACTTGGATTCATCCGAAGAACACTGGCTATGTCCCCTCCATCCGTTAAACAACTAGCTTACGAAACATACATCCGCCCGAAAATAGAATATGCCTCAGCAATATGGAACCCCCACCAGGCCTACTTGATTCAGTCGCTCGAAGCCATCCAGAATCGTGCAGCACGCTTCATAACTTCCAAGTATTCAGCTCGACACAGCGTTACTGACTTGAAATCATCTCTCGGCCTCCAGCCCTTAGCGCTTCGTCGGAAACTTGCGATCATTTGTCTTCTACATAAATTATATTTCTACTTTCCTGCACTCCGAGAAAACTTATTACGCCCTCCTTTCCGCCCATCTCGCCGTTTATTTAACTCCCGCAGCATACAACGTTTGCATGGTTCCACAAACGCCTTCAATCAATCCTTCCTCCCCATCGCTATAGAGAAATGGAACATACTTCCCGAAAGCATTGTTACCAAGTCTAACCCCTCCAAATCTAGGCAATTACTTACTGATCATTTCGACCTGCCATAGACAGTTTTTCTTGCGGTCTAGGCAATCCGATTTGCGTGCACTGTTGTGTTGACGTCTAATTTTCTGTAATTCATCTTTTTGCCACTTTTGTTTACTGTAGTTGATTTTACTACATATCGTTATTTTGTTATGCCTTGCTACATGGTTATCTGTATTTTGTATGCACTGTATCGGTTGCCTTACTTTTCGTTTTCCCTTAACGTTTTTTTTTTCAAATTTGTCAATGTTATGCATTTTTGTATTCTTTTCCTTTGTTTTTATGCCAGTGTATGACACTTTCTCACCGTTGTCTCCCCCTTATGTAATGTCCCTGATAGGAATCTTTAAGGAAATAATAAATGATGGTGGTAGATACTTTTGTCTCTACCACGGTGTCACCTGGTGTAGGGTGCCCTGGGCTGCCACTCTAACACAGTTGGCACTGGCTAGTCTGTGGTGCAAAAGTCTGTTCGGCTTCCCGCAATTCCTCGTGATCATCCGGAACACGTACGTCTCGGACAGCCTTTGTGAATGGCAATGTAGAGAACCTTGTGTCTGTCGTGTCTTACACTTAAAGACGAAGCTTAAGTGTACCCGGTGTCGGGTGCCGCGGCTGCCACCCTGTATTGCATTCCGTCATGGTCATCCGGAACACGGACGTCTCAACAGTTGAATGGCAACGTAGAGATCCTTGTGTCTCTACCACGCTGTCGCGTCCTGCGCTTAAAAACGAAGCTTAAGTGTACCCGGCCAAGAGTGCCCCAGATCGGCCAGTGTCAACTGTGATAGAGTGGCCGCCCAGGGTCCCGGGTACACTTAAGCTTCGTCTTTAGGTGTACACGACAGCGTGGTAGCGACACAAAGCTCTCAACGTTGCCATTCCCAAAGACTGTGTGAGATGTTCGTGTTCGGGATGACCATGACGTATTGCGGGAGTCCGAACAGAGTTTTGCGCCCCAGATTCTCCAGTGTCATCTGTGACAGAGTGGCCGCACAGGGCAGCCTACACCGGGTGCACTTAAGCTTCGTCTTCAAGTGTAGGACACGACAGCGTGGTAGAGACACAAGGGCATCAACGTTACCATTCACAGGACTTTCCGAGACGTCAGTGTTCCGGATGACCATGGCGGATTGCGGGAGGCCGAAAAGACTTTTGCGCCCAAGATATTTTGTTGGGCGAGTTGATAAACATTCATTATAATTTAAAAGCGCGAACAAGAAGACACGCGGGACAAGATAAAAGGAAGCCACAGTACAAGCGCTGACTCACAACTATGCCTGAGCCTTTACTCCTAGCCCAGATAAAACAAATATGACGAAAACGAAACAATCACGTGAAACAACCCCTGGGTTCACCTGCTGCACAAAACATCACTCAAAAAAGACATCTCTTCGCTTGAAAGAGCAAGAGAAGCCTTGCTGACACACTTATTGTCCGTTGAAATAAAATATGATTCAACTATCTCTCTCGTCATCTTTTCTTTGTGGCGATACAAAATTTTAACCTGCTCAAATATAGGAGTACACTTCTCCTTTTTCATTGTTTCACATGAATGGCAATGTGAGACCAGAAATGTACTTGCCACTTTCCAAGTTGTTCCGGTGTTCCAGTAGTCTCTTGTTAATACAGCGTCCTGTTTGTCCTATATCTGTATAAGTATCTGTGCATGGCACGCAAACATTTCTCCTTTTCTTTGTTATTTCTTCTTTACACTGATTTTGCCCATCCTGCTTGGACCAAAGAGGCCTGCAGTATCATGTAAATAAATAACAGGCTCTACAAGAGAGTGGAAGCCTGTACACAACACTAGTCTTGCATCCGACAAATATTTGCAGAACCACCTTTCCTCGTTAACTTTATCAGACCCCCTAAGGATACCCCACTCTGAAGCCCTTGTTGAATTCCTCAAAGAACACAACCCAAAAAAATGTGTTGGCTTCAGCATGGATGTCAAGGATTTGTATTATAGCCTCCCCCATGATTGCCTCCTTACGCGTGTTCAAATGTGCATTACTGAAGACACTAATGAATGTGACTTCATTGACGCCTCAGGTGTAAGTGTTGGAAGACCTATTTGTTGGATGCAAGACTAGTGTTGTGTACAGGCGTCCAGTTTCTTGTGGAGCCTGTTATATAGGACAAACAGGACGTTGTATTAACAAGAGACTACTGGAACATCGGAACAGCTTGGAAAATGGCAAGGACAAAACATTTCTGGTCTCACATTGCCATTCATGTGAAACAATGAAGAAAGAGAAGTGCACTCCTATGTTTGACCAGGTTAGGATTTTGTATCGCCACAAAGAAAAGATGACGAGAAAGATAGTTGAATCATATTTTATTTCAACGGACAATAAGTGTGTCGGCAAGGCTTTTATTGCTCTTTCAAACGAAGAGATGTCTTTTTTGAGTGACCTTTTTTGCAGCAGGTGAACACACGGGTTGTTTCACGTGATTGTTTCGTTTTCGTGATATCTGTTTTTATCTGGGCCTTGGAGTAAAGGCTTAGGCATAGTTGTGAGTCAGCGCTTGTACTGTGTCTTCCTTTTATCTTCTCGTGTGTTTTCTTGTTCGCGCTGTCTAAATTAATAACGGATTTTTGCGCCCAAGACTGGCCAGTACGAACTGTGATCGGTGGCCCCCTGGGCCACGTGTTACGGTGACGCCGGCGCCCCTTAAGCTAGAACTTGCTGCCTAAAAGCTGCGCTATGAAAAAATAAGGCCACAGAAATAGACAGAGGCTGAAAACACATGCAAACGTACGCAGGGAAAGCACGAAGCTTACGCACCATGCTCCGGCTTTCCAAACGTTCTCACGTATCCAGGGTTTCTGACGGTTTCTTGGTAATACGCGCAGTAGCGCCAGTGGCATGAGGTAACATGCATGTGAAGTGCGTCGTAATATTTTTCTGCAAGGCATAGCAAGAACTTGATAGCTGAAACGCATTTAAAAAAATATAGCTATGGCAGCACTTTTGTATCTCCGTGGAACTAGCACAAATGACTATTATTCGAACACAAAGAAGGAGTCAGCATAGCAAGATAAAAGTATGACCAAACGACAAAGATGTAAGAATAGAATTTTCGTTTGATGTAAAGGCAAGGCAGCCATCATTTTGTATTTATGACATAGCCAAACATAATTCATGAAAAGGAAATTGTGATTCAACCAATCATCTTGAAGAACTGGTGTTGTGAAGAAATATAGGTAGCTGAATTTCTGAAGGCCTGGAATTTTTTTGCCTTCAGAACGACAAGAAATCTGTTCAGAAACGTCGGGCAAAAGCACTTCGTGTGAGGATTGCAGTGACGATCCAAGTAGGTTCTTTCGCCTGGGGTGAGAGTGTACGCCACTGTGGAGGTCGCTTGTGCCAGAGGCGCGCGTCATAGGCAGGCTATGGGTGTTACGAGAAGAAACAGAAGCTCTATACACAGAGATTTACAGTATATATAGCATATACAGCAACGATACAAAATGGAACTGGCTACTAGGGTAATATTTCCCCCTCGGTACAATCGAAGGAGCAGATTATCTAAAACTAGCCTTAATGACTGACCAGACTATCGGGCTTGGTTTTAAGCTCTCGAGGTCCAGCTCTCCTTTCGATAGTATGCAAACGCCAGAAACGTGAACATGATTGTGTCATGGCAGTGTACAGCTTCGCTTCAAACTAGCACTAAACCCTCTTTCCACAAAACACACACACCCAGGAAGTTAACAGTTGGATTAAAAATGGTAGACAGTTCACCCAAAGTGACTGAACTGCCGAATCTCACGTCCCTCCCTCACCTTCAGCAGCGTGAGGGAAACCTTATCTCAATGAACGGGAGAAAAAGGGCACAAAACACCAAGTCTCACATCCTTCTCACATTCCACTGATTTTCATGGCTGGTGTATCAATGCTTATTCCACATTATAATATTGTTCGCAGGGCTTTGCTTTTTTCTGTTTGGCAACGCCTTTTCGGGCTGTCTCGCCTTGTATTTTGGATGTCTTGTGTTAAAATCAACTGATAAGTACACCTAATCTTTATTGCGTGTGCAATAAAACAGTATACCGCCAATGTTCTACTGTTTCTGGGTTACTAGGCGGCTGTTACTATAGGTGGATTGTTACTAGGCCACTTCCCACATCGTGCGATGTGTGTGTCCATTCCTATAGAGAGCTCGATCCACACATGCCTGAGAGCAGCTGGACTGCCGCTGCTCTCGCCGACATTGTAGTCTGTGACGCCTGCAAATAAAATTTTCCAGGCTGCCGGCTTCTTGCTCCGATGTGGTTTTTACCCCTCGTACTGTAACGGTGTAACAGACGCGCGTATGCGCTTCTTAGCCTCCGGGTTTTCACGTATATAGTCTGCTGCGCACTCATATTTTTTTCCTATGGACCCGATAGCTGTTGACTCTGTTGGGATATTGATTCGTAAGTTCGTATCCTGTTCTGTGAAGCTGTGACAGATTTTCTGTTCTTGGGCGCCGAGATTACCTCGGAAGGAGAGCCATGAAATTAGGAGACGCCTGCTTCTGGGAATGGTTAGCCTTGACCGCCTAGTAAAGAGCAGAGACCAACCAAGATCCGTATAACCCGTGCTATGGTCTTTCCAGTTGTGATGTATCGATGCGAGAGTTGGACTGTGAAAAAGGCTGACCGCCGAAGAATTGACGCGTTTGAATTGTGGTGCTGGCGGAGACTCTTGAGAGTTCCTTGGACTGCCAGAAGATCAAATCAGTCGATATTGTCGACCATAAACCCTGACTGCTCATTGGAGGGTCAAATTCTAAAGTTAAAGCTCAGCTACTTTGGTCATCTGATGAGAAGAGAGGAGTCGCTGGAGAAAGATTTGATGTTGGGAAAGGTTGAGGGTAGGCAGCGAACGCGATGGTTAGATGGCATTCTCGAGGCATTGCAGATGAAGCTATGTGATGTTAAGAAGATAGTGAGAGACCGGAAAGCGTGGCGTGACATGGTCCATAGGGTCACGAAGAGTCGGACACGACTGAACGCCTGAACTGAACTGACCCTGTTCTGGCATCGGCGAAATTAATTTAAAATTTCTGAAAAACGCACAAGTGTATTTTCATACAATCCATTCGGTGTTCCGCTTTGCCGACGAATGGAAAGTGGGGAAGGTGGTTCCGCTAATTAAATCAGGCAAACTGCAACTACCGTTTAATTACCGACCAATCTCGTTAACTAGCATTCCGTGTAAAATTTTAGAACATATCATCTACTCTAACCTTGTCCCTTTCCTCGAATCCAACTCTTTCTTTAGCTGAGCTCAACATGGCTTTCGTAAATACTACTCTTGTGAAACTCAATTTCTTACTTTTACCCATGACATAGCTTCAGCCCTTGATTGCAATATGCTTACTAATTGCATTTTTCTTGATTTCACGAAAGCGTTTGATAAAGTTCCTCATAAATTATTATTTCTAAAGATCAGTATGTTAAATATCGATCCTAATATACTAAAATGGATTGAATGCTTTCTAACAAACCGTTCTCAGCATGTACTAGCTAACAACTGTACTTCACCATCTTGTTTAGTGATATCTGGTGTCCCTCAAGGCTCTGTATTAGGTGTCTTACTCTTTCTAATGTATATATATATATATATATATATATATATATATATATATATATATATATATAATGACCTCTGTGCATGCGCTAATTCTCTTATTAAACACTTAAACACTTTGCTGACGACTGTGTCCTTTACCGTACAATATCTACACCCTCTGACAGTCTTCTTCTACAGGCCGACCTCAGTAATATTTTTAACTGGTGTAGCACATGTTTAATGACTTTTAATACTAAGAAATGTAAGCACATGACAATCTCACGCCGTTCAAATCCTGCCCAGTTATCAGAATACAAATAAAATGATAGTCCTTTAGAGCATGCTACTTCATATAAGTACCTGGGTGTCTACATAACCTGTAATTTCTCCGGGAATATTCACATTAACTACATCATAAGCAATGCAAACCGAACTCTTGGCTACCTAAGGCGGAATTTTTCTTAATCCCCGTTACATCTCAAACTAAAATTGTATCAGTCCCTTTTACGTCCTAAGTTAGAATACGCGTCAGCAATTTCGGATCCATCACAACAGTCTCTTATCAATGCCATTGAAGCTGTTCAGAATAGATCTGCTCGTTTTATAGCTTTCAATTACTCTCGTACAACCAGTGTTTCTCTTCTGAAGGCTAACCTTAATGTGCCCGATTTGAAAGTTAGAAGAAAAATTTACCGTCTATGTCTTTTCCATAAAGTGTTCTTTTATAATTCTTCCCTGAAACGCGAACTTATATCGCAACCTACGTACGTATCATCTCGCATAGATCACCGCCAAACCGTTTTCGTTCCTTATTGTCGAACAAATGTCCTTTTTGATTCTTTTCTGCTCAAGACAAGTGCAGAGTGCAAACGCCTTTTCTTCTCCATCACATCAATTGAAGACACATTGTCGTTTAAGTCTGTCATTTGTAACCATTTTTACGTGACTATATAGCTATTTTTGTTTGTTTTTTTTTATCCTGAGCGTGGTATGCATTTCACTGTTTGACATGTCTTGTGTTCTTGTATTACATTTGTCATTCTTGCACTTTGTTTCATTCTGTTTTTGATTATAATTCCTACCCCCTATTCCAAAAAACAGCGCGAACAAACGGGGACGGCAGGAAGAATCAACAACTCCCCCGCTTAACTATCCTGTTGAATTCCACCCCCTCTGTAATGTCCACAGGCCCTGATGGTAATTTAATAAATAAATGTGCCAATAAACCTGCGCTGAAGCCTGAAATCACGACTATGCCACTCTCTGCAGATATGGTGTGGCTCCAGCTGAGCCTGGTGATGGTGGGAAAGCTGGCGGTGCACTGTGCCTACAGCACCCTCTGCGTCCAGGTGACCGAGTGTTTCCCCACTGTTGTGAGGGCGGTTGCCTTGGGTAGTGCACTCACGGCCAGCCGGGTGGGCGCCATCGTGGCACCATTCTTCAAGGACCTGGTAGGTTTCCTCTGAGCGCCAGTCGATCCATGAAGAAATCACGTTAATTGTGATCATAGTCGGATATAGGTTAAGAAAAAAACAGCAAACAGCCCTCAGTGGACCCCCCCCCCCCCCCCCTACCGACAGTGGCATCGCTCGAAATGTGTGACCTCGTAGCACACAAGGAAAAAAAACAGAAAAACGTGTTCTTCCTCGCTCATTGTCTCGTGGACTTTTACCAGAATGGCCACCTCCGATTTTCGCGTCCGTCCATCGGTGTCGCCAGCGGTGTCACCGCGTAGAGCTCCGAAAAGAGATGCAGTAAAGCGCAGAACAACGAAGCGGTTTCGTGAAAACTCGACAATGCTGAAATTCTTCATCAGAATTCGTCGTTTTACCTGTTGAACTCTAATGAGCAAACGACTGTCGATCGAGTTGAGTAAAGGTATGTATTTTTTTCCGGAACTCATGAAGCCTTTAGGAACTATTTGCCAGTACGGACTCACTCGAAGAAAACACGTTCCAAGTACTACTCGCGGGTGCAAGGTGATCGGCCGTAACATATGGTATAGCTCGGCCGCTATTGATTGGAGGGCGGGTCTATTGATAGCTAGATGCCGCTTTTTTCTTGACCTGTACCCGACTATAGTTAACGCTGAAATTTTGATTCGTTAATAGGCCTTCATAATCCGCTACTACTAACTTGCAATACCGGTATACATTGCACTATCGCTGACTAGCAACTTGATTTTTAGCAGGACACAGCCCTAATACAGATACAGACTTTTTCTTGCTCTCCTTTGCTACGCATTGGCGTGGTTCCTAAATAAATTAGGTCGCTAATCAGCTCTTCCTGTTCACTCACTACCGTTGAACTTTCCGCTGTCACACGTGGTGGTATTTATACTAATTATTTGTCTGTCGTAGCACCGGCAGGATGAACCTCCTCCTCCTTCTCAATGTCTTTCAACTTCAATGAGAGCTTTTTGTCCATGAGAAACAGGCTAAACACTACACATCACATTTCTGACTGTCTGTTGGTATGGTAAATATTATCTTGTTTTAGAGCCACTTGACGCGCCGACGTGCCCTCCTGTGCATAACGAGGCAGCTTTCTGGGAGGCAGATGGCCACGCTAGAAGCTCGTAACGTTTTCGTGGGCACATCCGAGTGGTGGTTATAGTGTACTGTGAATTTTCGCAATTTCCAGCCCAATCCGTCATGCGTAGTAAAAACATTGCCGTTTGGTTCAGAGGCTTTCCTCCACGAACGTTTTTTGATCATTTTACAGTGCACTGCAATGAGCTCTATCTGTCACTTTTGTCTTTTTCACTACTACGCTCTGTTTTGACTTCTAGTAGACAATGGGAAATATGCTAAAACTTTTTGTCGTTCTAATACTTAAATATGAATGCAAATGAAAGCTCCTTCATTTCTTCTTGAAGTGCTTGCTTGCTAGGAATGAAGTTTATTTCAATTATTTTGTTCCAGGGGAGGATAACACATCCTTGGGTTCCCACGCTTCTCGACGTCTTTCTAGTCGTCACTTCTCTCCTGTTGTCGCTGATAATTCCCGAGACCTTCCGCAAGAATCTACCAGACACGTTCAAGGATACGCTGCGGCTTCGCGAGAAGTATTTTTTGTATTCTTTACGTTTGGCCTCTCTTAATATCTCATTTTCGCAGGTGATTGTGCAGCCGCAAACAAGCCTTCTGAACACTGTAAAAATCTTGCACATACTAAGTGAGGCAAATATTGATTTAAGATCCTCACTTTTATGTGGTTTAGTCGGCATCTTTATTCTCACTATCGGGAGACCGAAATAATGCGCGAAACTAGTAAAATGTCCTAGAGTATCACGTACGTTGTGATGACGTGGTCTTTAGGATAACTTCGAGCAAGGGTATAGCAGCCTCTTTTCGCCTCGAAGACTTTGCGCTCAGAAGCCAAAGCAACGCGCCGTGTAACTGCTGTCATTTCCAAGACTAGCTGAATCTAAGTAGTTAAGAACAAAAGGAAATGTACACTATGGTCGCTATATATGCTTTGTCAGAGAATCTGCGCAAGAGTGCTAGTTTAAGCAGAGAAACATTTCTATAAAGGAAACTCTCTAGATCAGTACTTTTGTGTGGACTAGTTGGTTCATGGCTTAATGACGACAAAAACAACGTGAAAGGACGTGGACAAAGGAACGCACACAAGAAAACGGGGCCGTCCTGTGTTTGTGGTCCATTGTCCACGTCTAAAATGTTTCCTCTTCATTTGTCGTTGCTCTACGTCCATAATGTAGGACGTTCGATACGTTGTTACTTTTCATTGGCTCTTGCTTCTCGTTGGGTACGTTGGAGTTCGAATTTCTAACTCAGCTAGTGCTTGAAGAAAACATGTGCGAATAAATAATTCTGGTTTAAGAGCTGATAAGGGAAATATTTTATACTTCATAAAACGTTCGGCGATAATTTCACTTTAATGAAGTCAGCTTGTAAACGACAATTACGACCTATAATTAAGATGAGTGCAGTTATACTCGACATAAGATATATCACCTAATAATGCAGCCTAAGTTCAATTTATCGCTGTTTCCTAATCAACAGTAATTACTTGGCACCTACAATGCGTTCAGTACAATTATACTGGGCTTAGGATATCCAATGATATTGTCACGTAGTGGTGACAAGACCGTAGACACCAAAAGGAGACACAGGCTTGATGGAACTGAAATTAACTCTTTATTGGGCTGACTTGCGCACGCAAAAGAACTAAGCAACTCGGCGGCGGCGATAGCAACAAACGTGCTCGTCGATCGTCGAACAAAGAATGCCCGTCACACTCGTCAACGCTCAATTTAAAGGCTACTCAGAACAATGTAGATGACGTCGCAAACTGCTACTAACACAACCTGGAACATTGTAGAAACATACGCAAGTGATCAGAATCTTCGAGACAGATCTCGGCGCATCGTTCGCGACGAAGAAAATGATAACGCGTCATATCGCAACAACACGCATGAACAAACACGGGATGCAGAATTCATACGCGTGCCAGAATTACAGTGATAAGGCCGCATGCCGTTTGCTGTTAAAGAAACAACACAGTTTTGAAGGTTTCGCGGCAATATACCACTTGGCTAAGCTACCCAGCGACTACAAACACATTCTTTGTCCTGCGCCCGTGAGCCAAGTATTGCTACACAATGAAATGTTCTTTTTGGCTAGGTGTACTCGTTACAAAGCACACGCAGTGTTTCATAAAATACACGACGAATTGAATCCGTTAGGAACTCGGAATGAGAATGTGCTTGTGACCAGCATGGGTCGTCCATGTCCGCTATGCACTTCTGGGATTGTGGCGTGTAATAAGGCAACTGTGAAAATGCGAAAGTTTCGTAACGAATCCCGTTTTGCTTCCTCTACAGGGACGTCGTGGATGTACCGACGGAGCTGGAGCTATTTGATGAAGACGACAGTGCTGCCTAAGAAACAATTTAGTACCCTAGTGCTTACATTAACTCCTGCTGACGCACAGTAACAACAGTGCTCTTGTGTGTGCGCGTTTTAGTCGCACTTTGTAGACCGCCGCAAGTGCATGTTTATATGTCGGCTAACTGCGACTATCCCGCGGCATCAGGAAGAGAACATGAAAAGAAATCAGGGCTCACTGATAAGGAGCCCACAACATTTGGCTACCAAATAAATCCAAATGTGATGTGTCATGATAGCGGCTCAGGACACAGTTTCAGTGGCCTTCGAGACTTTTCTCTCCCATAGTGCATATCTTATGGTGTTTCTCGGAGTCACAGACTTTTACATATAGTACGCATAACCGAGAATGTTTGATACCATCGCTGCGTTGAAACAGGCACAGTATTTCCTAGAGACCTTTATACAGAATGTATAGGCGCAGGCATAGGCTTGCAACGGTCGTTTCATTTCCAAGTGTTACCAACTGCAATTAAAGGTGCTCCCAAACACTCGTACCCTTTATGTGTTCTTAATTTTCAATCTATGTCATTCAACCTTGCATCACGCGGATTGTTCATTGTTCAACAAAGGTGAGTGACTCATGCGCACAGAAATGCGAACTGTCTTCTCTATTTCGCAGAATATGGCAGAGATTGAGCAATGCGAAATAATGGGAGACAAAGATCCTTCCAGTGTCACGCAAACCACAATAGCTGCTCGCCCAGTCCAATGCGGAGGAAGCAGAATGTCCCATAGAGCGTGAACCGCACCACCTGAATAGCATTAGGCGCTCTGTGGCCCGTTATGGAATAGAAAACAGCGCAAGAATTGTGGCTAAGAAAATATAGAGGGAATCTCCAACCATCAAGAGAGCAACACGAGCTTGCGTGGAAGTCCATGCATGTATTTCTCCGGTAAAGCAAGAAGGCTGCTCCAAAACTGGGCTTCTGATTCGCCTTAGACCGTTTATCGTCAGAGTGAACGATATTGCCGCGAAACCTTCAAAACTGTATTTGTTGTTTTTTAACAGCCGCCGGCATACAGGCTTATCGCTCTGATTCTGGACCGCGTATGTTCCGTAACATTTGTTTATTAATGCTCGATGTCGCGAGTCACACCCTTATCAGTTTCGTTGTAGCGCAAGATGCACCGAGATCTGTCTCGAAGGTTCCGTCCACTCGGGTGTCTTTCCACAATGTTCCAGACAGTGGTGGTAGCTGTTTGCGACGTTATCTAGATTGTTCTGTGCAGCCTTTAAATTGAGCGTTGACGAGTGTGACGGGGATTCTTTTCCGACGACCGACGAGCACGTTTGTTGCTATCGCCGCCGCCGAGTTGTTTAGTTCTTTTGCGGGCGCAAGTCAGCCCCAATAAAGAGTTATTTAAGTACCATCACGCCTGTGTCTTCTTTTGGCGTGTACGGCCTTGTCACCACTACGTGACAATATATATATAGTTCATTGAATGCGAGAAAGGTTGCAAGAAGCAACCTAATTCCTAATTCATATCCGTACGGACATTTCGTAACTCTCGAGCATAATTGTACGATCACAATAATTCCGAACAGCATACAATGACAGAAATTTCCATTCACACGAAAATACATTATTGCATTGCAAAGCGGCGTTATTTTAGCCCATTAAAGACTTCAATCCAGATTTATATAATTTTTTTCATGATCTGGTTCGCGAACCCCAGCACGTTCATCTGCACACGTGCACCAACCTTTACGGGCCATTTAGCCCGTCGTGAGAAGTTTCGCCGATGGTGCCTAGAGCTTGCGACGCGAATGCAATAAAGATACATCTAAATATATAGTCATCACTTTAGGGTTTGTCCTGTCCTCCAAACTAAGTTACCAGCCAAACATAATTTTATATGATGACAGCTAAACACACATAATGCTAGAACTGATGAACTCGTATACTCGCTCTGACCTACTTTAACCTCTATTAGCGGGCTTTGCCGCGACATGACCGCAAAAACAAAAAATAATTGCAGTCACTTAACCTCCACTTAGAAGGATGCGACGGGACCGCGTACATTGGGAGTTGATAGCGTCTTCTTCGATCTGCTACCGTGACTAGCTGCGCATGTGCAGACCATCTTGAGGCCACTAAAAGGTATCACACACTGGCGGGCGGTGCGAACTACCGTCTCGTGGGGACCAATCAGTGCACCCGGGCTTGAGGGCCTGGTAGTGAGGTGCAATCGTGCTATGCTATCGCTCTCCTTGTGCGCGTATGTGAACATTTATATCAATGAGCGATGAATATCTTGATTTCTGCCTCTATTATCTCGCACATACTAATTAGCATTAAACAGTTATAACATAACATAGGTGCAGCGGTGGCCTACGGGTAGAACATCCGCCTCGCATGCAACAGGACCGGGGTTCAAATCCCGGTGCCGCGCAATTTTCCACCGGATTTAAAAAAAAAAGAGAAAACATCCGCGTGTCGATGGAATTGCATAAACAGGTTTGGGGTGCGACCTGATGCCGATGAACACCTCCGGCAACGCACTCCCTCACCAGAACAGAATTTGGCCACCCTGATGCAGTAATTCGCCACAACCTCTCATGATAAGCTCCATAAAGCCCCGGCCCTCAGTCCCCAGCGGCTGCGGAACAACTGACCACGGCGGCGGTCAGACCTGTGACGCAGCAGGGGGTGTTAAGAATGCCTGGCTCCGCTGGACAGGCCGCCATTGGAAACTGACCCTGGCATCGTTTATTGCTGGAACCCTAGCTAGTGAAGCTAGCTTAGCAGTGCTGTTAGAGGAACTAGAAGGTATGAAATGGGATGTCATGGGGCTTAGTGAGGTTAGGAGGCCGAAGGAGGCTTATACTGTACCGAAGGATGGGCATGTACTGTGTTATCGAGGCTTACCAGAGAGGCGACAACTAGGAGAGTAGGTTTCCTTGTCAATAAGTATATAGCGGGTAATATAGATGAATCTTATAGTATTAATGAAAGGGTGGCAGTCATCGTAATTAGGCATAATAAGCGGTATGAACTGAAGGTTGTGCAGGCCTCTGCACCTACAGGTAGTTATGATGACCAGGCAGTTGAATGCTTCTACGAAGATGTAAAATCTGCAATGCGAAAAATGAAGACGCAGTATACTGTACTAATGGGCGACCTCAATGCCAAGGTAAGGAAAAAGCAGGCAGGAAACCAGGCAGTAGGTGACTATAGCATCGGTTCTAGGAATAACAGGGGGGAGTTACTAGTCGAGTTTGCAGAGCGCAATAACTTAAGAATCATGAATACCTTCTTCAGCAAACGGAAGAACCGGGAAGGGACATGGAAAAGTCCTAACGGAGAGACTAAAAATGAAATTGACTTCATAATATGTTCAACCCCCGCCATTGTGCAAGATGATAGAGGTAATCGGGAAAGTGCGATGCCGTGACCACAGGATGGTGAGGTCCCGAATTAGCCTAAATCTCAGGAAGGAACGCAACAGATTACTAAGAAAGAATCCCATCAATGATTTAGCGGTGAGGGGGAGGACAGAAGAATTCAGAATCTCGTTACAGAATAGATATTCAGCTCTAACCGAGGATGGCGACATTACCCTAGAAGCAATGAACAATAATTTCAGAGATATCATTACTGAGTACGCGGTAGAAGTAGGCGGTAGGATAGTTAAGAGGATACCGGTAAGCTGTCTAAAGAGACAAAAGATTTGATTAAGAAACGCCAGAGTATGAAAGCTTCCAATCGAACAGACCAGATCAAATTGGCCGAGATATCAAAGCTAATCAATCAGCGCAAGGTGGCTGATATAAGGAAGTATAACATGAAGAAAATTGAACATGCTGTAAAGAACGGGGGAAGCCTTAAAGCGGTAAAGAAGAAATTGAGCATCGGCAAAAACCAGATGTATGCGATAAGGGACAAGGCGGGCAACGTCATCACGAATATGGACAAGATAGTCAAAGTAGCCGAGAAGTTCTATACAGATCTCTACAGCAGCCAAAGTAGTCAGGATCGTAACGAGATTGGCGGCAGTAAAAAACAGTCAGACGTTCCACCAGTGACGAAGGACGAGGTCAAGAAAGCATTAGAAACTATGAAAAGGGGGAAATCAGCTGGAGAGGATCAGATAACTACAGATTTGCTAAAGGACGGGGGGGGGGGATATCATGCTAGAGAAACTGGCCACCCTGTATACGCAGTGCCTGGTGTCATCGACGGTACCGGAACCATGGAAGAATGCAAACATTATCCTCATTTATAAGAAAGGGGACTCTAAGAACCTTAAAATTACAGACCAATCAGCTGAATGTCTGTTACGTATAAGGTATTTACTAAGGTAATCGCTAATAGAATCAGGGCAACCTTAGACTACAATAAAGCAAAGGATCAAGCAGGTTTTCGGAAACGGTACTCTACTATCGATCATATCCATACCATCAATCAGGTGATAGAAAAATGCTCGGAATATAATCAGCCTTTATACATAGCATTCATTGATTACGAAAAAGCATTTGACTCAGTTGAAAGATCGGCGGTGATGCAGGCATTGTGAAATCAGGGGGTAGACGAGCCATACGTGAAAGTGCCGGAAGATAAAGATATATAGTGGCTGCACAGCAATCATAGTTCTGCATAAAAAAGTAACAATATTCCCATAAAGAAAGGTGTTAGGCAAGGAGACAGAATCTCCCCAGTAATATTCACAGCTTGCTTAGAGGAAGTATTCAGAGACTTGGAATGGGAGCAGTTACGGGTAAGGATAGATAGAGAATACCTCAGTAATCTGCGATTTGCTGATGACATTGCTTTGCAAAGCAAGTCGGGGGATGAACTGCAAATAATGATTGATGACCTAGACAGGAAAAGTAGAAAGGTAGGCTTGAAAATCAATATGCAGACGGCTAAGGTAATGTTCAACAGCCTCGGGAAGGAACACCAGTTTACATTAGGTAGCGAAGTACTGGAAGTAGTAGGCGATTATGTCTACTTAGGACAGGTAGTAACCGCAGATCCGGACCATGAAAAGGAAATAACAAGAAGAATAAGATTGGGCTATAGCGCATTTGGCAAGCACTCGCAGATTATAACTAGCAGCTTACCGGTATCGCTCAAGAGGAACAGTTGCATCTTACCTGTACTCACCTATGGGGCTGAAACGTGGAGGCTGACCAAGAGAGTTCTACTTAAGCTGAGGACAACCCAGAGGGCTATGGAACGAAAAATGGTAGGGGTAACATTAAGAGATAGGAAGCGTGTGGGTGAGAGAAATAACTCAAGTTACCGATATTCTAGTGGAAATTAAGAGGAAGAAATGGGCATGGGCAGGACATGTAGTGCGAAGAGAGGATAACCGATAGTCGCTTAGGGTAACAAACTGGATTCCAAGAGAAGGAAAGCGTAGTAGGGGGCGGCGAAAGTTAGGTGGGTGGATGAGGTTAAGAAGTTCGCGGGGGTCAAGTGAATGCAGCTAGCACAGAACCGGGTTAAGTGGAGAGGCCTTCGCCCTGCAGTGGGTATAGTTAGGCTGATGATGATGAGTTATAAAATTTCGTATTATGCGAAAGGTCACCACTCACACATACACAATATATAATATATATGGCGTAAGAGGATGTGCGGAGGGAGCGCGGGGAGCGAGCGCGCGACAGATCTCGGACGAAAATCTCTGCTGCCGGTCGTGCTTCTTCGGGTCTCTTGCATTTTTGTCTGGATTTCTCTGGGCAGGCCCGCCGTCCGGGTACATATTATCGTGGCAGCGGTGGGATGGTACTCACACCCGCTCAGCGGCGAGCACCATACGAAACTGACGATCGATATCCGCAACCTATGCTCCACTACCATCTTCTGTGGGCTCGCCAGCAGGGTCCCGGGGAAAGCCTCCAGGACCTCACCGCAGATATCCAGCAGTTGGCGTCGCAGTCGCTGTCGGAGGCTCCTCAGAACGCCGTGGCCCTGTTTTCTCGACACCATCGGGGATCTAGAGTTCCGGCGCCAGGTGCGTCCAGGGCCCCCTGATTCGATCCCCTCTGCTTAGAGCCTCGCCATCGAGAAGACCTATCAAGAGGCCCACTTACAAAGGCAGCTGGCCAAACGGGAGCACAACCTGGAGGCTGTGCGCCAGAGCGCCCTCTCGCGCTCCGCCTAGGTGATGGAGTTTAGGCTGGAGCTGGATAAGCAGCTGAGCAAAGTGAAGCAACAGAAGAGCTTCAAGGCCCAACAAAAACTTGATGAGGAGCAGTCGGGACAGCTGCAGCGGCGGGTGCAGCAGCTGGAAGTGGAGCTAAAGCGGGCATGGAACACAGTATATGAACAGGCGCGTTCGCGAGAGGAGGATCTGCAACACTCCCATCGGAGACCATGGAGCTCGAACGGCAGGAGGCGGAGACTCGCCTGACTCAGACCCAGTGGCTGGCCAAAACCCTGGAGGCTGTGTGCGCGCAATTTCGGCAGCGGCTCGACCATGGAAGGCCAGGAACTGGTGGCCCAACCGGCTGTTGAGAGGACAGAGTAAAAGAACTGAGCAAGGTACAGCAGATGGAGCTGGAGGCGAAGCGGGTGCGGCGAGGGGAAGCGCGCGCATCAGGGCACCCTAAGCGGGTGGAGCACCGGAACCGTCTGGACGCTCTGGACCAGCGCTGCTAGGAGAAGGCCCACCTGGGCAAGGGGTTTTGCGTTCCCGCCTGTCCGATGTCGTAGAGGCCCACAGGCCTGAGGTGAACTAGCCGTCACGCAAGAAAGCGCAGGCCGAGGGGCTGAGCAGCATCTTATCCAGGCCCGTGAGGCTGCTGTCGAGCAGCTGTGTCGCGAGTTGTACGATCAACGGGCCAAGATTGATGAACTGTACATCAAGAACAAGAGGTGGAAGTGGCCCTGCGGGAATTTGAACGAAAGGCGAAGCCCAAGCAAAGGCATTGAGCCCGGAGCTGGAGACAGGCAAGACCAGGCACGCGAAGGAAATCCAGAGCCTGGAAGAGAGGTTGTTCACCGAATGTGAGCGGAAGGAGCAAGGGCGTTTGTTACCTCCATTAATGATGGATGGTGGTATGTCCCACTCGAAGTGGCTGGTGTGCTTTGAGAAGGATCTGGGAGAATGCCTCAAGAGGGAACACATGGTATGGGTGGCCATTTCGCCCAGGAGAATAACGGTTCATCCGCTGCAGGTGTGGAGCGCCCGCAGAAGCTCGTCGACACTAATTCGGCTGGGCAGAGATGTATCTGCAGAGCGAAGCGTTGAAACCGTCGGGGTGCTCAAGTTGAAGGTTGGGATAGCGGTTTTGATTTTCACCTCCGTGATTGCAAGGAAGATCTCATGCGCTAACCTAGACCTAGCTTTCATTGAATGTACTGGTCTGACAGAACCAACTGTGACCGTACTCAAGTCAAAGCTGCGCCTGAGCTAAAAGGGCCCATGAACACGGAACGCGTCGATGGAGAGACCAAGAACGAGACAAAGGCTGTGGAGGGAAGCAGCGGTGAGGAGAGCAGGGATACCGAGGTCATGAAGGTCGAAACCGAGGGTAAGGAATCTTCGTCTAGCAAAAAGGGTGAAAAGGAGGATGAGTATAAGCCTAGGAAACTTAGGTTTGCGCCCGACAGTCGACGATCACGCCGACCGAGGTAGAAATAACCGACGTGGGGGTCATCCCCCAGCTAAACGTCTTCAAACTGAACAGGCCCAACTTCGACAAGGCGGTCAACAACACGCACTACCTGCTCATCAAGATTGCGCGCCGGTGTGATTACTGCGTGAAGGTGGAATCTCAGTACGCCTGCACGTAAACAATAACGGAAACGAAATTCTTTGGTGTAACGACACGATTCTAATACTCATGTGCAACACATCACGAAAAAATCAAGGAAAAGGCTATTTCTAAAACATGTCTTACGTTACTTCACTCAAGAAACCAAACTATTCGCATATAAGGCTTTCATCCGCCAAATTCTAGGCTACGCGAACCTAATGGGGTACGCGTTTTTACAAAAAAGATATAGTCATGCTCGAGTCGGTGCAACGGAAAGCGGTTCGCTGTATCTACAACAAATATTGGCGCACCGACTCTCCCACGGAGCTACTTTCACGCGCAGGCCTGACCACACTATCAAGCCGCACCAACTCTGCATAGATTCAAATTCTTATATCTCCTTGTTCATTATGCGCTCAAAATAAATATTGTGACTTATGTAAACTCCAGCCGTTCTAGAGCAAAACGGCATAAGCATGACTGCGCTCGAAGAGCATGCTTGCAACAACAATGTATATTACTATTCTTTTTTCCCTCGGGCTGTACGTTAATCGAACGCGCTGGACAGCTTTGTAACATCGCAGTTTACGCTAAAAAGTTTTGTTAGGCTCGCTAGGGAGTCTTGCGGTCAACAAGCCAAAGTTGATGCCTTCTTGCAGATCTTCGTCATGGTTTTGTGTTTCCATTTCTTGATTATATGCAAGTTTGTTTTCACTGAATACTGGTTGTACACTTGATTCTTATATGAAGTGACTAAACTTATTTCTAGAACGACTGCCTCAATACGCACTCAAAAGGGTCAGCTTGAAAAATAAAATTTGGTAAATTATAGCCTGAGTCGCTTTGGGACTTTTAGATTTGGGGCTCGCGTGGCTCATCCCATCGCTGATGCCAGTTGTTACATGCGGCTCGCGGCCCCATCGGTAGCGTTAGCCTGGCGGCTCCGTGGCTCGACGGACGACATCAATGGTCCCAGCAAAGACGAGGCGTCGACCAACAAAACAGCGTATAATACAACTTCATGAAGGAATGGGCAGAAAAGCTGACCCGGAGAGAATACTGACACGCTCACACAGCTGGTGTCTGGCGTCGTCACTGAGGCGTCTTGCCAGCAGACTCTGTTTCAGCAGAGTCTGCCGCATCTTTTTATAGGCTTGTCAGTTCAGAGGGAAAGGGAGAGCCCGTATGCCCGAACAAGACGAGATGACTCAATCGTCGGTGGTGCGACAGAAATCTCCTCCACCTCCTGCAGACGGGCGAGGGCGGCGCTCTCTCTCTCGAGCGTCGGGCTTGGCCAGCGTTTGCACACACACGCATGCACACAAATTCGGCGCGTGGCACGGACACGCCGAGACACGCCCACGGGAGGAAGCATTGGGCGGCCGGCCGGACGGCGCTGAAATGGCCGAAACGCTCGCTGCTTTGCCTGATGCTACGTTGCGGCCGCGTCAGTTGTCGCACTCGTTGGTGGCGAACGTAACAGACTCCCACAGGGGGAAGGAGATCCCGAAGGGCAGGGTACTGCATCCGCTGTCCGGAGGGATTGGGATTTTGCTACTAGCCGAAATCGTCCGACTCTGCTTCTCTTGAGCCCAGTCAGCCAGAAGACACTCTGAAAATTGTCTTCGGGAGAGTTTTCTGACAACCCACAACGTCACAACTACGCTTAAAGCTCAACCATTCAGCCAGCAAGCACGGCACAAACTTCACTAAGTTATGCCAGACTATTTCCTTCTTATACCCCCATCTATAACAAAGGGTAGCTCAGCAGCATTTCGAACGCGTCCAGGAATTTGAAAATCGCACTTTCAAAAAACATCACTTTCAAACAAAGATATTCAATACAAATGTTCAAAATGCTACGTCAGGAAGAAAAACACCAATAAGTGAAAACTTGGTGGCTCATTCTCAGATTAGGGGCTCCGACTTAAGCCATCGGTGTTACCGTTGAGACCAGCCTTTTCACTGAAGCTCCGGCTGTCCCTTTCTTGGAACAATCTTATCCTTTTTTTTGTGTTCGAAGAAACACACGAGGATGAGACACTCGCTTTTTTGAACGACCTTTCCCTCTCCTTACGCTTGGCGCTCCAGTCACCCATTTTCTCGGCACGGGCGCATTCGTGCCGTTGGGACAGTTACTTCATTTCCTTTCGCAATCGGAGTTTCCTCTCCTTACGATGGCAGCATTCTTTCTCGCTCCTGCCTTTCCGCGTTTTTCGTCGGCAGCACTTGAATACTAACCTCTTGTTTTCTTTTGACGCGAGCTCTGGCAAGCTAGCGGTAACCGGAGCTAGTAGGGCACCGGTGTCGTCTGAGTGATCAAAGTGCGGTGCCGCGTCTGCATCGCGGCCAGCAGCGCATGACTCACTTTCAGTCAAGTTCAAACAACAACAACCACTCACGTCAGTCTCCTTGCTAAGAATTTGATCTGGCGGCTCGCCACTCAGTGTGTCGCCTCTTTCAGCGCTAACCGGCGCACGATCAAGGAGCTCCTTCGACAGCTGGGGCGCTTCGGATTGCGTGATGGCCATGTGTGCAGCATCCCCGTTCGCGCTGGGGTTGCTGCTCACGTGAATACAACCTAGCGTGGTATCGGGGCATGAACGATGCTGACTCTGCTCTGGTCGCTCGCTGTCCCCTTCGCAAGCCGCGCTCTCTACAGCGGATGCGCACTCATCGTGTGTTTGCCCTGGCTGATCACAACTCTTAGGCTGCGTAGTTTCCCTGATGGTCACTTTGTTTTTCTGCATGCCCTGCTCTACGACACAGCTGATTTCGGAAACCGCAATTTTCTCATCTCTTAGCTCGTTTTCATCTCCGTCGCGCTCTACACAAGCTTCTGCTTCTGACTCGCGAGGCGATTCTGGTACTGCCAATTCCACACTCTCATTTGATGAAACCAGATCAGCTACAGCTACTTGGGTCGGCGTGCAGTCCACCTCACTGGACGGCGTCCCTGCGGATTCCTCGCCGATGGAGCCTCCGCTAACCGTCTCAGCTACCAGTGGATCAACCAAGTTAACCCCGTACTCTTCTATTTGAGGTTCGGTCGGCTCGCTGCGGCGGTCACGTTGCTCGGCCGCTTCCCCAAGCTGTTTCTAACACTCCGGTGCAAGTTCAATTTGCTCCGAAACTTCCGCACTGCCTAGCCATTCGCTTACAGCGGCTTCCAACTGATACGTGAAATCAAAGTACGACTTGGTACAATTTTTCTCGCTCTCATACCTCATCCGAAGATCATGAGGCGTTATCGGATATCGTATCACCAATGACTCTTTTAGTTCATCGTATTTTTTCAAGCGGTCGCCAACCAAGGGATTGATTTCTTCAGACGCTTCAGCGGAGAGAAGAGCTACCAACTTCTGCGCCCTACTATCTCGCTCAAAGCGTTTACTTCTACAGACACTCTCAAAGTCTGCCAAATACTCTGCCTACGTTCACGTTCATCTTTCTCATGACGTTCCTTACGCTCACGTTCATCTTTCTCGTGGCGTTCCCTACGTTCACGTTCCTCTTTCTCGTGACGTTCCTTACGTTCACGTTCATCTTTCTCCTGCGTTCCCTACGTTCGAGTTCCTCTTTCTCTTGACGCTCGTCAACAATCTCAAGGTATTCCGAAAGCTCGTCATCTTCAGCTTCCAACGCAAAAATAGCCATTAACACTGATGGTTTTCTGAGTCTGTCTGACAAATTCAGACCCAATCCTTCGCAAGCTCCAGCAATTTCGTTTGCGCAACGAATTCAAATCCATGACTGTTCCGAGTGCTGCCTTCTCTACTGCCCACTATTGCCTTGATGCAAATTAACCCAGCAACAACGACAACCCAATTACCAGCTCTGTTTTCTACTTAACAAAAGAATGGCAAAACTCAGTAAAAGAACGTCCCGCACTCACTAAACCTCGCAGTCAAGAATCCAGCGCAGTCGTTCCGCTGCAGGCAACCAGTCATCACACAGGGCTCGTTGCACTGCTCCCGGCTTTCCGCTGAGCTGCTTGTTGCACGGGTCACGCCTGGGACATTTCACCAACTACGGTCACGGCTTGATCGTCGTCGTCCCACCGCTGATCATCAGTTGTTAGATTTGGGGCTCGCGTGGCTCATCCCACCGCTGACGCCAGTTGTTACATGCTGCTCGCGGCCCCATCGGTAGCGTTGGCCTGGCGGCTCCGTGGCTCGGCGGACGGCATCAACGGTCCCATCAAAGACGAGTCGTCGACCACCCAAACAACATTTAATACAACTTCATGAAGGAACGGGCAGAGAAGCTGGTGTCTGGTGTCGTCACTGCGACGTCTTCTGAGTAGACTGCTTCAGCGGAGTCTGCCGCTGCTTTTTATAGGCTTGTGAGTTCAGAGGGAAAGGAAGAGCCCGCATGTCCGAACAAGACGAGATGACTCAATCGTCGGTGGTGCGACAGAAATCTCCTCCACCTCCTGCGCCAGGCTTGACCAGTGTTTGCAAACACACGCTCGCACACACATTTGGAGCGTGGCACGGACACGCCGAGACACGCCCGCGGGAGGAAGCATTGGGCGACCGGCCAGACCAAGGTCAATTCAATTGGTCGCTCAACTTGGAAGAAAACGCGTGCAGCTGCCTATTGCCAGCGGCATCAACTCGATGATGAGGGCTCCTGCGAACTGTGAGGCAAATTACTAAAGCACAGAAAATAAGATTTGCCAGAACTCCAAAGAACTAGAAAGTAAACATAATATTTGCGCTCAGGAAAGAATGCAGTTTTTGTTTCTTGCGTAAGAACAATCGTGTCACATTTATAAAAATATTTTAACTTGTTTCTAACGGCCTCTCTGGGCCATTTAGTATCCGCTGCGTAGTTGCCCAAAGCTCGGATATGACTCAGACCAAAGCTTTTTTCAACCGCGAAGTGGGTGCGTCATTGGCCCCGGTTCAACGTTCATCGTTGCGTGCTGTGTACAGAGTGGGTTATCTGTACCAAACAGTCAGTATTTCATTCTGCTGGTTGTGGTAGAGCTTTACAGCAAGGCGAAGACTGTGTGTGCTCGATGAGAAACTGATTGCCGCTGCATATGCGCATTTCTGGACGATGGGACAATGCTGCGTCACAGCTCGGAGGCTCGGCTCGGCCTCCCAGGCACGTCGCAAATGTGTTGGCTTGTTTTAGAGATACACGTCTGCATGAGCGGCGCATCGCTGCATGTTTTAATTGAACGGTGAAGGTGAGATTTTATTGCCCCCAAGACGCGTGTCGCTTTGCGCAAAGCCTTCCGTCCCGCTCCCTTTGCTGCGTGTTTTGCTTACTGCGTCGTATTACCGCACCAATGTTCGCTGAATGTGCTTTAGCTGTTATCACAGGGATGTTCTTATTGTCAATGGGATCTTTCTCATGAACATGTTCAATGCCTAAGCTGTAAATTTGTAACCTCACATTGACTCCTCTCAGTGGCAAATGAAGCGCGAGTAAAATAATGGAATCGTGAACAGGACGAGATTTATTGAAGAGAAGCTATATCGTAGATATTTTCACTTCTCAGACGCATTAACTTCTAAATACTAGCAATTCCAATTTGAATGGCTTACCTAAGCTCTTACAGGTTGGTGTTCTAGCGCTAGCGTTAGTTATTCCGTTCGTTTGTTTTTTGTTCTTTGACACTGATATGCACTTTGTTAGCAAGATCTTTTACCCTTTTATAATCTCACCGCGTCTCGTTTGGAGACCTATGCTCAGGTCATTTTGTTATCACGAGGATTTCATGAAGACCGTGACGAATGAGCGGTGGTCGCTTTCCTACACTTAAAGATTTCATTGTCGTGAAGTGTCTGTATAAGTAATCGTGAATTTATAAAGCCTGGCTTTCTATGCAGCACAGCTTCACTCATTTATGCCCTTAGTGAAATGCCTCAAGCCATGTGATTCTATCCATGTGCTTGCCGAATTCACTTGAAGGCCCTTGTTCACAAATGCGCCAGAAGAAATAAGCCCCAGAATGCGTTTACATGACGCGCGACGAAAGACTAGGCTAACGACGACGGAGGCAGAACGATGCTATGATAAGGTGGTTAAAGATGCCGTAACATTTCAGTTAACGTAAAACTTGACAGTAGAAATCCATGTCAAGTAAAGTTGGCTGAACAGTTACGGTGTCCATTTTTCTTCCTTATCCGAGCATCGTTCTGCCTCCGTCGTTGTTGGCCTTGTTTTTCGATCATAAGTAAAAAAACAAATTCCCAGCCAAAAATACGTCACTGTGACGTCACAAGCAACGTCATGTGTTTGTTTTGCCTCACAGTTCGCAGGGGGCGCTGGGAAACTAAAGCCTCGCTCAGAGTCGACACGCAGGCTTCTTTGGGAGTTACGCTACCCTACTAATTCTACCATGGGCCGGACGGCGCTGAAATGGCCGAAACGCTCGCTGCTTTGTCTGATGCTAAGTTGCGGCCGCCTCGGTTGTCACACTGGTCGGTGACGAAACGTAACAGAACGTTAAGCCCCACAAACCAAAATGTGGTAAATTCTAAAAAAATTGCTGACACGAAACGCGGTTCATCTGTTCTTAAGGATACTGGATAGCCCTTGCACAAAAGCGCACTTTAATGGTCATTGTTTAAATAGTTTTCTTTTTTTTACATGATGTACATGACAATAACAAATACTTTTGCAACTCTTTTCATTGTACACCTGATTGTACAGTTTCTGCTTGTCCCGATGATATACTGGTTCAGCTGATTTGAACGTACACTTGCATACCTCTTGTATATAAACTCGCTCCTGTAACAATCCCTAGTGGGGATTGACAGTCACTTTAGAATGACGACCTGTAGGGAGAGTTATTTTATGACTTGAAATGGACTACGGTGCAAAGAAGATGACACAAGAAATAAAAGGATGCGGTGTCCTTTCCTTTCTTGTGTCGTCGTAGAGGTTTTCAAGGGATTGACAATATATGCTAAAGACATAAATACCTGTCTCTAGAGCGTGAGGAGTGCATTTTGGATCTTGGCTTGTGCACGCAATTTTTTTATTTTTTATTTTCATTTTTCAAACATAGTCGTGTTAATTTATCCCTCTGCATGTTTTTCCAGCCTGGCGACGTGCTTGTTTCCAAAAATGAAGGCCACCGACTATACAAAAAATTTAGGAATCAGAGCTACGCGCGGTTTCATGCCGGTTCAGTGCAATAAACTTGTATATCGAATCGAGGGGCCGGATTACGCACCGCTCTCAAAATCGCTGTCAAGTTTGAGAGCGTGACGTCAAAATGACGAGGCTCAGACATGTGAAGTGCGACGACATCACGGCTTGAGCCAATTACAAGCAGGCTAGGGTGCTTAATAGCAAAGCCCCGCCCCGGAAACTTTGATTTGCACGATAAAGGGGCCGTGTGCAAACATTTTTCGTGAAAACGCAGCGAATAAAAGTACAAATGTTCTATTTACCTACGAAACATTGTTTGAAGCTAAAAAACGGCAACTAAATATAGAAGCATCTTTAGCATTACAATTAAATGTGCTCCTAGGTAACAATTTTCGCCGCAAGGATCCGCTGACAACAGCGAGGCGTGAACATGGCGGCCTGCAAAGAAATAGCTGATTTCCCGTCTAGTTGCTGCTTTTTACGCGTCGTTTAAAATCGAGGTCCTGCGCGGATGTCGTTAGTAGCCGGAAAAATCTGACTGAAAGCAGTGAAGGCTACAAACCTGCAGTGAACAGCTTGGTGAAAGTGTCACAAAAATCGACTAAGTCGACTTGCTGAAGAGAGTATTTTCCATCAGTGCTTACCAGCGATGACAATAGGGACGAGCGGGAGCCATGTGATCTAGTGTTTTGTTTCTTTGGAAAATACAAGAGGAAAATGAAGGCTACACTATTACTTCTGCCGACAGATGGAAGCTGGCAGTATCAGCAAAGCCGCTATGCAAGAGCTCGCGACTGCAGTGCGGGAAACGAGATCCGACGCACGACCCTCCACCACTGACTTCTTGTGCAAGCCACAGTGACTCGCTGCTGTGCTTCGCAACCAGTTGACTTCGAGCACATTGGGCTCGGTTCTTGATATTGCGATTGATGCTGCTCCATTCCGTTTATGTTCAGTTGCTGATGTTGTTCAAACTGTGTAAGGTACAGAAACTGACGTTTATGCTCCATTTTGGTTTGTTGAAGAGAAAGAAAACATTTTTTTTACCGTCCTCTGGCGAGAAAGTTTGTTCTACCAGACCTCAGTTTAGAGGCGATAAAGTAGGCCTGAGCAGAGATGTCTAATATGTTGCATTTCGCGCAGCGGGAAGAGTGATGGTGTTGTTCGCACATTGTTGCAAGGCCTCTCTGACGATGTCATGGTTCCTGTTCGTGCTAGACGGTGTCCACTCTGTCGGCAGGAAAGGCATGCGTATCATGCATGTGATGCCGCAGGCGAGCTGGAAATCGGCTCAATTTCCGCGATCGCACTATGACAACTAGCTTTCAAGTGCCTTCATATCCATCAAGGAGTCTGTAGTGTTCCAAAATATGTTCATTTTATACACATTACACATTCTCTTTCAATATTCTGTGAATTATGCACAAGCCTTTTCTATGAAAATATCAGTTTGAACAGAAGATGAATTTTTTTGTTATTTGTTGAAAAGATTCAGAAAATAAATGCCAATAATAAACGTAGCTGTGCAAAAGGTGTACCTATCACACATTTATGGCGTAGTCATTTTTTGAATGTTTATAGTTTAGCTTCCTCTACTGTCTTCAAGCTGTGTAGCATTCTTCTTGACAGTGTTGCACGTTTTATTAGAGTAAAATAACCTTTATTTACACATCTCCCCAGCAATGCATTTCTTATGCTTACATTTATTTTATTGTCACTAAGATTTTTGTCATTCAGCAGTCATTCTGGGCACTGAAGCCAAGTAAAGTGCACTATTCTCCTAGTAGCTGCTACAGCAGAGAGCAAGACGTCTAATGGCCTACCATCCAGCTGGCTTTGTTATATCTGATACATAACCATTTTGTATACTGCACCATGCATACAGTACCTATTTGTATAGGTATACCTTCAATATGAAAGGGAATTGCTTCTTTGGACGTAGTAATTTATTCTCGAATGTACATGTCAATGTTGTATGGTCACTGTACATCAAGGTAGATGTGCTTCTGTATAGGCTGCCTTTTTTGCAGTAAAAACATTCAAGTGAAACGTTGCTGCCAAGAAATAAGTGTTTCTACTGAATATAAGTGGCAATAAAAAGATCTTTGTTGGTGGTATTTTCTGATTACAATCAAAATCATGAACATTTACTGCCTTACTGCAATACTGCACGCTTCAGTTTAAGCATTTTTACACCACAGGGACCACAGCCAACTGTACCAGGTTGCAAGATGGTAGCAGAGAAGGGAAAGCGAGCTGGGACTGGGATGGCTTGGCACTGGTGGTCTCCTGCACAATCAAAATATGACATCCACTTAGACCCACATTTTGCTAATCTCAACAGCTTTTGAGCATGCTTTAGCACTCAATTGAAGATCCATACTAAGTAGCCGACAGCCAGAATCGTAAACATTCGCAGGAATGCTAACAACGTGTGCCAATGCTGTTTAGGCAATCATCATTGTAAGGACAGCCTTGTAACTTGGTAGTGATATAAATAACGTGGTATGATTACCTGCATAACAGAAGCACCCCGGTTTCTTAGGCAGTAAATAAATTTAAACACTATAAATATTTGTCTCCTATTGCTTCGGCCATGATAACAAAATTTCACTGCAACTTGCATTCTTTGGCATATAGCCAGTCTCAGCACATTCAGGAAATGGATCTCTTGCCGAAGCCGACATTTAGGTCAGTCTCTCCCTGCAAAACAAGTTTTCAAAAAAAAAAAGTCTTGCCGTCAGAAAACACTTTCGGTGTTTGATGAAATGAAAAGAAGCAAGCGTTTGTAAGGTGCATTCACTTTCAAGTCGCGAATGTGTCGCAGGCAGGGAGCGTGACAAATGGCTCGAAACCTGTCATCGAGGAGCAAGGCGCGCTGGACAATCAATAGTCTCTTCATCCTGTACTTTAAATATAAAGGGCAGGTATACAGAACCTTTCGCCAGCTCTCGCTAGGTCATCTTGAAGACAACTGTTGAAAAACAATGCACGAGTGGAAAGGAGACCTTTTGGTTGGAAAAAAATCCTTGCAGAGAAGCCGACTTACAACAAGTGGTATAGCACACATCCCAGGCAGCACATTTCATCGGCCCAATAATGGGGATTGATTGGGGATTACTGGCCCACAAGTGGCCCAATGGTGCCATTGAGCTACCAATAATGTGCAGCCACGCTATACCATAATCATTATTGGCCCAGTGAACTTCACCCATATCCGTTATTGGCATTCAACCGGCTAAGAGTGGTCAATAATGCCCATTCATATTGAACAGTTTGCCATTATTGTATACACAATGAGGCAGCCTGGTCATTATTGGCCAACCAGCTGCAATTGTTTGCCAATATCTTCCACACCATGGTATAACCTGGTAAATATTGTCCGGTCAATAACAACGGCTTCTCAATATTGAATATATCTAGGCATACAGTGGTCAATAATGTCCAACCAACTTTGGCGGCTTCCTAACATTGTAATATCTTGGTTTCTAGTGGTCGATATTGTCTAATGAGCCTTGATGGCTGACCAGCATTACACATATTATGGCATAGCTTGGCTAATATTGTCCAGCCGTTATGGTTGCCTCGTCAACATTGAATATATCTTGGCATACATTGGTCAATATTGCCCCACCAGCTTTGGTGGCATCCTAACATTGTATATATCTTGTATTATAGCGGTCAACATTGCCTAATGAGGTCTGATGGCTGGCCAGCATTGCACATATAATGGCATAAATAGGTTATTATTGTCCGGCCATTATGGTTGTCTTCTCAGCAATAAATAAATCATGACATATATTGGTCAATAGTGACCCGCCTGTCATGGCGGCCTGCCAACAATGTATACATATGCATTATATTGTTCAATATTGTTCGATGGACTGTGATGGCTAGCCAGCATTGCACCCTAATGGCATAGGTTGGGCAATAATGTTCTGCCAATATGGATGGCTTGTCAACATTGCATATATCTTGACATAGATTGGTCAGTATTGTCCCATCAGCTTTGATGGCATCCCAACATTGTATATATCATGGTTTCTAGTGGTCGATATTGTCTAACAAGCTTTGATGGCTGGCCACCTTTGCACATTTCAGGCTGCGGCGGCGCTAAAAAAACAGTAGAAGCAGCTCTGACCGACAGAGACATTTCTAATACTTTCATCTCAATATGACAGTGTGTTGGGGCTAATTTCGTCGCAACTAAATTTTTCGCTGTCCCGGACGTCAGTTTACGTTCAACTGTAGAAGATATTCATATGCCATACGTAATTTGGGCCACCATATATATAATGTTTATTGGGATTAATGTATAGATTGTCCTAAAATTGTTTGACTAAGCTGACCAGACAAAATGAACAGAAGTGCCCATCACGGAAAATGTAGAATATATTTTTCTGAGTACATTTTTCGTGATTCGCAAATTGTTGTGGATGACCTGCGATTATACTTGCCAATTTTGGTAGAGAACTCTTTTATTTACGACTTTAGGCACGATTAATTGTTATGTAAAATTATGCATATATCTTCGAGACAATTCCTGCATACTAGAGGTCCGGACGTCGATCACGCGTGGACGTAGCTAACACAGATAGTATTCCAAACTTTAGCCAAGTGTTGAAAAAATTCTGGCAGCACGTGGAATCTACACTGCAGAAATTAGCGAAGGCGAGATTATAGCTACTGCGTGAGGTGCATCACGTATCATTACCGTTATCAACTAAACGCAGTGTCAATACCATTGATTCTGTCATCATTGTCATTTTCACTAATTGCAGCGTCATTCTCGTCGCTATCCTCACGGTAGACAATGAGAATTACGTATGGTGCTAGTTTCGCGATCCAGGGTTCAGCGCAGTTGGTTAAAGCGTTAACTAGGCTAGGAATCTGATTCCCGGTGGAGACGATTTGTTTTTCTGATCTCGTCAAATCAGGATGATTGAAAGTGATTGACACATCAATGCACAGATCCGATGCACAGATATATCCATGCACAGATCTCGAACACATCTCGGGCACAACTCTCGCGCACGGGATTTCGTTCCATGGGCCTATTTATACGCATACGAGTACAAGCATATGCGCGCGCTCGAGCACACATCTGATCTGACAAGCAAATGTTTAATAGATGCGTGTCCGCGAAAAAAATCCTGCGCAGTCAAGAAACGCAAGGTACTCAAATGCAAAGAACGCAACAGAACGTGTGTGTCGCTTGAACAAACACCAGGGGTTACGTTTGGATAGTAAACGCAGAAACGATCGAATATATCCGGTGAATCCACATCCTATAAACGTTTGTCCATGATTGGAAACACGCACGCGTAGCATCATTATTTCCGCCTTTTTTTTACGTGATGGAAAGAAACCCAACATGTTCAAGCTAAGCAGAGGTGGGAGAGATCGATCGCGCTAGCCAATCAAACACGCACTGCATGATTCGCAATTACCCTAGCTGTTTCCGGCATTCAGCATAAGCACCGACTATACCACGCCTCAGTACTAGCTGTTCTTATAGACAGATATGTTGGGCTGCTTTCAGGGCCTTCGAGTTCTAATATCTACTAAACACAAATTTGTAGTGTACTCCTTTGCGCTCTGCTGCGGGCTTCAGCAACAACGACTGAACGACTTTGGCCATCGGTGCAGCAGCGCATAAAATATTTCAGCTCAAAGAAAAAATACAAGCAACATATATTCTACGTTATGTCTAGCTAATTCACTTGACAAGAAAACAAATCTGAACTGTCCTGGAATGGTTCGTATTCTAATGCGACGTAAATCGCACACTGCCAAAAAGTAGTGTACATGTAAAAGATAATAAAAAAATCAACAGCACTGCATGGGGCAAGGAAAAGGAAAAAAAATAAAAATTTAAAACAATTACCTACAGTGTAATGAATGCGCGCACATGTGTCGCCAGCATATATGGTAACAAAACTGAAATTGCATAATAACGATGTTCTTTACGGAAGTTATTTTTGTTCGAAAGCTGTAATATATGGCTCATAATGATGCATTTGACCACAGCGTTTGACAGCGCTCTCCTAAGCATTGTTCAGAAACTATTCTTCAAACATTCATTGCCTTATTATCCAACCATATAATCACCGCACCGAAGGCGTTTCCCTTCAGAGAACTAAATAATTCTACGCCATCATGTCAACCAGGCAGCTAATTGCAATTCATATATATTAAAAGTAATGCGAGTGCGTTACTTTAGCAGTTTTGAGGCATTTTTAGAGAACACCACTCTCGAAGAATTTAACACATGATTGAGAATTAGGGTTCCTTTGTGAAATATTCTCCCGCTTTCACAAGTGCTGCTTCCGCGGGCTGAAAGATGATTATACCGCGCTTCTTTCTGAGGGCAACCTTGTCCCAAGTTCGTAGATATAGCTTCAATGTTGACCATTGCTTTCTTTCTATTTTTTCTTTACTGCAAATTTAGTTCTTCAGATCTTAGCTCGTCGAGTATTTTGTATTTCTTGATATGCCCACGGTTAGTTCTACGCGGATTTTTTCTTGCTCTAAATGTCCACCTGATTTGAAAAAAAAAAAATGAATAACATGGGAATTTTTAACCTTGAAGTGCTCGTAGTTATGGTCGTTTTCGATTTTCTTTTCCTTATAGGAATACAGCAAGTATACGGGCTGTTGAATCGCTCAGTTGCGCGTGATGACGTTTCAAGAGCACTCCGTCATGAACAGCGACCTGTGTGCCATCTTTAATAAAAAAAGATATGTCCATTTGTTCGAACCGAGGACGATTCCGTGAAAACTGAAGATTGTTTTACGTATGTGATTATTATTTGAAACTATGAGGTAAAACCTATTTTTCATTAACAAAAGAAAATATAGCGAAATTATCATTCCACTGAAAATGTTACCGAGCCAACAGTCGAGGCGACCAAAGAGCTCCGAACGCACTCCTCGTTGTTTTAGCGAAGCCAAGGGTAAAACTCTGCGCATTCCTCCTCACAAGCTTGGCGCAAAGAACATATGGTTTTCATTCTCTCGTCCTTTTGTCGCCTCTCCACCCGAGGGCCTTGACTAAAGCAATTCTCAAACCGTTTTCAACTTCCCGTCTTGTAGCCTTTTCTCCCCGTAAAGCAGTCATCGCGGAGGGGCAGCGACCTTCACTGCCCTCTCTTTCCTCCCGGCTAGGCAGGCGTTGCTCACAATGCCCCCCGATCTACTCCTCCTCACTCTTCCCTTCCTTCCCGCCAACTTTCCTGGCCGGCAGCCTTCTGGGCTCACGTGGTCCTGCGGGACCTGTTTCATTTCTCTCACCCCCTTTCGAGCTTTATGCCTACTCTTTCGACAGATCTCAAGAAAAAAAAAAAAAGAGGAGAGAAAACACAACCATCTTCTGCCCTCTTCCAACCGTGCCTCAAAACTCGACACAAGCCGCTGATTCAGAGGCGTCTGGTCGGCCACACAATCCCCACCCGCTCGAGCCGCTCGAGCTCCCGCAGCTTTGGACAGCAGAACCGAAAAACCAAGCCTTGTGAAAGTTCCGATTCGTCTTAATGGCCATGCCTAAAAGAGGATATTTGTGAGTACCACCAGCATTTTAAGTTGTTTGTTCATAACTCAGCTCTCTGAGATTATTTCTTGCTTTGTCTCCTTGTAAGATCGCTACTTTTTCTTACCAGGTGTATAAAGCGTCAGATCCCTGGGATGTACTTTGCGTGGCAGCATTCATTTTGGATTGTTGCAACTGAGGTCTGCAAATCTGCGCTAGCCGTATGGTAAGATACTTTTTTTTGCATTATTTGGTGCAGTATGTTGTCAGCCTTGATCATCATGTCAATAACCGATATGCTTGCGTGAACGGAAAGTCATTTATTTCGACCGCACCACGCCAGTCAGTTCTGAACTGTATTTTCAGCGCACTATTTTGTATGCATAAACTCTGGTCATAATGACAAAATTTATGGCGCAGAGGTGGCCAATTTGTATTGCAAAAGAAAAACGTGGCCCTGTAAAACATGATGCGTGTTTTGTGTGATTTTCAGGTTACAACTTCATCGCTCGTGTGTTGTGTGTCTGAAGTGGTCAGTTTCTTTTACAAACTGTATACAAAAGTCAGAGTTAAGTCTAGCTTTCTGGGACATGATTTTTAGTTGCGAGCGAATATTTAATATTGTAATTTGCCGTTATGAATGCGCTATTGGAATGGTCTAAACGACGCGTAGCTTATTCACGTGTTTGATCTTTCTCTTGCGCTAATTCCGAGTAGTAGAAGTGTCATAAAATAGCCGCTTAAAATAGGTTATTTACAGTTGCTACCATAGTTCTTATACTTTACCACACGTACAAAGTTGTTCCCACAACAAACGTGATGCTAAGTTACGGATTTCTTTATTTTTTTCAGGTCGAGTGTATCATACAAACCCCAAAGCATCTGTGTCGTACGTTGTTTTGGCTGCAGCTTTGACAACCTTTAAAACGATCTGTTTGCAGTAATGATGCGGTGCACACTAAATTTAGTAGCCGCGGTCGGAGTGCGACTGCCATTTTTTGTGTCTGTTTTTTCCTTTGTAGTTTCTTTTTAGTTCTTGCGGCAATCTATTCAAAGGAAAGCTATTGATTTGAAGCTTCCAGTTATGACGACGTTTTTCTTCTACAGGTGTTCGATCACAAAGGAACTACAAGTATAAGGGGGCAAGCACTGACTACCGTTTAACGAATAGATAACGGCAAATGTCATTTTGTTTTATGTTTCCAGCGTCAACAACACATCCACGTGGGAAGTCGTGCACTGCCAGATGTCGCAACCAATGCAACCAAGTTAATATGGCCGGCCTCACTGAGCATGCAGCTTATTTCAACCTGAGTAAATCAGACAAGAAAGTTGCCTGAGGGCCAACAGGTAGTGCTTTATTTTGCATTTTTACTCCACGGTCTAGCTGCACTTCCACTTTCCAAAAGTTTTCTGTCTTAATGGGATTTATGAATGTTGCTTTTATTTCCAGGTGCCATCTGCGAAAGGAAATACATTGTTATGCACGCTGCTCAAGTCCATATTTTTCAAGGGTGCATGGAGCTGCTGCCCCTACAACCGACCACAAAAGAAGCTGCGATGAACGCAGCGCCTTCCTCCAACCTGGGACCTGAGAACACCTTGCCAAGGGACGCAAAGACAGGAGGAGCACTGAAGTCTAAGAGTTCTGCCTAAATGTTTCCATGCCCTGTAACACGTGCACACCTAATAAATCACCATGCAGTGAACCTTTCAGCTGTATTATTTTCTGTGCATGAATATTCTCAGCATGCTTTATTTAAATGAAAAGCTGCATGAAAAATATCTTCACTGCATAAGTAGGGGATGGCTTTGCAGGTGCCTATTAGTCATAGCACGAAAAAGCAACTAGCCGGATTGCCAACTGATCTGGCTGGATGCCAATAATGCAAAACCACTGGGCAAGATTGGATTGGAAATACTGGGTAGCCGATAAATCTGGCTGGATGCCAGTTGTGAATATCCAGTGAATAAGCATGGATACGAGATATTGGATGGCCAGTGAGCTTGGCGGGATGGCCGTGATATAACAACCAGTGAGTGAGCTTGGGTGGAAGATATTGAGTAGCCATTGAGTGCCGTTGAATGCCAGTAGACAAGGTAGTATGCCAATACTGGTTTAGATAGGAGAGCCGATCAAATTGGTTGGCGTATATCTTGGCTCTTTGTGCGCCCCAATCAGACGCCAATATTGACCAATATTGGGACCAATATATCCAATATTGGACCATTGGCGGTCCATTGACGGCGTGCTGCTTGGGATCAATGCATATAATCAAGATCATTCGATGACCAACACGGGTTTTTAGAGCTTAACCAGGAAAAAGACGCAGGTGTTTAGCAGACTTTCGATCACTTTTCGGTGCACAGGAGTACCGCTAAACGAACGCGTCGTGGAGGAGGCGTTGGTCCGGTGGGGCAGCGAGGGTCACGATATGCGCGTGGTCGCGTCGCAGATCTGAGATAAAGCAGGCACAATACAAGTTTACTATGATCTTCCGAACTCTTAGCCAAGCACACGCAGTCAAAAGCAAAATCTACTCATTATTGTGATGTTCACAACGTGCGTAGAACCCCTTGCATAGCGACTTGTTTCCGTACCTCCCCGCGGCGCCTTGACGGCAATCAGCGTTCCGCCCGATGGCTTCCGCTACCGGCGCACTATGTGATGCAAACAATCTTACATTCCCCACGTACAGTCGTGAGCAGCCTTGTCTAGAGCGCGCCGACAGGGCTCTGTGGAGCAAGTCAGCGACATCTAACGTTAGGCTCTGGGTTGGAGCCATGCGTCCCGTGCGCATGCGCGGCAAATCGGAAGGATGCCTGCTCATCACTTCAACATCCAACCCCTGCCTTGCGAACACTTTTCTTGCCGCTAAGGTCGTATTGACTGCATTTGTGATAGGGTGCCTCGATGCGCACCCGCTCTCCGCATCGAGGCACCATAATTTGTGAGGTTGTGACGGTCCCCAGAGCGTCGCGATGACGCCGTGTTTCTCGAGTGCAACGAGACGGCCAAGCAAGCAAGCGCGACTGATAGCGGAATAATGCGCGTTCCTCCATACGCACCACTCATCGTCGCTGTACCTCATCGTGGAGGAAATCAAGTTCCTATATCTATAGCGATGCAAAATGCTGTGTCCCTTATAGCTTATAACTCGGCCCAAAAACACGCCATCAAACGAGACGCCTGCAACGTGCGTGGTCGTAACCGTATACGGACAGGACGAAAACAAACACCTAACAGCCAACTAGGCCCAATTCTCGCACTATTTGCTATGGTGTTTGAAGCGCGCGATTATCCGCTATCACTTGCAATTGCTTTTGAACCTAGCGATAACCCGATATCACATTCCACTTGCCTAGCCGCTTCGTGATTCGCGCGAAACACGTTGGTTTACAGACCGCTGTTACATATCATTAAGCGCATACCTGGCGGCATGAAGCGCCAGCACTGGATGGAAATGAGGCCGGGAATCCACGAGCAGGCACTGCTTTATTTTGGCCGCGCATGCGCATGGGACACATAACTCGAACTCAGAGCCTAACGTTAGATGGCGCTGACTTGCTCCGCGGAACACTGTCGGCGCGCTCTAGACAAGGCTGCTCACGACTGTACGTTGGAAGCACGTTGTAATCGTGTTGGAAGCCTGCAGTAGCAAAAAAATGCGGTGCGCTTGCCGCCGCGGTGACGACGCACTCGCCCGCAAGCCGCTGTTCATCGATGTTCGTCGGCAATCGTCGCACAGTCACTACAATTTCTGCTTGTTCCCGAGTTGAACAGAGCCGGAACAACTCGCCCGGCAAGTCAAACGCGTCTTCGTGCTTCATTCTTCGCCGTGGATCGCCGATACAATGTCTCACAGCGGCGCATCGCAATGTACGCGGCCCGCCATTTTCACTCTCAAACGTTTGAGACTGCTTCTGTCGCTCTCAAAAAACGCTCTCAATTGGCGGCCATATTTAGGTGCTCAACGTCATCGTTTCTTTTGTGTTCATAACGTCTCATGACGTCCACTGGTGACGCAGAAAAGCAATATGGCCGCCGGTCAGAACTGATCAATAGGACATAGGCATTTTAGAGCGGTGCGCAATCCGGCCCCAGTATCGAAACCGGAATATACCGGGTGCCCCAACTAACTTGAACCAAGGGTTACAAAATAATATATTTGAGGTAGGTCAGTGAAACCAGTTGCATACAACTGCCAGCCTCCTTGCGCACTACAGAGAAATTTTTGTTTTGCAATTACGTAATTGGCTAATCATGTTATTTTTAATTTAATTAACATCAATTTTAGACCAAAAATGTGAGTGGTAAAGTTGGAGAGCGCCTTCAGAAACCCCCGTTCCAGTAATTGCGATAACGAAAGCATCCCGTATACCTTTTTTTCCGGGCACAGAAGAAACCCCGCGAAATACAAATAAAACAACGTGACTAGCCCATTCGTGCGCCACGATTGTGGTGCTCTCAGGCGTGGTTTGAGTGAACAAAATCAGCTGCGGCCGTGGCTCCTCGACCCCGTTAAAGCGGCATGCTTATATGCTTGCGATGGCTTCTTCGCCCGCGTCAGACACCAAGCCCACGTGACGGTGCAAGTAGCAGCGAGCGCGGTGAGCCGACACCACCGAAATTTTAACAAGTCCTTTGCATCACCTTCTCTCCCCATCAGCGGATGAGCGATCAGCCACTGAATCTGCACGTACAGCCTTGGGTAAAGGGGCGAGATGACATCATGTGACTCGACTCAGATTCGCGCTCACAGTTTAATTTGCTGGTACTTTATCGCCCTCCGCCTGTCGTGACGTAGGCTGCTGGGGTGCGCAGGCCTTGCCAAGATCTCGGTGGCGACGGGCGAGCTCGAGCTGGCTCCAACCATCGCCAACATTTCAGCCTGCAGCTGCAACAGGACCATCGAGTCACGGCCGCAGCTGATTTCGTTCGCTCAAACTACGACTGAGAGCACCACAATCGTGGCGCTCAAATGCGCTAGTCACGTGGTATTATCTTTACTTCGCGGTTTTTTTTTTTTTTTGAGCCTGCAAAAAAGATACACGTGAGACTTTCCTTATCGCAAATAATGAAATGGGGGTTTCTGAAGGTCCTCTGCCACTTTCCAATTCTCATTTTCGGTATAAGGTAAGTATTTAGTAAGTTGGAAAAATAACGTAATTAGCTGATTAAGTAATTGAAAAACAAAAAATTGCCTGTGGTGCACAAGGAGGCTAGCAGTTGTATGCAGCTGATTTCACTGACCTACCTCAAATATATTATTTTGTAACCCTTGGTTCATGTTAGCTGGGACACCCTGTATATATCTTGTGGAAGAAGGTCAGGTCGATACGGCAAGGAGACAAGGCAAGGATGCCGTTTCTGGCGTTTCTTCTGATGGCGAACAGAGGCGCGTGCCACAGGTAGCGTCGCGTGATGATGACGATGGTATGTACACGTAAAAGAAAAACATCTACAGAAGGTTCAAACAATTTTCCCGGGATTCGGAAGCGGCCTGCCTGGCCGCTTCTAAGCAACCGATGCACCACGGCGCACAAATGGCTTCAAACGAGATACATCAACAATTTCAATGCCACGGTGACGTCAGTCGGCTGGAGGATCAACAGGTGTGATTTTGTAGTTCACTGGGAAGTTTGGTTGATGACCTTGTAGGGACCAAGGTAGCGGTGGTGGAATTTGTCGCTAAGTCAAGGGGTGCGGAGTGGTTTGTAAAGTTATACTTCGTAAGGGACCACACGATGAGTAGAATCGTAGCGACTCTTGCGATCTTCCTGGCAGGCTTCTGTGTTGAGGCGAGCAAGGTGACGGCATCTGGCCACACGGGCTACAAACTGGGCAGGTACTGATGTGGAGGAATAGCTGGACGTAGAGTAGAATGAACTGCCGAGTATTGAGGTGGGAGGGCGGCCATAAACGAGGAAAAAAAGGATAGTAACCGGTAGTCCGCTGTACTCCTGTATTATAGGCGAATGTAACAAACGGTAAAATAGTGTCCCAATTTTGATCAATCGGATAACGTGCGATTAAATCATTCAGTAATACCGTTAGTCTGAGGATGCTAGTTTGAAGTCGTCTTATAGAGGGTGGATGATGCGTGGTGAACTTCGGCACCGACGGTCAATAAGAAGTCATCCCGCGGTCACTTAGGAGTACCCAGGGAGCGCTATGCCGCAATACAATACATCACAAAAAGAAAATTGCAACCTCTTTAGCAGAACCAGTGGGCACTGGTGCTGTCTCTGCGTAGCGCGTAACGTGATCGGCAGCCGTGATGATCAATGGTTGTCATAATCAGAGAGAAGCAGGGGACCATATAAGTCGATGCCGACTACTTTGAATGCCGTGGCGGGACAGAGAAAGGGTTGTAGGAGACCAGCAGGTGGAGAAGTCGGCCGTTTGCGATGTTGGCACAGGGGGCAGGAAGCGACGTATTTAGCTACACTGAAGGATAGGCCAGGACAAAATCATCACTTCAGCGGTCGTAGGTTTTGAGAAAACCTGTCACCTGCAGTAGCGTCACCGTGTAGAACCGCTAGGATACCGGGGCGAAGCACACGCGGAACAATATTGTTACAAGTGAGGTTAACAATATACACACACATATATATATATATATATATATATACTGTAGAAAGAAACCTTCGGCACGCTCAATTGTGATCTAAACGATGACCAACGTTTGGAACAGTATGTATGTATTGTCACGTAGTGGTGACGAGGTCGACGACACAAATGAAGGGGTCGATGATTGCACTAAAGAAACCTTTATTTGGGCTGACTTGCGCCCGCAAAAGAACTAAGCAACTCGGCGGCGGCGATAGCAACAACGCGCTCGCCGGTCGTCGAACAAAGAATGCCCGTCACACTCGGCAACGCTCAATTTAAAGGCTGCACAGAACAATCTAGATAACGTCGCAAACAGCTACCAGCACGGGCTGGAACATTGTGGAAAGACACCCGAGTGGCCGGAACCTTCGAGAGAGATCTCGGTGCGTCTTGCGCTACAACAAAACTGATAAAGGTGTGACTCGCGACATCGAGCAGTAACAAACAAAGATTACGGAACTGATACGCGGTCCAGAATCAGAGTGATAAGCCTGTATGCCGGCGGCTGTTAAAAAAACAACAAATACTGTTTTGAAGGTTTCGCGGCATTGCTCCCCCCTTAAAAAGACATCGCCTCGATGTTCCAAAACAAAGAAACTTAAACATAAACACTGCAAAGTTTAAACTCCACAGATTATTTAACACGCGTAATATGGCTTCAGTCGCACAACATGTACAATTCCTGGGCGTGCGCGTCGCCGTTGTGATGCTGACGCTCCGTCGGGAATGACTTCATAGTCCAGTGGTCCGACGCGGCGAAGTATTCTGTATGGTCCAAAGTATCGACGCAACAACTTTTCACTTAATCCGCGACGGCGAATTGGTGTCCAAACCCACACTTGATCTCCTGGATTGTACTCTGCGTGGCGTCGTCGTAAATTGTATCGTCGGCTGTCGGTGCGCTGTTGGTCTTTAATACGCAGCCGTGCGAGTCGTCGGGCTTCCTCTGCACGCTGCAGGTAGGCGGCGACGTCAAGGTTGTCTTCGCTGGTTACGTGCGGCAGCATTGCGTCGAGCGTCGTCGTGGGCTCCCTGCCGTACACAAGCTTAAACGGGGTCACTCTGGTCGTCTCCTGGACTGCCGTGTTATACGCGAAGGTCACGTACGGCAAGATGGCGTCCCAGGTCTTGTGTTCAGCGTCGACGTACATTGCGATCATGTCCGTGATCGTTTTGTTCAGGCGCTCCGTAAGGCCATTGGTCTGGAGATGGTACGCAGTTGTTCGTCGATGGCTTCTGTGACTGTATTCCAGGATGGCTTGCGTCAACTCTGCCGTAAACGCCGTTCCCCTGTCCGTGATGAGCACTTCTGGGGCGCCGTGTCGCAAGAGAATTTGTTCGACAAAAAATTTGGCGATTTCTGCCGCGGTACCATTTGGTAGTGCTCTTGCTTCGGCGTAACGGGTAAGGTAGTCAGTGGCCACGATGATCCACTTGTTACCCATAGACGAAGATGGAAAGGGGCCGAGGAGATGCATCCCAATTTGTTGAAAGGGCAGGATTGGGGGCGGAATCGGGTTTAGTAGTCCTGCTGGTCTGTTCGGCGGCGTCTTGCGTCGTTGGCACTCACGACACGTCTTCACGTAGTGGGCAACTTCGGCAGGCAGTCGCGGCCAGTAATACTTCTCCTGGATTCGACGCAACGTGCGCGCAAATCCGAGCTGGCCTGCTGTGGGCTCATCGTGCAACGCCTGCAGAATTTCTTGCCGAAGGGTTTTAGGCACTACGAGAAGCTGCGTGATCTTGTTGGGTGCGAAGTTCTTCTTCACGAGGAGGCAATTGCTTAACGTGAAGGATGATAAATGTCGCCTGAACACACCAGGAGGGGAAGCGGTCTTTCCTTCCAAGTAATCGGCTAGCGCTTTCAGCTCAGGGTCTGATCGCTGTTGTTCTTCGAAACTGCTGGCGCTTACCGGTCCCAAAATAGCGTCATCGTCATCGTCCTTCGGGGGAGCATCGAACGGAGCGCGGGATAAGCAGTCTGCGTCGGACTGCTTCCGGCCCGACTTATAGACTACAGTCATGTCAAATTCTTGAAGTCGTAGGCTCCATCTGGCAAGGCGGCCAGAAGGATCTTTCAAATTAGCCAGCCAGCAGAGCGCGTGATGGTCGCTTACCACCTTGAATGGTCGGCCGTATAGGTATGGACGAAACTTAGAAGTGGCCCAGATGATTGCAAGCCACTCCTTCCCGGCCGTCGAGTAATTTACTTCGGCTTTTGTGAGGGATCTGCTAGCGTAGGCGATTACTTTCTCCTGTCCGGCACTCTTCTGGACAAGAACGGCTCCTAGGCCCACACTGCTCGCGTCGGTGTCAATTTCGGTCTCGGCGTTTTCATCAAAGTGGCCAAGTACAGGAGGGCATTGCAGGCGGCACTTAAGTTCGTCGAAGGCTTCTCCTTGCGGCGCTTCCCATTTAAAAGGTGCGTCAGCCTTTGTAAGCTGCGTCAACGGTTCGGCGATCCGCGAAAAGTTTCTGACAAATCGTCGATAATAAGCGCACAGCCCAAGGAATCGGCGCACAGCTTTCTTGTCGGCAGGCGGTGGGAATTGTGATATTGCAGCTGTTTTCTCCGGGTCTGGGCGAATACCGTCCTTGCTAACGATGTGACCTAGGAACCGGAGTTCTTCGTAGGCGAAGTGACACTTCTCTGCTTTTAGCGTTAGTCCCGATGACTTGATGGCTTCCAGCACTGTCTGTAGTCATTTTAGGTGGTCTTCAAAGTTTAACGAGAAGACAACAACGTCGTCCAAATATACCAAACAAATTTGTCACTTTAAGCCTGCCAGGACTGTGTCCATTACTCGTTGAAACGTGGCTGGTGCGGAGCAGAGGCCAAATGGCATCACCTTGAACTCATAAAGGCCGTCCGGTGTGATGAATGCGGTCTTCTCGCGATCTCTTTCGTCGACCCCAATTTGCCAATATCCGCTCTTCAGGTCCATCGATGAGAAGTACCTTGCATTGCAGAGCCGGTCGAGGGTGTCGTCGATGCGGGGAAGCGGGTAGACATCCTTCTTCGTTATGCTATTCAAGCGGCGGTAATCAACGCAGAAGCGAAGTGTGCTGTCTTTCTTCTTGACCAAAACGACTGGTGCCGCCCAGGGGCTGTTCGAGGGCTGGATTACGTCATCACGCAGCTTTTCCTCAATTTGATCGCGAATGGCCTGGCGTTCTCGCGGCGATACACGATAAGGGCTTTGGCGCAGAGGTCGGGCGTGTTCGTCCGTTATATTGCGGTGCTTGGCCAGTGGTGTTTGTCGTACCTTCGATAATGACGAGAAGCACTCCCCGTAGCTTCGAAGAAGACTGAGAATCTGGTCTTTCCTGCTGTGGGTCAATGCCGAGTTGATGTCAAATTTGGGCTGACGGAATTGGTCCGGTGCGTTTTCCTGCGTTTGGTCGTAGAGGGCGAATACATCTTTGAGGTCGGCTAATTCGTCGAGAAAAGCGATCGTCGTGACCTTGTGGAGATGTCGGTATTCTTCGGTGAAGTTTGTTACCAGCACCTGAGCTTGACCTCTCCGGAATTTTGCGATGCCTCTTGCGATGCCGACACCTCGTTCTAAGAGCAATTGGATATTTCTTTCGACGATGCCTTCAGCGGTTTCGATTTTTGCGCTACCTACGCAGACTGCGATGCTTAATCGGGGCGGGACGGTCAATTCTTCATCGAGGACGTTTAGAGCGATGTGTTGCATCGACGTCGTCGTAGCAGGAATGGCTTTGTCTGCAGAGCGCTTGATGAGCTTGGATCGCAGGTCGATGATAGCCCTATGTTCATTTAGGAAGTCCATGCCTAAAATCACGTCGCGGGAGCACTGCTGCAAGACCACAAAGCTGGTGGGGTAAGTACGCCCATTTACGGTTATTCTTGCAGTGCATCGTCCCGATGCAGTAATCAGGTTGCCACCTGCGGTGCGAATCAGCGGGCCATCCCAAGCGGTGGTAACTTTTCTGAGCTGAGAGGCTAACGGTCCACTAATGACTGAATAGTCAGCTCCGGTGTCTACTAGGGCAGTGGCTCTGCGACCGTCGATATCAACTTCAAGGTCACTTGTTCGCGTCCTCGCATTGCACGTGGGCCTTAGTGTTCGATCTCGGCTCCGTCGTTTCTTCAGGTCATGGCCGGGGCATACCGTTGTTACTTCGCTGGGCGGCGGTGTCTGCTTGCACTCTGGTCGTGTTGTCGTCGATGACGTCGTGTGGAGCGGCGGTGAAATGGCTGCGTCGTCGTTAGTGGTCGTCTGCGGCGGAGGATGTTCGTCTTTTCGCCGTTGAGCAACCTCACCTCCAAAGGTTGCTGAATTTAGTTTCCCCTACGGGGGCTAGGAGACCGTCCTTGCAAGTAACCGCGGCCCGGCGACGCATATCGGGCATTGTACGGTGAAGGGGAGTGTGACAGACGCCTTGGGGACGAGCGCTCTCTGCTGCGCAGGAAGTCGCTGATTTCCTGTGGTCGCTCGCCAGGACGGGGTCGTGGGGCGTCGACAGCGAAACCACGGAAGCCGATCCGCCTGTACGGGCAGTGACGGAGGATGTGTCCTGCCTCACCACAACGGAAGCAGAGCGGTCGGTTGTTTGCTGACCTCCAGGCGTCGCACTTTCTGGGGCTTGGGGGTCGTTGGTAGGCTTGGCGGGCGGGGACCAAGGGGCGACTTTCGGGAACAGGACGGTTGCGGCGAGGGCTCGGAAAGTCATCACGCCGGGGCGGAGGGCGACGTAATGCACCAGCGTAGTTCATCGCTGTTGCCTAGTATGCTGGAACAGTCGCAGCCGTCGCTTGAGGAACGTCCAGCGCCTGCTGGACTTCTTCACGGACGACGTCCGCGAGCGTTGCCACCTGCGGTTGTTGCAATGATGGCATCAGTCGGCGGAGCTCCTCTCGCACGATCTCCCGGATGAGGTCCCGAAGGTTCTCTCCGCTGGCAGATGCGCTGGGGTAGTGGATTGAGCAGTCCGGCTGAAGTGGTCGCTCGTAGTGGGGCATCCGGGTGTCCAATGTCTTCTCGATGGTCGATGCTTCACTTTCAAATTCTTCCACAGTTTTCGGCGGGTTCCGGACAAGCCCCGCTAAAAGCGACTCTTTAACTCCTCGCATTAGGAATTTCACTCTCTCACCTTCGGTCATGTTAGGGTCCGCGCGGCGAAACAGGCGTTTCATCTCCTCTACGTAGACCAGGACGGGCTCGTTTGGTAGTTGAATTCTTGGTTGGAGGAGGGCCTGAGCTCTTTCTTTTCGGACAGAACTTGTAAAGGCCATCAAGAACTGTGCTTTGAATTTCTCCCAATCCTTGAAAGAAGTCTCGTGATTTTCAAACCAAATTCGGGCATGTCCTTGAAGAACAAAGTAGACCTGCCTGAGTTTCGCAGCGTCGTTCCAGCCGTTCAAATCTGCCACACGGTCGAAAAGGTGCATCCAATCTCCCGCATCTTCGTCCGGTAGTCCATGGAAGCAGGGGGGCTCACGAGGTTGGACGAAAACAAACGGTGCTGTAGGCTGGGCCATTGTCAGCGTCGATGCCTTCCGAGATCGAATGTGGTCAGGCAGCAGACCGTGTTCGGGTTGTGGGCCTTGGAGTCGGCGGCTGGCTCGGTGACCTGTAGGCTGGTTTTCCAGGGCGACAGGAACAAGGCTGGAGTCTTCGCTTGAGGGATGAAGGGCAGCACCTCCACCAGATGTCACATAGTGGTGACGAGGTCGACAACACAAATGAAGGGATCGATGATTGCACTAAAGAAACCTTTATTTGGGCTGATTTGCGCCCGCAAAAGAACTAAGCAACTCGGCGGCGGCGATAGCAACAAACGCGCTCGTCGGTCGTCGAACAAAAAATGCCCGTCACACTCGGCAACGCTCAATTTAAAGGCTGCACAGAATAATCTAGATAACGTCGCAAACAGCTACCAGCACGGGCTGGAACATTGTGGAAAGACACCCGAGTGTCCGGAACCTTCGAGACAGATCTCGGTGCGTCTTGCGCTACAACAAAACTGATAAAGGTGTGACTCGCGACATCGAGCCGTAACAAACAAAGATTACGGAACTGATACGGGGTCCAGAATCAGAGTGATAAGCCTGTATGCCGGCGGCTGTTAAAAAGCAACAAATACTGTTTTGAAGGTTTCGCGGCAGTATGTATGTATGTATGTATGTATGTATGTATGTATGTATGTATGTATGTATGTATGTATGTATGTATGTATGTATGTATGTATGTATGTATGTATGTATGTATGTATGTATGTATGTATGTATGTATGTATGTATGTATGTGTGTATGTATGTATGTACGTATGTACGTATGTACGTATGTATGTACGTATGTATGTATGTATGTATGTATGTATGTATGTATGTATGTATGTATGTATGTATGTATGTATGTATGTATGTATGTATGTATGTATGTATGTATGTATGTATGTATGTATGTATGTATGTATGTATGTATGTATGTATGTATGTATGTATGAAGCCCTTATTCAACCAACCAAGCCCTACGAAAGTGCTTTCCTTAAGGATAGCGTGTATATCCAAGTAAAGGAGCCACCAAAGTAAGCAGAGTAGAGCACCCTGTGGACACGGGGAAACTGTGTGTGTTAAACTTTGTTAAAGTGGTGTCATTGTAAGCGGTGTATATGTGTCTCCATAGGCGAGTGCCGAGATTTCCCTAGCCGTAGAGGCTAGTGGGTTGCCTAGCCGTGCCGACCGAGAGCTGGTTCGCCTTACGGGGGACTTTAATAAAGACCACGAGCGTGATCCTGCATTCATCTAAGGTGCTGAACAGCGGTTTCAACTGGGGTTGAGTAAGCAGCAACCTGCCACCAGTGGGGAAGTAGCCTGGGCTAGGTACTGCAGCGAAGCAGTGCAGATTCAATCCATGTAATTGAACGGGTGGAAACCAATTCTCACTACTTTACTGATCATCTTCATTGGGATAAACAATGTTTAAGCCGTTGTCTAACCTGTGTGCTCCACTATAAGCTAAACCTTAGCGTAGCCAGCGGGCTGTATAGCTTTCGCTACACCATTACGCTTAACCGTAGTTAAGCCGCAGCTACATTTTATAGGGCATACATATTACTTGCACCGAACGCCAAATTGTGTGTCCTAAGCAGATAGAGACGGTAACGCGCTACGGCGCGTGCTCCACGAGGTGTTTTCGCTTTTATAGTCATTCGCTGAAACAATTTGTCCACTGTCACTTTCATTCAGAACAGAATAGGCAAACACTGATCTGTTCGTTTACTTGCTGTAATGTCTCTCCTGAAACGTCAAACATAATATTACATATTGTCACCCGTGCTGCCCGTTTCCGTCGTGAAGGGGAAAAAGAGGAAGATCGCACGGAATGCGCGTGGTTCTGGGCCGCCGCTGCTTTGCCCGGTCGAGCTCCTGTTATCTGGCTCCTGCGGCTCAACGCACCGACCCCGTAATTTGACCCTGTTCTTTTGGACTCTCGTCCAGGCTGCCGAGTCAACCCGTAATATTCTGGTGGAGGTGCGGGGTAAATAAAACACAGCCCATCGACGCCCGCTGCTGCGATTCCGTTCCCAAGACTCAGCCGCCGCCCCTTCGACGAGGTGGCCGAGATATGTGCCAGCCGGCGACTTAAGGACTTGCTCCCGAATTGGGTCTGTTGTCGAACTCCAGTTCTCCCCGATTTACAATGGTCCGGAGTACCACGAGCCAATGTCAGCAGACGGACTTGTTTCTCGCACCTTCCGTAGTATATCTACCGATGACTCCTCGTACGACTGCCACGTTCCATGGCGATGCCTCCGAAGATGTAAAGGACTAGCTGGAGCAGTACAAACGAGTGGCCCGCCACAATGGCTGGACTGCCGAACACTGTTTGCAGAATATGTATTTTTGCCTGAGCAGTAGTGCTCGCCACTGGTTTGAAAATCACAGAATATGTATTTTTGCCTGAACAGTAGTGCTCGCCACTGGTTTGAAAATCACGAGGCTTCCCTTACATCCTGGAAAGTCTGTAAGGAAGAGCTGCGAAGGACATTCGCCAATCAATATCAGCGAAAGCGAGCAGAGGACCTTCTGCAAACAAGTGCACAACAATCTAATGAAAAAGTTACAAGTTTTGTTCAAGACGTCTTGCGACATAGCGCCCGGGCCGGCCCCCGAGCCACCGAGGAAAAAAAGGTGCGCGCACTCATGCGAGGCGTTAGGAGTGACATTTTCGGCGGGCTTATTCGAGATCAATCAATCAACCTTTTATTTCTCTATATTAGAGAAGGAGACAAGACTAAAAGTTCGCAAGCTTGACAGAGGTCCTGACCCCTTTTTTCACTTTGTCATTGCATCAGATAAGCGGCAATAAATTCTGCGCTATACATTATAGCACAAAAGAAGATAACACACCGTGGAAAAAGAAGCAAAAAGTACCAACACAAAAATACATGCAGTGTCATCACACAAATTTGTTCAGAAAAAAATTCCTCATATTATTTGAATGCTGAAAAGGGTCCAACGTTTCTTTGTTTATTTAATAGTCAGTGTATAAGAGATAGATTTTTTTAATAACTTTGTTTATTGTCTCAGGGCATAATGGAGTATGTAAACAAAATCTTTAAAGAGGTTATAAATGAAAGAAAAAAGGTTGGCTAGGTTGGCTGTTCTAAGTTCAAGAGAGAGCGATGATAAGGCCCTTGCGTCCAAGCAATGTACGAAGATGAGTTGTTCGGCGAAAGACCCATTGCCGTCATTTGGCGAGTTTTCGTCGGCTTCAGTGCTGGGCAAACCCGTGAATCGCCTCATGATTTTGTGACTTGCAGACAGGACATCCTGGAGGTTGATATAAATATTGATATTGAGGCCATGTTAGTGTAACAGCAGGTGTGAGGGCAAACCCGACACGGATCCTCCGTAGCGCAACCTCCTCTGCGCTGTTAAAGGGGCCCACAAACACCTCCCGAGCACTCCTCACAAACTATCTCAGTCGCTAGATTATGCTGCGATACACATTTGAACGCAATAATACACGTCTACGCGCAGTGCAGGTCCCACAATCCTATTCGAAAGTTGGCGCGTTCTTTCCTTCGACTTTTGCCAGTCCTCCTTCTCCTCTGTGCAACGCTGCTACGTGCATGCGTTTTCGAATGACTATTGGTCTGCTTCTTTGCGACGTCACACAGCCATTAAAATATCGCTTATGCCAGAAAAATCGAAATACGCTTAACTTTTAATTATCAGGAAAGAAAATTAGGATGTTCTGTAGACAGAAACATTTTTTCAAAGCTTTTTTTTCCTGCACTTCCGGTCTCGCGCGCGCACGCGCGCATCTTTGCCCTTCGCGCAGGCACCACGGCAATCGCGGCGCGGTCGCAAGCGGCGGTCTCGTTTCAGTTCCTTGCAGTGTACTTGCGGGACACTTTCCGCCTGTGAATGTTCTCGTTTCTTGTGTCGCCCATGCGGAATGAACTTCGAAGTCGGTTTACAGCATTAAGTCGGTGCTTTAAATGTCGGGCCCCAATCCACTGCGCCTTACGTAGTGCAGCAAAATTTCTGAAGCAACCGCTGCTCCGTTCCTGTGTCCACCAAACCAAAATACGCACCTCGGATCAAGTCAAGGCGACAACATACGCTGGTAAGTAATGTGTTTACTAGCTTGAACATAGCGCACAGATAAGCGACGGTTTCACAGGTGCAATGAGTTATTCATTGTTGTGATGCATCATTACTGTGGCGGCTATTAAAATCCTACCGTCTTAACCGTTGACTTGATTGCGTGAAACTACTCACGGAGGTTGCATTTTGTCTCGTAGTAAGTTTGTAGGTTATAAACTTTTGCCTTATGGTAAATTACCTAAGACAACTGCGCCTACCTGGCTCGGCCGTGCGCGAACCCGCGGAATCGTGCGCCGGCGTTGGCGGCTTTCGGCCCCGATCCCGGTAGCGACATTCCGTTTCCAGCCCAGATGAGAACAGACATTGACGTCATCGTCGCCGTCACGAGACGTCAGTTCCTTCGTTCTCGGTTGCTGTGGCAACAGCTACGCGTTCCAAAATGCATATGGCGTCACGCATGCTCGTCGTCTGCCTCGGACTGGAGGAATGGGGTTCATTTGGCGTCGGCGTGCCAGCAACGAGGAACGACACGCACACGACGCACAACGCAGCAAACAGCGTGCTTGCAGCTGTTGATGGGTCTCACAAGGTGAGTATGTTATTAAAGCGTGTGCTTTCCGGCTCGAACCGAGTTTTTGTGTAAGCGAGATTTGAGAAATGCGAGTTTTTACTTTGACAACATAAATTTTGTGCGGGAATGACCACTATAGCTATAGTGTACGTCAGAAGCTTCCGATAATTCCTGCAACAAACATTGCTTTCGATGCGCCTACACCTCGTTATTCCGCCACGTACTTCGATTTTAATTAAGAGCTTCATAAGAAACAGTTTGCTTCCCTTATGCCGCCATCGAGAGGGCAGACTCCCGTGAGTTAGTCGGAATTGTGCATATTTAAATAAACTATTTTGTGCGGCATCGTAAACAAACTTCCTGATGTCCTAGCCATGCTTTAGAGGATATACTGGGCGTTGCCGAGGACGTGCATAGAATATCGAGAAAGGCACTAAAATGAGCACAGTGGTATGTGTGCCGCGCAGTACTGCTGCAATAGTTCAGCATTGCTTTACCTTCGTATTTAATGTATTATCAATAGCTGCTGGTAGGGGCAGCGCAACAATTCTGCTCGCGCTGGTTGGGGTATCAAGGCATATTAATGAACAGCTTCGGTGCTGCAGAAACAGTGGTCAGTGTCGACTCTCATTCGGTCGCTTCGTGTATTCTCACAGTTAAGGACGGGTAGATAGAGTTCAAGGTCGCGACACTTGTATCGATTGCCGGTTTTTCTAATACGCATGAAAACGTTGTCGGTTTTAAACGTTAATTACTTGATTCTGCAACACTGCCAATGTTTTGCTACAGATAGTAAGAATAAGCAGGGACCGCGGCTCTAAATGCACGCAATTTATGCAGCCATTAATTATTGCATGCCATGGCAGTAGTGTGTGATGTGGTTTGCTGCTGTTCATGCTATGAAACCACCATGAATGTCACATGCTCTCTCATTGCAGGAGACTGAGGGCACTTTGGTGGCAGTACTTTACCATCCATTCCATTGCATTTGACTGCACCATGGGGATGTGGAGCGAATTGTAGGAAAGAAAGGGTGCTGCATTTGTCTGATAGTGCAGTGCTACCTGAAGCTTATCATCTTGAGCATTCATATAAGCATGAACAGCCTTGCACTTCGACGAATCTGTGGAATGCACGGAAATTCCTTTTGTGCTGGCATATAGCCTGCAGTGCAACTCTGCAGATACCACCAGAGTGCAGCTCTGCTGGTCAATCACACTCATGTAGGTGTATGGGTCGTTAGATAAATAAGAAATGCTGTTCAGTTTACAGCAGAAGCACACCTGCAGGGTGCCGCACTGACTTGCGCATTACTCGAAAGCGCTCCTAGGTACCAACATAATGCAAACATAAATACTCAGGCTTCCAACATTTGGAGGCAACACAGTTGTGAAATGTACTCAGGAAAATAAGTAATGTAGTACACAGTGAATGACATCACCACTCGTGCTCAGTTTCGCTCCATGTTGCACTGCAGAGTAGTAGTTATCACAAAAAACTAGATACAAGAAATCTTACTAGAAATTGTTGGCATGAGGATTGTTCTGTGCCCTAATCCTTGCATATTGGAAACTTGGCATTACAAGTTTCTGTGATGTCATGTCCAAATGTTTCATTGACACTAGTATCTTCCTTGTTTCACTACTGTGCAAGTTGTACAAGATTTTGTCTTATTTTGACTTCTAAAACAATTTGCAGATGGTCCAAAATCCTTGTTGAAAATCTAAGGTTTGGTTTGGTTAGGTTTGTGGGGTGTAACGTCCCAAAGCAGGTCAGGCTATGAGAAACGCTGTAGTGGAGGACTTCGCAAATTGTAACCGCATGGGGTTCTTCAAGGTTCACTGACATTGCACAGCACTCGGGCGCCTAGCTTTTCGCCTCGATTGAAAAGCGGTCGCCTAGGCCGGGATGTGATCCCGCATCCTTGGGCACAGTAGTCGAGTGCCCTAACCACTTCACCACCCCAACGGGGTAAAAATCTAAAGGTGTAGTCATTTCCTTCATACTGTTTCTATTGCAACATGTCACACAGCCTATTTTTTAAAGAGCACTCTTTCCCACATGGATGCCACTTCACAATGCCAAAGTAGGGCTAGGTTTTCGTGCTGAACTATTGACGATTTCAACTGTGGAGGTATGTTTTGAAGTGCCCTTGTAATAATGTAAGCTTCACAGATCAATTCTAGAGGCTGCCACTTTGCAGCCTCTACTGAGCCAGAGAAACACTGAAGTTTGGCAACTCAAATTATACTGGTTGCATTGCTCTTGGAAGAAGGCAGCAGAGCAAGTAACAACACAAAACATAAGAAGCACACACAAACACAAGGACAACACTGCATTGACAACTATATTGACCAGAACCCACACATCTTCTCCCTTCACTTCACGTCTGCAGCCAACTTCTTCCTTGTCTTTAACGTCCTGCCGATTTGCGCAGAAATTGTAATTCCTTCTTCAGCAATACCACTGAAGGCATACTGACACATTGGTCTCCCGAGTCACTGATTGCATATGCTTCATAAATTTCTCTTGTCCGATATTGCCATAGCGTGTTCTTTAATCCTGTCATTGATACATTTTCCTGCCTGTCCAATATATTTCTTTCCATATTGCAAGGGAATCTGATAAATAATCCCCTGAATACACTTGGAGTACCTAGTCCGGTGCGAAGTTTTGCATCCAGAGTTGAAGTCCTGGTTGTTAACCCGCACACACATCCCTTTAGCTCTGTTTGGTGCCGTTGAAGTGAAGGGAGAAGATATGCGTGTTCTAGTCAATGTAGTTGTCAGTGCAGCATTGTCCTTGTGTTTGTTTGTGCTTCTTATGTTTTGTGTTGTTACCTGCTCTGCTGCCTTCTTCCAAGAGATGCGTGACCAACTAGCTCAACGTTCAACTCTATTATGGTTGCATTGGTTCTGTCCATATAAAAACTGTACTTACAGCATCGAAAAAGCACAGGTTCAGTATGCTTGATACAGCGTGCAAAGCCTGGCATGTAGCGTAGTAAATGGCTGCCACATATTCAATATATAAGCACAAGTTTTGAAACAAAAGTCACTAACATGGTAGGTATTGGCTGTGGCTTGTCATTATAATTAAACTCACTGTATCCATCCTTAATGTTGCCTACTAAAGATTGGTTTGGTTTGGTTAAACTTTATTTCCCACAGTAGGGGTCCTGAAGGACACTCGGCTAGGCACCAGGTGTAGAGGGCAGCTCCCACGTCGGCACTGAGAGCCCGAAGCTCTCCGCCGCCGCGCGGGCCTCCTGGACAGCCCGAAGCTGATCATGTAGTGAAGCACTTTTTAACACCTTGTCCCAACGTTCCTTGTTCTTGGCATAGGCGTCGCTCGATGCACAACCACACTCAACCTACTACCTCCTACTAAAGATGTATTAGCTGTAGTTGCCCAACCCACATACCCAGCTAGGTGAAATAGGATACTTTAGGAAACTTGGAATATTTCATGGGATGCTGCACACCTAATAGCAGTCTGCATTTTTGTCTTTTCGACTGTGGCAGTTTCAAACTTAGGTACGACTTCAATAATGGAATTAGTATTGATGAGATCATCGCTTACTTGCCAACAAAAATGGCAACTGTAACGAGAACGCCCGCTGTTCTGCAGAATACACAATTTGATGCATGGTGTGATCAAGGTCCTGAAGTAATGAGATCTCATTCTAGACTATACAACACAATGGTCTTTTTATGGACCATTCAGAATTCTGATCCTCAGCACTGTCTAGTAGTTTAATCAACAGCATAAATAAGCAGTTCTTTGTTTCAGAGACCTACATTGATGGGTGCATATTCTCCTAGACAAGGGTTTTATAAGCTATAAAAATGTCTACTTATGAAATACAGTTGTCACCATTGCTGGCCATTCCTGTAAGCAAACTGAGGTGCACAGTGATGACCTAGTGGCTCGAGCATCTGCCTCACGTGCAGAGTTCCTCACAATAGTGGACAACTTTTTTTTTTTTTGGGGGGGGGGGGGAGATGAAATGACTGTGGAAAGGGCCTCATACTGTCCCACTTTCAAATTTAAATCTGTATCATGCTATAAAGCCCATTTGCGGCCCTTTATTAGCAAAGCAGTGGCCTAGGTGGGCCACAAGAAGAAAAAGTTATTTGCACGCCTTTGAGGCTAGGCTACATCACCCTTCACTTTCATATGGTGATTGTGGAGTCATCAGTTTGGTGGCATAATCTTGAAATGAGTGTCAAGGAAATTTTCAAACCTAATTTACGAGTTTTATTGCGAAAGAAACACTACTCTAGGTTTCGAGCCTTCAACGTAACGCGGCCGGTAACCACGTCTTACCCACGTGACACTAGGGTGAGAGCTGGGCTACCAACTCAAGCGGTCGGCAGGCGCTGCCAACTTGGGTCTCTCGTTTCACATGGGACGGTTATGTCAGAATCAGCCTGCTAGGACCCTGGCATTCACGTTACCCCTATAGGCCACTAAGGCACGTTCATACGGCTTGGTTAAAGCGGGGCTTTATATGTGGGCTGAGGAAGAAGGAAAAGAGAAGAAGAAGAACGCTCGGTCAACCGCAGCTAATGCTTTCGCTGAATATTTGGTTCAGCAGCGTTGAACCCTTGCAATTTTTTTGTTTTGTTTTTTTCTGCTGCTGGCGAAACATCATCATAGCCAGAAAGAGCCACACATTCATTTCCAACTAAAAGCAAAATTTAGATGGAATTGTCTCATTGCGCATTTTTCTAGAACAAATTTATCTCTGATACTGTGTAGAAGATAGCAAATTCTGGGGACACTTAAGCTTCTAAAACAATATGACTATATAGCGTCTGCAGCTCCCCTTACAGTTAATTTGCATACATGTAGTCCTCGCTTATTTACCAGTGTCTTGGTCTGCGCCTCTAATATATCACATTCTTATTAGCATACAGTACTAAACTATCACTTCACCCATCTACCGGATGTAAGCAACCATTCAACATGTAAACCCCCGCTTTAACCAAGCCGTATGAGCGTGCCTGACTTGGCATCCAACAGTGGAAGGTTGATTCTTACTCCACCTTCCCACCCCAAATGAGCAACCAGAGTTGGCAGCTCCTCCCACCTCTCTGATAAGTGATCTTGTTAAGTTGCACTAACCATAGAAGTATCGGTGCCCGGCCATGTCAGCTGCCAGCTAGTACAACCTGCTAGCACCATGACCGCAATTTTTTGTTCACAATGCTACCGCAGGATTTTCTGGGTAACGAGGCCTTTAAAGCTATCGCATAAAATGGTAAATGTTAGCACCTGCTGCATCACATGCACTATATGAAGGTAGCCTGTTGAACATCTGCATTTTTCATATTCTCATCTGCAAGCTAGCAAACTGCCACACCAAAAATTGACATAGGTCAACTATTAGAACTTCTCAAAAAAAGTCCTAGAGCCAGTTCCACAAATTTAGGCTTCTGAGCAAAGGAGAGCTACTGAGGCCTTCACCTGTCACCAGCTGGACAAGAATGAAGCCAAGGAATGTGTGACGCCAGTTACCAGGAGCAGTTGATTTACATGTGGCCTGAAAGGGCGCAAGCTGTCAGCGTGTGAAGGGGCAAGGCTTCGTGCATATAATCTGAAATCTTGAAATGTTCCCCACAAGGAATGGAGGACTTCCGTAGTCAACGCATAGCATACAAAGCATGTACTCTGTCCTACATAAAAGCTCTTCATTTTCTGCCATGACGAAAAATTATGGGAATTCTTAAGTCACCTTAAGAATAGAATGCGCCAGCATTCGAGCAACGTTGCTTGCTGTAGGTTTCTGTCATTTCAGCTTGACATGCTCATTGCTGTACTTTCAAAAATTTTTACCACTTATAATAGGTTCTGGACAGGGACTTTGAGTTGTTTTTCTGTTACAGTAGACATGGACAGCACTGAAGGTGACTATGAACCAGCCACTGTTCTTGGCCATACGACTCGACCAGCACACCTGTAAATTTGGCCAGAGGGCTCCATTAGGTTGTGCTTTCTACACCAGTTGAGAGCATACTCAAGTACAATTTGTCAGTGCGGTTTTGTGCCACCTGCACCAGCCTCCCCGCAAGTCTCATTCTCGTGTAAATATCTGCTCGACTTGTTCCATTGCAGACTACTCTGTAGTCATGCTTTTTTTCAGTAAAAGTTTCCTGCCACACTTTCCATGTGCTAGATGACTATGGTGGTCATATGTAGCCAGTCAGTGTGGATGTGTAGCAGACGGGAGGGGCTTTATTATTATTTTTTTGTGTGTGATACAACATGCGGAGACCCATTTCTTTTTGACAAGGTGTCCTCCGCATCAGCATCAGTGGTACCTCCACTTAGAGTAGTGATTGGTTTTAAGAATGCTAGTCAGCCTATACCTTCGCCCGTTAGTCCGCCCATGCCTGCCAGTAGAATGTCTGACAATCACTCTTCCACCACTGTCTGCCAACAGAAAGCCCAAGTTGTGGAGTTTAAAAGTTAACTCTTTAATTGACAGGCAACTGGTGACACATTTTGGATGGGAACAGCAACAGCCTTAATGCACACAAACTGCCTTGGATTCTGCTGTTATCTCTTCGAAGTACCCACTGACAGTTTGCCTGCACCATTTTGCACAATGCATAAAAAAGGGCAGAGTCAAATACATAACTTTTAGAACCGGCATGGAACTTTTGTGAATTAATGCAGATTGCACCCAATCTGGGGAGATAAGATGCACAGTCTTGTGAAATCACACTCCTCCCCAACCAATCAGCGCTTGGTCATATACATGACCTGACCTCTCCACCAAGCAAGAAATTTCCTGCCAACACCACGTTTTCCCGTTCATATGGACTGTAAGCTATTGTATTAATAAATGAGTTTTCTTATATTTGGCCTGTCTCTGCATCGGCAACCAGTGGCCCACCTAGTCAGTGTTACTCCTTGTGTAGACTCCAGCAGTGGGCCTAGCGACACAATTACGATTAGGTGCCATCTGTAGGATCCCTAGAATATTGCTTAAAGCTAGTTGCTCTATGCTAATTACTGTATTGGGAATGGAGGAATACACAGCACAAAGAAGACTTGCCTGTTCTAAATTTTTTTTTGAGTCTTGTAATTCTTCATTCACATATGATACGCTTTCAATGCATCCAGCATAGCTGCCATGGCAAGAATATTGCATGCCATTCTGTGTATTCATTCTTGCAGTAGAACTGTGGTAGGGCTATGCCAACTTACCTGCAGCATTGGCATTGGCTGTAATATATAGTGTACAAACCAATATGGCTGGCACGTAAACCTGAACTTTATAAAACCTCAATCACTCCTAGGAAATTTTATATACAGCATCTTTTTGTGTAAGGCAACAAAAGCAACACATTAACTGAAAGCTGATCTGGCAATGGAGGCACTATTCTGCTGTCACTCCCTTTCACTTCAAGAAAACACCGCAGTAAAAAACGGAGGACAAAGTAGGAGAATTTTGCTATGAATGCTAACTTTCAAATTAAATTTATTCAAGCTTTCATCAAGATAAAAAATGTGCATACACTGCCCTCTCTATTTAGACCAAGCCAGTTACCCACGTAGCAACACAAGTCATGGCTTGTCTCGAGGGAAAGCGTGCTTCTTACGGCCTCCCCAATCGGGTCAGCTTCCACATCTCGGTAGGGTCTCCACTACCTCACCGCTCCGCTTCAGCTAGCGCAGTTCATGAGCAAGGAACGCACGCACCCCCACTCCATGCCCCACCCGCATCACTTGCAACCTGCAAGTCCTTACATTTCAATCTTTATAGTTCATAAAAACACTGCGCAGCCAGCGTTGTGAGATTTGTGATCTATGAGATATAAAATGCAGATAAATCCTGTGCACAGGCGCTCCTCTCAGTGCGACTGCATGGTCGGTATGAACCTCCTGATCTACTGTCATCACAGATTTCTGCCTCTAAATTTTGTGCAAACACAAAATTTATATGTCATGTGCAGTGTGTTAAATTACATCATCAAAGCGTTTACTTGGCTTCTGAAGTTCAAATAATATCCTGGAATCTCAATTGATACCGTTTTATTTAGCTAGCTAAAAAGCGGCATCAACAATCATTCCTGGCGCTTCACAGATTGAGGTTAAAGAGCAAAAATTTGTTCAGAGTTGAAATTGCGGCTGCGCAATGCAGTGAACTTTTCACTAAGTTCTGAATATGTTACATTCAGAACAATATCAATCGGCTGAAAGAGTATGTAGTCTCGCGACTGACACAACTTTTGATCGTGACATCGGGCGTGAATATTTGTTCTGCAGAAGTAAGGAGAGCGGCGGTCAAGAGAAGATCATTCTCCTTTAAAGCTGACCCTTATTTAAGGAAGGAGAAAATTATATTCCCCTTTAAGAAACTGAAAATTCCTTTATAGCTCTGTCCGTTATTTCACTTAAGTATGATCTGTGGTAGGACGGCATGTGTGCACATATGTGCGCGTTTTGGGGAGGGGATTGCTTCTAGCGTTGTTGCAATTATAATTAATTACACAGTGCTTCGAAAGCAGCTCGCCTGCGGGGCGAGTCTCCTCACTGAGCACCTGACCGCCCTGGAGAGCTTTTAATGCGCCAATAACGTTTCCATATGGGCATAAGTGATTTATTGAACATAAAATATCTAAATAAACACACCCGCCACGGGAGAAACCGCATTTCAAGTTCTAAACAGAAGACGCATCTCAGAGGCACTTTATTTTCTAAATTATTATTTGCTATTTCTACAGGTTATTTGAAACAGCTATTTTTGAATGAGCTATGCGCAACTCGCAAAAAATGTGGTATCCACGAAAATTAGGTCAATTTTGACAGCAATTGCCAGCATGCATATTAGAGAATATAAAGTTACGACTGTGTCAATAAAACTGAAATTTCGTGGCCGTAGTCCTAGATGTTTTTACAGGGCGATATCTAGGAGTGCGAGCTTGAAAAGTTTCGGTTTTAATTTCTCTCGGGTTCGATCCCAGCAGCGGTGGCCACATCTCAATGGAAGCAATATCGTCAAGGCATCCATCTTCTACACAACACAGTGCAAATTAAAGAACACCAAGTGATTGAAATTTCCAGGACCTCCACTGCGGCGCCTCTCATAGCCAGAGTTTTTTTGCAGCTCTACACCACATAGACATGCCACCAAGCTAACCTTACATTAACAAGCTTACTTATAGTACTTGTCAGCCCAGAAAGAATATTTGAAAAGAATGGATCAATACACCATCTTCTGCATTTAAGAGAGCAGTATCCATCATATATGCACATCATATTTTTGAAAAAGAATGATTCGTCTTTTTGATGATGTTAACTGGCAAATTTCGTTATAAGGACTTCCTTCACATGTGGAATACACTGGAGACGTGCAGCTAAAGCAACTACAGTGTTGCACATTCTACGAAACCAGTGGATGACAGCGTGAAACCAGGGAAAAACCGCCCGCTGCTGCTGCAACAGGTGCAAAGCGAATGGTGAGCTGGTGGCACAACTTACAGCGGCGAAGAGTGTAATTAAAAGAGAACCGCTCCCATTGCTTTTGCGGCGATTGAGAAGACCACAGGAAAGAGCGGCCGCTCTCCCTCGAGACCAGCCGTGCACAAGTATAGTAATTACTAAAAATAGCAAATGCACGGATTGGCATGAATTTATTCAAGGAAATGGCCCAAGTCATTAAGGAATGATATGCATCAAGTGCACAACATAACAAAAAGGGGTCTGCACTACAGTAAAAAAAGAAATGCAATTCATATTGTTCCAAGCCATTTGAAATTAGTGAACATGAGACTGGCAGATGTACCAAGACCATAGTAATGCTTAAATCGGAATGCTCAACAAATGGTAGAAAGGTGCAGACTCCGTACAGGCTCCCATAAATGGAGATGCCAGCTGGACTGAAGCCACTTTTTCTAAGAATCATGAATGCCCTGCACAACATGTTAGAAAGTCGACTGCAGTGATACGAGTGCTATGCTAAACTGAGTCACAAAGCTTGCCTTGCCCCATGCTGCCACATTATGAAATTTGAGCAATTTGGGCCAAGCCGGCACCAAAATTTTCTTAAAAAGAAAAAAAAACAACAACTTGGGTGCCATGTGTTGTATGATATACACTACTGTACAAAACACCATCATCATGGCTCACACATGTGCCAGCAGTCGCAGCATAGTTAGCAACTGCTGTTAAGTTGCATCCTACTATGGTACGCTCTAATCTGCACACGCAGTTACAAAGTATACAGGCATGAGAGAGTGCCAAGTGAAGGCTCACTACAATTACCCTTTCAAATAGCATGTCTCAGCTACGCAGATTGAAAGGGCAGTTTTAGATCGACAAACACGTAGCTACTCAAGTCTGGACTGAATGGTTCCACCGTTTTTAAAGATGCATAGCATTCATAGTAAGATTCACAAGCAGGATGAGTATCACTTTATTGGTTAGTCTCAATTATGGGGTTTAATGTCGACTCTGGCTGTGAGAGACGCCACAGTTGAGGGGTCTGGAAATTTCAGCCACCTAGGGTTCTTTTCCGTACACTGAAATTGCACAGCACACGGGTGGGATACCCTGGCATATCCAGTTTTGCACATCTTTTGTTGGTGTGCAGTACTAGATTTCATTTCATTAAAGGCCCTAAAAGAGATAGTAAAATTAAAAAATACATATCCACAGTTACAGGAAAGATTTTACGTCTGCAACGAAGTGATGTGAGCAAGTGATTATGGCAGCATTGTCTGGAATGCCGTTCCAGTCTGCATACAGATATTGCACAATGTTGGTGAGGAGCATGTCTGGAACCTTACTTTCCTTAGTTTGCTTGGCTTTTGCTATTTGCTTATAATATAAACTAGATGGAGATAGCACTCAAATATATCTAGACTTCCAGATTTGTTATAAGGTGGAAATCTCTGTGTGTTGCCTTTCTTCTCTCTTTCATCCTAGCCTTTTGCACTACCTCTACCACGATTCCAGACTTGGTTCAAGGACTGGCACTGGAACTTTGTCTGGGTCACTGCAGCTGACGCCTACATGGCCAACCCTCATGCTGAGATAGTGGTGAAGAAGAAGATGGAACATTAAGGGGCTAGTCCTGACTTGTTCCTGTCGGCTGAAGAAATCTAGTCATAGGGCACTTATTCTCCAATCTAACATTGAGCTGTTAAGGAGCTGCCAAAGGCTCTTGATACTTGCAGAACACGCCTTGGTAGCCTGCCCAGTAGCTGCATGCTTAGAGGTCAGCTGGTACCAGGTAGCTTACAGTACTGGTGGATTTGGGCATATGGTATGCTGTAACTTCATTCTGAGGCATGCTTTATTTAGAGATTTCAGGCACGCAAGGAAGCAGGTGCTCGAGACCTTACTTTATGGGATAATTCTCTATGGTGTACATATGTCTCGATCAGCAGTTGATTTTGAAAATACTGCTACCAGTTATGTGTCACAAATTCGACCAGTTGTACGCTTGTGAAACATTAGGCTTATATATTTCAATGTTCTGAATGTTGCCTCAGAATAATAATTGATGATGAATCCTGTATGGTACGTACCATGGAGTCATCATCAATTATTACATTATTAGTGCGTATCTGTACTAATAATGTTTTGAATGACTGCACCTCAACCTTGCGAACATAGCCTGAATTGGTGTATCTCTAGGAATCTCTTGTTGTATTTCTAGCTCTAGGAAGAGCTAGAGCACAGTACCTCCTTTGCTAGTTCTAATTGCTGTTTCCTTTGCATACAGTATATGCATATAACATGAATGGCATATTTGTGAGGGCGTTATGATAATCATGTATAATTAGACAACTTGTCTGACTATCCACACCTGATAATGGACTTTTTTTTTCAACGAATTTAAATCCTTAGAATCACAGACCACTGGTTAAAAATACACTATTTTTCCTAAGCGTCTTTCACAGGTGTCACACATCTTACACATGTATTGCAGTTTCACGACTTGCTCATCATTCAACCAGAAAGAGTGGAATAAGTCTTGCATATAAGTTATGATTTCGGCGCACACATACCGAATATTGTTTTAGTAAATTTGAGAGCATATCATTTTCTTTGACATTTTGTGAACTGCAAATTTCACTTCTCTGTTCGCTGTGGCAGTTTCTGGCCGTGAATCTACGCGGTGAATCTGGATGAGGCTGTATTATGGGCTTCATGGACGCAAGGCTCTTCCATGTGGTGTATTATAGCTGGAAGTGGCAAAAAGATAACCCGTAGCTCGTGGCAAGAATTTTCGTCACGAGCGCACGGAGACTCGGCAGCAGTAGCAGACGACCTACTGTAGGGCGCGCCTTCTGGGGTGGGCTTGAGCGCCAATGCCATGCCAATGCTGCCAATGCCTTCACAGTTTTCGCTGCCGGTATTCATAGTTTTAGTTGCTTTTTACTGTAAAGATAATTAGTTGAACTTATTTGTGCTCATTTTATGCTTGGAAAGTTTCAAAAAGGTTGTGTTCAAAACAAGCAAACGTCTTGTCCATAGTGATTATCATCATCAGCTCAACTTTGTGTGTCATGGCGCTGTCCTGTGTGTGTAGCACCGTGGTCCGTAGCTCATGCCCACTTTAAGTGGTTCGACCGCGTACACATCTTCGCCACAGGTTTAATGTAAGGTAAAGTTGCTTCGGAATGTTTTGCGCATCATTAATTGAAAACTAAGGATTGGCATAAGTAAAGTGGTAACGGTATTTTGCGCCTTCAAGGAAGCACTCAGGTGAGTTCCAAGCGTTTCAGCCTCGTAGAGATCGCTGCGGTTCAGCTTTGACTAGAGTTTACTTGAATATTGTAGCTACTGTAAATGATGAAATACGGTACCGGATAGAACTTTGGTGATGTTTTGTAATGCCCGTTCCCAAGTACACTGAAGCAAGCTCACGCGGCTACTTTGGCGACAGCCGTTCCCACCCTTCTACGCACAAGGTCGCGATTACTGGTGCCTTTCAATAGCAGTATTAGTAGTAGAAACGGAAAATTCTCCTAGAAAGCAATGCCTAGCATCTGTGGGGGCGACCAAGGAGCGAGATTGAGCGGCAGGAGCGCGATTTTGCATCTATCAGAGGCCTTTCAGTCACTGTAGGGACATTGTGTCAAACAAGCATCACTGTTCAAGTGAAGAGAAGAAGCACCACCTGATTTCAGCAGCCGTCTGCAGTCTTAATGCATGTACAGTTACTTCCAATATGAAAGGAAATACATTATCAGCATTCAGCAAACGAATGCCTCATATTAAAACAAGCACATTTTCTCGTGTGTTCTTTGTAATCATGCTCTCTTATTACGGAAACAGCACAGTTTTTTTTTGCTTTTTTTGTGCCTTATGATGATACCAGTGCATTTGCAGCATTTTGAGATTTGATAATTAAATTTGTATAATTCATAAGCATTACATTTCTTGCCAGATGTTCACATTCTTTGCTCTAAATTTGCATAATCAAATTATCTACCAAAGAAAGCGGCTAGTCCTAGCCCTAACAAGCTTTTCATGTAACTGTGAAATGTGAAGGAGTAGTCTTTTCTATGCAAGGTAGAAGTGCCAATAGTTCGCTCAACGAAATTGATTTGGCCGCAGCCACCGGCATCATTAGAGAGTACAATAGGCACGATCTTTGAAATTTGTGGCTGGGCAGTCATGAAATTATTTAATCTGCAAATCATTCAGTTCAGCTATCAATGTAATGGCAGTTTAGTTAGAGCATAGCCGTGGCCGTATAACGATCCCACTTGTCCTCGGACAGATGTGGTCCAAAATTGAACGCCTTCCAAGACAAGTTAGAGAACAAGCATGCATGGCTTAGGAGGTGATCCAAAAAATACCACTTAAAGGGCTGTTAGTGTTGACCAATGTTACCTAGTTAGTGCTTTTCCCACTAACTTTAATTTGTTTCAATCCTGTTTATCAGGCAAAAATGTTTCATTGCAGGAGGTGGGGTTTTAGTGATTTGTAAGTCCTGTTGGCTTCTTTATGGGTGGTGTTTGGTGGTCTAACAATTAATGCTTAGAACAGTCGCTGTTTCTTAAAATGATATTCATTTCTGAAGGAAAAGTTCGCTGCAAGAGCGTGGTCACTGCGATGTCAAGGTGGCGAATATTAGTTGTCCATTACGCCTTGAATTGGTTTTTGCGGCATTTCTAATGCAATAGTCTAATCTGCTTTCAAGCTTTTTGTCTGACATTACTAGAACCTGTGAAGTTTGTGCAGAAGTTTAGGAAAGGATAGCTGAAGGACGATCAAGTCTAGGTTAGTTGAGGCCAGGCCCCATGCTCGCACTATTGGGCACTGCAGCTGACTTCACACAGTTAAAAGGAATTATCGCAGCATTGCCTTACCTTTCCTATTCTTACCTGTTCCCATTGTAGAATATGGTCAGTCTGAATGATAACAACGTTTTACGTGCAGTACTTGGCGCTGTAGCCCGGGGAGTCGCAACGCCCATCTCCTGCGAGGTCCACTTCCATTCCATCCAGCTGGCTGATGATCTGTACCCGCTGTTCCTGGAAAATCTGGGACAAAAATAAATGTGCATTTGTGAGCCACTTGTAACATTGTGCCGAACTGTGTCACTCGATCGTTGCACTACTGCATGCGCGCGCTGTTTTTTCTTTTTTTTTATTACGCAAGCTTGCCATAAGGCATATTATAAGAACCCGTGCAAATTATTTTCCGTTAGGAACCGGAGAAGGCTCCTGCTCTTATTGCTGTCGGTGAGCCATTTGGAGAAGTCCTCTTCCCTTGTTGCGGTTTATCTCCCCCCCCCCCGCCCTTTCTGCAAGAAAAATCTAGTTGTGTATAACTCCTGTCTATGCTCCTGTCAAAACCAACTCTTACACTTCCGATCGTCAGCTGATCGCTTAGGGATAAAGAGGCACAAATTTGAGCGACTAAGCCTGTTCACGAGAGTGATAACGTTTATTTTGCGATCCCCCTCTCCCCCCTTTTTGATGAAGGGTAAAGCCTCTTGGCACTTTTTTTTTCTTTTTCCATCTCTTCATTCCTGACAGTGTCCCTCCTTTCTTCTCTTTCTTCTTAGCAACGCCCATCTCGGTTTCACGTGTTTCTTTCCTGGCTGCCTCGGTTGGTGAACTTGGACGCGGCTCCATTCGCGCAACATTTCAGAGTGCGCTCTGTACAAACACCACATGGCGTAAAAAAAAAAGAAAAAAAAATGCTACAGGGCGGGAGTCATGCTGCGATAATAATCGGGCACCGAACAGAGTTTGTTTACTTCCTGTCGGCGCGCGCGTTCTTCATTGCAGTCAGCTGACGCCGAACCGCGGCTGACAAACTACACCACAGCGCACAACTACGCAGTCCCCTTCTCCTCATCCCCTTCCTTTTTTTTTCTTTACAATCGATCGTTATCTTTCACGAAGGGGCATCGTATAGTCAAGCGCAAGAGGAGCCTAAACACGAAGGTTTCAAGGTTCGGGCGGTTCGGGCAAGGTGCACGAGAGAGTTTCCCTCCGCAACGCCCGGAAGACCGCTCTCTGCGATCTCGATTCTGAATTTCTAGTCTTTCGCTAACATCTCATGCCCTTATGGACCCCGAGCTCGAAAAGCGACTTCGGCGAATGAGTACCGAGAAGGGACTCGACCCCCATAAGTACACGCCGTTGAAGAATCCGCTGCTGAACCCCGACGATGATAGTATACGGCTTATATGGGTGCATTGGTGCGTGGGGTCGACTAGCGTAACATTCAAAAATAAAATCCCATCGTAAGCTCGCCACTGGTTTATTTTGAGCAGTGTAGTTCACAGTGATCATGACAAATCTTGCTATATGCATGCCACAGCGCCGAGCAAGATCGCCTGAGTTAAAAAAAACACAATCCACACTGTACTGTGATAACGCCTCTAAAGCTAATATTATCACAATCTTTTCATTTTACACTTACCGGCAGGGTTGGAAGAAACAGCGTTGGTACCGCTCCTTCACGCAGACTCAGTCTTGTTGGGATCCCCCAATCGCGAACCACATATCCTGGTAAAGCAAACGTAGATAAACGCTTTGTTCACCGATGCTGGCTATCCGATGAGCTGTAGCCACTGTTTCCGGAGGTTGGCGTTTTTAAGCACTTGATGCAGAATTTTTTTCCTCCCGTCACTAGCAATACCTTCGCAGCCAGGCCAGGGACTGCACACTGTAACAACCTCCCGCTCATGTCCCGTCAACAACAATTCAGCGCTTCGATAACTGCCTTCGTGAACTCAAGAGAGTGGCCAGTCTAGCCCAGAACTTTCCTGCACCCGTCGCGCACACGACGTAACACAAAATCAAAGGTGAGGTCAACGCCAGGGATGTATAGCGTGGCAACAAAACTTGCGAGTTCGTGCCGAAGGGCGATGACGATGAAGCAGACGACAAGAGGCCCCCGGCGGCGCGTCGTCAAGCAAGCGCGACAAAACGGAAGTTGCGGCGTGCGGCGCTAAGCAAAAAAAGTAAAAGCGCAGATGCGTCAGTTGTGACGTGTCAGTGGGCGAGGCCTTGGAGGAGGGCCAGCCTTGGCGCGCGCTAAAAAGTTGAAAAGAGGAGGAAAGCCGCGAAGGCGCAGATATTCAAAATTTGATTGCAAATAACTCTGCTTCCAAATGCCGCATTTAAAAAATTTTTTGCGGGAAGGTTATCTTACATCCACATTCTTTCACATACTAGGCATAGGGAAACTGTATTGCTATGGCTGTTTTGGGCCCCTTTAAGACCTCTGGGGAGGTGGTGGCGGTGGTGTTGGTGAAAACGTATTTGGAGGTTTGACGCGGAGCCTTAAGGGCCTCGGCCTTACAATACTGGGTGGAGACCCTAGTCAGGGACCCCATTGGCGGTTGCCGCCGCCCGCGCACGCCTCGTTAAGGCCCTTTGGGCCTGTAGGTCGTAGCAGCCGAGCAGGGTCGCCTCCCAGTCCTCCCAGGAAGAGTTAGGGATGGGGGAAGGGATGGGTTTCGTTGGCAGGCCCATACCATGTGGTAGGTGTCAGCCACCTCCTCACAGTACTGGCACTGGCCAGTGAATTGGGAGTCAAAATGTTTAAGTACTGCCGGGTACAACATCGTGTTAGCGAAGAGGTGCAGGACCAGCCTCTCGTTCGCTTTTCCTAACCCTTTGCAGGGGTTACGGTATTTTCGATGCGAGTTTTGATAAAAAATTACAATATTTTTGAATGTGTAGGCCGGATTGGAATCGATGTCCTCAGCCGACTCGAGTCCCGAGGAAACTGCCCGGAGAGAAAGCGCGCGGGCGGCTGCGTCAGCTGCCTCGTTCCCTGCAATACCCTGGTGGCTAGGAGCCCAGACTAGATATCGGCACGCGGGGTCCGTGTCCCGACAGCTATTTTGAAATATTCTATAGGCTAAGGGATGGTCCACTCTTGGGCGACGTTCCTACAAGCCTCTCGTGAGTCGGTGATGATATATTTAGAAGTGTGGTCTGAGGCGGCGAGTGCAATGGCTACCTCTTCAGCGTGTGTTATAGTTTGGCCTTGAATGTAAGGCCATCGACTGTGTTCCCGTTGTGAAAGCCTGCGGCCGTATACCAGCCCTACGGATGGGGGCTCGAGGCATCCGCGTAGAACACACTTGATTTGTTGCCATAATGGCGGGCCAAGGCTTCCGCCCGTGTCAGGCGCCGCCCATTATGGTCTTCGCGTGACATGTTGGCAGGGAGAGGCAGCACTCTGAGGGCGCGTCTCCAGAGCTCTGGGGTACGGAGCCTCTCCTCTGTGAACTGTTTATGTTGAATGTTCAGCTGGGCAAAAAGGCGGCGACCCGACACTGTCTGTGTGAGGCGGGATAGTGGTTCATCAAATCTGCTTCCCGAAGCTCCCTGAAAGTGTTCGCCACCCCTAAGGCCATGAGCCGACTGTTAGAGGTGGAGATTGGGAGGTCGAGGGCACGTTTCATGATTTTTCGGAGGATCACCTCGAGGGTATCCTCCTCGTTCTTCCGCAAGTGGAGGTAAGGCGTCGAATACAGGATTCGACTGGATACGAAGGCGTTTGCCAGCCGCAAGGCATCCTTACTTCGCAACCCCCCGCGTTTGTTAGACACCCGGCGGACCATACGGCCCACTGGTTCCCACCTGGCGGAGCTTGGCTAGTGTTGTGTCAGGGCGTCTTTGGTGATGGATGAAGAGACCGAGTACTATGATCTCTTTTGATTCATGAATTGGACCGCTCGAAATTTGAGAGCGAGATTTGTGTACTGCATCTGAGAGAGGGGCGGAGATGCACAAATTGTGATTTCTGGGGGGAACATTCAAGACCACAGAGCCAGGCATAGCGGTCCACTATGCGCGCCGCTGTTTGCAGGCAGGTTTCAATGTCGCCCACACTGCCCTGCGTTGTCCATAGGGTGATGTCGTCGGCGTAGAGCGCGTGCTGCACGCCTTCGACCTCAGCCAGCTGGGCCGGCAGATGCATCATGGCAATGTTAAAAAGCAGCGGGGAGAGAACTGCCCCCTGAGCTGTGCCCCGCGTGCCAAGTATGAATGATCCGTGCTCCTTGTCTTGTATTTTGATGTAGCAGTGTCGGTCTGGAAGGAATTGTCTTATATAATTGAACGTATTGCTGCCACAGTCTGTTTCACTTAGATGGGTTAGTATGACTTCGTGTGCGACGTTATCGAAAGCGCCTTTTAAGTCTAGGGCGAGTACAACCCGCTCATTGTGGGGGCGTTCGAATGGGTTGAGAATTTCTCTGTTAAGTTGGTGAAGGACATCCTGTGCGGACCTGTGCGAGCGAAATCCGAAGATGGTGTCCGCGAAAGTGTGACTGTTTTCAAGATACTCGGATAGCCGATCGCGCACCATAGTCTCCATTAGTTTGCCCACACAGGAGGTGAGAAAGATGGGGCGGAGGTTATCCGTGTCTATTGGTTTGCCAGCTTTCGGGATGAAAGTCACAAGTGCCGTTTTCCAATCGATGGGTAAAGGGGTTTCCCCTGTCCAGATTGCGTTAATGTATTCGAGTAGGCACTGGTACTTCGAGTCAGGCAGGTTCGACTAAAGCTTGATGGTGACCTTGTCCCGATCAGGCGCGGTGCCTCTCTTCATTTTTACTAGACTGGCCGGAAGATCGTGAAGCTGGAAATGTTTGTCCAGCTCCGAGTTCTCCTTGCCTGCGTAGGAGTCGACCGATCCTCGGGGGTCTTGAGCTATGCACAAGTAGCAGTCCCGGAACGATTGTGCCAGCTGCACTAAGGAGTGGATTGCTCGGTGTAAATGTTTTTGGGTTTCGGTGCGGGTCTGCGCGGGATTGATGAGAGCTCGGAAGAGCTTCCATGTATTACGACTAGACATTTGTCGGGCCGCTGTATTGCAACGATCCACCCAGTTCGAGTCAGCGAGCTGGGCCGCGTACTCGGCGGCTTGGTGGGTGATATCGGCAATACATTCTTTAAGTTTGCGGTTGTGTTTTTGGCGACGCCAGCGGCGTGTACGGCTTCGGCGAGCTTCCCAGAGGTAAATGAGGTGATTATCCACGTCCGTTATTGCCTCTGTGAGCTGGATCTGCGTTTCATGCATGCGAAGGTGTGACATCAGTGACCGAGACCGGTTGGTGTACCCTTACTCTGCTATGGCAGTGTTGGTAGTGGCGGAAAATTTTGTCAGAAGGTAGTCCAATTATGGATGTGGGCTTGTGTGGTAGGACGCTTGAGGGGGCTTGTGTAGATCGTGGTATTAAGAAGGCAGTGGTCACTGCCGAGGGTTTCCTTGGTGTTAACCCAGTCTGCGTGTCGTATGTTGCGAGTAAAGGTAAGATCCGGACACGTGTCCCGCGTCACGGAGTTACGCGTGTTGGGTAAACAGGGTCGGTGTGGAGGGTGAGGCCCAGTGTGGACACAAGCTCCGCCAGATTGCGTCCTCGCACCTCCTCTTTACGTACCCCCACAGCTGACTGGGGCATTGAAGTCACCCAATATCAGGAGGGGGTCTCGACCCGCTGTCTTCAGCGCGGGGCTAAAGATGTCTGCGAACGTCACTCAATGTATTATTGGAGAGCAGTATATGTTCAATATGTGCATGGGAGGATCTGAGCGGCGGAGGGGTAAGATCGTCACCATGACATGCGAATAGGGAAGTGTTAGGTCTAGATACACATCTGTGGCCGTGTATGCTTTGTGTACGAACAGACAGGACGAGGGGTCTCGCTGGAACGTCGTGTAGTTTGTTAATTTGGCCGCCGCTCCTGGCTCCTAGAGGGCGACCACGCCGGGCAAAATTTCGAATGTTTCTAAGTAGAGGCGTAGACTCACGCGTTTTTGGCGGTTCCTGAAGCCCCTACAGTTCCATTGCGTTACCAATAGGGATTGACATGATTTGGGGGGAGGGACTGCTGGTTAGGCTGTCCCGCCATGAGTGACATTTAATGAGACTGGTACAGACGCCGCCCCGGAGCCGGCACCTGAAGTAGGTGCGGGGTTGGAGTCCTCGTTATCCGAATCCGCAATAATTCGGGAGTATTTTGCGAGACGGGACAGATGTTTAAGGTTCCCTGCTCGACGGCCTGTTTTTATGAGACGGGACATGTTTTTAAGGTTCCCAGCCCCACGGCTCGTTCTGGGATGATCCTGCATATATTTGGAGACAGTTTCAGGAACCATTGACGAGCATTTGGCTGCGACGCGGTCCATGGCGGCATCCACCATGTTTTGCAGTTGGGAGGCGAGACGCGTCTCCATAGCGGCCATAGCTGCCGCGAACGCCGCCGGCAGCTCCAGCTCACTCTCCATGGCATCTGAGCTCTGGGGACTCGTCGCGGCTGTGAGTTTAGCTTCCAAATTTTGAATTTTAGCTAGCAACTGCTCGTTGTGTGCCCAGAGCAGCTCGATTTGTTTGCGGCTCTTGGCGTCTACGCCGAGGACCGCGGGAGGGAAGGAAGGGGAGGAGGGGATAGGAGAGGAGGCAACCCCTGCCCAGCTGCTCACCTGCTTATGTTGCGGCGCGGAGGCATTGGCGCCGGCAGCGCCGTCTGTCTGAAGCAAAGAGGTTGTCTGAAGGGCCGGGAAGTGTCTGTCATTCTTACCGCTTGGAGGTGGTGGGGGCGCCTTCTTCTTGTCTTTCGAAGACGTCAGGTTACGGGAGGAAGGATCGTTGACGTTACTGTCACGTGAGCCGGCGGCGCGGTTGCCGCGTTCCGCGCTGTCATTGGTTCCGCGAGTGGCGTGACCTGGATTTTTGCCAGGTGTGTCCGTTTTCAAGACGCCACTTTGCTGAGGCTTGCTTCTGGGTGTCCGAAATATTCGGAATCTTGCCGTGCAATCCTGTGAGCCCGTGGGGTGGGCCAAGCCGCAGAATACACACAACGGTTTACATTCATGTGGAGCTGTACCTTCTGGAGTAAGCTCCACACATTGGCCAGACAGACGGCACTTTGAGGGGTTCGGGGCAGGACACGTGTCTGCCCGATGCCCGGTAGTACCGCACCTCACACATGCCGGCACAGTACGCTTGTATTCACGCACAACAGCCAGTTCCGAATTGTAATGCACAAAACACGGCCCCACTTTCCCCACAAAAGTGAGAACAGCGGCGTTCGTCTTTCCCAGCTTGCGTATTTCTGTGAGCTCGCCAGCCCGCCACTGCACTTTCTCTTTCAGGGTGTTGCTTGTCTCCTGGTTGCCACAGAAATCACACCTCGGCAGATTTCGCCCGTCTGTTTCGATTGTCCACGCATAGGGAGGGGTCCCTTGTCGGTATCCAAGTTGAAGTCGCGAATTAGGCGGTTCGCTGTGGGTGGGGCCTGGGTTCCCACTACTACAAGATTTTGGTCTCATGCCAGGATGATGTTGAGAGTGACTACCGCCTGCTTTCCAAGGTAGGCGGTGAGCGCCGCTCTCAGTTCACCATGTTGGAACACACTCCGCAAGTTCGCCGTGACGCGGGGCTTGAGGATTATAACAATGCCTTGGGGGTGCGGGTGTGGCATGGGTCTTGGACGCCATTGCATGCCTGCTGCAGTTTTCGGTTGGTCAGCAGTTTGGACAGGACGGGCGTGGGGCTGCGCGCCAGCGTCCTTGTTGACTTGAGGTTGGGAGGCCGCTGACGTGTCGGCCGCCATCTTGCATCCGCTTCTGGACTGGAAGCGGCGTTGTACAAGTTTGAAAAGGTTGTCGTTCTCAAGGGGCTGTGAGACTGAAGAACCAGTATCTTGGACCGTCGAAATGGTGGACCATGACATTTCGGACGAATCATAGCCGCGTTGCAAGGTAGAAGTCATATTGGAGAAAGAGGGGTGAGCAACCCAGCGGCGAGGAGCGGCGCAGCCATTAGGCTTAGCGCCGCTGCCTCAATGAGCGGGTGAAACTCAGCCCCTAATCGGTGAAATTGGGGCCCACCTGGATAAAACTGGTGGCTCCAGATGTCGGGTCACTTGCGTGATGCAGTCGCTCTGATTTCTTCAAGGGTCGAGTTGCTGTACCACGATCACAAGCGAAAAGTCACGAAGCCGATGCACCATGCGTCCGCTTGCGAGAAGCAACGTCTAGCGTTCCTCTTGTTAGAAGCAGAGTGGCCTCATCCATAGTGAGAAAGTGTGTCATTGATGAAGGTAGAATCGCCTGGCGGGTTGCAGATTCTGCAGAGGTTTGCGAACTGAGTAGCTCACGTGGGACCTACTAAATTCGAATGGTTTGCGAGATGGGAGTAACCAGACGCTGTATATTCTGACAAATTTTTGGGCTGCGACTGACGCGTCGGAGCAGACGTATTGCTTGTAGGGCGTCGGTGCGGATGACAATTTTGGCTGTAGATAGTAAGGTTGTGACGGATAGAGAGCCAAGCGCGTCTTGGACGGCAACCAGCGCAGCACAGAAAGAAGAAGGAGGTTCTGCAAATTGATATCTGGTTTGGCTATTAAGCGCCGGCTTACAAGGACAATGAATTGCAGTTGTCGTTTCACGTCCGTCAGTGCTGGCGTCTACATATACAATTATTGAGCCTTGGGGCAGCTGGTATCTTGCTCTGCGATCCTTTCACTAGGGGATGATGCCGCATAAGATGTGGTTGGTCTATGAAGGTCAGTAGGTTTGTTTACGGCTGAACAAAATTCTATGGAAGAAGAACTGGCGATGGCGGCGTCAATATGGTGTGCGATGTAGCATAGGCCCGGAGCGCTCGCGATGAGTGCGAAAGGGCCCCCTTAAGGCTACGAGCATCCCGGCCTTTGTACCAATTCATCTATGTGTTGAGCTGAGCGTTCTTTTGTAGTGCCACGACCGGTGTGATGCGGAGGAGACAATTGATGGTTCTCATAGTCTATTTACTGCTTCTAGACGATCCCATAGGTAAAGATAGATTGTCCTGATCAATATGCTCTAGCTGTAGGAACTAACCACATTTCTTTATTTCTGGTTTGCTTAATATGGGTGTTTTTTGCAAGTTCTACCAAATTACCGACATAATTTTCATTGCTTTGCGAAGCACTTTTGAAGCGCATTAAAAGCCTGTAATCGCGTAAACGAGGACTGGTAGGATTTCGTATTTCAAAAATAGGCCACTCGTAGGGAAACAATAAGGGGCACCAGCAATGCATCTCACAGCTTATTTTGGAGAAGATGAAACTTGGTCAAGTTCGTGATACCATTGGCACCCCAAATGATAATACAGTATTGTAAGAGAGGTAGAACTAAAGAGTTATACACTAACAGCCTAATTTTAACAGGAATAATGGTGCATAGGCGTTATATCACTCCAACAACTGAAGGTATTTTAGATTGGATATAATCAACATGATCATTTCAAGTCAAGTGCCTCGAAAATAATACACCAAAGATTTTGACAGGATCCGCTATCTCCACGGGATCGTGGTTTACACGTAATTTAATGGCCTAAACATTACCTTCCCTTTCGGCAAGTACAACACTATTTTAGCCTTTTTAGGATTAATCTTAAGACAAGACAATTAGCTTTTGCCCATGTATGTCATGCATCAAATGTTCTACCCCGCCGGGGTGGCGGAGTGGTTACGGCGCTCGACTACTGTTCCCAAGGACGCGGGATCGAATCCCGGCCTCGGCGGCCGCTTTTCGATCGAGGCGAAAAGCAAGGCGCCCGTGTGCTGTGCGTTGTCAGTGCACGTTAAGAAACTCCAGGTGGTCGAAATTTCTGAAATTCTCTCATAGCCTGAGTCGCTTTGGGACGTTAAACCCCGCAAACCAAACCAAACCAAATGTTTTACTTGCTTTTTCTTCATTATCATCATCTGAACTGAAGTATCATCGCCGTAAGATACAAATGTGCAATCAGGTTTGCAATGCACAATATCATTTAGATAAATTGAAAATAAAAGCGAACCCAATATGCTTCCCTGGGAGACCCCTGTGCAAATATTCTGTACTGAAGACAAGGAACATACTGTGTTCTATGAGAGAGGTATTCCATTAAGTGTAGTGCTGATCCGCGGATACCGTAAGTTTCCATTTTATGTAAGGGAATTTTGTGACTTAAAAAATTAAACACTTTTGTAAAGTCTATGTGTATGCCTGCAACTAGATCCTCATTTTGAAATTTACTTACTATCATTTTTTTGTGTGTAAGTAGCGCTGTTTCTGCAGATCTGTTCTTTCAAAAATCGCGCTGAAAGTCAAGAACATCATGCTTGTTAATATATTACAGGAATCTACCATGCAGTAACTTCCCTATACGTTAGAGAATACCGGTAATATAGATATAAGGCGGTATTTTTGGATAAAAGATTTGTCGCCACTTTTAAAAACCAGTATTACTCGAGCAGTGTGGAGTTCTTTCAGAAATACGGCGGTATATATTATTAAATTGTAAATCTGCGTAATGGCTGGGCATATAAGGTGAAGAACATGTTAAATGGGCGCTATTTGGAGGCCACTTGTGTCCACTGACTTGCTATTTTTCATTGTGGTAATTGTGCGCATACACGAGAAAACTTCTGCGCAGCTTGTCGGAGCAACCAAAAGTGATGATGAACTGTTGCTACCTTTTAAGAATGTAATGTAATCTTAATTACTGGCTATGTGACCCTGAGAAGCTTGTTGAATAAAACAGTTGTTAAAAGCGTCAGCTAAGCTAGTGTCATAAATACGCTTTCCCTCATGCTAAGAGTTATCACGAGTATCAGGGATATTTGGATGAAATAAGGAGTTTATTTTCTCCCGATAAGATCCGACCATTTTTCAGTCGAACTCCAAAATGTATTTGTAAAATAATCTTCTCGAGCGATCTTCAGTTTTGATGTAAGATTATTTCTGTACTTTTTGAATTGGCCAAAGAAGTTTTCATTTTTTGTTTTTGCAAACTGTGCGTACAGGCTATTTTTGTGTTTTATCATTTGGAGCAACTCAGACGTTACCCAAGGTTTCTTAGCTCTAGATGGCGCGTCTACTTTGTTAAGTGGAAAGTGCGCGTCATATACAGTCCTAAATGAGGTGATGAAATTATAGTGAGCAGTATCGTTACTATCCGCCTCAAAAACATTATTCCAAGTCTGCTGGCTAATAGCATGACAACAGGAATCAAGGCTTTTATTAGGTATAGATTGTGTATAAATTGTTCATAGAGGGTGGACAGCGCAAAAAGACATCAGAAGTACACAAACGATGGCCTCGTCTTTTGCGCTTTCTACCCTCAATGGAAAGCGTCACTTTTAGCCAGTTATAAATTATTCGCCCTTTCTTTTTGTTAACATGCGTGGGCTTGTAAACTAGCATGAGGATTCCAAGATGATCCCTAATATATGTGTAAACGACCGCCGCAAAAAAACCGCAAATATCTGTGTAAACATCCGCCGGAGCCTCGGTTACGCGAGCGGACCAATATCGTCGCCTAGCTGGAGGCACCGGCCTTGCTGGAGGTTCCAGCGTTTCGAACCGGTCAGCTGCTCGCTTTCCGGTCGATTCCCTCGACACCGCGAACCTGCGCGAGATCATCCGCGAAGTTGTCCGAGATGAGATACGGCAGCTGCTTCCGCGGTACGGTACGGCATCCTGCGCCCTCACGGAAGCTGTCCGCGAAGGAGTACAACGTGTCCTTTACCCACAGTGCTCCGTTGCTTCACCTGCTCTGCCCGTCGAGACATACGCGTCCGTCGCTCGTCGCTCGCCGCCGCCTGTTCGTCGTCAATACATGTGTGTACTGCCCCGTACCCCTGCGTACGATCTTCGTCCGCAGCAGCGCTGGATGAGCAAGGTGTGGAGGACAACCGACCAACGCCCGCTATGCTTCCACTGCGGAGAAGCAAGGCACGTCTGCCTTCGCTGCCCTTACCGTGAGCTTGATCTTCGCGGCTTCCAGCGGAATGCTCCCCGCCCGGGGTTGGATGAGCAGCCCCGTGATATTGCGGAATATCTGCGCCATTCACCACCGCCCAACCGGTCTTCAAGTCGCGACCTGCGCTCGCCACCGCCCCGCCGGTACGATTCTCCCCTTCGCAGCAATCGGCGGGAAAGCCTCTCCCCCAGCGCTGCCAACTAAAAAATAAAAAAAACGCAATAGGAACTCCAAAACCCGCTAAAAGCCGCTAAATGTATTTTTGTGCCAAAAAGTTCATTTTTGTATACTTTATTCAGATTCAAAGCAAATATTACTAATAATAAAAAAAATGAATTTTTTTTTCCGACTAAAGACCGTTTTGAATATATTATTTATTGACTAGGGGCTGCATACTATACGTTAAAGTTCTAAAAACTATTCTTTTTTTTTAAGTTTCTGAAATGAAAAGTACTGACTAGACACTGCTGAGTCCTGCCTGACTGCAGGCACAGTCACAGAAAGATGTCTGCTTCATCTGCAAGCGACTGACCACTCGTACCGCTGGTACCAGGTACAGGTGGGCTTCCTGCGCTGTTGGCAGCGCACGCCTCCATCGTGCGATCTTTTGAACTACATTTGGTGGCAGTTCGTAGTCTGAGCAGCATTAACCCTGCAGGTTCGATGATTAGGTTCAAAAGTGCAGCAGAAATCGAGTCACGGTGTGTTCCAATGTTCCCCACTGTAGCATAGCGGCATCTCAGCGACGTCATGCGCTCACATGGTGACGTTTTCTCGCGGAAACGACTAGAATTTTAAGACACGTTTGCGGTTCTGAAAGAAAATATTGCCGCATAGAAGACGACGCCAAAGATGATGACTGGCCCCACAAGCGCGAGCCTGGAATGGAAGGAAGTTTGAACGCAAGACTCGTCCTGGTTGACTTTAAACCCATCCTATCTTTGGGTCCTCCTTGGCGTTCTATCGAGACGTGACACCGGTGCAGCGCGCTGGGGTATGCATAAGACAACTTCTGGCAGCCCACAGCGGATCCCAGACATTGACACGCCTGTCCATCGCGCTAGCCGCCGCCTTCTAGGCCTAGCCCCGGAGTACAACAATCTACAGAGCGACTCTTCAAACGCCCACGTTCATCAGGTCTCCCAAGCCATGGCACATCCCAACCCTACGCCGCTGACTCCTCAGAACACCAGGGTGCCAGAGTGCGTTCGCGGGGAAGCGTTTGAAGATGTGGAGGACTGGCTTGACCAGTTTGAGCGGATGGCCAAGATTAATCAGTGGAGCGCAGATAACAAGCTTTGCAATGTTTATTTTGCCCTTCAGGATAATGCTAGAACGTGGTTTTAAAACCACGAGGCCAGCTTATCCACATGGAATGACTTCCGCCGCCAGCTCGTAGACACCTTTGCGAAAACTGATCGACGAGGCAATGCGCTGCGCCTGTTTGAAGTGCGCGTCCAGAAGCCGAATGAGAGCGTGGCTATGTTTGTGGAAGACATGGCTCGCCTTTTTCGCCGTGCCGACCCTGATATAAATGAGCCAAGGAAGTTACGCCATCTCATGCACGGTGTCAACGAGCAGGTGTTTGCCGGCTTAGTACAAAACCCACCCAAAGCCGTGAGTGAGTTCATTAAGGACTCTACGGCTATAAAGCGAGCCCTCCAAGATCGGTTCCGTCAGTACAACCGACCTGTCAGCTGTGCCCTGACGACTGCGGCGGCGCTGACTGCAACAGATCAGACCACTCTTCAAGACATGATTAGAGAAATCGTCATTGAGGAGCTGCAGCGAATTACGGCTACGAAAGCTCAGTCGTCAGAGGACCTCATGGAAGCTGAGGAGTGAAATTCGGTGCTCCCTATCACCGTTTGCACCGTGCAACGAGTTACCTCCAGTCGACAACGCGGCAGCCATTTCCGAACCATACCGTGTTCAGCAAGCGGTCAACTACACGGTCCACATTCCTGCACCTTATCACGGGCCGCAATCCGAGAGCTATGCCCCGGTCCTACGTAGCCCGCCTCCAGACCACTCCCCACCGGGCTCACCAAGCCGTCAGGAAACGCGATTCTTCCAGGGGCTCAGTGAGCGCCTTCCAGGCGCTCTCAACCACGCCGTACGAACAGGTGGCGCAGTTATGACAGCCGACCACTCTGTTTCTACTGCGGACAACCTGACCACGTGTATCGATACTGCCGCTACCGCGAAGAGGGGCAGGCCTTTCTGCCTGCTTCTGCTCGCCGCCGCTTCGGCGCTGACACTGCCGAAACCATCGCTTATAGATCCTTTTTAGTTTTGAAACTACACCTCCAAAAGCAGCCGCGCTTTGCGCCTAGGCACTGAGATGGCGCTGCGGTCGAAGTTTGCTCCACGCCGGCTACGCGCCGATACGGCAGCGCGGCCGATGCTGCGGTAGCATGCGTGCACCAATGCAGTGTTTTTCTTTTTCATACAATAACGTTGTTTTTCTGTGTTAGTGTCTGCGAATCCTCAGCTGCACTGCACATGTTACCCTGCTGTTCAATGTGGGCGCCGGCATTGGTCATGAATTAATAATCGATTTACAAGTACCGTGCGCTGCCGGACATTTATCGAGGGCAACAATTTCAAAATATTCATTCAGAAGGTAGATGGTGATTTCCAGTTATCTTTTGCAGAATGTGTCACGACTGAGGAAACATATTATAATGCGTTTTGAGCCATAATATTTCAGCAGGAGCCGCCGTAACTGGGAGAAGAGACACTTCTCTCCGCCACCAAATGGCCGTGTGTCATGCAACTGGGAGACAACGGTACCCCAGAGAGCCAAATTGTTGCGAACAGCATGAAGCGTGTGCAACACGTACTTCTGGGAAGAGGTTATATTACTAAGTTCTACAAACATGCGTTCACCGAAGAAGTGGTCAAAATCTAGCGACCGGCACGGTGCCTCAGGTGTCATACATTTCCTAGCATATGACCTTATTGTACATCTGTATACATCAGGAACGGCAAAATTTTAAACATAAGAACCGCCAAAGTTGCACTCAGTGACACATGAAAGCGATGTGCGAAAGATACCGAGTAAATCAGACCAGTGAAATTTAATCAACTGATTGGGAAAAAAAAATCCGCTTTATGGTTACATAGAGATCGGCAGCTCTGGATGAAAATGTGCATTGATCATAGGCTAGTTTTTTTTAATGCAAGAATATTACTAAGACTAAGAGCTAGCGCCGCAGTCCGCGAAGTCAGTTGTGGAATATTACGCCGCGGACAACTGGTGTCGACATTGCCCATATAGATCTGACGTCACTTCGCTAGAGATGTAGAAACGATTTTGCACGTTTTGGAAACTATGCAAGACTCGTTGGACCTTTAACAGCGGAGGGACTGTCTGCTACAAACAGGACGAATTTTTTTTAAAGATAAAAGGGGTCTAAAGCTTTTGAAAAGGATGAAGGTTTAAAAAACAAAGTGCACTACGTTAACCCATGAAAAAAGTGTGCTTCGCGGCGATAATTTGAAGAGGCTGACTGATTCGTGCCGTTTTATCAAGCAGAAAAACAGAAACAAATTAACCAACTCAGGAAAGGGGCGAAGAAAGCGCCAAAAACTCTTATGAAAGTATACAAGACCTGTCAGGTTAGAATATATACCAATAACAGGAGGTGTGTCTATCGTTTATAAGGCAGTCCTTTAGTCGCCTCAGGCCTCGGGTTCAAAATGCATCAACTGTCATAGGCTTCACACATACGCCTCACAAAAATTTTTCGGGTGGCGTGTGTGCTATTGCTGAAAACAATAATGATGAGGAAAACGTTAATTTGTACGGAACGCAATAAAAAAGTAGTGAGCATAGTGAGAACGCACTCGCTTCCAAGGCAACCTACCTAGATCACGTCGGAAAATCTAAAAGTAAGGGTGACACTGATGCTCCCTCTGTTAAGACGCTATAGCGTTTCGCACATACAGGCAATATTATAGCTTGTCACTTTTCTTTTCTTTTTACTTTTACAATTTTTACTCACCGATACTTAGCATCTGCTAACATTGTCTTTCCATTCGGTGCAGTACACATCTTAACGCAGGTTTCATTATTTAACTATTTCAATAATTTAATTGATGAATTGCACACTCTGAAATTTACCTAATTAGCATCATAGAGCATTGGCTTCCATTCTGAGCATCCTGACATCGTTGAACCCCCTTTTTCATACTTTTTTTTTATTCCTTTAATTCCCCGTTCAATTAACTTCAGTGATTTCGTTAACTCGCTATCGTCTACCACAAACCAATCGGTCATCATTCACTAGAACTAAAGGTTACCACGGTACGATTTCTTTTACTCAGGCTCCCTATTATTTCCGAAGCGCGGTGCGGACTACAACTACTACGCCGACGAATTTTCGACCGGAGTACTTGCATAACCTATCGCGTAACACCTAACGCGACTGGAAAGACAGAAACACCGTTGAGTGTTGTAGCACGCGGTGGTACCTGTCATTATTTGCACGTATACGTAGTATATGTACGTAGGCATTAAAACCAAATGGCAAAATTCACGCGCAAAAAAGGTGACTGTTCTGCCCAAAGCGATAATAATCGCAGACGCCCATTTTTTGCTGAGAACCAATCGTCCTTACTGTCCCGGCACTCAAGCCCATAAACATATAAAGCGCAGATAATGACACCACAGAGCGCGAGCAACGCTTCAGAGCAGTTCGGTAAGAAGAGTGGAGCGCGGCGCTTCTGTAGCAGACGACACTCTTCCTGGCGCAAAGGTCGACACTAGCGCCGCGGTGGCGGGAGCAGCGGCGGGCTGCCTGCTCCCTACGGGCGCGCCGAGGAGATGCGGAACTGAAAAGGATCTATAAACGTTGGCCCAAACCGAGGACGGCCTTCCGGTCAGCAGGGAAACCGAATCCCCGGGCTTCCGCCGCCGCTCCTCCCCATCGCCACAGCGTTATTCTTCGCCGATGCGTCGAGGCATTGCTGACGTTAGCGGACGGCGGTGCCCTAGCCCTCGCCGAGGAAACTAACAGCCGCAACCTCGCGAGGGGAGGTTGCACACAGTCGAAAAGTGACAAAACCCTCATCCCCGCCGCAACTACCGACAACCCGTGCTTCTGACGCCGCCATTAGCATTGACATTGCCGCACTACCACCGAAAATGCCGCCTACATTACCGCCGAAAATGCCGCACCAGATGAGCAGCCCCGACGACGAAGCTGACACCGCCGACCTTACTGCACTTCCGCCGCACTTCCGCCGCAAATGCCGAAAGAGACGAGCAACCCAGATAACGTTAGCGCTGACCTCGCCGTTTCCTTTGATGGGCTGGAGGTACATGCCCTGGTGGATACCGGGGCGGACTTTTCAAGTATTATCCATACACTGGTTGACACGCTGCGCAAAGTAAAAGCCGAATGGACTGGGCCAGTAATAAGAAGTGCTGGGGGCAAGCTACTGGCACCGACAGGGAAGTGCACTGCCCGGATAGGAATAGGAAACGCAGTGTTTGTTGGCAGCTTCGGTATTCTCCCTGACTGTTGCAAAGACCTCATCTTGGGCATGGACTTTCTGCGTCTTCATGGGGCTGTAATCAGCATTCGTGAGAGCGTCGTTGCCTTCACCAAGAATCATGAAGACCTTGGTTATGCGGAAGTACCACAGATGCCCTTACGCGTCGCCAATGAGACGGTGACATTACCTCCGCGATCATGCTCTCTTGTTGAAGTGAAGTGCGACATGGCGCATACCGGCGATGATATCGCCGAAAGGGCAGTCACCCTGGTACTAAGCCGAGGTGTTTCTATAGCTCGAGGGCTAGTCAGCTTAACCAATGGGCAGACCGAAGTGCTGCTGACAAACTTCAGTGACGAGTGTCAGCAAATTCCGAAAGGCACAACTGTGGCCTTTTTCGACAGCCTCCGAAATGCGCAGCACTGCTGCTTACTCCAACAGAGAGGAACAATGTGCAAGACGCCCGTAACCATCGTCGATGTGAGTCCAAATTTGTCTTCTTCAGAACGGGATCGTCTTTTGGACCTCATAAATCAATTTCGAGACTGCTTTGCTTCCGAATCGCGGATCGGCCAAACGCCTTTGACAAAACATCGAATCATCACGGATGACTCGATTCGCCCGATTCGACAAAATCCTTACCGTGTAGCTCCGAAAGAACGTGAAGCTATTCAGCGCCAGGTGGCCGAAATGCTTAGAGACGAAGTTATCCAGCCTTCACAGAGCCCCTGGGCTTCCCCCGTGGTACTTGTTAAAAAGAAGGACGGCAGCTTACGATTTTGCATATACTACCGCAAGCTCTACCAAGTAACTAAAAAAGACGTGTACTCTCTTCCTCGCATCGACGATTCCCTTGATCGCCTATGAAATGCACGTTATTTCTCAACAATGGACTTGAAAAGTAAATATTGGCAGATAGAAGTAGACGAGAGAAATCGGGAGAAGACAGCATTCGTCACTCCCGACGGATCGTACGAGTTTAAGGTCCTTCCGTTCGGTCTATGCTCAGCGCCAGCACCATTTCAGAGGTTGATAGATACTGTGCTCTCGGGACTTAAGTGGCAAACATGCCTGGTGTATCTTGACGATGTGATTGTGTTTTCGGCCACATTTGAAGAGCATCTACGCCGTTTGCTAGCTGTGTTTCAGGCTATACGATCTGCGGGCCTCACACTAAAACCCGAGAAGTGCCACTTCGGTTACGAGGAGCTGCAGTTCTTAGGTCGCCTCGTTAGCCAAGAAGGTGTCCGGCTTGATCCTGAAAAGCTCTCCGCAGTCGCCAAGTTTCCAACACCTACGGACAAACAGACATTGTTGCGCTTCCTGGGTCTTTGAGCCTATTACTACCGGTTTATTGCTGGCTTCTCACGAATTGCCTGGCCATTAACTTCACTGACGCGTGACAACGCTGTCTTTCGCTGGGGTAAAGAACAGCAACAAGCTTTTAATGAGCTGCGGAGGCGTTTACAGACACCACCTGTCCTGGCGCACTTTAATGACGACGCCCCTACACTGCTTCTACGGATGCCAGCAAAGTGGGCGTAGGTGCTGTGCTGGTGCAGCGCCAGGATGATGTGGAAAAAGTAATTGCTTACGCCAGCAGGATCCTATCTAAAGCGGAAGCGAACTACTCGGCGACCGAAAAAGAATGCCTTGCAGTGGTATGGGCGGTTATGAAGTTCCGCCCTTATTTATACGCTCGCCCCTTTCAAGTCATTAGCGACCATCACTCTCTTTGTTGGCTGACGAATCTAAAGGACCCTTCGGGGAGACTCGCGCGTTGGAGCCTTCGATTACAAGAATTCGACACGGCAGTTATTTACAAATCTGGAAAGAAGCACACGGAAAGCGAGCGCCGGTCGAACCTTCCACTATGATCGATGAAGACGCTGCGTTTTTAGGTGTCATAGATGACGCAACGCCCTCCCAACAGCAGCGAGAAAACCAGGAATTGCTCTCTCTTATGTATTTCTTGGAAAAGCGAACTACGGTTGTGCCTAAGATATTCGCCCGAGTAATCTCTTCATTCTTTATTCACAACAACGTACTTTACAAGAACTTTCACCCTGGGGGAAACAGTCATCTACTCGTCAGCCAACCGCCGGTCACCTAGGCTACACCGGCACGTTGGCTAGAGTCCAGCACGGATACTACTGGCCAAAACTGCCGGCGACAGTGAAACACTATGTACGTACGTTCATAGACTGCCAGCGCCGTGAATCACCCCCTGTAAAGCCAGCTGGCCTACTCCACCCTCTTCAAGTGCCAACGACACCTTTTAAGCAAATCGGCATGGACCTCCTGGGACCATTTCCGACGTCCACAGCCGGGAATAAATGGATAATTGTCACCACCGATTATCTAACCCGCTACGCGGAGACCAAGAGGTACCGCCGCCGAAGCAGCTCGGTTCTTCGTTGAGAACATTGTCCTGAGGCATGGTGCTCCGGCACTCATTAAAACTGATTGAGGAACTGCATTTAAGGCCGAACTTTTGGAGACTGTTCTCCGCCTCAGTGGTACCAGTCACCGTAAAACTACAGCCTATCACCCCCAAACCAATGGGTTGACGGAACGCCTCAATAAAACCATCGCAGACATGCTTTGCATGTACGTCGACGTGAACCACAAGAATTGGGACGAAATTCTTCCCTACGTCACGTTCGCCTACAATACGACACGCTAAGACAACACTCGTATAACACCATTCAGCCTCCTTCACGGGCGACCAGTAACAACCCAGGCAGCACCAGCCATCGTCCCAATATTGGGGATTGATTGGGGATTACTGGCCCGCAAGTGGCCCAATGGCACCCATGAGCTACCAATAATGTGCAGCCGTGCTATAACATAATCATTATTGGCCCAGTGAACTTCACCCATATCCGTTATTCTCATTCAACCAGCTAAACGCGGTCAATAATGCCCATTCATATTGAACAGCTTGCCATTATTGTATTCACAATGAGACAACCTGGTCATTATTGGCCAACCAGATACAATGGTATGCCAATATCTTCCACACCATGGTATAACCTGGTAAATATTGACCGGTAAATAACAAAGGCTTCTCAATATTGAATTTATCTAGGCATACAGTGGTCAATAATGTCCAACCAACTTTGGCGGCTTCCTAATATTATAATATCTTGGTTTCTACTGGTCTATATTGTCTAATGAACCTTGATGGCTGGCCAGCATTGCACATATCATGGCATAGGTTGGGCAATAATGTTCTGCCAATATGGCTGTCTTGTCAACATTGAATATATATTGGCATGCATTGGTCAATATTGTTCTGACAGTCATGCTGGCATGCCAACAATGTATACAGGTCGGCTTTTAGTGGTCAATATTGTTTGATGGACTGTGATGGCTAACCAGCATTGGACATATCATGGCATAACTTGGTTAATATTGTCCGGCCATTATGGTTGTCTTGTTAACATTGAATATATCTTGGCATGCATTGGTCAATATTGCCCCACCAGCTTTGTTGGCATCCCAACATTTCATATATCTTGGTTTATAGTGGTCAATATTGTGTAATGAGCTTTGATGGCTGGCGAGCATTGCATATATAGTGGCATAAACTGGTTAATATTGTCCGGTCATTATGGTTGTCTTGTCAGCTATAAATAAATCTTGGCATATATTGGTCAATAGTGACCCACCTGTCATGGCGGCCTGCCAACCATGTATACATATTGCATTATATTGTTCAATATTGTTCGATGGACTGTGATGGCTAGCCAGTATTGCATCCTAATGGCATAGGTTGGGCAATAATGTTCTGCCAATAGGAATGGCTTGTCAACTTGAAGTATATCTTGACATAGATTGGTCATATTGTCCCATCAGATTTGGTGGCATTCCAATATTGTATATATCGTGGTTTCTAGTAGTCAATATTATCTAACAAGCTTTGATGGCTGGTCACCATTGCACATTTCAGGCTGCGGCGGCGCTAAAAAAAACAGTAGAAGCAGCTCTGACCGACACAGACATTTTTCAATGTGCATGTATCCCAATATAACTGTTTTTGGACTAATTTCGTCCCAACTATATTTTTCGCTAGCCCGGACATCAGTTTACGTTCAACTGTAGAAGATATTCATACGCCATACGTAATTTGGGCCACCATATATATAATGTTTTTTGGGATTAATGTACAGATTGTCTTAAAATTGTTTGACCACACAAAATGCACAGAAGCGCCCATCACGGAAAATGTAGAACATATTTTTCTGAATATAATTCCCGTGATTCACTAATTGCTGCGGATGACCTGCGATTAGATTTGACAATTTTGGTAGAGTACTCTTTTATTTACGATTTTAGGCACGATTAATTGTTATATAGAATTCTGCATATATCTTCGAGACAATTCCTGCAGACTAGAGGGCCGGATGTCGATCACGCGCGGACGTAGCTAACACAGATAGTGTTCCAAACTTTAGCCAAGTGTTGAAAAAATTCTGACAGCACGTGGAATCTACACTGCAGAAATTTGCGAAGGCGAGATTAATGCTGCTGTATGCGGTGCATCACGTATCATTATCGTTATCAACTAAACGCAGTGTCATTACCATTGATACTGTCATCATTGTCATTATCCCTAATTGCAGCGTCATTCTCGTCGCTATCATCACGGTAGACAAGGAGAATTACGTATGGTGCTAGTTTCGCGATCGAGGGTTTAGCGCAGTTGGTTAAAGCGCTAGCTTGGCTAGAAGTCCGATTCCCGGTGGAGACGATTTGTTTTTGTGATCTCGCCAAACCAGGATGATTGAAAGTGATAGACACATCAGTGCACAGATCCTGAACACATCTCGACAACAACTCTCGAGCATGGGATTTCGTTCCATGGGCCTGTATATACGCATACGAGTGCACAAGCATACACACACGCTCGAGCACACATCTGACAAGCAAGCGTTTAATAGATGCGTGTCCGCGAAAAACCACCTGCGCAGTCAAGAAACGCAAGGTATACTCAAATGCAAAGAACGCAACAGAACGTGTGAGTCGCTTGAACAAGCACCAGTGGCTACGTTTGGATAGTAAACGCAGAAACGATCGAATATATCCGGTGAATCCACATCCTGTAAACGTTTGTCCATGATTGGAAACACGCACGCGTAGCATCATTATTTCCGCCTTTTTTACGCAATAGAAAGAAACCCTACATATGATCAAGCGATAGCAGAGGTGGGAGAGATCGATCGCGCAAGCCAATCAAACACTCACTACATGTTTCGCCATTAGCTAGCTGTTTCCAGCATTCAGCATCAGCACCAACTATACCACGCCTCAGTACTAGCTGTTCTTATAGACAGATATGTTGGGCTGCTTTCAAGGCCTTCGAGTTCTAATATCTACTAAACACAAATTTGCATCTTATTCCTGTACTCTTTAGCGCTCTGCTGTGGGCTCCAGCAATAGACAGATAAAGACTGAACGACTTTGGCCATCGGTGTAGCAGCGCATAAAATATTTCAGCTCAAAAGAGAAAATACAAGCAACATATATTCTACGCTATGTCTAGCTAATTCACTTGACAAGAAAAAAAATCTGAACTGTACTGGAATGGTTCGTATTCTAATGCGACGTAAATCGCACACTGCCGAAACGTTGTGTGCATGTGGAAGATAATAAAAAAAATCAACAGCACTACATGTGGCAAGGCAAACGAAAAAAATAAAAATTTAAAACAATTACCTACAGTGCAATGAATGCGGGCTCATTGTCACCAGCATATATGGTAACAAAACTGAAATTGCATAATAACGATGTTCTTTACGGAAGTTATTTTTGTTCGAAAGCTGTAATATATGGCTCATAATGATGCATTTGACCACAGCGTTTGACAGCGCTCTCCTAAGCATTGTTCAGAAACTATTCTTCAAACATTCATTGCCTTATTATCCAACCATATAATCACCGCACCGAAGGCGTTTCCCTTCAGAGAACTAAATAATTCTACGCCATCATGTCAACCAGGCAGCTAATTGCAATTCATATATATTAAAAGTAATGCGAGTGCGTTACTTTAGCAGTTTTGAGGCATTTTTAGAGAACACCACTTTCGAAGAATTTAACACATGATTGAGAATTAGGGTTCCTTTGTGAAATATTCTGCCGCTTTCACAAGTGCTGCTTCCGCGGGCTGAAAGATGATTATACCGCGCTTCTTTCTGAGGAGTACACCTTGTCCCAAGTTCGTAGATATAGTTTCAATGTTGACCCTTGCTTTCTTTCTATTCTTTCTTTACTGCCAATTTAGTTCTTCAGATCTTAGCTCGTCGAGTATTTTGTATCTCTTGCTGCTTTATATGCCCACGCTTAGTTCTATGCGGATTTTTTCTTGCTCTAAACGTCGACCTGATTTGAAAAAAATAAAACTTAATAAGATGGGAATTTTAACCTTGAAGTACCCGTAGTTATGGTCGTTTTCGCTTTTCTTTTCCTTAATAGGAATACAGCAAGTATACGGGCTGCTGCATCGCTCAGTTGCGCGTGATGACGTTTCAAGAGCACTCCGTCATGAACCTGTGTGCCGTCTTTAGTAAAAAAGTTATGTCCATTTGTTCGAACCGAGAACGATTCCGTGAAAACTGAAGATTGTTTTACGTATGTGATTATTACTGAAACACATAGATAAAACGCATTTCGCATTAACAAAAAAAAATGTAGCGAAATTATCACGCAACTGAAAACGTTACCGAGCCAGCAACCGAGGCGACCAAAGAGCTCCGAACGCACTTCTCGTTGTTTTAGCGAAGCCGAGGGCAAAACTCTGCGCATTCCTCCTCACATGCTTGGCGCAAAGAACATATGGTTTCCATTCTCTCGTCCTTTTCTCGCCTCTCAGCCCGAGGGCCTTGACTAAAGCAATTTTCCAAACTGCTTTCAACTTCACCTCTTAGCCTTTTCTCCCTTTGAAGCAGTCATCGCGGAAGGACAACGACCTTCACTGCCCTTTATTTCCTCCCGGCTAGGCATGCGTTGCTCACAATGCCCCCCCCCCCCCGTCTACTCCCCCGCACTCTTCCCTTCCTTCCCGCCAACTTCTTCTAGGATCTGTGGGATATTCTTGGGGGGGGGGGGGGATACCGGACGCGGGTTATGCCGGCCTAATGTCGCGGCGGCACTCTTGGCGTACGGGGGAAGGGGAGATGGGACGTGGGGAGGGGTGGGGGGGAGCCAACTTTCCTGGCTGGCAGCCTTCTGAGTTCGCGCGGTCCTACGGGACCTCTTTCATTTCTCTCACCGCCTTTCGAGCTTTATGCCTCCTCTTTAGACAGATCTCAAGCAAAAGAGAGAGAGAGAGAGAAAACACAACGACCCCTCTGCCCCCTTCCAACCGTGCCTCGAAATTTGACACAAGCGGTTGATTCAGAGGCGTCCGGCCGGCCACACAATGAACACCCGCTCGAGCTCCGGCAGCTTTGGACAGCAGAACCGAAAACCCAAGCGTTGTGAAAGTTCCAATTCGTTTCAATGACCATGGCTGAATGAGGATATCTGTGAGTATCACCAGCATTTTAAGTTTGTTCATAACTGAACTGAGCTTTCTGAGATTATTTCTTGCTTTGTCTCGTTGGAAGATCGCTACTTTTTTTTACCAGGTGTAATAAAGCATCAGATCACTGGGATGTATTTGCCTGGCAACATTCATTTTGGATTGTTGCAACTGAGGTCTGCGAATCTGCGCTAGCCTTACGGTAAGATACCTTTTTTGCATGATTTGGTGCTGTATGTTGCCAGCCTTGATCATCATGTCAATAACCGATATGCTTGCAAGAACGGAAAGCCATTTATTTGGACCGCACCACGCTAGCCAATTCTGAACTGTATTTTCAGCGCACTATTTTGTATGCATCAACTCTGGTCACAAAGACAAAATTTACGGCGCTGAGGCGGCCAATTTGTATTGCAAAAGAAAAATGTGGCCCTGTAAAACATGATGCGTGTTTTGTGTGATTTTCAGTTTACAACTTCATCGCGCGTGTTGTGTGTCTGAAGTGATCAATTTCTTTTACATACTATATTCAAAACTCATGGTTAAGTTGAGCTTTCTGGAACATGATTTTTAGTTGCGAGCGAATATTTAATATTGTAATTTGCCGTTATGAATGAGCGTTTGGAATGGTCTAAATGACTTTTAGCTTATTCACGTGTTTGATCTTTCTCCTGCGCTAATACCGAGTAGTAGAAGTGTCATAAAATAGCCAGCAGGTGCACTTTTACTATCACTTATAGAAAACTAATAGCGTCTGGAAAGAAGATCTGCCGACGCACTTATTCTTACTGCTAAATTTGAATTTTTGCGGAAATAATAAAAAAAAACGTTTCGTTCAAAAATGTACTTATCCACAATTATTGATTGTTACATCGCGCAAAAAAGGGGCTTGCCTGCAACATGACACTATTTTCTACGTGCAAGAGCTTCTACTGTCAGCGCGAAGAAGTCTATGAAAAAAAAATTCTGAAAAGGGGATTCTTATTTACAGTTGCTACCATAGTTCTTATACTTTACCACACGTACAAACTTGTTTCCACAACAAACGTGATGCTAAGCTACGGATTTCTTTATTATTTCCATTTGAGTATATCATACAAACCCCAAAGCATCTGTGTAGTACGTTGTTTTGGCTGCAGCTTTGACAAATTTTAAAATGTTCTGTTTGCAATATTGATGCGGTGTACACTAATTTTAGCAGCCGCGGTCGGAGTGCGACTGCCATTTTTTGCGTCTTTTTTTTCTTTGTAGGTTCTTTTAGTTCTTGCGGCAATCTACCCTACCGAAAACTATTCAAAGGAAAGCTATTGATCTGAAGCATGCAATTATGACGACGTCTTTCTTCTACAGGTGTTCGATCACAAAGGCACTACAAGTAGAAGGGGGCAAGCACTGACTACCATTTAACGAATAGATAAAGGAATCATTTGTTTTATGTTTTCAGCGTCAACAACACATCCACATGGGAAGCCGTGCAATGCCAGATGCCGAAACCAATGTAACCAAGTTATTCTGGCCGGCCTCACCGAGTATGCAGCTTATTTCAACCTGAGTAAACGAGACAAGAAAGTTGCCTGAGGGCCAACAGGTGGTGCTTTATTTTGCATTTTTACTCCACGGTCTAGCGGTACTTCCACTTTCCAAAAGCTTTTTCTCTTAATGGCATTTATAAATGTTGCTTTTATTTCCAGGTACCATCTGCGAAAGGAAATACATTGTTATGCACGCTGCTCAAGTTCATATCTTTAAATGCTGCTGGGAGCTGCTGCCCCTACAACCGACCACAAAAGAAGCTGCGATGAACTCAGCGCCTTCCTCCAACCTGGGACCTGAGAACACCTTTCCAAGGGACGCAAAAACAGGAGGAGCACTGAAGTCTAAGAGTTCTGCCTAAATATTTCCATGCCCTGTAACCCATGCACACCTAATAAATTACCATGCAATGAACCTTTCAGCTGTATTATTTTCTGTGCATGGATATTCTCAGCATGCTTTATTTCAATAAAAAGCTACATGAAAATATCAGCACTGCATACGCATGGGATGGCTTTGTAGTTGCCTATTAGCCATAGCACGAAATAGCAACTAGCCGTAGTACTGATTATTGAAACATTCAGTACTATAATGTGCCGGATTGCCAATTGCTGTGGCTGGATGCCAATATTGCAAAACCACTGGGCAAGATTGGATTGGAAATATTAGGTAGCCGATAAATCTGGCTGGATGCCAGTTGTAAATACCCGGTGAATAAGCATGGAAACAAGATATTGGATGGCCAGGGAGCTTGGCGGGATAGCCGTGATACAACAACCAGTGAGTGAGCTTGGGTGGAAGATATTGAGTAGCCATTGAATGCCATTGAATGTCATTGAATGCCAGTAAACAAGGTAGTATGCCAATACTGGTTTTGATAGGAGAGCCAATAAAATTGGTTGGAATATATCTTGGCTCTTTCTGCGCCCCAATCAGACGCCAATATATCCCAATATTGGCGGTCCATTGACGGCGTTCTGCTTGGGAACTATGCTGGATGCAATGTTGCTCCCGAATGCCGACACCGACGATCTCGATCAGGACGCCGAGGAATTCGCTCAGAGTGCAGAGGAAGCTCGCGAACTAGAGTGTGTGCGGATCAAAAATCAGCAAGAGCATAATGCACGAGGCTACAGTCATAGACATCGACATGTTATGTACGAACCTGGCGACAACGTGTGGTTCTGGACGCCTATTCGCCGCCGTGGACTCTCCGAAAAACTATTGCGGCGATATTTCGGGCCTTATATTGTTCAGCGATGTTTAACCGACGTCACTGATGAGGTGGTGCAAGACGGGGTGTCGACCTCAAAGTGACGCCAGCAACAAGCCGACGTCGTCCACGTTGTACGTATGAAGCCGTACAACTCGGACTGACCTTGAACTCCTACTTCCTTTTATGCTCATTGGAACGATGCTTCCTGAGGAGGGGGGCAAATGCCGCATGGCTCCACAAGCGCGAGCCTGGAAGAGAAGGAAGTTTGAGCACAAGACTCGTCCTGGTTGACTATTAAACCCGTCCTATCTTTGGGTCCTCCTTGGCGTTCTATCGAGACGTGAAAATATATAGAACTACCAAAAACCCAAAAAATCGACAGAAAGGCTTAAAAACCACTAAAAATTCCGCCTCCCTCAGTACAAGATTTTCGCCCGCTAAATAGTGTAAAAACCTGCTAAATTTATCCGGAAAACCGCTAAATTGGCAATACTGCTCTCGCCTCATCACGAAAACTAAGCTGGGCGACATCTGGAGTTGGCGTTGCCGAACCCGTTCCTGTAAAGAGCCTCCTCTTGCGTTGCCCAGCTCCTCCACGCGAACCGACGCCCGTTCCGACGACCTTCCCGACGAACTTACCGATGGAGCTCCCGACAACCCTCCCGGCGCGGTGTACAATAATCTCGATGTTGTGATCAATGGATACAACGCGACGGCACTCGTTGACATCAGTGCAAACTATTCTGTTATGAGTGGGGAGTGGGGAGCTATGCTGCCGACATCGCAATGTAACGACGCAGTGAGATGTCTCCGGTATCAGAACCGCTGGAGGCCACCTCATAAAACCAATCGGCAGATGCATAGTTCGTATTGAGATTAACGGCCTCACGTGCCCCGTCACTTTCGTCATAGAACCGAATTGTTCCAGAGACATTATTCTCGGCATGAATTGTTTCAGCGATTGTAGCGCTGTAATCGACTTTGCCGACCGCCGCCTCACTCTTTGTCGACCTCGAAAACCACGGCGCAAACAAAGCCCAAAGTTTACACGACACGCGTCTTGGCGGAGCACGTGACTGCCTCAGTATAGCGCGCTTCTCTCTATCACGTCCGACCATGTTGCTTCTGGGGAAGTTCTACTGGAGGGAAGTGTTCAGCAGCTTCTTGGGGCCTTGATGTTGCTCGAGGTCTCGCGCAGCTGGACACTGGCTGCGCAAATGTCCTACTCACCAACTTTTGCAGCACTCTGCAGCACCGTGACAAAGGTACGGCTCTTGGTATGATCGAGAGCATTACCGCCTCAAGTTGCTGCCCTGTCCGAAAGTGCTTTCTCTTCCTTCTCTTCGCAGCAGAATGGTGCACCTTTGAGTGTAAGCATTGCGCCAAATCTTTCTGCGAGCGACTGAGACAAATTCATAGCACTGCTTCCGGAATTCTAAGACTGCTACTCCACGTCATCCGGAGTTTGCCAGACAACCATTGCCAAACATAGAATCATTACCGATGACGCTACTCACCCTATTCGTCAGTCACCTTACAGAGTTTCAAACAACGTCAAGTCATTCAGAATCAAATGCGCGGAATGCTGACCGACGATATAATCCAACCCTCGCACATTCCAGGTCAAGAAAAAGGATGACACTCTTCGGTTCTGTGTTGACTATCGCCGCCTCAACAACGTCAACAAGAAGGGTGTTTATCCCCTTCCTCGCATTGATGACGCACTTGATCATCTAAAACATGGTCTTTAATTTTCATCCGTGGTTCTGAAAAGTGGTTACTGGCAAATCGAAGTTGATAGCGTGACCGAGATAAGACTGCTTTTATCCCTCCGTATGGCCTGTACGAGTTTAAAGGGATGCCGTTCGACCTCTGTACCACCCGGCAACACTTCAGCGCGTTATGGACGCCGTCTTGGCCGGGTCCAAGCAGCAAACCTGCCTGGTCTACCTTAACAATGTTGTAATCTTCTCAAGCACGTTGCCCGATCATCTTCTCCGCCTGAAAGCAGTACGACAAGCTATAAGAAGCTCAGGCCTCACTGTGAAGCAAACAAAGTGCCAGTTTGCTTATGATGAAACTAAAATTTCTTGGCCTCATCGTCAGTAGCGCAGGCGTCCGTTCAGATCACGATAAAACAGCCGCCCACGCCTCCTTCTCTGCACCCTTGGACAAGAACGCCGTACGGAGGTTTCTGGGTCTCTGCACTTCCTATAAGTGCTTTGTTCCCAATTTTTCTCATGTCGCTCAACCACTGACTTATCTCACGAAGGAGAATGTCGCCTTCCAGTTGTCGGACGAACAGCAGCGTGCATTCGACCGCCTTAAAGAGAGCCTACAGACCTCCCCTCTACTCAGGCACTTTGACCAGGACGCCGAGACTGAAGTTCATACAGACGCTAGCAACATTGGCCTCGGAGCCATGCTCATTCCGAAACAGCACAGCACTGAACATGTAATTGCTTACGCAAGTCGGATATTATCGGAGACAGAGACTAACTACTCAACCACTGAAAAAGAATGCCTCACTGTAGTTTGGGCGATAGCACGATTGATAAGGCAGCGCGGCAGCGGCACGACACTGAACTCTGTGTAACCACCCATCTGGAAGGTCAAGAAGGCACTATACCACGCGTCTTGCGCGTTCTACCATTGTTGCGCAATACACCTTCGCAACAATGTGTTATACAAAAAGAACTTTGCAGCGAGTGTGAGGTCTTGGCTACTGGTTGCTCCGGCTGACCTACGTAATAACATTATGGACGCCTGTCGTGACGACCCAACATCCGGACATTTGGGATACCGCCGAACACTCGCACGAGTTCGTTCTAAGTACTACTGGCCTCAGTTTGCTAAGACTGTTCGTCACTATACCAGGACCTGCCGTGAATGTCAAAGACGTAAGACTCCGCCCGTACAACATGCAGGACATCTTCACCCTATCCCGCCGCCTATGACTCTGTTCCAGCAGGTAGGCATGGACCTGCTCGGACCTTTTCCTACGTCCAACTCGGGACACCCGCTGGATTGCTGTTGCCACGGATTATCTCACGTCATCATCATCACCCTGACTATACCCACTGCAGGGCGAAGGCGTCTCCTATATTTCTCCACTTAACCCGGTTCTGTGCCAGCTGCATCCACTTGACCCCTGCGAACTTCTTAACCTCATCCGCCCACCTAACCCACGCGTCACGCGGCATGCCAAATCGCAAGATTTACATTTTGCAACAGCAGCTGATGTAGCGAAGTTTTTAGTCCAGTCCATCGTCCTCCGTCACGGTGCTCACGAAGTCTTGATCACCGATCGCCGTGCCGCGCTTATGTCCCAGCTAATGGCCGAGATATTGCCTTTAAGCAACACGCACTACCGCAGAACTACTGCATACTACCCCAAAACGAACGGGCTCACTGAGCGCCTTAATAAGACTATGGCCGACATGATATCTATGTATGTGGACGTCGAGCCCCGTACATGGGAAGCTATTCGTCCCTACGTAACCTTCGCTTATAACACCGAAACTCAGAAAACAACTGGGTATTCGCCATTCCACCTGGTGCATGGCCGAGAGGTTATTACCATGCTTGACGCCATGCTTCTCCATGAGCCGGAGGCCTACTCTTACGACGATGTCCAACTGGTAACCACGCACGCGGAAGAAGCCAGACAGTTGGCAAGACTACGCATCCAAGACCGCTAGCGCGTCGATGCACGCTGGTACAACCACAAGTATTGTGAGCTTCATTTCGAACCTGGTGATAAAGTGTAAGTGTGGAGTCCCGTTCGCCGTCGCGGTCTCAGCGAGAAGCTCCTTAAACGTTACCTTGGCTCATACGAGGTCGTTCGCCGCATAGGCGACGTAAATTACGAGGTGTTTCCGATTGTACCGAGTACATCTCGTCGGCCTCCTCATTCTGAAGTGGTGCATGTGGTTCGCCTCAAAACTGACTGCGAATGCTAGGGCCATGTATTCCTTCTCTGCGCTCTGCTGCCGCTTTAACGTTTCACTTATGCCGGAGCACACATCGCGACGATGCGCCTTTCGGGGTAGTGTCACCGTGTCCGTGAAAAGGAGTGATCAGCTGCGGCGATAGCTACGAGATAAAGCATTATTTAGGCCTCCTAGCCGATTACAGCACGTGTTAATCTGCAGGCTGCAGCAATGTTGTGCATGGTGCCTTGAAAGGGTGTGTGGCGGACTTTATATCCTCATTACGCATGTTTGAGGTATGTTTCTCTCCAGAATATTTAAGCAGTGTTAAACGAAAGAACATATGCACTAACCTAGTTGATACCTTGATGCCGGTTCCTTTCTATGTGATGGTTTAAGCGGGAAACGCATGTGAGCGAAAAAGTGAGCGAAGCGACAAAGCGGCGCGGCGTAAGCGATCATGGTTCGCTCCGTCGCCTACTGGGGAAGACGCATGCACGCGACAGCGCGAACCGAGCGAAACGGCGACAACGCTCTGTGTAGGTTGTGTAGCTGGCATTTGGCTGGCATAGTGGCTTAGTACACCGCAAAACAATTGCCAAATCCAACAACAGTCATAACGATTGCAAGAATTAACGTTACTTTGCGACAACATGGCAAAGTAAAATGTATTTACAGCAAACCGTATCGAATGTGTGTGAACTTTCATTGTAATCAGCACGAATAGTCACGTGACCCCTTGGTTCTATTGTTGTTTAGGTTGCGATTAGACGTTATTTGAATCCTTGGCTATCCACCATTGTTCATACAAAGCGAAATGTTTACGCGGTAATGCACAATCACAATGCAACACAGCAAAATAAAGAAAGCATGCGAAATGAGCGGCAGTGACGTACGGTTACTTCCAGGCGAACGAGCGAAATTTTCTATTTCGGCAGATCCGAGCGACGAGCCAAGCGACACATGCATTTCTGTTCGCGCGAAGGCTTCGCGCGATGCGTGCCGCGGTCGCGTTCGCGTTCGCGTTCGCGTGAGTTTTCGCGTGCATGCGATTCAGCCTTTACAGTCATGACTCGGGACAAGATGTCCTCAAATGGGTGAAGAAAATGCCAGTAAAAGCCTCCGTAAAGTAATTTTTGTTTAAACTCCCACACAAACACCCTGTCAATAAAAACGTGTTCATGAGGAAGCTATCTTCGTATCTGCATCAACCAATCGCATTTTTTGCAACAGACCTGAAACAATAGAGCACGCTTAGAATGAATGTTGGGACGCTAGTTTCTACTAGGACATCATTCAGAGAACCTTGCCAAACGATTTACTAATCATGCCTCATGGCATTTGCTATTTATCGGTGTAGTCGACACAGTCGTTAAGCAAACGCAAGGGAACAGATTTATTGCCCCTTCGTTTCGTTAACACTCGCTCGAACAGCGTACAAAAGACACACTGCCCCAAGGGGACCGTTTCGGGGGTGGCGTAGTCCACTCGGTCCCTCTCACCACATCCACCAGGTGTCCAGACTGGAGTGGCCGAGTAATGTGAGAGCGGCGCCACAGCAGAGCAGGGCACCTCTGTTAAATTCGAGGCGGGACCCCGGAGAGTGTCTTAGCGGCTTTCCTCCATGGGCCGAAAATGCGTGGCGTCTCCGTCGACAATACCGATCAGTAGTGTGAGTGGAGTACGATATGAATTATAATGGTTCTTAGTCTCCGCAGCCTTTGGAGGACAAGAATGCATGTTATTCTCGCGGATAAAAATGTTCGCTCTACGCGTGAAGATATTATTGACAGTATGACATGTATCTGCGCCGTAACAGACGAAGGCAAGTCCCCGTGTCGAAACTTAAGCCGGGCTTGCGAACTAAGGCTCCATCTCTACCCTTATTCAGTGCTCTTTCATGCTATGTAGCCGCCTTCTTTCGCTCAGTCTGCCTTTTTCCTTTAGAACAGGCTTACCTTTCTTTCCACTTGATTCGAGAATTATTACTTCAGTAACATAAAATAAACTTCCTCCTATGCTCTCATTTGCATCATTGGCGGTTGACTCCTTTATTATGTTCTTCATAACGAAGCCCCTCATTTGGCTTGCATTTGTTGCTAACGAGGGCTTCGAATCTGGCGGAACTGACGTGATATCTTAGCGTAAGAGGGTTATCACAGCTCCCGCTCTCTCCGTTAGATTACGCTCTACGTGGCGCCGGCGGTATCACATAAATCACCGTGGGTACAGGTGGAGGTCGTGGGTACAGTTCCCAACGGCGACATGTGCTTATTTTTTCTTAGTTCAGTTCAGTTCAGTCGTTCAGTCGTGTCTGACTCTTCGGGATCCTATGGACCATATCACGCCACGCTTTCTGGTCTCTCACTATCTTTCTAACATCACATAACTTCATCTGCAGCACCTCGAAGATGCCATCTAACCACCGCGTTCACTGCCTACCCCTTCTCCGGTGACCCTCAACCTTTCCCAACGTCACATCTTTCTCCAGCGACCCCTCTCTTCTCATCAGATGACCAAAGTAGCTGAGCTTTAACTTTAGAACTTGACCCTCCAATGAGCAGTCAGGGTTTATGGTCGACAATATCGACTGATTTGATCTTCTGGCAGTCCAAGGAACTCTCAAGAGTCTCCGCCAGCACCACAATTCAAACGCGTCAATTCTTCAATTCTTCGGCGGTCAGCCTTCTTCACAGTCCAACTCTCGCATCCATACATCACAACTGGAAAGACTATAGCACGAGTTATACGGATCTTGGTTGCCAGTCTAATGTCTCTGCTCTTTACTAGGTGGTCAAGGCTAGCCATGACTCTCTTTCCCAGAAGCAGGCGTCTCCTAATTTCATGGCTGCAGTCTCCTTCCGAGGTAATCTTGGAGCCCAAGAACAGAAAATCTGTTACAGCTTCCACTTCTTGTCCATTGATGCTCCAGGACTTGTTAGGGCAAGACGCCATGATTTTTGTCTTTTTAATGTTCATTTTAAGCCCAAACTTCTCACTCTCTTCTTGTATGCGCATCAGAAGTCTCTTGAGTTAACTTCATTTTCTGCCATTAAAGTGGTATCATCCGCATATCTAAGGTTGTTGATACATTTTTCAGCAATCTTCACTCCAGCTGAAGACTCGTCCAGACCGGCCTTCTTCATGATGCACTCTGCATATAGGTTAAATAGGCAGGGCGACAGTATGCAGCCTTGCCTCACTCCTTTCTCGATCGGAAACCAATCAGTAAGACCATGCCCAGTTCTGACTGTGGCCTCTTGCCCTTCATACAGGTTCCTGAGGAGATAGATGAGGTGAATTGGAACTCCCATCTCTTGGAGAGCTTGCCACAATCTGCTGTGATCTACGCAGTCAAATACTTTCGCACAATCAATAAAGCAGAAGTAGATGGGTTTCTGGAACTCTCTTGCTTTTTCCATGATCCAGCGAAGGGTGGCAATTTGGTCTCTAGTTCCTCTGCCCTTGCGAAACAAAGCTTGCACGTCCGGAATCCCCCGATCCACATACTGCTGCAGCCTACCTTGGAGGATTTTCAACATCACCTTGCTAGCATGCGAAATAATCGCGATCGTGCGGTAGTTGGAACAGTCTTTGGCACTGCCTTTCTTTGGAATGGGGATGTAAACTGACCTCCAATCCTGTGGCCACTGCAGGGTTGTCCAAATCTTCTGACATAATGTATGCAGAATGTTAACAGCGTCATGGTGTAGGTTTTGAAGCAACTCAGCTGGAATGCCGTCAATTCCGCTAGCTTTGTTCTTAGCAAGGCTGGCTAAGGCCCATTCAACTTCACTCTTCAGGATGCCCGGCTCGAGATCAGTAATCACAACCGTCTTACGTTGTGTTTGCACATTCGGGTCCTTCTTGTACAGTTCTTCTACAGAGTCGGTGTAGCTAGCATCGTTTTGTGGCTGTTCGCCAGAAACATTGGCTATTCTTTATAGATCTACTTCACTGGTCACGTGGACTACCTTTGAACGACCACTAACGCTTCTCCCCGTCTACCGTCCCTTTGAGTGTTGTGCATATGACATGTGTATTCTTGTGTCTGTTTTCATGTCCATACTATCATCTGCTCTCTATCGTTAATGTTTCGTGAACGCGTCTAAATGGCAACCTGCTTTCTGTACAAAGGGGAAAATTTAAATCTTCTCTCTAAGAAGAAGAGTAGTAATTATCTGATCGCTACGCGCTGACTGTAAAAAAAAAGCAAAAAGAAATGAGTAGGAGGGAACTTCTAAAACGTCGAAGCGCTTTAGAACGTAGTTAAGAGAAAACATACGCTCTTAACTCTTTATCTCTAAAGAAGACAAATTTATTGCTAAAATGAGAAATGCGGCATAATTCATCAGAAAACCAAGTTTAACAACGCCTGCCGTCACCCAGCTCCAAATAGCCGATTCGCAGTACGTCGGCAACATTTCGGTCTGTATACAGGATACAACTTTCACCGTGCTGGGGGAATGGTGACGCCGGAAGTCAATGTAAAGAATGTAAAGGATTTCGCCCGTGTATGTCTTGGAGAGTTTGTGGTCAGTGAAAGTCTGCATAACACTGATTGAAAGCGCTTGAACCGGTCGGAGGGCTCATTCGGCTGAACTTCCATTATGAGGCTCAGTGCAACGTGACCACCCTCTCAACAGTGTCACGTGCAACCTGACACCCTGAGCTCAGCATGACGAGGAGTGGTGGCTGTGGCATGTTAGATGCGCTTTCAGGTTTTGAACACGCTCTAGAATCAGCCAGCAGCGTTCAACAAGTGACTGATGCCGTAGGGCAGCTGTTGCCAAAGCTCAGATCCTTAAGCGCGCTTGTCTCTGCATGGACCACGATCGAGGTATCAGTGTTGACGAAACGACAGTGTAGCTTCAACGTAAATGGTTAGCTTTCGTACGCGGGCCGCGAAAGGAGCATTTCGGCGGGGAACCTCAGAAGCAACTGTCTCTGCTTTACACATCCAGTACAAGTATGAGTCTCCAAAAGTTTTACTCGGCACATGTTGGCGGTGCATTGCATGTATAATTAGAGGAATTGGTTCTGAGAGGGCGAGGAGAAACATAAAGCATATAAAGATGCAGCCTAGTAGCGGTCGTTGAAACTGCTGCTGCTATGTGGCGTATATGTGAGAGAGCAGTATTTGTAAATGTATGAAAAAATGCTATACCTCCTGTTACAAGTATTGCACTGGGGCCATCTAGTACCAACAAATTCTGCAACAAATAATGCCGCATATTCCTGGATCAAAATTTCTTGCCTCCAGTTCTTACTAGTCTTATTTTTTTTATCTAAGATTACCTACTTCTCATTTCCTCCACCTCAACCCACTTCGACAGTACGGATAATCAATCCTTCTGCATATACAATCACGGCCCTCGAAATATCATCCAAGCTTACAAATATGTTTTTTTTTTATACCCAAGTATGCGGTACTCTTTTCCATGTGAGCTGCGCCGCAAAAGGTTCCGCCGTGCAAGACCAAGAACACTAGATGATATGCGAAATGCGAAGCGCCATCTGTTAGCGCTCCGAGAACTACGCCCGCCATGTTAGTTCGGTCACTAAAAGGAAATCGCTGCTCTAAGCTGGGTAAACACGGCTATGCTACGTGTGAAATAGAAATTGAAGTCCAGATGCAATGTTGCGCTGCGCTATTCACTCTGTGAGACTACGATGCGTGTGGAAAACAAGCACGTATCAACCTTGCGTTGATTATTTTTTACTGAGCCCTAACGTTAACTAAAGGCGCTGAAAGCTATCACGTGCAAACACGCCATCCAATAGACAGGTTACTTCGTGCCCAGATTTTCCACAAACCTTTGCAGGCCGATGCATACTATACGATACATACTATGCTATTTGTTATCCAGGGTGCTTCACCTAATACTTTACATATTCTTTAAGGGTAGAAAATTATATTTTAATGTCGATTCTTCCCTTATATGTTGTATTAAATGTCGAGAAAAATCAGGAGCTCTAAATATTAATTAACTTAATAATTAGTACGAATAACCAATTCGTGTTTATACAGCTAGGAGGTACTTTCAAATTGGAACATTGAGTTGCAGGTGTGAGGACGCCAAATAGTTTTTTAAACGACAAGAAAAGCACTTTTCTGCAGCACTGCAGCACTGACAAGTCTGACTGTTTTCGACACGCGGCCACGAGTGACGGTGCAGTGACGTCATCGGCAGAACCCAGATGTCCGGAGGCGGTTACTGCCGCTCGCGAAATGCCCGTCTGGTGCTGCGTCATCCTTTCACGGCTGCGATTCGTCGGCTGTCTGACTGTGCTTAACCGAAGAAGGCTGCCCTCGGGGTATTTTCTTTGGCGGCATCCAATTTTTACTTCCTTTTAGTTGCACTGCGTGAAAAGCTGTTTATAGCTCACTGACAAGTTTGTTCGAGCATTGGTGCCCAATATTTCGGACAGGATCTTAATTATTTCTGGAAATACATTGGAGAGCAAGGCTTCTCCTCCAAGCTCTAGGATGCTGCGGTTATTTTCTCTACTCGATAAATTTAGTTGCTGTTTGTGTTTAACAAGAGTTAGGACGGAACCTTTTGATCACTGCACACAGATTTGCTATTAGTATGCCATCCAGTTTCGATGACAAGTGAGAATGAGTATCGGAACAGTGAATGCAGAGAGGTATTGTAAAATAGTTTATTGATACGTTGTGTATCTGAAGGCCGACTACACAGAAACAGTCATTGCATATCACTCCTTAAAGTAGGTGTTCGAAGTGACCTTCTTGCATTGCAATGCACGCCATCAACCGATCTTTGATTTCACTGCTCGTCATTTCTTGGTAAATATTCTCAAGTGACGTTTTGATTCTTTGTTTTAGGTCGCCAAGGATCGCCATTTCGGGTTCGTCGACCTTGCTCTTTAAAGGGCCACTGTCCAGGGAAGGCCCTTTTAAGCAAAGGAGCCCAGTGTTTCGATCAGGTACCGGAGATAGTATGTGCAAAATGCTACAGTGACACGCGCGCCGCAAAGCATCGAAAATACAATTCAAAGCTCTCTCATGCTCTCCTTTGGGAAGCCAACTTCACTGCTTCCTGCGCTGGTCCGACGGGTCCCACTAATGACGTACGTACCGCGAACGACGTCCATTGGCCCGTCCCGCTGACTGACGGGAGAAGGATGGGTGTCTACCGCTCGCTGCGCGCTTTTCCCTCGCCACGGCCAGACTGAATCCAGCGGCGCGCGCTCCCTCGGCCGTTTTTGTTTTGTTTTGTTTCGCGCTGGCGGAGTGCCACGCCCCACCTCCCGCCAAACGCCGAGGAGGAAGGGGAATTTGGCTTGCGGAGGCTAGACGACCTCGGGCAGGAGAGTGAAAAACTTTTGCGAGGGAACGGAAGGAGAGAAGCATGACAGAATCGGGTGATTGCGGTGACTGTAACTGCGTCATTAGTTACTCTTTTCAAAAAAAATTTGCGGCCTTGCGTTCTAGGGGCGAAGTCTCACAGTCACCGGGGAACAAAATATTTTCGACCGGAGGGTGGACAGTGGACCTTTAAGTAACCCACAAAAACTCAAGACGGGTCAAGTCTGGAGAACGGGGTGGCAACGAGAGGCCGGCCTCATATATCGGCGAAACAAAAAATCTCCGCCAGCGAATATTATAACACAAAAATGGCGTCTGGCAAATGAACTCAGAAAGCAACCCCCTCGCCGAGCACTGCGAACGCGCCGACCACAAAATCGCCTTTGAGGAGGTGAGCGTCCTTGTCGCGGAAACCAATCCTTTCAAAAGACATGTCTATTCTTGGTTCATCCGGCTGACAGCAGCAGTGAATAGGAAACCGCGGAAGCCACCCACCCGCGTACACAGTTGGACTCCACCACGTGTTGGGAAAGGGGAACCAAAGGCCGCTGCTTGCTACTGCGGGCCTCGCACTTCAGTCGGCTCAGAGGAAGGGACCGAGTTGGCCATGAAACGTCAGGACTTAAAAATATTTTTCGTTGGTGACAGTTTTTCTCAAATTTAATTTTTATGCCTCAAGATCCTACCAGACCATGACGCAGCGCCAGACGGGCATTTTGCGAGCAGCAGCAGCCGCCTCCAGACGGCTGGGTTCCGCCGGTGACGTCACTGCGGCGTCACTTGTGGGCGCGCATATTTGCGTGCTTCGACTGCTAGGTTTCACTTCAGCAGTCAGACATGCCAGTGCTGCAATGCTTTAGAAATGTGTTTTTCTTGTTTAAAGTATTTCGCATTCTCACACCGGTAGCTCACTGTTACAATTTGAAAGTACTTCCTAGCTGGTGTAAATAAAAAGTTAATTAGTTATAATTAGTAAAAATTAAGTTAATTAGCACCATTTAGATCTCCCGATTTTCCTCTGCACATATTACAACATGTGACAGACTCCTTTCCTTGGCGCTCTTTCCTTTTTCTCCCTTTGTCCCCCTCTCTACATGTAGGGTAGCCTAATGGGCATCGCCTGGTTAAACTCCATGCCTTTCTATTGTATTTTCTCTCCCTCTCTGATACAACAGTTACAAAAAAATTCTGCATGAAGTTTTGATCTGCTATTTTTAAAAATTGCGTAGTCGTAGGTGAAACACCCTGTCTGTAAACAAAAGAGGAGCCAACTTTCATTTGTATTACTCTCCAGCAGAACATACTGAAACGTTTTTCTTTTTCAGCCAGTGTATGCCACGCTGCTCAAGCTTGCAGACCAACCGCAAAGAAATGTTTTCGTCAATTTACTGGCAAAGCTTACTCATACGCTCTCAATGCGCTCCAGCCAGTACCCAGGCAGCACATGCCATCGGCCCAATAATGGGCATTGAGTGCTGATTACTGCCATTACTGTATACACAATGAGGCAACCTGGTCAATATTGACCAACCAGCTGCAATGGTTTGCCAATATCTTCCACACCATGGTATAACCTGCTAAATATTGTCCGGTCATTAACAACGTCTTCTCAATATTGAATATATCTAGGCATGCAGTGGTCAATAATGTCCAACCACGTTTGGCGGTTTTCTAACATTGTAATATCTTAGTTTTTAGTGGTCGATATTGTCTAATGAGCCTTGATGGCTGGCCAGTATTGCACATATCATAGCATAGCTTGGCTAATATTGTCCGGCCATTATGGTTGTCTTGTCAACATTGAATATATCTTGGCATGCATTGGTCATATTGCCCAACCAGCTTTGGTGGCTTCCTAACATGGTATATATCTTGGATTATAGCGGTCAATATTGCCTAATGAGGATTGATGGATGGCAGCATTGCACATATAATGGCATAATTTAGTTAATATTGTCCAGCCATTATGGTTGTCTTTTCAGCATAAATACATCTTGGCATATATTGGTCAATAGTGACCCGCCTGTCATGGCGGCCTGCCAACAATGTATATATTGCATTATATTGTTCAATATTGCTCGATGGACTGTGATGGCTAGCCAGCATTGCACCCTAATGGCATAGGTTGGGCAATAATGTTCTGCCAATATGGATGGCTTGTCAACATTGAATATGTCTTGACATAGATTGGTCAATATTGTCCCATCAGCTTTCATGGCATCCCAACATTCTATATATCGTGGTTTTTAGTGGTCGATATTGTCTAGCGAGCTTTGATGGCTGGCCACCATTGCACATTTTAGGCTGCGGCGGCGCTAAAAAAGACAGCAGAAGCAGCTTTCACCGACACAGACATTTCTAATGCATGTATCCCAATATGACACTGTTTTGGGGCTAATTTCGTCCCAGCAAATTACTTTGCTCGCCCGGAAGACAGTTTACATTCAACTGTGCAAGATATTCATACGCCATACGTAATTTAGGCCCCCATATATATAATGTTTAGTGGGATTAATGTATAGATTGTCCTAAAACTGTTTGAGCTGACCACACAAAATGCACAGAAGTGCCCATCACGGAAAATGTAGAATATATTTTTCTAAATACATTTTTCATGATTCGCTAATTTTTGTGACCTGAGAATATACTTGACAATTTTGGTAGAGAACTCTTTTATTTACGATTTTAGGCACGATTAATTGTTATGTAAAATTATGCATATATCTTCGAGACAATTCCTGCATACTAGAGGTCCGGACGTCGATCACGCGTGGACGTAGCTAACACAGATAGTATTCCAAACTTTAGCCAAGTGTTGAAAAAATTCTGGCAGCACGTGGAATCTACACTGCAGAAATTAGCGAAGGCGAGATTATAGCTACTGCGTAAGGTGCATCACGTATCATTACCGTTATCAACTAAACGCAGTGTCAATACCATTGATACTGTCATCATTGTAATTATCACTAATTGCAGCGTCATTCTCGTCGCTATCCTCACGGTAGACAAGGAGAATTATATATGGTGCTAGTTTCGCGATCCAGGGATTAGGGCAGGTGGTTAAAACGCTAACTAGGCTAGGAGTTCGATTCCCGGTGGAGTCGATTTGTTTTTCTGATCTCGTCAAATAAGGATGAGTGAAAGTGATGGAGACATTAATGCACAGATCCGATGCGCAGGTCCTTAACACATCTCGCCCACAACTCTCGCGCACGGGATTTCATTTCATGGGCCTATTTATACGCATACGAGTGCACAAGCATACGCGCACGCTCGAGCACACATCTGATCTGACAAGCAAAAGTTTAATAGATGCGTGTCCGCGAAAAAACTCCTGCGCAGTCAAGAAACGCAAGGTACTCAAATGCAAAGAACGCAACAGAACGTGTGTGTTGTTTGAACAAACACCAGGGGTTACGTTTGGATAGTAAACGCATAAACGATCGAATATATCCGGTGAATCCACATCCTGTAAACGTTTCTCCATGATTGGAAACACGCATGCGTAGCATCATTATTTGCGCCTTTTTTTACGTGATGGAAAGAAACCCAAAATGTTCAAGCGATAGCAGAGGTGGGAGAGATCGATCGCGCTAGCCAATCAAACACGCACTGCATGATTCGCCATTACACTAGCTGTTTCCGGCATTCAGCATAAGCACCGACTATACCACGCCTCAGTACTAGCTGTTCTTATAGACAAATATGTTGGGCTGCTTTCAAGGCCTTCGAGTTCTAATATCTACTAAACACAAATTTGTACTGTACTTATTTGTACTCTGTTGTGGGCTTCAGCAACAAACAGATAAAGACTGAACGACTTTGGCCATCGGTGCGGCAGCGCATAAAATATTTCAGCTAAAAGAAAAAATACAAGCAACATTTATTGTACACTATGTCTAGCTAAATTCACTTGACAAGAAATCTGAACTGTCCTGGAATGGTTCGTATTCTAATGCGGCGCAAATCGCACACTGCCAAAAAGTTCTGTACATGTGGAAGATAAAAAAAAATCAACAGCACTGCATGGGGCAAGGCAAACGAAAAAAAAATAAAAATTTTAAACAATTACCTACAGTGCAATGAATGCGGGCTCATTGTCGCCAGCATATATGGTAACAAAACTGAAATTGCATAATAACGATGCTCCTTATGGAAGTTTTGTTTGTTCGAAAGCTGCATATGTGGCTCATAATCATGCATTTGACTACAGCGTTTGAACAGCGTTCTCCTAAGCACTGTTCAGAACCTATTCTTCAGAAATTCATTGCCTTATTATCCAACCATATAATCACCCCACCGAAGGCGTTTCCCTCCAGAGAACTAAATAATTCTATCCCATCGTGTCAACCAGGCAGCTAATAGCAATTCATATATATAAAAGTAATGCGAGTGCGTTACTTTAGCAGTTTTGGGGCATTTTTAGAGAACGCCACACTCGAAGAATTTAACACGATTGAGAATTAGGTTTTCTTTGTGAAATATTCTGCCGCTTTCACAAGCGCAGCTTCCGCGGGCTGAGAGCGGATTTTACCACGCTTCTTTCTGAGGAGTACACCTTGTCCCTAGTTCGTAGATATAGTTTCAATGTTGACCCTTGCTTTCTTTCTACTTTTTCTTTACTACCAATTTAGTTCTTCAGATCTTAGCTCGTCAAGTATTTTGTATTTATTGCTGCTTTATATGCCCCCGCTTAGTTCTATGCGGATTTTTTCTTGCTCTAAACGTCGACTTGATTTGAAAAAAATAAAACTTAATAAGATGGGAATTTTAACCTTGAAGTACTCGTAGTTATGGTCGTTTTCGCTTTTCTTTTCCTTAATAGGAATACAGCAAGTATACGGTCTGCTGCATCGCTCAGTTGCGCGTGATGACGTTTCAAGAGCACTCCGTCATGAACCTGTGTGCCATCTTTAGTAAAAAAAATATGTCCATTTGTTCGAATCGAGAACGATTCCGTGAAAACTGAAGATTGTCTTACGTATGTGGTTATTAGTTGAAGCACTGCGGTAAAACGTATTTTGAACTGCGTTTCGATGGAGGCGAAACGAAGTGGCGTCCGTCTGCTGTGCGATGTCAGCGCACGTTAAAGATCCCAAGGTGGTCGAAATTACTCCTTAACCCTCCACTACGGCTCCTCTTTCTCTCTTTCCACTTTCATTCCCACCCTCCTCCTTCCCTTACGGCGCGGTTCGGGTGTCCACCGAGCAAGTGTGACAGTTATTGCGCCTTTCCCTTCCTGTGAACCAATTATTATTAATTGACAAAAAAATGTAGCGAAATTATCATGCCACTGAAAACGTTACCGAGCCAACAGTCGAGGCGACCAAAGAGCTCCGAACGCACTCCTCGTTGTTTTAGCGAAGCCAAGGGCAAAACTGCGCAATCCTCCTCACAAGCTTGGTGCAAAAAACATATGGTTTCCATTCTCTCGTCCTTTCGTCGCCTCTCCGCCCGAGGGCCTTGACTAAAGGAATTCTCCAAACCGCTTTCGACTTCCTGTCTTGTAACCTTTTCTCCCCGTGAAGCAGTTATCGCGAAAGGGCAGCGACCTTCACTGCCCTCTCTTTCCTCCCTGCTAGGCATGCGTTGCTCACAATGCCCCCCACTGTACTCCCCCGTACTCTTCCTTTCCTTCCCGCCAACTTTCCTGGCCGGCAGCCTGTGTGTGTCTTCTTTCTCTGTCCTTGTCTTGGTGCGCTACATTTTGTTCCCTTCGATCATGTACCAACAAGCCCAAGTATCTAGCCTTCTGGGCTCACGCGGTCCTACGGGACCTCTTTCATTTCTCTGACACCCTTTCGAGCTTTATGCCTGCTCTTTCGGCAGATCTCAAGCAAAAAAAAAAAAAAGAGAGGGAGGAGAGAGAGAGAAAACACAACCATACTTCTGCCCCCTTCCAACCGTGCCTCGAAACTCGACACAAGCGGCTGATTCAGAGGCGTCTGGTCGGCCACATAATCCCCACCCGCTCGAGCTCTCGCAGCTTCGGTCAGAAGAACTGAAAACCAAGCCTTGTGAAAGTTCCGATTCGCTATAATGGCCATGCCTGAAAGAGAATATCTGCGAGTACCACCAGCATTTTAAGTTGTTTGTTCATAAGTGAGATTTCTGAGATTATTTCTTGCTTTGTCTCCTTGTAAGATCGCTACTTTTCTTGCCAGGTATATAAAGCATCAGATCACTGGGATGTACTTTGCGTGGCAACATTTAGTTTGGGTTGTTGCAACTGAGGTCTGCGAATCTGCGCTGGCCGTATGGTAAGATACCTTTTTTTTTTGCATGATTTGGTGCGGTATGTTGTCAGCCTTGATCATCATGTCAATAACCGATATGCTTGCGAGAACGAAAAGTCATTTATTTCGACCTCACCACGCCAGTCAGTTCTGAACTGTATTTTCAGCGTACTATTTTGTATGCATAAACTGTGGTCACAATGACAAAACTTACGGCGTAGAGGTGGCTAATTTATATGCAAGAGAAAAACAACATCATCATCATCATCAGCCTGATTATACCCACTGCAGGGCGAAGGCCTCTCCCATATTTCTCCACTTAACCCGGTTCTGTGCTAGCTGCATCCACTTGACCCCTGCGAACTTCTTAATCTCATCCGCCCACCTAACTTTCTGCCGCCCCCTGCTACGCTTTCCTTCCCTTGGAATCCAGTTTGTTACCGTCAGCGACCATCGGTTATCCTCTCTTCGCACTACATGTCCTGCCCATGTCCATTTCTTCTTCTTAGTTTCTACTAGAATGTCGGTAACTTGAGTTATTTCTCTGACCCACTCTGCACGCTTTCTATCTCTTAATGTTACCCCTACCATTATTCGTTCCATAGCCCTCTGGGTTGTCCTCAACTTAAGTAGAACTCTCTTGGTTAGCCTCCACGTTTCAGCCCCATAGGTGAGTACAGGCAAGATGCAACTGTTGTATACTTTCCTCTTGAGCGATACCGGTAAGTTGCTAGTCATAATCTGCGAGTGCTTGCCAAATGCGCTTCATCCCAATCTTATTCTTCTTGTTATTTCCTTTTCATGGTCCGGATCTGCGGTTACTACCTGTCCTAAGTAGACATATTCGCCTACTACTTCCAGTATTTCGCTACCTAATGTAAACTGCTGTTCCTTCCCGAGGCTGTTGAACATTACCTTAGTCTTCTGCATATTGATTTTCAAGCCTACCTTTCTACTTTTTCTGTCTAGGTCATCAATCATTATTTGCAGTTCATCCCCCGAGTTGCTTAGCAAGGCAATGTCATCAGCAAATCGCAGATTACTGATGTATTCTCCATCTACCCTTATCCCTAACTGCTCCCATTCCAAGTCTCTGAATACTTCCTCTAAACAAGCTGTGAATAGTACTGGGGAGATTGTGTCTCCTTGCCTAACACCTTTCTTTATGGGAATTTTGTTACTTTCTTTATGCAGAACTATGGTTGCTGTGCAGCCACTATATATATCTTCCAGCACTTTCACGTACGGCTCGTCTACCCCCTGATTTCGCAATGCCTGCATCACCGCCGAGGTTTCAACTGAGTCAAATGCTTTTTCGTAATCAATGAATGCTATGTATAAGGGCTGGTTATATTCCCAGCATTTTTCTATCACCTGATTGATGGTATGGATATGATCGATAGTAGAGTACCGTTTCCGAAACCCTGCTTGATCCTTTGCTTGATTGCAGTCTAAGGTTGTCCTGATACTATTAGCGATTACCTTAGTAAATACCCTATACGTAACAGACAGTAAGCTGATTGGTCTGTAATTTTTAAGGTCCTTAGAGTTCCCTTTCTTGTGAATGAGGATAATGTTTGCATTCTTCCATGGTTCCGGTACCGTCGATGACACCAGGCACTGCGTATACAGGGTGGCCAGTTTTTCTAGCACGATATCCCCCCCGTCCTTTAGCAAATCTGTAGTTATCTGATCCTCTCCAGCTGATTTCCCCCTTTTCATAGTTTCTAGTGCTTTCTTGACCTCGTCCTTCGTCACTGGTGGAACGTCTGACTGTTTTTCCCCACCGCCAATCTCATTACGGTCCTGACTATTTTGACTACTGTAGAGATCTGTATAGAACTCCTCGGCTATTTTGACTATCTTGTCCATATTAGTGATGACGTTGCCTGCTTTGTCCCTTATCGCATACATCTGGTTTTTGCCTATGCCCAATTTCTTCTTTACCGCTTTAAGGCTTCCCCCGTTCTTTACAGCATGCTCAATTTTCTCCATGTTATACTTCTTTATATCGGCCCTCTTGCGCTTATTGATTAGCTTTGATATCTCGGCCAATTCGATCTGGTCTGTTTGATTGGAAGCTTTCATACTCTGGCGTTTCTTAATCAAATCTTTCGTCTCCTTAGACAGCTTACCGGTATCCTCTCTAACTATCCTACCGCCTACTTCTACCGCGCACTCAGTAATGATATCTCTGAAATTATTGTTCCTTGCCTCTAGGGTAATGTCGCCATCCTCAGTTAAAGCTGAATACCTACTTTGTAGCGAGATCCTGAACTCTTCTGCCCTCCCTCTCACCGCTAATTCGTTGATGGGTTTCTTTCTTACTAATCTAAGAGAAAAACGTGGATCTGTAAAACATGACGCGTGTTTTGTGTGATTTTCAGGTTACAACTTCATCGCGCGTGTGTTGTGTGTCTAAGTGATCAGTTTCTTTTGAAGTTTGAAGTTTGAAGTTTGAAGTTTACATACTATATTCAAAACTCAGAGTTAAATTGAGCTTTTTGGGACATGATTTTAGTTCCGAGCAAATATTTAATATTGTAATTTGCCGTTATGAATGCGCTATTGGAATGGTCTAAACGACGCGTAGCTTATTCACATCTTTGATCTTTCTCCTGCGCTAATCCCGAGTAGTAGAAGTGTCATATAATAGCCAGCAGGTGCAGTTTTACTATCAATTGCAGAAAAGGAAAAGCGTCCGGAAAGAATATCTGCCGACGCACTTATTCTTACTGCTAAATTTGATTATTTGCGGAAATAATAAAAAAAAAAACTTTTTCTTCAATAATGCACTTATCCACAATTATAGATTGTTATATCGCGCAGAGAAAAGGAACTTGCCTGAAACATGACACTTTATCTTCTACTGAAAAGGGGATTCTTATTTACAGTTGGTACCATAGTTTTTATACTTAACCACACGTGCAAACTTGTTCCCACAACAAACGGGATGCTAAGCTACGGAATTCTTTATTTTTTCAATTTGAGTGTATCATACAAACACCAAAGCATCCGTGTCGTGTTGTTTTGGCTGCAGCTTTGACAACTTTCAAAACGTTCTGTTTGCAGCAATGATGCGGTGTACACTAACTTTAGCAGCCGCGGTCGGAGTGCGACTGCCATTTTTTGCATCTGTTTTTTTCCTTTGTAGTTTCTTTTTAGTTCTTGCGGCAATCTATCCTAGCGAAAACTATTCAAAGGAAAGCTATTGATTTGAAGCATGCAGTTATGACGACGTCTTTCTTCTACAGGTGTTCGATCACAAAGGCACTACAAGTAAAGGGGGCAAGCACTGACTACCGTTTAACGAATAAATAACGGCAAATATAATTTTGGTTTATGTTTCCAGCATGAACAATACATCCACATGGGAAGCCGTGCACTGCCAGATGTCGCAACCAATCTAACCAAGTTAATATGGCCGGCATTACCGAGCATGCAGCCTATTTAAACCTGAGCAATCCAGACAAGGAAGTTACCTGTGGGCCAACAGGTGGTGCTTTATTTTGCATTTTTCCTCCACGGTCTAGCTGTACTTCCACTTTCCAAACGTTTTCTCTGTTAATGAGATTTATGAATGTTTCTTTTATTTCCAGGTGCCATCTGCGAAAGGAACTACATTGTTGTGCACGCTGCTCAAGTCCACATCTTTAAAGGCTGCATGGAGCTGCTGCCTCTACAATCGACCACAAAAGAAGCTGTGATGAACTCAGCGCCTCCTCCAACCTGGGACCTGAGAACACCTTGCCAAGGGACGCAAAAACAGGAGGAGCAATGAAGTCTAAGAGTTCTGCCTAAATTTTTCCACGCCCTGTAACACGTGCACACCTAATAAATCACCATGCAGTGAATCATTCAGCTGTAATATTTTCTGTGCATGGATATTCTCAGCGTGCTTTATTTATATAAAAAGCTGCATGGAAAATATCTGCACTGCATAAGTAGGGGATCGCTTTGTAGTTGCCTATTAGCCATAGCACGAAAAAGAAATTAGCCGTGGTACTGCTATAATGTGCCGGATTGCCAATTGCTCTAGCTGGATGCCAATAATGCGAAACCAGTGGGCAAGATTGAATTGGAAATATTGGGTAGCCGATAAATCTGGCTATATGCCAGTTGTTAATATCCAGTGAATAAGCATGGATACAAGAAATTGGATGGCCAGTGAGCTGGGCGGGACGGCCGTGATATCTTGTATGGAAGGTATTGAGTAGCCATTGAGTGCCGTTGAATGCCAGTAAGCAAGATAGTATGCCAATACTGGTTTTGATAAGAGAGCCAATCAAATTGGTTGGCATATCTTGGATCTTTGTGCGCCCCAATCAGACGCCAAAATTGACCAATATTGGGACCAATATATCCCAATATTGGACCAGTGGCGGTACATTGACGGCGTGCTGCTTGGGTAACCTCAATCGGTCATGTCTTGCACTAATAATATTGCAATCATAACCACGCGCCGGTTCATGCTTAGTTCGCTACGTATTCATGCAAAGAAACTGAGGTGCGGCATTTCATTTCGTTCTTTTTTCAGTGTTTGAAAAATCGCTATTCAGTATGTTCAACTTCGTTCAACAAATGGTTAACTAGTTATTTTATCATGCCAGAATAAAAACATGCGTTACAAAGTATAACAATTTGCTTCAAGCCGTCAAATTTTCTTTCGTTGCAGAGCGCGCTGGAGAAGCTGCGCGGTCTGCCCAACGCTGTAGTTTGCCTGTCTTCACCGCTTCACTATGTGATGTTAATTTTCTGCGCCTTTATTTTCGTCATTGTGAAAGCTTTGTGCGATGTGCAAATTGTGACTTCTGGTACGAAGATGCACTCCGACGACAAAACCATTGGCTGCCAAAAAAGCTAAGCTTACGTGAAAGGCAGCACAATCCGAAAGATGCGGCTCTCGGAAAATAACGGGAGTGGATATAACTCCTCCTTAAGGGATATAAATACATGATGACCTCGAAAACCAGCCAGAACCACCTAAAAACGTGTTTTGTATGATCCAACAATCATCAGATAGCAATGACCACCCCACTCGATCCAGCTTAGTTTTTGAGTTGTCTTTCATTCTATGGCCTTGTGGAAACAATGAGCCAGGGGATATGGCTTAAAAATATACTGTTGGGCGAGTTGGTACTTATTCATTACCAATTTAAACACCGCGAACACGAAGACAAAGGACAAGATAAAAGAAAGCCACAGTACAAGCGCTTGTACTGTGGCTTTCTTTTATCTTGTCCTTTGTCTTCGTGTTCGCGCTGTTTGAATTGATAATGAGCCAGGGGAAGTACGAGCAAGGCCAGCTAGCCTCATTGCCGACATGCTGTCAAATCAAAGAAGTACAAAGCCAGACACGAGTGTAACACAGAATCAGCCAGTTACTGCACTGGCGCATCTGTTATGATTCTAGACTGATATTTTACATTGCTGGATATGTTGCTAAAAAGAGTCTAACGAATTCGAAGCCCGTATAAGCCAGTCAAACGCGGCACCGCCTGGAGAAAGCTTTGAGCTCGCTCGGCACAACTTTCTGCGATAAACAGGGAACTGCTCCACTCGTGAGCTCAGCTGTACAAGTTCTTGGGCAAATATGTTCACGGAGTGCTTTTCATGCCTCCGGACAGCAAATTAATTGTCTACTTGGAGTAGTAAAAGATAGGCTCTCGCAAGAAATCGGATGCTCACAAAATTCCTCGCGTTTCTCACTTCACATTAACACGGGTTAGCTTTTTGTCAAGCAAGAAATGTCGAATAATCAGGAGATTATGAAAGGCTACGCATTTGAATTTCAGCCCCTGTTCATCAACCAGAGATGTCTAATATAATACTGGCTTTCATATTCCTAGAACTCCTGGATGTCAAGACTTTTGCCTCCGCTAGCTGGTTGATGGCTAAATGGGGAAATAACAGCGCGGGGAGAAAACGAGGATTAAGGAACACGAAAACACAGAACTGCGCCCGTCCTGTGTTTGCGTGTTTCTTTGTCCTATTGTTTTACGTGCGGTTCTTTCGCCATTTTGTCCTGCATGTCGTGTTCTTTCCCTCCTATCGACTAGTTTTCATAGCCTATATGTAACAGCAAGTTATGCTCTTATTTCGAAAACTTCAGATAAAACTGCTGGTAATGCACGGAGGATGGGCAGGTACAAACTTTAAGATGTATTGAATAATGGCTTAGGCCAGCTTGAAGCACTTTTCTTCGACAAACAGCGTCGCAGTTATTTCCCGGTCCAGAAAGCGGGCACGACAAAAGGGTGCTGACAGCTGCGGCTTATTAGGAACACGGAAATAATTTTGCATGTTACCCGCGCAAGCTTACGTGTCCCTGTACTCTTCATATCATCATTAATCATAAACTTCAGAAATGGGCTATCGAATGCCGCAGTCGTTTTCATATATGCGCGCCTTCCTTTTTCTGATCTAATTGAGCCATGTATGCCGGAGGGAAATCGGACGCGCGTTTGCAGTTAGAAAAGTGTGACGTTATAATCTAAGAAAGTAGACAAAAACGGTGCCCTTTTCCAAAGCGAGAAGGCCGCGGTCGCAGGAACACAGCCCATCGCCTAAAAGAGTGCTATATTGAAGTAGCCGGTGGCGCCATCTAGTGCATGCAACTAACATACACTACGTCAGGGTACGGCCTCCGAGATCACCTCCGCGCGCACGTTTCTCTCCGGCCGTTCCAATCGACCGGAGAGAGCGTAAGTTGGAAAAGGGGCGTGGCAGCGTCTTTTGCCGCACCGCGGCGCTCGCCACCTATGCATCAAATGCTCCGCCGCAGCTTGGCGCAAACTATAAAACACGAGTTTCCTCAGCTTACGCTCGTACCACAGTCGAGCTGCCAGCTTTAAAATGCCACGGGCAAGACGACAGCCATCAATTTCGCGATCGATAAAGTACTAATAATATGAGGCCCACATGCGCAAAGTTAGGCAGCGACTACCCGAAGCTGCATGCCTGCCCGAAGCATGCATGCCTGCTCTGGCGCTCTCTGCTGCGGTTCCGCGTCTTTTTTTTTTGTTGTTTTTTTTTTGTCAGTGTTTATATATACGCCGTACATTTGAGAGTTCATTAACTCGCTAAATACGGTATTTACGAGTGTGACGACTTAAACATCCATCGCATGAATGCAATTCTCTAAATGATTCCGCCACAGCCTCAAGATTATTTCTTACTTGGATCGATGCATGTCACGATAGCTATTTTTTTTCTCGCACGGTTTTAAAGCAGCCTTAGAAGAACATAACCATGCAAGTTCGATAGAGTCCTTACAGAAAACAATTTACATGGGTTTTTAAATTATGCAATATGGCAAGCTTGCGTAAAAAAAAAAAAAGTTTGATAAAGCTGTAGTGTAATCGGGGCACGTTCAGGCACCTCTGCCGTCATATGAGTATATGCGAGGTTTTCGGAAGCGATCCCGTTAAAAACGGATCAGCTTATATTATCGAATATGAGAAGCTATTACCTCGTTTGTAAACTACGCGGCCCGCCATAGCATCAATGTGCTCAATTATCACGCGACTTGCAGCTTATTTCTTGTTTTCACTTGTTTGCATATATGCTATCAGTCTGGGTGCAGTGCTTTTATTTTTAATTTTAACTCCTATACCTATACACGCAGAGTGCCAAGCAGAGCAAATGAGTTAATTTAAACGAATTATGATTAGACTATAGAATAATGGCACTATAATACACGCCTGCCACAGTAGTTAGCAATTTTTGATTACTTTCAATGATACACGAAACTTATCAGAACATTTTGGGCACTAAACCTCCGCCGGTTGTAATGATACTAGTCACTTTCTGAACAAACTTACGAGGTAAACAGTGTGAGGAATTTATAAAAGACATGTTTCTTTATTTACAAAACTCATTAGGTGGACACAGAGAAAAAAAATATGGGCAAGCACAATCAAGAAGTACACACAAACATTTCGTTATTTACGAAGTTCAATTACCACATGATGACTACTTGCGTAGTTTTCCATTCGCAAAGATAAAACTCGCCAGACTAAGCACGCAGTTCCTATCTTGCTCAGCCGTTTTCTTTCCGGTAAGCTGCTTGACCAATTACTATTTTTCCAGCGTTGATAAGCTGTGGCCTAAGCAACGTTTCTATGATTATCTTCGTTGTTTCAGTGGCATGGTCCTTCCTTGCTGCACAAAGCTAGAAAAGAGCACCTTTTGAAATAAGCAACATAAGCGACATGTACGCTACACATGGAATGTAGCGATGTACGCGTTATATTTGCAAGCAAGCGCAGAAGCCTTAGGATTAAAAATTGGGAGGAAAACAAATGTCTCATCAGTTCACCAAACTGCAAGAAGACCTTGTAGCTGAGAAACATGCATGCCTTTGACCACTCGAGCATACGCTCGTAACGTTGTTTGACTGCCGGCTTCACGAGTGACCATTAGGCACTCAGACTACCACCTACACGAGGTAGTCTTGGCGAGTAAGTGTTTCACAAGCAAGGAAAACTATCTATACGAGCACAGTGCCTAAATTCTAAGTAGAACGGAATGCATTATGTGAACGCAGCAAGAACATCAACACTCCGCTTCGGTAGTAAACACAACACTTAAATTGTGAAACGTTTCGGATACACCTTGCGGTCAGTCTTTGCTGGAAAACCAGCTAAAAATGAAAGGCTACGTGACACGCTCATAACAAATTTTTCGTCAATGTACACGCGCAAAAAAGGAGACAACCGCCAGCGGGCTGGACGATGCATCGACTCATAGACGCATTAGGGTGCCACGATGTAGCGCGCCGCCATACAGGGTGGAGACATCGCCTTCGACGGCGCCATGTTGGGGCAAGCACAGATACGGCGGGCTATGGAGCGTCCGCCCAATTTCTTGTTCTGCACGCGCTTGCGCTAGCAGACTCAGCTGTGTAACGTTTTTACACACATATTCGCTATCCTGAGCGCTTTTGTGCTCGAAAAAAAAGTGAAAGCAGCTACTGCTTAATAACATGCGTAATTCTGAGAGGAAATGATCAAATTGCAGATGGTAAGCATATACTCTTTCGCTGTCTCGGATGTTAAAATGCGGTTATTTTGACTACTGGCTGTTTTATAAAGCAATATATTTTGTACTGCCGGATACGAATGAGTTTATGAGGTGCATACCATTCAGTTGCGCCGATTGCTACAGATCAACAACCATGTCTACGTTTCAGTCAGCCGTATATCGAAAATTATTTGTATCGCAAAGGCCCATCGAAGACCGTAGAAAACACACAGCAAAAAACGATGCGTAAATCAACCTTTGACACGTGTCACAAACTGATGCACACGGCATTTTATTCCAAACCATCCTCATCAAGACTTTGAAGCTGATTTTGTATGCACGCCTAGGAGACATCTTTTAATCAAGGTTGGCGCCAGCTACAGTTCTGCTGCCGTACCCATCATTCGATTTTTCTGGCTTACTTATCCAACTCAAGTAAATGTGCAAGTGCATTGTCCCAAACCGCTCTAATAGTCTGTTCATCAGCTTTGGGTGTTCCGCGCAATCAGCCACTGGAATCGGAATGGTTTGTTCGATACGGCATTTAACGGATTTTACTGGACTCTTCAAATAGCAGATGTCGTTTCGCTCCGATAAATTTTTACACGCAATCAAACAATGTCGGGACGGCCGTTGACTTGAGGCGCCGTCCATACACTGTGTTTGCCCTCGAACTGGCGCTGAAATGAGATAGGCGACTAAACGGTCATTTTGCATCTGTTGTAGTGCGCACGCAAATTAATGAAATAATAAAAACATTATGGAAGCAATGCGATATTTACATGTACGATCGCACATTTTTTCTTTGGATGCAAACAAGTGACAGCACTAATTCCGGTGTTAGGCGGTCAAATTTAGCTTCACCTAAATTTGGCTTAACCTCAGACGAGTACTTGTGGGGACAACAGGGTACGCACATCACCTCGCCATGCGTAATTAATTATACAGGGAAGGAAAAGCTGCATTCGTGATGAAATTTTGTGCTGCGCAAGCACCTTGCTTCCTCACGACCGCTTTCACAAGATGATGCCGCTACACCTCCCAGCTCACGAGAGCAGTTTCTTTGCGACTTGTCGAGCTGCCAATCATATACTTAAAACGACTTAATTTTCATGAGAACCAAACTTTTTATATTATTGCGAATCTCAAAAACCTCGCGAAAAACTGCTCCTGTGTATAATTAAAAAAAAACAGCTTCAGAGGACCTGTTATCTCTGTTTCGCGACATATTGTACTAGCGATAAGCCCACTTGCCAAATTCCAACGCGGTTGACTCACGGGGAGCTTTTATTATTTTTTTTGCGATCAAAATAATTGTTGCAAACTGCATTTCACTTCCTACTCTGTCACGAGGTGACATGCCATCCGTCGCTCTCTATTGCATTATTTCCCGAGAAGGAGAGAGGGAATGTAATCTGTGTGAATCTGAAGCCTCGGCGGTTGCTACCAGCTTTCAAGATCGAGTGCAAAGGGGAGCGATCGAAAGGGCGCAATGGTGCATTCCTTTGACAAATACCAGGCTTGACTTTGTCCACATGTTCTTGGTGTGGCTATGAACATAGAAAGGCAGATCCTCAACAACAGATAATATTGTGTGACACTACGCGAATGATACTAAAGTCGAGTGTCACTCACTGAAAGTTACACTAAATTTTCCCGAGTAACTACAACATAGCAGACGCAAAAGCCTATATATTTAGCAAGCCCTCACGTACGCTGAAAATTCAAAATTTACACTTAAAAAACACAGCGCGCTACTCCCGATGCCAGGCAATGCGATGCTTCGAATTGCTTCAACGTTGAAGAAGGCAGACCAAAATCTGTTGCGCACAATGCTAGATTGGGAAGCCAAAAACCGCACAAAGCTCGTGCTTGCAAGCAGATGGGTGAAGCGGTGTGAGATAATGTCATTTCAAACAGAAGTGGGTAACTGCGTTAGACGTGTAAAAAAATATCTTCTGAAACGCTTTCGCATAAACAGATACAGACCGCAAGAAAGACAACACGCGCACATACGCAAGCGCTTGTGTGTGTTTTTGTCATCTTTCTAGTGGTCTGTGTCTGCGCAAGACCATTTTACTTTTTACACAATCTAAATGCACCTACTCGCTCAAAAGAAATTTTTTGGATGCATAAAAGCAGCACAGGTGTTCTGGCTTACCTCGCACATCTTCTCGTTGCCATTCGCTGTCCAGTCTTCACGCTTCAATGTCGCCTCCCATACATTTCTCCGTCTCTTATCCCGTGAAAAACGAAAACATATGGCCTTTTTTTTTTGCTGAGCTAGCAAACAATGGAACACAACAGCCTGGCATGCTGTTTTTCGCGACTAAACACAGTACAATCGCCCAGCACCCAGCGCACAGCACAACCGCTTCGAGAACTCCGCAGCAACGGCACGAAGCGATTTGCCCCAAGATGGCGAGCTAGGAGAAAGCGGCGGCGCGGAGCATGCCAAAGGGTGTCACCACCATGTACGGCGGCGCTGGTATCGATGCACACAGCTTTATATGCTTCATATGATAAACCAGGAACGGAGGATACAAGACAGTAACCTAGGTTTTAACCTGTCATATAGATTAGGCGGAAAGGCGGTAGAGCAGCGCCTTCGCGGTTTGATGTATGCAGACGATATTGTGCTGCTAGTTGAGAGTCTGGAAGAATTGCAAACTGTAGTTAAGTATTGCGGAGACGAAGGGGATGCTCTAGGCTTCCGTTTTAGCCCAGTAAAGTCGGGTCTGATGATTTTCAAAGGCTAAACTGATGAGGGTCTTAAAATACAAGGCCATGAAATACCTAGAGTAGCAGAATATAAATATCTGGGGGTATGGGTAAACGAAGGATTGGCATACATTGGAAAGCATGAGCAATCACTTAAGGCCAAAGGGTGAAAGAATGCCGGGATAATGAAGCATAAGGCATTGTGGGGATACAATAGGCATGAAGTTTTGAGGGGTATTTGGAAAGGAGTTATGGTGCCCGGACTTACTTTCGGAAATGCCGTTTTGTGCCTAAAATCAGAGGTACAGTCGACATTATAAATAAATCAGGGATCCGTTGGACGATTAGCACTAGGTGCCCACGGCAAAACTACAAATGAGGCGGTACAGGGAGATATGGGCTGGGCATCTTTCGAAGTACGGGAAGCTCAGAGTAAAATATTATATGAGGAAAGCCTGAGGAAATCGGACAGTAACAAATGGGCAGCTAAAGTATTTAAATTCCTGTAGTTAAAAAGCCTTGACTCACAATGGAGGAAAAGAACTAGGAAACTAACTAGTAAGTATGCTAGTCACAAGGACGGAGAAATAAAGAGCATCAAGCAACAGGTTAAAAACACAGAAGGTAAAAAATTGGATAAATTCGACGGAAAAGAAACAGAGTGTGGAATTATACCGAAAGTGGAAAATGCAGATCAGGAAGGAAGCTTTCTTTGATAACTCAAGAGGCAGTGCCCTACTTTTTGAAACTAGATCAGGGTGCCTTAGAACACGCAGCTACAAAAAGAAATTTAAAATTGAAGATGACGCATGTGCTGTATGTGGTAACTCCAGTGAAATAATTGACCATATTATACTCGAATGTAATGGTATCCATCCGGAAGTTGATGCAGGCGCAATCACTGTTCCTGAAGCTCTGGGGTTTAGAGATACCAGTGGCCGGGTGAATAAACCGGCGGTGGAATCTAGAAAAAAACGACTGAAAGATTGGTGGCTTAAAAGCAGAGAAGTGACATAATGTTAATGTAGGAACAAAAATTTAATAAATAGAATGATGGTTTAGTTAACCAATCTAAATCAATAATTAAGATATAGGGAGAAAAATGAGCATGCATGATAGCTAATGCTGCCACCCCGCTTCAAAAGGGACGCTCCTATATTCCATCCATTCATCCATCCTAACATGCATTAAGGCTCCTAGACGCATAGGTGCGCACTGCCGCCTGGTGGCGCCTGTGGGAACTGACAACTTACAACATTCGGCTGGGGCGCGTGCCGATTGGAACGGCCGGAGAGTAACACGCGCGGTGGGGTGATCTTGGAGGCCACGGTCAGGGAAGGAGCCCCGGTGAGCCCACTAGCCAAATCCAGATGACTTTAAAGACTGAGCTACATGGCAGCGAAAAAGTGAATGACGCGACAAGGCGGCGCGGCGAAAGCGATCATGGTTCGCTCTGTCGCCTACTGGGGAAAATAAATGCACGCGATAGCGCGAACCGGGCGAAAACGACGCTAAACGATGCTCTGTGTTGCTGGCATAGTGGCTTAGTACACCGCAAACCTATTAGCAAATACAACCGTCATAACGATTGCAAGAATTGAAGTTATTTTGCGATAAAATAGGGCAAAGCGAAATGGATTTACAAATAGCCGAATCACATTTGTGTCAATTGCACTGTATAAGTAGTCATGTGACCTGTTTTTTTGGTGGGTTGCGATTAGACGTTATTTGAATCCTTGGCCATTCACGACTGTTTGTACAAAGCGAAAAAATACGCGGTAATGCACAATCTCAATGAAACATGCAAAAGAATGATGAATACGAAGTGGGAGCGGCAGTGACGTACGCTTCGCGTTCGTGCCTGATCGTACTGTCACCCGCAAAAGTTTGCGGGATCTCCAGCGCGTGGCTGAGCGGTGGGAAACTGCATTCCTGCGCCATCTGCCGTCAAAGAGCACGGCGTCGAGGCTCACGGAAATGGCGCGCCAGGGGCGCTTTGCGCATGCTGTCCTTTCTTCGCTATCAAGCATGTCTCGTCACTAGCTTCCCCGTGATGCGCTTTTGCCACTCGCGGCAGCCGCTGATGCGCCGCGTCATCATCATCGCGTGTTTGCTTTGGCGGGTAAGATGAACGACGAAGCAAGCCAGTGTGTTTTGCTCGACGCGCAACGTTGTCACGGGGAAGCTAGTGACGATACATGCTTGATAGCGAAGAAAGGACAGGCATGCGCAAAACGCCCCTGGCGCGCCATTTCCGTGATCCTCGACGCCGTGCTCTTTGACGGCAGATGGCGCAGGAATGCAGTTTCCCGCCGCTCAGCCACGCGCTGGAGATCCCGCAAACTTTTGCGGCTGACAGTATATGCACTTCCAGGCGAACGAACGAAATTTTTTATTTCGGCAGAACCGAGCGACGAACCAAGCGACACATGCATTTCTGTTTGCGCGAACACTGCACGACGCGTGCCACCGTCGCGTTCGCGTGAGTTTTGGCGTACATATAGCTTAACGCAACGCTTCACCGAATCAAAATGGCAGCTGGAAGCTGCGGTTGCAACGTTGCCAGCCCACGAAGCAGTTTCGCATATCGTCTATTCCCCACTGAAAAACACACGCACAAATCTCATTGCGGGCACCGACGACTATATAAGATCTTGGCGCCGCTCGGATGAACCATTTCACCGTTATATAGATACACGAAGCTTGGGAACTGAAGGCCTTTTGCACAGGCAGCCACCGGCATCATTTGAGCCTTCGGGGCGTTCGGTCGCCTCGGCGGGAATCGAGCCGTCGGATGTTTCTGCTCCGGCAGTCTCGGAACCGAGAAGGCATCCCAGTAGAGCTGCGTACACCGAGCCGCGCACAACACAGGTCAATTTCTTCCTTCTTTTTGCACATCGGCCGCTTCTTGGTTACTTAATGTATGCACCGAGGGGTATGCTCGTAGCGTATGTGCGGTAGACCTAAATATGCTTTTGTCTCTTTTACAAGTGATAGCAGTGAGGTCAGATGAGGAATTAAAATCGAACTGTTTATTAATGCTTAAAAGAGATTCGGTTGATCTGCAGAGGGTCGCCAAGCTGAACGTGATGCGCCTTCGTGCGCGTCTGCGCTTCGTCTCGTCTCGGCTTCGAATGCCTTTTCCCCGAGGCGTCGAGTCCTCGCGTTTCTTCTCCGAAGTTCGAGGGGAGACATAACTCAGGCGGGGTTCGCGGGCCGCGAAGTCTCCGCGCGGTCGTAACGGAGGTGTAGAGAGATCAACAGACCGACCGAGCGAACGTGCTCTTCGCAGGGTTCCGCGTGGCGTAAGCACGCCCTCTCGGGTCGCCACGGTTACAGGAGAGGTGGGTCGTCTCGAGAGTGGTTTCAAGTGATGAACTGTGTGCTGACACGGCCCCTCTAAATTTTGCGCCTGTTCTCAGGCACGCGTATCCACGAACTTGGAGGTAATGGTTTGCCAATTGCAGGAACAAATACAATTTCTTGACATTGCTTTCAGGCTGAAACTTGTCGACGGCTGCGACTCTCGTCTCGTCCAGGGTTCGCCCTTCTGCGGCGATCCAATAGCCGAGAAATTAGATTTCGTCTCGCACGAATTGACACTTCTTAATGTTCATCTTTAAGCCATTGACAATTACTCTTCTCAGCGCGTCATCGAGCGGTGACAGCGCTTCGGGGATCGTAGCTGCTCCCTGGCCGACATCGTCCATGTATGTGGATGTTCTTTTCATGCCGTAAAGCGTGTCGAGCACGACTCTTTACACGGTCTGCGGTGCCTTGCATTTTCCGTCTGGCGTAACGAAGGCGGTCTTATGGATGTCGTCTGGCCTCACTCGCACCATGAGAAAGGCGAACTTCACGTCCAAGACAGTGCAGTACCTCGAGCCTTCTCGCATGATGTCGTTGATTACATCTTTCATCACTGGCATTGGGTACGGTGGGTTCGTGGTCTTCTCATTCAGTTTTCTGTAGTCGTGTGCCATTCGTTGGGGCGGAGTTGGGTGGTGTGGTTGTTCCATTACAACGGTAGGAGCACAGTACTCCATGGCTTTCGCTTAGTCGGATAATCACCTTAGCCAAGTAGTCATTGACCTCTTCCTTCATGAGCTGTCGGTTCGCGGGGCAAGATAGATAGATAGATGGATTTATTGATAGGAAAAGGCAGAGAGGTTGGCCCGAATAATTCAAATCTGGCCTGCTACTCTGCACTGGGGAAGGGGAAGGAGCGAAGAAAGAAGGTCATGATGGGTGACGATGTGGGAGAAGGCATATGAAATATATATACAGACACAGCAGCTTGCTTTACAAACGTGAATCAAGTCCACTGGCGCTCAAATAACGGCAAAGAGCGCGCACTGCCTGGATGCCCTTCCCCTTGTGCGCCGAACATCAGTAATGAGTGAGACACCAAAGAAGAATGCTGAAAAGCAAGGGATCTTTTCCGTGGCCTTCGTACCAACAACGGCAACGGCGAATCTGAATGTGATAAACAGACAGCACCTGACGCAGTTTTTCGACCAGCTGGTTCCCGGTGAAGTTGACGAAGTAAGAATTAATCTCTGGAAGAATGTCCTGACCGTGGATGTCAAATCCCAGGCTACAGTGGACAAGCTGAAAGGAATTGGTGTGCTAGGCAACATGCCGGTCCGTTCCTTTCTTGCACATGGGAAAAAGACTACTGCATGTGTAATCAGCGACGTTGACCCCGAGATAAGTGAAAGCGATCTCTGCACGCTGATCAAATCTACGGCGCGCATTGTGGATGTTCATCGATTCGGCCGCTCAAAGTGCATTAAATTAGTCTTTGAAACTGAATCCCTCCCATCACACGTTAAAGTGGGCTATGTGAGACACCCAGTTCGGATGTATGTTCCAAGACCTGTTCAGTGCCACAAATGCCACAAGATCGGACATGTGAGCGCCGTTTGTCGAAACGAGGTCTCCTGCCGTCGATGCGGCGGTACGCATCCTCATGAAGCATGCGAGACGGAGACTGTCAAGTGTGCGGGGCAAGATAGGTACGGCCCTGTGGCTACGGGAATGTTGCCCCTAAGTTCATCGCTGTGCTCTACGTGAGCGCAAAGCCCCAGCGCATCTGTGCTCGTTGTCAACGCGTCGTCATGACGATTCAGAATTGAGCGGGCTCATCTCTTTGTTGGCGTTCTCGTCACGGGTCATTTTACACGCAGACTCTTCAACCAGGTCAAAGAAATCTTCGTCGGGGCCCTTCGAGTTCAGTCTCACGAAGCCGATGTCGCTCTCTGGTGTTTCGTCCATGACTTTGCGGTTGCTGAAGGCTGCTATCATCGTCTCGCCAGTACCATTCATACTGTATGCGCCTGGAGTGTGTAAGGTCGGTTCACTCACCAATGGCTGTATGGGAATGAGGGTGACATCTTTCGTAGGGTGAAACGTGACGTCGGCGTTCGCGGCACGGCGCCAATCTGAACCAAGATCCATGGCACTGGGCAAGGGCGCGATCATGACCTCTTCGAGCCGCACGGTCGATGTTCCGACAGTCACGACCAACGCTGCCACTCGCGTTGGTCTGATGCATCGGTCGAGCACTTCTATGTGATCTGGAGACGCCCACGGTCGGTGGCGAACGTTAGGGCCCACAGAGCTCTCGTTATGGATGGACACGCTTCAGCCGATGTGTATGCAAACTTGCACCGGTTGGTTATCGACGAGGCCCTTGACGATGGGCAAATTGCCTCCCGTTGATTGCAGAAAATAATTCCCTTGCCAGTTTGTCGTCCCGGTATTGCCTGCGTTCGTTGGATCTGGCTGCTCGGCGTTGTTCCGCAGCGAGCGTGGGTCCCGTCTTCGGCTTCGTGCACTCCCTCGAAAAGTGGCCCGTTGTACCGCAGTTGAAGCAGGTATGCACTCGCCTGGCCCGTATCGGTTCTCCCTGTTCTCGTGGCCCTGACTGTTCGCGAGGGTCAGTGCGCCCGTCTGTCGCCGCCCTGGATCCGTCGCTGCTCATCTGGTTAGACCGCCCAGGAGCAGATTATCGGAACTGCGTCGTGACTCTTGCGTCGTCTGGTGTCGAGCAGGGCTGCGCGGTCGATCAGTTCCGTGACGTTGCTGCAGGGCTGTGCAGCGAGTGGATTAGCCCATTTGTTGTCGTCGATTCCGCTGAGAATCAGCGAAATTCTCTCATCGTTCGCCATCGAGTACGGAGACTTGTCAAGCAGAGCATTTTTCGAATACATGTACTCAATCAGGGTCTCCGAATTGCGCAGTCTTCGATCAGCCTGCAGGTCCAAGAATTCCTGCATCGTGAGCCTCCTGTCGAAGCGCGAGGCGAAGGCTTGCTTCCATGAGTCCCACGATTCGTGACTCATGCCGTAAGAGCTGTGCCAATCCTTCGCTGCTCCCTGCAGCCGTGTTGCTGCAGTCGCGAGCGTCAGTGATGGGGACCAGTGTGCCAACGCAGCTACGCGTTCCACCTGCGATATCTACGTCTGGACATTTTGTTGCGCATTGCCGTCGTACTCGGGGATGGCGGACACGGTGTCGTTCGTTGACTGCATCAGAACGGGCTGAGCTAGCTCTGACGCTCTCGACAATACCTCCGTCATTGTAGTTGAGCACGTGCGAACATGGTCATGATCTAATTCATGCTTGGCAAACCTTCGGGAGCTGGAGCGTTGTTATCCCGCGAGGACTGCGGAGGTGTACCACGATTCGTGTCTGCCGGCCGTTGGTCTGTTGTCGTAGCAGAGGCGAGACTTCCGTTGTTGCGTTACGAGTCCGTATCTTTCCCCGTTCGTGTCGACACTGGCTGCAGTAGCCCCGTTGCGTCACTCGCTGCGTGTGATGGGCGTCGTTGGGCTACAAGGCGTTCCAGTTCGTCAACTCTTGCCTTGTTATGATCGACGGTTCAGCTCCCTTCTACGCGGCCGGATGTTCAACTCGAGAGGCGACGACGCGGCGGCAACGGCGGCGGCAGCTCCGTGCACGGCTGACTCCTTTGTTGGTAAAGCGTGGCGGTGTAAGACAACACTTCGATATTTCGCCGCGCACCGATAACCACTTCTACATCGGTGCCTTAGTTCTCACGGCTTGGATCAAAGCCGGAGACTGATGATGAACACGTATGACGTGACCAGCTCAGCGAAGGTTGCGTGGGTTGTGCGGTGAGAACGCAGGCTCGAGGTCCGTAGTACTTGCGAGCGGGCTAGTTGGCTATACGACTCCGACGACCTCCGGCGCTGCATGGTTATACACAAAAACAATACACACACGAGAATCAAACCAAGACGTCAACACGGATGATGCGCTCGCTACCAACTACCAGTTTTTGTGGTACGAAGACAGCTTCGCACAAAACGTGGGGTTACAATATGAAGAAGTAAACAAAAGATTCAGAAAAAAATGCTAAGAAATGTGACAAGAAGTTAGACCTAATTCGTCATTATTTTCATTTTATTTTCAATTAATTTTTTCATTCTGAATTTCTTCGCATTTTTTTCTGAATCTTTTGTTTACTTCTTCTTCATATCGTAACCCCACGTTTTGTGTGAAGCTGTCTTCTTCTCGGTACTACATAAACTGGCAGTTGGTAGCGAGCGCATCATCCGTGTTAACGTCTTGGTTTAATTCTCTCGTGTGAGTATTGTTTTTTGTGTATAACCATGCAGCGCCGGAGGTCGTCGAACTCGAGGTTCGGTCGAGTAATTGCACTCGTGATGTGTCGCCAGCCAAGATAGTGTTCTGCCGGACTCGTATTCTCACGGTCAAGGCCTGGAACTGTGAATCCGATGCGCCCAGCCGGCGCCAAGTCTGAATCGCGGCCCGTGACTGCAAAATAGCCATAACATTTCCGAGATCGCCACAACATCTCCGAGATCGCCACACCATCTCCGATATAGCCACATCTCCAAGATAGCCACAACACCCCCAAGATAGCCACAACATCTTCTCCGATATTATCAGCCGGGTCGAACATGTGACTCCTGGATAAATTATGTGTGTTTGTGTGATAAATTACGTGGTGGGTGGAGCCTAAGAATTGACTCAAAGGCTATTAGGCGATGAAGAAGCAGTTGAAGTCCCCAACTCTAGGGACCTGGGGACGACGGATTGTATTTAAGCAGCCCACGGGCGGCTTTTTGATATGCTTTATTTTACGCTCTCAATATGTCCCTCGTATTACTTTCCTGTACTTTTGTAAACATGTAGATATATCTCTTGCAATGTCTTTTCTGCCGTAAGCCTCTGCTCATTCCTCCAAACCCCCTACTGCTTACCACCTCTTCGGGACGGGACCTGAGGGAACTGACCAGAGTGAGAGCCGAACCGAGGGTCCCACATCTAACAGCTGGATGGCAGCGGTTGGATCGACCAAGCAACGCGGGGCTGCTTTTTTCGGGTGAGTGCGTTGACTTTGCTTGTGATTCACCAGGCTTCAAAACTTTGAGGAAACAATTTTGAACTGCTGGAAATCAAAGGCAGCTGTTCCGTGAGACGAGTGAGTCTGTTTTCTCACGACAACAGTTAGTCAGCAAGGTCCAAGCTCACTGCTGCAAGCATGGCGCTAAAAAAGTTGCTGAGGGCAGATTTGTTGCTATTGTGCAAGGAGATTGGTGTAGAAGTAGAGGACAAACTGACTAAGCCGGAAATTTGCAAGTCACTTTTAAAGGTAGAGGAGGCAGAAACCTCCTATGATAAGCTGCATAAAACCCCGGCCCTCAGTCACCAGCGGCTGCGGAACAACTGACCACGGCTGCGGTCAGACCTGTGACGCAGCAGGGGGTGCTAAGAATGCCTGGCTCCGCTGGACAGGCCGCCATTGGAAACTGACCCCGGCAACGTTTAATGCTAGAACCCTAGCTAGTGAAGCTAGTTTAGCAGTGCTGTTAGAGGAACTAGAGGGCATGAAATGGGATGTCATTGGGCTTAGTGAGGTTAGGAGGCCGAATGAGGCATACACTGTACTGAAGGATGGGCATGTACTGTGTTATCGAGGCTTACCAGAGAGGCGACAACTAGGAGTAGGTTTCCTTGTCAATAAGTATATAGCGGGTAATATAGATGAATTCTATAGTATTAATGAGAGGGTTGCAGGCATCGTAATTAGGCTTAATAAGCAGTATAAAGTGAAGGTTGTACAGGCCTATGCACCTACATGTAGTTATGCTGACCAGGCAGTTGAAAGCTTCTATGAAGATGTAGAATCGGCAATGCGAAAACTAAAGACGCAGTATACTGTACTAATGGGCGACTTCAATGCCAAGATAGGGAAAAAGCAGGCAGGAGACAAGGCAGTAGGTGACTATGGCATTGGTTCAAGGAATAGCAGGGGGGAGTTACTAGTTGAGTTTGCAGAGCGCAATAACTTACGAATCATGAATACCTTCTCCAGCAAACGGAAGAACCGGAAATGGACGTGGAAACCTCCTAACGGAGAGACTAAAAATGAAATCGACTTCATAATGTGTTCAACCCCCGCCAATATGCAAGATGTAGAGGTAATCGGGAAAGTGCGATGCAGTGACCACAGGATGGTGAGATCCCGAATTAGCCTAAATCTGAAGAAGGAACGCAACAGATTAGTAAGAAAGAAATCCATCAACGAATTAGCGGTGAGGGGGAGGGCAGAAGAGTTCAAGATCTCGCTACAGAATAGGTATTCAGCTCTAACTGATGGTGGCGACATTACCCTAGAGGCAAGGAACAATAATTTCAGAGATATATGATTACTGAGTACGCGGTAGAAGTAGGCGGTAGGATAGTTAGAGAGGATACCGGTAAGCTGTCTAAGGAGACGAAAGATTTTATTAAGAAACGCCAGAGTATGAAAGCTTCCAATCCAACAGACCAGATCGAATTGGCCGAGATATCAAAGCTAGTCAATCAGCGAGAGGTGGCCGATATAAGGAAGTATAACATGGAGAAAATTGAGCATGCTATAAAGAACGGGGGAAGCCTTAAAGCGGTAAAGAAGAAATTGGGCATAGGCAAAAACCAGATGTATGAGATAAGGGACAAGGCGGGCAATGTCATCACTAATATGGACAAGATAGTCAAAGTAGACGAGGAGTTCTATACAGATCTCTACAGTAGCCAAAGTAGTCAGGACCGTAATGAGATTGGCAGTAGGGAAAAACAGTCAGACGTTCCACCAGTGACGAAGGACGAGGTCAAGAAAGCACTAGAAACTACGAAAAGGGGGAAATCAGCTTTAGAGGATCAGATAACTACTGATTTGCTGAAGGACGGGGGGGATATCGTGCTAGAAAAACTGGCCACCCTGTATACGCAGTGCCTGGTGTCATCGACGCTACCGGAACCATGGAAGAATGCAAACATTATCCACATTCACAAGAAAGGGGACTCTAAGGACCTTAAAAATTATAGACCAGAAAGCTTACTGTCTGTTACGTATAAGGCATTTACTAAGGTAATCGCTAATAGAATCAGGACAACCTTAGACTGCAATCAAGCAAAGGATCAAGCAGGGTTTCGGAAACGGTACTCTACTATCGATCATATCCATACCATCAATCAGGTGATAGAAAAATGCTCGGAATATAACCAGCCCTTATACATAGCATTCATTGATTACGAAAAAGCATTTGACTCAGTTTAAACCTCGGCGGTGATGTAGGCATTGTGAAATCAGGGGGTAGACGAGCCGTACGTGAAAGTGCTGGAAGATATATATAGTGGCTGCACAGCAACCATAGTTCTGCATACAGAAAGTAACAAAATTCCCATAAAGAAAGTTGTTAGGCAAGGAGACACAATCTCCCCAGTACTATTCACAGCTTGCTTAGAGGAAGTATTCAGAGACTTGGAATGGGAGCAGTTAGGGATAAGGGTAGATGGAGAATACCTCAGTAATCTGCTATTTGCTGATGACATTGCCTTGCTAAGCAACTCGGGGGATGAACTGCAAATAATGATTGATGACCTAGACAGTAAAAGTAGAAAGGTTGGCTTGAAAATCAATATGCAGAAGACTAAGGTAATGTTCAACAGCCTAGGGAAGGAACAGCAGTTTACATTAGGTAGCTAAATACTGGAAGTAGTGGGCGAATATGTCTACTTAGGACAGGTAGTAACCGCAGATCCGGACCATGAAAAGGAAATAACAAGAAGAATAAGATTGGGATGGAGCGCATTTGGCAAGCACTCGCAGATTATGATTAGCAGCTTACCGGTATCGCTCAAGAGGAAAGTATACAACAGTTGCATCTTGCCTGTACTCACCTATGGGGCTGAAACGTGGAGGCTAACCAAGAGAGTTCTACTTAAGTTGAGGACAACCCAGAGGGCTATGGAACGAAAAATGGTAGGGGTATACCATTAAGAGATAGGAAGCGTGCAGAGTGGGTCAGAGAAATAACTCAAGTTACCGACATTCTAGTGGAAATTAAGAAGAAGAAATGGACATGGGCAGGACATGTAGTGCGAAGAGGGGATATTCGATGGTTGCTGAGGGTAACAAACTGGATTCCAAGGGAAGGAAAGCGTAGCAGGGGGCGGCAGACAGTTAGGTGGGCGGATGAGATTAGGAAGTTCGCAGGGGTCAAGTGGAGGCAGCTAGCACAGAACCGGGTTAAGTGGAGAAATATGGGAGAGGCCTTCGCCCTGCAGTGGGTATAATCAGGCTGATGATGATGATGATGATGATGATGATGAAACTTGTAAACTCCTTAAAGCGGAGTGAGAAATGAGGGATGCAGCAGAAAAGATACAAGAACAGGAAAGAAAAAAAAAGCAAGAGGAACTAGAGCAACAGCAGCTTCTAGCAGAGAAAGAGGAGCGGGAGCTGAAAAAGCGGCAGCTTGACATAGAGCAGAAAAAAATGGAATTGAGCTCAAATGGCACGACGCCAGACGGAGCGAGAGCGACTGAATCAATTCCAGATAAAACAATGCAGTCATACAAAATTGGGGAGGACCTTGGTCTGTTTCTGGTGAATTTCTAGAGGAGATGTGAGAAACAAGGTTACAGTAAGGGTTCTTGGCCTCAAAGACTGCTAACGGTGTTACCATGCGAAGCGGCAAATATAGTTGCAAGGCTTGATGCGGCAGATGTCTATGAAAAAGTAAAGGCTGCTGAGAAAGTACCGCCTGTCTGCCGACGAAATTCGTCAACGGTTCATAGGCACGAGCAAGAAAGGTAGCGAGAGCTGGGCTGACTTTGCATACCACTTGAAGGTGATCCTTACTGAATGGTTGAAAGGCGCGGATGCGTATGAGATTAGAGATAAGGTTGTTGAAGGTATCGGAACAATTCTACAACAGTATTCCTGAGGCAATTAAGCTATGGGTTCAAGACAAACAAAAAGTGAACACAGTGGAGACAGCCGCCGAGCTGGCAGATGAATATGCGACGCGGAGAAGGCTAAGCTCCGAGGTAGGCGGGCCCGAGAAAAAAGGTTTCTTGATGAGAAAGCGCTTTACACCCAAGAATGGGCCGCGGATAAGCATCCGGAACTTGCGGAAACTGTCAAACCAGTTTTACAGAAAACTGGGGATAGCACAAAGCAGGATGAAACTCAGAAACTGTTGACATAAGGGTTTGAAACCAGGAAGCCGTTTCGCTGCTACAACGGTTAGAAAACTGGGCACATTGCGGCAAGATGTAAAAAAACCCCGAATAGCCTTCTCATATGCGAACGACAGCGATGAGAATTTAGAGCTTCTGCGACATCCATGAGCTACGAGCACACGGAATGCAGGGTCCTTCGGGATGCCACCATGGATATCGTTCACACTTCATACGTGATTTTACGGGAGAAGTAGCATGGCAGGTACTGGAAGCTGAGAGCGTGTGCCTAGCAAGAGTGGTGATTTCCGGTCCTTTCGGTGAACTAGTGACAAAGGCTGCCGTCTCTAAAGCGGTTTCATGGGAATATCCCTGCCTATTTTCAAATAGGTCCGATAAGTTTTTGCACGAGCGAGGTCAGAAACTGTCAGAAGGAAAAGTACAGGCCCTGACCAGGTCGAAAGCCCGCGAACTTGCATCTCAGCTTAACTACAGCGAGGATTCAGAGACAGCCGAAAAGGAACAAGCGACTTCCGATAGTCGGGAACCAAACAATGCTGAGGCAACCGAGATAGATGAGGTTGATCCCGAACCGGTTGTTAGCGATAGTGCACACGGCGACAGCCCAATTGAGGCATGCAGTACAGGCTCCGTACTATCATCTGCCTCGCAAAGCATGGACCGTCTGTTGCGCGTCGACAGAGACTCATTGATGGCGGAGCAGCAGCAAAACCCTAGCCTCTGCAATTTGCACACTAGCGCCCAAGAGGGGATTGCTAGGCGTAATGTGACATTACATCATAAGGGCGGGCTGCTGTACCGGCACTATAAAGATCGAAAAGGAAGGACATTAGATCAGCTGGTTGTGTCGGCAATGTACCGCGACGACATTTTGAGCCTTTGTCATGGAAACAATTGGTCCGGACATCTAGGCGTCAACAAAACCAAGGAAAGGCTACTGGGAGAGTATTACTGGCCAGGTTGCTTTCGAGATGGAGAACGGTATGTGAAATCTTGCGACGCGTGTCAGCGCTCGGACAAGCCAGGTGAAAAATGGAAGGCGCTCGCTCCCTTAATTTCAGAACCTTTCCAGCGTCTCGTTATCGACACCGTAGGGCCCAGAACTAAGTCGGGGTATAAATATATACTCACGATTATATGGCCATCTACGAAGCTTCCCGTAGCGGTGCCTCTGAAGGAGCTTAGTTCGACGGAAATAGTTGACGCCCTCCGGTCAGTTTTCGCCAGAATCGGGTTCCCTGCCGAAATTTAAGCTGATCAGGGGACAGTTTTCGCTCACTCAAACCACGACGGAGAGCACCACAATCGCTGCGGGCGAATGCGCTAGTCCCATGATTTTATTTGCATTTCGCGGGCGTTCTTTTAAGTCTGCAAACAAAGATACACGTGATGCTTTCTTTATCGCAGGTAATGGAGTGGGAGTTCCTGAAGGTGCTCTCCAACTTTGCAATTCAAATTTACGGTCTAAAGTCATTATTTAGTAAATTAGAAAAATTAACATAATTAGTTAAATAAGTATTTGCAAAACAAAAAAATGGCTTTGGTCAGCAAGGCGGCTGGCAATTGCATGCAACTGGTTTCCCGGGCCTACCTCACATATTTTATTTTTTAACCCTTGGTTCAAGTTAGCTGGGACACCCGGTATATTGGCAACACAAGCAGTGCACAGAGGTCTCACGGAAAACGCCTGTGAGCACTGACTGCCACCTTGTTAACAAAACTTGACATTACGCACTCCTGCAGATCGCAACGCTAAAAAACAAGAAAGTAGAAAGCAATAAAAACGAAGCGTTAGCATCACAGGTATCCTGTGACTATTGCCTCCACATTTTTTTCTCTGAGCGAAGCCATGCGTACATATTTTGTGGAGGGTTCTGCGATAAGATATGCTTGTAGGATTTCCCCTTTTGTTTCTTTCGTAGGGAAAAGTCAGAACACAGAAGCTTAATTTATCACAGATCTCAGCTGGAGGGTGTTGGCACGACACCTGGGCTTATATTACTGTTTTGGTTTCTTATTTCTGTGAATGTGCTCAGTCGCCTCAGTTCCCCAAGTTCGTTTAACGCCCCAAAGCAACTCCGGCTATGAAAGACGCGTCAAATGTTTCAAACTTAGATGGGTCTCCTTCGGTAAACAAGTCACTGGGGTTGTTTCTGTAAACAACTGCGTACGTTCCACCTCACCCAATCACGAACGGATTTTATCGAACAAGCCTAAATGCCTATCCTTTGGAATAATATAGAGTTTAAACTGTACCGGTTATACGCGCCGTAGCCATGTCAGAAAGGTCCCACCCAGCGCTAACTTTTTGATTACGCACAGAGTGACAATCAGGCGTTGATAGGTAGCACTACATACCACCCAAATAGACAAGTTTCTACGACAGGAAAGCTACAGAAGGAACGTTTACCCACTCTTCCCCAATCCATTCAGCTGCAGTGATTTCCTCTGTCAGTCATTCGTGAAACCAAAAATATTACATTTTCCAGCGACGTTTTGCAATCGCTGTCGCGGAAGTGGCCAGACAAACCTCTGCCACACAATGCATTCTTGCCTCGTCTACTGCGCCTCCATATGTGATTTTCCTCCGCCACCTTCCCGTGCCACTCGACACGTATCACTCCGGCTCCCAGCCCCACCGCACTCCTCCACTGTCGGGAGAGGGGGTGGGCTGTCGTGGGAGGAGCAGGACCGCTCTGGTGCAGAGCAAGTGGCATTAATTGATTTAAGTGATTGATTTATTGATTGATTGATTGTGCAACTTTTATTTCCATCCCCGGCGCTCAGGCCTGGGAAGACGCGGATTAGAGGCTGACAAGCAGCCCTTGGTTTTTTGCGGCCGCTTTGCCGCCAGGTGCACGGTGCATCGCTAGGTCGTAGGGCCCGCGCATCGCAGCAGGGTCGGCCAGGCTTCTCTACTTTGAGCCATGCAAAGCTGAGCGCCTTACACCACTTTTGCTCGCCACATAGAAAATCCGGGAGGTTTGTATAGCACAAGGAGCAAGGTTCGGCGGTTGAGTCGCACCAGTCACGAGTCAAAGAGGATTTCTCAGAAGAGGAGAGACCGAGGAGCTTCTACGTAAAAAAATGAGCCCACGAAGGGAGACTGGCCAAGATTCACTGTGCCCAGCCAAAATGCACTGCAGGTACCGGAATAATGTAGTACATCAAATGCCGACTCAACTAAAGAACTATATGATTTGGGATCTACTGCATAAAAGCCAAACAGAAAATACTGAGCATAGTTTTTGAACTCTCTAAATTTGGAATACAATGCGCCGCTCTCTCGTGGCCCTTCTTTCACATCTGGGAAATTCTACTTGGCTCGTGAGAAAAATAGAGTGCTTTGTAACTGTACATGCTTGCACAAACGCATATCTTGCTTTAATCTATTACAAAAGCCCTTAAATACCTGCGGTCAAATTTTGCATTAGGGAGTATCGTAATAGTCCTTCGAATTCCATTATGCATTGTCTTTGTAGAAAGCCTATACCCAATTTCTGTGGTACCGAAAAATATACACCACTCTAGCTTCCGAGCATAGCGCTTTTTTTTTTTTTTGCCCGTGGAAGTAGGGAATCACGGCCACTTGCTCTTTCTTATGGGACACTTTTGGAATAATACACGTTTTACGTTGACGCAGTACCTTCAAAACACCTTCCGCAACTTAGACGAGACCAGAGGATGGGCACTCAGCTTCTTCCAAACGTTTGCTCGGCTGTGCGGGGGGTCATATATTGTATATTGTTGTTAAAAAAATGTGATAAAATATTACAAAAGGCGATTGACACGGGACACCACAGAAGCCGAATGAATGGAAGGAAGGAACAGCTCAAACGGACAGGACGTGTAGGAAGGCGAGACAGACACATGAGCTGACTAGCAACCAATTGATTTATTGCGACACAAGTAGCAATATATAGCAGACAGCCAAAACGCAATAAAATCAAATTACGACACAATCATGGTCCTGATATGACATAGCAATTATCAAAGCCGTCCGCGATTGAGATACGTGAGCTCTTGTGGGAATAGAGCAACAGACGGTTGGCTGACACACGTGTCGCCAAGTTCGTGAATGTGAAAAGCCTCAGATATGAGGCGTGAGGTCAAATCCTTATATTTGGCGATAATTGTGGCTTGGTTCAAAACGCCTCACAGTCCTTCCAAACGATGGAATGGATTACTATGTTGTTTCGACATAACTGGTTTTCTATGTCTTTGGCGTGTTCGCGCAGTCTATCATTCACACCGCCCAGTTTCCCCGATGTAAAATCGGCCGCATGAGAGTGGAATTTTGTAAACAACACCACAACAACAGTTCACAAATTTCTTTCGGTGTTTCTTTTCACAAGCCTTCTTTCTACTTTCTTGGTTGACGTTCTTGCACAACCCTCTTAACTTATTCCTGGAGGAAAAAAGAGCTTCACGCCGGTTTTGCTGACAATCTTTTTCAGGTTGTGCGAAACTTTATGCACATACGGTATGCACGCCATGTTCTTATAATTGGATTCGCGTGAAACCTTCTGAATCCTGCTTTCTGATAGTATTGACTCGGCTACGCTTGAAAGGATCTTAGTCGGGTAGCCTGCAGTGGTGAGCCTAGTGATCTGTGCGTCAAAGCTGGCCTGAGTTTTGTTATTGCATGACCTATGCAAGGCTGCTTTCATGCAGGTTTTACTATCCCGCGCTTAATAATCTTGGAGTGAGCCGATTGGAAGGGCAGAAGGCTCTTCTGGGAGCGTGGAGAGTACATCCAACACACATGATCGTCCGATAGCACAAGTTCCAGATCTAAAAACCTAAGTTTGTGGTCAGTGGGAAATTCTGTGGTCAATTCTAAGTCATTAAGTTCAATGCTGAACGTGTCAAAAATCTGAGCAACAGGTTGTTGGGCGTCATCTTTGCGATAAAAAACCAAAAAATCATCAACGTAACGCATAACTTTAACAACAGGGTCATGGTCAAGCTTGGCTTGAAGTCGGCTATCGCACGAGGCTAAAAACAGGTCACTAAGAACGGGAGCGAGACTGGATCCTATGAAAACCCCTTGTTTTTGGATGCAAAGCCTGCTATCCACACTAGCTAACGTGGACTGTAAATAAAAGCTAAGCATTTCTAGAAACACGGCAACTTCATACCACAGGAATTCTGGAACTTAGTGACACCGTGACGATCAATGCACTCACTAATTTTGGAGATCACTGCTCTTTGCGATAGGGAATAGTACAAGTCCTTAACATCTACCGAAAAAGCGCTGACATGGGCTGGACACTCACTATATAGGAACTCCGACACTGATTCAGGCTTTCTGATGAGGAAAGGGTCTTCAACGTCTAGATGCGACAGGCACTTCTGCAGGAACACCGCTGCCTCGCGCTGCCAGGTCCCTCGTTCGGAGACAATGATACGGAAAGGACAGCCTTCTTTGTGTGTCTTGGCACTGAAGAAGATGGTAAGGCTAGATGCCTTGGATGTCTTGACAGAAGAGGCTAGTCTTGATAGGCCAGCGCGTTCACAAAGCTGCGCTGCCTGCTCCTGCACTTTCGATGGTTTCACTGATTTCATTTCCTTGAAGTTGGCTAGGACAGCGGCTTGAGCCTTCTCCTTGTAAACGTCTTCAGCCGCGACTACAAAACCGCCCTCCTTGTCCACCTGTAGGAGCTTGACGCCCGCGTCTTTGAGGGCCGATACTGCAGCAGTGAGACGGCGGTGGCTTCCTTTCTTCACTTCCTTGGGGAGGGATTGCACTCCTTTATTTATGCATCTAGCAGCTTCATCTGTCTTTCCTCTTTTCAAAGCGGTCCTAACAAGAGAGAGAAGTTGCGTCTTGTCAAGTCGGGGATGCTCACAGTAATTTGGGCACAGCATGAGCAGGCTTTCCGCCTTCGGGGGGACACTTGCGTTCCCCAACACTATCACATTTTGTTGATGTCCGGCAGGATACCCTCTTCTGCGAGGTAGCGAAGGCACAACCTCTCGCCACAATCTGTCGGAGGACTCATGCCATCGGAAGGCGACGCCAAGCGAATGTGCCGCATCTTACGCTCCGAAACGTGGAGGCAAGTGAGGTTCTACACCGAGTGCCTGAACATCGTGTGTAGAAGCAACGTCCCTACTGAACTAGGGAATAGAAGATTCCGTCTTGACCTGTGTGTAGCCTCGCAAACGATGGAGATCTTCTGGCGACAGATTGTGCCTTCGCTACCTTGCAGAAGAGGGTATCCTGCCGGACATCAACAAAATGTGATAGTGTTGGGGAACGCAAGTGTCCCCCCGAAGGCGGAAAGCCTGCTCATGCTGGGCCCAAAGTACTGCGAGCATCCCCGTAACATCCCTTATACGAAACAGACAGTAAGCTGATTGGTCTGTAATTTTTAAGGTCCTTAGAGTCCCCTTTCTTATGAATGAGGATAATGTTTGCATTCTTCCCTGGTTCCGGTACCGTCGATGACACCAGGCACTGCGTATACAAGGTGGCCAGTTTTGCTAGCACGATATCCCCCCCGTTCTTTACAAATCTGTAGTTATCTGATCCTCTCCAGCTGATTTCCCCCTTTTCATAGTTTCTAAGGCTTTCTTGACCTCGTCCTTCGTCGCTGGTGGAACGTCTGACTGTTTTTCCCTGCCGCCAATCTCGTTACGGTCCTGACTACTTTGGCTGCTGTAGAGATCTGTATAGAACTCCTCGGCGACTTTGACTATCTTGTCCATATTCGTGATGATGTTGCCCGCCTTGTCCATTATCGCACACATCTGGGTTTTGCCAATGCCCAATTTCTTCTTTACCGCTTTAAGGCTTCCCCCAATCTTTACAGCATGCTCAATTTTCTCCATGTTATACTTCCTTATATTAGCCACCTTGCGCTTATTGATTAGCTTTGATATCTCGACCAATTCGATCTGGTCTGTTGGATTGGAAGCTTTCATACTCTGGCGTTTCTTAATCAAATCTTTCGTCTCCTTAGACAGCTTACCGGTATCCTTTCTAACTATCCTACCGCCTACTTCTACCGCACACTAAGTAATGATATCTCTGAAATTACTGTTCATTGCTTCTAGGGTAATGTCGCCATTCTCGGTTAGAGCTGAATATCTATTCTGTAGCGAGATCCTGAACTCTTCTGCCCTCCCCCTCACCGCTAATTCGTTGATGGGTTTCTTTCCTACTAATCTATTGCGTTCCTTCTTCAGATTTAGGCTAATTCGGGACCTCACCATCCTGTGGTCACTACATCGAACTTTCCCGATTACCTCTACATCCTGCACAATGGCGGGGGTTGAACACATTATGAAGTCGATTTCATTTTTAGTCTCTCCGTTAGGACTTTTCCATGTCCATTTCCGGTTCTTCCGTTTGCTGAAGAAGGTATTCATGATTCTTAAGTTACTTCGGTCTGCAAACTCAACTAGTAACTCCCCTCTGTTATTCCTAGAATGAATGCCATAGTCACCTACTGCCTGGTCTCCTGCCTACTTCTTCTCTACCTTGGCATTGAAGTCGCCCATTAGTACAGTATACTGCGTCTTTACTTTTCGCATTACCGATTCTACATCTTCGTGGAAGCTTTCAACTGCCTGGTCATCATAACTACCTGTAGGTGCATGGGCCTGTGCAACCTTCAGTTTATACCTTTCCTTGCCAATAAGTATATAGCGGGTAATATAGAGGAATTCTATAGTATTAATGCGAGGGTGGCAGGCATCGTAATTAGGCTCAATAAGCCCTACTCCTAGTTGTCACCTCTCTGGTAAACCTCGACAACACGGTACATGCCCATCCTTCAGTATGCCTCATTCGGCCTCCTAACCAAAGAAAAGCAGTGAGGTAATGTGCACTATGAAAATAGTGGTATGCAAATCATGGTAACCAGTGTGCAGATACTGAATAAATTCCTCACAAGTCAACACTACTGAAAGAGCCCCGTCTTATCTTGGGTGCTGTGCGTTTTTTTCGAAGTATAAAATCGGTTGGCGCTCTTCTCGTTATCGTACCTTCGTTTTCACCCTAAATCCGGCAGCATTGGTGTGCGCCGAATTCAGTGCGGTGGTGTGCTCCTTACTTCACATCCCGGAGCAGCATCGACCACTGTATGAGAAATGCTAGGAAGAGTAATGCGAATCTAGCATCACGAAGAAAACGTCAGCACTTCCAATGTGGATACCGCCAATTCTTTTCTCCTTATTGCCCGGCACAGAACTGCGCAAAATGATACGCCCTGCTTGTATGTGGGATTTCATTGTGCGAAATCTTCCAGAGCACACCAAGTGCAAGGAAGCCAAGGCTGCCATTGGGCTTCAGCATCGGTTTTGCGCAGAGCTCAGCCCGCTACCCAGAAACTGCGCAGAGACAAGAACACGGGCGAAGCCAAGGGCTTTAACGCGGCTTCTTTCTGGGAATTTTCAGTAGCAGTCTAATGACGGTTATTAATGCATGACCCCGGCCGGTCTCGAGGGAGAGAGCGCGCGCTCTTTCTTACGGCCTTCTCAATCGCCGCGTGAACAATGGGAACTTTTCTCCTTGAGTTACGCTCTCCGCCGCCGCAAGGAGCGCGACCTGCTCACTGTTCGCTCCGCATCTGCTTCAGTGGCGGCGGGTGGCCTTTGCCTGGTTTCGCGCTGTTGCCCGCGGGTTTCGTGGTGGGTGCAGCTCCTAAATGAAAGATTACAGAAGGTAGATGCTGCAACAGCATCCTGTGAGCGTGCTACACACGTGAATGGAGTCTTTATATTAAAAAACACTGTCGCTCAGCAAACGTTCGACAAGCATATGACATGTATTGCGGCATGGTAGCTACTTTTGTTCATTTTAATCTGAATTTTTTCCCAAGCCTGTACAAGAAGATGAATAAAAAAAGTGAATGAGCAGTGATCACATCGAAGCTTCTTCAAGGCAAACATTACAGCAACAATGGCGAAACCGTCTTTCAGCGCTAGATGAGAAACCATCGAGGTAACACCGAAGATGAAAATAATTTTATAAAAATGTAATGTAAGTTGCACAATGCTTACATGACATAAAGTATTAGTATAAAGTCAGAGTAAGCGCTTTTAGGTTTTGTTATCAATTTTGGTATAATTTATAGACCAGAAAATGTTGTATGTTATATCTTAAACACTATTTTAATTTTGCAAGTAAACGTTGATTTAATGAGATGTTTACATGATATCATGATTATTTCATGAAAAAACAGGAAATCTACTTCAAGCACTAATTCCTAGCAATATTTTCTTTCTTTTTCTAGTATGTTTTTGAACTAATAGTTCCTTGTAATTATCTGTGCAGTAATGCCTGCCTTAGAGAGCAATCGCTGCCCCATTATTTTGGTAGAATGCTTTGCTTATTACACATTCGCCACTGTTACTCAAGGGACACTCCTTAATAATGGATATAAAAACTTTTCTCTGTGCTATTCATTCAGAGGTGACTATAGGAGTTGTATGTCGCGCTGTATTGCGTAGTTGTGTACCGTCACCAATGGTAGGCTACATGCTCGTGCAGGGTTGTTTAATCATTTTCAAGAGCGCTAGAATAATGCTGCATATATATTAGATATATGTTGTTAAAATGTTTATAGAAAGGTTATGCTAACGCTTATTTATAGCTCTATTAGGCGTTAGAAAAAACGTTAGGAACACCGAAACAACATTTGACCAAAACTGAAATTGAACACTACTGTAATATTTTGAGCGATAGCTGGGCCGAAATGGAGAACAAAAAAAATAATTACACTCGTGCCTCATTAATATGGACAGTTTTGTTCCCGAGCAAATTTGTCCTTAAAACGAGTTGTCCGTAACAACGAATCGCGAATAAAAATTTTTCAAATATTATGCTATGATAGGATCTGCTTCTGCGCATAGTGGGGTTCATTGAAGTGGGAATTAGACAATACTTTTGCCGCTCCAATCTCATTATCCTCGTTGTAATTAGGCCTGAAATAACATAATTCCGCTTCACTCGTCTGGATATTTACACGCTTGATGGCATATCTTATGTCTAGATGACTTACTCTTACCCCGGCGGTTCACATCACACGACTCGATGACCCGGTCGACTACCTAATTATGTTTTCTGCGAAGCCAAATAAAACTAAAGAGAAATAGTGTCTTCAGAGGCATTAATGCAATGCTGTAAATGATAAAAGCTGTGGTCTAGGCAATTTAACTTGTGCTGTGAAATATTAAACCACCAAATGAAAGGGCCATCATGCACTTTTTCACCGCATACTACTGGCATCCTGCATGCAAAATGCAGAAAATAAAACGTTTGGTTAGGAAAGTAGAGTTTTTGTTCTCGGCACTGACCATAACGCGACCAACATGTGTGATCTTCGAGGGGCTCTTTGCAATTCCACGCTGTTCACTGTCCGGACTGTGAGTTTCCATATTAACGAGCGCAAATACAATGGAAAAGTTTGGTCCCCAGAAAAATACGGTCCCTAATTCGAGTCGTCCATATTAAAGGGATCGATTAAAAAGGCACATGCGATTGAATAGCCTGGTCCCCAGAAAAGCTGCCCAAAATTCGAGTTGTCCATATCAACGCGGCTTATGTTAACGATCGAGGAACTTTAGCTGGTGTAGATAAATTTCCGGTCTGACCTATATGTACACGGTCTTGAGGAATATTGATGTCTGCCTCTTTTCTTTTTTTAAACAAACCCATTTGAGTGGCGCCAGGTAGGCCGCTACACGATTGTTACAGGGTTGTAGCGGCCACTGAGGAGGGCACGGGCAGCGGCGTCCAGAAAGCGCACGTGGTATACAGATTGGGTCTTTTCTTTTTTTTTCCCCCGCTTCTTGCCCGTGCACACAGATTAACTCGAGTGCCATCAAGAAAGCACTCACAGGAACCATCTGGGACACTGCTTTAAAATCACGAACGCGTGCGCTAAAGCGCCCCAACCTAACTTCCATTTCCTTCCATTCCCCTGAGCGCAAAGCGATCGGCAGCCCGTGCTTTGCCGGCTTTTTCTCGACACTCGCGTTTTGTTTCCTTGAACTTGGTGCACACGCCGCGTGCTCTCATCGCACTATGCCGCTGCAGCCAGCGTTGTGCTTTGTGCCGTTCCAAGCTTGCTCTGATTACGTGTGGACCGCCGACTCTTCGACGCGCCGATGGTGTACTGTACCACTGGGCAGGTCGGGTGCGACTCAGGGTATTTCTTTCCATCAGTTCCCGAGTGATTCAGCACTGTGTGCAAAATGGCTCAAAAACATCTCCAGGGCAAATTTCGTCGTGAATGACAAGTCGGCATCGAGTGTTGTTTGCAGTCAGCATTTCCTCGCTAATGACTATGTTTCAGGGTGCCGCGTCAGAAAGCTTTTACCCGGTGTTGTCCAACTGTGTTTGAAGACTACTCGTGCTGCCTGGCTCCGAATGCGAAAAAACTTCGCAAGGATCCTGCAACCAGGACATCTGTTCCTGTTAGAAAGCCAAGTAAGCGCAAAGCGGAATCACAGGCGAGTACGGACACTTGCGAAGGGGAAAACGACTTTACCGCACACAATCCGAGCACCTCCACGCAGACCACGAATATCGATGTAAAGCGAGCGAGTGGGTATGTATCCCTAAATGGGAAGCTTCGGAAACAGGTTGCCTACCAGCGCTTAAAATGTTGCAAGATCCAGCAACAGCTCGACGCCGAAAAAAAAATCGTCGCGTTCTATCGCGAAGATCAGAGGCAAGCGTCAGTCAAGAAAATTGTTGGCGATGCCGGAAAAGGGGACAAAAAAGCCACCTTTCTTTTGCATCATATAGACAGTTATCGGCAGAAGCGACCCACCTATCCAGAAGAGGTTATAAGGGAGTGCGTTGTGTGGCGCTTTCTTTCGCCTAAAGGGTACGACCATGCCCGGACGTCTCCGCTACTGACGCTGCCTGCCAAGAGCACTCTTCAACGGTATATGGGACCTAGCCCTACGTCATCAGGGATGAGTGCTGCGATAAGCGAAAGGTTGACGTGTGAAGCTTCACTGCTGAGCAGCAAGCAACACATGGTCACGTTAATTATCGACGAAGCCAAATGCATTTATGACAGAAAATCTGATGCAGTGTTCGGCTTCCGAGACAAACCTAATAGTGACGCAATTCAAATGAAATCCTTGCGAACAGAGTCCTTTGCTTTGTGCTTATTGGCAGTTCCTATAAAGCAGCTGAGCGGGAGAGACCTATTTGCTTGGACAAAGGAAGTAATAGTTGCCGTTGAGTCATGCGGCTTTTTAGTGGTACGCATCGTGACGGACAATTATTCTGCGAACACCACTACCCAGATGGAACTTCCGTCTTGACAATGGGGTCAAGTGTTACGGCTCTCGCATCTAGCATGTCGTTCCCTCCGCACATTTGCCTTAGTTTTCCGAAGAGAGCATCAGTGAGGTCGCTATTGAGTTTCTTGGTGAGGACGGTGCTGACACCTTTTCACAGGAGGTATTCTACCACTTGTACAGTAGACTTCATGGTGAACAGTAGTGCTTGATATGTTTCTTCACTGAAAGTGTCCGGCTTTAACGCCCTTGAAGTTTCTTGGATGTTTTCGATATAGCAGGTGAACTCAATTGTGAGCCACTGCAATCGAGTATCACCTGCGTCATTTATTGGTCTCTTTTTACCGCTTCCAGCATAAGTGGTGTCATGAGTATCAAACCATTGTTTGATTGTTTTCATGAAATGGATTGTGGAGCTAGCCTGTCTGAATATGTAGAGGGCAGGGTCTCCTTTTGTGTTTTCTTGCAGATGTTCTATTGCTGCGATTACCTAGGGCGAGAATATTTGCACAGCCCGCAGCACATTCATCTTTTCAATATTTGACGGGTAAACAAGCTTCCTGGTTAGGTTCCGTGCTCGCTTGACCGTCATTCCTTTCTGGAGCTCGTACAGTTTTTGGACAAATGCCCCGCTGATGATACCCGAACCATCTGTCAGCTCGCGCTCAAGAAACTGGCTCCGAATGTTTTTTAGCAATTACCCACTCGATCAGGATCGTGTGGGTGATTCACCACGGTAGACAGGCAACCATTGCCCATAAGCTTAAACATACCCTCTTGAAACCAGCGAAAGAAGCAGCCCCATGTACACTATTCTGCGAGGACAAGGTTCTAGCGGACTGCATTATCCAAAACCAGAGTTTGCAGCCCTTTTACACAAGGTTGTGCCTTTTTTTGAAAAAGCTGTTGTGCACCTACCACACACAAATGTCCTTGAAGTCCTTCAAATCTTAATTCAGCCAACACTTGAGAACTCACCTTTGATGAGTTGCCCAGAAGGCATTGACAATAGCCATGCTATAACCTCCTGAGACCCGGCTATGGGGATTTGTCCAATATATTGGACATTAAGTAATCAGACAGTACTCCTATGCCAAGGCATTCATCCTCATAAAACCCTGCAGTCCAGTATATTGGACACCTGCTAGCGCCATCTATGCAACATAGATGAAAACGCATTGTTCAAATTCCCGCCAAAACTTTTCAAAAGGGCGACAATCAGCGGCGCGGCGTTTGATGGCACCTGTCGGCGAAGTAAGTCCTTTTTCTCGTATTTCTACCTGCCTTCAAAGCATATCTTTGATTTTATATTAAAGGTAATACAACAACGAATGTGCAGAATAAGAAATTTAAACTGTTCAAGCGCTTACTTTTATTCATGCGTCCTTTGATTTCGCGTGTCCACTGTGTTGGACGCTGGGACTCAACCCGATCATTTTGACCACGCTTTTGCCACGGCCTTGTTATGAATAGCAGACCAGTATTGTTGCTATTTAGCGGCTTGAGGACAAAATCGCCTCTATTTGTTGTGTAGCAGACCGGCCTCGCATGTCTGATGAGACAGCTGACGCAAGTTTATAATTTTATAATTTATAATTTTAATTAAAAATTAAAATTTATAAATTATAGCATCATAAATTATAAATTTCAAAATTTTATAATTTTGTAATATAAAACAATGTTCTTTTGCACCAAATGCCCGCTCTTCTGCATTACAAACGACAGAAGATGTTTTGAAATTGCCCACAGAAAGTGAAGAAGCAAGCGAAAGTTTTTTTTTTTTTTTTGAGCAGACGAAGGCTCGCTTTTACGTTCTTTTTCACCATTTTACCTTAGAAGCTAATAAAAAAAATTGCACACGGGTTTGAGAGCATTATTTGCGGCATGTAAATACATACGCGTTTGGTGAAAAAAGAACGGGTAGAATCCCAGTGTCCAATATATTGGACATCGCACTGAGCCGGTACTATCAGGGCTATTCAAAAAACGTTTAACACTTTTCACCTTCATAACCATACTGACTTATTCTGAAAGTTAAAGAAAAATCTGTGCACCCAATGCATTCCGGGTGTCAGGAGGATAAGGTCCGCTTCTTTAATACGTGAGAAATTTCTCAGAATCCTTCTTGTGAATTATGCTAAGAAAGTGACAGACAGGAACGAAAGGCCAGCTCCGTATGTGCACAAACCGTCCAGAAAGATTTTGAGACTTTAATTTTCTAGCCGCATGTACCGTTTTGATGAATGAGTTGTGCTTAAGCAAAGGAAAAAACAGCGCTAAATATTAGACAGAACACAGAAAGACGAACGGGACAGGCGCTGACTCCAACTGAGTTTATTGAAAGACACATGTGTACAAATATACAGCCCGAAAACGGTGAACGCCTGCGCATGTCCTGAAATGTGGGACGAAAAAAAAAAAGATGCGAACCACGATTTGGAGAGATTAGTATTCTTACCAGAAGCAAAGACAGATTAGCTCGCGAGCTCGCAGAAGCCTTTTTTATCAAGGAGAGGGGGGCAGGTGTGTCAGCACCACTTCTATATCTCTGCATGAAAGTGAGCATAGATTGTTGAAAGATGCGAGGATTTGGTTTTACTTAAGAGCGGTTTTTTTTTCGTCCCACATTTCAGGACATGCGCAGGCGTTCACCGTCTTCGGGCTATATATTTGTACAGATGTGTCTTTCAATAAACTCAGTTGGAGTCAGCGCCTGTCCCGTTCGTCTTTCTGTGTGTTCTGTCTAATATTTAGCGCTGTTTTTTCTTTTGGTTAAACACATTGTCAGACCAACTAGCCCAGCAAGAAATACTGTTGATTAATGAGTGCAATGTGTTAACTTTGAAGGACATTTTTTGTTATTGCTTGCCGCTCTATTCAATTATGCATATCTCTTTATGCCCATTTCCTTGATTGAATGTTGTTTTTTTATCACTATTAAACTGACTACGACTGTCTACGTGTGCGTCAGTCGCGAGACTACGTATACATCTGCTGTCTTTCAACCTACTGATTTGTTTTAAACGAAGCTAGAACAGCCTACTTCACTAGACATTTGAAATTTTAACTGTATGCGTAAATTTTTGTTCCTTACTCTGAATCTGAGACGTGCTATGAATTTTCGTCAGTGCCTCTTTTGCTCTAAACGAAAACGCCAGCGGTTGACAGAATATCCACCGAACAGTTTGCCATGCACTAGCGTCAGGTCGCGCTACCTGCTTACAGCTTTCAAAGGCACACTGCATAAAATGGTACATATAGTTTTGTGGAAAATTTAGGGGCAAAAAGTGTTGATGTAAGTGCAGCCGAAACTTCATTCGACCGTGCGCGACAGCACTGACGAAGGCGCGCGCGCTCTCGCGCGGACGCGCATTATTGACTATTTTATTGGTCATACACGATAAATCAGACGCTGATTACGGCTTCTTCCTATAAGCCTTAAGGGGTGAAATATCAGGACCTGCCGGTTGCAACCAATGCGGGCGAAGCGAAGAGCGAGCGCGCGTTTCCCTTGCGCGTGAACGGCTGTAGCGGAGGAGCAGCAGTTAAAGAGGCTTTAGCAGCAGTGGGGCGGTTGCGACCCCACCGAGGCGCGGCGGGCGGTGGAAACAGACACCATTGGAGAGGTCGTAAGAGAAGAGAGAAACGCGCTCTCCCTCGAACCCGGCTGTGACATGACTCCTAACGTACGAGTATAGAGGCCTTCTAACCTCTATAGTACGAGTAACCGCAGGAATTCCGTGCAGACGTGGCTTCGTATTTGGCTTAGCTTGTGTTGAACTTATTGTGGATAAAAAACGGGCAAAGACCAGATCCGAAGGACGTGTCAGGAGACGGCGGTTTAGTTCCCCTGATCGTCGGCCGAGCGGCCACTCGTGGCTGTGTGTGTTTGTGCGCGCTTGTGTGTGTGTGCATGTGTACGCGCCGCAGTGCTTTTTCGAAAATGGCACGACTGCTCCTTGTCACCAGGCCAGTCGACCAGCGGCTCGTCACCCCTGCGTCCCGCTCCACTGGCGCCGTCGAAGACATAGCCGGGGCCATAACTCGCCAAACTCAGCGGGCCTGCACCACATGTCGGCAGAAGAGGTTCCTAGAAGCCCAGCGGGCACAGCGACGGGCTGAACCGCGTCCATGCCATGGATAGAAGGTTTCAGGCCTGGAAATGTGTACGCGCTGGCAGCCTAACCAGACGCGGACGCCCGCCTGCCCTGAAATTCGAGCCTACGAGGGGGCGGCGGGCAGGCACCGAGGACACAAGGAGGATTCCTCGGTTGCCGACACCGCCGAACGAGCGCCGCCACTGCCAGGCTCCAATGGCCCGTGCAAGCGAGGGGGAGGCTAAGGAATAAGAGAAATAAGGGAAGGCCTGGAGAGAGAAACACGGCAACCGTCCTCGGACAGTATAGCTTGCAAGACGCTGAACAAACTGGTCGTCAGTTTGAATTTCTGTAAAGTTTCTTCCATGTAGCCATTAACTCAGTTTGTTAAGTTTCACCGGAGTTTTATTCTGTGACCAAATTAGCCCAACGCAGACACGACGACAACAAAAACTACGACAAAAAGAACTTAAAACCATGGCTGCGCCGTGATACGGCAACCTGCTCAGGGCACCGTTGCCAGAATGGACTCTCTATTCTCGGCAGAAACATTTTTATTAGACTGTTTCTTGCGTCTTTCACGAATTCAACCTCAACTGAATTTTTTTTGTAATATGCTAGAATGAAAATTAGGCGTTTAATTAAGGTTTCCTGTGAGGGAAGTCGTACTGACTTGACAAAGTGCTTGTTCTGGAACAACATATGCAAGCCAGCCCAAATACAAAACTGCATTTTTATTGTATTCTCGCCGCGCAACATGCTTTGTAAAGCCACGTTTGCCTTTAAAGTTTCGTGAGATCATTTAAGCTTACGGGTATCTAGCTGAGAACTGATGTGAACGCGAAAGGCTTTGGTAGGTACCATAAAACGACTCCCAAATGGCATATGCAAGCCAGCCCAAATACAAAACTGCATTTTTATTGTATTCTCGCCGCGCAACATGCTTTGTAAAGCCACGTTTGCCTTTAAAGTTTCGTGAGATCATTTAAGCTTACGGGTATCTAGCTGAGAACTGATGTGAACGCGAAAGGCTTTGGTAGGTACCATAAAACGACTCCCAAATGGCATATGCAAGCCAGCCCAAATACAAAACTGCATTTTTATTGTATTCTCGCCGCGCAACATGCTTTGTAAAGCCACGTTTGCCTTTAAAGTTTCGTGAGATCATTTAAGCTTACGGGTATCTAGCTGAGAACTGATGTGAACGCGAAAGGCTTTGGTAGGTACCATAAAACGACTCCCAAATGGCATATGCAAGCCAGCCCAAATACAAAACTGCATTTTTATTGTATTCTCGCCGCGCAACATGCTTTGTAAAGCCACGTTTGCCTTTAAAGTTTCGTGAGATCATTTAAGCTTATGGGTATCTAGCTGAGAACTGATGTGAACGCGAAAGGCTTTGGTAGGTACCATAAAACGACTCCCAAATGGCCCATAAACACCAAATTTTGCCTCGCTTTTCTAAGTAGCACTAAATATTCAGATCCCATCTTGCTTCCATGAAATGCAGCTGTTTTTGTTTCCATCCTTCTGCTTAGGTTAAAATTTACAACTGGCAACGTTAGGTTAATGCTTTTCTTTCGGCATACATTTTGTGTCGGACTCGGTTAGTCACGATGGCGGGAGGGTGAAGTGATGTCCAGTCAAGGAGTTGGATCGCCAGGGAAGGGGGGAGGGGGGGAGCGGAAACGTCGCTGGCGTCCCAAGGTAGGGGCACCGCGCCGTGATCTTGGATACCGCTTTTAAATGCTCGCTGCGCGCGCTCCTGAACTTTGGCCGCTGCCAAATGCGCAGTGGTCTAAAACCACCAAGACCGAGTTGATATCAAAACATGGTCGTCGAGTCGGGGTAACCATACCCAACTGAGCTGGACTTCTTTCAACGTCTCTTCATGTCCGATGGGCTGCTATAATTTCTAGCGCACAGGTACGAAAATAATTCTAACATTGGCTGAAATACACCCTAAAACTGCTCGGTTGAAAACTGTGCTCAGGAAGGAAAATTTGGTTGAAGTGAAACACGCGAAACATGAGTAGAAAAGTAACAGGTGCAGAGAAGGCCAACTCTGAGTGTGAACATCCTGCGTCCGCATTCTGTGAGGATGGCAGCTACTCTTAAATCTTTCTTTATGTCTTAGTATAGTATTTCTGCCGCTGCCGCATCATCATTTTTTGGGCTCTGTTTGAAATAATTCGAAGATATGACGTTGATCAGCTGAAAGTTTATCCCCTCTTTTCTGGAGGCTGCAGAAAGGCTTTTACTGTTTGCCTCCAGAACAAAACCACTCTTAACATTGGGCTGGCAAGATGATGGATTCAGTGCATTGGACATTTTCTTGATCTGGAAACAGTTATACTGTATCTCCATGAATAGCTCCGCTCGCGCAGGCGGCATCCGCTGAGATTTGTCGCATGTTTAGAAACACATGCGATGACGTCCATTCCTCGCTCGACAATACAATAGCTGAAGGAAGCTAGGTCACGCCTTATGTTACAGCGCTATAGCGAACCATAGGCGCCAGATGTTCAAACCCTTCACGTAGAAAAGCTGTTTGTAGTAAACCGCTTATTGACGGCCGAACGCACTGCAGTCAACACTGACGTCTGCGTTAGATTCGTGCTCAACATTTTACAGGAAGCTGAGAAATGTTCAAGTACGGCATCCAGATAGGTTCCGTGAATGCTGACCTACAAACACAGGTTTTCATTCAAGGATCGTAGTCTAGGAACATGTGATAGCGCTGTGAATGGTGTTAACAGAATTGAAGATGCATATGGCAGCTAGGGATGAACAACTCAGTCAACGGCTCCAAAGGACCTCGGCAGCAACGGGACTGACGGCCACTAGCTACTTCGACAGGGTGAGTGCCTGAGATTCACCTCGCATTTCGCCAGACCTCTCTAGCAAAGTAAATCGTTAGGAGGGATTGTGATTTTCGGGAAAATGAGTTTCAGGGGATTTTGAGTTTGTTGTGTTTCGCCAAAGTGCATAGGCGGTTTGACAACACAGGGTGTAAGACCACGATGGAGAAGTTCAAGGTGCAGGAGTTGCTCGAAATTTGCGACGAGTTGGGAATTTCGCTGTGTTCTGCAAAACGGAAGAAAGACATTTTGGAGGTTATGAGTCGGGAGGCAGTGACGATTGAGGAGGCCGGAGAGGCTTGGGGAACAATTGTAGAACGCCGAGAGGAAAAAGAGCGGGAAAAGCAAGAGCTCCGCGAGGAGCAGAGAAGACAAGAGCAGCGCGAGGCACAGGAAAAACGAGAGGCCCGTGAGCATGCTCTCAAAATGAAGGAGCTTGAAAACGCTTCAAGCCATACGGACACGGCGCGTTCCAGCCCTGTATCCTTGGCCGGAGAACAGGAGAGACACACACTGAAGGATTCTGTCCCAATGTACAGAATAGGGGACGATATCGCACTTTTCCTTGTAAATTTCGAGCGTGCATGCGGAAAGTCGCATATCGATAAGTGTGGTTGGGCAGAGAGGTTGCTTCCTTTCCTTCCCGGCGAGGCAGCTGAAGTCATAGCGCGTCTCTCGGACAGTGATTGCGACGACTATGACAAAGTAAAGAGTGCGCTGCTTCGGAAATACCGGCTCTCTGCTGAAGCATTTCGACAGCGGTTCCGCCAGGGTAAGAAAAGTGAAGAGTCCCACAAGGACTTCGCGTACAGGCTCAAAGCCAACCTAACGGAGTGGCTCAAAAGTGCTGAGGTGTACAACAATCACGACAAGGTTGTAGAGTGCATTGCGTTGGAACAATATTACAGCGTGATCCCAGAAGACTTGAGGTTATGGTTGCTGGACAGGCTCACGGAAACCAGCCTGGACAAAGCAGCGCAGCTCGCTGAGGAGTACTACGTTCGTAGGAATCTGCAGAGCAAGGTAGCTTGTGGTGAGCTGTCAGGAAAAGATTTCCTTTCAAAGAATGTACCCAAGCAAAGATTGCCGCTACCAGGCAGAAACTACCGGAAGGAGGATACGGGTCAGAAGCGCACAGATATGGAAGACGAACCGGAGTCACCAAAATCTAACGAACCACGGGAGCCAAAGGACGATGCGGCTCGCGTGTTCGAAAGGCGGCGGCCCATAGTATGTTATAACTGCAATAGACAGGGTCACATCTCTTCCAACTGTAAGCAGCGAAAGGCTGTGTATGCTAGCATACGAGAGTCAGATGGAAACATGAAACTTCTAGAGCCGTACATGCAGGAAGTATTGTTAAACGGGAAGAAATATAAAGCTCTGCGCGATACCGCCGCAACCATGGACATTGCGCACCCTTCCTGTGTTTCCCCCACTGACTACACAGGCGAATGCGCGTGGATTAGGCAAGTTGCAGAGGACAAAAGCGTGCGCTTACCTATCGCGAAGGTAACTGTAGAAGGACCATTTGGCCAACTACGCACAGAAGCAGCTGTCAGCGCTAACTTACCGAGAAACTTGCCATACCTTTTCTCGAATCAATCAGAGCAGCTGTTGAGCGAGAAAGGTCTCTCATTCGCTACAGGTTCGGTTAGTACTGCACTTACGAACTCCAGAGCACTAGAGCTGTCGCAAAAACGTGAATGTGCTCGAGTGAATGAGCAGACATCGAGCCGTTCCCTCGATCAATCAGGGGCATCTTGCGGACCCGAACAGCCGAGCCCCGAAAACAGTGAACCAGCTGCGACTCCTAAAATCCAACCAGCATCCGTTAACGCGGAGAAGAGAGAGCAGCAGATTAATGCGGACAGCTCAGCGCTAACCCCTATTTCATCTTGCTTGAAGCACTGTGATGCAAAGGGACGCTCACACGAGCGGCTTCCAGTGCTAGAGCAATTTGTTGTGGAGGTAGAAGACCGAACGCAAACTGACGAGAAGCAGCTTATTGTGCAAACTGAGTCGTCAGATGCTCTGGATTCGGTAAAGTTGACGCTCTGCTTCGAGAACAATGCAAATGGCATGCAAGGCAATGAGTTTGCAGACGTTGAACATTGTCGGTCTGATACTGCCGGATATGTAGAGATAAACAGCAAATCGCTGCTGAACCGCGCAGATGCGGAGGGCGAGAAGCCAAATATAATTAATCCGCACAGGCTAGAGCAGCGGGTTGAGGAGGAAGGCGACCGAAGTGGGACGCTTAAGGGCAGGTGCCCAACTGTTACGGTAACGGAATCGACTAAGATCGGTGATCAAGAATGGTTGTTTTTCGGAAATAACGAAGTGGTGAATCGTGCGCCAAAGGAAAAGCCTTACCGCGGAGAGCTTAGAAAACAAACGGGTGCTGTTTCCGCTCAAATGACCTACGCGGATGCATCGGCTGTTGACCGAAATGGGAAATTCTTGAACAAGGATCATCTTGCGACAAAAACCAGAGGGCGCCGTCTGGGCATCATGTCCAAAAGAAAAGTGACAGGGCTGCCTCAGAGATCAGGAAGCGCAAGATCGCGCTACGTTTTGCGTATGAGTGCGCGGGGATCCGTTGGTAAGGGCCGGCCATCTAGGCGAAGTTCTCTCCGACTGTGGAAAAGAAAGGTACGCCATAGACTAAAGGGGTTATCTTTCGGGACACGTTCGTTTCGGAGGGCTGTAAAAGCAATTTTGCGACGAGAGCAAAGAACAGCTTATCGCTTAATTCGGTTCTCGTTTTCATGTGGCGGATGCTATCGGCACCTGTCCAGTTTAGGCTGTCGCGACGTTTCAGCGAAGAGCCGAGAGTCTCCAGAAGGCGAAAGCAGGACTACCTGCAATGTTCGTTGCCTCCTCGGGAATCTAGCAGAAGCACTCGTAACGCGACCCAGACGGGCGCGACTGAAGGAAACCTAAGCGAAGCGCCATGCCAAGTCGATGAAAGTTGTTAGATTTTCTCTGCGAGAGTCAGTGTAAAATTAGTTGTAAATATATTACACCGCAATTGTATTTTCAGCTTCAAAAAAAAAAAAGGACTTGCATTTTGTTGACATTGCCTTAGCACTTTTTAAGAAACTGGATGAATGGCGTGGCAACGAGTTGAAAGTATGTTTTGTGAAAAGCGCTTCATCGAAAGGCTACTTTATTTTCTTTCGCATTGCTTTAGATCGTGAATGTTAGTTATTTCCTCAAGTTGAGGTGATCGTTATGCATTTTATTCTTTTAGTGACTTTTGTGGGTGAACCGCTTAAACCCAGTGTATTTCATTTTGGCCAAGGAGACAGAATGGCGCGTCTTGACGGTATATTGGTTTATTCGGGGTATTATTGGGGCCAAATTCAAACCCTGCTTCGGCAATATCGGTCGTCCCTTCCTTACCCGATACCTTCCGAGATGCAGAGAACAGCGCGTTCTTGGCTCTTAGTGAATTACGAGCGTGGTCAAACGCCCTAGAAGGCTATATTGACCAGAACTTCTTACCTGGTGTGCACCTTGTGTTTGTTTGCAAAATTTTATTTTGATATCAGATATACGCGGATTTTTGTTACACTTGCAGTTTTGAATATCTTGGTCTGGCGGGATGATTGGTTTTCGAATGGCACTTGTTCTCGTTGAGTGTGGCTTGAGGCCTGTGGTCCCGTCAAACTAGCCTCAAAGAAAAATCGGAGGCCGAACGAACATCTCCCGTTGGTGACCAGTGGCTGCACTTCATCGGCGTTACGGGAGCGGAATCCTGCAAGGGAGAGGATTTTCTTGGCGCGCCTAACCAGCTGAGCTGCGTGTGAGCAGATCATCGTCCGGCGCATTGTCTGGCGGCGGGGGTGCTGTTGTGCCAGGAAGGCTAAAGCCCTCGGGCATTTGGGCCGACCAAGCTTCACCGCGTCACCGGGCTGTGTGGCGCCGCCGTGTCGCGGGAAACCGCTTATTGACGGCCGAACGCACTGCAGTCAACACTGACGTCTGCGTTAGATTCGTGCTCAACATTTTACAGGAAGCTGAGAAATGTTCAAGTACGGCATCCAGATAGGTTCCGTGAATGCTGACCTACAAACACAGGTTTTCATTCAAGGATCGTAGTCTAGGAACATGTGATAGCGCTGTGAATGGTGTTAACAGAATTGAAGATGCATTCGCTTAGTGTTTCACTCTATAAGTGAGGAGTAATCAACCTATTAGCAGAACGCGAAGTCGATGATGCTTGAGGATCTCCGGCGCTTGAACTGCAAATAAAAGTCATGAATCATGGGAATAACAGAATCATTCGACCCGTTGTTCTCTTAATGACCTGAATGCAAAATGTATTCCTAGCCAAGGAGTATTCTTCAGGCTTTCTGAGGAAAATAGCCAGACACGAATTCCCCGGTATCGTTCGACTAAGATAGCAGTATCAACCTGCTGGAGATTAAAAATATAAAGAAGCTGTTTATAATGTTTCGTGCTCATCTGACTTGGCCGTTTCTGTGATGTTTATAAGCTTTGAGCGCGTTCTCCGCATTAGCACACATTGTTGGTGATATTGAGTTCTTATAGTACAAGGGGTCACCAACTCATTCGCAAAGTACTTTCTTAAGCCCCAGCAAAGCACCACCGCTGGATACCCGGCAGGGATCGCATCTCTTACACGCCAAGTAGGTGTGGCCAAAAGGCTGCGGTAGCACTACATTTTATTCCATTCAGACCACGTACAAAAAAGCCGGGATGCGATCATGTAAATAGAATATGTAACTTTCTAACCTTATTGTGCAGATAAATTCAGGTCGTTAGATCTGTCTGCAGAGACAAGATTTCTTAGAAGCAGAACTGGAGACATGAACCTAGACTCGATATCTCCCCCGTGCTTCAGCAAATCTAGTTATCTGATCCTCTCCACCTGATTTCCCCCTTTTCATAGATTCTAATGCTTTCTTGACCTCGTCCTTCGTCACTGGTGGAACGTCTGATTGTTTTTCTCATATATTCTATCAATATACTGAGTGCCTATTCAACGTGCTTGTAGAGGAGCTCACTGCTTTTTTTTTTTTCCTCAAAGCATTGCAGCACACGTGGTGATCTAAGCAGCAATGCTTCCGTCGCCTTGAGGGGAGGAAATAAGGTAGCTATGGCAGGTACAAGGGACCGCCTAGACGTCAAGGTTCTCTCCGAATGCCTCTTCCTCAGGGCAACAACGCTGGTGCCAGGGAGGGCTACTTGACGGCCGAAGATATGGCGCAGACTGGCTCCACCAGCCAAGGCGGTCATGAGAAACGTTTGTCTTAAGATAAGATTAAGAGCACGATGGTTCCCTTTACCGTTTATGACTCCGCTTAGCAATTACGTCGCCTCAGACTGACCCAGCGCTCTATCTTCGTGCAGCTCTATTCGGCAAGCACGTTTCTCTGGAGCTCAGGAAACTGCAGTCGCGGACCAACCGGTTGTCCGAAACGGTAAGTAGGCAGACAGTTTTTACTGATTCACTTTGTTAACAAAGCTCAAGCGGGGGTGACAACTGCGCAAGTGGAACAAAGGGACAGCTTTCAAGAGTCTCGCAAAGGGAGTATTGAAAGCTTGCTCGCGCCCTCTGAGGAAATAAATACAAACTAATGAGCCGTAAAAACCTTCCCTACCATTTTCTCTTGTATTTTACTTGAATCGTTGCATATGTAATGCCGATAGTGAATGAATGGCCAAAGCATTTTCAAGGGCAACAGTAGCTTATCATTACGTAAATCATGTTACTGATCATCACCTAAATTCTGTCACACTGTTGACTCACGTGATGTCTGCTAATAAAATGAACACTAAAAGAGAGTTATAACACTCTTTACAACATATGACTTGTAAACAACGCTGCGAATTGTAAAACATCGTAGAGAAATGCAAATTATTATAAGTGTTTTGCGTGCTCTTTTATGATAATGACCCTACCAATTTAAAACTCAAAAGCATCATCATCATCAGCCTGACTATACCCACTGCAGGGCGAAGGCCTCTCCCATATTTCTTCACTTAACCCGGTTCTGTGCTAGCTGCATCCACGTGACCCCTACGAACTTCTTAACCTCATCCGCCCACCTAACTTTCTGCCGCCCCCTGCAACGCGTTGCATCCCTTGGAATCCAGTTTGTTACCCTCAGCGACCATCGGTTATCCTCTCTTCGCACGACATGTCTGGCCCATGCCCATTTCTTCTTCTTAATTTTCACTAGAATGTCGGTAACTTGAGTTATTTCTCTGACCCACTCTGCACGCTTTCTATCTCTTAATGTTACCCCTACCATTTTTCGTTCCATAGCCCTCTGGGCTGTCCTCAAGTTAAGTAGAACTCTCTTGGTTAGTCTCCACGTTTCAGCCCCATAGGTGAGTACAGGTAAGATGCAACTGTTGTATACTTTCCCCTTGAGCGATACCGGTAAGCTGCTAGTCATAATCTCCATCCAAAATGCGCTCCATCCCAATCTTATTCTTGTTATTTCCTTTTCATGGTCCAGATCTGCGGTTACTACCTGTCCAAAGTAGACATATTCGCCTACTACGTCCAGTACTTCGCTACCTAATGTAAACTGCTGTTCCTTCCCGAGGCTGTTGAACATTACCTTAGTATTCTGCATATTGATTTTCAAGCCTACCTTTCTACTTTTCCTGTCTAGGTCACCAATCATTATTTGCAGTTCATCCCCTGAGTTGCTTACCAAGGCAATGTCATTAGCAAATCGCAGATTACTGAGGTATTCTCCATCCACCCTTATCCCTAACTGCTCCCATTCCAAGTCTCTGAATACTTCCTCTAAGCAAGCTGTGAATAGTACTGGGGAGATTGTGTCTCCTTGCCTAACACCTTTCTTTATGGGAATTTTGTTACTTTCTTTATGCAGAACTATGGTTGTACGGCTCGTCTACCCCCTGATTTCGCAATGCCTGCATGACCGCCGAGGTTTCAACTGAGTCAAATGCTTTTTCGCAATCAATGAATGCTATATATAAGGGCTGGTTATATTCCGAGAATTTTTCTATCACCTGGTTGATGGTATGGATATGATCGTTAGTAGAGTACCGTTTCCGAAAACCTGCTTGATCCTTTGCTTGATTGCAGTCTAAGGTTGTCCTGATTCTATTAGCGATTACCATAGTAAATACCTTATACGTAACAGACGGTAAGCTGATTGGTCTGTAATTTTTAATGTCCTTAGAGTCCTCTTTCTTATGAATGAGGATAATGTTTGCATTCTTCCATGGTTCCGATACCGTCGATGACACCATGCACTGCGTATACAGGGTGGCCAGTTTTTCTAGCACGATATCCCCCCCCCCCCCCGTCCTTTACAAATCTGTAGTTATCTGATCCTCTCCAGCTGATTTCCCCCTTTCATAGTTTCTAATGCTTTCTTGACCTCGTCCTTCGTCACTGGTGGATCGTCTGACTGTTTTTCTCTACCGCCAATCTCGTTACGATCCTGACTTCTTTGGCTACTGCAAAGATCTGTATAGAACTGCTCGGCTACTTTGACTATCTTATCCATATTCGTGATGACGTTGCCCGCCTTGTCTCTTATCGCATACATCTGGTTTTTGCCTATGCCCAATTTCTTCTTTACCGCTTTAAGGCTCCCCCCGTTCTTTACAGTATGCTCAATTTTCTCCATGTTATACTTCCTTATACCGGCCACCTTGCGCTTATTGATTAGCTTTGATATCTCGGCCATTTCAATCTGGTCTGTTGGATTGGAAGCTTTCACCATACTCTGACGTTTCTTACTCAAATCTTTCGTCTCCTTAGACAGCTTACCGGTATCCCCAAACTCAAAAGGATTGGGTTCAAAACCCATTATATATTAATGAAACAATGGTAGAGTCCTCCACCACGAAGGCCCACATAGGTTTGCCAAGATGAAGACATCTTTGAAGGGCACCTGAAACGATGTTTTATAAATCGAACGAGCTTCCTCCATTCGACTATAATAAAAAGCTTGTATGGAAAGCATTCCATTCTTTTTTTTTCAGTCTGCCGTGTAGAGAGGTGCCGTAATCGCTGATAAAAGCGATGACAATGTCTAGATCCATCGTCCATTGCAAATGTCAGTACAAAACGAATTGATATATTCCCTTGGGATTTTCACACAATTCATGTAATAAAAATTACTGAATTCTAAAACGTTTAATTCGTTCATTAAGCATGTTTTAGAACATTTTTAATTTAGGATGAGAAATGGTGCATGTATAGAAGTTATTTTGGGCAGCCTAATGTTTTAACAAGCGTTGAAGTGCAGCTAGTTGGCCCTTGGCGCTGTTTATTGTTGCCTGACTGCATAGAAAGCAAATTTTGGTTTTCATTTTAATTATTCAAATGAAAAGCAAACAAGTATTGCAGACACCTTATTTTTACACACCCCTATTTTGACTGCCTAAAAGTACAATTTTTGCTTCATTTTTTCTACAGGGGCGTCCAATATTCTTTGGCGCACAAATTTCTTATTGTCAGTGCTGCCATGGAAGCCGGAGTTCGGGCAAAAGCGTTTTTTTTTCGCGACTCATTGCCACATATCTTTTATATGTGAGCTCGATTTAACTGTTCAGAATAATTTCAGTAATGTAGTGCCAAAAAAGCCAATTTTTGTTTTTAGTGACTGCATATACCTATTTCCGCCATAAGGAACCAAAATTGGCCAATTTAGCTCGAAATGACTCTAAAAATGCCGTGCACTTTCGTTTTCGGATACCGTTTGTCTTCGGTGCATTAGCGGCCTGAATCAAATTTCCACGTGGCGACCTCGAATAACGTCGTCAGCGTTGTATCATGTGTACACAGCCAGCTGTGTACACATGGCACTCATTTAAAACAACAGGAAATTGCAATAGAAGAAAGTGCCGCTATCTCCTCCTATTCTTTTATGGAAGCCTGAAACGTTTGTTTGGTAACATATGGCAACCGGCCGGCTGGCTCCGCATTTCGAAGAGTACACGAAATGGGTTACAGGACTCAAGCTGCCCTTTCTTAGGACAACCTCCAAGGAGACATCGCGTACGTAGGAGCTAAATTCACTTTTTCCGAAAGCGCTGTGAAGAAACTGGAAAGTGCCGGTGAAAGTGCGCTCGCAGCGTGGGGGCTAGAGCGCAGGAATTCAACCAGTAGTGTTTACGTGCGAGAGAATGGTGTCTCCCGTTTGCTTCGCTATTCTGTGAGCTGGCTATCATTCCACGATACGATTAGGGCAATGACTGTTCAGTACGTCATCTTCCGTTGATATTCAGCGCTTGAGCTTCTTTGCCGCTGTGCGTCTCAAATGTAGCCGGGATGCCGTCTCAAAGTAAATGAAACCGCTGCTCTCCATACAATTTCGTCCAACAGCCAAGAAATCGTATATTCCTGCTTTTGTTTCGACAGGCACCCACGAGTCCGCCTGAAGACTGCTGCCGAGCAGAATGCAGTTTGAACCAGAGCTTTTGAATCATACCAGTTGAGAAACTCCGCTTCAAAAAGAGAATAGACGTTAGGACCACCCCTTTGGAACGGGGTGGTGATCGCCATTGTCAACCTTTCTTTTTTATGTTTTTTAACTTACTTCCTTTTAGTCTCGGGTTGTATTTTTTTTAGATCGCAGTGTTTAATTTCGATCCAGTTTTCATGCGTCCCCTCCTGCTATTTATCCACCAATCTTCCATACGTCTCTTGCTTACCTCTAACGCCGATTCGTTCACGTTTACTTTACCTCTAAACCCCATGCCCTCGGCTAGAGTCACTATGTCTGCATCGACACCTGGATGGATGCTACCAATTCAGTATAAGATGTTCAATTGTTTCTGGGCATCTAGCACACATGGCACAAGTTTCGTTTTCTTGATTAAACTTCCTTCTATAGCTTCGGGTCCTAAAACATCCTGGACTAGCTTCAAAGAGTTGTCATAGATGGTTTCCTTCTTAATCAGAGTTTTCTATTTTCTATACAAGTCTAGGGTCGGCTTCTTTTCCATTGAAGTTTTTAGCCTCTGTGTTCTTTACCTGTCGTTTAATGTTCTTTATTTCTCCGTCCTGCCTTCCTACATACCTATTGGTAATTTTATGGTCCTTTTCCGCCATTGCGAGTCAATGCCCTTTCGGTATAAGTATTTAAATACTTTAGCTGCCAATTATTGTCCATTTTCCTGAGGCGTTCTTCGTACAATATTTTGCTCTGAGCCGCTTGTGCCTCGAAAGACGCCCAGCCCGTGTCTCCCTGTACTGCTTCGTGTGTAGTTTTGCCATGGGCTCCAAGTGTTATCCTTTCCGCAGCTTTGTGATTTATTGTTAACCCCGACTGGACTTCTGCCCTTAGGTGCAAAACCGCGTTCCCGAAGGTAATTCTAGTAGCATTATTCCTTTCCAAATATCTTTAAGTACTTGATTTCTGTGGTACCCCCACAGTGCCCTCTGATTCGTTATCGCGGCATCCCTTCGCCTCTTCGCCCTGGTGGCCTGTTCATGTTTTTTCATGCATACCTGTCCTTCGTATATCCATACCCCGAGGTACTTATATTCTGCCAGTCTTGGTATCTCACTCCCTTGTATTGTCAGCTTTTTATCACTGAAACTGTTCATTACCATCAGACCCGGCTTAAAGGCCAACTCCGGTGATTTTTCGATCGTACTGAGCTAATTATTGATTTATATTGCTGAAGCCTTTATCATCTCAGTACACGATTTCATTTTTTACAGCACGCAAGCAATAATTTTAAATCAGCAAAAGGCTTCAATCAAAATTGAAACTCCCGCGCAGGTCCCGAAGAGCAGCCGAGCCGTCAGTTCTGTCGAGGTGTGCAAATGTATATTGCTGTTACGCATATGGAACAATTTGGTGCAATGAGCCGTCTTCGACGTTATCGGGCAGTCAGGACGCGTCATGCAGTTAAGTTCAGTTCAGTCGTTCAGTCGTGTCCGACTCTTCGTGACCCTATGGATCATGTCACGCCACACTTTCCGGTCTCTCACTATCTTCCTAACATCACATAACTTCATCTGCAGTGCCTCGAGGATGCCATCTAACCATCGCGTTCACTGCCTACCCCTTCTTCGGCGACCCTCAACCTTTCCCAACATCAAATCTTTCTCCAGCGACTCCTCTCTTCTCATCAGATGACCAAAGTAGCTGAGCTTTAACTTTAGAATTTGACCCTCCAATGAGCAGTCAGGGTTTATGGCTGACAATATCGACTGATTTGATCTTCTGGCAGTCCAAGGAACTCTCAAGAGTCTTCGCCAGCACCACAATTCAAACGCGTCAATTCTTCGGCGGTCAGCTTTTTTCACAGTCCAACTCTCGCATCCATACATCACAACTGGAAAGACCATAGCACGAGTTATACGGATCTTGGTTGGCAGACTAATGTCTCTGCTCTTTACTAGGCGGTCAAGGCTAACCATTGCTCTCTTTCCCAGAAGCAGGCGTCTCCTAATTTCATGGCTACAGTCTCCTTCTGAGGTAATCTTGGAGCCCAAGAAGAGAAAATCTGTCACAGCTTCCACTTCTTGTCCATTGATGATCCAGGACTTGATAGGGCAAGACGCCATGATCTTTGTCTTTTTAATGCTGAGTTTAAGCCCAAACTTCTCACTCTCTTCTTGTACGCGCATCAGAAGTCTCTTGAGTTCCACTTCACTTTCTGCCATTAAAGTGGTATCATCCGCATATCTAAGGTTGTTGATACGTTTTCCAGCAATCTTCACTCCAGCTGAAGACTCGTCCATACCGACCTTCCTCATGATGCACTCTGCATATAGGTTAAATAGGCAGGGCGACAGTATGCAGCCTTGCCTCACTCCTTTCTCAATCGGAAACCAATCAGTAAGACCATGCCCAGTTCTGACTGTGGCCTCTTGTCCTTCATACAGGTTCCTGAGGAGACAGATGAGGTGAATTGGAACTCCCATCTCTTGGAGAGCTTGCCACAATCGGCTGTGATCTACGCGGTCAAACGCTTTCGCATAATCAATAAAGCAGAAGTAGATGGGTTTCTGGAACTCTCTTGCTTTTTCCATGATCCAGCGAAGGTTGGCAATTTGGTCTCTAGTTCCTCTGCCCTTGCGAAACCCAGCTTGCACGTCCGGAAGCTCCCGATCCACATACTGCTGCAGCCTTCCTTGGAGGATTTTCAACATCACCTTGCTAGCATGCGAAATAAGCGCGATCGTGCGGTAGTTGGAACAATCTTTGGCACTGCCTTTCTTTGGAATGGGGATGTAAACTGACCTCCTCCAATCCTGTGGCCACTGCAGGGTTGTCCAAATCTTCTGACATAATGTATGCAGAATGTTAACAGCGTCATGGTTTAGGTTTTGAAGCAACTCAGCTGGAATGCCATCAATTCCGCTAGCTTTGTTCTTAGCAAGGCTGGCTAAGGGCCATTCAACTTCACTCTTCAGGATGCCCGGCTCGAGATTAGTAATCACAACCGTCTTATGTTGGGTTTGCACATTCGGGTCCTTCTTGTACAGTTCTTCTGTGTATTCCTGCCACCTCTTCTTTATCTCTGAGGCTTCAGTGAGGTCCTTGCCTCGTTTGTCCTTTATCACGCCCAGCTTAGCACAGAAGCTTCCTTTGATATCTTTGATTGTCTTATACAGAGCTCTTGTGTTCCTTAATTGGCTGATGTCCTCAACTGCTTTAATTGCAACTGCTTGAACGAGTCATGCAGTTGCAATTAAAAAAATCATAAGCATTACTCGGCATGCGCGCCAGTGAGGCAGAACGAGTGAGAGATCATTAATGCGGCTAAATTACTGCTCTGTGAAGCATTCGCTGTATTCTTTAAGCCATTTATGCACTCCATACCCTGATGGAAATGGACGGCATATATGAGGACGGCCGATTATTATACTCGATTACTGCTAGCCCACATTCCCATTCTATCATCAACACCGACCAAAAAGGCCACCTCCGCACGAGAATATTCTTCCAGAACAGCAAACCTTCACCACACAGTAAATTTAATGCTTTTTGCACCGAATGACGCAACCTACCTCTTGATCCCGACTATCCATTACGAAGTTCAGCAGCTGTGTCGGCGTTTGTTTACGGTATATGGAAGGCTCGGGCGCGAAAAGCCGACGATCGCCGGCCACTTTGGAAACTAAAACAAGCTTCACAGGCAGTGTCCAGTGTGCCGTCTGACGGCGATTTTATACAACCTTCGAGTATCGCCCGAAGCATGCTACAGCCAAGCCCGTCTTCGCAGGATCTTTTGCTTTGGCTCAATGTTAAGCGGTACCTCGAAAAATGCGCAACCCCTGCCACATCAAAATGTAGTCGACAAATTCGCAACGCTTGCCGCACAGGAGGTTACAGCTACGGGGCTGCTCGCGCGAACGGTGGTGCTCTGACCGTACGCTGCGCCCTACTCGTCACTAGGCCTAAACACTTTTGCACCTAAACTGCAACGGACTGCCGTTTGGGATTTAGAAGCGCTATAGTAAATAGTGTATTCTTGGAACTCTGAACCAAACTGTCTCACAGTAAAAGAACCATGCAATTTCGACGACCCGCGGAGCTACAGCGAGATCGAGTGAGCTGCGCCACACCGGCAACTGGTATACAGAGCTGCGAGCAGAGATTTGCTTGTATTGGAGTTATTGTTTCTACCAGAAACTCATTACAGATCTGCGATCCTCAGTATATTTTTGGCGTTCCTTTATTCAACGCGTATTATTTAAGATTTCAAGAAATTTTAGCATGTTTTTCTGACAGTGGCGCAAAAGAATCCGCCGTGTCGGCACAGATAGATTGCGGCATGCGGTTTAGCTTGTGCCGTAAGCGGGAAGATCGTCGGCACAGCGTCCGATTTCTACCATCGCCTTATACTCGCGAGGAAAAAACTCCTCCATCCTCAGCATCCTGTGAATTGGTAGCAGCACCTTGTTCTCAGCACAGATGCATTCTTAGATTCGGGAGCTGGTCCGGATAGCCATGATTCAATTTGTTGCGAGGCTCCTTGTCCTTGGAAAATCGATGGTAAATCACCGTGCGTTTTTTCATGCATTCCACAACCAATCACTAACTACCCCTAAATTCTACAAGGAATGCATTAAGTGTAAACTACAATTCGATGATTCCACGATCGATGCTGTTTGCAAGCAAGACCATGTCTGCGGGCTGTTTACAAGCACCGCCAGAGCACCGCTTAATCCTGTTAGGCAGCGTGAGTCCCCAGCGAGAAAACTAATCGTCCGCACTGTGCTGTTTCAAACATATAAAGTTGACGTTGCGAAGAACTTCAGACACTAATTTCCTTGATATCTGTGAGCGTCGAAACATCAAACAATGTTGTCAGCGTACATTAATTCTGGGAGCGTTAGTTGTACATCCATTCCACCTAACTTATACGAGAGATTAAAACAAATCTTGCTTTCTCACAGATTCTTTTCCATATTCTTGTAAATGGTCGCGCCATCTATAAGCAGTCAGTGGAGGCGTTCTCCTATTGCCATCATCACAATCTGAAAATCACTTCTTCCTCATTTTCCACCTTATTTAACTCTATGGCTGTTATATTTCAGAATTTTCGCTACTGCAACCCTTTAACTTATTTTATTTTCCGGGTGGTTCTGCATATTTATCAACAATCTCAAAGTTTGGAGCTTAGACACTGTGTCTTCTAATGGCCGCGGACGCCGCCACTAAACGTATACACCCAAATATTGAGAAATCAAAACCGCCGTTTTTTGATGCATGGGCTGTATATTGAAAGTTTAGCAACTAGTAACATTGAAGAGCTCTGTTTTGAACACGCCCTTTTCTGCCCCCGGTGCACGACTGAGTTGTTTGATTTGATTTTAATTATTTTGCAAGATACATGTGAGGCATTCATATATTCTTTTTTTTTCTGCTAAACCGTTACAGCGATGACTCAGTGATGAAGGTGCGATTCTGAGGACAAATGCTCGATCTCGACTGTGGCGGACGCATTTGTTCGCATTTGTTTGTTGAAAGTTCGTGAAAAGAGCCATTGTTCATTCAGCGTTTTGCAATGTTGTAAAAGAGACATGTGAGCACAGACTGGAGCTCAGCTTCAACAACCAAGTCGCCTGACGCAGGCCGGTATACTCTTCCACGTTCTGGCTGAAATCCGAGATAAAAGGTAAGAAAAGACCAGAAAAAAAGAAGAGAAAGTTTGCTGTCGTGCCATACATGCATTAGGTATCCCATAACCTGAGGATTGGCGAGCATCCAGAGTCGACGTTGTCTTTTCGGCTCCTAACCGAATGTCCAAACTGGTCAGGAAAGTTAATTCGGTAAACGATGAACCGCGCGGCTGAAAAAAAAAAGGCACGCCAAAAAATTTGTAAAGTGCCAGGAAGGGGTGATTTATTCCCTGCCACTATAATGTGGGAAGCGTTTCATCGGCCAGACTGGACGATTAAAAGAACATTGTTATAACGTTACGCATGCCCCTATTGCCAGTCATGTAGCCAAGCACTGCAGCAGCTGCAAGGAAGGTGACGAAGATGACGATAGGAGTGCCTGCCAACCGAAATAAATGTGAGGTCTGTTAAAATTGCTGTTCGACTAAGTGCTGCCATTTTTCCTGAGAAGAGTACTATAAAAGCACTAAATATCATACACTCTTAACTATCTAGCTTCTCTCCTTGTTTGGGCTTGTTATCTTCGGTGATAATGAAATCTGATTTATATCTATGATCTAGAATCAATTTGTTTCTGAGCATTTCATAGCCGGCCCCTTTCGTTATAATAATCCTAAAAGTTTGCTTGGAATAAGACTCGAACTCTGCTCGATATTTACAGCGTTGAAATCATTTTAGCTCCTTGCTGGTATAACTGGAATCATGCGCAATCATTTGCAGTGTCTTCGCAGCGACTAATATTTCACTGTAATAAAAATCAATTCAAGGTCACAAACTTTCCCGAGGTTCAGCAAGGCTATTTCTTGGGCTAATTGGCGGAGTTTGCTCATTTTAGAGGTCTGAAGTGCAAAAAGAAAAAAAAAACAAAAAAAAAAAACTAAAAGACAGGCACGGGACAGATCCACAGGACATAGACACGGGTCCTGTGTCATGTTTTTGCGCTTCAAGCTTCGCCAAAGCGATCAATTTCCCGAGGTGCGTAATATCCATTTGGCATTATCAAAAATTGTTTGCCCTACTATTTTACCATGAATTAGCAACACTATATAAAAACACAATTCCCACATTATTCCTTAGTTTCGGAGAATGCTGTCTTTTTATATTCGCGTATAGATTAATAACCTAGCGTCGCACTATAGTGGGCGGCAAACAGCACTCGGCTCGTAGTGAGCTCGGCATGCTGCACGTAGAGCAGTTAGGTTGCCAGGATGGCGAGTGTATAAAGTCGGTGTGGTCTCATTTTGGGGGCTTGCTCGAAGCAGTACCATAGAGAAACATACTTACGTAAAGAGCGGACACTTCCATAGGGCCCTGCGGCCGAGCAGCGCCAGCGCCCCGAGCGGCTGGTCAGACCGCTAATATCGTCCTCCGAGATTTTCGGCACGTGATTTGCTCTGTTTCAGTTTCGCTTTCGATAGAAATGCTTTCAATTCTGACTTGCTTTAAGTTGTTAAAATATTCAACTGCATCGTCTAGAGTTGTGTGCAAGTGCTTTAACGATGCCATGCATACGCACGTATTAAAGTCACGGATCGCAACCTCTTTACTGGAAATACCGGCAAGGTTCTCGCAGAAAATAAGCGTGGCTGACTTAGTTGATGTAGGTTAGAATACAGCGATCAGAGCTGTTGTTATTGTAATGTTTTGCCATTATTGAGCCGCTTTTCTCAGTGGCACACAAGGAGGCAGTGGTTCCATAAAAAAAGTTTATTTTCTTGTCTGCATATTGAATGTATTGGATCACACACTTTATACAATACATCATATTACAAAGACAAACAAGATTGAAGGTATAGTGAAACACGCGGAACAGTGTCACGATGAAGAAATTTCGCATACCGGCTGTGTGTTTTTCCTCTAAAACATCACCCGTGAGAACAACAGGAAAGGAGTTGTGAACTGGTAGACACAAGTAAGGAGGAAAAAATGCAGGCACAGCCTGCGCAGAATTTCTGTAAATCAGCCTTGATCAGTAGGCTATTCAGAAATTTAAACACACCACACTGAATACATAATAGTAACCCAATGCTATGCTTATACTCATGATCGCGGACAAAATTGTCCTCGGCCCGTATGACAAAGGTATTACAGAGAATCCACTGTTAGAGACTAATAGCAGTATATGTCGTCAAGATGCAGGCCCCGAACAGGCAGCAGCGTTTTTTAGACCCCAACGAGAATGCTTTAGCAATGACAACGAATTCGGCATGTAAAAATGGTGCTTAAGAAGCGGCAAAAGCCCATGCATTTTGCAAACACAGCGAAGTAAACACCATTCACAAAACGATTACAAATGCGCAACACGCAGTTCTTGTAGGGCCGAATAAAAGTTTGTGTGAAGATACATCTGAGCCACCGAAAAATTATTTGTCTGAAAGCTCTCTTAGAAAAATAATCAATCGAAGGAATGCACATGTTCTTCAGAAAAACACGACCCAAAAACTTACAGTAACTGCACACTAAAAGTGTTTCACGGCTCCTATTCTATGTCACACGTGCAAAATACGTTCACGTTGCGCTACAAACGACTTGCTAAAAGCGTTCTTAGCTAAAAAAAAGCGAAATTATTTCTGCAGACAAAAGGAAACAAGTTACCGGCCAAACGAGGTGACGCATTGAAAAGCACAGTGAGGTGGGCGTAACCGGCGGCACATGACCGACTCAGTATCAACGTTTATATGGAAAGATCAAGGAAAGCATACTCTTTGATGCAAGCCGGTGTATGTATGATAAGCTATCTACCTTTGAGGTGGAGTGGAAGCGAACATCGCTACGCCGCCACGCGGGTGCTCAGACCCTTACTTGCTCGGCCGCGAAAAGGCTCGAGTGTCCGCTCTTTACGTAAGTATGTTTCTCTATGGCAGTACCGGTTTCGTCTAGCCAGAAGTCAGAAAACCCGACGGGCAGTGTGTGCTGCATTTAATCACCTCGAGTTAACCAGGCCGTGCCTCCTTTCTTAAGCCAGATCAGAGTACAAAGTCATGCATTTGCGTGAGCTTGGAACTAGGCTATCATCCCAAAGTTCGCTGTGCCCTTCAGTGCGCCCGTCATGGCGCAGAGAGCAGGATGAAGGAAAGCGCATGCGCAGTACGTTGCGCATTGTGACACGAAATACGCTCGCTGGACGTCAGAGCCACTCTGACACCCGTATCGGGGAAAGGGCGAACAAAAAACGAACCGAAAATATCAACCCTTCTAGCGTGCCACAATGCAGAACACGTGAAAAAAAGACGCCATTAAACCTAAAAAAGATTAGTGTGGTTGCTGGTCGTGTCTGGAAAATCACACGGTTTTCTCTCTAAAATTCAAAACTGTAAGCCGCGTACAACCCGCACGTATCGTTCGTAAGGATCGTAAGCGTAAGCGCAAAACACGCCTGTTTACACGGCTGCCGCATTGAGCGTAAGATGCGTAACGTCCGCAGGACCCGAGAATTTTACGACTAGTACAGATACGTCTGTTCTGCGTGACCGATGCGCACAGCGGTTTCGGTTTTCATTCTCCGGTCACGGGGCTTCCGGTCCACCCAGATTTCGCGCGCAAACCACTCTGCTGCAGTGTCTCGGCTCGCCGGTGTTATTGGTCTTGTGTCAGTGACTGTGTCGGTCCACAGCTTGATTATGTGCAGTGCGGAATCTTCTTCGTTGTGGAATTATCAGCCTCTCATAAAAAAAGTTCGGCAGAGGCCGGCTCTCTACTACCAGTAGCTGGAATCGCACAGAGAGAAGTGCAAAACAATGCCTGGCTGCAAATTGCCAGTGCGCTGAGTCAAAGCAGTAAGTGGTTTTTCAATCCGATTTTTATGTGCGAACAAGCTCTCAACAAGCAAATGCTTCCTCTAGTTTAAAAAAGTGAGGTTATGAAGGCGGGGGATACCCGCTTCATGTCAATGCATTCTCGAAGCCCATCAGCTCCGTTGACAAGTCAGGGAACAGTTCGCCTGCAGGCGAGGCGACGTTGCGGTCGGGCCGCAGAACGAAGCGTGTAGCTGGCACGGACGCATCCAAGTTTGAAAGAAGCTTGTAATCGTGTGGTTAATTGTTAACATACCCATTGCTCTTTTTCGTATTTTACTTATGTGTCCAGTCTTTTCTTTCACATTTTTTTAGTTTTATTGCTAACACGATGATAAGCTCGTTTTGAGCTTGAAAAGCCCCTACCTCCGCAATCAGCACTTGCTAACCGTCGCCATGCTGAGAGCGATGACTGGCCGGTCTTAAAGAACATATCTTACCTAACGGCCCAGTGTGAACATGCGCGGTCGCAAGCTACGTAAACGGGAGTTCCAGCCGCTATGTGCACTGCGATAAATACGATACTTACGACGGATGCGCACGTAGTCTCAACGCGGCTTAAGCAGTCACCCACTCATCTATTGCAAAGGGCACGCTTTGTTACTGAAAACACCGCCGTAAACTTGGAAAAAAAGGGCTACTTCTCGTAAGTTTTGTTTAACGATGCTGGCCGCCGATCCAAAATATCGAGGCGAGGATGTCGCCACTGTTGTGACCGTGCATGGTCCGCGCTTGCGCGCACTATTGTTCGCCTGTGGGCATGATATTCATATGTGCTGTTGGTGCAAGGGCTCTAAGTGAGCCTGTTTCCATGAATCTTTTTGTGTGAGCCTACTTTGCTTTGTCGAGACCCTGCAACTGCCAAATTGGCCTTGTCAAGGGAACGTCAAGAAAAATACAAAGAAATGTCGCCCTGTGGGAAATAGCTGAAAGGGCTTTTGTTCAACTGTTCACCCTTCCCGTCGAGAAGCGCTATTGTCAAGTGAGGATTGCCTATTGTCCAAAGGAGACGATCGGAATCACAAGTCCGCTGACTTACAGGAGAAGAAAGGAGCATGACGAATACAGCCATTAGAGGATTTCCCGGGAATGCAGGAAAGAGTTGCAATTGCCGAAAAGGGACAATGCTGGGAGCAGTATTCGTGACGCGCGTACACTTGGCTTTCTGAGAAGGAAATCCACTTGCCGGAACCACCATATCGGATCTTTGCAGAAGAATAGAAATGTACCTCCTCGCCGTTCCCAAGCTCTACCCGCCAACAAGTGACCACGCCCGACGAAACAATACCGGACCAGTCAGTGCATCAGACCATCAGTGAAGTGATGTGTTCGATTGGATGCCGATATCTGAGGGGCGTGCCCTGGAACTGGTTGGTCAGCATCTTCAGAGAGGGGCTGGACATAGGGGGTTTTAAGGACGGTGCAGAGCACGAAATGAGGCTCTGAGCGCTGGGTAAACGGTTCATCCAGACGCTTCTCGCTTCTCGCTATGAACTCTTAACGCTTGCCATTTTGCTGTATACCCTTTTTTCATGTAAATGAGTTTTCTCAAAGTGCCATTAAACCTGCTTGTATATATTTTACCAACTTCGAAGATTCAATCCTTCATCAACCCGGAGTCTCTGCACGCTACCAAGTGAAGGCTGGGTCGACTTAGTCCCAGCGTCACGACAACTGGTGACCAGCGGTGGGATCTGAATCTACAAGCCACAACATCTGGTGATTGGAGGTGGCATCTGAAGCTACAAGCCACAACATCTGATGATCGGAGGTGGCATCTCAAGCAACAAGCAGTGGCAGCAATCGGCCAACAAGAGAGCAGCTCGGAACATCGATCGCATGTGTGGGTGAGTGCTTGGCTTTTCTTCTGATGTGGACCAGGTTCTAGAACAGGGTTAGATTTTAGAACTGGTAAAGAGTGTTGAAACGCCTTTAGGTTTGGTAGTTTGCACAGTTGTTTTGGAAGTAGCCGACACTCGGAGCGATCATGGACCTACAAAAGCTGCAGAAACCGGAACTGTTGCTATTGTGTGAGGAATCGGGAATTAATACAAGTGGTTTGGCACGAAAACCCTTGATTTTAAAGGCAATCACTGATTTGGGAACCGATGATGAGGAGCTCAGTGAAGCATGGAACCTCATCGGACAAAAAAAGGAAGAGCAGGAAAAAGTGGAAAAGAGGCGTGAGCGTGAAATGGAGAGAGAATCAAAAAGGCTGGAGCAAGAAAATGAACTCCGGAAATTAGAAGTAGAGTTGAGCAAGAGGTCGGACAATTGTCCCCAGCTAGCGGTACCTCTTCTCAACCAGGGAGCAGATTTCAAGATGTCAAAGTACATGCAGCCATATGTGATATCAGGGGATATCGGTCTGTATCTGGCTAACTTTGAGCGAACCTGCGAAAAACTGTCCTTCCAGCGAGACACTTGGTCTCAGAGATTATTGACGGTTCTGCCCTGCGAGGGAGCGGAGGTTGTCGCGCGGCTAAGCAAGGAGGACGCGGACAACTACGAGAAGGTCAAGGCTTGCCTTCTGAGAAAGTATAGGCTTAGCGCCGAGGCGTTCAGACAACGTTTTCGGAACGCTACTAAGTCCAGGGACGAGAGTTACCCTGAATTCCTGTACAATTTAAGAGTCAATTTGGGCGAGTGGCTAAAGAGCACTGATTCCTACAGTGATAGGGACGCTGTAGTCGAGCGAATTCTTTTGGAGTGGTTTAATAACTGCCTCCCAGAAGAAGAAAGAAATTGGTTACAGGACCGAGGTGACATTAAGTCGGCAACTGAAGCTGCCGAACTCATTGAGGAGTACGCTTCGCGCCGACAATTCAGCAACCCAGCAGTGGATAGGCCCCACAATCCCAAGTTGAGTGTGAATAACCGTCAGGAAAGGCACTTTGCTAGAGTTACAAGCGAAGAAAGGAAGGCTTCTTCAGGCAAACTCCCTAGAAAGGACGGCAGTGAGAAAAGTGGGGAAGTGACCAACGCGCAAAACACAAAGAACAAGCTTAAGGCTAGGAAGCAGCTCACATGCTTTAGGTGCAATGAGCAGGGTCACATTGCCGTCAACTGCCGGAAAGAAAAGATTGCTTTCTCGTATGTCAGTGACTGCGATGAAAACATGAAGCTTTTGGAACCTTACATGCATGACCTAGTAGTCAACGGGAAGCCTTGCAAGGTACTGCGCGATTCGGCCGCCACGATGGATGTTGTCCATCCGGCGTATGTGTCGCCTTCCGACTATACAGGACAGTGTGCATGGATCCGCCAGGTAGTGGAGGAACAGAGTGTGTGCTTGCCAATCGCGAACGTGGTCATCGAGGGCCCTTTCGGCGAAATAACAACCGAGGCTGCCGTTTCAGGAAAGCTTCCTAAGTGCTATCCGTATTTGTTTTCCAACAAATTGGACATGCTGCTGCGAAATAGGGGCATCCTTTCGGAGACAGAGTTGTGCAAGCCTTAACACGTTCAAAGGCGCGATAACTAGATACACTGCTCATTCCAGAAAAATTCACAGCGGAGGAAACGGCAGGTAAAACAGCGGTCGATGCGGAAGATAGCGGGTCAGAAAACTTTGAGAGCGAGGCATCTCAGATAAGTCAACTTGAAAGTGAGCTTGATGAGACGCGAAATGAGGACGTTCTTGAGAGTAACCTCTTGCCGCCAGTGTCTAGTAATCTCACGAGACTTCTAAGTGGAACCCGAGAGGACTTAGCTATGGAGCAAGCCTATGATCCCAGGATACAGGAGATAAGGGAGCGCCACCGCGCCACTCAGACAGCAAAGAATATTTCTTTCGAGATGAGAAAGGAAGTGCTATATCGCTTATTCAAGGATAAGCGCGGAGTAGAGCGGGACCAATTAGTCATTCCCCAAAAGTGCCGCAAAGACTTACTGCGACTTTCCCATGGCAGCTCGTGGTCGTGTCACCTTGGAATAAGGAAAACAAAGCAGAGGCTGTTGCAAGAATACTATTGGCCTGGATGTTTTAAGGACACGGAAAATTTTGTACGGTCATGCGACACGTGCCAGCGGGTTGGAAAGGCGCAAGATAAGTGGAAAGCTCCGATGGTGTTAGTACCAATCATTACCGAGCCGTTTCACCGGTTAGTAATAGATGTAGTTGGGCCACTTCCTGTGACAGAGTCAGGGTACCGTTATATGCTCACTATGTTATGCCCAGCCAAAAAGTTTCCAGAGGCTGTTCCGCTGAGCGAGGTGACGTTCGAGAGTGTAGTGGATTCCCTGCTGTCAGTGTTTGCACGAGTTGGGTTCCCTTCCGAGGTCCAAAGTGATCAGGGTAGCGTTTTCACGAGTGTCCTCACCACCTGATTTTTCGAGCGATGCAGCATTAAGGTAGTGCACAGCTCGATCCACCATCCGCAGAGCAACAGTGTAGAAAGGTGGCATTCTGTTCTCAAACGCGTCCTGAGGGGACTGTGCTATGAAAACAAGCGCGAATGGGATACCTGCCTGCCTGCAGCACTTTTCGCTTTGCGGTCAGTGCCGCACGAATCCACTGGATTTAGACCAGCCGAGTTGGTGTACGGAAGGTCACTGCGCTCACCTTTGCGAATGGTGCGCGAAGCCTTGGAGGGGCGCGGAGAAGACCCAACAGTAGTAGAGTTCATTCTGAACCTCCTGAATCGCTTACATAACACTAAGGAACTCGTTGAGGCCAGCATGAAGTCAGCCCAGGCTCGTTCCAAAGTGTACTATGATAAGTCAGCCCGTCAAAGGACGTTTCGTATCGGGGACCAGGTGATGTTGCTGAGAGGTTCAAGGAAGAATAAGCTCGAAGTACAGTGGGAAGGACCTGCTGAAGTCGTTGCAAAGCTTTCTTACACTAACTACACAGTGAAAATTCCCGATAGGCGTAAACAAGTGCGCATTTATCATTGAAATCTTATGAAGCCTTATGTACAGAGGGAAGCCGTGGTAAATCTAACGTTAAACCTTCCTGAGAAGATGGGTGACAACTTGATTTGCCTCAGCGGAAAAAAAAGCAACGCTCAGGAGCTTCTCAAAAAGACGGAGCAGAGACGGACCATTGTCCCCTGGCTTGGCTGCAAACTGCGACATCGAAGAACAGTCGCCTTTTGAGGTGGAGCTTGATTTTACAGCAGTACAATTTTGAAATCAGATACAAAAAGGGGAATTTCAATGGGAATGCGGATGCGCATAGCCGCTGTTTCTAAGCGGTCCGAGGTGCTCCTCACCATGTATCCAAATTGATACTCAGGTATTTTTTTGTTTTTTTTTTTCGTGCGCTTGTATATATGTGACTATGTAAAGCAGCACGTTTGGTTTTCTATGCATACGTGGGTCCTGAGCGTCTTGAGTGTGGGCTTTTCTCGGACAACGATGGCAGTTTTCTTTTGACCTGGTCTCTTCAGACGGGAGCCGAGTGCTTGTTTAGACATGTTGTTGAGTTTCAGAGACAGCTCAATCAATTTGGCCTGCAACAGTCAAGACAACGCGACAAGCGACAGCGAGCTTCAAGCGTTTATGTGCAGGTCATTAAGTCGTCTCTTCATGCAGCAGCTGCGACTGCTGCCCTGCGTGACTCTTCTGGCGGGGGAGGAGGCTGTTGTGACCGTGCATGGTCCACGCTTGCGCGCACTATTGTTAGCCTGTGGGCATGGTATTGATATGTCCTGTTGGTGCAAGGGCTCTAAGTGAGCCTGTTTCCATGAATCTTTTTGTGTGAGCCTACTTTGCTTTGTCGAGACCCTGCAACTGCCAAATTGGCCTTGTCAAGGGAACGTCAAGAAAAATACAAAGAAATGTCGCCCTGTGGGAAGTAGCCGGAAGTGCTTTTGTTCAACTGTTCACCTTTCCCGTCGAGAAGCGCTATTGTCAAGTTAGGAATGCCTATTGTCCAGAGGAGACGATCGGAATCACACGTCCGCTGACTTACATTAGAAGAAAGGAGCATGACGAATACGGCCATTAGAGGATTTTCCGGGAATGCAGGAAAGAGTTGCAATTGCCGAAAAGGGACAATGCTGGGAGCAGTATTCGTGGCGCGCACGTACACTTGGGTTTCTGAGAAGGAAATCCACTTGCCGGAACCACCATATCGGATCTTTGCAGAAGAATAGAAATGTACCTCCTCGCCGTTCCCAAGCTCTACCCGCCAACAAGTGACCACGCCCGACGAAACAATACCGGACCAGTCAGTGCATCAGACCATCAGTGCAGTGATGTGTTCGATTGGATGCCGATATCTGAGGGGCGTGCCCTGGAACTGGTTGGTCAGCATCTTCAGAGAGGGGCTGGACATAGGGGGTTTTAGGGACGTTGCAGAGCACGAAATGACGCTCTGAACCCTGGGTAAACGGCTCATCCAGACGCTTCTCGCTATGAACTCTTAACGCTTGCCATTTTGCTGATATACCCATTTTTCCATGTAAATAAGTTTTCTCAAAGTGCCATTAAACCTGCTTGTATATATTTTACCAACTTCGAAGATTCAATCCTTCATCAATCCGGAGTCTCTGCACGCTACCAAGTGAAGGCCGGGTCGACTTAGTCCCAGTTTCACGACATCACGTATAGGTCGATCTCTCGGTGAATACAATTTGAGGGTGAGCTTCAATTCTGCCAATAAAAATTTGGAGGCCGCTTACGTTTCGTTTTAAGCACGGATGTGATAGCGCTTTTAACCCCAACTCTTCGATCGTTACCCGTCTTCTTTAGCATTTTTAGATGTTTGAGAGTTCAAACATTTTATTACTGAAGCGTCAGTATATATCCCAAACATACATTAATAAGTAGGATATGGACCACACCGCATCTACTACAGGTGCCAGTTACGCTGAACAACGAAACGAGGTTGTGTTGTTTTCTTATACTTCTTCACCTCCCGATTTAAACGGACCACGTACATTACAACTTGTTATGTACAAACAACGTTAATTTTACATTATTTTCAAGCTAAGACAGGCTGGATGTCTTCAGGGTGTGGCCTCTCTGCCCGGCACCCGACTCGCATCTCTACGCGTCTTGTTTCCTCCAAGTCGCGTGTCTCTGGGTCCTTCTCTCAGCTGCCTGTGAGCACTGTATCTGCGCTCCAGGCCCCGCTCGGTTCTTCGAAGACGCGCGGCCGGTTCGGGCCTCTTCGCCGTTCTCGAGGCGCTGGCTTGCAGCCTCCCTCTGTGCTGGGTTGGCGTTCGCCCGTGGTCATAAATCTGGGCCCACCGCTCGCGAATGGCGCACAACCACAAGTCGTCCCCGGCATTCGCTCTCAAAGCCCGGCTCGAGGAATCCGTCCACGACATCTCCCTTCCAAGTGTGCTGCATATCATCTTGTCATGCAGCACACAACACACACACACACCGACGCACGCACACAGCCGCATAAGCCAACGCGCCGCGGGCCCAGAGCCCAAGCAGCATCCCCTGCTCCTGCCTCGGTACACGTGCTGTCAAAGCCTGAAGGCAAACATTACTACAGACCTCCGAACAATAATGACCCCCGTTCCCCCAGAGCTTCTAGTTGGCAGCTACTAGTCGCGACATGGCGTCGGCATTGGAATTTTGGACCCCCTTTTTGTGCTCTACCCTAATTTCGAACATCTGCAGAGCGAGTGCCCAGCGAGTGAGCTCGGCACTGTGCGGACTGCTGAGGGTCCGGTATTTGAGCGGATTATGGTCCGTTATGACCCGAACTTTCGCGCCGCACAGCCAGATTTCAAGTCGCCCTAGGGCCCAAATGATGGCATATGCTTCCTTTTCAATCGTCGGCCAGCGAGTCTGAGCGGGACTAAGTTTTTTGCTCAAGAAAGCGATGGGTTGTTTGCGCCCTTCGCTATCACACTGGGCAAGACAGGCTCACCCCGCGTAATCCGAAGCATCGGTCGCGAGTACGAATTCCCGACTGGGATCAGGGCATACAGCGAGGAAGCGCTTTTCAGGCAATTTTTGACTGCTTCGAACGCCGCCTGCGCCTCGTCATCCCATGGGAACTGCTGCGGTGTGCGTCTATTGGTTGTCTGTTAACGGCAGCACTGCTCGAGAATAGTCAGCGATGTACTGTCGGTAATAGTTGGCCAAGCTGAGAAAGCTCCTGAGCTGCTTCTTTGTCTGGGGCGTCGGCATCTCATCTGTTGCCCGGACATTTTCAGGGTTCACGCTATGCTACCCAGATCCAACAATATGCCCTAAACATTCAACTTGTCGCCTTGCAAAACGGCATTTGTCTGCGTTCGCGGTGAATCCGGTAGCTGAAATCGAGACAAGCACCACCTGAACGTGAACCAAGTGCTCCTCCCAGGTCTCTGAATATATTTCCAAGTCATCTATGTAGGCGCATGCGTAATCGCGGTGCGGCGCCAGTACCTGGTTAATGACCCTCCGAAACGTGGAGCTCGCATTTCGGAGACCGAAGAGCATGACCCTCCATGCGTATACTGCCCCACTGGTGTGACAGACGCCGTGAGTGCCTGTGCCTGCTCGTCCAGAGGTATCTGCCCGCAGCCTTGGAGCATGTCTATTACGCTGCTGTAATTAGCCCTTGCCACACTGTACAGCAGCTCGGAAGGCATGCTCATCGGAAACGCGTCCTATTCGGTTATCGCGTTCAGTTTTCGATAATCGCTGCACAGGCGCAGCCCTCCATCCTTTTTCGCGACGCAAACCATTGGGGGCGCGTGTGGGCTCTCTACGGGATACCAAGCCCCCCTCCAGGAGCTCATGCACCTGTCGCTCGACTTCCTTTCGGTACGCCATCGGTACCGTATACGCATGACCTGCTCGTGGCTCAGCGCCTTCCTTCAGCGTGATTTTATGCGCTCCTTGGGTGGATTTGCCGGGATTGCTACTGAAAACTTGTTTGTTTCTCCCAATCAGAGCCTCTAGCTCCCGGCATTTCATTTCATTCAGATGTTCGAGAGCACCGGGAGAGGGCGTGTCTCTCGGTGCTGTGCAGCTGGGGAACGTTGGCACGTCGCCAAACTCTGCGTCGCCGTCAAACATCATTCCCGCTACACTCACCCGCGCGTGATACGCCTTGAGCTTGTTTGCATGCACAATCCGACGCGCACCATTATCGAGCTAAATTAAGTAACTGTACGGGCGTGTGCTTCGCACTACCGTCACGGCGGGCCCCGTCCATTTAGACATCAGCTTTCCCTCGCCACCCTTTTCTAGCCGCAGTACCTGCTGCCCGTTAGTGAACTGTTTGTCACTGGTACGCAAGTTATAATGCCCGACGTACCTGAGCTGCGCTGCCGAGGTGTTATGCCCTGCCTTCGCGTTTAATTCAGCTAGCTTTTCGCGCAAGCCTGTAGGTACTCTACAGCGGGTGCTGTTAGGGAATCCGGCACCGCCCAATCTCTGGTCCACGTTTTTTGAAGAAAGGTTAGGGGTCCAGTCGGTATTCTGCCATACATTAGCTCAAAAGGTGACCGCCCTGTCGTCTCATTAGGGACTTCTGTATACGCCCATAGCAAAAATGGTACGAGCTTGCCCAATCCCGTCCGTGCTCCTCAACGATGTGGAAGAGCATGGACTTGAAAGTCGCACTCCATCTCTCAACCAGCTCATTGCTTTGAGGATGGTCAGGCGTGAAAAACCTCGGACAAGCTCCTAAGTTCTTGAGGAGCTCTTGCGTAAGGCCTGCAGTAAAGTTCGTGCCCTGGTCACAACACAGTGTTTCGGGAACTCCTACGCGCGGCAATATTTGCAAAAGAGCGTCGCATGTGGCCTTGGCAGTCAGTGCTTTTAAACACACCACCTCGAGCCAACGCGTATTTGCATCTACCACACAAAGCGCATAGCGATGTCCTCGCGCTCACGGAGGATCTATAGGACCTATGCAGTCAATATTTATCACTTAGAATACGGCCTCAGGTCTAGCGATCGCCTCTATCGGCACTCAATCTACTGTACCTGCAGGTGACTTCACTTGGCACGAGTGGCACGAACGACAGTATTCCCTCACTTCGCGCGCCACTCCAGGCCAGTAAAAGGAAGCCTTTATACGCCGCAGCGTCTTGCGTTCACCGAGATGTTCTGCCCACGCTGAATCATGTGCCATTTTCAGCACCTCTGAGCGCCGTTCCATAGGGAGGACAAGCTGGCTGCACAGGTGCTTGGCGACAGGCTCCTGGTGGAAAAGAAGCTCGTCCCGCACTGTCATACCATGCGTTCCCTCTCTAGCCTGAGTCCAAGCTTCACTGAGTGATTGTTCTGCAATTGCGCTTCTCGAAACAGTTGCCGCTTTCTCGGCACTACAATGGGTTGCCCCTCACTGTGATCTGCTGTCACTGCACATGCTAAAGTCTCCTCACCCCGCTCCTCACTATCATCACTTTCTACATCTGAAAGCTCAGCTTCTTCCTCTGTAGCCTGCACACGATCTTCGAGAAGGTGCTCGTAGTCGTCAGGCGTGATTAGTGCGTTTATACAAGGTAACAGCTCGTCAGTGACTGCGCACAATATGCCCCGCTCTGAAGGGTGCAATGACACGAGCGGTGCACCCTGAGCTGCGACAAGGGGAACGCACGCTAGCTCCGCGACGACCTGTTTCCCAAAAGCGCCCGTGGGCTTTAATGTAGACCCATCGCATTTGTATTGCGGCAGGAGTGACCTACGGATAACTGTTATGTCTGCCCCTGAATCAATACGAGCACTGATGGGACTACCGCTACTCAGCAATGACACCTGTCCTGAGCTCGCTTTCTCGCTGGCGGGCTGTACTTCAGCTGAGCTCTGCAGTACATCCTTTTCTTGGAAGGGGACAGATACTCGGGCGACTACCGATTTCTCATCTGTGCGCCCACCCCCCACCTCTGGCTTTTCCGTGGTGTGCTTTTTGGGCAAAATATAGCCAGGTGTCCGCAGCCATAGCAGTTAAAACACTGTCTTCTCAGGCGAGGTTCTGCGCTGTCCTGCCTAGCCTGAGCTGCGCTACCCTGTTTTAGCTCAACTGGCTCCTCCTTCGTCGACGTGCTCGCTGCTGGTTTAAACCTTCGGCTCTCGTCAAAGTTCTCCGCCAGCTTCACGACCTCGATAGGTTTCAAGAAGCCTGGCTTGTCATTGAGGGCGATATGAGTTCTCGCTTCTGCACTCAGGGCTTCTTTCAATCGGTCCAAGATGGTTAGTTGTTTGAACGCCTCGAGAGAAGTTACCTGGCAGCTGTCAAGGTAGTACTCAAGGTAGTTTTCTAGACGCACCACAAACTGCTCCCATGTCTCCTTTGCGCCTCTGCACGCGGATGAGAGGAGACGCTTGTATTCGGCAGCTGTTAGCCTCAAGCCGTCTAAAATTTGTCGTTTCAGGAGCGCGTACTCGCTCCGCTCCTCGGCAGACAAACGCGTGAGCAGCCCGCGTGCCCTGTCGCTCAATCGGGGCAAAACTAGCCCAGTCCACCACTGGGTCGGAACTTCGTACGACGCCGGTGTAGCCTCTACGTCTTCGAACCACCCTGGCACTAGGGCTTCTTGAAGCGTCACCGGTGCGAGCACCCCATTCAAACGGTTTGCGAATTTAACCTTCTGTCCTAATCCGTTCCCCCGTTTGCTTCCGCGCTAGCACCAAGCCCGTTCGCTGTTGCACTCTGCTTGGAGCGCAGTGTTGCGCTCTCTGGTGCCAATCGTTCTTTTTCAACCTGCAATTCCGCAATTCCTAAGCATCTGCAGCTCTGTCATTTGCTGCCCCGACGCCATAACTGTAGGAGGAATAGTCGGATTTTCCTTTGTCTGACTCGCGGCTGCCAACTCTCCGCTTCCCGTCCCGTTCTGCATCTCTCCCTGTTTATTCTTATCGCTCCTCAACACCCAAGGCTTTGACATAAGCACGAGCCGGACAGAAGCAGAAAGGTACTCACCTGGCTACCGTAGCTCCGCTTTACGAGGCTGTCGGTCCACCAGCATGAATTAACTGGCAGGGAAGTTTGTCGCTGCGCCGCCTGGTCCAGGTCAGGAACTCGCCTCCTTCACCAGCGTTGCTTTGCCGATCCCGCTTCTTCCTCACTGGGAGATGGCTTGGCCTGCTGGTCAGCGTCCGAGATTCGTGCATCTTCAAATCCTTCTTTCTTGTCTCCGTAGCGTGGCCGGTCTGGTTCAATCGGGATTCTTGTCGATTGCGCCAGTTATGCTGAACAACGAAACGAGGTCCTTTTGTTTTCTTATACTCCTTCACCTCTCGATTTAACCGGACCACGTACACCACAACTTGCTATGTGCAAACAACGTTTATTTTACATTATTTTCAAGCTAAGACAGGCTGGACGTCTTCAGGGTGCGGCCTCTCTGCCGGCACCAGACTCGAATCTCCCCGCGTCTCGTTTCCTCCAAGTCGCGTGTCTTCGTTCTTCCTCATCTCCGGGTCCTGCTTTCAGCTGCCTTTGACCACTGTATCTGCGCTCCAAGCACCGCTCGGTTCTCGGAAGACGCGCGGCCGGCCCGAAGATCCGCCGCTGCTCCGAAGCGTGGGCCACGGACAGCGATGCCACCCTCCCAAGGGGCCGCTCGCACAACGGAGCCTCTTCCCCGTTCTCGAGGCTCCGGCCTGCAGCCTCCCTCTCCGCTGGGTTGGCATTCGCCCGTGGTCATAAAACTGGGCGCACCGCTCGCGCCGGGGCACAACCACGAGTCGTCCCCGGCATTCGCTCTCAAAGCCCGGTTCGAGGAATTCGTCCACGACGGTGCCCCTCTACCACGCTTGTTATACCAAAGACCCTTCGCAGCCTGTGCGCTGCGTACCTACCTGGCATGCTGAAGACTTGCGTTCGAACCCGAATGGCAAAGAATTTGCTTTATTGCGATACTGCTTCTATTTTTTAAATACACCCTTAGAGGAAACTCCTCGCCAAATTTGGCTGTAATCGAACCCTGCCCCAATTCGTTACCTGGGGCCATATTCTCGACAATTCGCCATTTTGTTCAAATTGTGACATATGCGTGACGTGTGCAGTAGGACGGTGCCAGGTTACGTAAGCACACAATCGGGTTACGCATTCTGAAGAAAAAGAAAAATAAAGTGACAAAAAAAGCGCGCTGTCGTCTGCTGCTATATATTGGCGTCAAGTATGAAAAACAACGGTGCTCATGCGGGAACTGATACGCTGCGGTACATTCCGTGTTTCGGAAGCCTCGGGTTACAGTGAGGCGAGTGAAGTATGTTGTGGCGTTGCGGTAATAGTGTGTCATGACATACTTGCGGTCAAACATTGGGCATCGGCTACGCACGGAAAGGCTGCGCGAGTTTCAGCATAAGAGCAAAAACAGCAATAGAATATTCGCAGTGGGTTGGTGCAAAATGGGAGCGGAAAGTAGCATTGCTGTTCATAAGCGCCGATGACCTCTCACGTTAACTTATCACGGCATTTAAATGCAGGAACTAAAACGTTTAAGGACTTGGTCGTGAACAGAAGGAATCTACAGATTTCCAAAGTAACTCCAGCACTGACGAAGAGGCGCCGATGCAGCCGGTAATGGCCATCTCTGAGGAACCCGCTCGCAGTCTCAAAATATCAATTACAGTTGGTTACTTGCTGTGCTACCACCTTTTTCGAAAAGCCTCGTTATGACCAGGTATACCGTCAGGTCACCATGTCTGCTTAAGTTTCCAGCATATTGTGTCGGCTTGAGTTGTGTAGAGCGCGGAAAGCAGCACAGAGAGAGAGATGGAGGGAGAGAGAGAGAGTCTTCCATACACACGCACACACGAAGTGGAAGGCATACGCTGGGCCGTACATCTAGTCGGTTAGATTTTCATGCGCTGGCGTGCGAAAAGCTCTTGCGAAACGCAAAAGATGTTCGATAAAGAGAAAGAAACAGAATAACGGAATAACAGGAAGGTTAATTAGGCGATATCCGGGCTAACATAAACGTGCACAGGGGGATAAGTCGACAATAAGGAAAGAAAGCGAAATATGACTGAGGAAATCGTGGTATGAAGCTAGAGCGGCGACGAGAGCGCATATTCTTTATTGCCGAAACGGTAAAATGCAAATCAATAAAGAGAGATTATTTTCCGGCTGTATTAAAAAAAGCAATCAGCACAAAATGTCACTCAACTACATCATATGATTAGAGCGTACCGTTATAACGTACGCTTGTGTACTTATTTTCTCTAAAAAATAAGCAAATGGTGAGCCCGCGTGCATAGTAAAACAAAAATTTATATATGAAACACGTCACATGTGGCAAGCAAACATGTGCCATGTACATGGAGCATACATTCCTTTATTAAAACAGAAGCTGTGACTATTTTCGCTTGCTTTTCCCATCGTGGAAAGGCTGTTCAATTCGTGAACATTGCAGTGAGTGCATAGTGCAAGGCAAAAAGGCAGTGTTTAGGGCCGACGTTTAAGGAAGTTTTTGGTCATCCCTCGCTGCCTATCGCGCGAAGTTCCTGCACAGCCATCGAACCATATGACCCCTCAGGTTGTACTCACGAACCTACCAGACAGATAATTAGAAAGCATCGCGGTGCTCTCAGAAGTGCACGATGGTTTTGTGGGCGCTGTTTAACACAGAGACAAAGAGGAGAAAACACGGGACTGGCGCATTTATTTCTCTTGTTTTCTTTGTCTCTGGGTTAGAGAGCGCCCACGAAACCATTATGAACAACATACAACTCGTCTAACGTCCCCTTCTGTTGCTCTCTGAAATGGCTCGTCTCGCGCAGATCAACCGGTTGAGTTAGCGGGCCGCAATGCTGAGCCCGACGCGGATCGATGGATTCTCTATGAGAGCAAAACATTTGCAACGGGATGGCAGCTACACGACTCTCGTGCGGCTGGAAATCTGCGTCTTCATCATTAATCCTCTAAAAGATTACGCAGCTGAAAAGTTTCATTATTACGTCGTTTTAGTGCTTTCTACAATTACAACAGGATACGTCAGCTCACTTCACTACCCACCAAATTGTCTGCCAAACTGCGGCGAGCTAACAGCTGCCTACAGTGCACGTCGAATTTGCCATGTTTCAGGCTGCTGTACGGTTGCTTTTTAGACCCGCTCCGCACGTGTGCGGGCGCGCCGAGACGACCGGTCCGGAGAGGCATACAATAGCGCACACCCGCATCCTTCGTCCCCAGAAAAGTTGACTCAATTTCAACTTTTTACCCGCACGTGCTAATAAGCAAAGCGACCGGATTGCAGCTGCAGGCGACGTCTCCGGCTCTTCCTCCTCGATCTCGCCAGGGCAACATGGCCGCCAGCGGTGTGAAGCGAAGCGTAGATGATAGTTGTTGCTATGTCGCAAAAACCAATATACTTAGCACGCATTGCTAATACTAGTGTTCGTATCGACTCTGAGTTCCCCTCAAGTCGGATCATATGCGCCACTGTCATCTGCGCTGAGCTGAAGACAGTCATCTTCCTACCGGCGAAGTGTACGTCGCACCGGTGTCACGATGTGTTTGTGATTATCCCTAGCCGCGAGGTTCTTCACGGCCGACGGCCAACAACAGTAGTTCACGGCGATTTTCATGCGCACGAATCGGCTCCTCAGCGCATCGAAAAGTGTCCATGCATGTGTTGCGATAGTGTTTACGACTTGAGAGACTGACTCCTAGCAAGGAACAGGACTGTCCATGTTTGCAAAGTTCGTCCCACACTGTGTTTTCCTAATGCTGAAATTAACTCGGTCACAGCTAGTCTGGCACCCGTTCTGCTGGTCGCAGTGACCGTCACGACGTTGTTTCCGCGATGTGTCGATTACCTGTAGTGATAGCGGTCTGTGTATGTGCTGCGCTTGCCGAGCCCTTCCCGTGCGAACGCCGAGCCCTTCGACGACGTTAGCTGCACGGCTTTCGGGCTACTAATATGCCACTATTCCGCGGTTTGCGCTTTGTGCTAATATGGGTGCTCGACGGCACTGTGTTAACTGTGAAAATATCGTGTACTTTCACGGCAGCTGTCACTTTCAGAGTACCTTCCTGTTTATGTTTATTTCCTGCTAGCTATGTGCACCTATGTCTACAATAAGTATCTGTGCAATGAATCGGTCGACTGAACACTTCTGTATGTGATGGGCTAAACACTTTATCCCCACATCAGGTCTTTAAAAAATCAATTACACGTGATGCCAAAAAAAGTACATTATGGCGGCAGGTCAGGCTTATGAAAATGGGCACACCATACGCAACTGTGCCTCATGATATGGACACTTTGGTGTACTGAAGCATGTTGAGCATGACAACATATTTGGTTAAAAAGAAAGAAAACAATTGAAGAAATTATTCTGATTACAATCTGTTTTCTTCCTGCATAACTTGGGTGAGTTAATTTCATTTGACAACTGCTTAGACAAATGATGTGTGTAGGCTTTATACTGACATGATGCTGTTATGAAGTTGCACACATTACATCCAATACTTGTTGCTTTGACAGCTTTACTCTCGCTAGACTGCATGCCAACTCAGTTTCGTTGGTATTGAGTAACTATTCAAAGGTACCAATTGAGATATTTCCGATTCCATCAAAACCAGATGTCGTCGATGCTCATATCCATGCCTATTTGCTGCTTTCATTTTGCTGTGACGCCCATGATTACTTGCCTACTGAGTGGTATCGATGATGTACGTGTGCGAACCTTACAACAATGTAGGATGCATTACAGATTTTTTTTAGTCCTTGTTACATTTGCTGCTCGCCTAAACTTTTTTGCACCTTGCAAAATGATCAACTGGGTTTTCTCACATATCAGTTTACATTTGCTGTATGGCAACCACTGTCCATGGTCTCATAACACATTTGCAAAGATTAATTACCTTATCTTTTCATCGTGTGTTAAGCATTATCACATAGGTATAGGTTCTATAATGCTGATGTTGATGCACTATGAAAACTCTGAGGCATGGATGTAACACCTGACTTGTTTACACTGAGGTCACATGTAACTTAATCTGAATTCATTTCTTTTCTGCTTGGATTGGATTTGCTGTTTTCATTCACAGATTCACTACTCTGCTTTGCACCTATGCAGAGTGTTACATTAGCCTTGCAGGATAAGGTTATAACAGAATGGTTACAATCTAAGCGGGCAGCTTAATTCATTTTGTGCAATGACTAGCAAATACGCTGCCAAGCCTTGCAGTAGTGACTTACTGCTAACAATTTTAACACAAGAAAAAATTATTTGGGAAGCAGAGTGTGTGAGCTGAATGTCTCAGTCTGCTTCACAATTCATGATTTCACAAAACTATTGTACACAGTGCAATGAACGGTATGAGGGCGGTTTCACAGAGTAACAGCCATGTAATTCAATCTGTTTTACTTTCCTACGCAAATACAAAGAGCCTCAAAAGCCCTCACACACTTTAATATAAACCTAGCTACCACAGTGGCAGTTTTGTTTGCAAGCATTGCCATGCGTATTATTGAAAAATACATGGGTCAAGGGCCCCATTAGATTATTGTTTATTGTCTAAACAGCAAACTTCCATGCTAATGAAGTGTAAAGGCATTGCAAGGCTCATCTGCAGAAAATGTTTTCGTAATATGAGTCGTACATGTCCATATTAACAGGGTCCATATTAATAAGGCATTGCTGTATATGTTAACCTATTTATTTTTAGTCATGGTAGTGACACAAACAGCCAGGCTGTGTGTTTTTAAATGTGGTACTCGAGAAGGACATTTCTCTCTGGAACGTGTGCAAGATAATTACAACACTGTGTTTCATGGAACAAAAATTTTATGAGTGGAAAATATGTAGGCTTAACCTGCTCTTAAAACTTTTACACAACACATTAAAATGGGTTTTGTGGAGCTTCCAAAACCACTGCTAAAGGACAAGGGCAGTAGGAAAGAATAAATGCCATTGTACTAGGTAGCAATGCTTCTTCTCCTTGTTTCTTCATGCAGTTTCCTCTTTTCTTTTTCCACAAGCTATCCCTACAGCGCACTCGGATCAAGCCCTTTAGAATTTACGCAAAGTGGCGACAGGACAAAGTACAGGAAGCATGCGTATGTGTACTTGTAATGCACACAGTAGTTACCCACCTCATATACATGGCCCTCAAAGTGCTGCCTATTCTCATCATGACCTCAAAAGCATGCACCCCCTTCCAATACAAAGCATCTGATAAGAGACTACAGGACTATTTGAGCATTGTGTATGACACACACGTCATTTATACTGACTCTACCTATGTAGTATCAATGCATTACCAACCTGCATAAAGACTTTATTACATTGGCAGTTAAGGATTGCACTTACTTTCATATTAAGCACAATGTATAGTCTCAATGCATTACCAATCTGTATAAAGAATGCATTACATTGGCAGTTAAGGATGGCACTTCATTTCATATTGAGCAGAGTGTATATTCTCAATGCATTACCAACCTGTATAAGGAATGTGTTCCATTGGCAATCAAAGATGGCACTTCGTTTCATATTGGGCACAATGTATGTTGTGCAGCAGATTTCTAGAGATAGATCTTGAATCCATGTAACAGCACTGACAAATGCAATATGCATTTTTCACATCACTGAAGAGGCATATAGAAAAAATTAAAAAGTGTAATGTTGAAGCCAATTTTTGAGGCCTTTATATAGTGCAAGCAGATGCCAGAAGCAAAGGTTCCGTTGTAGATGAAAAGGCTGCAGAACTTTGCTAGTTTGTTCAGAACATTTTTACATGTTGTTGTATGTGCTTCCAATGTGCCATGTGACCAAAGTGAACATCTGTTTTCCTTGCATAGCCACCTTAAATCTACACCTCAAGTAAATATCACCCGGCAGAGCATAACATGATCCATGACATGCAGAACATGTTAATATAATATGTGCCGAGTAATCAATCTTTTGCATATCACGGTGGTGGCAGCCCCAGGGTTTGGTTCTAGGGGGAGCAAAAGGGCTTCCTTTTAACCCAAACGAAATAGCAACAATTTCCTTGTTTACTTTTTATTTGTCAAAAAATACCATGCGCTTTGTTGTTGAGCAATAAATGGCAAACAAAGTAAATGTTTTAACGTCACTCATGCTTTGCATACAATGGTTCTGTGGGCAATATTCACATATAATCTTTTTTATATTTACCTTACAATATTGTAGCTTGAATAATAGTGTTCTGCTTCCAACGTCATTATATCTTGATTCGAAAAATGACCAGTGGAATATTTCACTTGCTAGAAGGTTTCAGGGGGGGGGGGGGGGGGGTAGCTCATTTAGCTTCCGCAGCTGCATCACGACCGTTCCACTTAAAGCTGACCCCAAGAGGAAAGCTTACCCGTATTTATGCCATCAAACCATGCATACCAAGTATCCCTGCTGAATTTATTCAAACTTTAAATTAGGTAGAGTGGTCTAGGCTAATGAAACCAACAAAGAACTATTCAGAGTTGATTGCCCTAGTCTCCAGTGGCTTTTCATTTGCCATGGTTCTTCTACAGTTAGCAAAAACTAATTAGTGACTTCTTCATTTATTGGCCCCAAGAGCAAAGCATCAGTTCAAAAGTTGCAGATAGTGTTGAAAAACAGCCGCCCACAATGTTTGCATCACGGTATAATTTCCATAGATTTATTCACTGCCTTCCAAATCGAGCTACCATGTGACTAGCTGCTCACACATATCTCTCACCCACATTATGTAGAGCCACTGATGCAGAGCACTTCTGACAAAAGCCGATTTTGTTCTCTGAGCCATGTTTGGGGACATTGAAGTGAAATTCCTGTCATTCAGACGCATCCTTTATTGGGCTTGTTGCCTTTTAAGATCATGAAAGAAGAAATGCAAAATAGAAGACACCTTGGTGCAAACATTTCTGTCAGCTGTTTTGGAAGGCAGTTTACAACTTCCTTTTTGATACTAATTGTTCTTGAAGCCAATAATTTAAATGCTAACTATATAGTCTTAATCATTATAAGATTCAATAATGAAGACCAAACTAGGCCAGGCAACTCTCAACAGCCCGTACGTAGCTGGATTAATTCACTGAGCTAGGGCACATCGACTTTTTGAAAGCTAGGACACCTGGTATATAACACTCTCCATGGTCTCTCTCTCTTTTTCTTAGTTGTTCTAATGTCACAGCCACCTTCTGTTTTAAGTACATAACACAATATGCTAGGATTTGGTTTCTGGAACTCTAGGAATAAAATAATGTATTCTATTGCACACATCAATGCTTTCATAAAGCAGCAGCACAAAGAGAGCCCTGTGGAACAAACATGTAGTAACAACAGGGCGAACTGCAGCTAATGTAAATATCTTAACTGCGATCCTGGGCAATAATTACCCTGGCTTTAGTCCCACATAGCAATAGCTACACATGTTTCATGCCGAAATCAATCAGTTGTGAGTGAGCTGTTTCTCTCTTCAGGTAATGCCGTTGAGTCTCTGCTTCCTTTTCACACATCTGTCCTATATTTCATTTTATTTTCCTTTAGAAGGACGGGGTGGGAGTCGAAAGAAAGCTTGCATTTGTTCATACTTGAGCCTATTCAATGTTAGATCCTATTCCATAATTGGTATCTTTCCCTGGTTGCGCGGGTTTAGGCTTCACTACATTTTTTTTAGCTGTATGTTGGAACCGTCAACCATAGCTTTCCCTATTTGAATGTTTCTTTCACCATATGTGATTTTAACGCCTAGTGAATGTCGCCATTTTCAGATTCTCGTCTTTTATCCTCACTGCACACATATACATTGGCATCAACGGACCGGTGCGTGCTACTTTAGCAGCTATATATATAAATATATATATATATATATATATATATATATATATATATATATATATATATATATATATATATATATATATATCTTTATTGGGCTGACTGGGGCCCACAAAACAAAACGGCTTCGTCCATAGTAGCAATCGTGCTCATCGGTCGTCGAACTATGAATGCACGTTCATTCGACAGTGCTCAATTCAAATTCGGCGTAGAAACATCTAAATAGATCAGCGAAGGCATACTAGAAAAGTCAGAAAAGTGAACAGGCGATGCGGCGGCAGCTAGGAACCGTGCGAACAAAGATCAATTCAAATTTACGGTGGTGGCCATGTGGGCACTTAAGAACTGTAGTGAAGCGCTACTCATTTGGCAGCTGACGAGAGCCCATGATCACAGAAAAAAGCACGCCATGGTGATCCCGAGGCAAGAGAACAGCGCCGAGCTGCCTAAATCGGTAGCACTCCACAGCACGGGTTGCGCGCCAGCTTTGAATGTCATTTGAAGGAGCATGGTATTGGACAGAAGGCGATACCCGGCGCGCCAATTGGGACGCTGGAACCGTCCGGCTGAACGGTAGTCAGAAAAATATCGTACAACACCCCTTCCGCACCACGTCTGCAAGCGGACAGAAAACGTGCGCCCGCATACGTGCGGTGCGGGTCTAAAAAGCAACCTTGCAGCGGCCTTTTTTTCGCGGCCAACTTGACTGGTTGGAAGTGCGGCGCCCAACTTTCGTCATTTACAGCACTGGCAGAACATTCTTTACGTAACGAAACATCGTTCTGACGTCATCATTAAATGCTTATGCATGACGTATTTCCTGCCACACAACGTCAGCCAATCAGATTTCATTTCAGGAGTCGGCTCTTGACAGTAGGCAGTTCATTTCAGCCCATTGGTAATATAAGCGTAAGTGCTTCCCTTTTTATCATATATACCTCTAATGTCCCTCCACAATTACTTATATATAGCCTCCATGCATCATGAATACCGCTGCTAAAAATCTGTTTTCATGCTCACGTCATTTTAATTTTAACGTCACCGCAAAAAGCCATTTCGACACACTGAAATTTCGCCCCTCAAATTTGAAACACGTGACAGTTCTGTGAACCAATCAGAGTAACAAAATGGCGCTGATCGGTGGCCATGTGTGTCGAAAACACGACGTGTTGATAATAAGGCCCCTGCATTTGAATATGGGATGTTTAACTCTCCGACGGAAGGTAATGTGGTTGTGACGTCATGGTCCGTCTACCAGTGAGCGTTTTTCTGGCTTCCATCTGCGCCGGCGGCAGCTTCTCGGCGTACCATCCCTACGCGCGTTCACGCAAAACATGCCCAAAAACAAATAATAGAAATACAGTATTTTACGTTTTTATCGTGAACACTTTCAAACATTTTCCCGCTCAACCGCTGGCTCGTTTGCGGTGAAACTGCGCACAGAGCTTCTGTATAGCGGTAACTTTTGTATCGTGGCAAGTTTTACAATGACACTTACTCGGTTGAGCCGTAAATGGTACAAAACCGTAATCACCTGCGTAAAACTCGACGCACCAAAGTCAGCAAAAAGCAATCTTCTCGCTGGAGAGCATTGGTGGCGAAATCTCTACTGCAGTTAAAAGCGTCACGACAAGGCGCCGAAGGAGGCGCTGCAAGGTACGCAGGCCTAAAGTCACTGGAACTCTGAATGTACCGCAATCAGCGGGTAGCGAGTGGGCAACATTGGGTTGTTGTTGCCAGGAATGGTCCAGCGCGACAAACGTGTCGTCTGCTAGACGAGCAAAGCTCCGCTATAGCTCGTGGTGTCTCCCCTGCAAAGGCGTCGTTGATTGAGTTTGCCTGGAAAATAACAAATGGTAGTATCAAAGAATGAAATCTTACATGGGACGAGGGTTTACGAAAGCAAATAAAGTGTCGCACGATTGCTGTGCAGCCACGATCGTGTACTTCACTCCTCGGGCGTGCGCGCACAGCAAGATGCAAGCTTAAGCTTGTTCTATAGCGCTTGGTTTGTTGCAGCGCAGGTTATTCTGCTTTATATAGCCGAAACGAGTAATTCTAAAAGGCTCGCAAACGCATGTTTTTGAGACCAGGCAAATTGTTTATAGCAGTCATATATGCCGCGTTCACGTGAGAGCTCTCCTGAAATGTGATGTGTATAGAAAGTTATTCTCTTAGCGCTTGCTGTCTCATTCCCGTCGTACTTCCCTTCGTCTTGTCGCGGGCTAGTCGGAGTGCCATGTCATACGGCTCCAACCACGCTGGTGGGCGAGCCCAACGCTCTGAATTCGCGGCTGGAGGAAATGGGAAAAGGCGCCGCTAATAGCAAATAATTAAAGCGCCAGACCAAGGAGATTATTTGGGTGAGCCTTGCCGTGCAGACAAGCTGTGCGAATGAAAACGGAAATCTAACGGAAGACTCTAGTAACCGCGAGGATATGATGTGGTCGCAAAGCGACTGAAGAGACCAGTGCACAACCCATGCTCGCCGGCATGTGTGCAAGGCATTAGTCGCACAACGAGTTATCCGCGAAACCCAACGATCATTCGTTCCGCTCAAGCCATCGTACTCTAAAAGTAGTGTGATGCCCCCGCCCTCTCATGACCTTTCCTTGCTGTCGACTCCTAATGTTAGCGCATGTTAATGAACTCAAGGTTATTTAACACGGAACCCTCACGGTTCCGCAGCCTTCATGGTCCGTAGTTTTGGTAATTGTTTGGTGCTTAAGGGAAAACAATTCAAATGAGCAAAATATATAAGAAAAGCACAGATATAGTGGCGGGACTCATTACTCATTAGCCCATATGAATGGCCTCCAGAAAAAAAGCGCGCTGAACGTCCCCGAAAACCTAGCTGTCACGGACAAAAAATCTACAGCGAAGCATGCAATAGAGACTCGCTAGAGACGTCAAACTAACTAGTAAATCTCAGGATGAACGTTTAGTGACTCCGGTATCAGCTGATGAGCTCACAAAATTCTTAACTCGCAAAGCCGGGCACCCTTCGTTAGGACAAATTTGTCGTGCAAATGCGATACAATCATGCGGTTATGTTGTATTGGTGAAGGCGGACCTTCAAAGATCCGGCTCATGCATATCTCCACCCCTTTTGAATCATTAAACGTTTTTCACCACCGCCATCAGCATACTATTCTTTGATTATCAAGCTTTCCGCTCGGGACAGTAAATAAGGCTTTGCATCATTTTCGTTGCTACATCCGAAGGCGCAACATCCCAGCATCCTCGGCGACTCAGAGCGACCATGTTATGCGTGTTTTGTGCACACAGAGCAATATCGGATGAACTTAGTCGTAAAACACGCTGCCCGCGTACCGCCGAAGCCCTGCGATGACTGCGCGTCGTCTGCTCGAGCTGACCATCTATGGCGGGGCTTGAGCACGTGGTCGCGGCTGGCCAATGGGCGGCGCCGCGGCAAAGAGAAAACAGCTGCGGTACTTTCAGAGTTCCAGTGACTTTACGTGGACCATCTGAATACGCCGTTCCAAGCGTTCCGTCTGCTTCAACTGAAACACTTTTAATACTGCGTCCAACTTAGCGAAAAAATATCAGAGACAATAAAAAGGAATTGTTTGAACTTTTTTCCTTGTCGGGTGATTTTATACAATTCATCTTAGTCTGCTTTAGTGGAAGACATCGCGCAGTCCTGAGCAGCTGAGGACGACATCGCTAATTCTTGAATTGAGTTTTCTCGCTTATTTCCTATGCTAGTGCAATGATTTTATTCGCTAATGACGCAACGGCGCATTCAAGCGGCCCGCGTGCCTTGCAACGCCACCTTCAACGCCTTGTCGTGACGCTTTCAACTTCACTTAAAAGATGGCGTCACTAACGCTCTTAAGCGAGAAGATGGCTTTTGCAGGTTTTGGTGCGTCGATTTCGAAGTAGGTAATTACGGGTTTGCATCATTCATGGCCCAACCAAGTAAGTGTCACTGTAAAACTTGTCGAGATACAAATGTTACCGTTATACGCAAGCTCTGTTCGCAGTTTCACCACAAACAATCCAGCGGATGAAGCGGGAAAAGTTTGAAATTTTTCACGATAAAAACGTAGCGCACTTTGTGATTTGGCGGACAGCCTCTTACTTGGTGCCCGCTGTGGCCCCCAATACAACCGCAAAGCTAAACTAAATTTGAAGCAATACTTTTTTTTCGTAAAAAAATTTAGACCCGTTAAAAATACAAACCTTGTATTCTGTCGTGTCTGGGGTATCTGTTGCCCCGGACAATTCAAAAACGAAATCCAAGGGCGCGTGCTTGTAATTCAGCGTTAGCAGGCAGGGAGACACGGATCTAAAATATTAAATAGCAAGCACTGCCTTTTCTTTGGTCCACGTCTTTCCCTGAAACGCCATTCCCCCCCCCCCCCCCCCCAGACCAACTTTCCGAAATATTTACGCGCTTATTCACCATTACAGAAAGCGATTGCTTTTTGAGGCTGTGAGGCTTCAGACACCAACAAAAAAGAACTCTCTAAACTACTGAAAGCTTACGCAGTAATGCTGAAGCCTCTTATATGTGCACAACAAATATTGAAGCACATCTTTTAGCCGCCGGTTCCTGGCTTGAGCGGCGTCGGCGTAACTGGTGGACAGCTATAGGGTGGAAATGTCAGGAATGGAATGTATATAATGTCAGGTGGGAATGTGACATGGGAATCGATCCCGAGTCAGGCATGAAGCCTCTAGATAGGCCACGCAGGGATGTTCGGACTCTCTGAAATAGACGCGCCACTCGAGCCGAGGTCGTCGGTACTCGGCGACAATAGCGGCAGGTGGCATGAAAAAGCATTATTTCTAACAATCACCAAAGGGGGAATAATTAAGTGACAGTTGAATAATGGCAATGTGTGACTATATAGAAGACGCTCTAAAGGCACGTATATAAAAAAATTCCAACTCTTCATCTCAGTTTATTCGAGAATAAAATGGCCGGAGAGGTGCGCGTGAATTTCGCATGACCAAGTTTGTTAATTGTCAGCCATCTTAGTATTTTTAATTCCTAGGTTATTGAATATTTTTGCCTCATAATATTATACACTTTATGAAACTGAGCGATATGAAACGCACTTCACTCCGGAATACCGTCACCCTCGCTGCCACAAAAAGACGACCATGAAAACTGGCTAAACGCTTCGACTATTTTTGCACGCATATGCTTCTCCAAAAACTTACAGCCTCAGGGATTACTTCACCTTGCGACAACCAGCATTTCGTGTTCTCCTGAGAGCGTGAAGAACGGCGATCACGCAAGCTTGAGAATTTTTTTTTCCTTCAGATGGCTGCAAATTCACATGCCTCAAACTTGTGACTCCGTCGATCTGGTTGGAAGGCCGCCTCACTGTGCTCCTTTTCTTTTTTCTGACCCTCAAGAGAATAATCACATTATTCTGCCACCCTTGTTCCTCTTTACAGAAGAACTAGGGTGCCTCGATACTAGCGCCGGAGGCTTTAATCGGATACATTGATCGAGGCACCCTAGGCACCCTCCAACCATCGAGGCACCCTTCAACCACTCGGTCTGAGATTGTCGACGCAGACGTTTGTTCCCTTTGTGCCTTTACACTTAGCCACAACAGCAGGGATATGTCCTTTATGCACAGATACCTTTTAGAGACTTAACGGCTCTCACGTTTTCTTTAATTGTAACTGCGTTCTGGTCATGCATATAATTTCTTCTCTGCAAAAACTCAGGCCTCTCCGCATCCAGCCTATTAAAGATATTAAATCCCCTTTTTGGAAACTGATTTGTGTACAGTGTAAAGCAGAATATGACACTGCGACGATGAAATGGCGATGAAGGCTTCTAGGTTTTTCGACATCAGCTGTCAACGCACTTGAAGCTCGAACTGCCTTGGTCGGACCCGATATTGCGCTTTGCAACACGATCGCCTTGAGCCACCGATCGCCATCTCAGGTCCTCCGAATAACACAATAAATCCCTCTTCAATAGTTTACATCAGCCACGAAGTTATAAAGCCGGTCGTGAAATTAGCATACTCTTATTGCTTTTGTCTTTTTTTAACATTATGAGCATTTTGCAATCACCGGCTGTTTCTTGGGCAATCTCTAGTAGTGGGTGCCATTTTTATTGAGGATAACAACAATGACGCTCGTGCTGACACTTGCGAACTCTGGCTGGCCACAGGGCATTCTTATGAAAGATCGCGACGGTGCGCCTCGAATATAAAGTGTACTACGAAACCTTTACTCTTTAGCACATCTTGTACATGGCATTTAGAGAGAGTTATTCGGATGGACAACCAATCAGCGCGACGCCACAAATGCTTGCAGAACAATGGTGACAATCGATGACATCTTGGTGCACCTGGGGCCCTGGCATCTGCCGGTTCTGGCGTTCTGCTTCTTCCGGGGCTTCCCGGCCGCCTACTACGCAATGTCCCTCTCCTTCACGGCACCCTCGCTGCCACACTGGTGCGCCAGGCCGCCACCGTTGACCAACTGGTCTGCAGAACGCTGGATCCAGGAGGCTGTGCCGCACACGCTCGGTACGTGGCCGGCACTGCTAGGTCCCCTGCTCCTCCTCTTGCTATTGCCACTGCACGCCATGACGCTATGATATCAAGTAAGACGGGATGTTGGGCTAGTTGGTTCATGGTTATAACAAAACAGAACTGCGCGAAGGCAACGGGACAAGAAGGCACGAATACAAGCATACAAAGCGCTTTGTGTGTGTGTATTCGTGCCTTCTTGTCCCGTTGCCATCGCGCAGATCTGTTTTGTTATAACGCTATGATAGCCTTCTTCCACCCCAGGTATTCACGCGATTAATGCTATTTGGCGCTACTACACGCTCATGACATCTGCTGTCGTATGAAGAATAGGGCGTCTCGATAGTTCCCGCGTCTATCTGTTCTAGGTGGTGACATTTCGGGCAGTGCCGGCATCTTAGTGCATAGGCTCGCCGTCGCGGTCAGCTGTGTGCGGCTGGAATTGCAGTTGACGACGTGCTTCAATGGCGCCGCTTTCGCACATGTTTTAAACATTCACGGCGTATCGTTGATGCCAAATTTGAGCGAACGGGCGGCGCGGGACTGTGCCAAATGCTGTCACAAGCCTCAACGGCGGCGCTACTATCGAGGCACCCTAATGAAAAACCGCTTGTGGCACTGGATAACCCAAGCGGACAGGGCCGACAAGTGTGCTTGTTATTTGAGGATGCGGCAACCACGTATAAACTGGCGGTAATTTTAAAGCGAAAGGATATACTTATCCCTTTCCGAAAAAAGCCGACTGCGTCGTTCGTTCGTGCTCGCGAGATGGTAATAAAATACCAACGTTTGGCAAGGAAAATAGGATGGCGTCAGCAAGCAGCCGTACGGCAATCACAGCAAGCCGAGTTGCCACGAGGGTGCATCCACAACCATCCGCGGCTGAAGCCATCGACTTTTCAGACAATCCTGTACATGTCGTTCGTCGATATATACTTGCCACCTGACCCGCCGTCAACTGGCGCTATTTGCCCGACATTCGTATGAGAGTAGTCACGCAGCAGTCTATCGCGCAACGCTGAGGGAGGTGTACCACGCCGCTTCTCGTTGCAGGCAACATACTGTGCTGGCCAAGGTGGAGGCAAGCCTGCGACAGCGACTCGAATCAATGGCATATGTTTGTGCGGTTGTATGCTTTCAAACCAAGATTTTCGACAATACCGCTGCCAGACGCAGCGTGAAGCATGGCCGTCTATGTGGTATGCGCAAATACGCACCTAATACGATTTGTTGTGCAGTCCCATACTCGCCCAACCATACACCTTCAAAAAACCGGAGTTCCGATAGGTTCTTGCATCGCACCAATTTTAAGCGACATCTTCCTGGCTTTGTGGACAGACAGTTAGCTCAAATTCTAGAAAGTCTCTCTGTGGTTAAAATATTTCGGTATGTAGATGACTATTTGGCTTTGACGAAAGTAACTCACCAGAACTTTCATGGGACTGCACAACAAATCTTAAAGTGCTTTAGCACGGTCCTATCTCCTTTAATCCTAACTCATGAGACGCCAGCAGATGTAACTATTCAGTTTCTGGACATAAAGATACACCTCCAGGCACATCACACCTGCTGGTCCTATGAACCACGGTGCAAAAATCCGGTCCTTCCGTTCCATTCGGCTCAATCTAAGATAGTTAAACGTGCCATCGCAAACCTCTGCTTCTCCAATGCACTCAAAAAGTCTTGTGCACAATATAAGGCTTCTAGTTTTCTTAATCAGTGCAACAGGCTAAAAGAAGCAGGTTACCCGCTGTATCTTCTGGTATCTCTCGCTCAGAAGTTCCTGAAGCATACCCTGTCTGAGTTAGGAGAGGCCGAACCTAGAGAGCCGACACCGGAGAGCAAAAAGAGAGATCAACAAAAATTGACAGTTATTCCTTATTGCCACACACTTTCCCGTAATCTTAAGAGGATAATGAGCCGTGTGAAAGTAGAGTTGGTTTTCTCCGCTCCAGGCAAGTTAGCAAACCTATGTAATCGCGTGAGCCCTCGTCCTAATCAAGCCACAAGGTGTATAAAGAAACTCAAAGATCGACATGTCGCATGTAAGAAGAATGTAATCTATTATATACCACTAAAATGCGGCCGGAAATACATATAGCAGACAGGCAGATGCCCCAATGATAGGTTACGGGAACATAACAATGATGTCAGGAATTGTGTGAGAGGGCATCTGGCTGGTCACATCAATGAAAAAGAAAAAGATGGTAAAACGAAAAAGAGTCCTGATTGTTATCCTGATTTTAAAAGCTCTTCTGTCATTGATTGCCACCAAGACCAGCTCACCAGTTGAAATCGTAGAAGCGTTCAATATACTGTCCCAAAAAGAAGATACGTGTGTAAGCACCGCCTCAGTGTTTTTATCTGACAAGGAAATGCAATTCCTCTCTGCCAATCTGTGAATGTCTCTCCACGATAACACTGTTTGATCGCTTCCTTGTATGTTCAATCGATTTATGTGTCCTTTTCATTGTTTAGATAGTGCTTATATCGCCTTCCTTCATGCAATAAAAGTTCATTGTAAGTTAGCGCCCGTCCCATGTGTCTCGCTGTGTCCCTGTCTGTTTAGCGCTATGTTGCAAGAAAACCGTCACCAACTCGCCCAAGCTTCCATCCTGCTGTGCCCCTTCCCGTGTATTGTGTAGTTAAGTGGAATGCGATGCCTGCGTGCTGCATCATCGGCGCATGCTCGCCATTTGTGTGCCCCTTTCCATGTACTGTGTAGATAAGCGGAATAGGATGCCTGCGTGCTGCATCATCGGCGCATGCTCGCCACTTCTGCGCCCCTTCCAGTGTAATGTGTAGATAAGCGGAATGCGATGCCTGCGTGCTGCATCATCGGCGCATGCTCGCCACCTGTGTGCCCCTTCCCGTGTATTGTGTAGATACGCGGAATGCAATGCCTGCGTGCTGCATCATCGGCGCATGCTCGCCACCTGTATGCCCCTTCCCGTGTATTGTGTAGATAAGCGGAATGTGATGCCTGCGTGCAGCATCATCGACGCATGCTCGCCACTTGTGTGCCCCTTTCCGTGTATTGCGTAGATAAGCGGAATGCGATGCCTGCGTGCTGCATCGTCGGCACATGCTCGCCACTTGTGAGCCCCTTCCTGTGTATTGCGTAGATAAGCGGAATACGATGCCTGCGTGCTGCATCATCGGCGCATGCTCGCCACTTCTCCTCCCCTTCCAGTGTAATGTGTAAATAAGCGGAATGCGATGCCTGCGTGCAGCATCATCGACGCATGCTCGCCACTTGTGTGCCCCTTTCCGTGTATTGTGTAGATACGCGGAATGCGATGCCTGCGTGCTGCATCATCGGCGCATGCTCTCCACCTGTATGCCCCTTCCCGTGTATTGTGTAGATAAGCGGAATGTGATGCCTGCGTGCAGCATCATCGACGCATGCTCGCCACTTGTGTGCCCCTTTCCGTGTATTGCGTAGATAAGCGGAATGCGATGCCTGCGTGCTGCATCATCGGCGCATGCTCGCCACTTGTGTGCCCCTTCCAGTGTAATGTGTAGATAAGCGGAATGCGATGCCTGCGTGCAGCATCATCGGCGCATGCTCGCCACTTGTGAGCCCCTTCCTGTGTATTGCGTAGATAAGCGGAATACGATGCCTGCGTGCTGCATCATCGGCGCATGCTCGCCACTTCTGCGCCCCTTCCAGTGCAATGTGTAAATAAGCGGAATGCGATGCCTGCGTGCAGCATCATCGGCGCATGCTCGCCACTTGTGAGCCGCTTTCCATGTATTGCGTAGATAAGCGGAATACGATGCCTGCGTGCTGCATCATCGGCGCATGCTCGCCACCTGTGTGCCCCTTCCAGTGTATTGTGTAGATAAGCGGAATGCGATGCCTGCGTGCAGCATCATCGGCGCATGCTTGCCACTTGTGTGCCCTTTCCCGGAGCCTGCATAAAACGAGCGCTAATAAACGCTGAGGCGGCTTTTCGTTTGCTTGGAACTGGTCTCGGCGGTTAATTGGAAGACACAACGAACGATACAGAAACTGGTTAGTGCTAGGTACCACGGACTGTCTTTACATTCCTTCCAAAATATTCTTTGTTTCTGCACTTTTAGAAAGGGAATACCTATGGACGTTATTTTTAATCAGGGCAACTAATCTTAGCAAACTACCAGCACTGCCATTGCGATATTGCCACTTGTACATGACTACTTCTCCAAGCGTCTTCTACTGATATCTATCGTTCGGACATCTAGGCCGACAACACATTTTACTATAATTCGGATACTAGGCTTTTATATAACTTCTTTTAAACCATGCACCCCAGAAGGCTATCTGTAGCCACACATACGAGCCTTAGAACATTTTGGCCAATGGTGTAGCTACTATTTCCGTTCGCGCTACTTTTATAGTGCCGCAAGACGGTACACGGATTATGTGTGCAGAAAGGCGGCTCATTCAGGTCGCTTATTCTAATATCGTGAAAAATGTTGACTCCAATCTATACCCCATTGGCAAGCAGTCATACCGGGTAGTACAGGACAGATCACAAAATTGCCAGCATCATAATAAACACCTGTGTGGACTATCTTGGCCCAAAGACCAAGATAGTCCACACAGGTTAACTCTCATCTCTAAAGAATTCATTTTGTATGTTCGAGCAGCGCACAATGCACGTGACCTAAGATTGTCCACCTTTCAAGCTTGCCGTTTGTTTCCGTTCAACAGTGAATGGCGAGAGGGTCCCGAGTCAATGCAACGCATACGCGTTCGAGGTGCAGGAGGACGGTACTGTCGCCATACGCAACGACACTGAAGTACGCTGCTCAATCTGGGAGTACGACTTGGACAACCACAAGAACACTCTTACTAATAAGGTAAGTCGCTCATCACTTACATGTATAAAGAGATTTCTCACCGACTCCGGTCAGCGGCTTCTCTGAAAATGGTATGAGTTAAGGTGACCCGTTAACTGTTGTCAACACGAGATGGCAGTTTTGGTAATCAGGTTCAGGATTCCGGGGTGCCTTTTAATTATAAAGATGGTTGGAACACGATCCGGCATAAACTACGGTTACACAGATTTTGATATAAATGGTATAAGCTTTCAACGCGTGGGAAATGTTGCATATAATGTATTCCTGCACTTGCAGTAAGTAGTTAAAAGCCACCGTACACCGATGGACCACGTTTTTAAATAATTCTTTATTAACTGGGGGAAATTGTAAAATACTTTTACGGACAAATCATGAAAATGGCCTACGCTTTTGTATGCCACGTAATTATCCTTCTGAGCTTATGCAGCGCTTACCAAAATTGATAATAAATCAGTCTCGCATAGGAAACCAATGCAACGAAAACTAGAAGCCTACATGACGACGAAAGATCTAAGGATATATTGCCTATTATCGGGTTGTCAAAGCACATGAAAAAAAAAACACGCTGGAAAACTATTTCCTCATAAATGTTCGAAACTTCTGCGTTTAAATATTTTGCATCATTTTAAAATAATTTGCGCGATTGCAAATGCGCATGTGCGAGATCTGGCGTGCATCATCAGTGCTACCCGCCATATCGAGCAAAGCGACGCCTCGCGTTTATGGAGTTACTCGTCCGTTGTTCGTTCCCGACATCATGCCAGTCATCGATGACACTATGTTTGCTTTCCGCACGCCTTCTCATCTCTTTGTAACGCGTCAGAGGGGCTTTTCATTTGGGAGTCAACGCAGTTTGGGGTGAAGTTGGATTTTTCTTTACAATGCAAATTTGGTATTTTGTATACCTAAAATAAAGACATACTAAATGTTCGCACTGTTTGTTATCTGCTTTTTTTTCTGATAGCGTCATCATCTCAATTTACAGGTGAAATCGTGACCCAGCTTCTCTGTGCGTTGATGCGTGCCATGTTATATCTCATTTGTTAAGATTTTGGTCCGCGCAGCGGTGCATCTTTCAGCTACAGGTTTGCGTCGTCCGCATACAGCTAGTGCGGTAGCTTCATGAAGGAACACTGGAAAATTGAACGCGGCGGAGGAAATTGTGCACCAGGTGAACCCGGTCACATGCCTTTCTAAATTGCGCTACGAGATCACCCCTCAGTATTGGCTCAGACGCGTACCTTACAGCCCCAGTAGCACTGATAAAAGAGGAGCAATTACTACAGATATACTGACGAACAAGTTTTACTCCCCGGATACTGCGCTTTAAAGGCATTTTAGGTGATGGTTGAGTACACTCTTCAAACATAGGCTTCTTCAGGTACGCGGCAATGTGGTCGGCCAGCAATCCTCCTCCATCATACGCAATAAAATATAGGGCAAGATGGGCAAGGACTCACGATGTCTGCGTATGACAGCATGGAGGAGTCAGAGGCACAACAATACAGCCGACCTCGCCTGTGCTGGCATTAGTCAAAATCTTGTGGCAGAAATAATGTCCATGTATAGATGCTGGTATGCATAGGCCGAAATAAGATGTATGCAATAAGAAACCAGGAGGGTAATGTGCAAATATGCAGACGATACATATTATAGCTAAAGTCCATACACCAGTTTTGCTAAGAAAAAACATATGCGGCGCTGTTGATGCACACTATCGGATTGTGACCGCTTACAGTTTGCGAGCTGCCTGCATCCGCCCTAATCTTCCTGATCAATTGATCGAATAAATAATTATTTGATTGCTTGATTGAACTTGTTTATCCATAAGGACGCGCAGAGTCAGTAATCTGATTCTTATTTCAGAACGCCGGTTGCTGCCACTTTGATCCAGGCGCCGTTTGGGGTGAAATAGAATGCTCCCCACTTAAGTCGGAACTGCTGGTCATCCGTAATAATGAAAGGGCTTGAAAAACGAGGATAAAACTGGGGATTCAGAGAAACGAAATCTCGGAGGTAGACACAATACGGGAGATTGGGATGTTTATGCAATCGAATACCTGCAACAAGGTGACGCTGGACAGGTTGTTGACTTCGATCCAGCAGACAATAGGGTTCTTTAAACGCGTGGTGATTAGGCGAAAAAACATGAAAGAGCACGACGCATGTCGGCTCGTGCACGCCACCCCTTACCTGGCCCTCAGGAAAGCCGATAGTATAAAAGTGAATTGCCTGAAAAGAAAAAGCAGGCATACAAGGCGGCCCTCGGTCTGCCCAGAAACAAATACAATATGTCTGTCTTTAGGGGTGCGAGACTCTACGTCCAGAGAAGCTTAAGTAGAAGGAGTCAGGACCCTTCAAGACAAATGATATTACTGTTAGAGATGCGGAAACGCATTCGGGTCGAGCCATTCCCCAAGCAGGCGGGCCACCAACGAAAGCCGGAGGCGTGCTAGGGTGAAGACGCTAGGCAAAATGTATCAAAGTGATGACAGTATGTTGATGTGGCAAAAACGCTGTGGTGAACATCTCCCGCAGCTACGGTGTTCACGAGCGGAAGAGGCCGAAGAAGTCGCACTTCAGAACGGCACCAGCACCATTTTCAGTGATTCAAAAACAGCCCTTCGCAACTATGGCACTGTTTATAAAATTCTTAGCACGATACCAAAAGATGAGCGAAGTGGATCTGGCATGGGTCCCGGCCCACTCTGGCTTTCCTGGTAACGAGGCCGCTCACCAATATGCTGTCAGCCAACAAGAAAAAAAAAATCGGCTGAAATGGGGAGTCCACTTTGGTCATTAAATCGGGCCGTTACTCCGCGAGAGGAGCAACTGCGGCGAGAGCCGTGCGTGTGCAAATTTGGAGGCTCGAAAAAGAGGAGGCACGGGAAGACGAACTGTTCCTTTCCCTACCCGCCTCTCTCGTTTCAGGTGCAGAGATTGTGTTTCTGGCTCGATGGACGTGCATATTATGCTGCTGGAATTGCATACTACGTGCTGGAATCAGCTTTTTGTCGCTGGGTGGGTCGCTGGCATTCGCGATGGAAGTACTCTATGTGCGCTGGGGCCGCACTAGTCAGTATCGCTTTGGAAGTAGTCGGAAGTCCGGAAAGTGGGAGGTAAGAAATAATGATCATATGAAAAATATGGTTCAACTAAGCACTTTTTTGCTACGAAGTCGCTGCGCACCTGTAAGAAAACAAAGGCAGTAACTTTTTTCTAGTTTCCATGTTTCGATAGGTAATTTCGAGCGCTTCGAGAGAGACCACGATCCCCGCGCCTCTGATATTTCATGACACACTGACGATTACCATACAACTTAAATTGGAATTGAATAATGTGGGCTACCATGCATAATAAACTTCACAGCTGATCTTGAGGGCCCTCTGACACAATGAGTACTGCAAAAATGTTCAATGCGAGATCAATCGCAGGCTCCAAATAAGGCCTATGCATTAGCGAGCGTAGCCTGCACCGCGGCCCAGTATAAACAGCAGAAAAAAAAACATACAGCGCTTGTAATGCATAATATTTTACGTGTTTCTCAAGCTTTTGCGCTCCTTCTTGCTCTGCGTATAAAAGCCGAGCTCTTGGTCATCGCAACGCTTCCCGAAATGTTTGCATATAAATAAGATTTAGTTACCACCAAAATAGTGTTGTCGCTGCTGAGCTTGCTGGTATTGAAGCTTGGTCGCACTTTTTTCCTTCAAGGTTTCTGCTACAGCTTCATGTTCAGCGAAAAATACGCCCACCGTAGCAAAGCATCACCGAAGAGCCGGCGCTGGTACTTTTGCCAGCGATGTCAAACACCACATGTTAAAATAATTTCAGTGAGCAAAATAGTGTGCATAGGCACCCAGAACCTTAGTTGCAAGTCGTGAGACCAGGCAGCAAGCGCCAATGGTCCAAGAAGATATTTATTTTATTTATATTTTTCAGATAGTGTCAATCCCAATTGGGAGTTTTACAGGATGGGCATATAATTGAACACAGACTATAATAATTGTGATACAAAGGTTGCAAATACATGAATATAGAAGAAAAACAGCAGGTGATAAACAATGTCATACACAGTATATATGCTAGATAATAATGCAGTTATACAAGGTAAATAATGTAGTTATACAATAGCTTTCATGTACAGTAATGTAAATGGCTTGTTATATTTGGTTCGAAATGGTTTACATATTGTGTAGTAGTTCTTCTAGAAGGGTTAAAATTTCGGCAATGTTGTGCTGTTAGTGATGCGTGTATCCAAACCGTTCCATTTCGTAGTTGCACGTGAAAAAAATGAATATCTAAAACACTCGGTCCGGAAAGAATATTCATTGAGAGTTTTTGGGTGCTTCTGGCGGTAAGGTCTGCATTCATCTAAGGATATATACAACGAGCTATCTATATTTAGTGCATTGTGTAATAACTGGTAGAGTAATTTTAGTCGTGCAAGTTTGGCGCGGTTTTGTTAAATAAGAATAGAGGCCTTTTTAAGCAATTCGGATGTCGAATCAGCGATCCTATATTTGGTAAGTATAAGTCTGCCTTTCGCTGTACTCCTTCGATTTTGTTAATAAGCTGCTGTGTATGAGGAACCAAATTGTGTCATCGTATTCGAGAAGTGGTCGTATAAAGTTATTATATGCCAATAGTTTAGTTTCTGGTGGTGCTTCAAGAAGTCGTGTTCTCAACAAGAACAACCGTTTCAAAGCAGAAGATACAATGGTCTTCATATGTGCTTCCCATCTTAGGTCATGTGAGATGATTAAACCTAGGTACATATGTTGATTAACTCTTGTCAGTGGTATCTTATTTATGCTGTACGTGAAGTCGGACATTCGTGTTTTTACGTGTTACAGTTAGGAAGGCAGTTTTTTGTATAGTTCCAATTGCCAGTCCTTGCACCATGTTACCACGCCTTGACGGGCGTTGTTTAAGTCATCGTGGTCCTTCGAAGAGTTAATTTCATTATAAATAATGCAGTCATCTGCAAAGTTTGATTTTAGCTCTTATGTTAGTGGGTAGATTATTGATAAAGATGAGGAATAAGATTGGTGCAAGGACACATCCTTGGAGTACTCCCGATGCAACCAATGTAGGGGATGAAATTTCATGGTTAACTAACATACTGAGATCGGTTAGTTAAATAGTCCTCCATCCAGTTGACAATGGAGCCGTTGCCTAATGTTGTTCTAAGTTCGCTAATTAGTCCTTTATGAATTAAGTCAATCTGTTTTTGATTATCAATGCTTTGGGACAAATCATGTGTTAATTCAAGTAATTGAGCGATTGTGGAAAGTCCTCTCTGGAACCCATGTTGGACCGGTGACAGTGTGCGCTCTTGGTCAAGGTAACTAGTGATATGTTTTAGTATAATGTGTTCTAATAATTTTCCTACCGTGCATGTTAACTAGATTGGTATGTAATTTGAAACATCATCTTTGCTGCCTGTTTTGTGTACAGGAATTACTTTCGCAATTTTTCATTTGTGAGGAAGAGAACAAGTATATAAGGATTTAAAAACATTAGATGCAAGTATTTGGCGTTTACTTCGGCATATCTATGAAGTGTTAGGAATATTAGCAGGGCCGTTTCCTTTTTTTGTATCAATTGATAATAGCAGGTTCAGTACTCCAGCCTAAGTTATGGTTGGCATATCTAATGGTCTCTGACAGATATGTTCAACCACCGGAATCTGGTCATGATCAGCTGTGAACACGGAGTGAATATATGCGTTTAAAGAGTTGGCGAACTTTTCGTTTTGGTCTCGCGAACTGAAAGTGTTTCTTTGCTTTTGGGGGTTAAGGTACGTCCAGAATTTTCCAGGTGAATGTTTCATGAAATTAGGAAGCGTATCTGGATTCTTTTACTTGACTTAATCTTCGCTTTCATTTCACTGATGGCGTTCGTAAGCCTATGTTTTATTTGAGTCATTTTTATCTTTAAAGACCTTTTCAGTCTTCCTACTTTGCGTTTCGAGAGAATAACATCACGTGTTATCCATGGGTGATGTCTATTTGTTCGTTTGGTTTTTGTTGGCACATACTTGTTGACACAGTGTGATACAATGGCCTTGAAGCTTTGCCATAGTGTATCTATATCTGTGCCTGGACAATTATAAAGGACAATTATAAAATTAAGTATGCTTGAATCATCAGCATTTGGATAGTCTAAGTAAGTTGTTTTAGAAATGGAGTGAAATGTTGTGACTTCAGTTGGAGTAGGGCATAACGTCAGTTTATGATCTGATATGCCATCTAGAACTGCTAAGTTCGTTTCGTCAATTGAAAAATGATTGCTGAGGAAGATGAGGTCAAGAATGTTAGATGCATTACCTTGAACACGTGTGGGTTCGTTGGCAACTTGCAACAAGTCAAAACTAAGCATAATATTAACAACAATTTCAGAACAAGGAGAGTGGTAGCACATAGTTTCCCAGTTTATATCTGGAAGATTCAAGTCGCCAGGAAGGATAAGTCTGGCTTTTTGTAAATGATGCTGCATATATTCATACAGTGATACCATTGCACGCTCGCCTGCCGAAGGACTGTGGTATACGCAACCAACAGTGATGGTAGCAGTTTCAAAAATCAATTTACAAAAGAGTGCCTCAATACCCTCGGCTTCCGGCAAGACTACGAAAGGATTTTTTTTTTTTTACTAATATAGCCACACCTCCTCCTCGTGTTAACCTATCTCTGCGAACAATGGCAAAGTTTGGGGGCGAAACTTCATTGTCACATATATCTTCAGTCAGTCACGTTTCCGTAATCGCCAGGAAATCAGGTTCGAGGCCTATCAGAATCGATTCCAGTAATTCAAGCTTATTAAGAATACTACGCGCGTTTACGTATGCAAATGTTATTGAATTCGTTTCGGGGAGCGTAGGTTTGGTCCAGTACGTTGCTGGTTTTTTTTTTCGTTTTTATTCTCGCTTGCACGTGTCTTGAAGGGCACTCGACGTTTATTTTCTTCATCCCAATCGAAAAGTTCCCCGTTAATGCGTACTTTATCGTAGACTAGAGCAACCTTTGCACCACGATCTTTCATTTCTTTTGCACTATTCTACAACGTTTTTCTTATGTCACGTACTCGGGCGGAGAAGTCTTCACTGATTGAATAATCTGAATCTTACGACAGTTTTTTAGCACCAGTGTTTTTTCACGATAATCAAGAAGTTTTAGTATTACAGGCCTGGTTTTTTCAGCTGAAGGTTTGCCCAACCTATGAATGCGTTCTATTGCAACAGGTTCAATTTCAAGGATGTCCTTGGCAATGCTTTCATTAAACATCTGCTCTAAGGTGTCGTTATTTTCTTCCGGATCTTCTGGAATGCCGTATACTAACAGGTTCCATCTTCTCGAGCAGTTTTCCAGATCATCAAGTTTTAGTTCCAACATGGAAACAACTTTCTGCAGGCTGGCGACCTGGTTTGTGCATTCCGATAACTTTTTGTCAAGAGCTGCCATGTTTTCCAACTTCGCTTCAATAGATGTCAATCGTTCCTCTTTGATGCTTTTTATGTCGCCAGCAATTGCTTCCAGTTTGGAAATCTGAGTGAGCTCAGGACCGGGGTTTATCTCGATATCCCCCGCTAGCAGCAGTAGTTCTGCAAAGTGTGCTTCTAAATCACACAGTGAATGACTCAGCAACCTTGAGCACGGCAGCACAAGAAGGAACGGATCATCTGAGCGAAGAAATTTGCCATAAAGTCTTCTTACCTGCACAATATAAGCGAAAAGATTATGCATCCGCATGCCGCTGTTGCTGCCGTGCCGAATGATGCCGGGGATAGTCGAGCCTTGCTTTATACTGAATGGGTCGCAGAGCGCCATCTAAGCCGAGGTAGCGATTCCGTTGATGCAGAGTGTCACGGTCGGTGGTCGTTGGAAGCCGAAGTCGTCAATGACCGCTGTCGTCACAGGCGGGAAGGAGCAGGAGTGGTCTATCTCCCACGTTGCGGCCTGCGTCATGGGACCATGATAGTCTTGTTCCGTTGGTATCACCAGCGTAGTGGCGAGGATCTGCACGATATAGGCGAAAAAATTATGCATCCGCATGCCGCTGCTGCTGCCGTGTCCAATGATACCGGGGATAGTTGAGCCTTGCTTTATACCAAATGGGTCGCAGAGCGCCATCTGGGCCAAGGTGGGGATTCCGTCGTTGCAGAGTGTCACGGTCGGTTGTCGTTGGAAGCCGAAGTCGTCAATGACCACCGTCGTCACAGGCCAGAAGCAGCAGGAGAGGTCTATCTCCCGAGTTGTGGCGGCCTGCGTCATGGGGCCATGATAGTCTTGTGCCGTTGGTATCACGAGCGTAGGGGCGAGGATCTGCACAATATAGGCAAAAAGATTATGCATCCGCATGCCGCTCTTGCTGCCGTGCCCAATCTGTTAGAGCGGCAGCAATGGCTTGTACACTTCGAAACATGAATTCCCAACCTTATAAACCCGGTCATGACATAACATGCAAAAATATTCAAAGGATCTCAGTTCGCGGCGTGGCCGAGTTTTGCCTCCCAGAATTTTGATGTTTTGATGATGTTGCATTGTCGGGCTAGGGATATGATGAGCTCGTATTAAGCAGCCCGGTAACTTTAGACATGGACAAGTTTAAGTAAGTGGAGTTTTTCCTTTTGTGACGGAATGTTTTCTATGCAATCAATAAAAAAAAAAGTTTCGGCTTCGCCGGGTAGTTAGCGTAGCAAGCTGCTAAGTAAGAGGTACCTATTCGAAGTGCGGTACTGCAGACTTTTTTTTTCTCTTATTGTTTTTCATTTTTTAGTCTTTCTTCATGCGGCGCGTGCCAGTATGCCGTGTCGCAGTACGCCCTGTCTCCAGCGTCATACTGAGCCCATAATCATGGTATGGCGCTGGGGCCATTTTCACCATTTTCAAGAATCAAATGTTAGCCTCTTGGGGAGCATCTGCAAGGAGCAACCGTTCCTCCTCCTACAGTTCATCCTTAAGTGTTTATTAAGTATTAAGGAGATTAAGTGTTTATCCCCTTGCAGTTGGGCTCCCAAAAGGAATAATGGTTGTGGCAAACAAGTTGGCCCCCAAAAGGACTAACCTCACTACCCCTTTTAGTCCTTTTTCTTTCAGTGTAGCCGGTGAGGGGGTTTCGGACGCATGTCCGTATACGGGGTGAAGCAATAAATACGCATGAGGCCATTACCAATGATAACAAGGAGCTTAGGGCGAGCCTGCCTCCGCCGCACGTTTCGCTAAGTCGAAAACATGCTGCCACGGGATGGCACCTTCAAAAGCGCTCACAGCCCTCTATGTATTCCAATATCTTTCCTGGCACACTCGTACTGCCACCTTAGACACCATACTCTGGGACACATCCCCCTCGCTTGGAAAATGAGCAGCTGTTCTCGCCAATCGGGGCCCAGTCCCGGGCCGCGGTAAGAGCGCGAGAGTTCGCAGACAGACTGCCACTGCTGCCCACTTAGAACGGCTGAGAAATTCGACTATTACTATCTCACTGACAAATAGTTTTCTCTCTCTCCCGCTTCAATTGATGAGCTTGCACTGATCTTCAGCTTCAGTGCTGGACTCTCCTGCCTCGTACTATGCGTGTGGTGATTTTAGGTGTGATTTACCAATTCAACCCCAAAACGCATGGAAGAGCGTGTAGGCGAACCTTGAGAGTGTTCACCAGCGCCACCCTCATCTCCTTTGCTTAATAGCTTACAAGGGTCTCGGTTAATGCAGTCTTCAAGCCGTAGGCAAGCATACGCAGAAGCCACAAAGAGACTTCTAGCACAGCTGTTGCCTCCTTGTCCGATCAATACTCTAGTTAATACTAGACGTATACGAGACGTCCGCCTCAATGGGGGAGGCTGGTGCTCACGAAACCCTCTAGATTCGATTACGAGCAACATTCATACCCAGGAAAGAAGATTGAACAGTCGTCGCTGTGGCTCATTTGGGTAGAGCACCGGACGCGAAATTCAAAGGTCGTAGGCTCGGATCCCACCAGTGATAGTGGTCGTTTTTTTTCTTTTACTTTCTATTTAATTCGTTCACAGGTAAAATGTTTACAGTGCTTGCTCACGTCAACTGCATAGAGTAAAACTCTCATATGCTTTCTTTCACCTCGCTCATTGTTGGCTTCTTTAAAGAGCCCCTCTTTTGCCCTACAACAAACAGGCTATTTATTCTCAATGAAAATTTTACTTGTAAAAAGCTGTTCCCAAAAATAATAAAAAAGGCCACAAACCTAGCAGAACATCTATCCGCACCGCAAAAAGCGAGCATTGCTCATCTCATGACCAAGTATAAAAAGTAGTTGCAATCACTCACCTTTTAATGTTTCAGTACGTGAGACTTAAAATGCTGCATATATTGCCAGCTCTGACAAATAACAGGGGAATGAAAAATCCTGCAGATTGCATAGTTTATATTGTCTTTTGTTTTTCTCGGCGAGAAGCAAATGCTCGTAGACGGAACGTAGGCTGCTATGTTCACCACATAGCTAATCCGTATAAAAATGCCGGTTACATGTGATGCAAGGTTCCTCTCGCTAGACCCACCTGCGAAGCATAACTTGAGAGGTTGTTTGGCTATCTGATGCATCCTGACTCTCAGATACACATTATGTCAACATCTCGCTACTGCAAATAAAACAGTTCGTGCAACCTCTGCATTCAAAAGAAAGCACTCTGACAGGTGCTTATCTTCCAGGGCCACCACGATAAAGCAAACTGTCTGTCATTTCCTGTTGCCTCGAGGTCGCATAGCAGGTCCTTCACTCTCAGTGACCTTACTCTAATTATACCGTCTTCCGCTCCCAAAAAGCACATGCTTCCAGCTCGTCTTAGTTAACAGAAACCACTCACAATCTTTTTATGGTTATCTGATATAGGAGCGAAAGGAAGCAAATTACAGTTATTCCTCTATTTTAATGCAGGAATACATTTAACGGCTACATGTTAATCTCCTGTTCGTTATCCGTCGCGGTTCCCTCCATCAAGGCAAAAGACGTCAAGAAGTGCACATGCGATTATCAAATAATTTGTTTTTAATTGCTCGTGAGTTATTTATTTATTTATTCAGGTTACCCCTAAAGGTCCTCCAAAGGAGGGTAATACATAGGGGGGGGGGGGGCAATACAATGGTAAAAAACACGATGCAATTAGCAACAATTACAATAGGAAACATTATATATAACATCAAAAGAGGAAAGAAAAATTTGGAGCACGCTTAAGCTTCGCCTTCAAGAGTGGAACGCGATAGCGTCAGGGGCGAGTGGCGCGCTACGTGTCGGGGCAGCGCCGCACATTGCGAGGAGGGGTTCTTCTGTGTTTGCCGCAGATGGCTCTGCATGTGCGCAGAGTGCAGAAGAAATGTAGCGGAAACGTACTTCGCTACTCGTGTAACTGCGACTTCTGTAAGTAACATGCCCATAATTACCGATATACACCGCAGTATAACGTTCTACGGCACGTTTCTAAGGCAACACCGCATTCACTAGAAGCGCTTTTGTACCGCTTTCAAGCATCGAACTCATGACAGAGTGGTAGCGTCTCCGTCTCACACTCCGGAGACCCTGGTTCGATTCCCACCCTGCCCATCTTGGAATTTGCTTTTTATTTATGAAGTGCATGCCGGGATTTATCGCTCACGGCCAACGCCGCCGACGCCGACGACACCGGCTTTTCTGCGACACGAGCTCCTTAACGCTATCGCGTTAAAACAACAGCAAAATATTCGACACATTTCCGTCACAGCGAAGCAGCTCTTGGAACTTTTTTATATTACTTTCTGTAGCGATGTGCGATGGCAAGTTATTCCATTCAATGATAGTGCGAGGTATGAATGAATTGGCACAAGATGATAAATGACACTTCGCGCGTTTAACTTTGAAAGCATGATCAAGTCGTGGAAAAATGACATCAGGTGACTGAAACAAATCACTGCGCAGTAGTGGATGGCGATAAAGCTTATAGAAAAGTGTTAACCGAGTGTGTTTACGACGATATGATAAGTGTTCCAGTTGAGCACGTTGTTTTAATGCTCTGACGCTAGTCAAAGGTGAGTAGTCTAAAAAAATAAAACGCACAGCACGGTTCTGCATGGATTCGATGTTGGTGATAACATAGGCTTGATCAGGGTCCCAAATAGCCGCGCATATTCAATTTTAGGGCGTATTAGATCGATATAAGCACGTTTTTTAACATGGATAGGAGCGCGTTTGAGAGTACGTTTACGAAAACCAAGTGAATGGTTAGCACCAGCTAGGGTGAGGTCGATATGGTGATGCCATGTTAGATCAAACTGAAGGTGCACGCCAAGGTATTTGTAAGTGTTTGTTAGTTCAACAGCACTGTCATTGAGCATGTAAGTGGCTGAAATGCGAGCTGTACAATGAGTGAAAGATATATGTTTAGTTTAAAAAACGTTTAAAGTCATTAACCAGGATGAGCACCATGAGCTTACTGCGTTCAGGTCACATTGTAGGAATTGGCAGTCACTGTCATTAATAATGTTACGGTAAATTACGCAGTCATCTGCGAAAAGACGAACTCTATATGTTACACAGGCAGGTAAATCATTAATATAGACTAGAAAAAGCAAAGGAGCAAGCACGCTTCCTTGGGGTACACCAGATGTCACATAAGTCGAAGAAGAGTTAAAATTAACTGAGGTATACTGAGATCTAGAAGAAAGAAAGACCTTAATTCAGGCGAGCACATTAGGATGGATGTTAAGCTGTGCTAGTTTTAGTAAAAGTCTATGATGAGGGACCCAATCGAATCCTTTAAAAAAAAAAAACAAAAAAAAAACTGCGTCGACCTGAAAGCCTGCGTTAAGTGATGATTATAAGTCATTAACAAAGCCAGCTAGTTGGGTATCATATGAAAAACCCTTGCGAAAACCGTGCTGGTATTTGAAAATAATGTTACGATCTTCGAGGTAGTTGATGACTTGGCTATGAATGATGTGTTCTAGAAGTTTGCAAAAGTTGCTGGTTATCGAGATGGGTCGATAGTTAAGTGGGGAGGAACGTTCACCTGATTTGAATATAGGCATTACCTTTGCTACACGCCAGTCATTAGGAATTAGTCTGTTCGATAACGACTGCGAGAATAAACAGGACAAGATAGCGGAGATGCTTCTGGATGTATTTTTAGTATCATATTGTTAAAGCCAAGGTGATCCGAGCTACTTATAATTTTGAGATTGCTTAATAAAGCTGAAATACCTGCTTCGTTAATAACTATGTCAGGCATGCAGATGTCATGAAATGTATTTAAGATAGAGATGAGCGTTAACACAGCGAACGTTGGTAAAACTGATGGAAAAAACTGATGGTAAAAACGTTGATAAAAACTGATGAGAAGGTAACGTTAAGAACCTGAGCACAACCGGATTCATTGATTATGACGCCGTTACTTTTGGAAAGTAAAATGTCAGGATGAAAACTAGGATTTATGATGCGCCAAAATTTACGAGGGTTGTTGGTTAACAGAGAGGACAAGTCGTGATTAAAAAACTGACGTCGAGTGGATTTTAATAATGACTGGTATTCTCTGTCGCATTTCTTTTCCCACGTGCCTAAACTGCCATTTTTTTTTTTTTTTGGCCTGCCGGTAAAGTCGCTTTTTTTTGTTATTCATACGTCGCAGCTTGTGATTAAACCATGGTGTATTGCTGCTACATCTAATGGACGTAAAAGGCACAAAGTTGTCGAAAAGGTTAGTAAGGGTAGCTTTGAATAAATCCCAATTTTGCTCAACAGTGCACAATAAATATTGATTCTTAAACTGGACAGCGAAATAATTTAATTCAGTGTTAATTCTTTCATAAGTAGCTCAGTTGTAATATCTGATTTGTTTAACAGTAGTTTTCTTTTCGTTAAAGGAACCGGTAATGAGTCCTGTTATTACGTCGTGATCTGAAATGCCGTCTAAATGAATTATGTCTGAACAAATATCAGGATAATTTGTTAGTAATAAATCAATAATGTTGGCGGTGCTCGATGTGCGACGTGTGGAATTGGTGATAAGTTGTGACAGCGAAAAATCAAGACACGATTGAAGAAACATATGAGCTTCGGTTTCACTCGCTGTGACGGATTGTGTAAACCAGTTCATGCTAGGGAAGTTGAAGTCTCCAAATATGAGCAGTGTAGAGTTAGAGAAACGCGTAAAAATTTCACACAGGATTCGATTAAATTCAGCAGAAAAGCAATCAGTAATATTAGAAGGGCGGTAGATAGCACCAATGATTACATGAATTGAAAAGCACATTAAAGAAACCCATACACATTCAAGAAAATTACTAACCATCACAGGTACAGCCAACAAATCATCTTTTACCGCCAAGAGTACACCACCTCCTCTACGATTTTCTCTGTCATTTCGAAAGATACTAAAACGTGTTTCGGTGACAAAAATGGTGTTATCAGGAACTAAGTCAGTGAGCCATGGTTCAGTTAGTGCTATTACTGATGCGGAGGATGAGTCGATCAGCGAAGATATTTCAAAAACCCTCGATACAACACTTCTGATGTTAATGTAAAGAAAAGAAATGGTTTTATTGGTATAACATGATGATCTTTGTGAAGAATGGGAAGCTGGTGCTTTACCTGGGATAAACGAAAAACGTCCCTCTTCCGTGGATTGGCGAAAAACGCAGACTACGCGGGCAGCCTGAGTGTCCCACACATAGACGTCATTATTGATGTGCAGCTTATTAAAAGCGAGATGAATGCGGTCACCTTTCTTTTTACAGATTAGGCGTACTGCCAGATATTACGGCGCTTTTGTCGGACGGCCTCAGAGTAATCACGAGAGATGTTGTAATCTGTGTCCTTCAGCTTGGAACCGTTGCTTAGCACCAATTCTGCGTCTTTATCATTATAGAAGTTAGCAATGATAGGTCGCGTCTTTTGTGTCGAAGTTGGCACCACACCAAGCTTAACCGAACAAAATTCACCTATGAGTTGCTCCGAAGTAGCTCACGTTTTATCGTCTGTATCTTTGATGCCGTAAAAAAGAACATTTGACCGCCTATATCGGTTTTCCAAGTCATCAATTTTGTCTTGCATTTAAGATATTTCTAAATTAGGGGCTAACGAGGATTGTGCAGACGGCTTCAATTCGATTTTGGATTCCAATTCAACCACAGGCTTTGTTAGTGCATCCAAGTCATTCTCCAGGCTGATGTGAATGTTAAGGACCTTATTCAAATATTCCAAGATAGTAGTATGGCTAGTTTCCACACTGTCACGTAGTGGTGACAAGGCCGTTGACACCAAAAGAAGACACAGGCTTGATGGTACTGAAATTAACTCTTTATTCGGCTGACGTGCTCGCAAAAGAACTAAGCAACTCGGCGGCGGCGAAGCAACAAACGTGCTCGTCGATCGTGGAACAAAGAATGCCCGTCACACTCGTCAACGCTCAATTTAAAGGCTGCTCAGAACAATCAAGATGACGTCGCAAACTGCTACTAGTACACCCTGGAACATTTTGGAAACATACCCAAGTGATCAGAATCTTCGAGACAGATCTTGGCGCATCTTTCGCGACAAAGAAAATGATAACGCGTCGTATCGCGACAACGAGCATGAACAAACACGGGATACAGAGTTGATACGCGTGCCAGAATCACAATGATAAGGCCGCATGCCGGCGGGTGTTAAAAAAAATACAGTTTTGAAGGTTTTTGCGGCCATTACTCCCTTCTTAAAAAACCATCGTCTCGATGTTCCAAAACAAACAACTTAAACATAAACAATGCAAAGTTTAAACACTCCAGGTTCTTTAACGCGCGTAACATGGCTTCAGTCGTACAACATGTACAATTTCTGGGCGGGCGCGTCGCCGTTGTGATGCTGACGTTCCGTCGGGAATGACTTCATAGTCCAGTGGTCCGATGCGGCGAATGATTTTGTACGGCCCAAAGTATCGACGCAACAACTTTTCACTTAGTCCGCGACGGCGAATGGGTGTCCAAATCCACACTTGGTCCCCTGGGTTGTACTCTGCGTGGCGTCGTCGTAAGTTGTATCGTCGGCTGTCGGTGCGCTGTTGGTCTTTATTACGCAGAGGTGCGAGTCGTCGAGCTTCCTCTGCACGCTGCAGGTAGGCGGCGAAGTCAAGGTTGTCCTCGTTGGTTACGCGCGGCAGCATTGCGTCGAGCGTCGTCGTGGGCTCCCTGCCGTACACAAGCTTGAACGGGGTCGCTCTGGTCGTCTCCTGGACTGCCATGTTATACGCGAAGATCACGTACGGCAAGATGGCGTCCGAGGTCTTGTGTTCTGCGTCGACGTACATAGCGATCATGTCCGCGATCGTTTTGTTCAGGCGCTCCGTAAGGCCATTGGTCTGGGTATGGTACGCAGTTGTCCGTCGATGACTTGTAGGACTGTATTCCAGGATGGCTTGCGTCAACTCTGCCGTAAACGCCGTTCCCCTGTCCGTGATGAGCGCTTCTGGGGCGCCGTGTCGCAAAAGAATTTGTTCGACAAAACATTTCGCCACTTCTGCCGCGGTACCATTTGGTAGTGCTTTTGCTTCGGCGTAACGGGTAAGGTAGTCAGTGGCCACGATAAACCACTTGTTACCCGTAGACGAAGCTGGAAAGGGGCCGAGGAGATCCATCCCAATTTGTTGAAAGGGCAGGTCTGGGGGCGGAATCGGGTTTAGTAGTCCTGCTGGTCTGATAGGCGGCATCTTGCGTTGTTGGCACTCACGACACGTCTTCACGTAGTGGGAAACTTCGGCAGGCAGTCGCGGCCAGTAGTACTTCTCCTGGATTCGACGCAACGTGCGTGCAAATCCGAGATGGCCTGCTGTGGGCTCGTCATGCAACGCCTGTAGAATTTCCTGCCGGAGGTTTTTAGGCACTACAAGGAGTTGCGCAGTCCTGTTGGGTGCGAAGTTCTTCACGAGGAGGCCATTGCATCAAGCCTGTGTCTTGTTCAAATATTTAGGGGAATCCCCCAAGGTGGAATAGATTTGTAATAAGGAAGTAATTACTCATTGCATCCACCCAAGCGCAGCCTTACCGCTACAAAGGAAAGCTATACAGCTTTCTCAGAAACTTCGTAGTTAAAGAAAACTTCGTCCTGATCCGGGAATCGAACCCGGCACCACCGCCTTTCCGGGGCAGTCGCTCTACCGACTGAGCTAACCAGGACGGTCAGCAGATCAGATGGTAGGGCGAGAGCGAATTGGTCTATAACTCGAAGTGGGAATGGTGTTGGTCAAATATTTAGGGGAATCTACTCCACCTTTGTACCGACTAACCTGGAAGAACACTAGCGGTGAGCGTGACATCGTAGCTGCGGTGCCGTGGCCCGGTGCATCCGAGAAATGTGCACGTTTTTCAGCTGTTGGGTCAGCTGACGCCATTCCACGTTGCCGGACTTCAAACGACGTAGCGTCCAGAACTGGCGGTGGCAGTAAAGGAGGCGATGATGCGGCGCACTTGACTGGTGATTCGGTCGCACAATTTTTTGAGGCATCAGGACACCAACAGGGTTGTGGCGTGACCAGTCGTAGCGGTGCCGTCGTGAGAGGTTACAGCTGGCCCAAGAACGAAAGCACCTGGAAGAACATCAGCGGTGAACGTGACATCGTAACTGCGGTGCCGTGGCTTCAAAATAACATCAGCTGAAGGGCGAGCCACTGTTAACACTATTTTTTACTTATTGCATCCAATAATTGCATTGCAAAGACACACGATTGTTAGTTTAGATCAGGCTCTAACGTGTACGCCATGATGCCTTGGTCGGCAACTTACTGGACCAGAAGCTGTTCAGCTCAATTCTCAACTATAGGCCACAAAGCATCTGTGAAACAGATAACATATTCACAAAATCTCAAAACGGATTCAGACTAAACCGCAGTAGGAGTGATCATATATTCACACTCACCCCCCCCCCCCCAGCTCTAGAAATAAAAAATAAATCAAAATCTACATTTTACCTAGCCCGCATCGACATGGAAAAAGTCTATGACGGCATCCTTCACCCGAGGATTTGGCAAAAGCTATGGGGCATCAGACTAGAAGATAAAAGCATTCACCTGTTCAGAGACCTATCGTCAGAGTACACAGCAGTGTACACACTCCAGGAGCTCAGACAAAACGGGGTTCAGCAAAAAATATAGGAAAAATTTAAGGATGCTTATTGTTCCCAAAACTATCTCATATTTGCATCACACAGCTCCTCCAAACATTAGACAACGAGGGACCAGGACTGCGAATCTGCACGATAACTGCAGACAAGCAAATAGAGTACACCAAAATTTCATGTATGGCTTTCGCTGGCAATATAATGTTATTTATTTATTTATTCATATACCCTCAGGGCCCGAAGGCATTAAAGAGGGGAGTGGGAAAGATACATTGGTACAGGGTACAGTGCAGCATAAAACAACATAGGAGAAACAATAACACGGCGAAAAGTGATAAAAAAAGAGGATTGGGGCAAAAAAAAAGCGGAAAAGCAGTTGAGACAAAAAAAACATTTCCGACAGTCAACAATGTCACCGAAAACGAACAAAAACAATTGACTACCATCTATAAATATAAATTACATACGGCAGTCTTACAAGAATTTGGGTCCGTAATATCAGCAATGTGCCCAGGAAGGTGGTTCCAACTGACAAGTGTTTGGAACAAAAGAATAAGAGGCGTGTTTAGTACGACATGACGGAACACCTACTTTGTGAAGATGATCAATGCGACCTGAAACATATGTGGGGGTAGTTAGTAGCCGGCTGTTAACGACAGGATTGTGGTAATAGATTTTGTGAAATAGGCATAAGCGAGAAATTTTTCTGCGTAGTGAAAGCGGTGGCAATGATAATGTTGTTTTCATAACGGTAACACTGGAGTTACGGTGATAGTTGGAAAGTATAAAACGTGACGCGCGGTTTTATTCTAGAGATGCAAGGCCAGGGTCCCAGACAGAGGCTGCATATTCCAGTTTAGGACGAACAAGGGTTTTATAAAGAAGCAATTTTATTGAACTAGGAGAAAGGTTAAAGTTTTGGCGCAGGTACCCCAACATGCGGTTAGCATTGTTAGTAATAGATTCCACATGCAGATTCCAAGAAAGATAAGTTATGTGCACACCAAGGTATTTATACGAAGACACAGTTTCAAGAGGAGTATTACTGAGGTTGTAATTAACTACTTCATTGTTGCGACGAGAAATACGCATATGTTTGCACTTGTTAATGTTAAGCTCCATTTGCCATAATTTACACCACTCTGAAACTTGGTTAATATCAGACTGAAGAACAGAAATGTCAGTCACTGTTAATTGCACGGTAAATAACACAATCGTCAGCAAGGAGACACACAGAAGAAGCAATGCTGTTAGGCAAATCATTAATATAAATTAGAAAAAGTAGGGGCCCTAGTACGGAGCCCTGGGGAACGTCTGAGCCCACTGGAGAGGAACGAGAGTTCGATTTATTTGCTGTCACGTATTGAGAACGGTTAGTGAGAAAAGACTGAAGCCACGAAACGATGTTAGGGTCGAGTTTGAGGTTACTTAATTTGAAGAGTAGTAATTGGTGAGAAACTTTATCGAAAGCTTTGGAGAAATCGAGGAATATACAGTCTGCTATGGAACCCCGGTCAAGAATGAAATGAAGGTCTTGCGAAAAGCATAGAAGCTGAGTCTCGCATGAGAATGTTTTACGAAACCCGTGTTAGGAATGACTGAAGAAAGAATTTGATTCAAGAAAATTGGCGAGATGAGAGCAGATGACATGTTCCATGATCTTACATGGGATGCTAGTAAGTGAAATGGGTCGGTAGTTATTAGGAGAATGTTTGTCCCCAGACTTGTGCAGGGGAACCACCTTGCCCATCTTCCAGTCGCTAGGAACACAGCTACACTCAAGAGATTGTTTAAACAGTTCACCAAAAATAATGGCACTATACACTTTAGTATTTTTCAAAAATTTTGAGTTAATGTTGTCCACTCCGCATGATGATGACATCTTCAGTCGTTCAATTATTTTTTCTACGCCCACAGGATCCATTATAACCGGGTCCATAACAAGGAAGTCACACGGTGGGTAATGAGGAATTTCGGTAATTAAATTGTTAGTAAAAGAAGCAGTAAACACATCATTAAGAACATCAGCACACATTTCACTAGGAATTAATTGTTCATCTGCAGTTTTCAGATTGATTGTAGATGGGTCAGTTTTCCCAAAACCCAATAACCCAAAACAATTTTGGAACGTGGTTAAACGTTCCAAAATTGTTTTGGGTTATTTAATAGCATCGATGGAAGAGTATGACTAAAAAATGACTCCTTAGCTTGTATTAGTGCCGATTTATATGCAGACGCAGCAGAATAGTAAGCGTCCCACCGGGGCATAGAATTAGACACTTTGGCGGAGCGAAACAGACGTTTTTTTTTTTTGTTTGATAGCCGTTTTAGTGAAGAATTATACCAGGGCGAACAGTTGTTACTTAATATTTTTCGCAGCGGAACGTAAGAATTAGTCAGGGACGATATTTTATCCTTATAAAGGGTCCAGTTAATTTCAATTGGGCGGTCATGAAAAGAGGGCAAGTATTCATCGATAAAAGCAGCGAGTTCACGATTAATTGCATCAAAGTTTGCCTTTTGGTAGTCACGGATATATTTAGAAGTGTTATATCGATGTGGTATCGCGACATTTACTGAAAAATGGAGGATGCAATGATCACTTAAACCTGGCAAACAAGATATTGGAGCAACGATATCAGGCGACGTGGTGAGAACAAGGTCTAACAAGTTTGACGAAGAAGATGTAACACGGGTAGGCTGGGTAACAAGGTGGGAGAAATTAAAGTCGGCACACATGCGCAAAAAACCATCGCACTCTGTAGCAAAAGGATCAACACAAGAACGTTCATTGGACCAAAATATAGTTGGAAAATTGAAGTCACCTACCAAAACAGTAAGAACGTTTGGAAAACGAACGGTAATGGCGCAAAATGAAGTTCTTCAACAAACGTGGCACTGTACGAGGGAGGGCGATAGCAAACTCCCAAGATCAGTTTTTTAAAGCGCGAGCGCAGTTCAACCCAGATAAATTCTAAACTGGTGACGACATGAACAGGAGAAGAAAAAAAGTGTGTCGGCAACAGCTATCAAAACGCCACCACCATTTCTGTCACCCCTATCACACCGATAAGTGGTAAAATGCTTACTGCAATGAAAGAGTTCAGAGCTATCAACTTTTGCTGAAAGCCACGTTTCAGTAGGCAAACAATATCAGCATCGCATGCATCGATAGTCGCGCATAGCTCATCACGTTTAGGCACAACGCTTCTAATATTTGTGTAAAGGAACGATAATGAACGCTCAGACAGCGAGGAGTGCCCACTACCCCTCACGCATCGTTATTGTACAGTTTCAGGTGAAAAGCTTGTAGTACTGCGAACTTCAGAAACGCTGTCATTAAGCTGGTCGTAACAGTAACACTTGCCGTTCATGTAAAGCTTATTATAGCGCAGTTTGAATTTAGACCTTTGAGCGATACCAAATTCTACGAGTTTTTTCCGTGCCTGCCGAGTCATGAGAGAATAATCTTCGCTTACCTTAATGTCTTTATCTTTCAGTTTAGAACTTGAAGAGAGAATTTTTTGCCTAGTTTTAAAAGATGAGAACTTCACAATAACCGGCCTGCTTTTATCCTCAGAAAAAGTACCAAGTCTATGAGCCCGTTCAATTCATAGTTTCGATGGTGTCAAGTTCAAGGCGGATGAAAGTACATTCAGAAGCTTTACTTCCGTGTCATCCCAGGACTCAGAATCGCTGTCAGAAAGGCCAAAAAAACAGAAGATTATCACGGCGCTGCCTATCTTCGAGCTCTGCCTGACTAGCCCTCAGTTTAAAATTTTCGCAAGCTAGGTTATCAGCAAAACTTTGCAGTCGTTGACATTCCTCCTGCAAAGATTCACTAGCGGCAGCTTTGCCTTCAACTACAGTTGGCCTTCTGTCAATATCTGATAGATGATTCTGAATAGCCTTCTGGCTCTTCTTGATTTCATTTACAGTACTGATTAAGTCAACTTGGTCTTTCTCCATTTTGGCGGTTCGAGTATTCATGTCTTGTAGCAATGAAAACAGATCACTTAACTGTTTCTGCTGTGTATCGTCATTAGCTCCTGGTTCTTGGGAACGCGTATTGCGTCCCAGTCCTGGGTTTTCTTCCACGTCACCAGACAGCAAAAGCAACTCTTTAACAACCATCACACGCTCGTGTAGCAAAGACAAAAGTATTCCCGGGCGTGGGAACAGCAACAAACAGGCATTGTCCGATTTATTAGCGTATAGACAAGAGTCGTTACTGACCTGGGCAAAAAAAAGGAACAAAATTGAAGAGCCGCATCACGTAGCTGCTCCCACGCCCACTGAACAGTTCCGGAGCACGCCAGCAGTTCTTATCGACGACGGGTGTTGATGGCATAGTCGATCCGGACGCCTTGATCCACGGAGAGGTTATCCAGCAGGGTTGCCAGTGTTGGTCAAAATTTTCATCGTGAAGGCCGACGAAACGCACAGGCGCGTCACTGCAATTCCACGCTTCAGAAGTACACTGGGCGCCAAACTGTAGATAGGAAGTAACCTGGGCAAAAAAACGGACAAAATTGAAGAGCCGCATCACGTAGCTGCTCCCACGCCCACTGAACAGTTCCGGAGCACGCCAGCAGTTCTTATCGACGACGGGTGTTGATGGCATAGTCGATCCGGACGCCTTGATCCACAGAGAGGTTATCCAGCAGGGTTGCCAGTGTTGGTCAAAATTTTCATCGTGAAGGCCGACGAAACGCACAGGCGCGTCACTGCAATTCCACGCATCCGAAGTACGCTGGGCGCCAAGCTGTAGATAGGAAGTAACCTGGGCAAAAAAAACGGACAAAATTGAAGAGCCGCATCACGTAGCTGCTCCCACATCCAATGCTCCCACGCCCACTACTTGCGGAATCAGCGGCGGATCTGCAACAACTGCTAGACATCTGCTCTCGAGCAGCACGAAACGACCAGTTCAGGCTCAACACTGAAAAAAAACTCAGTAAACTGGAATAAGCACGAACGACACCCGTGGTGAATTCGCCCTCCAGGGGAACCCCATCAAAAAAATTGGCCGTATCTTAGCTCAGCTAGGCGAGGATATACGTAGCGAAAGCATGTGCGCCTGGTGCTGGGCTGCCTACTCTAATCCCATCTAATTCAGTGTAATTCAATCCAGTGCAATAAAGTACAGTTGATTCAAGTCAAATACAATCCAATCCAATCCTGTTCAATGCTTAAAACATGCTCGCCAAAATGCGCCGCTGGCCAGCTTATCCTCACGCTAGAGAAGGAGAATTAGGATGCGCTACTCACAGTGTAATAAATACCATGTTTAAAAAAAATCCCGGGCGTCGCGCAGTTGCTAAACGCTGTGCATGGGACCCGAGGGATGGCGGAGACGTTTTCTTTTTTCATAAGACCGGCCCAGATGGCAAGGAGGTAGTTGCTAGGCAGCGAGAGCGGTGCAATTAGAGTGGAAATTGATGTTACGGCGAAATCACTGCATCGCGGCCAATATGAAGCTTCAAAAGAACCTCAGCGTCACTCTGAGCGACTGACTAAACTACCTGGTCCAACACCAAAACGCAGTAGTAAAAAAAAATCTAATCGCCTCAAAAACCACTTCTGCGCCTTACACTCAAACAATTTCACGCAAGCTATAAAAGGCAATCACAGTGCCAGCGACAACGTACGCTTAATTCGAGCTCGCCTACTCCAGTGAAACCAGAAAATGCCTGGAGCGTCATCAAAATGAACTAAGCCAATGGCTGCTTTGGAGCAGCATGGCAACCGCAAATGCTGCAGTGAGCGGGCAAATAAGCTGGTCCTCATGCGAGGCAAGGGAGGCGAGGTCGAAATTACAGTACGCCGGCTGACTGAAATTTATGTCAAACCATACTACAGTTGCGAACGTGCCTGCCCCGCAGATACAAAAACATCAACAAAGCTTAAATTCGGAAATGCACGTCTCTAACCATGAAATATGACCGAAATTAAAAAGACCACGAAACCAAGTCACAGGCTGAATGGCGCAAGGCTGTCTTTAAGGAAATTAGTGACGTCGAAACAAGTGTATGGCGCACGGGAGCAGCAAAAGAACAAAGCCTGGCACCAAAATAAACTGGAACCGTCCCCACCATCATACTACCGAGGAGACAGCGCCCTTCTGTTCCAGGCTCGTAGGGTCGCTCTCCTCACAAACCAACGCCGTCATGAGCTGTTCGACGTGGGCCCGACTGTGCGGTGCATCGGAGGAAACCCTCCTGCATGTCCTACAGCACTGTTCGGCTCTTTCTGCGAACCAACGATCATGCACCCTGGTCGAAAACCTAGCGCTGTAAGATCAGACCGAAGAGGACTGTGCAGCACACGCCGAGGCCACGAAGGCCAGACTTGAGTATTCGCAACGACTGCAGGCGCGCCGAAAAACTAGCGGGGAACCTCGAACGAGTCCCGCCCTGCCAGAGCCGCTCTGAACCACGTGAGAACAGCGCGGCTACAGCGGCTACAGTACAGTATCGCCAATTATGCCTGCAGCAGGCACAACAGATGCGGTTGGCTGATGCGTGACTGGCTGTGACAGCCGGGGCTCTATTCTCGACAATTCGCCACTTTGTTCAAATTGTGACGTACGCGTGACGTGTGCAGTAGGACGGTGCCAGGTTACGTAGGCACACAATCGGGTTACGCATTCTGAAGAAAAAGAGAAATAAAGCGACAGAAAAAGCGCGCGGTCGTCTGCTACTATATATTGGCGCCAAGTATGAAGAACGACAATGCCCCTGCAGGAACCGATACGCTGCGGTGCATTCCGTGATTCGGAAGCCTCGGGTTTTATTGAGGCGAGTGAAGTATGTTGTGACGTTGTGGTATCAGTGTCTCATGAGTCAAGACACACTTGCGGCATCAGCTACGCACGGAAAGGCTGCGCGAGTTTCAGCTGAATAGCAAGAATGACAATGGAATATTCGCAATAGGTTGGTGCCAAATGGAAGCGGAAAGTAGCATTGCTGTTCATAAGCGCCGATGACCTCTCACGTTCACTTATCAGCGGCTTTTAAATGCAGGAACTAAAACGTTTAAGCACTTGGTCGTAAACAGAAGGAATCGACAGATTTCTGAAGTAGCTCAAGCACTGACGAAGAGGCGCCGGCGCAGCCGGTAATGTCCATCTCTGAGGACAACGCTCGCAGTCTCAGAGTATTATTTACTGTTAGGTACTGGCTGTGCTACCCACCTTTTTCGAAAAGCCTCGTTATGACTACCTACCGTCAGGTCACCAAGTCTGCTTAAGTTTCTAACATATTGTGTCGGCTTGAGTTGTTTAGAGCGCGGAAAGCAGCGCAGAGAGAGAGATGGCGGGAGACAGAGAGAGAGAAAGAGAGTCTTCCACTCACACACGAATTGGAAGGTGGTGGTGGAAACGTGTATTGGTTAATTGGAGCATATCTGGGCCTTGCACCTAGTCGGTTAAATTTCCATGCGCTGGTGTGCGAAAGGCTCTTGCGAAACGCAAACGATGTCCCAGAAAGAGATAGAAACAGAAGAACGGAATAGCAGGAAGGTCAATTAGGCGATTCTCAGGCTACAGTACACGTGCAGAGGGGAATAAACGGACAATAAGGAAAGAAAGCGAAAGATGACTGCAGAAATCATTGTATGAAGCTAGGGCGGCTCCGCGCGCGCGTTTTTCTTACTGTAGAAACGATAAAGTGCAGATCAATAAAGGGAGATTATTTTCAGGCTGTAGTAAAAAAAGTAAAGAGCACAAAATGTCCCTCAACTACATCATATGATTAGGGCGTACCGTTATAGCGTACTTCTGAGTACTTACTTTTTTCTAAAAAATAAGCAAATGGTGAGCCCGCAGCATATTAACAGAAAACTTTATATATGAAACACATCGCATGTGGCAAGCGCACATGTGTCATGTACGTGGAATATACATTTCTTTATTAAAATAGAAGCTGTTATTATTTTTGCTTGCTTTTCCCATCGTGGAAAGGCTGTTCAATTCATTAATAGTGCAGTGAGCGCATAGTGCAAGGGAAAAAAGGCAGTGTTTAGGGCCGACGTTTGAGAAAATTTTTGGTGATCCCTCGCTGCCTGTCGCATGAAGTTCCTGCACAGCCATCGAAATATATGACCCCTCAGGTTGTACTCACGAACCGATCAGACAGATAGTTAGAAAGCATAGCAGTGCTCTCTGAAATTCATTATGGTTTGACGGGCACTGTTTAATACAGAGACAAAGAGAAGAAAACACGGGACTGGCGCCTTTATTTCTCTTCTTTTCTTTGTCTCAGTGTTAAAGAGCGCCCACGAAACCATCATGAACAACCTAGAACTCGTCCAACTTCCCCTTCTGTTGTTCTCTGAAATGTCTCGTCTCATGCAGATCAACCGCTTGAATTAGCGGTCCGCAATGCTGCGCTTGGCATCGACGGCGCGGATCGATGGTTTCTCTATGAGAGCAAATCATTTGCAACGGGAATCTGCGTCTTCATTATTATTCTCTCAAAGATGACGAAGCTGAAAAGTTCCCCTGTAACGTCGTTTCAGTGCTTTATGGAATTACAAAAAGATGTGTCAGCTTACTTCTTCGCCCACCAAACTGTCTACCAAACTGCGGTGAGCTAACAGACGCCATCACTGCACGTCGAATTCGCCATGTTATGTTCGCGGCGCCTCAAGTGGTTCGAAATGTGGCGCCCAACTTTGGTCATTTACAGCAACGGTAGAACATCCTTTACGTAATGAAAAGTCATTTTGACGTTATCATTAAATGTTTATGCCTGACGTATTTCCCACCATACAACGTCAACCAATCAGATTTCAGGAGTCGGCTCTTGTCAGTGGGTGGTTCATTTCAGCCCCTTCGTAATACAAGCGTAAGTGCTTCCCTTTCAATCATATATACCTCTGTTTTCCCTCCACGATTACTTATAAATGCCATCCAGACATCATGAATACCGCTGCTAAAAATCTGTTTTCACGCTCACGTTATTTTACGTCACCGCAAAAAGCCATTTCAACACATCGAAATTTCGCGCCACAAATTTCAAACACGTGGCTGTTCTGAGAATCATTCAGAGAAACAACATGGCGCCGAACAGCGGCTATGTGTGTTGAGAATGGGGCCCCCGCTGTGACTTGTCCGAAACATTGCTAGCGGATTGGATTCGTGAGGCTTCTTGAGGCCGCTCGACCGAATTAAGCGGACAGGACGGTGCCGCACACACAGTGCCATGAAAGACTTACACAATGCTGTGTTGTGATCTGTGTTCTTTTTCTCTTAACTTTACACTTCTTATGTGGCGTTGACAAAAGCAAGCCCTGAATAGAAAGGGATTGCTTTTGCTACATTTTTGCTTGAATTTCAATAACAGTGCCAGATGGTGCCATGTGTCAAAAAATTGGCCATATACTCAGCTTGTCCTTGAACGACAATTTATTCCTTTTGGATATCCCACTCACCTCACATATAAGCGTCGTCTTCGGCGGAACCTTTCATGAGTGCTGCTGCCGATGGCAGAGAACACGATCGCCTTCGTAAGCGACGGTGCAAGCTTTGTGGATAGGAGAGGAGCAACGGCAACAACGTCATCAAAAACGAGCGCTTTGAACCTCACATAGCAACGTGAAGAAGAACGCCTTTGGAGGCAACGAGGGAAAGCGTCTTCGTCCGATGTCGATGGTCATTGAGAACGCTTTCGCAAGGTGCGGGCGAGAGCCCTGGACAGGCAGCTAAGCGAATGTGCACACAAGCATTGCGCCGGCACCTGACGTTCGCCTCATCATTTGTGACGTCTTTTATTCACGTCGACGCTGAAAATTCACAGCGGCTGCCAACGTTCATGCGTGAAAGAGTTGGGGTCAAGCCTCTACCAGAAGTGCATCTTGTGCTGATTACGTCGTTGTAATTAACACCTACATGTGAGCTACTTCAGTTAACTCATGCCGTCACTCCCCCGCGGCCGCACAGAGCACAGGCGTCAATAAAACTACTTTTCTTCAACATCTTTACTTTGTGGCAACAGAGCAGTTGGTCGACACGTATGCGTACCTGAAATGGAATACTCTAGGCGTAGCACGGATTAGGCCAGTAATTTTTCTATATTTTTCAGGTTAATAATAACCCCGGTTTTTGTGAACCCAAACGTGACCTGTTAACTGTCATAATTAGCTGTGGATATCACGTTAATCGTGCAAGATATTTTCACGGCCGTTTTGCAGTGCTGCGCTGAGCAAGGAAGACAGCCGCACATGAAAGGAGCGCACTGACTAGCCATTATCGTTTATCGCTCCAATGAGCACGCTGTCGAAATTTGGGGAAGCAAACTGCGACTATTGAGTTTTGTTTCTTTGCCAACACCTAACTGCCCACTCACAGAACTCGGTGCACTGCTTCTTCTCAACAGCGAACAGGTATCATAAACCTGAGTATCGCCAGCACACTGCTGTGTCCATTTCTAGTCATGCACTGTTTGTTATATCATCATCATTTGGTGCATTTACGTTTTCTGGCATCGCTCATGCAGTTGATACCATATCAGTTGTTGCTCGAGCCCGTTGCAACCGGAGCGCTTCTGAAACAATGCCTCAGAGCGATATGCACACGCGACGAAAGATGGAAAACGTCAAGTATTGCTGCTGTGTTGTACGAAGGAAGAATTGAACAATTTAATTGGTTCAGGCTGCTTTCTGTTCCTGAGTTGTTTCGTATTCTTATCCATCGTCACTGCATTGCCACTATTGTTTGGGTTAACGCATCTCAGCTGCCCGTATCAATAAATGGGGGAAAATAAAAAGACCAATAAAGACCTGCATCATAAGACCTCCGTCGTGCATGCAAGATTTCTTTTGTACAAAATGGAACCAAACGCGAAGGGAAGCCGTCACCGAATACGTTGCTACGCAAGCTCGCTGAAGACTCTGATTATAGGGAAAAGGAACTTCGACTGAACGAAGCCCCCTTGGGTCTGCGGCATCAGAAACAAATTCGTGCTGCGACCACATCTGACAGAGCAAGGCTTTTATTTTAACATCGCGTGCGACAGACCTCGACTGCGTCAGCAACTCACTAGCCGCAGCAGGGCACCGGGAATCAAACCCACAACGACGCAAGTAGCAACCTAGACATAGAGAAAGGGATTGGGTAAAAAGCGGACACTTCCATAGGGCCCAGCGGCCCAACTGATTGTAGCGCACCAAGCGGCTGAAACTATGCGCACATCCGCTTTCGGTTAAAGTCGCGCAGTTTAGTAACAAGCTCTTGCCGTACTGCCGCGCCCTTTTGGCACATTATTAATGTGATAGGGTTAAGGGTCCAGTGTCACAGAAAAGTCGGTCCCTCGGCGGCCGCCGTCTCGCGTCGTCCGGCGTTGGCCGTGAGCGAAAAAACCCCGAAAGAATAAATAAAAATGGGTAGGAAAAATCGCCGACCTGAGGAATCGAACGTGAGCATCCGGGGTGCGAGATGAGCAAGCTAACCACTTGGCCACGCCAGCTAGATGGTTTGAAATGGACAAAGGCGCGTCTATTGATTGCGGTGTTGTCTCAGAAATCTCCCTTAGAGAAGTGTATTGTGGCGTATAATAATTATAAGCATGTAAATTACGCAATTACAGAACACGCAGTTAAACGAGTGGCAAATTACTTTTCCGCTGTACTTCCTCTTCGCTTGGCGTGCACGTAGCGCCATCATGCATGTGGCGCACGGAATAAGATAGACAGGGCATGGCCTCCGATATGGCCTCATCGCGCCGGCTCGGATCGGCAACGATGTTGCCGACGAACTACGACTCCAACTTGAAGCCCGTGCGTTTCGGCAAAGTGGCTGGCAGCGCTTATACGTCCCGGAAAAATTACTAAAAATGAGTAACTTTGGACAAGTTAACGATTGTTGTATCATGTGAACTACGTCATTGTGTCACTCAAAAGCGCGATAAGCAAATGCGTTGACGGTGCAAACGGGCGCGATAACGTTATCGTGTTCCATTCTTAAAGGCGAACCTTAAGCGTCCTCCAAATTTTTCTGTTCTGTAAGTGTAGTATTATTTTTCTACTTATTTTCAGCAATGAAATATAAACTTAGGTCACAATTACTACTGACTGGCCATCAACGCAGCTACGTCAAAGCCTTTGCCAAACAGCAGTAATGCAGGAAATATGCCAGGAGCTCTGTGAAATGAACATTTATTTTGCTTCATACAAAAACAACACCGATACAGTTCTGTCACAATTTGGGGCCCAAAAGCAACCAGGACGACAGACAAAACGTAGGCTACATTAGCCCACGTGTACATTAGAATGAAATGCTGCAAGAAATGTATGCTGCAATTGTTTCACCAGGGCACACAGCAGAGACTGTCGAATCCTGGCATCAGCTGGAAAATTTACAGTAGAAGTATTTATCATCCCGATACATCTTTTACCGAAACTGTGTAAACAGAATAAACGCAAGAAATCTGTAATGGAATAAAATTACGAACATGGTCAATGATTTATCGTGACTCGCGTGCGTACCCGCGTAAAATACACATATCAAGCTAGACGGCGAAGATCCCTACCATTAATTTCGAAGCATTGCTCCATTTTCCCACGTTAGCCTTTGGTTTTAAAAGCTGCACTGACGGTCTACTACGCGTTTCACTCCATAAAAATATTTAATACCTGGCGGCAACAACACAGGGGATACCCCACAGTGCGTGTTAGTTGCACTGAAAATAAATGCGATGGTGGAATGCATGTTTCAGAAACGGAGAGGACGCAATTATCGGCGCGCCACTTCTTTAGTATCACGCTTTTAGAACCACCTCGGCGTTTCCTTTTCTATGGCCTTTTTTAAAGCACATTCCCTTACTGAGCGTGTGCGATGCGGGTTTTTCGTCGCAGATGACAGTCCTCGACCCACACGTTTCTGGTTTTCCAGCTTTTTATGCGTTACCTTTTTTTTTCCTGCCATCTTAGCAATAACGATCCCGTATACATACTACGCGAGAACGCTCGTCTTTAACACATTAGCCTACTCTTTCTATGCTCAGATTTCACCCGGCCAACCTCCTGAAAGAGATTGTGCACTGGTGAAGGCCATAAAAAAGCACCCCAACACGTAAAACACAACGACAAACCACACAAAAGTAACCACTAGGCAAACCAAGCAAAGAGCTTCAGGCGTGGGTTCGCTCTTATCTATATAATTGCGCAGTAATCGGCGAGCCCTTGTAGCGCCATTACCGCGCACATATAGGCCTTCCCTTCACAACCGCGCCAGCTCGAGTGCTGAGCTAATCTGCTTGAAATGCAGCGTAGTTTGCAAACAGAAAACATTTCTCACCTTGCCTTCGCTGGAAGCTACCGGATGTCACGAACTGGCCTACCCATGACGTGCGCAGCGGCGCATGTTCACGAACTATGCAATTCAAGAAATCGGCCGGTCAGCTTAAACTGCTTGAAATGTAGAGTTTTTCGGCAAAATAACGTTCCTCACCTTGTCCTCCTGACAAGCAGCAGCAGTTCCGCTTCGAAGGCCAAGAAAGCCTTAAAGTACGCAGTCCGTCCTCGCGAACAAGCAGCCCGCGTAGTCGACCCCACCCTTCTGGAGTATGCTCATACAGAAAGAGATTGGTATGCTTCGGCATACGCCGGCGGCAACCGGGCGTACGGTGCGCGCTCGGCAAATGCTGGTGTGGCGCCATCCATTGCGTGTTGCTGTTACTAACGTTATCAGACATGCGTTATTTCCTGGGGCCAGATTTCGCCGATTGTTCGCCCAATCCTTTCTCTATGCGCTAGATGAAATTATCCATGCATCAGGCATTGTTGAAACAGTACATGGTAGCGTAACTCCCACAGAAGTCTGCGTGTCGACTCTGAGCGAGGACGGACGGACGGACGGACGGACGGACGGACGGACGGACGGACGGATGCCGTGTCAGTAAACGGCGTGTAGCAGTAGCTCTCATGCTCATTTTTTCTGAATATATCTTAATTATTGATTTAGATTGGTTAACTAAACCATCATTCTATTTATTAAATTTTTGTTTCTACATTACTAACATTATGTCACTTCTCTGCTGCTCGTTTTTTGCTAGTTTCCACAGCCGGTTTATTCACCCGGCCGCATCAACTTCCGGATGGATACCATTACATTCGAGTATATTATGGTCAATTGTTTCACTCGAGTTACCACATACAGCACATTCGTCATCTCCATTGTTAAATTTCTTTTTGTAGGTGCGTGTTCTAAGGCCCCCTTCAAAAAGTAGGGCACAGCCTCTTAAGTTATCAAAGAAATCTTCCTTCCTGATCTGCATTTTCCACTTTATTCACTGTTTCTTTTCCATCGAATTTATCCAATTTTTACCTTCTGTGTTTTTCACCTGTTGCTTAATGCTCTTTATTTCTCCGTCCTTGTGACTAGCATTGTTACTAGTTAGTTTCCTAGTTCTTTTCCTCCATTGTGAGTCAACGCTTTTTAAGTACAGGTATTTAAATACTTTAGCTGCCCATCTGTTACTGTCCAATTTCCTCAGGCGTTCCTCATATAATATTTTACTCTGAGCTTCCCGTACTTCGAAAGATGCCCAGCCCATATCTCCCTGTACCACCTCGTTTGTGGTTTTGCCGTGGGCACCTAGTGCTAATCGTCCAACGGCTCTCTGATTGATTTCTAATGTCGACTATACTTCTGATTTTAGGCACAAAACGGCATTTCCGAAAGTAGGTCCGGGCACGATAATTCCGAGGCTTTAGTTTCCCGGCGCCCCCTGCGAACTGTGAGGCAAAGCAAACACGTGACGATGTGATGTCAGAAAAGCTTGTGACGTCACAGTGACATACGTTTGGCGGGGAATTTGTCTTTTTACTTTTCGACAAAAAACAAGGCCAACAACGACGGAGGCAGAACGATGCTCGGATAAGGCAGAAAAATTGACACTGTAACTATTCAGCCAACATTACTTGACATGGATTTCTACTGTCAAGTTTTACATTAACTGAAATGTTACGGCATCTTTAACCACCTTATCATAGCATCGTTCTGCCTCCGTCGTCGTTAGCCTAGTCTTTCGTCGCGCGTCATGTAAACGAATTCTGAGGCTTATTTCTTCGTGCATGTTTGTGAGCATAAAGGGCCTTCAAGTGAATTCAGCAAGCACCTGGATTGAATCAGATGGCTTGAGGGATTTCACTAAGGGCATAAATGAGTGAAGCTGTGCTGCATAGGAAGCCAGGCTTTATTAATTCACGATTACTTATATAGAAGCTTCACCACAAAGCAAATCTTGAAATAAAGCTATACAACATGAACTGGAGGGCTAGTTGGTCTGACATCTTCAAGTGGTGCAGCGCAACGGCACGAAGCCTAGACAAGAGAATGAGATAGACACAGCGCTGAACTGACAGCATAAGTTTATTCAGGGTGCCAACCAACGCTATATATACCCTGGCGCCGCAGAAATAACATGAAATGGAAATATGGGACAGCACAGTCAACCCGTATCACTCTGGCATGCAGATAAGTCCGGCAATTATAGGATAGCAGATAGTTTAGCTCTTTCTCTGATATGACAACGGATAGTGTGCTGACACGTTTCACACCAAGCTGCTTAATCTCCGATGCCTCAATAATCTCTCTTGTTAGCTTATCTTAGTGGGTGTGGACAATCTGCTTTTTGTTCAATAGAGGATAACACGAGCAGTCACGACAGTGAATTCCTATGTGGCAAGCAGCACTCTTAACATTAGTGCGATGTTCCCTAAGTCTGTCATTCAGACAACGGCCAGTCTGGCCGATGTACGAAGAACCGCAGCAGAGGAGGATCGAGTAAACAACATTATTCATACAAGACACATATTTGCTGAGATGATTTCTCTTGCAATTGATAACGTCATCTTCTCTATTCTTACCAGTTTTATTCACACGCGAGCACATGGAACTTAATCTGACAGGGGCTGAAAACACCACATCAACACCAGCTCTTTTTCCTATTCTTTTCAAATTAGGGGATAGAACATGGAAGTATGGTATAACGGCCACATTCTTTTCGATGTTACTTTGTTTGACCCTGTCACCAACTTTTAGCTTTTTTAACATTCCTTCTGCTACTGAAGCAAGCATCTCAAGAGGGTATCCTGCCTGAACAAACCTATCTACTTGACCTGAAACAATATCCTTGTTTAAAGATGTTGCGCTTTATTACTGCAAAATAAGGAGTAAGATTTCTGAGGCTCTTTGCTCTAGAAAACTGGCTGTTGCAAGGGAAAAGAAAGCAGCAACACATGTTTGTAAGCAAATCGAGAAAAATTCAACCTACTAGACGCAAAAAAACATTTTCAGATAAGTCCATGAACAACAAACATGCGAGCTCACAGTACACCTTTTGTGGCACATCATCGAATTTGGAGCTTTATTAAAGAGCATCGTGCCGAACAATGAGTGCAAGATATACCTCTTGCAACTGAAGAACAGCTAGGCGAAATTCCATCCCTCATTGGTACTGCTCAGGATGTAAGTTGGACCAGGCAGGAACCTGCGACCATGCAGCAGCAGTGGTGGATATCGGCTTCAGTGGTCGTAGCAGAGCTCTGCTTCTGCAAGAGAAACGATACGCAAGGAACCGGCCTCCACAATCGTAGACAGAAAGTAATTTAATGAAAGGAAATATGGAGAGGTCTGCCAGCGGTGGCCTGCTGGCCTACACTCTGGAAAGAGGAAAGGAGAGTTGGGGGGAGTGCAAATGGAAGATTTTGATGATGCAATTCTAAGAATTGCTTGGGGTGATCTGGGAAATAAATATGCCTACGCACGCGATAGCCGGCACTCGTCTCGCGTACAGCCAACGTGTAGCATTTGCAGTCGATATCTTCCCCAAACACCAGCACACACATACACACCATGCACTGTTGCACAGAGCTTGAAGTCACATATGCCTCGCGAGCCGGTCGACGAGGCTGGCGTACTAAACCACTTGTTAAAATTAGATAGCAAAAAGGGACCCTTATAAAACTACACGCTGAATGGAATGTGAAGTACCTCATCTTTAACAGATCTATAGCCTCATCTTCCCTTGCAGCTGATTAGAAAATGTCAAGAATAATTAATATTCATATATATGGGAATGAAGGTGAAGTTTCTAAATTCAGGCCAATTTCACTAACAAGTACGGCATGTAAACTACTGCAACACATAATATTTAAGCATATAACAACCTTCCTGGACAATCTCCAAATAATGTCACCGTTTCAGCACGGATTTCGCTAGAATCTATCAACCGTCACTTAGTTAGTCGAACTGATACATGACATTTCACTACGCATTGACCACCAAAAACAAATAGACCTAATTTTATAAGACTTCTCCAAATATTTTGATCGCGTTTCACATAACAAATTATATCGGAAGCTACAATCCACACTAGGTGCAGGAATAATCATTAACCGGATCAATATCTACATAACCAATCGATCTCAATGTGTAGAATTTAAGGGCGAAACGTTCACAATAACTGAAGTCACGTCCGGTGTACCTCAGGGAAGCGTTCTTGCGCCAATTTTATTTTTATGTTCATCAATGATTTACTTACTAGTGCTCCTGGTATTATAAGGCGTTTTGCTGATTATTGTATCTTGTAACATGAAATTAATTCGACAGATTATCATGTAACACTTAGTAATGCATTAAAATCAGATGGCAAATGCTTGTAAATGTAGCTAAATCGGCCGTCTTACGAGTTACAAGGAAACATTATCCCTCCGAATTCTCGTACACACTGAACAATATCCCTCTTCCTGTAGTTACAGAGCATAAATATCTTGGTTTGATCGTATCAAATAACCTTAAATGGAACAATCACGTAAACGTCGTTACGTCATCAGCACTAAAACGGCTGATCTTTTTCTAAGAGACGCTGCATCAAGCTGCCCTTGATGCAGCTTTTACCCGTCACCCTTGTCACACCTTGTACATGCCCTGTACGTATGTGGGAAATAAACTGAACTTAACTGAACGCCTTCGAGACGCGCCATCTGACATTAAATTACTTTCTTATAACACCTTCATCAGACCCGTAATTGTATATGCAAATGGTTTCCATTTCCTTATAAGCTAAGAAAGAAATTAGAGAGAGTCCAAAGAAAAGCAGTAAGATTTATATATCACAAATACAGACAAACTGACTCGCCCGCAGAACTAGTACACAAAGCAGGAATACTCACGTTAGAGAATCGCGCCAGGCTTGCGCGACAGAAACTACTTTATCAAGTAATTTATAACATGATAAGCATAAATACTTCAAGGTACATCTCAAGATCAGAAAGCAGATTGACGCGACATAAACATCCACAATCGCTAGAAGAATATTGTTTCAATACAGATGGCTTGAAATATATTTTTTCGTTAGCAATTAGAGAATGGAATAACTTACCACCAGGTGTTACTAACTCAACGTTTAAAACTTTCTTGGAATCTTATAAACCCAAACTACTGGAGTTGCAGTGTGAACTGTGACACTACCCTGTACTAATTGCTCTCTACCAGTACTAATGAAAAGCGTTGTCCATTAATGTATCATTCAACATATTTTGTTATGTTTTTCCTATTACTTGATGCCTTTTGTTATCCATTATAATTAACGCTACTAACTTAACCACCTGCACCACACCCCTTTACACCGCTGTATGTTCTGTACTTGAGCTGTTGGATTTTTGAGATTTTTTCTGCCCTTCCTGTAATGATCCTGAATGAGATCGGCAGTATTTCTAAATAAATAAACATAAATGTCCCGCACAAATGCACATACATGAGCTGTGTAGACTGGTAGGCACATATGGCGCACCACATGCAAATTAAATGTGGGCCTGCCTAGCATACCTCAAAAGGCTCAAGTATGAAGACACGAGAACTGTAACAGTGTTCAATTTGTGCATCAGGTACGGCTCACAATATTCGCGGTCATTGCGCGTTTTGAAGCCCCACTCTAGTATGGTAGCTGCGAATTTGTCGAATTGATGTTTGTATGTTTTGAATGTTCGGCTCTCTTATTAATTCCAATTCTGAATGGTGTAGCTGTTTGGCTCGCGTACTGAGCCCTACAAGCGCCACGTTCCATGCAGGAGATAGATAGCATTACGAAACATTGCCTTTTATGTGATATGAGAAGGTTGACGCTGTGCTTAAAGCAGAGGCTATTGCCATCATGTCATGGGACAGAGTTTGCACCATGGTTTGTTGCATGCCGGGAATATGGTTAACATGTAGTTACCGATGGTAAATGACGTAATCACGTCACTGATGTTCCGTGCGCGCCGGGGGTATTCAACTATCACTCGCCTCGTTTTCCCCTTTTTTGTACCTTGTTTGTCTTTTTCCTTTCCTCCTTTTTTGCTGCTTTCCTTCTCGCTTTTTTTTTCATCTCTTTGACAAGCTAGGATGGGCGCCTCCCCCTTTCCTGTGCGAGGTTTGTACGCGCCGCGGCAGGCAACATTTCGGCCCATTTCCTTCTCTTTTTAACCACCTCTGCGAACAATTATTTTAAAAGGACATGCATAACCTTCTGTAAGTTCATTCTTGAAAAGAAGATCGCGTCCTGATCGACGAAACATTGAAATAAATAAATGCACTGTTATGTTTTGAAATTCCTGGTGATTCAGTTCTACATTTAATAATCAGCTGCCGTCCCCTGTTCACGATACATTCATATATATATATATATATATATATATATATATATATATACATGTGTGCGCTCGTGCGCGTGCGTGTCTGTGGGGGGGGGGGGGGGGGCAGAAAATGGGAAGGGATATGACGGGCTCGCTATAATACAAGAATTGAGGAAGCCAATAGCCGGCAAGGCCAGGGCGAGCGTAAGAGTGCCTAATTAACCTTATTACGGTACTAATTATGGTAAATATTAACCGCAGAAGTAAAAAAATATCGTCTACGCTCGCTTTCCTTGACCTCGCCGATCTGTTGGCGTCTTTAAACCTGAGTATCGCCAACACTTGCTGTATGAATACTGGTCCATTTCTAGAACCAGTCATGCACTGTAAGTTTGTTACTTCTAATATAGCAACGCATCCTCATTTCATGCATTTACGTTTCCTGGCATCGCTCGAACTCATGCAGTTGATGCCATATCAGTTGTTGTTCGAGCCCGGCCAGCTTCTTCATCTGTTACAACCGGGGCGCGGCAGGGTGCGTCTGTGGCGTCAAGCACTATCATTTCTGGAACAATGACTCATAATAAGAGCACGTAGAGCGACGGGATATGCATTGTTAAGCTCTCGCCGCAGGAAGGAAAACGTGAAGTATTGTTGATCTCTTGTCGAGAATAAATGCTCCCCGACGGTCAAGTAGCAGCTTGTTGTTATTTTTCTTGGTGTTGTACAAAGGAAGACTTGAAATATACTTGAAGGTAGAAAGGGACAGGCGCGAAAGACAGTCTGCGTCAGCGTGCCAACGACCATTTTTGTACACGATTGTGAAATCATACTTTTGTTGCCGCAGGGCCCATCGTGCAAGGCTGCCTCGCAGGTCCCTGAGGTTAATTAAACTACAGAGCATATGGTGGCCGGTGACGACAGTGAACCGGCGTCAATAAAGATAGGATTGAAAGCGCTGCATAGCAAAGGCGATGGCTAGGCATTCCTGCTCTGTGACGGTGTAATTCCGTTCCGGCCTACTAAGTGATCGACTGGCGTAGGCAACAACGTGATCCTTGCCTTCGGAGCGCTGAACCAGAACTGCGCAGATTCGAACACCACTCGCATCGGTATGAACCTCTGCGGGCGCTTATGAATCAACGGGAGAGGGAGTTTTAGTTGGCGGAAGGCGGATTCGCGCTCAGATGTCCACTCAAAAGATACATAAGGAAGCTTGTCAGGGGGTGTGCGATGTCCGCAAAGTGATGAATAAAACAGAGAAAGTACGGGCATAAGCCCAGGAAGCTCCGCAGTTGTTTGACGGATTGGGTTGGCTGGAAGGACGCGACCGCTTCAGACTTGGCGGGGTCAGGCCTTACGCCGTCTTTATCCACGAGGTGCCCGAGAAAAACTGCTCCAAAGCAGCATTTCTTCGAGTGCAGCAGAAGGCCTGCTTTACAATACAGTGCAGCACAAGATCTAAATGGTAGTTACGCTCGATGAACGTCTTCCCGAAAATTACCAAATCGTACAAGTAGTACATGCAGACCTCCGATTTTGATCCGCGAAGTATCGTATCCATGAATCTCTCGAAGGTAGCTCGTGCATTACACAGGCCGAATGGCATCACCTTAAATTCGTAAAGGCCATCGGGTGTAATAAATGCAGTTTTCTTTTTGTGGGCTTGATTCATTAAAATTTGCCAATAACCGAACATCAGATCTACGGAAGAAAAGTAGAACGCTGAAGAAAGGCAATCCATGGCATCGTCTATACGAGGAAGAGGATATACGTCTTGACCTCATTTACACGACTGTAATCAATGCAAAAGCGCCATGTACCGTCCACCTTCCGGACAAGAATCACGGATGCAGCCCAAGGAGTAGACGACTCTTGAATAACGCCTTAAGAAGGAATTAAAGGTGGCCCATCTGACTGAGAAAATTGAAACAAGGAGAATTGTCGCCCTAGAATAGCCAACAGGGCACAGCGCTCCGTCGTTGAGGGCGGGGGGTCAATCATGCGGACTAATCGCGATTCATCTGGGAATTCAGTCACTTTCGTATCCATGGCGTCGGTAACCAAGGCTACAGATACAGGCGGGTCGGCGTTACAGGGTGCAAGTTTCAAGCCTTTGGGCAGAACAACAGGCGCGGTGGCGCAATTCACAGTCCAGAGTGCAGTGCGACCTTTGGCGACAGATACCAAAGCATGCGGAATCAATACATATATTGTAAAGAAGAAGATGATACAGCGCCGAAGCTAACGACGATGAAGACGCCGATCAGCTGGCGCGCGCACTGAGAGCTCGGACTGTCTTGTTCGGACGAGATTGTGCTTCACTCTACGATCGTCTTGTGTCATCGGTCGCCGTCTCCAGTCCTTCGAATAACCCCCAATAAACCCCTCTTCATTTGGTGGAACGTGCCGAGGTACGACCCTTAAACGATCACCGTGGAGCTCCGCAGCCGTACGATGCCTATGGCGACAAACGAGGTAGGCCAACAGCCAGTGGCAGCCCCTTCGCAGTCCATCTCATGCTCCGGTACCATTTGGCAGCGAGTTCCCGCAGTTTTCAGCGGGCAGGGCGACCAGGACGTTGACGATTGGTTGGCCTCGTACGAGCGGGTGAGTCGTCATAACTAGGATGACGGCATGAAAATCAACAACGTCATCTTCTACCTGAGTGACGTTGCTAACCTCTGGTATTGGAATCATGAGGTCGACATGCCAACTTGGGCCAACTTCAAGGCAAAGTTCACGGACGTTTTCGGTCGTCCCACAGTTCGGAAATTACGCGCTGAAGAAGCCCTGCGCGTACGAGTTCAGAATGAAGAGTGGTTTATTAGGGGTTATTCGCAGGACTGGAGACGGCGACCGGTGACACAAGACGATCGTAGAGCGAAGCACAATCTCGTTCGAACAAAACAGTCCGAGATCTCCGTGCGCGTGCCAGCTGATCGGCGTCTTCATCGTCGTTAGCTTCGGCGCTGTATCATCTTCTTCCTTACAATATATATATATATATATATATATATATATATATATATATATATATATATATATATATATATTTTAGTCAAGTGTCGAACATTGGCTCCACACTTGCATCAAACATGTCGATGGTGGTGTCGCGGCAGGAAACCGGTACGTATGTAGCAGACGAAGGAGGCACAATGGTATCTTCGGAAACAGAAAACATGGTCACACCACTACACGAGTCTTCCATCAGAGCTGAGTTAACACATTTGCCTACGCCAATATCGCCAGTGTGACAGTTGACGTTGGCACCACATTTCTTCAAAAAGTGGAGCCCAAGGATGACGTCGCGTGTTGATCGGGCAAGCACCACCATTTCCGCACTGAACACTACACCACCTAAAGAGACTTGAACACTGCACAGTCTAATAGCAGGCAACGGCTCGCGTCTAACACCACAAAACTGCACACTTTTGTACCACTGAAACAACGCTTTCCGCCTAAGGCGATATTTGAAATCAGCACTCATAACAGATACGGCAGCCCCAGTATCAACCAAAGCCATAACTGGCACACCGTCAACTAGCACATGAACTTTGTTCCGTAGCTGACTACAGGCGGGGGTATCTCTTCCAGCAGCAGACGTCCAGCGACCTCACCCCCATCGGTCGCGCCTATAGTTTTCCGGCGGAAGGGAGCGGCGCCGGGGAGATCGAGAACGGCGTGTGCGGAAAGCTGGATGTGGGATCACGCTCTTGTCCAATGCCAGCGAACGATCCCGCAACGGCGCAAGCTACGGGTCCCTCGAAACCACACATGGCAGAATTACTTTTCTAAAGGAAATAAATTACATTACTAATTACTTTGCTGAAAATTGCAGAAAAGTAATTAAACTAATTAATCATTACTGCTCCCAAAAAGTAACCAAATTATATTACAATTACTTCTACTGAGTAATTCAATTACTTTTAAATTACTTTCCAGTTTCCATGCATGCAAAAACTAAGAAAGCTAGTGAACAGAACAACAACTTGTTCTCCAGACGCGAAGCCTGCACATTCTTTCGCCTTCCCGCCAAATTGCGTCCCAGAGTAGAGACCCATTGCTTCCCTCTTTTCTACAGCACTTACCATTACCAGACCAAGACAACTGCAAAAAAAAGCAAGGTCAAACGGTCGTGAAATGACGGGGAAAACCAGCGTCTTACTGGCCCGGAGCTGTCTCCGTCATTTCAAGGGCCCGAAGAAGCTAGCTTATTTATTGCTTCCCCAGTCCCAAGAATGGACGTCGGCACCTTGTACTTACTGCTCAGTAATGATCAAGCGACGGCGGCTCACGCCATGGACCCTTTCACCTATATACCTATCTCCCCCACCCCAATCCTCCCTCGTCCCGTGGTGACGAGTGTAACCAGGCACCGCTGTGCCCAGCCGACGCAACAGGGCGTGCCACCGCGCCGTGCTCCCAACTATAGTTTTCAACTCCAGCCTTCTTGCATCACCTCTCCCTTCAGCATTCCTTTGACGCCTTGTGTCCTTGCTGCTTGGAGAATAGTTGTCATAGGATAGCCGCACTAAGTAATCGTGCTGCACACGAGGTCTCAGACGCACTGTTCTGCTCAATTCTGTCACCTTTTGCCGATCCGTTACGCTGGCTTCGGCTTGCCGCACGTCGTTCCTGCATTCGCGGCACTCTACTTCGTTGTCTATTGAAGTAGTAGTAGCGCACTTTAGTAAAAGTAATTTCAAAAGAAATTAATTACTTTTGCTGCGAAATTACTATCAAAAGTAATTCATTACATTACCAAATTACCAACCCGAAAAAGTAATTCATCACATTACAAATTATTGGGAACAGTAATTAAATTACAGCAATTTCCTTACTGTAATTCAATTACTGCCATGTCTGTTGGAAACAGGAGTGTATAGGGTGGATGCCGTGAAGGGCCAGGGAGGTGATCTTGCTGCGAGGGTATACGTCGAGGAGCCATAATAAACTGTTTGGCGTAGAGATCAGAATTGCGAGATATGGCCAGGGTGACCGTAGCGGTAGCACACAAGCGAAGATCGAAGAACAGGCGGCGCTATCATATAGTCACCACGCTAAGCGTAGCGTAAGGTTGCCGTTATACGGCATTGTTGACGGCTAGTAGTAGCGGGTCATTTGCCTGGGGTGCACTCTCTGCGTGTTTCGCTGCCTCAGCCGCTGCGGTTCCCGGTATCCGTCAGTCTGCTGCATTAACTGCGGCTGCCGGAGACGGACTCACCGGATACGAGAGAGGGAGCGCTGAAGCGTCCCAAGCAAACTCTAGAGACCGGGCTACTTCTTCTCTAACTATCTGGCGGATCATGGATTGCAAATCGCCAGGCGCTGTTGGGTTAGTAGCGTTAATAGCGGCCACCGACGTTACGCCAGCCAGACGCCTAAATTTGGGTGTGATGCGACGCATTTTAAGCGTCTCAAACGATCGGCAGTGCTGAATTACGTCAGCAACGGCGTCGAGGCTTGACTTGCCGACTAGGAAATTGTAAATGTCTTTCGCGAACCTTTTTAGCAGATGGCCAATCTTGTCGTCTTCGGTCATGCGAGGAGATACAAGCTTGCACAGCTTTAACGCTTTTTTTATCGATATTTATTGCCTCAAGGCATCAGTAGGGTATGAGATGAAGAATGAATATATGATTAAATGAATGGAAAAAGGTTGGCTGATTTTATGAAATCCAGAAGTTAGCGATGATGAGGTCCCTGTGTCCAACTGACGCATGAAGCAGGATTGGTTGCTGAAAGGCCAGCTATGCTCAGATGCCGGATTCGGGTTGGTTTGCTGGGCAGTACCATTTGCTGGGCAGACCCACAGCAAATGGTGGATGTCGGCCTCAATATCTTCGTTTTTACAAATGGGGCACCCTGGGCGGGGATATAAGTGCTGGAAGCATGACCAAGTCCTACTGACAGCTGGTGTAAGAGCAGCACTGACCCGGATCCTCCTAAGCGCAAACTTCTCTGCACGGGTGAGACCGCGGGGAAGGGATATCGCACACGGAGGGATAAGTGCACGTGTGCGGCGCCGGAGGTGATCCTTTCTTGACAAAAGGAGGGTAGCGTCGTCCACTTCGAGGAGCCGTGGGATTGATGCGTCTTGGTTCATGAGGCGGGTTGCTAAGTCAGCTTGACTTTGGGAAGGCAGCAGATCCCGTGGGACCCACTCAATGCGTATTGACTGTGGGACGCGCGCCCTAAGCTGGTAGATGTCTTGGCAAATTTTAGGGCAGCGGCTGACACGTCGGAGCAGATGTACTGCTTGAAGTGCGTCAGTGCGAATGGCAACATGGGCTGTAGGGAGCATGGTTATGGAAGCCACGGAGCAGAGTGCCTCCTGAACTGCCACAAGCTCAGCGCAGAAAGATGTAAGTGGTTCCGAAAGCTGAAACATACTGGTCTGATTCAGGCTAGGTCTCCGTGGACAGTAGATTGCCGTTTTGGCTTCACAGCCTTGCAGGCTTCCATCCACGTACACTACTATGGAATCTTGAGGCAGATGAGTATCTTGCTCTTCAAATTTCTGGCGAAGCAACGATGCCGAGTTGGTAGACGTTGGTCTGCGGATATCAGTTGGCTTGTTGTCTCCTAACTGTACAAATTTCCAGGGAGGGAGAACTGGCGCAGGTGGCTCAAGAATAATGTGTGACGTTGCAGACGCCCTCAGTGCTTGCGTGGAATGTGACAAAGTGGCCTTGAATCTGCGAGCATCACGGCGCTGCTACACCAGTTCATCGATGGTGTTGAGCTGCACATTCTCCTGTAACGCTACGACCGGTGTCAGTCGTGGAAGGCATGTTATGGTCTTCATAGCTTCTCGATTTACGGCTTCAAGGCGATTCCATTGTGCTCTTGTAAGATGTTGGAACTGGGCCTGATAAACAATACGTGGCTGCAGAACCGCCCTCACTAAATAGCGTGCAACAGACGAGCCAGCGCCACCCGTTTTAGGTGCAATTCTCCTTATTAAACTCATGGTTAGAAGTGCTTGCTTTTTTGCCTGAGAAAGCCAAGCAGTCGCTGATCCTGATTGGTGAATTGTTAAGCCCAGAATTTTCAGACTCGAACTTTCTTGTATTTGGGTGCCTGATAGAGAGAGACGAATTGGATTTGAGGTAAGTTTACGGAGTCCCCAGCGGTTGGCGACTGACGTGTATGAAAATTTACACACAGAAAGTTGAAGGCCAATGGAGGATGCGTAATCAGAGGTGACGTCTAATGCTGGCTGAAGGGCGGCCTCTTGAGTGAGAAGATCATGATGAGTGCTCCATACCGTGATATCATCTGCGTATTGCAAAAACTTGATTTCAGGGATATCATATAAGCGCCACGCCAATGGAATGAAAGTAATATTGAACAACGTCGGATACAATACTGATCCCTGGGGAACGCCACGTAGTGAAACGAATAAACCAACTGTGTCACCACTGAGGAATATTGCAAATTTTCTTCCGTCCAAAAATGGTGCGAAAAAAGCGCGTACTCTCGGAGGGAGATGAAGCATGTCAATGACATTCAGGATTGCAGCAAGACTGATGTTGTCATATGACTTTTCAACGTCCATTGCTAAAATGGTACGTACATTGCGGCTGCGGGTAGATGATAAAACTGCTGATGCCAAGACAGCCAACCCGTCCTCTGTACATATGTATGAACGAAATCCAATTTGAGCAGGGTGATAAAAACCGTGCTGTTCAAGTCACCAAGCCACACTTCCTCGATATACTTCGTGCATGTCTCGCCTAGAAGCTGAGCTCTCTGAGAAAGTGTTTGTTCAGCCCGCTTCTTCTTGGAATCAGACTCGCCGAAGCACTTAATCTCTTCGACGAAGCGGTCCCATGTCGTGAAATTATCCTCGTGGTTGTCGTACCACGTTAAGGCAGTGTCGGTAAGCGCGAAGACCAGGTTGGCCAACAGGGCGGAAGAGTCTCACTTATTATACCGGCTCACCCGCTGCTGGTGGGTCAGCCATTCATCCACATCTTCGTCGGATGAGCCTGTGCACGAATGAGGCTCCCGGTGATGTAGCCATGAGATGCTAGGCCTGGTCCTCAGATCGTCGCTGTCGAGAGACATCGTAGGTACAGATGGTGGTAGGCCAGCAAGACGACGACTTCGGCGCGGTTCAAGCAAGGGTTGTGTCTTCGGGGTATCTGGGGAACGTGTACCTCCGTCTCTGCCGGGGCGGCCTACGTCGCCATGTCACCAGCAGGCCGCATAACATCAGTCGGCCGCTTCAGAGTAGAAGGAGCAACTGGTGCATACGCCGTAGAGCAGATAGCACAAGCGAGGTTTTATTGCCCGTATGAGAAGCGTCGGAAGCTTGAGTCCACTTGCGAGTACCGCCAGCACGAGCCGACCGATCGTCCTCTTCCCTTTTTCACGATCGTCCTTTCCTCGTCGTCGTCTCAATCTGGGCGTCACTATATATATAATACACTTAAATGAAATCTTGGTCACGGTCCATTGCAATGAAAAAGGAAGACCAACGTATGAAACAATTTATTGACGTTACGGCTGTGGAACAGCCTTCGTCAGAATGTCACAAGGCTGTTCCACAGCCGTAACGTCAATAAATTGCTTCATGCGTTAGTATTCGTTTTTTACTATATATATATATATATATATATATATATATATATATTCTCGGTTCTCGGATATATATATATATATATATATATATATATATATATATATATATATATATATATATATATATATATATATATATATATATATATATATATATATATATACTTGCGAAAAAGACGTTTTTGGCTGCAGAGGAAATAAATAGCGAAGATGATTAACACTTCCTTTATTCTTCGTCGACGTTTCGACAGGGGTCCGGTCTTTCTCAAGACTGAGGTTACATTGCTTCAGTTTCAGTCTTAAAGGTTTGAAAATTGTACAGACACAAAAAACAAGGACACCAAAAAAAAGGAGAAAGACGACCATAAGGGATGTGTTGAATGCGAGGAAAGAGGGAGAAGACAAAACATGCGTACGGGCGGGCGTCCAAACCAAGAAAATGCGGGGAGCGTGAAGATTCCGAAGGCCGGGAAAGAGAGGGCAAGCATATTAGGAGGAAAAAAGAGGGGGGGAGGGGAGAAAAAAAGCGAGATGGGGAGTGGAATGGGGAGAAAATGGACAGAACACTTTCGGTATGGTCTGAGACGACGCCGCCGGCTGTGTCAATTCGTGAAGGCAGTCAACCAAATGCAGGTGCACAGGGCTAAGGTTATCCTCACAGTGAATCTGTTACTTGGAATGCTTCGATAGGTTAGTCACCCCGAAGGGCCGAAAGGATTCCCGGATGTTCATTTATGCTGCAATTCACGGTATTAAATATAAGAATAAAATACGACGCACGTTGCTCACGCTCACGATTAGTTCTGAAGTTGCTTTGTAGTAGAGTAAGTTATAGTTTTTAGAATTCATGGCCTATTTGATTAGTGCGTTTGGATAGCGCGGAAGGTTAGGTAGTGATTTGGTGTGTGCGTGGTGGTAATTGAATCTGATTCTAAAGGGAGTGCGGGTTTGACCTATGTATTGCATCTGGCAGTGGCCACATTCCAGTAGGTATACAACGTTGCCCGAGTCGCAGTTAAAGTTTTCTTTAATCTCATGTTTGAAAGCTGAATGTGTGCTGTTAGCCTGTGTGCATGTGTTTGCACAACTGGTATCGACTTTTGCCTCAAGGTAGGCAACCTGCGGGAGGTGGTTTGTTTACTTTAGTGTGAACTACGTAATTTTGTATATTATTTGGCCGTCTGTAGGTTACGCGTGGAAGATTTGGGAAAATTTTGGAGAGTCGGTCACTCTGCTCAATAATGTTAAGTGCTTCTTCAAAATTTTATTTATGTTAAGGGCGTTATTTGTGAAAGTTAGAATCAGGTTTGTAGGTTGAGGATTTGAAGGTACAGTTTGACGTTTCCTGACAATATTCTGACGACTTAGTTTAGTAACCTTATTAATAGCGTCGTTAATGATGGAAGCCGGATAGTGTTGGTTCTTAAGAACCGTCCGCAGACGGTTGGCGTTTTCCGCTAAAGTCCTTAGGGCGTGAGCAAATGCGCTTAAATCTAAGGGCTTGGTAGTAGGGCATAGATGTTTTGCAGTGTCGTGGATGGCAGCTCTTAAAATGAAGGTATTGTTGTCTGTCAGTGGGTTTTTTGTAGACGCTAGTGAGTAGTGTGCCCCCTTACACTTGGATCGTGATGTCCAAAAAGTTTATTTGGTGCGCGGAGTAGGTTAAAAACAGTAGGTCATATATAACAGTAGGAGTAGGTTATATACGCCACGCTCGTGCTGCCGCGTGCTCCTAATCGCCGACGACGCTCCAGTAACTGGCGGTCTGTGGGGAACTTCTACCACCGGGCCATAAAGTTCAACCGTCACCTAGTGGGACTTTGTGAACAACAGCGTGACGTATTCTTTCTACACCTATGCTCTGGACGGCTTTCCTGTGTCGAATGTTCTCGCGGCGAATGTATGTATCTATATATATATATATATATATATATATATATATATATATATATTGTCTTCCACTTTGTGTTTAATTATCTTTCCCCTAAACAGATTACATTACTACTTTATGTGATTACCAAAGTAAAAATTAAAAAAAAGACAGAGTACAATCCCCAATGCTTTCCTTGGCCTCGCCAACTATTGGCTTCTTTCCTTTATATATATATATATATATATATATATATATATATATATATATATATATATATATATATATATATATATATATATATATATATATATATATATATATATATATATATATATATATAATGTACTTGGCCGCTTAAAAATGATGGAGCGAAGTATCCGCTTCATTTAAAGAAACATTTTTATTGGACTCGACGTTTTGATCGGGGGACCGATTTTTTTTTCAGTTTTTTTATAGGCTCTGTGCCACTACACGAAACAATAGGTCGCCCTGGACGGTTGTTGTTTTGTTACGCAAACTGTCCATAAGGCATATTATAAAATCTAATGTAAATTATTTTCCGTAAGGAACCGGAGAAGGCTCCTGCTCTGATCGTTGTCGGTGAGCCACATGGAGAAGTCCTCGTTGCGGTTAGTACGACTTCCTGCAGAATATGTGTCCTTGATGTCTTTGTCCCTGGACGAGTCCACAGCAGGTGGTGAACATCCACTTCAGCAGCTGGTGTGGAACACTTCGGGCATGCGCTGGGTCCGCTGTCTTCTTGGATTCCCATCGGCATGTTACCGACGGGGTAAGGGCCGCCCCAGCTTTTATCCTTCTTACGGAAGGCCGGCGTTGCTGCGACCCGGTTGGAATAAACTAGAAGCCTGGTGCAACCGGGTGAAAATAAGCAAATCGTAATTGCAACCCATGGATTGGCTTGGCTTTGTTTATTATTTTCGGATTGGGGTTTTTGCAGGAAAGCCCAAGGCAGAGGACGTTCGGAATGTGTGGTCTGTGAATCGCGATTTTTGCGCCGTGCACATTTCGTGCCTCAGTGCTCATCTTGCAGTTTCTTCATGGATTACGTTAGTAACGACAGAGGCGATAGACGCAGTAGAGGCTTCGTGCATCCTCGGAAGTTGAAAGAGTGCTCCTACCTGCGGATCCCGTCGGTCTCTCCGTTCATTCTGCAACAAATCATATTTGCGTGTTGCTTCACAAACAGGGTGTCTTGGATTTATTTTTGAAGCATGAATGGTGCACAGTGTGGCATACTAGAAACCAAGAGCGTATGTAAAAGGGCTGTCTATGGGGATCGTGATTTGGTTTGTGCTGCCATGGAAGAAGAATATTCTCAACGTGTAGGTGGCCTTGGCTTTCGTTTTGAAGGTTGCGGTGTTTATGTAATCACCTTATATGATCGCTTGGCGGATTGTGGAAGGGTGTTTATGTGCTCTTTCTTTTGCACTGCCAGGTACTCCAGATAAAACGGGTCTTTTCGAAGCTGCGAGCAGTTTTCCCAAAACTGCCTTAGCGAAAGGACACTTCTATTTCGCGTTATTCACGAGGTGTGCGCGATCGCGTCGTGTGCAAGAGTGTGTAAAAATATTTAGCATTCACCCGTTCCTACATTTCCTGAATCGCACAGGATATAGGCACTAAGATGGAGCCGAAGTGCTGCCTTTCGCCCGCAATGTATCCCAATATTAACTTCGAAAAAAATATCGAGCAGGTTCGGTACTCGATTTTCTTTTACCGCTTTTCCCAAGTTGCGTCGCCTGTGTGCGCGCATTTTTCACGTTGCCCGCATTCTGCTGAAGCTGCCTGAATTGAACAAACCTCTATCCACTAGTTTGATCCAATGCTTTCTGACCGACCGCGCGCGGTTTGTTACGGCTAATACCCAGTCCTCTTTTTTAAAGTTTTCTTTCAGCTATGTGTTCCACAAAGCACTGTCCCTTACTCTTAACGATCTCCCTTCAGTAACTTCTACCATCTACATTTTAGTTGATGACTGTGTACTTTGCTGCTCTGTAACCAACTCGTTGGACGCTTCAACCTTATATCTATATCTAATTCGTATACAATAGTGATGTGCTATGTGGCCTCCGTCCCTGAGAAGCTTTAGATTGTTTTTATTTCTTCTCACCACTGCCGAAACAACGCATCCTATTACAAAATTAGCACTGGTACTACTTTTTCAAAGCTTTTTTTGTTTAAGTACCTTGGTGTTCACCTCACTAATGGCTTAACATTGTTAACATTGTCTTGCCTTGTAAGCCATGTAACTAATTACTCTAATTGAACTGTTGGATACCTCTATCGTAACCTCCCCTAGGCTGGCTCCTTCTTGTGTAAAATTACTAGATTACAAAACCCTTGTGGGATCACAACTTTAATATGCCAATGATATAGTTGATCCACACTACTGTAACTTTACTGAACCTTATGAGCCTGTTCAAAACCGTGCCACCAGTTTCATTCCCTCGAATACTCCTTCAGCATCTCTGCCATGAAATCTCTGTTACAGTCTCTGTTCTCGTCGCTGTACTTCATGCCCCTGCCTTTATCACAAGCTTTTCATACAAGACCTCATGGCAGTCGTCTCGGCTAACCAGTGTATAGAACACCTCGCACAGGTCATCGTAAATGTGGCGTTTCACCGCGTGCCCGCACAACTACATTTCATGAGTCATTCTTCGCACGCACTGTTCACAACTGGTATCATCCCTCATCAGTGATCTTGTAAGCTTCAATACTGCCATCGAAGAACCTGTCTAATCATAGCCATGTATACCACTCATCATCATCATCATCATCATCAGCCTGACTATACCCACTGCAGCGCGAAGGCCTCTCCCATATTTCTCCACTTAACCCGGTTCGGTGCTAGCTGCATCCACTTGACCCCTGGGAACTTCTTAACCTCATCCGCCCACCTAACTTTCTGCCGCCCCCTGCTACACTTTCCTTGCCTTGGAATCCAGTTTGTTACTCTAAGCGACCATCGGTTATCCTCTCTTCGCACTACATGTCCTGCCCATGCCCATTTCTTCTTCTTAATTTTTTAATTCCTAGCCACTAGCCTGTCGCCATTTATCACTGTGCACAAGCCCTTCTGTAAAGTCTCGCATTAGTACCTCTGAGGTATCAATAAACACATAAATAAAAGCATGGTTGATAAAGATTCCTTACAATATGGGAACTGTGATTATGTTCGGCAGGAATTTATGTAACTGAACCATGTTGAACGGTGTTAAGCTTGAGCTTGGCATAATTGTCTTTCCTGTGATGTTGAACTTAGAAATTAGGATACTGAGTGATAACACTGACATGGTGGCTTGCCTTTTGAACTTAGAATTTGATTGCAGTATTCCTTTCTTTGCATCCATCCTAAATGCAGGGGTAAAAGTGCTGTTTCACTTGCTTCATTCTGCTCCAGCCTGCTTTCCCTGCTCCAAAATTGTTCCAACTCGACTGCATCAATGTGCTGACATTAAATTTAGTGGAGCACGGTTTTGCCGCTCAGTGGGCCATTACTGGTATTGACCGCAAGAACCGCAATCCGAGACAATTAAGTTAAGCGACTATGAGAAGCGCAGCTGGGCAAAGGTCTGTTGTGAGTTCTGTATACAGGGTATGTGGCTGGTGTAGTCAAAACGATGGCAGCACACCGGTAGCAGAGGTGTAATGCATCTCACCCGAGCCTAATACGTATAAAATTTTAATATACTAGAAAAGTATGCAGCATAACGTTTGCTTATAAGCAAATTTGAGGAATTCGTTACGGAAAATGTTCTGTACACTTGATATAGCACCTACTCCCAGCCTTTTTAATCGCCTGTGGTGAGGGAAATGAGATCAGCAAGTGAAGCAGGCACACCAAACTACTACGAGGTAGCGAAGCACTGGAAGTAGTAGACGAATATGTTTACTTAGGTCAGGTAGTAACCGCAGATGTAGATCATGAAAGGGAAATGACTAGAAGAATAAGATTGGGATGGAGTGCATTTGGTAAGTATTCTCAGATTATGACTAGTAGCTTACCGGTATTGCTCAAGAGGAAGGTATACAGCAGTTGCATCTTACACTTACTCACCTATGGAGCTGAAACGTGAAGGCTAACGAAAGGGTTCTATTTAAGTTGAGGACAACGCAGATGACTATAGAACGGAAAATATTAGGTGTAACGTTAAAAAATAGGAAGCGCATAGAGTGAATTAGAGAAATAACGAGTTAATTACATTATAGTGGAAATCAAGAAGACGAAATGGGCATGGGCAGGGCATGTAATGCGTAGAGAGGACAACCGATGTTCGCTTAGGGTAATAAACGATTTCAAGGGAAGCAAATCGTCACAGGGAACAGCAGAAAGTTAGGTGGGCGGATGAGGTTAAAAAGTTCGCAGGAGTAAAGTGGATGCCGCTAGCACAGGTAGGGGAGTATGGGAGAGGCCTTCACCCTGCAGTTGGTATAGTCTGGCCGATGATGATGACTACGAGTCATTGAAAACTTGTCCAGCTGCAACGAACTACACGGTTTGTTTCTAGTGATTCTGCTGTGAATACAAGCAGGTGCTTCACCATCTAGCCTGTCATGCCTACGACAGACAAAAGCACACTTGGAACTCTTATGGAGGTGATGCCGCCTAGGTGCCAGTCACTAAATGTGTTTTCAAAAGTGTTGGAAAGTCATACAGGGCCTAGCGCCAGTGTGTTGAAACTAACATAGCTCAAACAATAATTTGAGCAGCCACAGAAGGCCATAAAGTAATGAATTTTAAGGGGAAAAAGGCTATACTTTAAGTGCCACCTATCTTCCCTGAAGGCGTTACTGGCCAGTATCCAGAAATTTATCAACACAGGCGCAGGATCAGAAAGAATATGCACAAGATAGAAAGCAGAAATGTACTGTTCAGTGATGTGAACTTCGAACTAGTGGCAATACTTGAGCGCATCAAAGTTGTAAAGTCCATCTTTGAATCTCACAAAACAGTATAAATCTCTTAGTTAAACGATCTTCAATTATGAAGTGTAGAAGGCAACATTCCATTTGCTGCTATTTAACCCTTTGACTGGTTTTGCCGTACAGGTGTTGCGGCCTCATGCCGTCCCGCGGCGTTTTTGCAGTACAGGTATTGCGCTAAACGCACAGCGTTTGAAATAGTTCGACACTTGAGGTGATTTTTTTTCGGAATATTCGACAATCAAAGGGTTTAGTGAGGAAGCTAGAATTCTATTATTAAAAGCGAGTCTAGAATCTTGCTTCAAGACATAATGTGATTGCTCCAAAACTCTCGTTCTATTGCTTCAAAGCTGCTCCGAAGTTACTTTATTACTGCTCCCTGAGCTGTTCTAAAATGCTTGAGCCTGCTTCCACCTGTGTAAATATGATTACTTTCTTTCTCTGTACGGCGCTTCAACCAAGAAAAAACTCAGTTATAATTTCTTTTCCGTGTTTTTTTTTGTTTGTGTGACTAAACTATTTAAACTAATATTCTGCCTTGAGGTCTAAACCAACTTAATAATCTCCTTAATAATAAGCGAAGCATATAAGCAGAAGGAGCGATCACTTTCACTTAGACATTAGATGTTGCAGAAAGTCAAGTTCATCATGGTTGACAGCAAAGTCTTATTCATTGTAATACATTTATGGCTGTATCAATACTTGTGCATGTTACTTTTGGAATGAAGTCTTTGAGATTGAGATAGATGTGGTCAGAGGTAAGGAGATGAACACAGCACCGACTTTCAGCTGAGGTTTATTGGAAAACAGGAATTTATGCTCATTTTCGTAACATGTGACTCAACCGAAGTCAAAATGTCATATACACATGTACCAGTTTTCTCTCCTAACAAAGCATTGACCAAAGAAAAGTTGCAATAAACAAGAAATCACTAAAATTCAAAACACAAGTGAAGTAGTATACACCATGAGCAAGCACAGGCCTCACCGCTAAACATTCGATGAAGACAAATTAAAAAGCCAGGTTGAGCTGTATATGGGCTTCCGTTTTTAAAATGTGAAGTATGAGTGAGCAGGATTAAGTCGTGTCGTCAGCCTTAAAAATCACCCGACATAGAACCGAAAACTGCCATACAAGAAAAGATATAACAATATAACTTTTCTTCCCCGACCTGGCGAGCTTGGCTAGTCTTGCACCAGCTGACGGACTGGTTGGCCTTGGTGACCCGTACTCAGGACATTCTCGGTGCCTAATAGTCCGTGTCATTAAAGTTTCTTCCTCCTTCTCCCAGTGCATTTCTTTCTTTACCGTTTCCACCTAAAGCATCTTGTCCCAACTATGTCTCCCATTTGCATTAACCTAGAACACTGCTTTTCCTTTGCACCACTGCGATTCAGTCCCCCATTTATCTTGACTCTCCTCCTTTTAATTAGTGTACCTGGCTGGAGTCCTCCATGTCGAAGTGACAGATGGCCCTGGTTCTACAAGTTGCAAACCTCTTTGGCACTCATTTTTGTAGCGAAATTAAGTTTATTACTACTACTTCTACTAGGTCCTGAAGTACAGTTTAAAGAGTTGAGGAAGGGTCTACAGGGACCAGCATAGCTGGGAGCGAAACTTAAAAAACACAATTAGACCTTAAACACTGGTCGTTTTATTTTTCAATTCATAACTTATATTTTGGGTAGTTACAATGAAGCTCTGAATGGTCGCTTTTGATCGTACTTCTATACCTTAACATTTCTAACAAGGCACGAATGCATTCTAGAAAAGAAAGCAAAAGCCTTCAGGGCTAGGCTTTTTTTGTGCAAGATACTGTGCTTCTAAGTGTTGCAATTAGAAAGTTTTCCCTCAAATTCAAGTTGGTTTTTCATTTCATACAAAGAGGAAGCAGCCACAGTTAAGCAACTACTGTAAGTGTCTTGATGAGCTGGCCCATCAGGTGACGAGGAATGCTTTGCATATACTGATTCACTAAATGAGAAGCATGGGCATATTCAACTCAAATCAAATTAGCTACCTTTTCTTAATCTTCAAAAAGCATTTGATACAGTGACCCTTAAGATTTTAACTGCCAAACTGAACCACTTAATTGTCTTCTGCTGTCCATTTATCGCTATTCTTATGAATTTTTTTCATCAGAATAAACAACCAAATCAAACTGGGGAATACTGCGCTACTTACAGAGACAAGTGAAAGACGACACACGAATGAAGCGCAAACTTACAACTGTTTATTTTTATCGACAAAACACGTACTATCATGAGCAATATGAGCAAGAACACACGAGCGCGTGGCAGATAGGCTCGAAACCCACTTGGGGCGATACGGCCGCTGTGGGAAACAGCGGGAGCCGTTAACTGTTGTCACTCTCGCCTTACTAGCATTACTGCGAAACGGCAGCTGATTGCAAGACACCCTGTCGGAAGTGATGAGCCATTTTTACGTTCTTCGCAGATTTGAACGTTTGCGTGTGACTGGCCATATTATAGGCCATTAAAAAAACGTCGACCAGAAAAAGCTCATTGCAGCATGCTCCCAGAAAGAAAAAGTAAGAAACGAAAAGGTAAACAGCGGTATCTGGCGCAGATACCACGGTTCACAATCTGCGCTTCAAAACCGCCTTATCATCGCTAGCGGCCGGTGCCTCGCAATCAGCTGCCGTTTCGCAGTAATGCTAGTAAGGCGGGAGTGACAACAGTTAACGGAACCGCAGCGCCCTTTTGTTTCCCACAGCGGCCGCACCATATCGCCCCAAGTGGGTTTCGAGGCTATCTACCTCGCGCTCGTGTGTTCTTGCTCATATTGCTCATGATAGTGCATATATACATATAGCATTCTCGTCAAATCACAAACACATCATTTATGCGTGTGATCACGCACGTTATCACTTCGACCGCAACTCCGCATTTGCGCAGCTATCATATCTAGCTCCTCTTTTGTGAGAGCCACAGATGATGTAAATTACGAACGCTGCGACGGAGAACAACAACGAGAGAGTAATGACAAGGACAGCGCCTGTCCTTGTCATTACTCTCTCGTTGTTGTTCTCCGTCGCAGCGCTCGTAATTTTCAATCATGTACCAACTAGCTCAACTTTCCGTATTACCACAGATGATGTACTAACACACGTATTTTTTTCTGCTGACTCAATTAAGAAGGCTTCTACGATTTCTCTTTCAATTCTTTCCTTTTGTTTGCCTACAATTTCAGTCCTGTGGAATAATGGTTTCAGCCAGTTTCGCATCGCAAGCAATCTTGCGCAAGATTTCCAAGGTGGCTGATTTTCCCACAGTCATTATGATGTTCCAGGAGCCTCTTATTAACACATCTTCCCGTTTGTCCGATGTATTGTTTTCCGCACGAAATCGGGATCTTGTAAATGATTTCATCCTGACAAGGTATGAACCTTTGTTGATGTGCGATTTCACATTCCTTCCTCTTGCAACGCTTGTCATGCTCATTTACTGCGTTACAGAGGCTTATTAACTTGTTAACCAAATCAAACCTGGTGATAATGTTTCAGTAAAGGGGGCTGTAAAGGGTGGGGTTTATTCTATCTCCCATATTTTTTTCCTTAATTTAATAACGCAAGCCCTAAAATTTAAACTTCCCCGAGTTTGACCTTCTAGAATGAACAAATTATGTCACTAAGTGTTCTGACTGAGCAGTTTCAGTGAATAAGAATCTGTTGGCACCATGCAGGGGGTCATGCCGACGCCCATGTCAGTATCTATATCAGTGTAAACTTTCCCAAAACATAATTCTGTTGCTGTATTTAGAGCAAGAAATTTTGATGCGCGTGCTAAATTGAAACCACTGTGATGATCGAGCGCGTACCTGGCCATAGCGACCTCGATGTTTTCGACCTGGCACTCTTATGAGCCCGCTTCATATATACCTTGCTCTCGAAGCTTGCCGTCCCTCCTGGGCGCTACGAAGGAACAAGTGACAACTTCGGAGCAGTACGCTGCCATCTGCGCTACCTGCTCGGGCAGTTTCGGCCGTACACAGGCGAAACCGAACCTATACAGCGGGTAAGCGCAAATCGCCATGCTAGTCATGCATGCTGATCTTTACGATTCAATACGCGCCACACACCGCCGCGGGTGTCACTCCTTTCATAATGTTCGGGAGCGCCCGGGAGGAGTGGCTAGCGAAGCGATCGTACAACGTACACCCGTACATATATATGCCGCGCGCACTAAATTATTCTCGGCCGAGAGGTTTCGTTTTCTGCCATGTGCGGCCTAAATTCATGTGCTAAAAGCGGAGACGATAATGGTGTTTCCAAAAATTAAAAAACTGATATAGACATTATAATTGCGACCTCAGCTATACAAGCCTATAGCTGTTAGCAAATGAGGCGCTAGTGCGCATGACTAGTTAAAAAGTATTATCAGTTATATACCAGCGCCTGCTTAATTAATTGTTACCGCGTGTTACCTATTGCCTGCTCCACACCACCACAGAAATCGCACCGCATACGCGGGCACAATTAAAAGCCTCCAGCCGAACTAACCCGTGAAACTTCATGTTAATTTTGCAATGCCCGCAGTCCCGGCATAGTTTCTTTTTTCACGAATCGCACCCGCGTAACCAGCAGCGGAGACTGCAACGAATTGCATGCCGCCCGTAAGCGTGCACGTGGTGTCGATCGGCATTGCAGTGAACCGTTGTGATCATTTAAGAGCCAACAGATCCCGTACGTCTTTGTTGGCCAGCGTGCATAAACGAACTGTCTGGCGACTCAGGGTAAGCCATGCTAATTCGACCAGGAGGTGACTTCGTGCCAGGAATCGCATGGTTGCGATTTTATAGGAGGTCGAGATTTAATTGCGATGGCCCAGTGGAAGCTATGTGGAACGGGACTGCATGGCCATGTCACAAAACCGTAGCAGCCGCGGGCAAAACCAAGCACCCGCCAACGGAACAGTGTCTTCTGCAGTGTCCCCCCCCCCCTTCCCCCGCTGTGCTAGTGCAGTTGGCGTACTCAAGTTCTGTGTCCAAGGGTGTGGGTTCAATCCTGTCTGAGGTGACTGCTTTTCGATGGGAGCGAAAACTAACAAGGCGCCCGCGTGTGCTGCGTGGTACGGTAAAAACCTAGCTAGATGGTCGAAATTCTCGAACCTTCCACTATATACGGCGTATCTCATAGACTGATCGAGTTGCTTCGGGACCTCATAAACCAAACCAAACCATCTTTTGCAGTGCAGTTTAATTCGTCCCCCACGTACCCACCTCGCATACACAGCATATGCAACGCGATTCATTCAAACATTAGGCCTCGAGAGCTATTATTCGAACTGAAGTGGAAGCGCGAATTTTCATGTGGCGCTTGATCTCAGTGCATGGTTATGCATATGTTCATTGTGAACATGGAATGTGGAAAAAGAAGTAAATTTTTTACTATATATTTTGTGCGTCCGGATTTACAAGCAATGGTATATCCAGCAGCCAAATGACCGTGTATATCGAACAATTTGTTCAAATTATTCCATGGTCGTCTCTAACAAATCCAATGCGTAAGACATGCATCAGAGTGCATCGCCGAACTTTCTTCCTCTGATGCGCTCTTTATTCGTTTCGCCGGTTACGCGACTGCCATAGGGCTGCGCTGTAAACTAAACTCGATAAAATATTTTAACTAGGTGCTCAATTAGTGGAGCTGGGCTTACCTGCTCAGTGCAATAATCAGCGAAAATTGATGGCCATTAGCAACCAAACTAGAAAGAGGGTTGTATCCGTGCCGTGGAGGGCGCGGCGTCACTGGGAGAATCGACGGCGACGATGCGCCCGCCGACAGCTGCCAGTCGATGACCAGACGCATAGCATGCTTGGTTTGTAAAGGTGAGCACTGCACAAGTGCTGCCGATACTTTATGTCACAGTCGACAAGAAAGAAGTGAAAGCGATTAAGTTGACTAACGTTGCACTCTCTCCAGGCGTTTTAATTGAGCAGGATATAACCCGTCCATGTTTGGTGTCAGTGCTGCCTTTTCATTTTTAGTATCAACCAAGCAGCTCGATTAGACCACTATTAATTGTGCTTGAGTATATATGACAAACACTAAGTGACGACTAGATATATCAAATTTTCTTTATTAAAAATAGTAGTTGGCAGGGCCCTTACCTGCAGGTATACGTAAAGCCTGATAGCATCTGGTTTAGGCACCCTTCCATATATATTTCATGGAAATCAGGTTAAGCCTAGCTGAGTCCACTTAGAAAAGTACCCTCTCGCAAAACGTGGCTTGCCAGTGCGAAAGCACGAAGGTGCTGTATAGAAACTAGCAGATCCTTGCATGATGGAAACTGGCAGCTTGAAATATGAAATCTATTTGTGCCAGGAGGAATTCTATGTAATATTAAGCATTGCAATACTTTGCTTGAAAGCATATGCTTTTTTTTGCTCATTAGTTTCATTCACAGTGCACATGGGGTGTCCACTCAGAGACATCTACTCTATTTTCGTCCCTGACAGAGTACTGCCAATTTTTCACTTTTTTAGCCTAAGAAAATTTCTCACTGCAAAATTGGAAAGTGTGCCAAGGAACTGAAGTAAGGCAACAATGCTATGCTTCAGAATACACAGGCTACTAGAGGCATTAAGCTGAAGGTTGCATCATTAAAATCTTGTCAAACATGAGGACAGTCCGAAACTGTATTGATAAACTACTGAAGTTAATACTGCGTTTATGGTTCCAAAAATGGCTGGGATCACACGTGTATGCTGATGGTACAGTGTAGCAACTTTTGCTGGTATACGTACTTTAATTACTATTTCTCAATTTTTTGGAACGCTGTCATATTGACAATGCTATTTTTTTACGTGTGATTTTATTTACAATTACTGTGCCTAAAGGTTAAAGGTATGGGAAAGGTTATACCAGAAACTGAAATGCACCTAAATTGAGCAAATGCAACAAATATTTCGGGGGCACTTGTGCACCGCTGTTAAGGAAAACATGCCACAGCATTTACGACTCCAGTATCCTCATCCCTGTACATTTAGTTTGCTACTTGTTGACTCACCAATCTTAGTTTGCGCTTTTATCACACATACCAATTTGTAAGTTTACTAATTACCACATGATGTGAATGAACTCGCAACTCACACATCTGACTTGGGATTCTGAAAGGCAACGAGTTTTTCTCATGTCAAAGGAGCTGCTTGGGTAGGCAGCTGGACCATACCATGGTCCCCATATCACACAGACCAATCCATCCGGTCATACCATCTGCTAGTCATCCTTGTCGCTCAAATTGCCTTTTTTGGTAAATATGGCCTTTTAATGCAATCACATTAAATTAGGCGAGGGCTTCAACTATTGTTACATGTCAAGAATTAATGCACACGCTTTTGTTTATGCCCTTTTAGTATGCTGCCTCACCATCCCAGTAGCATAGAGGCACAGCAATAGCGTATTGAGAGGGTATCCAAGGTTAGAATCTCATTGCTACAAGCATTTCACCTCGCTATTGAACACAATTCACTTTGAAGGGCCAAGATTGCAATATTTTAGTAAAGTGATTAGCACTGCCAAATGTTTCAGCATTACATGAGGTGACAGTATGGGTGTAAGTATCCCATAGACAAGGGCATTGCAATTAAGTTGGTGCTCATCTGCAAAATATTGAATTAAACCACTCTTATGCAATTCAAAAAACACCGCCCACTTTGCCTTTCCATCACCAGGCCCTGTCTGCAGTTCCAAGCATCTTCATTGGGCTTACCTCTAAATATTGTCTACGAAACATATCTGTGAACTTTTCTTACTTCACTGGTTTTGCAGATTATTTCCTGTCTCAAAAGGAATAACAGAAATGCATGTGATTCTATGACACATACAGTAAATAGTTACCTTTCTAGGTAGGCTACAAAAGGGAAGTAATGCAGTAGGTAGGCAGTCTAAACATAAATGTGTGTGTCAACATGGTGTTTTGGCACTGGAGTGTTTATTACTCCAATCATGTGCGTTAATAATGAATGAAAAGGCACATAGGTAGGAATACTTTATTTTGACACAGAAGTTATGGCCAACGTGTGTAAGTGAAGTGCAGACTTGTGAGTACACTGTTGAGCCTGTAGCACAGGGAGCAGTCAACTTGGACCAGGGAATGCCATGCTTTGAAAGGTGGGCAGCTGTTGTGATCTCTCGACGAGCATCAGTCACGTGCAGGATCGGCTGTCATGGGGAGAAAAAACAAAAGTATGCAAGCTCAGAACAATAACAAAACACTCAGAGAAATTCAGAGACGTACCAAATTTAAATAAAAAGATAACAGAGGTGCAGACTATGCAGCAGCTCATATATTCTAATAGTGGATTTGCATATGGTCACTACACCCTCAAAAAGAAAGAAGCACAAATGCTGAATTCATCAGTCGTCAAAGGAACCAGACCAAAAGAAAAGTGTGCACCATGTTGCATAGCTCAAGAATGAGAAAAGCCAAAACAGCAAAAAGGTTACCCTAAGTAAGGCCAGTACTAGTGCTCTCTGCATGCATGTGACAATGTATCACTGCAGTGCCCATGCACAGCAGAAATGGACACCGTGGGTGGTAAAGAATTGATATGAAGTTATTAACACTGGCCGCAGACACAGGAAAGACAGGTGATTGGGCTTTGGTATAATGCAAGCGTGCGGGCTTTGGTAGGTTGTGAAGCATATAAATAAACGTTGAGACATCTTGAAAACCATGTGTGCACATTTTCATTTGCTGCTGCATCCAAGAAGTTTCGCTTGCACTGTTCATTAGACGACATGCGTTGCTCTCGGATTGTAGCGTTTGTCGACTACACAGCATGATTCCAGAATCACGACTAATTCAGCTGTGGACTTTTCATTTTCTAAACTTGCGAAATCCTTCCTATGGGCTGTGAAAAAGAATGAGGAACTGTTCCACCCAAATGTAGTCGCTCGCACATGATGGCAGCCACAAGTCATTTTGTGCCAAACAGTAGTTTCCATACAGGTAACAAGAAGTTCTCAAATTATGTGACAGGACCATAGCTATTTACTTTGAGGGTGGTCACAGCAAACAGGCAACAACCACAAGATGGCCAAATCCCTCACTGAACTGCAGCACCACAACAGTTGCTACTATGCCAGCATCATAAAACCGCTGGCTGTCTTTGATATACTGTCCTCATCACAAATACACCAGTTCATGTTGTTAAGGAGGCTGTCCATGAGCATCTTACTTCTCAAAGCAGCTAAAAAATATTGCAAACAGCGACTAACACTTGCCTTTAGGTGCAGTAGCAGCAATACTAACATTCAGCGTGTTAATGGAGTAAAGACACCCTGAAACAGATGACAAAAATTCAATTATAAATTATTTAGCGGTTGAAGATAAAAACCAGGTGATGATCTGTACAGAGTAATGTTTTGCATGTCGTTAACAAGCAAAATGCGACCAAAATTAGGTGCATATGCTCCTGTAAGATGAAGTGCTGCACTGGCCTAGCCCAAGCAGTACGAGTACCTCCAGTCAAAACGTTTTCAAGTGCCATCATCCATGAGATCGTTGCCCAATAACAATCGGAATTTTCATAATGCTGCGTTCCTTATCTTCAGCCAGCATTTTTCGCTCTTCCCAATGGATGCGACCCTCCCCAAAACTCCAAACTGAAGACATCAATTCAGTCATGCAGAAGTGTCAATAATGACCTGAACCAAAAACCAACTTGGAGAGGTGGAAGCATGCTCGAGCACTTTGAAGCTATAAAACTGAAGTTTTGAAGCATTCAAATTGTTTTGGAGCACGTTTCTAAAGTCAGATGATTTTATTAGCTGAATATTTTATACCTGACATACCAAAATAGCCTATTTGATTCCTTTTTATTCAAAGATCAATGCATTGCTGAAAATATAAGACTAACAGCCCAAACATGTACAGATATTTAAAATAACACAAATGATCTTAGCAACAATTTGGAACAAACCAGCAGAAAATGCAATGCTTGTTTCCATACTTGGTGCCCGAACGATAAGTTTGACTAAAAACATGACTATTTTAGCCTGAGAAATGTGGACTATACCACTATGATGTGCTCAAGCACCACTGCACTAGTTCGGAGTTCACATCAATAAGCAGCACATTTCCACTTCCTATCTTGTCCATACAATGTTTTTATCCATGCCTGTTCTGATAAAATTTCCAAGGCACTGTCAGTAATGCCTTCAGTGAGGATAGACTGCACTCAAGGGTAGCCCTTTCCCCCTTCAGATGCCCTAGTCCATGGCCTTCTGTCAGTGGCTTCTCATGTTTTCGATTGAGTGGCACCGGAGCTTCCTTAATTTTAACGCGTTAATGATGGGCCCTCCATGCCTGCCCAACACTTGTGACATTTCTAATGATTGACACCTTCATGGTGTCACACCCATAATACTGTATGTTTTTGTCTGACGTATGTTTGACAAGCTTATTATTAACAAAGAGGTTCAATGAAATAGATCTACGACTGCCAGAAACGAGGCTCATGCTGGTGTGGCTTATGGGATTTGACGTCCCAAAGAAACACAGGCTATGAGAGGCTCATGCTCTTCTGTTTAGCAGAAAATGAAAAATATATAAATGCCCTGTTACGACACAGGTATGCAAACCAACAGAATGATATTGAGGAAAGCATATAATTAACTAATAAAAAAAATCTGCATTGGTGATGAACGGTAATTAGCAGTGTATCTACTGTCAAATGAAAAATAACTCCCCCCCCCCCATTGCAAACTAGAAAAACAAAAACAAGAAACATGCCACCGTTGAGGTTCGAGACCTGCACATTATGCATCCCATGCTTTACAAACTAGCTACAATGATGGCTGTGCAATCTTTTACTTTCAAGCTATTTATGTTGCATGTATCCCAACATAGACAGTGTTCACCAGTGCTCAACTAAACCGCAGCAGCAGACGTGGGAATGCCCTGTAAATACAGCAACAAGGTTAACGGCTGGGCGAGTTGGTAATCATACATTTTAAGGCAGCCAAAAGACTAGACACAGAGAAGCCAGCCTCATCTCGTTCGCTTCTATTCTTTGTCTCGTTTGTTGGCTGGTTTAAAATGAAATACAGCAAGTGCCAAGTAGAACATGATGTGGAGTGTGGTGTCTGAAGGGTTGTCTATGAACGAGCCGCGCCGGCGCGGCGCGCCACTGCTTGTAGTGTGCCCAGCCTCCAACAAGCAGTGAGACTCACGGATTCGAGCAGTACGGCCAGTGCGACTCTTTCGTCTTCCCACGACAACTCTAAACTGTTAGAATTGCGCTGAAAAAGAATGTATTAGTTTAGGCCGTTTACAGTCTCCAAACACACCACGAAATATGTCAGCTGTATTGCATTTCGCTTCTGCTTAAGGGGGGACATGGCTTTAAAAATTATTTTCCAATTTTTGACCAAGTTTGATAAAAACTGGCATTATGATTCAGTTTCTTGCACTGATTTCAAACATGTAACCATTTTTCCAGCTGGCCAATTAGTTCAAGAGATAATGAAATTAATTGTTCATAATTTGCAGAAACAATGAAAAAATAACAGCACTACAAAAAATTCACACGGACACTTTGCTAGGTACTAGAAAGCGTAATGAATACAATGTTAGGAGCATTTTTTTTTTATTTAACAAATATTAGCGATGTTAGAGCAGTTCAAAGTCTTCAATTTTGCTCTAAATAAGACTGGAAGGCAATCACATTTGGAACAGTGAACTGCTATAACATCGCTAATATTTGTTATACAAAAGTGAGCCTATATATATATATAAACATTATATTCGTCATGCTTTCTAGTACCTAGCAAAGTATTCATGTGAATTTTTTATAGTGCAGTTATTTTTTCATGAACTATTTCATTTATCTTTTGAACTAATTGGCCAATTGGAAACATAATTACATATTTGAAATCAGGGCAAGAAACTAAATCAGAATACCAGGTTTTGTCAAATTTGTTGAAAAACGTAGGAAAGATAGCTTTAAGAGCCATGTCCCCCTTAAAAGCAACCAGTTTGGCCATGATTTCAATTCATGAAATCGCATTCAATTAGAAAGAAAAAACAAAAAATTATGTCATCGGACTTCTTGCGAGGATGCTTTAATATTTAGACACCGCGTGAAACAAAATATAACTGATTAAAATCTCGAGGAAACGCAAAGTAGCCAATAGCGTCCGCATGTAGCCTTCACGCCATGCCAAAACTGCCGTTCGTCAAGCGCAGGTACCACCTCCGTCAAAGAAAGAGAAAGCCAATATTCTTCTCGATTTAATGTATCTGTGAACTGGAGGCGACGGCGGTAGAAGAGAGACAAGAAGCTCAGGCGGCGTGCCCGCCCTGCGGTGTGCGAGAAGTGCCGTTATATCATAGCTCACAACAGCACCGCCGCCTGGGCCGGCACATGATCTGGCTGCAATGCTCTTCGCTGATTCTGCATGTAGAAGGTCCCCCCGCCCTCAATTTCCCCTGTCGAGAAAGATGGCGCTGCTGCGGCAGCAAGACTGTATCTGTGACTGAGATGTCATGAGTGTTGAACACCAACCTTGAAAAAGATCGCCCCTCATCAAACGTTCGAATGTTGGCCCTTCCTAGTGGTTTGTATGAGGTTACCAGTTCCTAGCCTCCAGTGGTATATAAAACTGACCATGTGTGGAAGCGCCTTACCGCAGACCAGACTGTCTGTGCTCGCTGATAGTAGCTGAAACAGCCTCATCTGGCGCTGCTCTAATTTATTAGGCGAACTCCACGCTGCATCACACCAGCGTAACCCGCACATGGCATTTTACGCTTTAAAGCCTGCAAAAGCGGTGTCTGACTGCTGCTCTTTAGTCACCGAGGGGAGTAATTTCATATATTCGTTTGTATCGTTCAATGTGGCCGGCACGCGCCTAATTGTTTACGACACTGATTGACTCGATTTAAAAATTGCTCATTCAAGATTTATCTCATTTCATCGTCAAGGAGGTTTCTAAACTCTATCAAGCCTTTGCGGCTATTTCAGTTATGAGACGTTCGAATCAACAGATTAAAATGAAAACCATACCCCCACTTGGTTTTGAATTTTCTCACGTGGAGAAAAAAAAAGTGTACATGACGCCAAAAAAACAACAAAAGGGCTATGTCTCTGGAGAAATGGTCCCAAACCGGCTCAAAGTGTGAGGACGCCGTAGCAGAGGCGGCAACCTGGGATTCTTCAATCTAACTGCAATCATTAAGTATATGCCTGCCATGCTTTCAGCTTCGACCAAAATGCTGTCTCCCAATTAAGATCAGACTAGGGTATCCCAACTCAGTACTCGAGAGCTTTAATGACTAAGCCACCGCGGTGCTATAATAAGTAAATAAATAAGCTAAGAAGACTAAACTTCTTTCTCGGAGCGTACCATGGTTATTTCATCCATTTCGCTGCAGCGACGCCGCGAATGTGTATTTTACTCTGACAAAGTGACTATAAAGGACATCGGCCCTCTGTGTACAAGCCCGAATCCGGCTCAGACCTGTACGTTTAAGCCCACCCAGAGTCAAGCAAAAAAGTTCATGTGTCGGCCCAGACGGCCCGTGGGTTGAGCCGCACCCTGCTTTTGGGCCTGTCCATGCCCACGCAGTGTCGTGTGAAGCGCGTGCTACCTTCACCTGACGCTTCTACATAAGGTTTGACGATCTTCTATTTTTTCGGTTCCTGAGGATGCCTTTCAGTGGGTTCACTTTCTACTTTTCGATGTCTGAAAGGTAGGCAAGGCAGGCAGAGAATATTGTGGGGACCGCTTCCTTTGCTAGCAACGCGCAACGCTTTGCAGCACGTGCCCATTTAACTCTGTCATCCATGTTTTGGACACAAACCTGGGCTCCAAGTGCCCCTCACAAGCAGTGACTGTATAGCTCGGTCCTTTTTTGGTATGCCGGCCACCATAGCTGAAGTCGTTCGACATCTTTTCGCACCGAAAGAAGCTGACATTTTTCATTGCAGAATACGTAGCCTGTATTGCAGCGGTGAACAATGCACTTTTTTCCACATTACATTACATTACAACTTAGAATATACCATGGTCGAAGAAAGGCGTGGAGTGGGAGTGTCAGCGAGAAAAACAAAATGCGCGCCGATGCAAGTTGAGAACTGACTGGCAATCCTTGCGGCATCCAGCGAACCCGCGGCCACCAACAGTCAACGCAGTCTCTCGGCAGACTACGGAAATCAGAGCATCGGTATCGCCACTTACTGTTCGGTGCGGAGCGGCCCGTTCACACACTTCCAACACCATGATGCGGAGGTTGTGGGTCCGGGCCGACCAGTGGCATATGGTAGCTTTTTGCTAAACAATTACCTTTCATACAAACTTATTATGAATTATCCATTGATACCCACGCCATTATGGGCATAGAGCCGGGGGTCTCAAACTCATATTGCTACGGGGGCTGCATTGAGAAAGCTTTTTCTCTCATGACCCACGAGCCAGAAATTAACAAAACAACAGGAAACAAAGTACAATCAATAACAATAAAATGAACAAAAATAAGCAAAACTTCGTTTTGTCAGATTAAGCCCTCCTATTATTGCCAAAGAAAAGCAATGTGTGGTCCTTTCCACTTCAATGCCGGACAAAAGCAGCTTCAGGATCGCTCGGAGAGATAAAAGGATAAGGAAAAGGATAATCTCTGATGAGCGGAAAGAAAGTGTTCGACGTTGGCGAGAAGATAGTGGATGGAGTGGAGGGGCTGCATTCCCCATTCTCAGCAAGGGAAACTAGAATGCTTCTTAGCTCGTGAAGTGAAGAGGATATACTTTAGGCAGGCATTGCCTCTGCTACGAAATGGGCACCACCGTAGGCAGTGTACACCTGGCCAATGTTTTAACAGTACCACGCGACCGTCGAGTGCCCGGCGCTCCTGCGCCGGAAGATGCAGGAGTGCGAGGGCGTGCTCACAATTCTTGCTGCTGCAGTGAACCTCGTTTGCTACGCTGCTTTGATCAATGTGAAGCAACCCTGCCACAATTGGCTGGCAGGCATGCCGGTGCCCGGAGAAGCTGTCATTGTTTGTTTTTAGCCGCAATAGTATCTGCATATCATGCGAATATCTTCAAAGTACACACATTTCCGATAAAAAGTCCAACATTCCCCATAACTCTTGCCATCGATACTTTTGAAATATTGTTGTATCGGTACTTTCATTGCTAAAAAAAAAACAACTGAGACAGTATCTGCAAATAGAACCAGGGACAAGTGTAATATTTGGAACGTTACAAGTTTGCACAGATTGAAGCCACAAGCACATAGCAGAGCGTTCCCAGAACTCCGATATTAAACTTAATTCAAGGGGTTGCTGCCAACGGAGCAGAACAGCCAAGCAGACAACACTCGCTGAAGCAGCATGATTACATCTCCCTGCTTGTTCCCTCTCCTGATTTCCACTTTGCTTCTGCTCGGACAGTCGGCGTTCAAGCGATACTCTTAAAGAATTGGCAGGGTGTATATTCTGTGCTGCTTTTCTTGCAAGCCATTGATGCCAATCTTGCAGACCTCATTTTATCTTTCACAGTGGTTTCCAAAGCTATAGACCATTTACAGAGAGTAGTTGCACTCTCCCTAACAGGTGGCGCCACTAGGACGGCCGTCATTGCTGGCCTTCGGAATTCATCGGCGCGCATCTTGTGTAAGAATGCCGGCTGACTTTTAAACACCGCTACTTTGATGCAGGTGTCATCTGTATTGTCGAAGTATTCTGCGAGGAAGTAGAGCTAATGACCCTGTTGTTCATTAGCGGAAGAACAGACGATGCTTTCTACATAAGGTGAACATCGTTTTTCTTCGAGGTGTATCACGAGTTCATGTTCCTTTCTGGGACACGAAAGCGCGTGTGAATGGTACAGAAAGGCTATATCTCACGCACCAGCTCATTTTAGCACTGACAGTAGCTATGGAATGCGAGAACGACCCTGACGTTTTGTGAAAAGTTGTATATTGCGCCTAAATTTGCACTGCTGCCGCTTTATTTTCGCAGGGCGTTAAGAAGTACCTTGACGTGGCTATTAATGCATAGGCATTTATAAGAATTGATTGTGCACAGAAGGAAAGTCAATGTGGGCATGACAGTGAATCTGCTTGCTTTAATTAGGTACTGTTCCTGAGAATATGCGGGATCGAATACTGGCCTCGGCGACTGCTGTTCGATGGAGGCAAAAATCCAGGCGCCCGTCTGTTGTGCGATATCAGTGCATGTTAAATAACTCCAGGGGATGGGAATTTCCACATCCTCCACTCATAGCCCGAGTCGCTTTGGGATGTTAAAACCCACAAACCAAACCAAACTTTCATTAGACAAGCCCTGCCGCAATACATGTAATAACTGCTGCTTTTATAAAACTAATGTGCGGGCCAATCATGAAATTTACCATGATAAGATTTTTTATATCCCCGTTTGCTTGGGCTGCCTAGTGTGGATTCTGAATTTCAGCGCAGTGTCCAGTCACTTTCGCCCGAGCGCAGGTGAACGCTGCTGAGCGCCTCATGCGGCCTTGAGGCAGCATAATAGTCTTTTGAAGCCAGGACGTTTACAGGAGGTAAACGTATACCTTATGAATTGTCAGGGATTACACGCGCGTCCATATTAAGCAGTAAATATTGTGCACAATGTTAAATGGTGAACATTCATAATGCGTCATCAGCCAGCACAGTCTGAACAGGCGTTTGCCCTTTGAGCAAGAAAATTAGAAACAAAAAAAGTTTGAGGGGGTAATCAGTCTGTAATCTATTCATTTTTACAGAAAATGTTTTTCACAAAGAGCGCTAGAGAGGGAATTGATAAAAAAACAAAACAAAAAACAATGAGTCGACGGCTGACGGGTTTGTCGAAACGTTCTAGCCAATGCAGACAGTTAGGAGGTCGTAACAAATGAACTACGTGGTTAAATTAAACATTTTTAGCACCTACACATGCTATGGGCATTCACATGAAGTTTTTTTGGTGTTTACAAGCTCGTTGTCCCCAGCGATAGCGGGTACGCCGCACCGTGCGGCCGAGTACCAGCGCGCCGAAAGCCGTCAAACCAGAAGGCCCGAAGGCCAGCGATGGGGGAAGCGTCACATCATCAAATATGGCAGCGCCCATGCGCTCGCGCTGTAAAGGGTGTATAAAGTTCTTGCAGCAACTTTGTCACACGCACAAAAGAGCAACGCAACCAATCTTTGCAGGAATATCATTAGTTAAAGAAGGCAGCTTTGCCAGTTTTTCACAGCGAATTGAGAAGACAATATAGCGTGGTTTGATCTTCCATCTTGCGCAAACATTTGTTTGTTTTTGGAGCTAGTCTGGTTTTCTTAGTCTGAATCAACTGTTATATTGCACATTGTTTACAATGCATTAATTGCAACTGAGAAAGAAAGGCTGCAAACTAAAAGCTGGACACTGCAGCTGCAGGAATGCTTGCTTGTTTGATTCATTCATGCACTCTATGCGAACTGGTGACCTGTGCCCAAGCATGTTCCCCATGTAAAACAAATGACCAGTCGCGGTGGCAAAGCAATTGTTTTGAAATTAAGTACAGGGCTCACCTTGTGGCGTTAGAGCATATGCTGCCTCCGCCTTTCATAGTCCCATTTGTTCAGACTCAGCAACCAGCAAGCACATGTTAGACTCCACAACAAATACCAGGAAGGTCCCTGCGTACCAAATATTAGACGTCAGCTTATAAGCGATCTTCACACACACAAAACAAATTGAATTTAAGACAAATACATGTTGATGCACTTTAAGCACAAGGCGAAATCGCTTCATCATCATCATCAGCAGCAGCCTGATTATACCCACTGCAGGGCGAAGGCCTCTCCCATATTTCTCCACTTAACCTGGTTCTGTGCTAGCTGCATCCACTTGACCCCTGCGAACTTCCTAATCTCATCCGCCCACCTAACTTTCTGCCGCCCCCTGCTACGCTTTCCTTCCCTTGAATCCAGGAACCGGATTTTTTTTAAACCGGATAAAACGTCATGGGTCGCCGCAAGCATTTTGCTCCCGAAATCGCTTACCTCACCGTAATTAGAAAGCGGCCCTGCATACATTTGACAGTGCGTAGTCATAAAATGAGGTATGAAATCATTACACCGCGTCATAGCAACGAGGGCCACACAAAATGATAGTACTTCACACAAATGATTAGTACGTCGTGGTGCATCGAAACAAAAGCTTCCCACACAGGCCTGTGTGATCCTCGCCTTTCCTGCTTCTACGCGTTGTTTTGTCATGTCCTAGTGTCCTCTAAAGTCCCTACTTCAGCTCAGAGGCGTTACAATCATTAACTATTCATCCAGACCGCTGCGGAAAGCTTACCAAAGTTTCCCGCCCTTTTCAAGCGCACGCAAGACTGATAGTCAGGCGGGCTTTACATGACTGAGATTTTCGTGCGGATGGCCTAATAAACGGTATTTCCCCGAATGTTCCTTAGTGTCGAACTGCATTGAGCTTTCGATTGAAACTTTGGATAATACACCTTTGGGGCGTTCGGGCCCACTGCCGGCCAAGTAGGCTCAATGGTGAACAGAACATTAGGGCGCACGGAAGTTGAAAACTAAATGTAGAACTCCAGACAGCGGGCAATGACTCAATACATGCATACTGAAGTATCTTAAGAATATAAAAAATTGCTTACGTACCGTACAACACGAGAGCACACGGTGGACACAGCGACACAGCTCTCACGGCTCCCACCATGAAGGATGACGACCAGCCATTTTGCTACTAAAAGCAACACAAAACCCACAAAACAATAGCTGGATGTGACGTTTTTTTTTTTTTTTAAACCGGATAAAACGTCATGGGTTGCCGCAAGCATTTTGCTCCTGGAACCCGGTTGCAGGAAGCATTTCGCTGCTGCAACCGGGTCGCAGCAGACGGCGCCCTTAGGAAAACCTCCTCCAATCTCGTTAAGTTACTTTGTGTATTTTGGGAGAATGTAGAAGCGTCCTACCGAGGCATTTTGGGGTGACAGCGCCTTACTGACTCGTAGTGGTAACGCACCTTCATCGGTTAATGTACTGAGATTTCTTATTATGATGCTTTTGTGTTCAGCGGTGGCGTCTGATGATAGTTTGTTATAGAATTTTGGGTTGTTGAGTTGGCGGTGGCCCTCCTGAATGTAATCATCTGAATGAAATCTCATTTTATCGAGATTTGCACGCCAACTGTCCAATGACCCGTATACGAATCTTGTATAACAAAACGTTTATTGACACGGACATATTTGCTTTATTGTTGTTTTCATGCCTGGGTTTAAATGTTTTTAAGTGGTCATTCTGATGTATCTAACCTAGTGTGCGCTCCTTTAGGCCACTTGGCTGTTGAGGCACACTCAAATAAACACTATCTATCTATCTATCTATCTATCTATCTATCTATCTATCTATCTATCTATCTATCTATCTATCTATCTATCTATCTATCTATCTATCTATCTATCTATCTATCTATCTATCTATCTATCTATCTATCTATCTATCTATCTATCTATCTATCTATCTATCTATCTATCTATCTATCTATCTATCTGTCTGTCTGTCTGTCTGTCTGTCTGTCTGTCTGTCTGTCTGTCTGTCTGTCTGTCTGTCTGTCTGTCTGTCTGTCTGTCTGTCCGTCCGTCCGTCCGTCCGTCCGTCCGTCCGTCCGTCCGTCCGTCCGTCCGTCCGTCCGTCCGTCCGTCCGTCCGTCCGCCCGCCCGCCCGCCCGCCCGCCCGTCCGTCCGTCCGTCCGTCCGTCCGTCTGTCTGTCTGTCTGTCTGTCTGTCTGTCTGTCTGTCTGTCTGTCTGTCTGTCTGTGTCTGAAATAACGATATCACCCCCTTTGTGTGCGGGTTGGATAACCGTGTCTGTTTGCCCAGCGAGTCTAAGGGCTTAAGCTCTTTTTTCGTGAGGTTAGGTGGGCCAGATTTCCATGTCTGAAAGGCTTGGATGATATCCTTCATTACTGCTTTTATGTATAGGTCTAGATATTTATCCCTACCAGTTTTGGGTGTCCACTGTTCCTGAGGCAGAAAGTTAGGTGGGCGGATGAGATTAAGTTCGCAGGGGTCAAGTGGATGCAACTAGCACAGAACCGGGTTAAGTGGAGAAATATGGGAGAGGCCTTCGCCCTGCAGTGGGTATGATCAGGCTAATGATGTTGATGATGATGATGATGTTCCTGAGGTTGGGGGTACCTAGCATTATTTGGGTTTTGTTTGTCGAAGAAATATTCCCGTATCCTACGATTTCGGGAGAAGTCCAGATCTTTGAGTAATTGGTATTGATTGTACATGCCTTTACTTTGGAAGAATTTTAAGCCGCGTGAAAAGAGGCACTTGAGTTGAGAGCTTGACAGGTTAAATATATTTTTCAGAACGGGTGTATCTTCGATTGTTTGGTCTAATCTGGTTTGATGCTGATTTGTGGTCTCATTGTTGTCGAGTGGGGGTGTGGGGCTCGCTGGTTGTGATGGCGTTGTGTGTTTTATATCTGTCTCAACAACAATATTATCACGGGCGATTTTTTTAAGTTTTTTAACACAAATTTGTTCAGTTTTCTTCAACTGAAAGACCTCAAGCTCACTTGTCTCGCATGTTGAGAGTATCATGTGACGCACCCACCTCGCCTCAAGCTCTAGTAACGTCAACGTCTGTTCGAAGTGCTCAATTGTTATTTTCAAAAGGTTTAAGGATGAATTAGTAGTTATTTGCTCCATGCTTCTCTATGTAATTCCGAAAGATTACTCATCGATGGGGCTAGTGATACAAAATGTCCTTTCGGTACAGATTCTGTTTTAGATATATTTGTAGAGCTTTTACGTGGAGCTTATGTCTGATTCGTTTATCGATAATTTTTCGTAATTTTAGAAAACGCCTAGAGCGAATGACACGAGCCGAAGAGGAACTGGTGGGAGCGTGAGCTTGGTCGGCCGGTCAGTATTGTTTCAATTTTAGCCGTTGGGCTGAGCCACAGCGTCGTCTGAGGTCATATTTTTTGGGCATGGTGACTTTATCCCCAATGTCCTTTATGGTGGCTGGAGCTTGCTGGGATCCAAGTGTTGCAGCTGAGACTGGACCCATCCCTGATCGGGGCCTCGTCGGCGTTGACACCGGTGACGTATCGCCTTGGACAGCGGGCGTCGTTAGTTGGGACGGGCGGTTTGATAATGGGCAGGCATTGTTCTCCGGTGTGGGATCTCCTCTTGTTGCTCTGGATGGTTTGGCAGCGGCTGAACGCACAGTGGACTGCATGGATCTTGGAGTTGGCAGTAGAGCTTGGCAAGGTGCTGTAGCTGTCTTCGTGAGTATGGTGTCTTCTGAACCTCTTGGTGGTAGGTTCTGCGAGGTACGACGGCATTTCAACCCAGATGTCTGTCCTTGATTGACCAGGTGCTCTGTTTCATCAATAGTCGGAAAATTTGGTGCTGCAGGTGGACTGGCATCTTCATTGTTTTCATATGTGACTTCAAAACAGCTGGCATCTATTCGGGTGCTGCGTTCCAGGGTGGGCTGGTGGGTCTTATCTGACGTTTGGAGGTGATCTTGCCATGGGGCCATGCAGTGCCGTCGAGCACTGAGAAGGAGGTTGAAGATATTCTAGGCGAGCACCGAAACGCCTGCAAAACTTGAGTGCACTCCATCAGCAGCCAGGACCTTGGTCGCGGCAAAGGCCTCCAGTAATGATAGAAGTCGTAAAACGTTTTCGCTTTGAGAGCACAATTCAATCAGTCCATTGTTGAATTTCATGGCGCGTTGATTAAGTTTATCTACTATTCCCCAATTCCCGAAACCTAGTCGGCGTTTAGAGGCCCGCAGTAGCACCAAATTGCCATATACTGCCTCCATTTCAGGCCGTGCGGTGCGAATGAGCTTCAGCGCTTCCGCGTAGCGAGTAAGGGCACTATCAATACTTGTACGGTAGAGGTAGTTGGTGCCCAAACGATCGGTCCCCCGATCGAAATTCGAGTCCAATTAAAATGTTTTTTTAAATGTAGCGTTATATATATATATATATATATATATATATATATATATATATATATATATATATATATATATATATATATATATATATATATATATATATATATATATATATATATGTAATTTTAAATAACTTTCATGGTTGTGGACTGTCCTTCTTCAGAGTAGAATTGATTCAATTCTACCCTGAAGGACGGTTCACCAACCGAAACTTTTGGTGGAGTCAAATAGACAATCTGGAAAGTTGTGTGACATCCTGTTTGAAATTCCGTGGCCCATTAGTCACAAGCAAACCATATCTCTCTCTCTCTCTCTCTATATATATATATATATATATATATATATATATATATATATATATACACATATATATATATATATATATATATATATATATATATATATATATATATATATTGTAGGGGTGTGTTTATTTAATCGACTCAGATGGATCCAGCTGCTCGGGAGGCGTAGCGAATCACACAGACAACGACCAACTTCTTCGTTCTTGAGAGCGACAGCACGCGACGCATGTCAGTGGCTATAACGATGAAGATTACCACAGTAAAAAATATATTGTACTGTGGTAATCACAGTACAAATATATTGTACTGTGGTTTTTACAAAAACTACTGCTTCTAAAAGAAAACCGCTTCTGCACCGTTTAGCTGAAGTATCAATCTTGGCCCTGACAACTATTTGTTTCAGTTGAAATGAGTAGTTAATTAGAATTGGTGCCCTGAATAAGTGCGAAAATGGGAAAATTGCGCGTTAATAGCTCTTAATGAAATTCAGCTCAAACAAATTCAGCTAGATTGTAAATAGTGATCATTTTGTTAAATATTGAAAGTTTTACTGAGCTACATCGCGTATTGTTTTACTTTTCATTGTTCAAAGTTGGTCGGGACCTAGAAACAGCGCTTTCTTTTGACTGACCTCTTGCACTAAATAATCGACGTATAGACAACACATTATGCACACCATTTATGAAGAAAATTATCTTGGCCCTGCCGGTGTTTTTAAATTTCGCTATGACAAATAGAACAGTAATACTTGCGCCGTTTTTTGTGTACCTATATATCCGTAAAATACAACTAGCGCGAAAGACCACTGCTATATTTCAAGCTATTTTCTCAAAACCTGAAGTCACTTGGCTTGCCCTAATATTATCAGTAACATGTAGTTACGAACGATAAACGGTGCGTAATAACTCAATAACGGCTCTTTTATTGGTCGGAGGGGGTTTTACGTTTGATTCTCGCGGCGTGTTGACTCAACAATGGCGTTCCGGCGGTTAACGAGGGTGGCGCTGTGGAACATATTGAAGATTTACGGGTACGCCGCAATAAATATGGTTGTTTACTAAAACATGTGCGTCACTTCCGCGTCCGCACGAAGTATCGACTTCTCGAAAGTCTTTTCGTCTTTTCGGTTGTTCTCTTCGGCTGTTCACCACAGAGACCGCTGTTAGCAGGCTAAATTGGCTGCGTGTGCGTTTGTTTTTCGTGTGCAGCGCCGGCTTTCACCATTGTTTATTGCCATTTTTTCGTATAAGAGTCTCTAATGGGCAATCAGCGGACACGTCTTCAGCGCAAAAGGATACCGTCGGCGAGGAGAAAACGTCGTGATGACATAACAGAGGTCCACTCCAAAAGCAGGTAAGCCATGCGGACTGAAAATTTATTTTTCGTATGTGTAATGAATGAAATACAACTGCTCCTGTGTCGCTTGCGTGAGCTATCTCGTACCATGTTATCGTGTGGTGTTTTCATGCATGGGTCTGCAAGATTACGAGTGTCACGGCATTTTGAACATTTCGCGATGCAAGGGGAGAAATTTGCTGCATAAATATTTTTTTCGTACCTGGAGACCGGTAGAAGCGTCACTTGAACGTGAGGGGCTCGTGCTTTGAAATAAGTTAGCAGCTTTAGCACTGAAGACAATCGAGGGGATATGTTGCGTATATGATAACTGTCGACATGAGCATTCGCAGTTAGCGGCTGGAATCAACATGTGACGTTTTTTTTCTCACTCTAATCTGAACTGGGTTAGGAACTGTAGGTATATCTAAACAACATTACAGTGAATGGATCTTCTGAAAATTATCAAGGGCGATAAAATCGCCAGCTACTGTGTTGCGCAAAATATTTCTCGTTTGCATTTTGTATTTCTCCTGACCCTCCTTTTATAATTAGAGAATTGCAAATCCCTTCTCCATTACAGTTGCATATGGCATACACTCGGGCTACGCTGAAGCGGCAGTTTTCACCATGAGTGATAGACACATTTCAGTATAAGCGGTGCTTGGCAGCTTTATAATGTGCAGATTATCATGAAGTAGGGCCGAAGCATGATGAAAAATCGTACAATCGTATTGCGAACCACCGCTACTGCACGTGCTACCTGTACCGGCTAAAAACTCCAGTTCTTATTTTTGCTCAGCTTGTTTTCTTTTTTTAAATTTTTTTTCATGCACTTAGTACGCGCCTATGGTGCTGATTTCCGATCATTGTTTGCTTGAAGGACAGTGCCTTATACGAAATACCATTTTGCTTATGAACTTCACTCCTGTGTTGCAAAAGAAGTTTTCACATGCACTGCATAATTGCGGCAAGAGAAATGCACGTCAATGCATGCTTCTGTTTCGCATCCACAAGAAGTAAATTTATTCTCTTATTTTGCTGCAAGAATAAGTTGCCTGTGCATATACAATGTCATTTGTTAGAAAGACATCTGAATTAGTGATGAAATACAATTTCGGAATGTCAAAGAAGTCCCACTTCTGCTGACTGCAGTGATTGATAAGGGGCCAGGAGGAGAAAGAGAAATAACTTGATTTGATGTCTAGCAGGATTTAACGCGACCGGGCCTAGGTCTCCCACGTGAGAACATCAAGATCTTGTCTCTTCGCCGCCATGAGGGCCTGAGAGCAAAACATGTGAGGAAACTGATGGGTATCCAAGTGCCCCAGATGATAACTGAGTGTTTTGTGCACTTCCTTTGACACAGTAAGAACTATGCCAACCTTGAATAAGGCAATAAAGCAGGGTGCCTTGACTATCTGTTGTGCATGGTTGCAGAAAAGACGAAGTGTAAGCAGTGTAATGGGATGGGTGACAGGTCAAAGTGAACTGCCTTTTGTCTCGTCACCTTACATGAAACTTGTGTGAATAAAACTTCAATCAGTCAAATAAAATAAATCAAATTAGGTACCCTATATCAAATGACTGAAGCAAACTTCAAACAGGCCACAGTTGGCAGGCATGGTACGAGCAATTATCACCAGGCTGCACTAATGAGTATGTGGAGAGAAACACATGCAGGCATTTATATTTACTGCTGCCGCATGCAGGCATATGAAGAAGCTAGGTCGTCAAGCGCACACTGTTTTCATTGCACAGAGCAGGATTATAAAAATGTTCAAGAATATTAGATATGATTTACTCTATCTTTGCTAAAACGGTAAGTGCAGGAAAGCAAAAAAAAACTATGAGAAACATATAGCCTGCTCTAGTACTTCATGTATTACATTGCACATTGTGCTTGTATTACATGTTTTGCTTGTATTATTGCTATGTAATTCATGTTAGGAGCGCAATAAAAAAGTATGCAAAAAAAAGCATCTGTTCAACATGACAAATTATAAAAACCATCTAATTGAAAACTAGAATGTAGCTACTTTGAAAGATTGTGTACGACAGTATTGCATAAAACAAGGACACATCTGAAACTGCTTTACCACATGTCTTTTTAGTATTTCCAATAGATGGCCAGATGAGCTAATTCTGCAGTCGATAATGCATACTTCTGAACATGAGTAGCCATTTATTGTTTCACTGCTTCATCATGGCGCAACCAAGTTGCTACTATTGTCTGTTAGATATGTCACCGTCCTTTGAGAGGCATTGTCGGTGCACTTTGAAGCTTCGTTTGGCAATGATAAACTTACTGACAAAGAATACGTTCTTGTGAATGTAACCATGTGTGTGCCACTACAGAAACTTAACTGCATATTTCAGGAAAAAAGAAACCCTGCCAGAAAGAAGCAGTGGTGCAGAAATGACCACTCCTCAACATGTGGAACCCAGTGTGGGCCTCACTTATGCTGGAGGACCTGACTTTTGGAATGGCCTGGGACTTGGCAGTGATGAATCTTTCCTTTCCTTTGAATGGGGCACAATTGCAGGGGAGACACCACAGCCTCGGCTATCTCGGGAAGGAGGGTGGTGTCACTGACTCGCTTCATAGCTGCCATACGAAACCTTGACACTCGTAGTTGCCCTAAGTCGAAAGGGGGCTGCTTTGTATTTCAAAAGGAGCGGAAAGTAGGACTGTGGTCTGAGCTGATCTTTCAGTGCAGTAGCTGTAAGGAGGTCAGAAAGGTCCCTACAGACTCTGTTTCAGAACCAACGCCCCTTGGAGACAACCTGCAGCTTGGTGTCAATGATGCTGCTGTCTGGGCATTTATGAGCATAGGGTGTGGCCGTTCTCACATGGAGGAGGTGATGTCAGTTGTGCAAGTCTCAGTCAGGAGCAAAGGAGCATTTTGCGCAGGAAGGACTGCATTGGAAAGGTAGGACGATGCATATTCTTATAAAATCCTTTTCTTGTTTTTCAAACTATAATTTACGCATGTACTTTGCATATCTGCGTTATTTCTAAGCATCGACGTTTGAGGATTGGTTACGTCAAATGAACAAAGCTTCTTGGATATATCTGCATTTATGAAGCATATTTTTGCGTGTTTTACTGCCTGCCCATCTGTTTTGCTAAAGATATCAATATAGTTCAAAATATTAATATAGAAACTGTATGTCTCACTACTACTAATGTATTTGGGGCACAGGCTCGACACCCCAGCTAACCATGCATTCGGGGGAGGAGTAGAAAACGTGCTTCTGGGCTTGTATGTCATGCTAGCAATAGGCTGCGCATTTTTCTGCACTCCATACCTTCTTTTGCCTCATAGCTGTAAGCACACGTGTCCACAGGTATGACTTGCAGCAAGCATGAAATGGAATCTTCGCACATATTTGCACTGTTATCATTGCTTTCCTCACTGTTGTAGCTCGTGATACAACAATGTATAAACGAGAAAGTGGTGAGGAAAGCATTTATCGAAAGTCAGACATGAGCTCTTGCTCATATACAAGCGTGATTGTGTTCTTCTTTGGCAATAGCCTTTGGTGTTGTAGTCTCAATGTAAAACCTGTGCTGAGGCATGGGAAAGCAGTCGTATGTTGTATACGATGCCACAACCTTTCAAGCAGCAGAATCTGTAAAGACACTTCTGCATTTTTTTTTTCAGAGATAACTGAAACTGCTCTTGAGCCGCGAATGATGTATTTGAGAGGCATGTTTGTGCATTCAAACAATAAAAGTGACAATGACGAAGTAGTAGAGTAACCATTAGGCACTGACCCTAGATAGTGGCATCGTAGAAGCAGGCAATAGAGATTGAGTACAGGATTGATACCAGTTCTCTTTGGGTCATTTGCTGCTGCACTCCAGACTTGTAACTGGCTTAGCTGTGTAGCCTATAAAGAAACGTTGTACCCCTCCTCCCACTGGTTAGAAGCCTGAAGCTTAGGTCAACTGCCAATTTCTCTTCTCCTTTGCAGTGGAATGTCAGGCTTTGTACTTAAACAGACCACTTGACAAAATGGGACATAAGTGTTATATTGTCACGTGCTTCGGGGTGTCAGAAAGGAAGAAGAGGCTGGGGAGAGGAAGAATAAACAGACGCGACAGTGGTTTGTGCTGGTGTTCCTTGGGGGACTCGCAGCGCTTTAGACGACTAATAAACACCCCCGTTACGTACTCAGTACGTAACAGTTGTGGTGTAGTTTGCGGTGTAGATCAACACGGATCCCCATTGTCTTCGACGAAGCCGTCGACTCGCTGGTTTGCCACCCCTACCATCTAATTTGGCTCAAGACGGCGATGCTGATCGAACACCTGCGGTGAGCAACTGGCAGCACTACCGCGATCCGCGCACATTTGGTGAAAAATCTGACGAGGACGTCGACGAGTGGCTAACCAACTACGAACAAGGAGCCGGTACAATCATTGGGATGCGACCGTAAAACTAGAGAACATAGTGTTCTTCTTGGAAGGCACTGCCCTAGTTTGGTTTGACAATCAGGAAGACTCACCAGCTGGGATTGTTTCACAGAAGAGATAAAGGAGTGCCTTGGCGACGGATCTGCGAAGAAGAAACGCGCAGAGCAAACGTTGATGCAGCGGGCCCAGGTACCTGGCGAGACTTGCAGCGCATATATCGAGGATATTATGAAATTGTGCAAGATTGTAAACCCTCGAATGTCCGAGGAAGATAAAGTGGGGCACTTGCTCAAAGGTATCGCTTGTGGGGCCCTGCGCCACTTATCTGTAAGGCCCGTAGCGCGCCGCGCATTCGAAGGCCACGCAACTTCCCAGTGCTCCCTGCGCGGTGCCTGTTTCCCTCTCCCCGCTCGCTCGGGGATAACTGGTCCCGCGCTAGGGGGCTATAAAGGAAGGCACGCGCCGCCGTCGCGCTCTCTTCGCTCCTCTCTTCGTTCCAGCTTCGCTCCTGGCGCTTCTCCACGGAAGACGACCCACAGGCTGCAGCCCTCCGGACGACGACCCCGCACCGTCTTGGACGGCCCCCTGTGAGATTAAAGATATTTGTTACACGGCCCGCTGTGTATTTGTCGTGAGCATCCCTCCGGCAGAGGAATCGCCCACACGCTGTAGATGTCTATAATTTTTTATCAGCAAAGACAATTTGAACTCTACAGCTGACTTCATCAGGCACTGCCGCACTTCCGAAACCTTGAAGTTGCGCCCCATCACTCCTAAATTTGGGCGAACTGGCCAACGTCACATCTGTTGCGAGCATTAATGTCAGTGGTCCGGAGTCCATGGCTGATCTGATACGCCGGATCATGCGGGAAGAATTCATCATCAGCCTGACTATACCCACTGCAGGGCGAAGGCCCCTCCCATATTTCTCCACTTAACCCGCTTCTGTGCTAGCTGCATCCACTTGACCCCTGCGAACTTCTTAATCTCATCCACCCACCTAACTTTCTGCCGCCCCCTGCTACGCTTTCCTTCCCTTGGAATCCAGTTTGTTACCCTAAGCGACCATCTGTTATCCTCTCTTCGCACTACGTCCTGCCCATGTCCATTTCTTCTTAATTTCCACTAGAATGTCGGTAACTTGAGTTATTTCTCTGACCCACTCTGCACGCTTCCTATCTCCTAACATTACCCCTATCATTTTTCGTTCCATATCCCTCTGGGTTATCCTCAACTTAAGTAGAACTCTCTTGGTTAGCCTCCACTTTTCAGCCCCATAGGTGAGTACAGGTAAGATGCAAGTGTTGTGTACTTTCCTCTTGAGCGATACCGGTAAGCTGCTAGTCATAACCTGCGAGTGCTTGCCAAATGCGCTCCATCCCAATCTTATTCTTGTTATTTCCTTTTCATGGTCCGGATCTGCCGTTACTACCTGTCCTAAGTAGATATATTTGCCTACTACTTCCAGTACTTCACTACCTAATGTAAACTGCTGTTCTTTCCCGAGGCTGTTGAACATTACCTTAGTCTTCTGCATACTGATTTTCAAGCCTACCTTTCTACTTTTCCTGTCTAGGTCATCAATCATTATTTGCAGTTCATCCCCCGAGTTGCTTAGCAAGGCAATGTCATCAGCCAATCACAGATTACTGACGTATTCTCCATCTACCCGTATCCCTAACTACTCCCATTCCAAGTCTCTTAATACTTCCTCTAAGCAAGCTGTGAATAGTACTGGGGACATTGTGTGTCCTTGCCTAACACCTTTCTTTATGGGACTTTTGTTACTTTCTTTATGGAGAACTATGGCTGCTGTGCAGCCATAGTCAAGAATTACTGCGTGACAAAGATTCTGCGTGCCGGGACGAACACCACTATGACGGTTGCGCGCTGCAAACAGAACCCGCGACCCCATCAACTTCCTGGACTCCGGCTTTAAATGTGTCACGCTTTGGCGAGAGCAGACATCATAACGATTTAAGCACTTCTCTACCACGGATGGGCCGAAGAACCACCTACACACGCCAGGTGGTTCATCAGCAATGCCGTCCCGATTACTACCGGCAACCAGAACGAGTTTCCACCCGCATTTACTCGGACCGGTGGCGCCAGCAACCTGTGTTATAGCTGTGGCATGACCGGACACATCTCCCAGTATTGCCGTCGGCGGTGCCTGCTACCACAAGCTCATCGCCCGCTGCCCAACGTTTCTGATCATTTTGACACCAAATTTTATCCGACACCGACTCTGGATACATACCGCCCGGCACAGATGCGAAACGGATCGCCTGCTTCGAACCGCATCTTGACGCCGCCAACCCAAAGAAAGCGACAATCACAGTCTCCTCGGCGCCGTTCTTCCCCTTCGGGAATTTAGAAGGCGCCGCCGATGGGGGTGAGGTCGCCGGAAAATCAACGTTTCCGATACCTCTGCCTGTGTTTATGTTAAAGAACAAACTCGAAGTATCCATTGACAGCATCCACACCATGGCACTAATTGACACTGGAGCAACAGTCTCTGTTATGAGTTTCGCATTCAAGAATCGATTAGCACATAAAGTGATGTTTAGCGTGAATCAAGCTGTGGTATTTCGTGGTGTTGGCGGTGAATCATTGGAGCCTTTGGTGTGTGCTATATGCGAAAGTTGTGATTGGTGGCCAAGCGTTTCGAACCGAATTCAATGTGTTGCCTCGTTCCACGCATGAATTTTAGGTATAGACTTTTTCCAACAGTGTGGTGCAACGTTAGACTGCCGTAGGGGACAGATCTCGCTTAATGCTGCGTTGATGTCGGCTCTTGTAGAAACCTTGTTGCTCGATTTAGGAACATTTTCTGTGTATGAAGATAAAGTTGTACCTGCGATGTCCGGAGAATTCATTAAGTTATTTCATCTACAAATTTATGCGAGGATTTCGACGCCGTAGTGGAACCTACTACACTGGCCTGTGCAAAGAAGAGTGTCTTGGTTCCTCGTTGCATAGTTTCAGTCGCCAGAGGCCACATCTTGCTGTGGACTGTAAGCTATTCAGACGAGCCAGCTGTGTTGCCTCGTGGCGTGAGGCTCGCTCATTACGAGGAGGGTGTGTCGCATTACGTGGCGGCACTCAGTAACCATGCTCCTGAAGAGAAAACATCCCATTTTGTAGTCTCGAATCCAGGCAATGATAAACACATCTTTGGGAGCACAGAAGCGCCGAATTTTGACTGACCTAAACCTGCTTTCCAAGCATGTTTAGGTTTTCGTCTTCGCCAGAGATCATCAGCCACCGATTCCAAATTATCGCATCCATCATTCGATTGATACTGGAATCTCTCGCCCGATCAGACAGAAGCCCTATCCTGTGTCTCCGACCGAACGTCAGCTTATTGACGAACAAGTTCATGACATTCTTCAACGTGGCGTTATCCAGGAATCTTCAAGACCTTGGGCGGCTCCAGTTATTCTCGTTACAAAGAAAGACAACACATGGCGTTTCTGTGTGGACTATCGTCGCCTTAACGCCGTCCCCAAAAAAGATGTATATCCGCTTCCACGTATTGACGATGCAATCGACTGTCTTCATTCGGCGTCATACTTCTCTCGGTAGACTTTAGATAGGAGTACTGGCAGATACCGATGAACCGAAGCGACAAAGAAAAGACGGCATTTGTGACACCCGATGGTCTCTATGAGTTCAACGAAATGCCCTTTGGATTGTGCAATGCGCCTGCCATGTTCGAACTATTCACGGACACCATTCTACGCGGACTCAAGCGGAAAATTTGTTTGTGCTATTTGAACGACGCTGTGATCTTCGTCAAGACCTTTCAGGAGCACAATAGCCGCCTCGCCATCGTTCTTGATTACATTGAGAGAGCAGGTCTAGTCCTAAACTCTAAGAAGTGCCACTTTGGCGTACGCCAAACAATTGTTCTTGGTCACTTAATCGATAAGGATGGCATTCGGCCGGATTCTCAGAAGATTGCGGCTGTAACCAGCTTTACAGCACCGAAATCAGTGAAGCAGCTTCGGAGATTTTTTGGACTGTGTTCCTATTTTCGTCGTTTTGTGCCCAGATTCGCTGACATCGCATGCCCGCTCACGTACCTTTTGCACAAAGATGCACCGTTCAATTGGACTTCTGACTGCGACTCTGCTTTCCGCCACCTCAAATTGCTTCTGACATCGGGGCCTATCCTACGTCACTTATGTCCTTCTGCCCCCCTCGATGTTCAAACCGATGCTAGTGGCGTGGGCGTTGGCGCAGAGCTCATCCAGCGTCATGGTACCGATCAGCACGTGATAGCTTATGCTAGTCGTTCGTTGAGCAAGGCGGAGCGTAACTACACTGTTACTGAACAAGAGTGCCTCGCAGTGGTTTTTGCGGTGCAACGATTTTGTTTCTACCCATATGGCAATGTTTTTACCATCGTCACTAAACCACCATTCGCTCTGTTGGCTCGTAAATCTTCGTGACCCTTGCGGCCGGCTCACTCGATGGGCATTGCGGTTGCAAGAGTTCAACTTCACTGGGCATAAAAAAGCGGCCATCAACATGCTGACGCTGACTGTCTGTCACGCTTGCCGCTTTCGTCAACTGGTAGTGATGATGACACCTTTGATGACTACCTGGCGCATATTTTGGCAACGTTTCCTGACCCTCAACTCTTCCAGACAGAACAACGCAACGATCAGACTTTGGCACCGCTCTTCTCTGCCGCTCAAGATTCATGAGATGCGCGTTTCTGCGTTAGTGCCGGCCTGCTTTACAAGAAGAATTTCAATCCCGGAGGTGCACGCTTTCTTCTTGTCGTGCTGGGAAGCCTCCGTATTCCCGTTCTTGAAATGATGCACAACGATACCACGTCGGGCCACTTGGGTGTCGCCCGGACCCTTCATCGCTTACAGGAACGCTTTTACTGGCCCAAAATGCGTCAAGCCATTCAGCGCTATGTAGCTAGTTGTGTCAAGTGCCAGCAGTACAATCTCCCTACTTCCCGTCCACCGGGACCGCTGCACCCTATTGCGCTTCCAACCGCATCCTTTGAGCAGGTGGGCATCGACCTCTTGAGTCCTTTTCCGCGATCTTCGAACGGTAACCGGTGGATAGTGGTATGTGTTGACCATCTCACTCGATATTTAGAAACAGCCGCAATACCCTCAACCACTGCTTACGAAGTATTCGTATTTCTTCTACGATTTCTCGTCCTGCACTATGGCCCTCCTCGAATTCTGATCAGTGACCGTGGGCGCCAATTTACAGCTGCAGTTATCGAAGAACTCCGTCGTCTATGCACCTGCGATTGCCGTCATACAACACCGTAACACCCGCAATCGAATGGACTTGTTAAACGGACCAACCGCACTCTATCCACTATTTTGGCGATGTACGTGGACTCTGATCACAAGAACTGGGATGACATCCTCCCTTTCATTAAATACACGTATAACACTGCACAGCATGAGACGACTGGCTACAGTCCGTTTTACCTCCTGTATGCTCGAGTTCCGCGCAGCTGTCTTGATGCCATCCTTTCTTTCTCCCTCCACAACGAGCCTTCTATCGCCACCACTTTATGTCGAGCCAAAGAAGCTCGCCGCGTTGCCCGCCTCCGCATCCTGGACTCTCAGGAACGTTCGAAGGAGCGTTATGACAACCGGCGCCCACATGTCTCTTATGTGCCCGACGATTTAGTGTTGCTGTGGACGCCGCTGCGCAAGCGTGGTTTAGCCCAGAAGCTGCTGTTTCGTTATAGCGGCCCTTTTGTCATTCGGAGCGCCTGAGTGACGTGAACTATGTAATTTCACGCCACACTGAAAGTGGTCGATGCTCACGCCGGACCCAGGTGGTGCATGTGGCTCGGCTAAAAAGGTTCCATCCCCGGCACCTTCCTTAAACTGCTTGCCCGGGCTTCGTCTTCGAGGGGGGAAGTGTCACGTGCTTCGGGGCGTCAGAAAGGAGGAAGAGGCTGGAGAGAGGAAGAAGAAACAGAAGCGACAGTGGTTTGTGCTGGTGTTCCTTGGGGGCCTCGCAGTGCTTTAGACGACAAATAAACACCCCCGTTACGTACTGAGTACGTAACAATATGTACAGGAGCAATGCACAGGGAATGCTCTTTCAGGAAGTCCACCAAATGCAAGCTGCTGGTGTGGAAGCACAGAGCTTGCATTTGGTCATGTCACTTGGAGATATGTACCACATGCTTTCTGTCAAGGCGTGTCTTTTTGTACTTGTCATTTGGACTTCGAAAGCATGAACGAGCTACTGATGTGAACTTCTACCAATGTTTGTGCGCTATGCCTCATGTGTGGTCATTTCTTTACTCATGTGATTCACCTGTTCTTTGTCCAGCATTGGAAGAATGTGCTCACAGATCACATGCTCAGAGCTGGCCAGGAGGAGCGAATGCTGGCTGCTGAAGCAAGTGAGTTTTGTAAGGATCAGAGTACCCCATGCATCACCGTGGTAGTTGATGGCGGCTGGTCACACAGAAGACATGGCCACAGATATTCAGCAAATTCTGGGGTTGCAGTAGTCATTGGAGAACGCACGCAGAAGCTGCTTTACCTAGGTGTGAAAAACAAACTGTGTAGTACCTGCGAGTACTACGCTAGGGAACAGAAGAAGATCAAAGAGCATGCTTGCTACAAAATTGGCTGCAAGCTTAGGTGCTATGGAGGCTGATATCATTGTGAAAGGGTTCAAAATGAGCAGAGAGATGCATGGCCTGGAATATCGTACCTTCATAGGAGATCGTAATTCATCTGTCTACAACCAAATCAGTACCAAGGTAGGCTACGGTCGTTTCATAAAGAAGAGTCAGTGTGCCAATCATTCAGTGAAATGTTATACAACTCGGCTTTACGGTGTTGTGAAAGAGCGCAAAGGAAGTGCCAGCATTCTAAGTGGGCCTAAGATAAAGCGCACCACGAATGGTGCCCGCAAGGCAATCAGCCACTATGCCCGCTCCCTGAGAGTTTCAGGGTTCTCAAGAGGACAGGCAAGAGCTGATAACGTAGAGCACACGAGATCTGAGAGCTGATCTTTTGAATGGGCCAAGTCATGTGTTTGGCTGCCATAAGAAATGCAAAAGCTACTTTTGTGAGGGAACACAGGGTGAAAATGCCTGGGAGTGCATTCCTCAGATGCTCAAAGAGCAGATAATGACTGTAGCAAACATAATTGCTGATAAGGCTGCCCGCCTTGTGACAGGGGACACAAGCAACCTTGCTGAAAACTACATGTCTGTTGTTGCCAAGTTTTCAGGGGGCAAACAGATAAACCGCTGCCAGAAGGGTTCTTATGAGCATTGGTGTCAGGGTGCTGGATTAAGTTTTCAGCTCGGGCTTCAGTGGCATACCATAGCTACTAAGGCTGCAAATAACGAGAGCCCGATAGCAGTCATGATAAATTATGTCGAAAAAAAATGGGAGAAATAGTGCAGAAAAGGTTGCATCGGAAGCGGCTTTTTGATGACTGCAATCATCAAAAGCCAAGACGCAAAGACCCCACAGCCTGTGATTCTTTGATTCACCATGGGTCTAACTGTGAGCAGCCTGATATGCTGCCTGAGCAGTCCTCTGAAAAGACTGCAGATCTGCTTCAGAGCTTGCAGGTTGATCACGAACGGCATGAGCAAATAAAAGAGGCAACACGGGGTCAGGCTGACAATCCAGCCTGGCATGCTGAGAGGCAGCATCACCTTACAGCATCATACTTCCATGCTGTTTGTAAGAGGAAGGAGTCTATGCCATGTGATGTACTTGTCAAGGGCCTCGTGCACAGAAAGGGCTTCACAACTGCAGCTCTGGAGCATGAGAGACACCATGAGAAAGAAGCATTAAGCTTCTACCAAACAGATGCAAACTGGAGTAAAGTACAGCCATGTGGTCTTTTCGTAGACCTTGACCATGGTTTTCTGGCTGCTTCATCACATGGTCTGGTTGGTGATTATGGCATTGTGGAGGTAAAATGTCCGTACGCAACAAAAGATCACGACCCACTTGAAGCTGCTCGAAAGATCTGTGTGAAAACAGACATCCCTACTGCACCTTGTCTTTGGTAGTGTCACCAACATTTTTATCAAATTCAAGGCCAGCTTCACATTACAAGGCGGTTGTTCTGTGATTTTGTTGTGTACACCACAAGAGGAATCCATGTGCAGCGGTTACTGTGAGATGACGCTTTCTGGAGGAATAAAATGGAGCAACTTCTGATTCGATTCTACAGAGACTGCATTTTTCCAGAAATCATTGACCCGCGAACAACTCGCTCAATGGAAATCCGCCGGCCAGAATGGAATAGTCTTGCCATTGAACAAACGCAACTCAAAAAAGGCACTTCTAAGAGGAAGAAGGCAATGTCTGCACAGGAGTGAGCCTTGCATATTCGGGGCAGAAAAGGTGCCAAAGGATGAAACAATCAAGTCACTTTCAGTTTGATAAGAGAATTTGTTCAACCAGCCAGAACTGTTCAACCCCTGTGACGACTGTCATAATGCACCTCTTATCTCATGGTACAGACTGCATGGCACTGAGTATTTAGTTCAGCCAGCAAGAACTGTGTAACCACTACAATGACTGCTAAAATGCTCCTCCTCATGACATGCCCTGTGTAACAATGAATAGTTGGTTCAACCAGAGAGTTCTGTGTAACCATTACAATGACTGTCAAATGATCCCCCTCATGACATGCCGAGCATGACAATGAGTGGTTGGTTCAACCAGTGAGAACTGTGTAACCACTGGAATGACTGTCAAAATGCTGCTCCTCGAGCCGTACCCATGCGTAACATTGAGTAGTTGGTTCAGCCAGCGAGAACTGTGTAACCACTACAATGACCCTCAAAATGCTGCTCCTCGAGGCGTACCTATGCGTAACATTGAGTAGTTGGTTCAGCCAGCGCGAACTGTGTAACCACTACAATGACTGCCAAAATGCTCCTCTTCGAGGCGTACCCATGCATAACATTAAGTAGTTGGTTCAACCAGTGAGAACTATATAATGACTACAGTTACTGTCAAAATCCTCCTCTTTCTCGTGACAGGCCGTGCATGACAATGAATAGTTGATTCAACCAGCGAGAACTGTGTAACCACTACAATAGCTAAGAATGGGTTGTCTTGTGTGAGGAGTGTAGGATAGAACAATTATGTACTGGAAGTTATGATCTGTATTGATATCTCTTATTTTCGTCAGCCAGGTTCCATCAACTGGAGGAAAGGGCAAATACGGGTTGGTTGATACATGCTTAGGAATCGAGTAAAACAGCGCTAGGGGAGACAAAACACGTGAACGACAGACTGTCGTTCACGTGTTTTGTCTCCCCTAGCGCTGTTTTACTCGATTCTCAACTGGAAGACAGTGGCCAATCGTGATCTCAATGCCTGTTGCAGTTCGCTGCAAGCCTGATCTCTGCAATATTTCTAGTATTTTACTCCGCCTCACTGCTTGCTGCCTTGGCCCATGCCTGCATTCCCTTAGGATTTATTGTCACCCTTACAAACCATTTGTGTGGCCAGCATAGGCCATCGAACCTAGCCCAGTTGTTCTCTTCCTCTCCTGCTAGGATATATTTATAATTTTTGTTACCTTTCAAGTTACAGCCTCATGGGTGAGTATGGGCTAGGCACAGCCTTATACGGGATATGGTAATTTTTGCTGTAACATTACTACTTAGTTTTCAAGAAAGCTACAGTACACCGCTTATAGGTGGCGTGTTCTTGTTTAGCTGATAAGATATTGAAGCTTATTTCTGAATGCACATTTATAATTAGCTTTCTAGTCAGTCCCAAACCAAAGCACCACATATAAACCTTTCAGGCCCCACTTATATGGGGCAGTAATGTAGTTTCAGTTTTTCGAAGCTTTCTGGTACTGTAAATATTTTGCTTTTATTCTAGATTGCAAGGCAGCATATGTTCAATATCTTATGTTGTGGTTTTTATTCCAAAAGGGCTGGATTGTGTTTGACATGAGGTCCTTCTTTTACATGCCTATTATTTTCTTGTTTTCTCTCCCATACTTTGGGAGTGGCCAGCTTGTTGCATACGCCTTGGAAATGATCTTTAAGCACTATAATTTGCACACCATGCCTTCTTTTGTAATCGCTGCATATTCATTAGGATTGAACCTGTTTGCAGTCAAGTTCTCTCATGGCAAACTGGTGAAATATTGAAAAAGCATTGCATTATTGTTCCCCAAATTCCTTTGTTTCACCATGCATGGTGTGCTTTCTTGTAATGTGGCAGCACAGAATGCTAGTCTATCATCTCATTTTTACAGTGGAAGATTGGATTTTTTCGTACGCCAATGGCTCTTGATTCGTGCATTTTATGTACCTGCAACATTACAGCCCTCGCACATTTCAGCATCAGACGGAAGCTTTCATGTCTTACTTAGTCTGTTTATGTTTTCGGGACACTTCGCCTATAGAATGTAATGTGAATGATAGAGAAGTACGGCAAGCAGATGACTGTGTTTGTATGCACTAGTTTTCGGTCACTTGCTAATGAAAACATCTCACATGTGATGTATCAGTGTCCACTTATTTCCTTGCAGGTGACCATCATGCAATGCGCAGTGGTGTCTCTTCAAGGTCGTGCTTATGAATTCAGGAGACGTTGCATTAAATGGCTGCCCCAATTTATGTGCTATGTTTTGCTTATAGAAACAAACATTGCCGGAGGTGAATGGAGCATTCTGTTGCTGCCTCTACACATGGCAAATTTAATGTGAGGAGTAAATCGTTTCAGTTATGTTGTAGTAAATAATAAACACGAACCCTGATCTATGCATAACACCGGAAAAAACAATGCAAAGCTAGGTAGGAAAGGGAAGCATGTATGCCTTTGTCTCCCTACCGATGTATGTATTGTTCGCAGAAGGGGTGCAGTGGGATAAAGGGGGGCGTTGAATGAGCTAGTCCGTTCTCCTTCCTGCCTAGCCCTATCATTAGAGGCACAATAGAGAGATTTAGCTCACCGAAGATGTACAAAACTAGACGTATACCAGTTTGCCGGACATCTTCGCAGGCGAGGTGGCCTCTATTGTCCCCGCCCTTGTCGATGAGCGAGCGTGAGCAAGAGTGATCCGACATATCTGTATACGCGTATGTTTACACATCTCCCACAAGCTAAATCTCTCTGATGTCCGCGAGTATTGGCGAATTTGCCGCCTGCAATGCCCAGCGAAACATACCCATCGGCCTATCGTAAACGAATTTTTTTTCATCTGTACTATTTATGCGACGTCGTCCTTTGCAGTTGAGTATCTTGTAGCGGCTGCGAAGCTATATTCAAAAAGGTGCTTTCCGAGAGGACAGCTACAGGCGCACGTGTGCCACTACAAGCTCTAGGACACAGAGCACGCACCAACGAAGATGTGAACGAAACAACCGCTGGATACCACCGGCCGAAACTATTTCTTCTGGTCCACTGTCCTATTCCTTTTTCGACCAATATTTGAGAGTCGCATGACGCACATAACATCTAAACGATGGATCATATGCGTGGTACTCCAGCTGGCGTATCGTGATGTCACGTGCGAGCCTTTTGGCACCATACCATGCAGCATAACGGGGCGACATCCGTAGCACTCGCTGTCACACATAATATCTAGATTTTGCGAGAAATACCACTGGCTATCAACCGTGCGCACGGATGAAGAACCTCACTTTATCAGCCAGACTGCAGGGCAGTGTTCTACAGTTTTACTGTACGCATCTCAGATGAGCTCGCCTGAAAGAGGTAGGTGCAATGGGAACATGTAGTCCAAGCAACCTGCAATCTGTCAAGGCATGTATTTCTTTTATAAATTTGCACCTTTGTCGCCAGCCGAAAAGCACGCCCGAGCGTACATTTACCGGAAGATTCTGCGCATTCTATTCTGTTTTTGCTAGCCGTGTCACTTGCTATCCGAGCCTGAAGCGTCTAGCAAAGTATGGATGCGTGAGGAAGAAAGTACAGGGCCAGAAGTATATTGAGAAAAGTACAACACGACGCAAAGTTCCCCTGCGATTGCGCGTGAAGGTTAGCGGCTTAGCACTGCAGGCGAGCGTCCACTGTTCGCACACATGCAGGGGCACGAAGGGTGATGCGGGGACCATGTTCAGGACCTTCGTGGGTGCGAATAGCCCCCGCATAAACGACAGTGCACCTAGGCGCAAAACACATGCACGCAAAAGCAGTGCTTGCACGAGCGTGCGTATCATGTCTTGTCACCTAAAAAAGCAAACCGCTCAGAGCACCAAGCACAGCAACCCTGGATGCCAGGAAGAGGGAGGAGGGAGATTGAATGCATTCCTTGGTAACGCACGTGTGGCGGCACTACGCAGGACCATCTGGCAAAGAGCAGTCGGGGCATGGAGGTCATCTGCTCGAAATACCCTCAAAGGCTCACCATCGTTCGCTCAATGGTGCACGCACTACCCCGTGGCCACATGAACTTTGTAAGATTTTCCTGGGTTACACCAAGCGCCTTATAGACCACGAGCACTGCAATGCGAAGACCAAGGTGGCACAATATAGTAGAGGAACACTGCACATATTGACACGCGATATTCAGAGCTTAGCGTAGCCTAACAGTCGATCACACAGGATGAGAGTTATGCCTGTCTCAATAAAGCATTGTAAAACAAATCCCAACTAAATTTATTTAGGAAAAGAAGGCCAGGAAGGCACTGCTTATGCGTGCACGTGTTTTGCGCGCAGCTACACTGTGGTTTATGCAGGGGCTATTCGCGCGCACGAAGGTCCTGAACATGGTCACCGCCTCACCCTTTGTGCCCCTGCATTGTGTGCGAACAGTGGACGCTCGCCTGCAGTGTTAAGCCGCTAACCTTCACGCGCAATCACTGGGGGACTTTGCGCCGTTTTGTGCTTTTCTTAATATACTTCTGGCCATGTACTTTCTCCCTCACGCATCCATATTTTGCTAGACGCTTCAGGCTCGGATAGCAAGTGACACGGCTAGCAAAAACAGAATAGAATGCGCAGAATCTTCCGGTAAATGTATGCTTGGGTGTGCTTTTCGGCTGGCGACAAAGGTGCAAATTTATAAAAAAAAAATACATCCTTGACAGATTGCAGGTTGCTTGGACGAGGTTCTTCTTCCGTACGCACGGTTGGTAGCCAGTGGTATTTCTCGCAAAATCTAGACATTATGTGTTTGACAGCGAGTGCTACGGATGTCGCCACGTTATACTGCATGGTGTGCTGGCAAAAGGCTCTCACGTGACGTCACGATACGCCAGCTGGCATAGCACGCATATGATCCACCGTTTAGATGTTATGTGCGCCATGCGACTCTCAAATATTGGTCGAAAAAGGAATAAGACAGTGTACCACAAGAAATAGTTTCGGCCAGCGGTATCAAGCGGTTGCCTCGTTCACATCTTCGTTGGTGCGTGTTCTATTCCCTACAGCTTTCAGTGGCACACGTGCGCCTTTAGCTGTCCTCTCGGAAAGCACCGTTTTGAATGTAGCTTCGCAGCCGCTACAAGAAACAAAACTGCAAAAGGATGACGTCGCATAATTAGTACAGATGAAAAAAAAAACGAAAAAACGAAGGGTTTCAAACGCTGCTGAACGGAATGTCCAGCATTAGCTGGAATGAGAATAGACAGTGTATTGGCTTCACCGTTTGATGCTTTTATTTGGGCTTATTTCCCATCTATTCTGTACGTGCATGATGTCTCGCCCTCTTCCTTATTAATTCCGTTTCGTGAAGGTTCTGTCCCACGGATTGTCGGAAGCATTGCGCCATCCACGGTGAACCGTTGATGCCCTCGACCCGGAAGCTGGTTGGGCGTCCATTTTTTCACTAATGCCAACTGTCTATAGCACCGCGTGGACTCTGCGCTTAGCCGCAACGACGACAAAGCAGCTGTTGACGCGTGAGGAGCACTTGGGCTAGTTTGCTTGGGCACAACGACGAAGATGACGATGTTTGCTGCACAGCGCGACAGTGTGTTGATATTTGACACGAGCTTTACAGGTGATAGCATAGCCAACGCAGATCAAAAAGAAATATTTTGGAAATTGTAAAACAGTACAGTGCATTCTAAAAGCAAGAGTATTCTCCAGTTTATGGCAGAAAACGGTTTGCATGACTTTCTTTAATATGCTTTATGAAAAGTTATGGCATTGCCTTGCTAAGCAACTCGAGGGATGAACTACAAATAATGATTGATGACCTAGACAGGAAAAGTAGAAAGGTAGGCTTGAAAATCAATATGCAGAAGTCAAAGGTACTGTTGAACAGCCTCGGGAAGCAACAGCAGTTTACATTAGGTAGCGAAGTACTAGAAGTAGTAGGCGAATATGTCTACTTAGGACAGATAGTAACCGCAGATCCGGACCGTGAAAAGGAAATAACAAGGAGCATAAGATTGGGATGGAGCGCATTTGGCAAGCACTCGCAGATTATGACTAGCAGCTTACCGGTATCGCTCAAGAGGAAAGTATACAACAGTTGCATCTTACCTGTACTCACCTATGGAGCTGAAACTTCGAGGCTAACCAAGAGAGTTCTACTTAAGTTGAGGACAACCCAGACGGCTATGAAACGAAAAATGGTAGGGGTAACATTGAAAGATAGGAAGCGTGAACAGACGGTCGGAGAAATAACTCAAGTTACTGACATTCTAGTAGAAATTAAGAAGAAATGGACATGGGCAGGACATCTACTGCGAAGAGAGGATAACCGATAGTCGCTTAGGGTAACGAACTGGATTCCAAGGGAAGGAAAGCGTAGCAGGGGGCGGAAGAAAGTTAGGTGGGCGGATCAGGTTAAGAAGCTCGCAGGGGTCAAGTGGATGCAGCTAGCACAGAACCGGGTTAATTGGAGAAATATGAGAGAGGCCTTCGCCCTGCAGTGGGTGTAGTCAGGCTGATGATGATGATGATGATGGACAGTTAGCGAAATAAACAAAAAATTAGTATACCCCCTCCCCTTTCTCGCTGGTAATGACTGCCGAATGAGCACTGAAACATCAATAAAAAAACGATAATTGAACAGTATGTTGTGACAGTAGGTATAAGACAGGACGTGCCCTGGACGCCTCATGCCCACACGCAGTGACGTGGGTGAGGGTAAGTGGGTGCACATAAGCGACACGTCTCTAGTAATACGTACGTCCCCGATACGCGAACAGTGTCCGTAACATTAATATTACGTAAAAATAGTTTGGATGTACATAAATGAGTCCTCATTGGTCGCTGCACTATGGGACAGGAGCAAAAATGCGAATAGGCATTCGTGTATATGAAAAAACTCTGCCATTGTACGCTCTCTCTCTCTCTCTCTCTCTCTCTCTCTCTCTCTCTCGCACACACACACGCTATTTCCAGTGCGTGTGTGTTTTCTTGGCTTGCAGGACTATCGGCTGAAGATATATAGAATAACATCTTGGAAGAAGGGCGCATAGCAGGCAACAAAACAGAAGAGGCACACGCAGACATAAGGACAACGCTGCACTATATTGATCTCAACCCGCACATGTTAGACCAACTTGCTCAACGTTCTAATCTATTATTATAGAATGAGAGTAGCAGGTGCTTCTTGCACGGAGATTCTGATACGCGGCTTTTGACATTCGAGGATTGTGGCACCTGGAAATTGTTACGGGGGCATTGCGAAGTCTTCCATATGGGGCATTCGTTGTACAACCAGCAGTATTTGTGTTCTAATATCTAAACAGTGGTTTCGCGGAGGTCCTTTTATTGAGACTGCAACACACGGTGAAAACGTGGGAAAAAAAGGCGCATGGAATTGTTCATGGAAATTATGAGCGCTGCTCCTGATATCTGCCCCAGAATTGGCCATGCCGTCATGATGAAAGGGTTCTCGCTCTGCAAACTAACAGACTAGTACCACTTTAGAATTTTTACAGACTGCCAAAGATAACCGCCAAAGATATTTTGATTTTGGGGTTAGATTGAATCACTAGTCATGTATAAAAGACGTATCTCCGCTTGAAACAGTTCAGCAGAATGAAGTACACAGACGCGCTAGGTGACGCGCTCAGCTACCGCACAAGCAAGGATACTGAGACACGCTATAGCGCACCGAGTGCCAGTGCGCCCCCAGAGACGCATCTACTGGGAGTAAATTGAAAATGCTATGAGCTTTTGTGGTTTGTGGGGTTTAACGTCCCAAAGCGACTCAGGCTATGAGAGACGCCGTAGTGGCAGACTCGGGAAATTGCGACCACCTGGGGTTCTTTAACGTGCACTGACATCGCACAGCACACGGGCGCCTTGCTTTTCGCCTCCATCGAAAAGCGGCCGCCGAGACCGGGATTCGATCCCTCGTCCTTGGGAACAGTAGTCGAGCGCCATAACCACTGCGCCACCCCGGCGGGGCACTATGAGCTTTTGTATCCGGTAGAGCATAGAGTGCAAACAGCAGCGGTTAATATTGACATGCGTATACCGCGTACCGTTCTCACGTGCTCGTTCTGGATAAGGTGATAATTATGCTTTGCTTCCGCTGTAGACGGTTACTCAAAAGCGTTCGGAGAGGAGGGAGCATGACACAGCACAAGTGTATTCATAAAAATACTTAGTTTGAATTCACATGCAGAATTGGAAAATGAACTTGCACGCATACGTCCGGTGAACGTTGTCGGGTACTGAAACGCCTATAAGTACGCGTTGAAAGTCCAGCCCGACACATGGTAGAGAAAATATCGATATAAGAAGCGAAACACAAACGTGCGTGTTTCGTGGTGCGCACCCGCTGGACAAGCATTGTTGTAAATGTTTGCACTGCCGGCATACTAAGTCAGTTGTAGAACGGTTTATTGTAGCCTTCTTTTCCTAATACATTATTCACTGCAGAAGCTGTAGTAAAGTGCAACATCAATTTCTTCAATCGCTGTGTTTTTCGTGCACTGCTGTTGCATATGGTTAAGAACGTTATAAAATCCGTTCTCAGAAGATAATCAGAAGTGCCGAAATTCGCTTTTCTAATCTTTATTTTGATCACTTACAACACTCAGCTTCTATGGTCAACTTTGCAGGAATGCTGCCGTGGACCGTACTGCACTGCGTGAAAATAAGTTTCGAATACAGACAACATAACATAAGCAAAGCGACGCCGCTGAGAGAACAGCTGGGAGCATTTCAGTGCGATAACAAATAGACAGCATAGCAGAGAAGCGCTTGCCTAGAAGTAAACAGAATTACCGGATGCCTTCGGCCCACACGTAGTGGCAGTGATGGGCTGTGTGTGTGTGTGTGTGTGTGTGTGTGTGTGTGTGTGTGTGTGTGTGTGTGTGTGTGTGTGTGTGTGTGTGTGTGTGTGTGTGTGTGTGTGTGTGTGTGTGTGTGTGTGTGTGTGTGTGTGTGTGTGTGTGTGTGTGTGTGTGTGTGTGTGTGTGTGTGTGTGTGTGTGTGTGTGTGTGTGTGTGTGTGTGTGTGTGTGTGTGTGTGTGTGTGTGTGTGTGTGTGTGTGTGTGTGTGTGTGTGTGTGTGTGTGTGTGTGTGTGTGTGTGTGTGTGTGTGTGTGTGTGTGTGTGTGTGTGTGTGTGTGTGTGTGTGTGTGTGTGTGTGTGTGTGTGTGTGTGTGTGTGTGTGTGTGTGTGTGTGTGTGTGTGTGTGTGTGTGTGTGTGTGTGTGTGTGTGTGTGTGTGTGTGTGTGTGTGTGTGTGTGTGTGTGTGTGTGTGTGTGTGTGTGTGTGTGTGTGTGTGTGTGTGTGTGTGTGTGTGTGTGTGTGTGTGTGTGTGTGTGTGTGTGTGTGTGTGTGTGTGTGTGTGTGTGTGTGTGTGTGTGTGTGTGTGTGTGTGTGTGTGTGTGTGTGTGTGTGTGTGTGTGTGTGTGTGTGTGTGTGTGTGTGTGTGTGTGTGTGTGTGTGTGTGTGTGTGTGTGTGTGTGTGTGTGTGTGTGTGTGTGTGTGTGTGTGTGTGTGTGTGTGTGTGTGTGTGTGTGTGTGTGTGTGTGTGTGTTTGCGTGTGCGTGTGCGTGTGTGTGTGTGTATGTGTTTGCGCGCGTGCGCGCACTCAATGCAACATATATTGCAGTTGCAGATAAGCCGCAGGTCGGAAATAAATGGAAGAGATTGGAACCATAATGTTCAAAAAACGAAATGACTTGAAACAGCATCGTCACAGAAGAAACTGCATGAATATTCGGAGCGTCTGCCATTTTCTTGGTTTAGATGAATTGCTTCGTGGGTCTATCAACTTGCATCTTGAAGGTTCACGAGCACGCTTCAGCCGACTGATTGGAAAGTCATTCTAGGGAGGTCTTGTGTGGACAAAACAGCAGGAAGATACCCAGGCAGCACAAAGCATTGGTCCAATGTTGTAAGTACGACGGCAAACAGTGGCCCTACATTGGGCCAGCCTAACCAGCATGCTCCCAACATAGGACATGCCAGTCAACACCATGTACAACAATGGCCCAGCCTAGCCAATGCTCTCCCAGTGTTGGCGCTGCCAGTAGCCAACACTGGCTAGCTCGGGCCAAGATGTACAGTGAGTTCCCGATATTGGCACTGCCGCACGTACAGAATGTTTATATTGGTCCGGCATTGCCGTTGTTCCTCCAATAATTGTCGCTCCGGGTTTTAAAACTGGCTATAATGGGCCAAGTTGCCCTGCGGTCATCCGTCGTTGGGTTTTCCGTTTTTTAAAACTGGCTACAGTGGACCAAGTTGTCCTGTGTTCTTCCGGCATTGGAGATTCCGGTTTTTAAACATGGCTACAATGGACAATGTTATCCTCTGTTCTTCCAGTATTGGATGTTCAGTTTTATAAAGCTGGCTACAATGGACCAAGTTGTCCTGTGTTCCGCCATCGTTGGCCGTTCCTTTTTTAAAACTGGCTACAATGGACCATGTTGTCCTGTGTGCTTCCGGCGTTGCCCGTTCAGTTTTTAAAACTGGCTACAATAGACCAAGGTGTCCTGTGTTCTTCCGACGTTGACCGTTCCGCTTTTTAAACTGGCTGTAATGGACCAATTTGTCTTGTGTTTTTCCAATATTAGCTATCCCTGTATGAAAACTGCCCACGATGGACCACTTTGTCCCCTGATCTCCCGATTGTCATTGCTATCCTAAAAACGCAGCTTTAATGGGCTGCCGGAGTGAATATTTTCCGTACACCATTCAATCAAAACAAATTCTACATTTTTATGGTTGAATACACGTGCGCTGACGCCTAACCGCGGCATTTATTTCCGACAACATTTCAGCCGATCGTTCGGACCTCACAGAGTACCACGTACGGGACGACAATTACTATAACGCATTCAAGCACGTACTGTCTGGATTCGTCTTTTCGGTGCGCTCATATGCGGCGCACGTTTGGGGGTCAGCTATATGTGTTTACGGTTTTAGGCTATTGGCATGCATGCAGAATTCGTCGCAGGCGCATACGTTTGTCGCACAATTATATCTGATGATAGCACGACCGTGCGACCACATATGTATACCCCAGACCGGCTAGCACTCACGACCTAATATGCCTGTATTGGACGCCGATTACATCCCTGCATCTACTTAACCTCTAGTAGAAATCCAGTTGTCAGTGAGAACGCGCATACAAAACGAAATCGTGTCGCCATAGCATGACCATATGACATTAAATTAGTGATTAGAAGGTAGCTTTTTCATTGCCGAGAAGGAAAACGTTGCCTCAAGTTGAAGGAACAAATGACCATTTTCTCAGCGATGTTTTTGTTCTAGTGCTTTTGTATTATCCATAAGGAACTACGCGCAGCATCGTTTGTTTACCTCGAGAAAGGACCGATTACGATGTGTGTACTTTCTAGACGCAATCACTAGAAAATAAAAAGCCGGAAGACTCGCGAGGTTACCATTTTAGTTTTGGGCATTCACAAGGTGGTAAAAAAATGACAGTTTTTCGCGCAGACTGCGACCATGAAGGCCCCGGTACATTTATATGGTCCACAACATATATATCGGCAATAAACAACAAAAATAGTTTGTTCCCCCTATTAGTTTAGAGTTTGACCATTCCAACCGAACTAGGCGGTGGCAAAGGAATAAAAAAACTGTACAGGAATGAAAATAATGTGCGCTGTCGAGTCATTCGAAAAAACGAATGCAGCCCAGAAACACTGTTTTAATGAGGCAGTTTTCCATGCCCTTTCCAATTCTTTCATTCTACTAAAATGATTTGGAATACGTTGCTTGCTCATTGAACGCTATCGTCGTTTTGTGTAATCTACGTTAAGGTGAAGGTGATTGCGAAAAACGTCAGTGTGTTGCCTGGTGCCACAGCGCATCAGGACCTCGACGCGCACAAAATTGATTCTGAATCATTCATTGCTGTGTCTGTGACCGTCGATTTGCGAAGTCGAGACAAAGCATGACCGAAGAAATATTGTTATAGCTGGAGAATGATGAGGACGAAGTGGCGCGCTTGTTTGTGGAAGATTAAGAAAAAGAAGTGCGTCGAACGGGGAGCCCTCGTAGCCTGGCTCCTTGGCTGTTCCTCGATGTATATATCTTTAATCCTCTTTTGTAAATATATTTCTCCCTGTTACAAAAGTATATGCCAAAATTTAAAAACCTTGAACAATTCACAAATTCCGTAGAATCATCAGAACTGCGCGGTGCGCTATAATTGGGCAAAGGCTTTATCAAAGTGGCCATAATTACTTGCGCAACCAAATTATGCAAGGTGTTTTTAATGGTTTTGAAAGCTGAGGTAATGTAGAATAGGTGAAAAAAGTTTAAACAATGGTAAAAGTGTTTTTTTTTTTCCTAAAAATTTTTAATGTTCGCTGTTTTCTGTAAATTAGCGCGATCGTATCTCTGTATTCAAATGTCATACAAATATGAGCTTTAGCTGTTTGCGGATAATTATGCTGAGAACATATTGTGGAATTATTGCTGCTCTACCATGAACCTTTTCTTAAATAAACGCCTGCAAATTAGGAAAATTTTCGTTTCCTGAGCCGATGTTGAGAATTTTTATAAAAATATCTACTCATAACCGAAAAGCGAACATTAACTGAATATAAATAAAAACGTATATATTTATTAAGATAATTTTCAGCTAGCTAACTTGAACATAATTTGTATAATCTATAACCAAAGTTGGCCAGAATAGCAGAGAAGCTCGGAACTCTGCCTCTTCGACCTTAATAATCAGTCATCACGCAACAATATATAATATTTTGAAGTAAATATAAAAGGTCGAACGACCATCCTTTGTTCGATCATAGGTGGCGAATGGGAGAGGAAAGATGACGCGCGCATTTGTCAATGCACCAACTGTATGGATTTACGCAAGAATGTGGACGGTAGATGATGAGGCTTTCTATTTTTTAGAACATGTTATGTCCGTGGTTTGCTTGAAGAAACAATGCGTTTGCGAACACACAAAACAAAACTATTTATTAGAGATCGACTCGAGCGGTGGGCGCTGGCGGCCGCTCATCGGCATGGCCCGAAGTCACGGCTGGCCGGTGCAAGCAGAAGAGGGCTGGTTAAAGGAGGAATGGAATGTTGAGAGGGTCGTTGGTCCTTCGTTCCCACGCGCAGCCCTTGCGAACACAACACTTCGGCGGGAATCGACGCGCACTGGTTGAGCAGTTCATTGTTCCACCTCGTCTACGAATCCCCCGCTGCGCTGCTGTGCGGCCTCCTCCCGAAGCGTTCATTTCAGAGCTTGTTGAAGACGCTACAAGACTTGTGACAGCTTCTTAAACCTTACTTTAATTTCTTCCCTCATTAATTTTCTTTTTCATTGTGCTGTGGATAGTTTTCTCTTGCGCCTATATATGTCCATGTGCTCCGATTTGTGCTTGCTACATATCAGTGAATACATGAGCTGTGAATTGTCGCCGGAGTACGGATTACAGCAACGGCGGGATACCATCGGCATTATCAGACTCAGTGAACGCCGTCATCTTAGACCGTGAGTATATATCTTTGCAGCATGCCATTGCTACATAATTGGTTCTATATAATCTTCTACCAGTCCCAAATGTTCTCTTTCCGTATTCTCCTCGAAACTGCGCGAAGCATGACTTCAAGAACTAAGCGAATTTTCGTCCGGGTTACATGCAAGCAAGTGCGTGGACTTATTTGCTGGCTGCGATATGAATAGCATTTGCGCCGAAAATAGAGGAGCCATGCGTAACAGGTGTGTGTGCCACCAACGCGCGACAGAACACTGCAGGCAGCCATTTGCGCAGTTTTTTTACTGCGCAGCGCGCCGCAATCAATTAGTAACCAGATACTATGCGCCTGGCTTTGTACATATATTTTGGACAGCGTCTCTTCTGCGCGCAGGAAGCCATGTTCGCTCAGTTTTTGGATTTTGTTAAAAGTTAAGGGCAGTTTTTTGTTTTCAGATGTGCAGACGAAGTTTTTAAAACTGTTCGTGCCATCTGTGCAAGCGAATCTTACAATGGGGCGGACATTATGTGCGTGATGCCGCTTGATGATTAGGCTATAATTAGGTCATAATGAACCTCCACTTTTATAATGGTTAATATCATATTGAGGAACTGAAAGCCATGAGCAGCGCAAGTGAGCGCCTTTTCAAAATTTTCTTAATCGACGCCCCCCTTCTGAGCACGCGCCTTCAGGTGAGGGCGTTATCAGAAATAGGCGACAATAGGAGAGCGATTTCGCAGACGCGCTTCGAAGGCGGGGGAAAATAACAATACAAGAAAAGAGGCACATAAGCCGTGTGTGCACTGCGTCCCTGTCACTGCAAAGTAAACAACGTGCACGCGGGACACATTGTACAAAACATTGACGGCCGGTATGAGGCGACCATATCGTCCGAAATATATTGCTCGCGATGCGCTCGATCACGGCGCGCACTTTCTGGCGAAATGGGACAGGACGTCAGGTCCGCCTGTTCGGCAATTACAGCTCTTTGTACCTCACGTACCGTACCGTATGCATGAAGTGCACGCCATAGCCATCGTGCAAGAATGTTGAAACCGAATCAGCGATCCACGTATTCTAAATCTATAGGAAATCATTTGGGAGTAGAAAAGAGCGACTTAATATGATGTGCATGGTTCTTTTTTGAACGATATGTATAAATGGACGGTTGAATCGTTACAGTAATGGAGTGTTCCGCTAGAATTGTTTACGGCCGTGATCGCAATAAATATTACTCATATTGCTCTTAGCTTTAAGCTCTGGCATTGATAAGCCTATCTAAAAAACTTACTGGCAGTGACAGGTTGTTTACAGCTGTTGATCAAAAGGTAGGCCATCATGCTATTATTGCAGGCATATTTGCCCCTTTTTGTACCTCTGTTTACTAAAACTTAATTTTGTTCCCCATTCCTATGGACGCTGCACAACACTCACTGTTCAGTCGCTTTTATTCAAGGTACAATAAGGAGGAAATGCGCATGCACTCATAGGATAGCCTGTCTTTCCGTTAACAGCTGCAAATAACACGCCACTGCTGCTCGGTACCTTGGATGAGGTTTTCAGTGGGGTTACCTGAGATGCCTAGCAATTGCTGTAATATTTATACCAATCACTGCAGTGAAAAATCAAGGTGATGCTGCATCACTTTAACTGCTGCATGCACCTTTAAACGTGCCTTAATTTTATTGCCTATTCTTATAGACGCAGGACCTCCTGCTATAGGCTTTGTTCAGTAAGCAAACGTCTTTCATTGCTTCAATTTCTATCTCTCCACCACTTTGTTGTTGCTCTAGGTGTGATCGTTTGATTTCATTGTTCAAATCATATTGTTTTATCATGTGTGAATGATTTAGCCTGCATACATGCTTTCATTTTTTTAGATGCGCATCGGGAGTGTTTTCTACGTAGAAATGGATCGATTGAGTTGTATCACTGGTGCAAAAACCGACAACCCCCAGAAGATACGTGTCCTGCGGTTTGAAGGGCAATAAAGAAGAGGAAGATCAGCGGAAAAGCCTGCCTAAAAAAAGGTAGCACTGCATCACTGTAACTGCTGCATGCACCGTTAAATATAACTTATTTTTATTGCCTATCTTATAGACGGTGGACCTCTTGCTATTGGCTTTTTGCAGAAAGCAACCGCCTTTCATTGCTTCAATTCCTATCTTTCCGCCCCTTTTTTGTTACTTCGAGTGTGATTCTTTGATTTTAGTGTTCAAATCATATTATTAAATCGCCGGTGAATGATTTCGCCTACACATACATGCTTTCATTTTTTTTAGGTGCGCATCGAGAGTGTTTTCTACGTAGAAATGGATCGATTAAGTTGTATCACTGGTGTGAAAACCAACAGTTCGGTAACCCCAGAAGATTTGTGTCCTGTGGGTGGCAGGGGTATAAAGAAGAAGATAATCAGTGGAAAAGCCTGCCTAAAAACTTACAAAGATGGCGCAAAAGCGAAATGATCAGGGTTAGAGTCTGATTACTTCTGTTATCCCATTTCACTTGCTAGGTGATGTGACATACATGAAGCACTTTAGTATATTTTGTGGTATACTCACTGAAAATTGTGTAGACATTAAATTTTTTCTCGTTCAATGTTTTTGAGTGACGCACGAATTGGAATAAGACGAAGTCATCCACACATCTAATGCCCATAGACATTAGATGCGTGGATGAGGTCATTAATTGTGTTCCTATGTGAATATGCAATAGTTTGTCGAATATATTAATATGTTTAAAGTTGATTTTTTTTACTGTTAACCGTTAATACATATGCTCCTGTTAATACATATGCTCCATATCATAGCATTATTCGCCTGTAGTTTGTATCTGCTCTTTCCTAAATTGTATTCTACAAAGTATACGTGTGTCATCTCGTATGTCTATTTAACTAGCGAACAATTTGCAATCGAATCCCTTTTGTGATGTTGTTTCAGCTACAAATAACACATGACAGTTGTGACAATATAGATGGCTTTAGGTATAACGTATAGCGCGAAAATCTTTAATATATGCGATGATATTTTTATTCGCCGCATTGGCTAAAGCAGCCTGTTTGAAGAGACTAAATGAAAACAAATATGGATGTCTTCGAACAGGAACAGTAATCGAGGTGCCATGACCATTTTTTTTTATTAAATTTTCATATGTCGTGGGCTAATGTCTCGACACAAAGGAATGACCCTTAGGTTTGCAAGATGCGGAGTAGTATTCTCGAAAAAAAAACGCCTACCACTAAAGCTGGAAAACGCCGTTTTTGTCGTTTCTAAAAGTTGCACGTTTGGAGGCCGGCTGGTTACGTATCATTTTGTCATCCATTGTTTTTACTCACCGCATTTGCGTAACGTTTACTTGCATAAGAAGTATTAAAAGTGTGTTTCATTGATGCAATTGATTTAGTAAAAAATCGCAAACTTTGCTTCAAGAACAACGCGCTACAAAAATGTTAATGTTCAACCTTACATACTGGCGTGATGCGTTACGTTGTTTGCACTAAAACATTCTGTGTTTATTACGCGGGTCATATTGTTAATTTAAAGCAGAATTTGGAGCTCTAAGCTGCTATGTGTGTTCTCTGTAACGCCACCAAAATTATTATGCTGGAAAGCGATTTGCTTATGATTGTAATTATAAAAATTACACATCAAAAAATCATCTTCAAAAATATAGTATTGTTAGTTGTGGTCAAAGCTGAGAAATGGAATAATATATTAATAAACTAGATTGAATACTATTGCACCTAGAAATAAAAAAGAATGCAGGACTGAGAAAAAGTTCAGCCTTCACTTGCGTTCTGCCATGAAATTGACAGCAATAGTGAATTAATACAATTTTAAGCTATATTAAGTATTTGCCCAGAAGCAGAAAGAGGGTGTATAAGCGCTGACAAGGTTTTAAATTTTACTTAAGGTAAACTGTAACTAAATTCAGCAAATACTAAATTGAAGTTTTGATGCCTACTCCATAAGGAGGAGCCATATCAGCACAACTATAGAACAAAAACAGGCATTTTTATATTTCTAATATTACATTTTGCAGAATTCAATATATTTACTGACTCATAATAACAAATTACTTTGCATTGTTTCCACAGATTTAGGTAAAAATTGATGTTGCGGCCGTTTCTTCAATTCTAATCCGTTTTCCTTATTTTACGATTTTCTTAGTTTTGTCCAATTTCAAAATAATATGCAGAAAGACACACAAATCTAGAGCTTCAAATTTTTTCAGAAATAAAGAATGGAACCTAGATAATGTAGAGAAATTGTTTCTGTGCCAAGATATTTTTGGATCTTGCAAGAATGCAGGCTGAATTTGGCCATTATGAGCACAAGCACTCGGTTTAATATTTAATGTTATATTTTTAAACAGTATAACGCAGCACTTTTTAGTGTGTGATATATTTGAGGTACTGAAGATTTTTGAGAGGGATTTGAATGAAAATCGAAGAAGATCTTTTTTTTTATTGCAGCAAATTTGCCCTTTACTGCTGTTTTCGAATTCTGAGCAATTTTGATGCGTTGTGGAGAACACACCTAGTGATCTGGCGCTCCAGATACTGCCTGGAATTAAGAACATGCGTCAGGAAGTGAAAACATATTTAGTGCAACCAACCTAATGCATCATATGCCAGTACATAAGGCTAGAAATGAATATTTTTGCAGCGTATCGCTCCTGAAGCAATGTTTGCGATTTTTTAATAACTCAACTGCAAAAACAAAACAGGTTTGTAACAGTGTTTGTAAATGTAAAACCTGCATATATTTAGTGAGTAAAAAATAGTAGATGACAAAATCATGGTATCCAAACTTGCAACATTTTGAAATGGCAAAAACAGCGTTTTCTACCTCTACAGATATACCATACAATTTTTGTTTCGAGGAAACTACGCGTATCTTAAAAAACTAAGGTTAATTCTTTTGTGTCTAGATATTCGCCCACCGTATATAAGAATTTCATTGGAAACGAAAGATGGCCATGGGCACTCGATTATGTTTCTTATCTAAGGCACCTATAATACGCTGTAAGAAAGCCAATATCAAGGGCTTTTTTTAATATTCCATATTTCGAACAGTTGTGCCATCTAAGAAAATTTGAAAGCTAGGCACACCTTAGGTGTCGCCAGCCCTCACCTTCTGTTATAGCTGCACTTGCTAAGCTGAATCAATACGTTGAGTACTTTATTTTAGCCGCAGTGACGCGATTCCCGTAGAATTTGTAAGTCAAATCAGTAAACCTTACAAATCCACCCATATATATGATCTCTTGCAGGTTTTATTCAAGCTACATTACACCTGCTGCGCCCCATAGCTTGAGCCAAGGGATATAAATAAACCATTAGAAACAGACGATGGAAACCGGTGGCGCATTGCTGGCAGCCACTTAGGACAGCGCAGAAAATTTTTATTTTGTACGTAGGGAAGTGAGGTTATTCGCTTCAAGTACTAAATATTCACTTTAGACAATAAATGGGACTTACAGACTCGGTGAGCACGTTCGGAAACCCCTGTTTCAATATTTGCGGTTAGAAACGTCATGTGTACCTTTTTTACCAGCTACAGATAAATTCCTGGTTATGTAGATACCGAAACCGTTACCAGCCCATTCGCGCACCTCAACTGTGCTGCTCACAACATGATTTTTGGCAAGGCTCGAGTTACAATGAGCGCACCGAACTTTGCAATGCGGATAATGACTACAAAGCGGTAAGGATACAAATGAGTGGAACAGTATTTTTCAGCTGTAAAATACAGATACAGTCTTGTTGAACGAATGTGCTGGCGCGGACGAAGAAACCATAGGCAACTTGTAGGTCTAACGCTACACAGGGCTGTCGAGCCAAGTCCTCAATTGCATTGTCCGGGAATCTGATTTTTGTATTTTCATGGTTTCCCATTGTATCTGGCGTTCGAAATGCACACGTGAGGGTTATTTATCGCAAATAATCAAACGTGGTTTGTGCCAGTACTCTTCAAAGTAGCAACACCATTTATTGTGTAAGTCATTAATCAGTAATTCAGGTAAATAATGTCAATTAAGGATTCCAAACAAAACCTTTTCTGTGGCGCTCTTGGTAGCTTCCAGTAATATGTATCTGGTTTCCTTTGCCTGCCTTCGAAATGTTTTTCTTTTATATCCCTTGGATCAAATTTGCTTGGACAAGCAGTACATGTGTAAAAATGGTGCACCTCATATTTAAATTGACTTCAGATATCACCCGACTACTAAATCACCACTGATCCCACTGAAGGTCCGTATAATTGCTTGAGTGACAGCTTTTTATCACTTTAACAGGCTAGAAAATTCATATGAATACGAAATAAAAGCTGATATTTTCTTTCGTATATTTTCTAGGATGCCTGAGGAAAGGCAGCGTGTACCTGGTTGACGTCCTCTCCAGGAAGACCGCGGCAGCCATGAAGTGATGGCTCGTAACAGTGAAGTAATGGGACGGCGGGCACAACGAGCAGGAAAACGTGACATCTTCAACTCAGCCTAGAAGCTGAAAGCCGGAATGAATTGTTGTGAAGGCTCACAACCTTATTAAGCTGTAAGTGCCACTTTTTTATTAGGAGGGTTTTGAGCCTGTTTCGAATATTTAAGAAAAAACAATAAAAAGTGCTGTTTAAAACTACATTTGTCGATGCGCAGGCTTTTTTAAGCTGCATACGTATGGGGTGCTTTTCACCTGCCCGGAGAACACCATTGCTGATGCCAAAAAGTTAGAGCCCGCTTGGAGGAGAATATGCGCATCTCAAAATACTACCGAAGCGCTAACGTCCATGCACAATCGAACTGCAGACGTTTTAATGGGTAAACCATAGGCCATGGATGAGTAGACTCCTAATCATACCTGGATAAACCACCGGGTAGCGTGTACCGCCGAAGTGGTTGGGCCATGTGTGGGTAAGCCATGGCCCATGCATGACCCTAGCGCGGCAGTATGCTGATAAAGTCGGCCATACTCGTCGGCCCGAGGTCAATTGCCGATAATTGACCATTCTTAGGTCATTGTCAATTCCCGACTTCGGGCTGAGGTGGGTGGCCTAGGTCGGCCCGATGAGTTTTAGTCGGTCATATTGGCAAGGGCCGAGCGCGGGCCGACTATGCGCTTGCCGCTTGGGACTGCCGTATGACAGCTATAGGTATATTCTGGCTAGCGATGACACAACAATCGAATATTGTTTGAGCGTACGCACCCGGTCGCAGCCATCCTCGGCAAACTGGCAGCGGAGCGATAAGCATTAACTTCAATAGCTGTAGTGTGTTTTATGAACTTCAGCAGAATTATAATAGATTGTAACGATCGAGTGGCTAGATTTCCGTGTTCACACTTCATCACTCAAGAGCTGTAAATAAACGCTTATGCATGACAAGTATGCAGACAGAGCTAGTGATTTCGGCGTGTGTGGAAAGCGACATTCACCCGTTTAAGTGAGCTACCCACAAAATCAGCCGAAAGCGTATATCAGCTAACCAGTGGCCAGTGCAGCAGTCGTGGGCTTAGATCTCTTGTTTATATTATATCTAGCCATTTAAAAGAAAAATGCAATTGGTCGCCGAACATTCTCTTGGTAACGATATTTAGTATAAACTGTTTGCACATCGTAGAAAGCGTAGGAGCGGCAAAAAACTAGCGCGCCAGTCATATGCGGAGACAGCCAAAAATCAAGCACTGATTCCTAGTGTGGGATGAAACACTGGCTGTCTCAGCCGTATTGCTATGGAGGCGATCAGAATGCAACAGGGCACATGCTATGCAATGTATGTGCGTCTTTCATCCAAAGTAGCTGAAACTAATCTGGAACTCATCAGTATAGTGTTTCTCATTGACCATGAATTTCGTTACATGAATCCTGGAATTTTCTACATCTTCCTAAAATAATGCGCTATTTTATATGACTCGTAATAGTGTTGTAAATTTTGTTTCCTCATTGTTTTTGTGCAGGTGCCATTTGCGATAAAGTTGGGGTGGACGCTTTGGAGGCACAAGCATTTATTCGCAGGTGGCTGCCTGGTTCCTGTGACAGAGGGGTTGGAAGAAAAAGGCGTTATGCTGAAACCTCCCCTGGCGAACCAGGCATGCCACCTGTGAATGCAATTGCAGGGTCAGCCCCCTCACTACGCCTATGAGTGTGCCCTCCAGCTCCCTGGCCCCTTCCACTTCCCGAGAGCCCGCCCTGCCCTACCCAACCCTGCCACTGCCCTGCACGCCCCTGCTGCCACTCTGCCTGCCACTGCCCCGCCAGCTGCGGCTTTGTGTGCCCTCAGCGCTGGCTATTAACAAGTGCCGTCTAGTAACAATTGCAATAAATATTATCTTTTTTGTGAACCCTGCCCTTGTTTTGAGAATATCTACTGGTTGCTCATGAGCGGCAATTTGAATTATTATGGCCACTCCTATTTGAAAAGCCATTATTGTCGCAGCAAGTTCGATGTGCTGTCAGGAATATGGCTTGAATGAAAAAGGCTGCATTTTATGGCCTGTACAGGCAGTGCCACAAGATGTGTAATCTTGACATCATCAATGGTACATGAATGGAGTAGCCGGTGTACCCATGAACCATTGGATGAATATTGGTATCGACAATATGCGGCATGCGTGAAAACTGAAACTATAACTATATAAAACTGAAAACACGCGTCTGAAATTATAGCGAGGGGTTTACAACAATAGGGGACCGCAGCAGAGCAGGGGGGCGCTGCAGGTGCCACTGAAAAACGCCCTCTCCGGCCGCCTGAACAGAATCCGCCTTTTGCGCGAGTTTTCTGCGCATGCGCGAAGTCGTAGCGGCGACCGATGGAAACACATTGGACGGCGTCGACAGCGTTTCTCAGCACCGCCAGTGCACGGGGGCTGGCGGCACCGGGCGGCACGGTGAACGTCGCAGGCTTGGCAAAGCGATGCCAACCACATCTACCGCGTACGGTTGCCACTCTCTAGGTGTGCCGGGATGCAAGACGCGGTTTTTCAGGTTTCCTTCGGCGAGCCGCGACCAACAACGACGTGAAGCTTGAATTAAGGCCTCCAAACGTCAAGAGGTGAATGGCCGACCTTAGCAACCGACTGCGTACTCTCGACTGTGCAAAAACACTTCGTTACAGGTATGTATGCATCTAAAGGAAATGTGCATGATGAAAAGTATCTACTGGAGTTTGCACCAAGCCTGTAACCCATCAGTGATAGCCGCAATGAGCATTTGTTCAGCGCGTGTTTACTTCATGTGCGACGGAGCCTGGTGGCGATGTATTTTGTCGTTTGTTTTCTTTATGTGCGAAGGGGCCAGGTAGCGCAGATATCACAGGTGGCTGTATGCGCTAGACCGTAATATTTAGCATGTTTTATCGCGACTGCCGCCTGACTAAAAAGAAAAAAAAAAAGGGCTTTTGTTGTGATGCACTGCCGTTCGCGAGCCGAGTGAGTGAGCTGGTCATCAGGCTCGCGAACGGCAGTGCATTAAAACGCCGTATTTTTTTTTTCTTGTTAGTCCGGTGGCACGATAAAACATGCTAAATATTACGGCCTAGCACACACAGCCGCCTGTGATATCTAAGCTACCTAGCCCTTTCGCACATAAAGAAAAGAAACGAGAAAATACGTCTCCATCAGGCCCCGACGCAACTAACGCAAACACGCACCGAAGAAATCCTCAATGCAGCTATCACTGGTGCGTTACAGGCTGAGTGCAAACTCCAGTAGGTACTTTTCATCATGCATATTTCCTTTAGAGGCATACATACCTGTAGTATTTGTGTTTTTGCCGCTCGGAGCATATGACACACTTGACACTTTTGCACGACGCACAGTATTTTTTTTTACCTTAAAGGCTCGCCTTCGTGCACGCCAAAGCATTCGGATTTTGTTCCTTCGCAATCAGATGCACTTCGTTAGGGAGCTTGATAATCGTCGTCTTTGTCCAACTGTTTGCAATGGCAAGGAAACCGCCCGGCACAAATGAGTCTCCTGGAGGGTTCATGCTCGTTCCCTTGCAGAGTGGATCGCTCTGGACGTAGAACAGCGTTGGTTCCTGACCGAGATGCGCATCCGATATGTAGGAGATTCACATGTGTCACCAAGTCGTTGATTCCGCAGAAATCACGGCGGAGGCAGAAAGGTTGTGGATCCTTTCACAACAGAATGACCATTATCTGTGCACTGAGAACCTTTTCACCACTGCGACGACATTCGTTGTCTCCTGAGAGTAGAAACCGGCTACAGCGCCGTATCATCCGTTGCCAGAAAAATGCCGCGCGTTTCCTGCAGGTGTGCATTCCGGCCGGGACAATGTCCTTTTCAGGGGGTGTGTATACGTGCCTCTCTGCCGAGCTTCGTAGATGAAATCCTATAGTTGCACGCTTATAGATGACGCGAGGAGGAAGCGACGCCCATTGCACCATGCCGGCGCCGCGGTGACCGCATTGTGCTCGGTAACTTAACACACCCCGCGCATATGCGCCGCTCGTAAGTCAGAGGAGACGATTCCACCTAGCTATGCAGCATCAACAAACCCCTGGCTGCTTTGCCCTTTGAGATCTCTCTCTCTCTCTGCCCCCGCGCTCTCCTGTCTGCCGAAAACCTGCACGCTGAGAGCGTCTCATTCTGTCACGTCGAACACGACCCGCGCTACGCGCTCTTACAATATGTGAAAACGCTGTAACATTCCCCCATACTGCGTGAACATGATATAAAGCAATCACTGTCACTACTTTCCGCCCCGAGGCCAAAAAAAGGGGGAGCTTTCCTTTCTACCAGCGCTGGCGTGGCCATTTCGTATGGTGCGCTTTCGCGTCGTCTGCTACACTGCCGTCCAATGCGTTTCTCGCCCGCTCCCGCATGATAGCGCCACATCCTCCGGCAAAAGGCGGATTGGTCGGGCAGGCCAGTCACCCCTCCCATTGAAAAGCTGCGCGAGAAGCGCGGTTGCTCGTTTAAAATACCGGTTTGGTCTGCACGTGTTGGCCTGCTCGAAAATATTTTTTGCTCAGTCGCATGCTTCTTCCTTCGCGGTTGTGTGCTGACGGTCTTCAGGCAAGAAAACTGTACAGGCTAAGATGCGCATTCAAGGAAATAGCAGACACTGAAAACTTCTTTCGGAGCGCCAACTTTCGGAGCGCCAACTGTTCACGCGGTGGAACAGATTATCGATGAAAACGCCGTTAAAGCGACGGCGAATTGTGTGTCGCAAGTAAAGGACAAGACCATTTACGACGTGGAATTTGAGGTAAATCCTTTTTTTTTTGTTTTGGCATGGTTGTGTTAGCAAAATGGTTTTTAATATATGGCTGAGGTGTTTGCTGCCCGTAACTTTGTCGACCAAATAGTCAGAATTTTGTTATGTATTGCCTTTATTAAAAATAAAAAGAAACTTTTTTTCTAAAATAGGCGCCCTTAATGTGATATACGAGGCTGAAGAGATAAATGAAAACACACTTGAAAAGCACCTACGAGCTGATCGTTTACTGTTAGCAGAAAAATATGTTCTAGTTTGGTTAATCACTACTGATTACGTAAGTGACTGGTACATGTATTTTAATGCTGATAACCGCCTACGCGCGTCACAAAATTTATTTGCAGAGTCATGGCTCATATGCGAAACTCACTCGCGTGCAAGCAAGATTGCCAATTTTGTAATACTTTCTGAAATTGCATTCAGCCATGATTCTGTGTCTGTTTTAGAAACTAGATGTGTCTCTACAAAGGACGAGATATTTTTTTTTTTTTTTTTCAGTTTTCATGGTATGCCCCCCTAAAAAAAGCTCACAATAACCAGTGGCATATGCTCTTGTAATGCCGGAAATCATTTATTTATTTATTTATTTATTTATTTATTTATTTATTTATTTATTTATTTATTTATTTATTTATTTATTTATTTATTTATTTATTTATTTATTTATTTATTTATTTATTTATTTATTTATTTATAAGACACTACAGGCGAAAGTCCCAGGCAGGAGGGGCATACAAGACGTAGAGTACGATGAAATACAAGCACAAGATACATAAACTGTCAATATCTCGAGATAAATGCAAGCATGCTGCTGCTGTGTGCTTCTTTATAAACAATTATGAGGAGCAGTCCTGCACAAATCAGCCTCAGGAATGGAGAAAGCCGAAAGGCAAGCAGCGGAAGCTCTAGGCAGACCTTGTGAAAGTGCTTCCAATTAAGTGTGCAGAGGCGGTTGCTTTCAACTGTTTTTCTTTTTTTTTGTTATAACCAGATTTATGTAAAATCTGAGATATAAAAGCATTACTATGATAGTATCTTTATTACCTTGCTTCTAATCTGTAAGCAGATCAAAAGCAAGTCAAAAGCCCATCTGCCGGGATGTCAAACATGCGTGTCGCGCCATCCTGCTGCAGATGCTGTATGCCCATTGAAAGAAATAGGCGAGCTGTCGACACTTGACGAAGACGAAATAATTTGCAAAGAGGTCCTCAACCATGTTGTGAACAGAGCTTCAAAATCTATTGAAAAAGAACATTTGGATATACTGCTGTGACCGATGTCGTCGAGACCTATTTATCACCATCTCGAAGTCCTTGAAGATGAGACTACGCAGACAAAGGACTTCGTGTCAGAACTGAGTGCCGATCAGGCACGAAAATATCGATCCACTATATCTGCCCATGAAAACGTTGCATACCTGGCTATTCTTACTCAAGGACAGGCGAACTGTGCCCGGTATTGCGGATTTAACAGATCGTTCTTATCTCCAGTCCGGCTAGGTGGGGTAAGCATGGCTAATATTTTTTGCATTTTGCAGATGGCATGAGGAGAGGAACTCCGTGTGAGCAGTTCTAAGGCCCACACAGTCGCCACAAAAAAAAAAGTGACGAAGGACTCCAAAAGGCCGCAAAGCAGCTATCCAAATCTTCATCACATTCAAGTGCAGCAATGCGCTACGGTTCGTTTCCTGACACAAGTAGTTGCTAAAAAAAAAGAAATGACATTACAACACTGAATCAAATGTGGAGATGAAAGTTTTAATACGTAACGAATTATCATTTACAGGCACGAAGACAGAAGCTGAAGCTCGGCAGAGCTTAGAATGAAAACTTGAGACACGTATTTTCCAGGCAAATATTTTCCTTCTCTTGCTGTTAGATAGTAAGTGTGCTCATGGTAGATATTTTTTCTTTGTTTTAGATTTGATGTCTATTGCCAGCTTTGATTTTCCAGACCGGGCTAGTGCTGCAGCCCCAGCAACGCTGGCTCAGCTGCAGTCCTGACGGTCTAATCAGAGTGGGGGAAGAGACCGTTCTCATTGAAATTAAATGTACATTTAAATTTAAGGATGCACCATTTATAAATTATGAAGACTGTATTTGCTATCTCCCCTATCTCACATTTATCAACGACATCATCACACTCAAGAAAAAAACACCAATATTACACACAGATACAAGTGTCTATGTATGTACTAAATGTACAAAAAGCCATACTGTATGTTTATTCACCAAATCAATCGGTGATTGTGAGAGTATTTGGGAGGTTATCCCAAAAATGGAGCGCTTTTACTTCAAGTTCTTTATTCCAGCGCGGTTTTTAACATAGTTTTTATTCGTTAAGAAAAGAAATCTAGAAATTCTTGCTTTTTCAGGATGTATTGTTTAGTTGTGAATACAAGTGTAAAATCATAGTGTGAATGTTTGGAAATTTTGTGTATAATGTGTTCATAGTTTCACTTATTAGTATTATATTCTTGAGCATGCGTTTTAAAATGAATAAAAATGTGTTATTTGCAAAAAATTGGCCATGACTGAATAAAAATATACGAGCATTTGCATTTTGTTCTATGAGGACATGGTCTGTTCTTAAATTTCATTAATATTGTACTGCAAAATTCCGAGCAAGCAGCACATCCCTCCCCCTTCCTCCCTCCTCTCACGCGCCGAAATTTCAGGAAAGATGGCAGAGACAAACTTTTCCCAGCAGGGAAAAAAAAATAAATAAAAGCGGGCTTAGAAGTGTGCGTCGTGTTCTCTCTACTTCGCTGCTGTAAAGTGATCGGCACGTCATTTAAATATGCTGCCGATTGTTTTATTTCGGGGCCGGCTCCAACCTATAGGAAGCGGCCCTCTGGTTTTTGGCTCGTGCGCATCAAATGTCTCGCGCGCCCGAATGCGCCAGCCTCTGGGCATGTGCACATTTGGCGGGTCGGCCCCGTACGCGTGCTGTTTTTGTTTGTGATACTTTTGAGAGTTGAAATTGAACTTGGTGGGTCATGAAGTGTGGGGTGCTCTAAGTGAGGTGCGCTCTAAGCGCAAGTTTAAGCGAAATACTCCAGCAATCTTTATACACTTTTATTTTCTGAGTGTTGCCATCTTTTGAACAGGACGCCGTTGAACATTGTCAGGCCGAACCAGCTATTTTTTTATTATAGGTGGCTGCATGTTAACCAGAGCAGCATACACAAAAAGTACATTGCTCATCTGGGGGACCAAGCTGACAAGCACTCTGTTGGATTTTGTAAATCTTTAACGCTGGATCACTCGTTCGACATGAATGCGCACTGACGCAATCTTCTAAGTTTTGTCCATGTCCTCCGCAGACAGCTCACCTCCGGTCGAATTAAATGGTGGGATGAGAAGAATTGCACCTTTGACTTCTACACCTGCCCTGATGCAAGGAAATCTTTTGTCACTTAGCACCAGATCCCCGGGTTCAATTAGCTCCAAAAACCCAGAGTCCTGCGTGTAGAAGAAGTCTGTCTCCCTCCCATATACTTCCGACACAAATAAAATCATTCCATTGGGAATAATTCCTACAAGAAATTTGACAGTGTAGCCTCCCTGACAGTTTGGGTTTGATGGCATCTCTGTCCGGATTTCAGAGCAATCCATTATAAATGTGCAATTAGGGTCATCATCATCATCAGCCTGACTATACTCAGTGCAGGGCGAAGGCCTCTCCCATATTTCTCCACTTAACCCGGTTCTGTGCTAGCTGCATCCACTTGACCCCTGCCAACTTCTTAACCTCATCCGCCCACCTAACATCTACTGCCCCCTGCTACGCTTTCCTTCCCTTGGAATCCAGTTTGTTACCCTAAGCGACCATCGGTTATCCTCTCTTCGCACTACACGTCCTGCCCATGCCCATTTCTTCTTCTTAATTTCCACTAGAATGTCGGTAACTTGAGTTATTTCTCTGACTCACTCTGCACGCTTCCTATCTCTTAATGTTACCCCTACCATTTTTCGTTTCATAGCCCTCTGGGTTGTCCTCAACTTAAGTAGAACTCCCTTGGTTAGCCTCCAGGTTTCAGCCCCATAGGTGAGTACAGGTAATATGCAACTGTTGTATACTTTCCGCTTGAGCGATATACCGGTAAGCTGCTAGTCGTAATCTGCGAGTGCTTGCCAAATGCACTACATCCCAATCTCATTCTTCTTGTTGTTTCCTTTTCATGGTCCGGATCTGCGGTTACTACCTGTCCTAAGTAGACATATTCGCCTACTACTTCCAGTACTTCGCTACCTAATGTAAACTGCTGTTCCTTCCAGAGGCTGTTGAACATTACCTTAGTCTTCTGCATATTGATTTTCAAGCCTACCTTTCTACTTTTCCTGTCTAGGTCATCAATCATTATTTACAGTTCATCCCCCGAGTTCCTTAGCAAGGCAATGTCGTCAAGAAATCGTAGATTACTGAGGTATTCTCCATCTACCCTTATCGCTAACTGCTCCCATTCCAAGTCTCTGAATATTTCCTCTAAGCAAGCTGTGAATAATACTGGGGAGATTGTGTCTCCTTGCCTAACACCTTTCTTTATGGGAATTTTGTTACTTTCTTTAGGCAGAACTATGGTTGCTGTGCAGCCACTATATATATCTTCCAGCACTTTCACGTACGGCTCGTCTACTCCCTGATTTCGAAATGCTTGCATCACCGCCGAGGTTTCAACTGTGTCAAATGCTTTTTTCGTAATCAATGAATGCTATGTATAAGGGCTAATTATGGTATGGATATAATCGATAGTAGAGTACCGTTTCCGGAAACCTGCTTGATCCTTTGCTTGATTGCAGTCTAAGGTTGTCCTGATTCTATTAGCAATTACCTTAGTAAATACCTTATACGTAACAGACAGCAAGCTGATTGGTCTGTAATTTTTAAGGTCCTTAGATTCCCCTTTCTTATGAATGAAGATAATGTTTGCATTCTTCCATGGTTTAATTCGGTACCGTCGACGACACCAGGCACTGCGTATACAGGGTGGCCAGTGTTTAGGGTAATTTACTTTAAATGCAGGTGGCATGGACATCCAAATGACCTCTCTTGAAGGGACATAGACCCATTCTCGTAGCACCACACTTAAAATATCAAGCGTTTTCTTGAAAACAGCTGATGCAGTCCTTTCACCGGCTCCGAATGTAACTGCCAAGGCATTGTATGTTAGCCCAAGCCGAAGTTTAGCCAGGAACAGGCACAACTTGTCCTCGCGTGTTACATCTGTGCTTTTGTATCTTGAAGCAGGCAGTAAGTTCAACAACAGGCTGAACACTGGCAATGTCACCCCGCGAAGGTCTTTCAGCTGGTTATCCTGCAGTGATGTGAAGCCTTGAAAACCACATCTCTGCCAACTTCCACCTGTGCTAGTGACCTTCAATAGTTAGAATGAAAATACGCATTAGAAACTTCAAAACCAAATAATTCGTAGGAATAAAATATATCAGCAATTCCTAACATTATTTAAAAATTCGTTCTGTAGAACTGCAGATACACATAAAAAGATGATAAGCTCAATACGAGTTATACCTCATCAGTCTGCTCGATATGAGCGACTTGAGTGAATGCTTCTGTACAATTTGTCATTGACAAAAAGATATTCAGGTTTCCATTCCTTGAACGTTCTGTTTGGCATGCCTGAAAAAAAAATTCATGTATTTGGAACAGGTGCTCCTTGGTATTCAAAATACTTTGAAGCTAAATCTAAGTAAAACATAAATCGCAGTGACAACTTGAATGCATTTAGTGTGTTTACATCTCGTCATTTCAAAAGAAGAGCAGGTGCTTACAGCGTCACTTTTTGTTATTGGCAAAAGATCTGTAGAATGAGGTTGCTGCTCATCAGTTTCACTTCTTGTCACCCCACAATCCTCTAGCAAATCACTGCAGTCCATTTTATGCAGATATTCCTCTTGGGGGCTCTCTGCATTGCTGAATGTTTCTTGGGTCACTGATGTTGACATTTCCTCTGACGGACTTGCAGGCGACTGCTGCTTTGTTGCACTTTGTAGTTTAGGAGAATTGGCCTGATTTAGTCGTCTCTGCCACCTGCATTGGAGAAGAAATACATTAAACTATATAGTGTATATATTGTATATTGTAGGCAGCATATATTTGCCATGCACAGCTTTCTAGCATTATAATGAATCACAACTTCTGCCATATTGCAGGCACCGCAGCCACATAACATATTTCAGTCGCTATTCATACCTTTGTGTCCCTTCTTGGCTCGGGGCTTTCTTCCTGTACTTAGATGGAAAAATACTTGGAATGTATGATGGGTGAGCCTCCATGTCGCTTTTGCAAATGTCCACAGAGTGAGTGCTGCAAACTCTAGCCGCTACTGTTGGAACCCACGGTGTTCCATCGGGGCAATATCAGGACAGGAAAAAAATATATTAAACTAGCATACAACATTCAGTATTTGATACCTTGTTTTCACACTAAGCGCTTAACGTTTATAAGTAAATAAGATTAGTAAGTGTTAACACCATACCAATTACTACTAAGTTTACATGCAGTAAAACAAGCTTAGAAACTGAGCTGGTCGTCACAAGTCGGAACACTGTGGCGATCACTAACCTTGCCTGGTATGGGTCTGCATATAAGAAATATGTTGATATCAGTCCCCCCAAAATAATTATTGCATTACCAGACACGCGGAGGACTTACTGGCAAAAAAAAAAAAGAAATGACAACCATTAGCGCGAGCTCGACTTCTAAAGGTACGGAATTACAATGAACACTGGTCAGAAATAACATTGGATTTCCAACATACCAAGCTTGCTTAGCAAGAAATAAAAAATACTCACTTGACTCTGCACACATTTATCCAGGCTTGCCGTCTCTCTTTTCCGTGATGAGCTTAGATTTTGAGAACCGTCTCGGCCGCAAAATTAAGTTTGGTTGGGATAGAATGTCATATTTCGAGGTTTAGGGGGAGAATCGTTGGTTCCGCTTGGTATTTGTTATGTAAATGTAGCGATCGCTGGACACGAGTTTAGAACTGAATTTACGGTGCTTCCTCACTCTACACACGACGTTATTCTAGGAGTTGACTTTTTACAGCAGTGTGGCTCAACTCTCGACTTCAACAGTGGCGAGATATCAATAAGCCCCAGCCTTCGATCGGTCCTCATAGAAGAATCACCGCGGGCTGTACAAGTGTTTTCTGTCTTCGAGGATACCGTCGTTCCGGCGATGTCCGCCATCTTCGTCCCAGTTGTGTCCTCGGGCGCGGTTCCCAATGCCTTCGATGCTCTGGTGGAACCCGCTTCCCTTTCCTGTGCCAAAAAGAGTGTGTTGGTGCCCCGCAGCGTTGTTGGAGTGAACAAGGGCCGTGCCACGCTTTGGACTGTCAACCATACCAACAAACCTGCCGTATTGCCGCGTGGTTCCAAACTCGCTGACTTTGAAGAAGAACGTCTTTCTATGCAGATCGCCGAGTTCAGTGACGGTGTAGCTCGTTCAACTAGACGTCCCGATCATGCCGATTCCCAATTTCAGTCCATTATAAATGAATCGCTACCCACCAACGACCGCCGAATATTGATGGAGGTTCTCATAAAACATGCGGACGTGTTCGACTTTGCTCGAGATCAGCCACCACCGATTCAGCCTTCCCGCACCCATCACATGATCGACACTGGATCTGCACACCCGATTAGACAGACACCATACCGTGTTTCACCTTCAAAACGTAAGATAATCGACGAACAGGTCCGTGATATGATGCAAAGAGGAATTATTCAGGAATCATCTAGCCCATGGGCCGCCCATGTGATTCGCGTGAAAAAAAAAAGATGGCACCTGGCGATTTTGTGTCGACTATCGCCGCCTCAATACTGACACCAAGAAGGATGTTTACCCGCTCCCGCGTGTTGATGATGCCATTGACTGCCTCCATTCAGCTTCCTACTTTTCATCGGTTGATTTACGGTCCGGATACTGGCAGATACCGATGCATCCGAAAGACAAGGAGAAGACTGCATTCGTGACTCCCGATGGGTTATATGAATTTAACGTGATGCCTTTCGGCCTATGCAACGCTCCGGCTACCTTTGAAAGATTTATGGACACTCTTTTGCGTGGACTGAAGTGGCAAATTTGCATGTGTTAAGTGATCTTCGGGAGGACCTTCATCGAGCATAACAGACGTTTAGCTGTGGTCCTTAACTGCATGGAGAAAGCGGGTCTCGTGCTGAACTCTAAGAAGTGCCGCTTCGGTGAACGCCAGATCGTTGTGCTTGGGCATTTGGTTGACAAAGATGGTGTTAGGCCTGACCCACAAAAGATTGTAGCTGTCAGCTGCGTCAAAGAGCCCAAGTCTGTGAAAGAACTCAGGAGTTTCCTGGGACTTTGCTCTTACTTTCGACGCTTCATCCCTAAGTTTGCTGACGTAGCCTACCTCCTCACATCCCTCTTGCAGAAAGATATTCCTGAATGTGATTCTGCGTTTCGCCAGCTCAAGGTTCTTCTTACCTCGCGGCCCATACTGCGTCATTTCAGCCCGACAGCTCCCACTGAACTCCACACTGACGCAAGTGGCATCAGCGTGGGTGCTGTGCTCATACAACGGCATGACGGAAACCAACACGTTGTCGCTTACGCAAGTCGCACTCTTAGCAAGTCTAAACGCAACTATACCGTGACTGAGCAAGAGTGCCTTGCCGTCGTTTTTGGCGTACAGTGGTTTCGCTCGCACCTTTATGGACGTGCCTTTACAGTCATTACCGATCATCATCCGCTTTGCTGGATGGTAAATCTATGCGACCACTGCGGTCCGTTGGCCCACTGAGCATTACGCCTTCAGGAGCTCAACTTTACAGTGTCGTACAAAAGTGGCCGCCAACACGCTGACGCTGACTGCCTCTCGCGGCTGCCTCTCGCAACTACCCTCTGCGATGACAACTTTGACGACTATCTTGCCGCCGTTTCCGTACAATTTCGGGATCTTGCCACTTTCCAGCGAGAACAAAAAAAAGATAAAGACTTGGTATCACTTTTTGAAAAAGCTCGTGATTCGGCATCTGCGAACCCTTTCTGCATTAGCGATGGTATGCTGTATCGAAAACATTACTCGTCTGGCGGTGCACGCTTTCTGCTAGTCGTTTCGCTAGCCTCTACTCTGTTCTACGCTCTATGCACGATGACGTTACAGCTGGGCACTTGGGGTTTGCCAGGACTCTTACCCGCATTAAGGAACGTTTCTACTGGCCAAATATGCATCGAACAACTCAGCGTTACGTGAACTCCTGCGTGCAGTGCCAGTGGTTCAAGCTCCCCACGACTTCTCCGCCGGGCCACTTACATCCGGTGACACCACCAACCACACCATATGGGCAAGTGGGTGTTGACCTCATAGGCCCGTTTCCCCGCTCGTCCGAAGGCAATCGCTGGGTCATCGTGTGCGTTGATCATCTGACGAGTTACTGTGAAACTGCCGCCATCCCTTCCGCCACCGCCACTGACGTCTCTTTCTTTCTTCTTCACGCTGTCGTCCTCCGTCATGGGCCTCCTGGTGTAATTATCAGTGACCGAGGCCGCCAGTTTACGGCAGACGTTGTGGAGCAGCTTCTGCTGTAATGTACTTGTCAGTTGCGTCACTCTACGCCGTACCATCCCCAGACAAATGGCCCCGTTGAACGTACAAACCGGACACTGACGAACATGCTTGCGATGTATGTTGACTCGCGGCATAAGAATTGGGATGACGTGCTGCCTTTCATTACTTACGCCTATAACACCTCGCAGCATGCGACAACTTCTTATAGTCCATTTTTCCTCCTCTACGCCCGTCCGCCTCGACGTTTTCTCGACACCATTTTGCCGTTCTCTCTCGACACCGAGCCTTCTGTTTCGAGCACCATCTGCCGCGCTGAAGAGGCTCGTCGGGTCCAGCAGGACCGCTCTAAGCAGCGCTACTATCGTCGGCATCAGGATGTCTCCTACTTTCCCGGCGACTTAGTGTGGCTCTGGACACCTCTCCGCAAGCGTGGTTTGTCCCAGAAGCTGTTGTCGCACTACACAGGCACATTTATTACGCTCAAACGCATCAATGAGCTGAATTACGTCTTGTCTCGCCAATGTTCCCAAGGTCGCCCCTCTCGGAATACACAAGTAGTTCATGTCGAAAGAATGAAGCGCTGCCACTCTCGGGATTCTGACTGACAGCCCAGTGGCTTCGTCTGCGAAGAGGGAAATGTCAGGCATGCGCACAAGGAAGTTCAAAAAGAGGCTCTCCAGGATACAGGTTGAAAAAGAGGAAGCTCACCATCTGTTGGTTAGCACACCAGGCTAAGGTGCAGAATCACTCTGTAAATAAACCTTAACAATATATTTCAGCAAACCCATGTTACGCTCACGCTCTCGAGTGCTGCTAGTATGGCAGTCCGCTTTCTCAACGTACGTTATAGCTAACGGTTGACCATGCGCGAACTTACAAATGTCGCAACAAGAGCGCAGACTGACTTGAAACTACAGCTCGCGGTAGTTATTATAGCTGTATTACCATTACCAATGTACGCTTACTGCCAGCGCTGGTGCATTCGCCTTCAGCCCTCCTGCTCATGTTGCTATATATAGCATATGGAGCTCAACCTAAAACATAAAAACAAAAAGCGTAGTGTGTTTCAATGTTTAGACAGGTACAGCAGCACAAACAGACCGGCGCATAAGGCCGGGGACGAACACAGCGCCGATTTTCAAGTGAACTTTATCTGAAAAGAAAGGGTTTTGTACAACCTTTGCTGTCATGTGACTCAGCCCTTCGTCTTCCAATAAAGTTCGTCAGCGTTGTCCGTGTCTCTCTGCGCTGCCATACCTGTCTAAATGGACTACCAACCAACGCAGCGGCGAACGGTGGCAGGAGCGCGCGCTGCCCTGGCTGCGGAGCTGGTCACGAGGGACAACGCAGACGGCGACGCGAAACACAGGAACGGGAGCCAAAGAGCTGTGCTCTAAACAAAAAAAAAGTTGTTCAGCACACCAAATGGCCAAATCAGGGCAGCGCGAGCAAGTATACTTGTCCGGACAAATTCTAGGGGCAGTAAGTAACCGAAGTGACGTCTTACATTCTTCTTTCGTTGCACATACAATGAAAGAAATGAATTCTTTGGCTCCAAAGAATGCCTCAGTGGCAGCCAGTTATGCATTTTACCATAGTTATTGCGAGTGATTGCCGTTCTATGCTTGTTATGAAAGCAGGTGATGCTGGTAGAGGAGATGCTGGTAGTGAATAAATAAATAAATATATAGAAAGTACACTGGATTCGCATGCAGCAAAGACGTACCTCTAACCAATGAAGAGGACAGAGGAGATTCAAAGGGGAAGGGGAAGGAGCGGTCTAACGCGCTTGCGAAACTAACCCGCTTCTACTGGCGACGTTGCCTCATAACTGCCTGCTACCCTCCCCCCTCCGCCTCATTTCCCCCAAAATTTAGTCTGAATGCATTGCGGCAGCTGCGTGGGCCTTACCCTCTTGGTAGGTATTTCACACCCATTTCGCAATGTCGACTCTCTTCTCTAAGGTAAAATAAAACTGGCCATCACCCTTTTCTCAGCTCTCACTAGGTCTCCAACACCAGTTTCTACGGTTAGAAAAGCCCGAACTAAAAAACAAATGACTGTTGATTGCAACTGACTTTACTGTAACTGTATTATATTGCCATAACGTTTGATAAAAGTAGTTCTGCGCCAGAGAGCTCGCAAGAATATTGCGACTCCTGCTATAATTGCTATAACTTCAAAAGTGATAACAGCTCAAAAGATGGGTATCAAAGGAAAGACAATACAAGTGTCGATTTCAGCCAGAGTTCATGACGAAACCACCAACGATGTATACTTCGTCTCACAAAATGTTTGCAGTACTGCGAAAAGCCGGGGCGCCATGGACCAAGCGCACTCGGACACTTGTGCACGAGAGAGGCGAACTCGTTTTCCATTTTTTTTTGTATTTTGTAAATAAGGTACAAAACCCCCTGTACTTTCTTGCTATCGCTCCCCTCTGCACTTCCCCTCGTTATCCTCTCCCCATCAATTTTCTTTCCCGCCGGCTGCAGCTCGCGGGTGCTTCAGATTTTAGACAGCAGTTGAAGCGGCCGGCAACGCTCTTTTCCTTCCTTTTGTTTGAATAACCACTACCCACACAACCTATAATAGGCAATTGTGCTCCCACTGTCCCCTTGGCGATTCGAGGGGTGCGTCGGAGCACAATTGTCTATCACAGTACACATTTGAATGGGCCAGGGAGCCCCTGCCTTTCGCAGTGGTGCAAATCTCTTGTGAGTCAAAGTATAGTATACAAGGGCCACATTAATATTTTTCATGATATCGCACCTTTCCATTTTTGGTATCCACTTGAGCTACCGTGAATATATGTCGACAATGTATCATCAACTCGCTCAAGCTTCCACTCTGTCAAGGACAGTGGACAACAGCAAAACGAGGTGTCGATCGACGTACTTTTCTTTACGTTACGCACATTAGGTCATGGCCGAATCGAGCCGCGGCGGTGCGCGTCGCTGCTGCCGCTCAAATTCAGCCGTGGTAAGGCAAGCTAGCGCCCCGCAGTCCTGCTATCCGCTGTAATCAAGCTAGCAACAGGTGAACGCTTCCCCCTGCGCATGGCGGGGAGAAGAATTGGGCTTTGAAAACCCACCCTCCAACAAAAGAAAGTCTCTCTACAAAGTCAGGGTTGGGTCGCTCGGCAACTGGGGGCAAGGCCCGTAGGCACTTCCTCAGTCGTGAATCAGTGGCGTAGCCTGGTGGCAAAGTTTTAGCTAATACCAAGATGGCCGCCGTGGTACCCACGCAGTTTCACTCTCCCACCTTCAGTCATGTTAGGGTCGGCGCGGTGAAACAGGCGCTTCATCTCTTCTACGTAGACCAGGACGGGCTCTTTTGGGAGTTGAAGTCTTGACTGGAGGAGGGCCTGAGCTTTTTGTTTTCGGACAGAACTTGCAAAGGCCATCAAAACTCTGCTTTGAATATCTCCCAATCCTTTAAAGAAGTCTCGTGATTTTCGAACCAAACTCGGGAATGTCCTTGAAGAACAAAGTAGACTTGCCTGACTTTCGCACTCTCGTTCCAGCCGTTGAATTCTGCCACGCGCTCGAAAACGTCCATCCAGTCTTCCGCATCTTCACTAGGCAGTCCTTAGAAGATGGGGGCTCCCGGGGCTGCACGAAGATGACTGCTGCTATTGACTGGGCCATTTCCAAAGTTGATGCCTTCCGGAGTCGAAAGGGGTCAGGCAGCAGACCGTGTTCGTGTTGTAGTCCTTGGAGTCTGCGGCTGGTTCGGTTACCTGTAGGCTGGTCTCCCAGGGCGACAGGAACAAGGCTGGGGTCTTCGCTTGAAGGATCAAAGGTAGCACTTCCATTAGATGTCACGTAGTGGTGACAAGGCTGCAGGCACCAAAAGAAGACACAGGCTGGATGGTACTGAAATTAACTGTTTATTGAGCTGACTTGCGCCCGCGAAAGAACTAAGCAACTCGGCGGCGACGATAGCAACAAACGTGCTCGTCGATCGTCGAACAAAGATCAAATTAAAGGCTGCTCAGAACAATCTAGATAACGTCGCAAACTGATATTAGCACAACCTGGAACATTGTAGAAACATAAGAAAGTGATCGGAATCTTCAAGACAGATCTCGGCGCATCGTTCGGGGCAAAGAAAATGATAACGCGTCGTATCGCGGCAACGAGCATGAACAAACACAGGATACAGAATTGATATGCGTGCCAGAATCACAGTGATAAGGTCGCATGCAGGCGGCTGTTAAAAAACAACAAATCGAGTTTTGAAGGTTTCGCAGCAATATATATATATATATATATATATATATATATATATATATATATATATATATATATATATATATATATATATAAATATATATATATATATATATATATATATATATATCCTTTTTTCTATATGAACTGCCCACACCCAAACTGCCAAGTCAAGCTTACTACCAGTAGCGCGAAGGAATGTCAACCTCCCCCACCACACACACAATGAAGGCCACACATCTCCTACTTTCATCTTCTGAGGTCATACCTTTTACCGTTCTTCCTTTCATGTGGCGTCTTTCTTAGATTCGCCATTTTTTTTCACTCGCAACCTGCACCTGCTTTTTTATGTTTTGTTTCCAACCACCACTACAATACCACTGTGCTTCCCTCCCGCTAAGCCCTCTTTCCCTATTTGCATCTCCACCGTCTGCATCTTTTCCGCCCTTTGTCATTAGAGCCTACTCCAATCGTATACATTCACACTCCTGATGAAGACCAGCTACTGATCGAAACGTTGAGTCCAATAAAATGTTTCTTTAAATGAAGCGTACATTTCGCTCTCTCTCTCTCTCTATCCCTGTCTCTCTTTATATATATATATATATATATATACAGATCAATTAAGGGGAAATGAGGGTGCTCGTTGTAATACATGACGAAAGAAGCCAACAGTCGGCGAGGCCAAGGAAAGCGTTGGGGATGGTAGTTTGTCTTTTTTTTTATGTTTACTTGGATAATCACAAAAATGAGTAATGTAATCTGTTTAGGGGAAAGATAATTACACACAAAGTAGAAGAAAAAACAACGTGCCGATGGTGGGAACCGAACCCATGACCTCCGAATATCGCGTCCGGTGCTCTTCCAACTGAGCTACATCGGCAGCTGTCCCCCCTGTTACTTGCTTGGGTATTTATGTTGTCTGTATACGAACCTTGAGAGTGTTCACCAGCGCCACCCTCAGCCATAGCGGCGGACGTGGAACGTCCTTTGTTACCGCCAGCGTCACGTAGAACGTGATCAAGAGCGAGGGCGAAAGCTGTGCCAGAACCCTCTTACGCTACCTATGGCTTCAAGACTGCCAGAACCGAGACCCCCGTAAGCTACAAGCAGATCAATTAGGGGGAAATGAGGGTGCTCGTTATATATATATATATATATATATATATATATATATATATATATATATATATATATATATATATATATATATGTATATATACACACAAGTGAAAAATTGCTTCATACTGTTTCCAAGTTTATTTGGAGTCGACGTTTCGGCAGGAGCCCTGCCTTTCTCGACTGAGGGTACATGGTTCTTCTTTGTCTTCTTATGGTGTTGGCAAGAAGTGATACAGACAGAATATGGGCACGTAGAGGTGAACCAGTTGCGAACGCACAACACACACATAAACACACACGCGCGGAGAGCAGGGTAGGCACAAAGGGTCATCCACCCAATGCGCCAGCAGGGAGTCAGCTGTATAGAATACAGGCAGCGGTGGAACAATCTCGGGAAAAAAAAAAAAAGAGAAATAAAAAGAAGAGGTGGAGGATGGTGTTTGCGGCAGATGATGAAAACCTTTTCGGGTCTCACTAAAAGATGGGAGTGCCAAGCGTGAAGGAGGTTTTTGCGAGAAGTGGCCGAATATGAATGGTCAACGGGTTCACTGTGAATATTTTTATTTTCCATTTTTCCCCTTTCTTTTCCTCCCTCTCCCCTTCCCCTTTTCGCTGTCGATATACACATTCATTTTTCCTGATTATACTGTTTTATTCTGATGACAGTTTCGGACGGTTGACCATCCTTCTTCGGGGTAAAAAGGGTAAAAAAGGTCGGGACAATAAAATAGGATAATCAGAAAAGTTCAATGTATATATATATATATATATATATATATATATATATATATATATATATATATATATATATATATATATATATATATATATATATATATATATACATTGAACTTTTCTGATTATCCTATTTTATTGTCCCTATATATATATATATATATATATATATATATATATATATATATATATATATATATATATATATATATATATATATATATATATATATATATATATATGTGTGTGTGTAACATAGTTTTCGAGAACACATTTGACTTCACCTAAACTTGAGCATCCATGCAGGCATAGCCATACATATAAACAGGTGCAATAAGGAAGCGGAAGATAAGATCTCTCCACTGCTACGCACTGCTTCTTTCAAAAGAGTAATTCAGAAGCCTTGACTGGAAACACGTGTGGAATTCGTATATAATGTCTTAGTAGATCGCTGGTTCAAGTGCAATTGGCTAAGTAACTCGCCGTCGCCATGGCAACTTCTTTCAACTTGCCTTTCCCATTCGTCTGCATTATTTGAAATCAAAGCAGAGCAAATGGCACTATTTGATATAGCGTATCAGCAGTCAAATCGCAGGCAGCAGCTGCAATTGTAGAGTGGCGAACAAATTTTTACAAGATTTCCAGTACACAGACGCCAGAGTTAATGAGCCGCTGACTCAGACGAGAAACCACGCGGCCTGAAAAACTTGCCTCCTCTTTTTCCGTAGTTCGACCTCGTGTGCGACCGCATCTGGCTTAGAGCTGCGTCGCAAAGTTTCTACATGGCCGGTATCATGATTGGAAACTTCGTCTTCTCCCACATGTCCGACTGGTAAGGACCATTTATGTTATTTTATTATTCTAGCTGCAAGTGCTTCATCCAGAAAAAAATTATAAGTGTTTATAACATTGTGTAGCTAGAAAACAGAGATATCAGATAATCGTTGCTTCAATCCAGGACCAAGGAACAACGAAGCAAACCAGTGGGAATAGAGGATATAGTAACGAAAACTTTGCCATAGTTGAAACAAAATATGGATTCGTATGGCTCAATAAATGCGCAGAAATGCAGCCTTGCTACATGAAATTTAGGATAAAAAAGGTGCTTCAATGAACTCTTTTTGGAGCACGCACATTAGGGCAACAGTTTCGCACATGTACGCTGATGGGTTTCGCAGCGCTTAACAGACCCGGCCTAGTGCATATTTCTGTACCAAGGAACACGCCTAAACTCACTGCGCAGAGTCCTCTTGATAAATAAGATTTTGCTTTCAAATTTTAACAGAGAATGCGCTAAAACCTTTTATTTCTCTTTATCTGTTCTGAACAACATTTCATTCAGCGCTTCCTACCTTTCTAAAGCCCCAACACTTCACTGCATTTGGAGCCAAAGGAACAAGCAAAATCTAAGTTCTCTACCTTGGGAATGCGGCAAAAGATCCAAGACACCTAACCTCCCCATTTAACTTCATCCCTGCCACTTTATTTAGGGGCTACATATCCTGGCCGCCCACTCTGGTAGCAGGAACGCGTTCGCCATATTATTAGGTTGGTACAGTTTACACTGGCTATCTTCAAAACCAATTTTAGGCGCGCTTTAAGACCTTTTTCGTATGCACGTGCAGTCAGTTGTGCTAGATACTTTAATTTCAGGCAGAAGCTTTTAGGCCGAGCTAGTTTATCATAACAGCTGAGATACCCTGCTAAGAAAGTAGAAACCCAGCTATCAGTGGCTCCCACAGCTACTTTTTCTCCAACGGTGTGTTTTAACCGGCCTGTCAGCAGCTTTTCTGAGCGCCCTAACGTGGCGATATAGCCAGGTATTCGCACCGCAGGTTTCTCCCATTCAAAATGCCGGATTTCATTATAATCGAGTGATTATTTTTTTTTTTTTTACTGTTTACTACTTCTTTATTTCGAAAATATGAGCTATATTTCGTTTCGTTTTGAGCAGGTGGCTTGTGCAGCAAGCGAACAGTACGTTATAGAGCCTGGGGATTCGATGGTTACCTAACTAAAGTTAACTTATCAGGTTTTTATTTAGGGAGCGAAATTGAAGGCCGCTGACGTCGCAGGCGAGTCACGTCTTTAAATTTGTTCTAATAGGCAATGTGGCTTGAAATATCTAAACACGAAAGGAAGCACCCAAAATCTTCTGGAGTTGAATTTCGCGCTTTGAACATTAGTAAATTGGTGTCGCTTCCTTTTACAGTGAATCAAATGCAGACGCCATTTGTGTATTAGATGATGTAGAAGTTTACATAATTTTGGCGACACTACCGTGCGCAGCAACGGCATTTTATGAATATGCAGTGCTGGAAAGCGAACTCAGCCAGCTTCCCTAAGCTTAATTTTTGAAGTTCGATTTTTCTAACCATTGGCCGAGTAACAAATTTCAAAGAGGAAATGCACCTATTAAATTGGAGGCCTTCAATTTCGCAATTTCATATTACTGCATAATATAGGCATAGAAATTGTCGAATTTTTTTTTTATTGCTGCCATTAGTCCCTATAACACAGTATTGTCCATCTTACTGCACAACCCAAACAAACAGACCGCGCCGAGGTCTCTCGTCGCTTTTAAATCCAAATCCTTAAACAATAAATAAATCGGCAGACACACTAGATTGCTTGCTTTACGAGCATGCAGAAGTATTATAGCCCTGCGAGTGAAATGTTTCTGAGTGAGATTTTCAACATGCATTATTTAGGTTACATTGGCTGATATTGTATTCAGTGTGTATGTTTGCGCATTCCGCGTAGACTCCCATGCTTCACATATTGTCTAGAAGGTGTATTCGGAGAAACCTCACTTTGAATGAATGCAACTGGAGGAACATATGTCGCTGGTTCGAATCCCTGTCTCGAACCAGCCAATGAGACATAATCACCTCGCAGTGAGACATAATATGCCTTCGCAATAAAGCAAATTGCCAGGTATAAGCCCTTCGCAGGACTGTGGTAGCGAGAGCTATCAGAGTTCTAGTCAGCAGGGCCTTGCGAGCGCCCGTGCCATGCCTACGATATAGAACTATTCCGAAACTCTTTCTCTCTCTCTCTCTCTCTCTCTCTACATATCGACATATATATATATATATATATATATATATATATATATATATATATATATATATATATATATATATATATATATATATATATATATATATATATATATATATATATATGTCGATATTCATATTCGATATTCATATATATGTGTGTGTGTGTGTGTGTGTGTGTGTGTGTGTGTGTGTGTGTGTGTGTGTGTGTGTGTGTGTGTGTGTGTGTGTGTGTGTGTGTGTGTGTGTGCGTGCGTGCGTGCGTGCGTGCGTGCGTGCGTGCGTGCGTGCGTGCGTGCGTGCGTGCGTGCGTGCGTGCGTGCGTGCGTGCGTGCGTGCGTGCGTGTGTGTGTGTGTGTGTGTGTGTGTGTGTGTGTGTGTGTGTGTGTGTGTGTGTGTGTGTGTGTGTGTGTGTGTGTGTGTGTGTGTGTGTGTGTGTGTGTGTGTGTGTGTGTGTGTGTGTGTGTGTGTGTGTGTGTGTGTGTGTGTGTGTGTGTGTGTGTGTGTGTGTGTGTGTGTGTGTGTGTGTGTGTGTGTGTGTGTGTGTGTGTGTGTGTGTGTGTGTGTGTGTGTGTGTGTGTGTGTGTGTGTGTGTGTGTGTGTGTGTGTGTGTGTGTGTGTGTGTGTGTGTGTGTGTGTGTGTGTGTGTGTGTGTGTGTGTGTGTGTGTGTGTGTGTGTGTGTGTGTGTGTGTGTGTGTGTGTGTGTGTGTGTGTGTGTGTGTGTGTGTGTGTGTGTGTGTGTGTGTGTGTGTGTGTGTGTGTGAGAGAAGGAAAGAAGCCAACAGTCGGCGAAACCTATATAGATATATATATGTGTGTGTGTGTGTGTGTGTGAGCGAGAGAAAGAGAGAGAGACGTAGAGAGGGTAAAAGGCGCCCAGAAATCACTAGCTACACGACATACAGCGAAAATTAATGAAAATATTTGGAGGCAATGTCAGGAGCCGTAACTTTCTTCAGTACGAACCATTTTTTGGCCGTGATTGATCTCACTGGAGCTCACAACCATGGTGCAGGTACGGCAGGAAAAGGGCGCTCATCTTCATGACCCCGCTGCCCGTGTTGGCAAGCGTCGTGATCTGCTTCTCAACCAGCTTCCTGATGCTCAACATAGGCCGATTCATAGCTTCCCTGGGTCTCGGCGGAGTCCTCAACACCACCTACACATTGTGTGCGTATACAACCAGTATGCCGAGAGTTCCTGGCTTTGCATGCTGTCATGCAATGGGTTTAAAAAAAATGACCACAGTACGTTTCTGTCAGGCCAATTCGCTCGACCTTTTCACTCGTTTGCTTCCTCATCGGGACCAGATCAACGAGAAAGAACCTACAGCACCAATAATGGACAGTTTGGAGCCCGATAAATCAGGTCTCCGTGCCATGCGGTGCTATTCCTGGGGTCAAATGCCAAGTGGAAGCCTCAAATACAGCCATCTTCCCAGTATAGCTTTGCCCTTGCAACGATTAATTGCGGTTCAAATCAAAGGCTGAAATGAGTATTTTTTTTTTTTGCTCTCTTAGAAACTCGGTTGCTGCAACGTCGTTTTGGAGGCGAATGTTGCGCGAGGGCGTCATATCTACTTGTATTTTGAGGGGTACTTGTACTAAGTTCAGTACCTTTGCAAGTATGAAATGAAGGAAATTTTTGCTGCAGTAACACAAGTTTACCAGTTACAATCTGAAACATATATAGCCTCCGGTAACCAAGACCAGAAGCCTGTGATCTTCGTGACATTTTGCGATTTCGGAGACAATGTAAGATCGCAAAGGCTACCACCCGCACGTCTCTCTACGAATTTGGGTTCGTCAAGTAGCATGGTGTGAGCTCAATCTACGAAGGCGTGGAAGGTAAAACTCACAGCAAGTTATACGCTCAGAAGCGTCAACACCGCCGAAAAGAGCAGGAACGTCCCTGAAAAAAAAAAAAAAAAAAAGAAAAAAAAAAAAGAAACATCGCGCGCGCCACGACGTGAGATTGCACAGTGACAAAAAGGTGAGTCCAGCTGCCGCGCTTTCCTATCCGTTCTTCTTGTAACAGTGACACGGGGTCACATTCGTAGGGCGACCAGAAGCGGTCGCTTGACGGAACTAAGGAAACGCATCATTGAGCTTGTGGGTCGCCTTCGGTGTATGCGTCTCACTTTACCACAGAGGAGTACAGGTAAGTTACATAGGTACTCACTTCATGCTTATGTATTCCTAAGTCCATATATCAGTGGAGCTCATATTTTCATGCGTCTACTTCGTTCAAATATCGCAACGTTGCACGCGCAGCAGCAGTGAGGAAACATTGCGCCCTTCACATGCTGCTCATTTCATAGGACTCTTAATGACGGCGTGCTGGGTAATGGCTCCCTCGGTCACTGAACACTCCAAGTCGCTGTCGACCTTGGGCCTCAAATAGCCTGTGTCCGCACGCATCACCACCTGGAGGCGTGTCTGTGAACGACAAACATGGGTCTCTCTTGCAAGCTACTGGAATATAAATATTGAAAGATGTCTGCGTGCACTTGTGCGTGATGCCACAGTCCTTCAGTGCTCCTTTAGGTCACGAAACTCCCGCCGGAGCTTCATATCAGATCAGTAGTGGCCGCTAGAGGCCCAGCTGTGCATTGACAGACATCAAGAAGCCGCTGCCGGCCAACGTCATTTTTTTAATTTTATTTGCACCTAAACGCTCGAAATGTCTCGAGATTTTCCTATTAGATGATGTTAAGGTGTGCTCTCTATAGGGGCAGGAGGACGACACTAATGATACACGAATACTTTACCATAGCAGGCGTGATCGAAATCAAATGCGCAGCATAAAACCTGCTGTGAATGAAATTTATACGGGGCACATTTAATTATCATCAGACGAGGCGCCATTACTTGTCTCCTGCCTACACTCTGTTCTCTGCAACCGCAAAAAATAACAACACGCAAGCGAAAACGCCACCGCATTTCCGTGTTGAACACTTGGCGCGTGATAGCTAGGCCTTGCTGCAACGTCATTTTGGAGGTGAATGTTGCGCGAAGCCATTTCTACTTGTATTTTGAGGGGAAAATCACTGATATCTTCCTGGGCCGATATCGATTGGCAGATCTACAAATCTCTTTGCCCGTATTGTAGTACGGTCAAGGTGAGCCGATGTCAACATCAAGCGTCGTCAAGATCGGAGCAGCAGCGCTAAACAATAGCCGTTTTCAGTTGGGCTGCGACGACTTTGATCTGTTCAAGTTTGTTTCGCAAATGAATTCGCGTGCTTAAGGATAATACCATTCTGCACGCGATATTTTTTCATTAATCCGCCGATGCACCTCGGCTGTTTGATCATCGACACAAATAACAACCTGAACCGGGTTGAGTCGTTATGTGTTCCCTCATTTCTCTTCGTCTCTGTATCACAGGCTCACAGCAGAATCCGGCCAGCTACACAGGCTCGTTAAGCGATGCCTGAGGATCTCCGGTCATACAGAGTGGCTGAATAAAATAACTCAGCTGTCGCCGCTCTCTACGCATTCCTTCCCGTACATATGTTACATATCCCATCTGTATGCAGCCTTCCGCTGTGGGTGTTTTACATATCCCTCCTCAATGACACCACCACCAAGCTGCACAGAGTCATTGCTAAGATGTTGCTTCAACAGCATAATTATGTACAAGGTAGCTGGACGGCAAACATTTGGCCGTATGACTGCCATCTAACAAGCCTATTACACAGTAAAGGATGCACCCCGTGGGATTGAACTGAGACGTTCTTGACCTTTTGAAGCGAAAGCTTCACTACATAAGCTTTTCGATCCTTCAGCGTAGCGCCGGTTTTCACCTTCAAGTGACCTTGACAGATACTGCGCCTTTCCTTTCTTACAAACCGATTTACAATGGAAGCGAACGCTTCACTACGCTAAGTAGAGCAGGCTTCGTGTGACACTAAATTCGGCCTTCAAGTTACCTTGACTTAAGTGTGGGTGTTCACGATTTCGTGGTGTTCACCAAATTGTGTACTGTGCTTTCCTTTCCCCAAAGCCTAACATAAACGGAGAGGCAGCCCTGGGTTGAGTGATGTCCGCGCACTTGAAAGTCCTAGAGGTCGCCAAATTACTTCGTAGCCCTCACTCTCTCCGCTTCCTCTCTCATCTTTCTTCTCTCAAGTCAGGCCGATACTGCGCCTTTCCTTTCTTATAAGCCAATGTACAATATAGAAGAAAAAAATATGAAAACATGACCTTGGCCTGGTTAGGTGTAGGTGTCCACAATTCCGTGGCGTCTACTCAAAAGTATAAGGCTTCTTTTTCGCAAAACCTAATTTAAATAAAGATTATTTTAAAAAAAAACGTGGGTTGAAAAGCGGGTGTTAAAGAGGCTATGACTGCAACACTCAGAGCTTTCGCTCTATCAGTAGGTTCAAGCCATGAGTAAATCATGCTTAACTCACTGTGCGGCACAGGGAGCAAGTGACGCAGGTACCTTCTGCAATAGCTACAAATATGGGCATGCACCACATGGAAGTGCTGCTTTGGATCCTTCCAGGCACGAGCAGCCGCACAGGCATTGGTGGCTGCTGCATTAAATCCCAGAACAAAGCACCCCAGAACACAGAGGAGCTCTCAGCCGCCATACTCAAGTCGTACCTAATTTATTAAGGTGAAAGCCTTTTTTTAGCTCATGCGGCATCCGGAGAAACATTTCAAACGAGACAGATTCATAGGCAATCCAGCAGAAGCCACATAACAAGCCAACATTAACTAAATTAGCTAAATTACGCAAATATTGCGTAATCAATGGCAAGAAGTCTATAATTTAATCCAGTAGACGCATAGCAAGCCAATATTGGCTAAATTGGCTAAAGTATATAAACACTGGGCAATCAAACTGCCAAAAGCCGTAAGCGAATGCAGAAAAGTCGTAGGTCTGTCCAGAAATCCAGGGGCCCCATTCTCCACTCACATGGCCGGGTGATGCTACATTCACACCAATTCGGTCTAGGGGCGGGGCGTCCGCTTTTCACGTGATCAATGGCGTCATGGCGTCGGCAAAAAATACCATAAAAAAGCGCACTCCGCTCATTCCTTTCGGCCGTCGATCCGCGCGCCCGCTTCTCGACCTTCTCTATCCATTCCACTGTTTCCTCGCGACCATGAGTGACGCTCCTGAACGTCAGGAGCTCATTTTGCGACGCTACCTCAGCGACATACATGAGGAAGGAGGCTACTGACATTGATACTTGAAAGAAGATTGTAAAAAGTTGGAGAGATCTCGGCTGACAACGTGAAGTAGCTGTGCGGACTTCACGAAAGTTCGATGCGTCACCCAAAGGTAAGCTCCTTTCTCAGTGTTGGCGCTTATAGCCAGTAATATATGTATGTGTATACGCATGCAAGCAGCACTCGATTTTTCTTCTGCCATTTATCTGCAGCACGACAGCATTAAGGCGAACTGTGCAATGCTGTAATACTGTACATAAGAGCAATAATTTCGCTTTTCGATTGCAGCAAGGATTGCGCAAAATTTATTTGCGTGTGCGCGAAAGGAGTGAGAGAGAGAGAGAGAGAGTGTGTGTGTGTGTGTGTGTATGTGTGTGTGTGTGTGTGTGTGTGTGTGTGTGTGTGTGTGTGTGTGTGTGTGTGTGTGTGTGTGTGTGTGTGTGTGTGTGTGTGTGTGTGTGTGTGTGTGTGTGTGTGTGTGTGTGTGTGTGTGTGTGTGTGTGTGTGTGTGTGTGTGTGTGTGTGTGTGTGTGTGTGTGTGTGTGTGTGTGTGTGTGTGTGTGTGTGTGTGTGTGTGTGTGTGTGTGTGTGTGTGTGTGTGTGTGTGTGTGCGTGCGTGCGTGCGTGCGTGCGTGCGTGCGTGCGTGCGTGCGTGCGCATATACACATCGGTATTTCGCGGTATTTCGGAAGTACTACTCGGTATTTCTTTGTTGAAGCGCGCGGGGAGAAAATATTAAAAATGATGTTGACGGCAGCTTAATGAAGCTAATTGAATTTGCTGTTACAATATATATGTTGTAAAAGCGGTATTATGCATATATTCATCGGCGGCAAAAATTTGTAGGACACGAGCAAATATTTTTTTTTTCTTTAAGGGCCGCATATATGTCACAGCATATATGCGGGTCCAACTTTTATCTGTTTGACACCAGTTATATACATCGGTCTTCGATTCCATGACGCGCCCTGAATAGTTTCGTCCCCGTTAGTACAACGAACAGAGCTTGATGCTTGGGCATCGACCGCGTCAACATTCCATGACCATAAACAGTTGAGAGACTCAACAGAAACCTCTGGCGCTGCAGTGTCTGAGCCAGCAGTTCCTCAGGGCCTTCAGAAATGCATAGTCAAATTGTGGAAGGTTGGAAAAAGTGCAGTTCAATTCTTATCATTGTCATGATGAGGAAGTTCTCTCCTAAATGAATTATTTTTTTACTGTGCTTTCAGACGGCTAGCCAGTTCTGTGCCAGATAGTTCTGGCTTGCATGTACAAAGTTCACCTGTAAAGGAATGTTCATCTCTGAGGCCTCTCCCTAAACGAAGGCACGTGCACGACAAATGACACCATTACAATCATTGGCTTAGAAAGGCACAGTTTTGCCCTATCTCTCATATCACCAAATAATTCAGCAGTTTTTGTTTACTGAAGGATATAGGACGATGCCTCAGTAAGCTGTAATTCATTGATAATGGTGCCTTGCAAAGTAACTCAGGGGACGAATTTAGACAGGCAAGGTAGAACAATAGGGCTAAAATTTTATATGGAGAGAATGAAAGTAACACTTAACAGGCTAGGATAACAAATAGGAGTTTACAATAGGTGGCAAGGACCTGGAAGTGGTTAGGAAATATGTCTTATAAGTACAGGTATAGCAACCGCCTGTCTCTTCGATGGCAGTCAAATAACTACAAAAATAAAATTTACTTGGAGTGCATTTGGCAGGTAGCAGCTCTCAGATCATGAATGGCAGCTGCCCAGTAGTAACCTCAAAAAGTAAATAGTATATGTGACAGCTGTACCTTTTCGGTACTGCCGATTGGGCAGCAGTGAGGAGGCTAAAAAAAGGTTTCAACATAACTTTTAGACAATGCACACAGTTTTGATATAGAAAACGATAGATTTAACACTGAGAGACAGTAAGCGAGCAGACAGAGTTGTCAGGAATAAATGTGAGTTATTAATGTTCTAGTTGAAACCAAGAAGAAATGGACATGGCAGGGCATTTCATATTCAGGCAAGCTAGCCGATGTTTGCTATAGGGTAACTGACTGCATTTCAAGAGAAGGCAATCGTCACAGAGGGAGGCAGAAAGGTGGGCGGATGAGATCAGGAAGTTTGTGAGGACTAGGCAGGGGCAGCTGGCACAAGAAACGGTTAATTAGCTGATGTATACGGCAGAGGCCTTTGCCCTGCGTGAGTGCGGTCAACTTGTACTCATAATACTTCCAAAAAAAAGAGTGTTCACCATGTTATGCCATTATTGCTATGCACACCGATCATCAGCTTCTTGTTGCCAAAATTAAGCTTCGATTGAGGAAAACGCAGAAAACTAGAAGGCCTTTCAGGTATGATCTGGATCAAATTCCATTAGAATATGCTGTGGAAGTGAGGAATCGATTTCAAGAATTAGATCTAGAAGACAGAGAGCCTGGAGAGATGTGAACTGATGTTCGTGATATAATACAAGAAGTTGCTACTAAGATAGTTCCAAAGCAAAAGAAATGCAAGAAAGCAAACTGGTTATCTGAAGAGGCTTTGCAAATAGCTGAGGAAAGGAGGATGGCAAAAGTTATGGGGGAAAGAAAAAGATACAAGGCTCGCAATGCGGATTTTCAGAAAATAGCAAGGAGAGATAAGAATGCCTTCCTGAACATACAGTGCCAAGCAGTTGAGGACAACAGCCAATTAAGGAACACAAGAGCTCTGTATAAGACAATCAAAGATATCAAAGGAAGCTTCTGTGCTAAGCTGGGCGTGATAAAGGACAAACGAGGCAAGGACCTCACTGAAGCCTCAGAGATAAAGAAGAGGTGGCAGGAATACACATAAGAACTGTACAAGAAGGACCCGAATGTGCAAACCCAACATAAGACGGTTGTGATTACTGATCTCGAGCCGGGCATCCTGAAGAGTGAAGTTGAATGGGCCTTAGCCAGCCTTGCTAAGAACAAAGCTAGCGGAATTGATGGCATTCCAGCGGAGTTGCTTCAAAACCTCAACCATGACGCTGTTAACATTCTGCATACATTATGTCAGAAGATTTGGACAACCCTGCAGTGGCCACAGGATTGGAGGAGGTCAGTTTACATCCCCATTCCAAAGAAAGGCAGTGCCAAAGATTGTTCCAACTACCGCACGATCGCGCTTATTTCGCATGCTAGCAAGGTGATGTTGAAAATCCTCCAAGGAAGGCTGCAGCAGTATGTGGATCGGGAGCTTCCGGACGTGCAAAATTGGTTTCGCAAGGGCAGAGGAACTAGAGACCAAATTGCCAACCTTCGCTGGATCATGGAAAAAGCAAGAGAGTTCCAGAAACCCATCTACTTCTGCTTTATTGATTATGCGAAAGCGTTTGACTGCGTAGATCACAGCAGATGGTGGCAAGCTCTCCAAGAGATGGGTGTTCCAATTCACCTCATCTGTCTCCTCAGGAACCTGTATGAAGGACAAGAGGCCACAGTCAGAACTGGGCATGGTCTTCCTGATTGGTTTCCGATTGAGAAAGGAGTGAGGCAAGGCTGCATACTGTCGCCCTGCCTATTTAACCTATATGCAGAGTGCATCATGAGGAAGGCCGGTCTGGACGAGTCTTCAGCTGGAGTGAAGATTGCTGGAAAACGTATCAACAACCTTAGATATGCGGATGATACCACTTTAATGGCAGAAAGTGAAGTGGAACTCAAGAGACTTCTGATGCGCGTACAAGAAGAGAGTGAGAAGTTCGGGCTTAAGCTGAACAATAAAAAGACAAAGATCATGGCGTCTTGCCCTATCAAGTCCTGTAGCATCAATGTACAAGAAGTGGAAGCTGTGACAGATTTTCTCTTCTTGGGCTCCAAGATTACCTCGGAAGGAGACTGCAGCCATAAAATTAGGAGACGCCTGCTTCTGGGAAAGAGAGCCATGGTTAGCCTTGACCGCCTAGTAAAGAGCAGAGACATTAGTCTGCCAACCAAGATCCGTATAACTCGTGCTATGGTCTTTCCAGTTGTGATGTATGGATGCGAGAGTTGGACTGTGAAAAAGGCTGACCGCCGAAGAATTGACGCGTTTGAATTGTGGTGTTGGCGAAGACTCTTGAGAGTTCCTTGGACTGCCAGAAGATCAAATCAGTCGATATTGTCGACCATAAACCCTGACTGCTCATTGGAGGGTCAAATTCTAAAGTTAAAGCTCAGCTACTTTGGTCATCTGATGAGAAGGGAGGAGTCGCTGGAAAAAGATTTGATGTTGGGAAAGGTTGAGGGTCGCCGGAAAGGGGTAGGCAGCGAACGCGATGGTTAGATGGCATCCTCGAGGCACTGCAGATGAAGTTATGTGATGTTAGGAAGATAGTGAGAGACCGGAAAGCGTGGCGTGACATGGTCCATAGGGTCACGAAGAGTCGGACACGACTGAACGACTGAACTGAACTGATACACCTGAATCACACGCACTGTATGCCATGTGCGAATTATCCTTCCTTTAGCTGGTTTTTACAGACAGTGCAGACTATATATCTGAAAATTCGAGTATGTTTCTCATGTATCTTTAATTAAATGCATAGTTCATCTCTGTTTGTCTTTTAATTCCTACACATGGATTCAATTTTTTGTTCGTCTTTGTAGTGAAATTGTGTGCATTTCAATGTAAATAATGTATATAATAAATAAACTTGAATTTTCAATGACTTCGAAGTCTTCCCTGCATATCATGCCTTCTTCGAGAAAATGAATGCATCGATTGCTTTTACTTGCATAGAAAAGTTTATGCATGGTGTGAAAGCTACAGGTACTCTATGTTCTGCTAAATTTATGAAGGGCATGGGGCTATGCTTTCAGTTCTGAGATTTTTTTTTACCTATAATATCAAGCAGAAATCTTCACCATTTAGGGTATAGTTTATGGAAAAATCGTCAGTTGGTTCCAGCTAGAGCCAGTTAGGCCCAGAATAGCCCACGAGCTTAACTAGCTGGTCAAGATTTTTGTCGAGTTAAAAAAAATTGAATTGTTTAAATTAGAACGGTATGATCGAATGACAGCAGACATAATAAAAATGCAGCTTTTATGAATGCTGCTGTGAGAGACATGGTAAACATTACTGTTATAATTAGCTTATTTTCTTTATTTCTTTTTCTTAACGGTTTAATTGATATTGTTAATTAAGCGGAAGCAAACCATTTTTCTCGCCCCAGGATATGGTATTGAAGACTGCATGAAACACCTGAGCTGCAGCTAGAAGAAAATATGATGAGCAGAGCATAAGAACGGACAAGGGGTATTAGGTATAGGACCATATACATATGTATAAAATGAAATAAATTAAGATCCCGAGAGTAAAATGGATATATATATGCATGCCAGCTGGTGAATTCAATGACGACCCCATCATGAAGGTTCTGTGCATGATCGAGGTAAGTGCCGACGAAACGCCACTTGGATTAAATGCTAGCTAAAAATGTACCATTTTATTAGCTGCATAGAATTAAGTTGCGCAATATGCAGGTATAGATCGATAAGGCTATGATTTTGATGATCGCGTAGCTCTGCAGATGCGCGGTTCGAATCATCATCATCATCATCATCATCAGCCTGACTATGCCCACTGCAGGGCGAAGGCCTCTCCCATATTTCTCCACTTAACCCGGTTCTGTGCTAGCTGCATCCACTTGACCCCTGCGAACTTTATAACCTCATCCGCCCACCTAACTTTCTGCCGCCCCCTGCTACGCTTTCCTTCCCTTGGAATCCAGTTGTTCGAATGATCACAATTAAAGGTATCGTTCAAGAACAATATCTCTAAGCTCACATCGAGTGCACATAGTAAATTCGTATAATCATCACTCACATTTTTGTTGCCGCAGCTATAGGGACCGGGCGCCCGATGTATGGCGCCACCGTCGCCTCGGCGGAACAGCGCCGCCCGCGGCGGAGTGCCGAAACAGCGGAGTGCCGAGGCAGCTGAGCGGCGCAGTCGTTTCCGTTCTGCGAGGCGTTTTTGAGCATGTCCCTACCCGTCGTTTTGCGGTGTGGCTTTTAGAGCTTTGAGCTGCTTTGAGTAATCGCAAGGAGCATTTTTTGACCGGGAAATCTCGAAAAAGAAAAGGGCCGTCCTCGGCAGGGCATGCGTGTTTTGTTTTTGTTTTTTTTTACCGCCCTGCGCATGGTATTTCTGTTATATACTCGAAAATGCCGCGCGCGTGATTTCACCATGCGCTAGGAACACCTTCGTTAGGCACTTGTTAAGACGAATTCGAAGACAGGAATTGCACCTGCCCTGCACGTCCATCTTATATTAGGTCTAGTCGAAACCTGCCTGAAGATCAAATACCGCGAGCCCTGTAGCCGTGGCGCCGTAGTAGTGGTAGTTGTAATGGTCGACGTTCATGTAAAATGAAAAAGATGACGCACCTGTCCTTTTTGGTAATAGCTAGGCTCAAACAATTCAGAGTAGAATAATAGCAAATGACATTCCAGTTTCAACCTTGCAACGAGAGCTGTAAAAGAAGAAAAATAAATAAGCAAGACAAAAGTATGATCCTATTTATGGTTGGAATAGCAAACACACATATACTTCCAGCACTTCCTGCACAATTACGCTACAATAGCTCACGGAACCCGGCCTTGAGACTATCAAACTTAATCATAATATAAGCCAAATGAGTAATACCATCTCAGCATCATTTTTACATATACGACAATGCTCTTTTTGAACACGTCGGAGCTGCTACATATAATTGACTTAGAAAATATTATACTATACATACCTTTCTGTGAAGAAAGAAAAGAAAAGGTTGTGAAAAGAAAAAACTTCCCTGCTATCAGTGGCCTATTTTTTCGGACGCCTGTTATGATAGAGAAATCTTGGTAGTATTTTTTTCTTTTTCTTATTTAGGCGTTCTCTCAGCGCAGGAAGTTCAATGCAATTGACCGTAGCTGCCTTGAACATCTGAAGGCAATAGTCCAATACTGTCAAACTGTTGAATACAATCGAAAAAAAAACACAGAGTGTGATGTGTTGTGAAATAAGCCACCAACAACAAAGAAAGCGCTCTATTGTTAAATTAATCCCTCTGATGGCTCGTTCGCTAAGGTGTTCTACTTTCTCAGCGTACCACGAACTTTCGGGGCCGATACCTAGCTTCCAACCTAGCTCACCTCGATACTTGATGATTTTGAGGGGACACGACCATGTATGTTGTTTTCTATTTGCACGTAAAGGAATCCGGATAACTGAAAGCCATTCCTTTTACAACTTTGTCACAGCAGCTTGTCGGACTGCTGCTAAATCTTTTTACATTGGCCATAGACGCAATTTCTGAGAGAGGTAAAACAGTCTTGTCTTACTAAAATGCCGATGAGAAACCCATGTACTTAGGTGAGCCAGGAAATGGGCGCTGCTGAGAAAATACGTAAAGGCGTGTCAGGTGCAACGTGAATGCGAAAAAAAAATTCCTACTCATCCTTCGAAATAAAAAAAAATCTACGTTTATGCCCGTTTCCATAAATTAAATTGTATTTTTTTTCTTGTTCGAATTTTATATGAAGCCGATAGCTGATTTTTTAACCATGTGGTATTGATTGAGCGTTGAAATGAGTGATTTTATGAGGCGAAATGGACATGCCACAAACAAATTTTAACAAATTCTAAGAGTATCAACGCAGAGCTCTCAGCGCATTTTCATTGGTTGACAAACGAAAAGAAGAAAAATGACAAGATCATGGTAATAAGAATTGTTCATGTCTCCTATCTGCTCTTTCTGTTAAGAGAAAAAAGTAAATTATCTTTGACTATGTCAGCGAAAGCAGCTGCACAAACATTGTCTCTGCTCATCACTGAGGATCGTAACGCAGCCCGAACGACGATGGTGTAGCTGCCGTTTCTTTTTCCGTGCTGGGGTTTTCTTGTACACAGGCGGGGAAATGCTAGTGTTGTAACTTACGCTGTTGGGTTACTTCGATATCCAATTGTCAATAAAGTGACTACAGTTGAAGAGTGCGGCTTCGACTCCGAGACTCTCGTGCCATCACTCCTGGGGAATAGAAGGCAGAGAGCATATGGTAGCAAGCGGAATTTTAAACATTCGGCACTTTCCATGACCACACAGTAACCAAATACGCAGATTCGTGCCTTTGCCTTTCAAAGAACCATGCTTAGGTCACCCGCCACTCATGCGTCTGTGAAAACATGTAGAAATAAATCGTCTTAAAAGCGTCCGACGAGTTTGCGTAGCTGCGAGTGGAGCCAACAACGCACCACGTTTCGCCAGCCTTGTTTGACCAGACTTCATTTCACTGGACATATTCACACAACTAGCTCAACCTTCTGTTCTCTTGAGGATATATTAACGCACAACGTCATCAAAACCTTAGGATTTCCAATTTCCACGCAAACCAACGACAAACAGCACGCTCCAATGCGCTGGCAATGCGCCGGCCCCAGCCGGCGCATTTCAGCGATTGAGCGATGTGCCGAGAGGCGGCGGCACCCGTTCAACATGCAAGGAGGTAGAAAAAGAGCGAAATGGCTAGAGATAGAACAGCAGTTGAAGGATGACAAAATAGGTGTGTACGCTCTTTGCGGGACACATCTCAGAGACCTAGAAGACCCGCCGTTTATAGAAGGTTACGTCTGGGAAGGGTGCAACAGAACGAGAACGGAAAAAAAGGGTGGAGGGGTAGGTATGTTGATACACCAGGGAACAAACTGGCAAAGAATTAAATCACCTTGTAAAGAACATATCTTGGTTTCAGGAACAATTGCCGGCATAAGGACATGACTAGGGGTAGTTTATTTAGGAACAGGACATCAATGCAGGCAAGAAAACAATGATCTTGTTGAATTTCTCAGTAACCATATAAGCCAGTTTGGAAACGGGGCCAATATTATTCTACTGGGGGGCATGAACGGCCACATCGACGATCTGGATGGATACACGGATTGTAAAGGGAAGCTAATACCAGATTTCTGTGAGCGACACGATCTAGTTGTAGTAAATAGAGAAACAAAATGTGAAGGCCAAATCACATGGGAATTCCGCGACAAGCAGACGACCATTGACTACTGTCTAATGTCGCAGGAAATTTATAGCAAGGTCACAAAAATGGAAATAGACGAAGAAGGGGAGTGTAGTCTGGGAAGTGATCATAAAAGTATTAGTCTGCAGATGGGGCCCTTGATGAAAAGAGAAATAGAACTTAGACAAAACGTAAACGCAAAATTAAACGACGATCAAATAGCGCAGATAGCAGCAGACACAGAGGAAGCAATAGAGAAAAGCTCCATGGAAGACTGGGATTACGAACAGGTGGAACTACTCATAAGGAGAAAAATTAAGGAGGTTAAAGTAGCAAACCGCTGGAATGGAAAGAGGAAGCCACGGAGCTGGTTGAATAAGGAAATCAGGGAAGCTATTGAACAACGACAGGCTGCTTCAAGGGAACACCGAGTGGCAAAGAAAGTACAGGTATCTCTGGAGGAAATCGACCAAAAATGGGAATCATATCGACAAAAGAAACTTGAGGTGCAGGCCCTCGTCCAAAGTAAAATAAGGCAGTCCACCGAGCGCTGGATGGCTGACATACACTGTGCCTCTAGAGGCGGGACAAGAAAATTCTGGAACCATATAAGCTGGCTAGGGAAGAAGAATCGAAGAAAGCAGGATCGGATTCAAGATAATGAGGGAAATTGTTTAAAGGGAGACAACGCAGTGAACTACATTACATCAGTTATAGCCGAGTCATTTAAGAGCGACGATAGGGTAATCTCCGCAAATCAGGAAGCAACACAAGTTAGCAGAATACAAAGCAGCTTAGAACTCACCAATCTAAACTGGAAAAAGGCAGAAAAAAATATTCCTAAAAACACATCTACAGGAATAGATGCAATTCCTATCAAGCTGATTAATGAACTTAGTCCAAAAAGTAAGGAAACGTTGTTAAAAGCTCAAGAAACAGTCATAACAAATAAGCAAATTCCGGACAGCTGGCGGCAGAGTAAAATGAATTTGATTTATAAAGGGAAAGGAGAAAGGATGCACATAAAATCCTACACGCCGATTACCATAACATCTGTCAGGTACAGGTTGGCCATGCAGGCGGTGCAATTAAACGTGCAAGCATGGGTAGAAAGTAACAAGATACTCGGAGAACTTCAGAACGGCTTTAGAAATGGTAGGCGCTTAGATGATAGCCTGTTCGTGCTTACCCAATCCATCGAAATATCTAGAGTGGAAAATAGACCTTTGTATTTGGCCTTCCTGGACATAAACAGTTCGTACCATAATGTAAGCAGGAAACTTCTGTGGAACATATTAAAAGAAGAAGGTATCGGTTATCAGATAATAGAATTACTACAGGAAATATACCGCGGTAACAAAGTAGAAACGACGTGGGAAGGGATAAGAAGTACGGAAGATGTCAAAGTATGCAAAGGATTAAGACAAGGCTGTCCTGTATCACCGCTGCTGTTCATGCTTTATATGATAAACCTGGAACGGAGGATACAAGACAGTAACCTAGGTTTTAACCTGTCATATAGATTAGGTGGAAAGGCGGTAGAGCAGCGCCTCCCCGGTTTGATGTATGTAGACGATATTGCGCTGCTAGCTGAGAGTCTGGAAGAATTGCAAACTCTAGTTAAGTATTGCGGAAACGAAGTGGACGCTCTAGGCTTCCGTTTTAGCGCAGTTATGACGGGTGTGATGATTTTCAACGGCTCAACTGTTCAGGGTCTTAAAATACAAGGGCATGAAATACCCAGAGTAGCAGAATATAAATATCTCTGGGTATGGGTAAACGAAGGATTGGCCTACAATGGAAAGCATGAGCAATCACTTAAGGCCAAAGGGTGAGGGAATGCTTGAATAATGAAGCATAACAAATTGTGGGGATACAATAGGTATGAGGTTTTGAGGGGTATTTGGAAAGGAATTATGGTGCCCGGAATTACTTTCGGAAATGCGGTTTTGTGCCTAAAATCTGAGGTACAGTCGACATTAGAAATAATTCAGAGATCCGTTGGACGATTATCACTGGATGCCCACGACAAAACTACAAATGAGGCGGTACGGGGAGATATGGGCTGGGCATCTTTCGAAGTACGGGAACCTCAGAGTAAAATATTATATGAGGAACGCCTGAGGAAATTGGACAGTAACAGATGGGCAGCTAAAGTATTTAAATACCTGTACTTAAAAAGCGTTGACTCACAATGGAGGAAAAGAACTAGGAAACTAACTAGTAAGTATGCTAGTCACAAGGATGAAGAAATAAAGAGCATTAAGCAACAGGTGAAAAACACAGAAGGTAAAAATTGGATAAATTCGATGGAAAAGAAACAGAGTGTGGAATTAAACCGAAAGCGGAAAATGCAGATCAGGAAGGAAGATTTCTTTGATAACTTAAGAGGCTGTGCCCTACTTTTTGAAGCTAGATCAGGGTGCCTTAGAACACGCAGCTACAAAAAGAAATCTAACAATGGAGATGACGCATGTGCTGTATGTGGTAACTCCAGTGAAACAATTGACCATATTATACTCGAATATAATGGTATCCATTCGGAAGTTGATGCAGGCGCAATCACTGTTCCTGAAGCTCTGGGGTTTAGAGATACCAGTGGTCGGGTGAATAAACCGGCGGTGGAAACTAGCAAAAAACGATTGGAAGATTGGTGGCTTAAAAGCAGATATAGGGAGAAACATCAGCATGATAGCTACGGCTACCACCCCGTTTCAAAGGGGAGGTTCCTATATTCCATCCATCCATCCATCCGGTCCCTATATTATAGTGTGAAACTGAACGAGATTCGCGTGCTCTTTCGGCGAAGAGTTGCAAAAACAAAAGTGAGTAAAGAGCTGGAAAGACTGCTTATGCTAGCATAAGGAATTTTAAGTTCCCGCTGCTGGCTTGCCACAACGGGTACACAAGCGGCCGTTATGGCTCTAAAGTTGAAGCAGGCGACTTACCTCGGCGACGCTTTCCAGGCAGCCGCCGTGCTGGAGCAAAGCTTTTTATATATTTATATGTTTTTGTCGACGCCATGACGTCATTGGTCACGTGAAAAGCGGAGGCTCCGCCCCTAGACCGATTTGGTGTGAATGTAGCATCACCCCACATGGCCGCCGTTCGGCGCCATTTTATTTCTCTGATTGGTTCTCAGAACAGTCACGTACGTGTTTCAAATTTGTGGCGCGAAATTTTGATATGTCGAAATGGCTTTTTGCTGTGACGTAAAAATGACGTGACCGTGAAACCGACATCTTAGCAGCGGTATTCATGATGCATGGAGGGTATATATGTAAGTAACTGTGGAGGGAAAACAGAGGTATATATAATAGAAAGGGAAGGACACGCTTGAATTACGAATGGGGTGAAATGAACCGCCCACTGTCAAGAGCAGACTCTTGAAATCCGATTGGCTGATGTTGCGTGGCGGGAAATACGTCATGAATATACATTTATTGACATCAAAATGACGTTTTATTAAGCAAAGGATGTTCTGCCATTGCTGTAAATGACCAATGTTGGGCGCCGAACTTTGAACCACTTGAGGCGGCCGCGAAAAAAACATGGCGAATTCGACGTGCAGTGAAGGCGGCTGTACAGAATTGATACGCGCGCCAGGATCACAGTGATAAGCCCGCATGCCGGCGGCTGTTAAAAAAACAACAAATACAGTTTTGAACGTTTCGCGGCATTACTCCCCCCTCAAAAAAACATCGCCTCGATGTTCTAAAATAAACAAGGCAACTTATATAGAAACATTACAAAGTTTAAACACAACGGATTCTTTAACGCGCGTAATGAGGCTTCAGGCGAACAACATGTACGATTTCTGGGCGCGCGCGTCGCCGTTGTGATGCTGTCGTACCGTCGGGAATGACTTCATAGTCGAGTTGTCCGACGCGGCGAAGGATTTTGTATGGACCAAAGCATCGACGCAGCAGCTTTTCACTTCGTCTACGGCGGCGAATTGAAGTCCAGACGCACACTTGGTCTCCTGGATTGTACTCTGCGGGGCGTCGTCGTAAGTTGGATCGTCTGGTGTCGGTGCGCTGTTGGTCTTTAATATGTAGCCGTGCGAGTCGTCGGGCGTCCTCTGCACGCTGCAGGTAGGCGGCGACGTCAAAGTTGTCCTCGTTGGTTACGTGCGGCAGCATTGCGTCGAGTGTCGTCGTGGGCTCCCTGCCGCACATAAGCTTGAATGGGGTCGCTCTGGTCGTCTCCTGGACTGCCGTGTTATACGCGAAGATCACGTATGGCAAGATGGCGTCCCAGGTCTTCTGTTCAGCGTCGACATACATGGCTATCATGTCCGCGATCGTTTTGTTCAGGCGCTCCGTAAGGCCATTGGTCTTGGAATGGTATGCAGTTGTTCGTCGATGGCTTGTATCACTGTATTCCAGGATCGCTTGCGTCAACTCTGCCGTAAACGCCGGTCCCCTGTCAGTGATGAGCATTTCTGGGGCGCCGTGTCGCAAGAGAACTTGCTCGACAAAAAATTTGGTAACTTCTGCCGCGGTACCATTAGGCGGTGCTTTTAATTCGGCGTAACAGGTATGGTAGTCAGTGGCCACAATGATCCACTTGCTATCCAGAGACGAAGACGGAAAGGGGCCGAGGAGATCCATCCCAATTTGTTTAAAGGGCAGGTCTGGGGGCGGAATCGGTGTTCATAGTCCTGCTGGTGTGATCGGTGACGTCTTGCGTCGTTGGCACCCACGACATGTCTTCACGTAGTGGGCAACTTCGGCATGCAGTCGCCGCCAGTAGTACTTCTCCTGAATTCGACGCAACGTGCGTGCGAACCCGAGATGGCCTGCTGTGGGCTCATCGTGCAACGCCTGCAGAATTTCTTGCCGGAGATTTTTAGGCACAAGAAGCTGCTCGGTCCTGTTGGGTGTGAAGTTCATCTTAACGAGGAGGTCATTGCTTAACGCGAACGATGATAAATGTCGCCTGAACACAGCAGGAGGGGAAGCAGTCTTTTCTTCCAAGTAATCGGCTAGCGCTTTTAGCTTAGGGTCTGATCGCTGTTGTTCTGCAAAACTGCTGGCACTTACCGGTCACAAAAAGGCGTCTCCGTCGTCTTTTTTCGCCGGTGCATCAACGGGGGCTCGTGACAAGCAGTCTGTATCGGAGTGCCTGCGGCCTGACTTGTAGACGACTGTGATGTCAAATTGTTGAAGACGTATGCTCCATCGGGCAAGGCGGCCGGAGGGGTCTTTCTAATTAGCTAGCCAGCAGAGCGCGTGGTGGTCGCTTGCCACCTTGAATGGTCGACCGCATAGGTATGGGCGAAACTTAGAAGCGGCCCAGATGATCATGATGCACTCCTTCTAGGTCGTTGAGTAATTGACTTCGGCTTTTGTGACGGACCTGCTAGCATAGGCGACTACTTTTTCCTGTCCGGCACTCTTCTGGACGAGAACGGCTCCTAGGCCCACACTGCTCGCATCAGTATGAATTTCGGTCTCGGCGTTTTAATCAAAGTGGCCAAGTACTGGAGGGCACTGCAGACGGCGCTTAAGTTCGTCGAAAGCTTCTTCTTGCGGCGCTTCCCATTTAAAAGGTACGTCAGTCTCTGTGAGCTGTGTCAACAGTTCGGCGATGCGCGAAAAGTCCCTGACAAATCGTCGATAATAGACGCACGGGCCAAGGAACCTGCGCACGGCTTTCTTGTCTGCAGGCTGTGGAAATTGTGCGATTGCAGCTGTTTTCTGCGGGTCTGGCCGAACACCATCCTTGCTAACGATGTGACTTAGGAACCGCAGTTACTCGTAGGTGAAGTGACACTTCTCTGGTTTTAACGTTAGTCCCGATGATTTGATGGCTTCCAACACTGTCTGCAGCCGTTTCAGGTGGTCTTCACAGTCTGACGAGAAGGCGACGACATCATCCAAGTATACTAGGCAAATCTGCCACTTGAAGCCCGCCGTCACAGTGTTCATTACTCGTTGAAACGTCCCTGGTGCGAAGCAGAGTCCAAATGGCATCACCTTGAACTCGAAAAGGCCGTCCGGTGTCATGAATGCGGTCTTCTCGCGATCTCTTTCGTTGACCTCAGTTTGCCAATATCCGCTGTTCAGGTCCATCGATGAGAAGTACCTTGCATTGCAGAGCCGGACCAGTATGTCGTCGATGCCGGGAAGTGGTTAGACATCCTTGTTAGTTATGCTATTCAAGCGGCCGTAATCGACGCAGAAGCGAAGTGTGCCGTCTTTCTTCTTCACCAAAACGACTGGTTCCGTCCAGGGGCTGTTGGATGGCTGGATCACGTCATCACGCAGCTTTTCATCAACTTGATCGCGTATGGCCTGGCGTTCTCATGGCGATACAAGGTAGGGGCTTTGACGTAGCGGTTGAGTGTTTTAGTCCATGATGACGCGATGCTTTGCCAACGGAATTTGCCGCACCTTCGACACTGAAGAAAAGCACTCGCTGTAGTTTTCAAGAAGAGTGCGGATCCGGTCTTTTCTGTCTCGGGGGAGCGCTGGATTAATGTCGAAATTGGACTGCTTGGCTCGGTTGGGTGCATCGTCTTCAAGTTGGCTGGGGAGCGCGAAGACTTCTCGGGTGTCCGCTAGCTCGTTAAGGAAAGCAATCATCATGCCCTTGTTCAGGTGCCGATATTCGTCGGTGAAGTTCGTGACGAGCACATCAGCTTGTCCATGACGGAAACGGACGATGCCTTTTGCGATGCCAAGTCCTCTATCCAGTAACAACTGAGTGCTTCCTTCGACAACCCTTCCGTGATTTCGACTTCTGTTGTAACCACAGGGACGATGACGCTTGATCTGGGCGGTACGGTCAATTCTCCGTCGAGGACGTTGAGAGCGACGCGATTCGTCGAAGTTCTCGTAGCAGGTATGGCTTTGTCGGTCGAGAGCTTGATGAGTTTTGATCGGAGGTCGATGATCGCTCGATGTTCGTTCGGAAAATACATGCCCAGAATCGCATCGCGGGAACTGTGCTGTAGGACGACGAAGCTGACACGGTAGGTACGTCCATTTACTGTAACCCAGCTTGCGGTGGATCACTCCGACGGCTTAATAAGGTTACCACAAGTGGTGCTGATTAGCGGGCCGTCCCAAGTGGTCTTCACTTTCTTGAGCTGGGCGGCGAAAGCTACACTGATGACCGGCACCGGTGTCCACTAGGGAGGTAACATGCGTGCGTCCGTCGACAGCAACCTCAGGGTCGCTTGTTCGCGTCCTAGTATTGCACGTTGGCTTCGGTGTTCGATCTCAGCTTCGTCTTGTGCTGAGGTCGTGGCCGGGGCTCACCGTCGTAACGTCGCTGGACGCTGATGTCAACTTGAAGTCTGGTCATGATCTAGTCGACGTTGTCGTCTTGTGGAACGGCGATTTAATGGCTGCGTCGCCGTCACTCATCGTCGGCGATGGAGGATCTTCGTGTTTTCGCCGTGAAGCAACCTCACCTCCAAAGGTTTCTCTATTCTGTTTCCCCTGCGGGGTATTGGGGACCTTCCGCGTACACTCTCATCGTAGTTACGGCCTGGCAACGCAAAGCGGGCCCTGTACGGCGATGGGGACCTGAACCGGCAGCTTGGTGGCGCAATCTCACAGCTACGCAGATAGTTGTCGATTTCGTGCGGTCGTTCATCTGCGCGTGGTCGTGGAGCGTCGACTGCAAATCCGCGGAGTCCGATTCGTCGGTACAGGCAGTGGCGCAGATTGTGGCCGGCCTCACCGCAGTGGAAGCATAATGGCCGGCTGTTTGCTGTCCTCCAGGCGTCGCACTTCCTGGGGCTTGGGGGTCGTTGGTAGGCTCGGCGGGCGGGTGCCAAGGGGCGGCTTTCAGGAACAGGACGGTAGCGGCGAAGGCTTTGAAATCATCACGTCGGGGCGCAGGGCGACGTAATGTAGCAGCGTAGTTCATCGCTGTTGCCTCTTGGGCTGGAACAGTCGCAGCCGTCGCTTGAGGTACGCCCAGCGCCTGCTGGACTTCTTCATGGACGACGTCCGCGAGCGTCGCCACCTGGGGATGTTGCGATGATGGCAGCAATCGGCGGAGCTCCTCTCGCATGATCTCCCGGATGAGGTCCCGAAGGTTCTCTCCGCTTGCAGATGCGCTGGGATAGTGGCTTGAGTAGTCTGGTTGAAGTGGTTGCTCGTAGTGGCGTATCCGGGTGTCCAACGTCTTCTCGACGGTCGATGCTTCACTTTCAAATTCTTCCACAGTTTTCGGCGGGTTCCAGACAAGCCCTGCAAGAAGCGACTCTTTAACGCCTCGCATTAATATTGTCACTCTCTCACCTTCGGTCATGTTAGGTCGACGCGGAGAAACGGGCGCTTCATCTCCTCTACGTAGACCATGACGGGCTCCTTTGGAAGTTGAATTCTTGATTGAAGGAGGGCCTGAGCTTTTTCTTTTCGGACAGAGCTTGCAAAGGCCATCAAAACTCTGCTTTGAATATATCCCAATCCTTGAAAGAAGTCTCGTGATTTTCGAACCAAACTCGGGCATGTCCTTAAAGAAGAAATTAGACTTGCCTGAGTTTCGCAGCGTCGTTCCAGCCGTTGAATTCTTCCACACGGTCGAAAAGGTCCATCCAGTCTCTCGCATATTCATCCGGTCGTCCATGGAAGCAGGGGGGCTCACGGGGTTGGACGAAAACAAACGGTGCTGTAGGCTGGACGATTGTCAGCGTCGATGCCTTCCGAGATGGAATGGGGTCCGGCAGCAGACCGTGTACAGTTAAAGCCCTTAAAGCCGGCGACTGGTTCGGTAGCCTGTTGGCTGGTCCTCCAGGGTAGCAGGAACGAGGCTGGGGTCTCCGACTGAAGGTTCAAAGGCAGCACCTCCCCCAGATGTCACGTGGTGGTGACAAGGCCGTAGACACCGAAAGAAGACACAGGCTTGATGGTACAGAATTTAACTCTTTATTAGGCTGACTTGCGCCCGCAAAAGAACTAAGCAATTCGGCGGCAGCGATAGCAACAAACGTGCTCGTCGATCGTCGAACAAAGGATGCCTGTCACACTCAACGCTCAATTTAAAGGCTGCTCAGAACAATCTAGATAACGTAGCAAACTGCTACTAGCACAACCTGGAACATTGTGGAAACATGAGCAAGTGATCGAAATCATCGAGACAGATCTCAGCGCATCGTTCGCGACAAAGAAAATGATAATGCGTCGTATCGCGACAAAGAGCATGAACAAACACGGGATACAGAATTGATACGAGCGCCAGGATCACAGTGATAAGCCCACAGGCCGGCGGCTGTTAACAAAACAACAAATAGAGTTTCGAAGGTTTCGCAGCAATAATTAAGACGCAGATTTACAGCCGCACGAGGTTGTAGCTACCGTCCCGTTGCAAATGATTTGCTCTCATAGAGAAACCATCGATCCGCGCCGTCGATGCCAAGCGCAGCATTGCGGACCGCTAATTCAAGCGGTTGATCTGCATGAGACGAGACATTTCAGAGAACAACAGAAGGGGAAGTTGGACGAATTCTAGGTTGTTCATGATGGTTTCGTGGGCGCTCTTTAACACAGAGACAAAGAAAAGAAGAGAAATAAAGGCGCCAGTCCCGTGTTTTCTTCTCTTTGTCTCTGTATTAAACAGTGCCCACCAAACCATAATGAATTTCAGAGAGCACTGCTATGCTTTCTAATTATCTGTCTGATCGGTTCGTGAGTACAACCTGAGGGGTCATATGGTTCGATGGCTGTGTAGGAACTTCATGCGACAGGCCGCGAGGGATCACCAAAAACTTTCTTAAACGCCGGCCCTAAACACTTCCTTTTTTTCCCTTGCACTATGCACTCACTGCAATATTAATGAATTGAACAACCATTCCACGATGGGAAAAGCAAGCAAAAATAAACACAGCTTCTATTTTAATGAAGAAATGTATGTTTCATGTACATGGCACATGTTTGCTTGCCACGTGCGATGTGTTTCATATATAAAGTTTCTTTTTTATATGCATGCGGGCTCACCATTTGCTTATTGTTTAGAAAAAAATAAGTATTCTGGAGTACGCTATAACGGTACGGTCTAATCATAGGATGTAGGTGAGTGATATTTTGTGCTAATTACTTTTTTTACTACAGCCTGAAAATAATCTCCCTTTATTGATCTGCATTTTATCGTTTAGACAGTAAGAAATACGCGCGCGCGGAGCCGCCCTAGCTTCATACAATGATTTCTGCAGTCATCTTTCGCTTTCTTTCCTTATTGTCCGTTTATTCCCCTCTGCACGTGTAGTGTAGCCTGAGAATCGCCTAATTGACCTTCCTGTTATTCCGTTCTTCTGTTTCTATCTCTTTCTAGGACATCTTTTGCGTTTCGCAAGAGCCTTTGGCACGCAAGCGCATGGAAATTTAACCGACTAGGTGTAAGGCCCAGATATGCTCCGATTAACCAATAAACGTTTCCACCACCACCTTCCACTTCGTGTGTGAGTGAAAGACTCTCTTTCTCTCTTCTCTCTGTCTTCCTCCATCTCTCTCTCTCTGCGCTACTTTCCGCGCTCTAAGCAACTCAAGCCGACACAATATGTTAGAAACTTAAGCAGACTTGGTGACCTGACGGTAGCTGGTCATAACGAGGCTTTTCGAAAAAGGTGGGTAGCACAGCCAGTACCTAACAGTAAATAATACTTTGAGACTGCAAGTGTTATCCTCAGAGATGGACATTACCGGCTGCGCCGGCGCCTCTTCGTCAGTGCTTGAGCTACTTTGGAAATCTGTCGATTCCTTCTGTTTACGACCAAGTCGTTAAACGTTTTAGTTCCTGCATTTAAAGGGCCACTGTCCAGGGAAGGCCCTTTTAAGCAAAGGAGCCCAGTGTTTCAATCAGGTACCGGAGATAGTCTGTGCAAAATGCTACAGTGACACGCGCGCCGCAAAGCATCTAAAATACAATTCAAAGCTCTCTCATGCTCTCCTGTGGGAAGCCAGCTTCCCCGTTTCCTGCGCTGGCCCGACGGGCCACAATAATGACGTACGTACCGCGAACGACGTCCATTGGTCCGGCTCGCTGACTGACGGGAGAAGGATGGGTGCCTACCGCTCGCTGCGCGCTTTTCCCTCGCCACGGCCAGACTGAATCCAGCGGCGCGCGCTCTCTCGGCCGTTTTCTTTTTTTTTTCGCGCTCGCGGAATGCCACGCCCCACCTCCCGCCAAACGCGGAGGAGGAAGGGGAATTTGTCTTGCGGAGGCTAGACGACATCGGGCAGGAGAGTGAAAAACCTTTGCGAGGGAACGGAAGGAGAGAAGCATGACAGAATCGGGTGATTGCGGTGGCTGTAACTGCGTTATTAGTTACTCTTTTCAAAAACATTTTGCGGCCTTGCGTTCTAGGGGCAAAGTCTCACAGTCACCGGGGAAGAAAATATTTTCGACCGGAGGGTGGACAGTGGGCCTTTAAAAGCCAAGTGAACGTGAGAGGTCATCGGCGCTTATGAACAGCAATGCTACTTTCCACTTTCATTTGGCACCACTGCGAATATTCCATTGCCGTTCTTCAGCTGAAACTCGAATGTTCGACCGCAAGTATGTCATGACACACTACTACCGTAAAGCCACAACATACTTCACTCGCCTCAATAAAACCCGAGGCTTCCGAAACACGGAATGTACCGCAGCGTATCGGTTCCCGCATGAGCACCGTTGTTTTTCATACTTGGCGCCAATATATAGTAGCAGACGACAGCGCGCTTTTTTTTCTGTCACTTTATTTCTATTTTTCATCAAAATGTGTAACCCGATTGTGTGCTTACGTAACCTGGCACCGTCCTACTGCACACGTCACGCGTACGTCACAATTTGAACAAAATGGCGTATTGTCGAGAATAGGGCCCCAGAATTCTATACAGTTGCTAGATAACAAGCCATTTAGGAATCAAATAGTTATACTAAAATATAATAAAAATTGTACGATTAATAAAATACAAAAAAAAATGAAAAGCCTTTCACCTACTTTACCTTAGCAGTCTTAAGTGCCTGCTAGAGTTGTTTTTTTTGCGTTTTTGGAGCAACTCCGTGGGGAGACTGCAATGTTTCAATCATGTATGCCTAAGTGACATACTGTTCTGTAGCGCCACGAATTCCCATATTTATAATTTTAGTTATGATCGTCCAATATACAATGTGATGAGATAACGTGCTGTAAGAAAACAAACGTAGGTTAATGACATCCTTGTAAAAACAAATTAGGTGGGCGGATGAGGTTAAGAAGTTCGCAGGGGTCAAGTGGATGCAGCTAGCACAGAACCGGGTTAATTGGAGTAATCTGGGAGGGACCATCGACCTGCAGTGGCTATAGTCAGGCTGATGATTATGATGATGACTAGATCTCAGCCGCACTTGGCTGATGGTAGCGACTTTTTTCTTGCTTCGTCTTTGTCATGATGTTTGTTTGTTTTTTTCATGGTGCTAATGTATATTAACCCTCATATTGGGTTCAAACGAGTGTACGATATTACAATTAATAAAATATTTTCCTGCCGTGTCATCTCGTACTCATCCTGTTGTTTTTTTCGCCTTCTTACTGAATCTTTATCAAGTGATCGGCGTGTCGATACTGACATAGGTCTGTTTTATTTTTTAGCTCCGACATATTATGCTGCCAAATGTTCTCTAAGTGCTTAATACAGGTTGTTTTAACTCCACATATTCTCTTATTCTGTACTTATATATTTACGCCAAGAGATGTGCAGTAAATGTCATCGATGGAGTAACATATTTATAACTGTCGTCAAAATGCTGTTATTGATATTGTCAAAGGGTGGTGATAATGTCCCAGGACACTAACAAGGGGGTTGTGCTGGAAATCGTCTGAACCCTTTATTAAATTGACTTCCACCCCAAAAATGACTAAGCAAATCGGCATCAATGGTAGCAACGAAAAAAAAATAGTCCAATTGTACACAGTAATATGTAGTACGCAGTCATGCCCGATACACACTCGAAAAAGAAAGAAAGCAATACCAATGGTAAACCAAAGTACAATGTCATTATTATCTAACCCCAGGAGGTATTGAGGGGGGTGCAAAAGAGGGGCGGCAAAAAGCAAACAATCACCCCCCCCCCCCCCCCCCCCCATGGCAGTAAAAATGAATATGCACCTACAAACCAAGCGCGTTCATTGCGATACGCAACGAGGGACACAGAAGGCAATGCTGTGGAACTTGCAAGCTGGGCAAAGTAAACCGTACACAGCTAGGTGAAATAACAGGACCAAGAAATAAGAAAAGGGCACGTGATGCCCATTAAAACGCTGTATACTGTACTAATGGGTGACTTCAATGCCTGGTGTCATCGACAGTACAGGAAAAATGGAAGAACGCAAACATTATCCGCATTCATAAGAAACGGGACGCTAAGGACCTTAAAAATTACAGACCGATCAGCTTAGTGTCTGTTACGTATAAGGTATTTACTAAGGTAATCACTAATAAAATCAGGTCAACCTTAAACTGCGATCAAGCAAAAGATCAAGCAGGGTTTCGGAAACGGTACTTTACTATCGATCATATCCTTACCATCAACCAGTTGATAGAAAAATGCTCGGAATATAACCAGCCCTTATACATAGTATTAATTGATTACAAAAAAGCATTTGACTCAGTTGAAACCTCGGTGGTGATGCAGGCATTGCGAAATGAGGGGGTAGACGAGCCATATACGTGAAAGTGCTGGAAGATATATATAGTGGCTGCACAGCAACCATAATTCTGCATAAAGAAAGTAACGAAATTCCCATAAAGAAGGTGTTAGGCAAGGAGGCACAATCTCCCCAGTACTATTCACAGCTTGCTTAGAGGAAGTATTCAGATACTTGATATGGGAGCAGTTAGGGATAAGGGTAGATGTAGAATACCTCAGTAATCGGCGATTTGCTGATGATATTGCCTTGCTAAGTAGCTCAGGATATGAACTACAAAGATTGATTAGTGACCTAGACAGGAAACGTAGAAAGGTATACGCTTGAACATCAATATGCAAAAGACTAAGGTAATGTTCAACAGCCTCCGGAAGGAACAGCTGTTTACGTTAGGTAGCGAAGCACTGGAAGTAGTAGGCGAATATGTCTACTTAGGACAGGTAGTAACCGCAGATCCGGACCATGAAAAGGAAATAACAAGAAGAATAAGATTGGGATAGTGTTCCAGTATTACTCTTGTTTGGGCGAGTTGGTTCATCTTTGAAAGGTTACGTATACTTGCGCGAAGAAGACGGGACACAAAAAAGGCCCACATACGAAATGTGCGGAGCGCAACTTCCCACTGGTTTAATTTTGAAAAGGCCGATACATTTAAACCGGCGCTGTGCATACCCAAGAAAAATGAACGCACTGCCCACGTAGCGTCCCGCCGCCAAGTTTTCCGCCAGATAGCAAACGTGTAAAACTGATATCGTTCGATATACAGTAATGAAATACAAGAAAAGGCCACGACACGGATAAAGGGGAAGATCAAGCATGAAGTGAACGATGAACATATAACATTTCTTAGCAAATGCAGTGTCAAGGAAATAAAAAACATAAAGAAAAAAAAACACCACAAAAATAAAAACAAAAAACAAAAAATGGACAATGTGTAAAATTTGCTCATTGTAGCAATAGCACTGTCAAAAAGTAAGAAATAACTAGATGCTGAAAGGCCAGAACAAGGCAAACACGGTGGGAAAAGGCTTATCTAACTAAACATCAAACGAAGGCTAGGTCAACAACCCACCAAAACTAAGGTGAGGCAAACAAGAAAAAGAACTCACACGTGTCCATCTAAGAATGTTATCTCTTTTCTCGTACTGCTAAGCAAAGAGATAACATTCTCAGATGGACACGGCGAAGGCCCCTCCCATATTTCTCCATTTAACCCGGTTCTGTGCTAACTGCATCCACTTGACCCCTGCGAACTTCTTAATCTCATCCGCCCAACTAACTTTCTGCCGCCCCCTGCTACGCTTTCCTTTCCATGGAATCCAGTTTGTTACCCTAAGCGACCATCGGCTATCCTATCTTCGCACTACATGTCCTGTCCATGTCCATTTCTTCTTCTTAATTTCCACTAGAATGTCCGTAACCTGAGTTATTTCTCTGACCCACTCTGCCCGCTTCCTATCTCTTAATGTTACCCCTACCCTTTTTCGTTCGATAGCCCTCTGGGTGGTCCTCAACTTTTGAACTCTCGTGGTTAACCTCCACGTTTCGGCCTCATAGGTGAGTACAGGTAAGATGCAACTGTTGTATACTTTCCTCTTGAGCGATACCGGTAAGCTGCTAGTCATAATCTGCGAGTGCTTGCCAAATGCGCTCCATCCCAATCTTATTCTTCTTGTTATTTCTTTTTCATGATCCGGGTCTGCGGTAACTACCTGTCCTAAGTAGACATAATCGCCTCCTATTTCCAGTACTTCGCTACCTAATGTAAACTGCTGTTCCTTCCCGAGGCTGTCGAACATTACCTTAGTCTTCTGCACATTGATTTTCAAGCCTACCTTTCTACTTTTTCTGTCTAGGTCATCAATCATTATTTGCAGTTCATCCCCCGAGTTGCTTAGCACGGCAATGTCATCAGCAAATCGCAGATTACTAAGGTATTCTCCATTTACCCTTCTCCCTAACTTCCCCCATTCCAAGTCTCTGAATACTTTCTCTAAGCAAGCTGTGAATAGTACTGGGGAGATTGTGTCTCCTTGCCTAACACCTTTCTTTATGGGAATTTTGTTACTTTCTTTATGCAGAACTATGGGTGCTGTGCAGCCACTATATATATCTTCCAGCACTTTCACTTACGGCTCGTCTACCCTCTGATTTCGCAATGCCTGCATCACCGCCGAGGTTTCAACTGAGTCAAATGCTTTTTTGTAATCAATGAATACTATGTATAAGGGCTGGTTATATTCCGAGCATTTTTCTATCACCTGATTAATGATATGGATATGATCGATAGTAGAGTACCGTTTCCGAAGACCTGCTTGATCCTTTGCTTGATTGCAGTCTAAGGTTGTCCTTATTCTATTAGCGATTACCTTAGTAAATACATTATACATAACAGACAGTAAGCTGATTGGCCTGTAATTTTTAAGGTCCTTAGAGTCCCCTTTCTTATGAATGAGGATAATATTTGCATTATTCCATGGTTCCGGTACCGTCGATGACACCACGCACTGCGTATACAGGGTGGCCAGTTTTTCTAGCATGATATCCCCCCCCCCCTCCTTCATCAAATCTGTAGTTATCTGATCCTCTCCAGCTGATTTCCCCCTTTTCATAATTTCTAGTGCTTCCTAGACCTCGTCCTTCGTCACTGGTGGAACGTCTGACTGTTTTTCCCTGCCGCCAATCTCATTACGATCCTGACTTCTTTGGCTACTGTAGAGATCTGAATAGAGCTCCTCGGCTACTTTGACTATCTTGTCCATATTCGTGATGACGTTGCCCGCCTTGTTCCTTACCGCATACATCTGGTTTTTGCCTATGCCCAATTTCGTATTTACCGATTTAAGGCTTCCCCGTTTCTTTACAGCATGCTCACTTTTCTCCATGTTATACTTCCTTGTATCGGCCACTTTGCGCTTATTGATTAGCTTTGATATCTCGGCCAATTCTATCTGGTCTGTTGGATTCGTAGCTTTCATACTCTGGCGTTTCTTAATCAAATATTTCGTCTCCTTGGACAGCTTACCGGTATCCTAACTATCCTACCACCTACTTCTACCGCGCACTCAGTAATGATATCTCTGAAATTATTGTTCCTTGCTACTAGGGTAATGTCGCCATCCTCGGTTAGAGCTGAATATCTATTCCGTAGCGAGATCCTGAACTCTTCAGCCCTCCCCCTCACCGCTAATTCGTTGATGGGTTTCTTTCGTACTAATCTGTTGCGTTCCCTCTTCACATTTAGACTAATTCGGGACCTCACCATCCTGAGGTCACTGTATCGCACTTTCCCGATTACCTCTACATCTTGCATAATGGCGGGGGTTGAACACATTATGAAGTCGATTTCATTTTTAGCCTCCCCGTTAGGACTTTTCCATGTCCATTTCCGGTTGTTCCGTTTGCTGAAGAAGGTATTCATGATTCGTAAGTTATTGCGCTCTGCAAACTCAACTAGTAACTGCCCCCTTCTATTCCTAGAACCAATGCCATAGTCACCTACTGCCTAGTCTAATGCCTGCTTTATCCCTATCTTGGCATTGAAGTCGCCGATTAGTACAGTATACTGCGTCTTTACTTTTCGCATTGCCGATTCTACATCTTCGTAGAAGCTTTCAACTGCCTGATCATTATATCTACATATAGGTGCATAGGCCTGTACAACCTTCTGTTTATACCGCTTATTAAGCCTAATTACGATGCCTGCCACCCTCTCATTATTACTATAGAATTCATCTATATTACCTGCTATATACTTATTGACAAGGAAACCTACTCTCCTAGTTGTCGCCTCTCTGGTAAGCCTCGATAACTCAGTACATGCCCATCCTTCAGTACAGTATATGCCTCATTCAGCCTCCTAACGTCACTAAGCCCTATGACATGCCATTTCATGCCCTCTAGTTCCTCTAACAGCACTGCTAAACTAGCTTCACTATCTAGGGTTCTAGCATTAAACGTTGCCAGGGTCAGTTTCCAATGGTGGCCTGTCCAGCGGAGCCAGGCTTTCTTAGCACCCCCTGCTGCGTCACAGGTCTGACCGCCGCCGTGGTCAGTTGTTCCGCAGCCGCTGGTGACTGAGGGCCGGCGTTTTGTGGAGCTTATCATGAGAGGTTACGGCCAATTACTGCACCACGGTGGCCATCTCCTGTTCTGGTGAAGGAGTGCGTTGCCGGAGGTATTCACCGGCATCAGGTCGCACCCTAAATCAGTTTATGCAATTCCATCGACATGCGGATTTTTTTTTTTTTTGTTAATCCGGTGGAGAATTGCGCGGCACCGGGATTTGAACCCCGGCCCTCTTGCATGTGAGGCGGATGTTCTACCGCTACGCCACCACTGCACCGCTAAATAAACAAATATTATAAAATAAAATAAATATTTTATTCCAATTTGCTCTATCCCCGACTTCACGGTTTATGCTATTGTAGTAGACGTTTGAAATTCCCGTCAAAATCATGTGGCTGGGACGTCATAACTCCGTGAACGGATCAGTATTTTCGTAACGAGAACGCTGTACTCCGACGGAACAATTCCGTGTTTTCCGTCGAACTTGAAGCCTGTCGCTCGAGAAAATCACGATGAAAGTTTGGTAAAGGTCTCCCAGCCACGCTCAAGTTTGGAGCCGTCAACTATTTCGGCGTCCGGGGCCATCATCTCTCATTTTTAAGTATCTCGAGCCCAGTGTATGGATGTGAAGCTCTCTAAGTGACACGAGGACTATGAGAAACTCCGCTGTGATGGCCTGCGGTCTAATTTACACCGCCTGCGTTCCTCGACGTGCCCTTTTGTCGCGGGCGAAGCACAGTCGTAGACGTAGAGGGCCGAGGTTTAACCGCCGAGCCCAGAGCACTCCACTAGCGACCGCTCCGTCCTGATCAGCAGGTGGCTCGAGCTATGTCCGTAGCTCTCCGCAAATGAGCGTCGTCCCGATACGAAGGTATGTACAAAACAGAGATCGACGCAAATGGAAGCAAAATGTAGAAAATTAAAGGAGAATGCCGCGGCATAGAGTGCATAAAGAGGAAAAGCGCGAAGAAAATGGTAAAATGGTTAAAAAAGACTGAAACAAAATAAAAGAAGAAAGCAGTCTAAAGTGGAGAGTCATTGCTATTACGCAAAAAGTACGGTTTAAGGCGCGTACGTGCACAATGCCAGTCCGTGTTTGCCGACAACCTAAAGCCACTCTTACACGAGGAACAACTTTATAATCCACATCGCCAACTCGGCGGTCCTAAATAGCGGTGTAGCCGTTTCTCTGGCGGACAGGTGTCCACACGCCTGTCACCCGAGTTGTAGGTAACTGTTTGCTGGTAAGTACTCGGTCGGAAGATTCTCGTTTCTAGCAAGTATAAGGCGCCATTGTCACAGGACGACTGATAACTATGTATCGTATATACAGCGCAGTAAATAACACCTGTCAAAGATTAACAATGCAGGATGAAGGTATAGCATCACTACTACTCCGATATGCTGCGGGAGCTTAACGACGTTTTCAGTTTTGCTCGTCAGACAAAACAAGAATATCGTGTAAAGCGGTTGAGCGCGAACTAATGCCGAATAAATAGCATCACCCCCCCCAATAGTTTTCACCTAGTCGCAGCTACGCTCAGGACCCCACAAAAGGAGCCCGTGGAAAAGGGCAAGAGAAAGGGGCGCAATAGTGATTCCAGTAATTTGGACTGGGCACCCCACACTATCCACAAAGAGGTCACTGTCAGAGAATAGTAAGGAAAGATGTCGCCATCGCGGATTTCGCAAATAAAATTGAGGGGGCCCGGAGGTAAAACATTTTTTGCGTTAGTCCTTCCTGAGTGACGCCCTATGTCCAGGGCCCCATGTGCCGCCGCTATCCTTCAGGCCCACTAGAGAAGTTGGCACTGGTCTAGCGGGCCTTTAAAGGTATATGATGCGACAGCACTGCCGTCTGTGGTTAAGTCCCCTCGCGGACCATCGTTGGCATTCGATAACTTAATCTGTGCATCCCTTATCTCTCACGTAGTCATTTGCATAGACTTGAAACTATAGATACCGGAAGGTGGCTGTGCCACGGAATGATTCTGTAGAGTGGGTCAGTGGAGGTTGTGACCGAAGGGTCGAATAATGAGGATGGTGCTACGAGAACAGGTGACTACCGTAAAAGCATATGGCAAAGGTGCCAGAAAGGCGCAGCACGGAATAGAAGGGGGCAGATGGGGTTAGATAGTGAGAAAGGCAGCGGAGGAGGGAAACGCGAAAAGTGGTAAGTGGAGCAGAATACAGCGGGTCGTGCTCAGTTTAAGCCGACTTAAGCGTAATATGGCCCCGCCTCAACAGAGCAGTGGTTCAGGCGCTCGACTGCCCAAGGATGAGAAATCGAATCCCGGCCTCTTTTCGATGGAGGCAAAAAGCGCCTGTGTGCTGTGCGATGTGAGCGCACGTTAAAGCCCTCTGATAGCCTGTGTTGCTTCGGGACGTTCAACCCCGAAGCGGTGAAATATGATCGCACAGAACGCCTTGTGTTTTGCTTCCATCCCTGAGGCCGTTGAGTTACTTCAAGTCTTGTATGATAACTACACCTGAAGGCCCAAGTAAGTTCTTGCGCCGCAGGTAGTCCTTTCTTGCAGCGCTAGCTGTGGGGCACCCTTGACGCAAAACGATTAGCCGTGCGCGTTGGCTAAGACAAAAAGGCTGCAAATTGTTCCTGCAAATTTCGCACACTTAATTCTCCTTTCACATTTTGCATCTTCGTGGATGGTTCTTAGTTTTTGGTCATTTCCTCGCTTAAATACGACGTTCAATTGCGGCAGTGAAGCATTTCGGGTGTTTTCTCCCTACGGCTTTCATTTGCATTCTGTTCACCGTCAAAATTCTTACTCCAAAAATGGTCTTGCGAAAGCAATCCACGTCATTACGACAGTTTCATGAAATGCTTTTTGTGTGCCTAAAAGCTCATTTTGCCCGAAGGCGCCTAAACGGCGGAAAACGCCGTCACCTGATTCCTTGTTCTGCTTTCCTTTCGCTCACTCCGAGGTCAGACCAATGAAGGCTGTTCTTGCTCAGGAAGCAGTAATATTAGAGCCAGCGACCAATACCGGTTTCGAGAAAGTAAGCGTGAGGCACGAAATTGTAAGCCAAAGAACAAGCTGCTTCCCTAAGAGCTTCGTGGCTCCGATGTGTTTTAATGATCGGTTCAAAATCACTGGCTCGCTTAATTTGTTCAAAATTCAAGGGGCAGATGATAGGAGTGCTTAATAAGTCAGCATCTACCGAAAGCGTGTGCCGATCTAGGTATACCATGAGGTATTCCCACAAACTAATTTTCGTGCACTTTCCATCTTGAGACTTATTTCTGTGAATGACTTGCATTCGTAGTGCACAAAATACAAGCAAAATAAAATACGGCATTAAAGATCAGTCGCTATTAATTATTACAACATAGAATAAAAGATAGATGCCCTCCTTCCGCGAATCGCCCGCACTCAAGCTTTACGAATATGCACTATGCCCTTTTTAGTAGTACTGTGCGGATTGTGGAAGCCTGAACAGAGGCCAGTGAAATTGCCCTACCGCTCTCAGACATCTAACACACTCCCTGCAAGCTCGCCATATAGGGAGCCACTCAAAAAACATCAAGGGGGTTTCAAATTGGGCTAGTTCGTGATGCGCTCCAGTGTTTCGTGCCGTTTTCTTTGTCCAAGTTTTTCAAAAGCACGACGATGTCTAAACTTGTGGTCAGCTAGCGCCATCTCTGGCCACCGACATTGTTCAGACACGTGCGTACCTGCAAGATGTGTCCAAATGCAGCAATGGAGGTCCTGTCTGCTCGTCACCGGGCCTTGGGGTCGCTTATCGCGACCAGTGGCTGGACTACGGGCCTGCTGACCCTGACGGGACTAGCGTGGCTCTTCAGAGACTGGCTGCTCTTCCAGGGCGTCATCACGGTCGCCGCCCTGGCCAGCATCGCCAACTGGTTGTAAGCTCGGATGGAATGCGCACAAAGCTTTCAACGCTGAAATAAAACGACAGTGAGCAGGAAGGGAAATAGAGGCAACGAAAAAGAAACACGATCAGTCATGCCCCTACTTATGAGTTGATGCCCAAATACCAACCTAATTTGCTTATTTACAGCTCTGGTATCAAGGTAACCCTTTACATATTCTTTCCTTTACATCGCTTTACAGTATAGCTTTGCAGACTGTCTTGAAAAACAGATTCGCGAACAGTTAGTCCTTCCTTTCTAGGACCCCGGAAGGGGATTTACCAAGTGATCAAAAGCAGACACAGTAACAAAAGTGCACATTTTTTCACAATTTCACTCAACATGGATGAGCAAGTGACAACTATTTCGCGGTTCCAGTGTGAAGCTGGGCTATGAAAAAAAAAAGCAACTTGGAAGAATGTTCCAATTCTTTATCACTCTTGCCGTATCTGTTCGATCTTACCGGTGTCTTCAAGACGCTGTTTCTTGCAGCTTCATTCCCGAGTCTCCACGCTGGCTCCTGGCTATGGGCAGATACGATGAAGCGAGGCAACAACTCGAGAATGCTGTGCGCCAGAACAAAGTGAAGGGGGTCTCAGTGGAGGCCATCATCAAGGAATACAAGGACAAAATAGCAATGGTGAGCACTACATTCGAGGCGGTGCTAAGGACGAACAAGTCCCGCCGATAATCTGCAGTGCCTGTCAAACACAAGTTTTGAGTTTTCATATGAAACTTTTTTTTTCCCTTGTAATTGTTTTGCCGGCCTAATTGATCATGGCTTTTACTTCGGCAGTTTCTGAAATGTTGATGTGGTGTCTTAACCCTTAAAGGCGCAGTTTATTATTTCGACCAAAAACAGACGTTTTCCGGCGGAATAAACAGCGTATGTATCTACACAAGGGTGGACCAGCTGGACAAAATTTAAAACAAACCTGAGCGTTCTTCCTATCTGAAATCAAATAAGCGTTCTTAGGAGTCAGGTAAGGTACCCACCAGTATTCTTGTTCCGCTTACTAGAATAATTAGTTGACAATAACTAATTAGATTTTTAAATAGCGCTTTAAACACTGAAATGGAAGTTGTCCAGCAATGCCACAAAAATAGTCCAACTATACCCAAGTGTTTTTAACGAGGTACCCTTAGCATAGCAATATTTATTTGGCAAAAATGAAAGCCAGTGAAGGTTAAAAATACCACATGACGCAGGTCTCCCTGAGCCTGTATGCGCCGCAATAACCGCGCTCCCCTCAGCGACTTGTAAAATTTGCCTTTTCTGCGTTGATCACGACAAACCTTCGCTTCAGTGCTCATCGCGTAATAAGCGTCATAGGCTTACGCCGCTGTCGGTAATCTCCGATCCAGCAGCAATTCAAAGCTCTGTTGCGGGCATCTCACAAGGTGCAAACCTGGCAGCATTTTAACTCAGTCGCTTATGTCTGCGTTGTAATCGTGGCGTATTGGGCCGCATGGAGCGTACTGTCACGTGGTAGTCTTTAGACTTATCGGGCTTGCATGTCTTGCCTCAAAAGAGAAAAGAAAAAGAACACGATAAGACTACCTGGTCGAAAACGCCATTCTTATTCAAACAACTTTCCTATTCACACTTTACTGCTCATAGAGTGATATTTAAAAGGTAATCAGTTAATGTAAGCTAATTATTCAAATAGGCGAAACGAAAAGGATTCCAGTGGGCACATTACATGACTCGTAATATTCAGTGACTAACTCACTTGATTTCAGTTAGAAAGAACACTTCGGCTTTTGTCACTCAAAAAAGCGAACTTTTAGCTTTTAGCGTTTAATACTAGCGAGTAGTTTTCATACTCACATCAACGATTTCACAGTAAACTGTTATGTTAGTTGAAAATTGTAATATAAACGTACCCGGAGTTGTGACCGCTCTTTATCACGGCATTTATTATTCAAAGCAAACCTAGTCTATATTACAATCTCTTACAGTACGTTAACAACGATAAGCCATATAAAGCTTCAGATACAAACCCAACATCACGGTATTCTCTTTTCCGAGTACTCAGAAGGACACCTGCCACAAGAACAAACTACGGCCGGTAACATACAGACTACCAGATATCTTTTCTGTTGAATCGTGTAGATGCACTCGTAAATTTTAACAAACCTGTCACCAAAAAGTTTCTTAAAGCCCTATTGCTCACATCGCAATTGCACAGTTTAATTTCTTATTTTGTGTCCTTTATTGTATCAGAGAAAACATGTGCTTTTTTATTATTCTACAAGTGTTCTATACTGTATCACTAAATACTACGAACGATTTCATTAATATCGCTTACTTCAATAATTGCAGTTTTTTTTATTGCAAAGCAATCAGCAATATAATGTCAATTTTTTGTATTCTTTTTTCTATCCATAGTTATTTCGAGTGACTAAGATTCATGTAACCAAATTTCTGCATTTCCGCATTGAGTTCATGTTTCGAAGGGCTCTTTTGAATGTTGTTGAATACGTTCCTTAAACTGCCCGCTGAACCTCATCCGGAACGAAAGCCTTTGTCAGGCTCTGTAGTAGCTTTCGCCCCGGCTTTCAGTAATGAAAAGAAAGAAAGAAAGAAAGAAAGAAAGAAAGAAAGAAAGAAAGAAAGAAAGAAAGAAAGAAAGAAAGAAAGAAAGAAAGAAAGAAAGAAAGAAAGAAAGAAAGAAAGAAAGAAAGAAAGAAAGAAAGAAAGAAAGAAAGAAAGAAAGAAAGAAAGAAAGAAAGCCAGCAAGCTCATCAGCTGTTCCAGCTTTTCGATAGGTTTAGGTATGCATTTCGGCTCGGACGGTGCATGTATCGAGATCCGCCGCCACCGATCCTGCACTCTGATTGCCGCCGCACAGGGGCGGCATTGTCGGGAGGCAGCGTGTGGGCCCATATGAACGTTGCGTGACGAGGAGATAGCAGCTCTGACTGACGCCGCTAGCGAGTCAGCAACGTGGCTCTGCCTTTCGGGATGCGCACACTGTGATCCGCTGATGCCGAGCCGGCGGCTCGGCAACCGGAGAGCATTGTCGCCGCCAAGCAGGAAGAGGGAGGGCACGCGCAACAGCTAACGGTGGCGGCAGGAGTGCACGCAGCAATCGGAAAACACGCGTGGTCGCCGCCACGGAGGAAGAGGGAGGGGAGGAAGAGAGATACACGCAGCTGCGAACAGTGCGGCAGGAGTGCCCCTGCTACAGAGCTGGTTACGAGAGACAACGGCGACGCGAAATGCAGGAACGGGCGCCAAGGGGCGGCAAAAACCCCTGGTTGTTTCCGGAGCCCTCGACTGCGGAGTCCCTCATGGTCTGAGTAGCTTTGGGACGTTAAACCCCATAAACGAAACCAAATCATTCAGTAACTAACTCCCCTGGCAGCACTGCTGGTGGGTAAATTGGCTGTGGCTTAGCTTGGTTATGCCTGGAAGATTGCGAAAGCAACGGCTTGGTTCAGCTGGTAGTTTGGACACGGTTGCCCCGTTTGGCTTATGCATGGATTCACTCTGAACACAACATGGTTCTACTATAATTTTACTTTATTTAATCCGATGAATACGCTTTGGTGATCCGTGAAGAAATGGCTTTTGGTCTGTACATCGGTGATGACATAGTCGGAATGCCTATACATTTCTAAATCTAGACTGCTACTCCATTGGGTGGTACTCTTTCGCAGCAAGGGGCATAACTGGAGACAGTACTTCTCGTCAAGTGCTTGGATGAATTGAGGGTCTCTTGTAGGATCCTTATTGTAGTCTCCGTTTATCACTTCGCCTCGGCAGCCCGTTGGATTGTATTGCAAAAGCGGCGTCGTCTCCTGTTTGGGGAGAGATAGAGACACCAGATACAACTAGGTCCAAAGCATGTACACAGAGTGATTCTCCTCGGTCTGTCGGCACCAGCGAGGTTGCTACAGAAGCTTGTAGTGGCTGTCGCACGTATATTGCTACACCTGCATTTCTCGTTTGGCTGTCTCTCCCCACCAACACAGTTAAACCCTGGCACAGGGACTCGCCGTTCTTCCCGCTCTTCGTCTGTTTCTTCGGCACGGCGCCGTCGCTTGGCCGCAGCATATCGTGCCAGCCTCGCCTTGAACACGTCATCCGACATTGCATACTGAAACGAGCGCAGCTGCAGCCCCACGTTTTATCCCGCTCTAGTGAGCGCTTTCTCTCGGCAGCGGCGCAGCTATGCGCAGCCGGCCTGTGAAGCCTCACCTCCGCCATCGATGGCACTAGCTGGGTCCCCGTCTCTAAGGCTCCTCCATTTTTTGAAGGTAGCGACAGGTCTTGATTCAGCCGCCCCTCCCTCCGATAGGCCGGTTGGCTGCACGTGACCTCTTCGCCGCCAAGCTCCGCCAAAAGGGCCCAGCGGTGCTCGCTGCGCCGCTGAAATGCACGGCGATCAGCGCTTGTCAGCGAGATATTGGCCGATTAGTTAAGCAAAAAGTACTTCACATGCCTCTATTGCATTTTTAGGAGTGTATTTGCAGTACTTAGTGCTTAAGCGGACGCAAGAGTTACATCTCTGAACTCAAATTTTGAAGCACACGCGTGACATGCGGCTGCGCCGAGCTGCCGTGCTTTCGTCTGCCGGAACCATGCGGAAGACGCGAAAAAGTCATTTTCCATTCCTCGCGGTGACGATAACAGCAACAGAAAGAAGCTATCGCCTCATGAGATCGGGCGTGAGATTTTCATGGCCACGGAAAACACCCGACTATGCGAAGTGATTTCTGTCTGCTTAAAAAGCCGTTCGCTTGCCCGGAATGGCCTTTGTTTGGGCATATGCTGTTTCATGAACAAAATATCAAGAACGCTATGACTATGTCGCTATTGTACTGCGGATGCCTAGTGAAAAGTCACTGCCGTGTCGCGCCCCCTTACTTTTCCCGAACAGATCAGGACTGCAATATAACGCGTGGAATCGATGGTGTCAAAATGCTCACAATGAAAATGCAATGCTTGATAATGCTTGTTATGAAAATTTAGACTGTGCATTGATCAGTTGATTGATATAAATTAAAAATGAAACATTGGAAAAACAGGAGGGTGCAAATGTGTCAAAATGATCGAAATAAAAATTCAATATTTGCCTATGCTAAATATCGGTGTATAAAAATCAAAAAACAGAAACAAAGATTTGTACCATAAAAAGTGTAAAATCAAACGTGTGTGTGTGTGAAACACTATTGAGCCATTGTTTTAACGGAGGAGTTTCGCGGCGTTGCATCGAAGTTCCGCTGAACGCACACAGGGACTCGTCAAGTTTCAAGAGGCGGCATTCAAGCTTACTGGTGACATTATTGCCCGGCAGGCTAAGGAAAACAATATAAAGCAAATTAAGAATATAAAAGTGAGAAAACGTTATCCGTGAGCTTTGTATCGCATCATACCCAAATTTTTTTTTTACTTGTTGGACGATATACATGCGTTGGAAATGTACAGCTGCAGAGAAACTGACTTTTTCTCCAAATTAAATCTATTGGAATACTGTGTAAACGAAATAAACCCGAGCCAAAAAAGTGTTTAAAACGGAGTATGCCCAAACGGTTACAAACGTAATGACACCCATTGCATTAACGCTCTGTGCGCAACGACGTTCGCAAAAGTTGCAGAAAACTCGCAATCTACTTATTTTTTAGTAAGGAAGCGAGCCCAATAAGTTTACTGAAATGTCGTTTCTACTTCAAGTTCGCTACTAATTTCAAACCATAATACTGAACAGTTTTCAAACCGCTGTACTGATGCGAATGATTCAGTATAATGGGCTGGCTCGTTTAAGGCCCGCGTTTTTTTTTTTGCGTTTATGCTGCACACGCATATTTAAATTATTATTCCTGTCTTTTGAAGCTTCTTGAGCAGGATAGGACACAAATCTGTTGAATTAACCGGTTTATGTGTGCACCGAGCGCGGCTTCATGAGTACGAAGCATGCACGAAAGAGTGCGCCGCGTCGTCTGCTAGCGCTGCCCTCTGGACCCCTCGAGAGGGCGCTCGAGTAGTTGTCGCTACCTTTAAAAAAATGGAGGAGCCCTACCGTCTCTCGGTCTGTCGTGACGTCACGCGGTCACGTGTAGACGGCGTGACGTCACCGCTCCGGCTCTTTTAAAGCCTCACCTCCGCCATCGATGGCCCGAGCCGGGTCTCTCGGTCTGTTGAGACGTCACACGGTCACGTGGAGCGCTGCTGTGTGAAGAGGCGAACGACCATCACTGGCAGAAAGTGCAAGCAGTATTGTTTTCGCAATAAAAAGGACAACCAGGGACGATATTATACTCAGTCATTCGTGGAGCCTAATGATGCTTATACGGAATACGGGCATCAGATATGTGCGCGCCGACGACCCTCTGAGGTCATGCCCAGTAGTGTCCCTAGGTATAGGATGTGACTTCCCGATCACAGAAAAGATCTCTTTCAGTCTAGCAAAGAAAAGGATCATTTGCTACAACAGAGGGAAGGTAAATCGATCCCTTCAAAGGCTTCACCCGAATGGAGCGCGTTTCGCTTTCGAAATTTCATCCGCTTGTGTAGTGCACCCGGCAGCCAATCATGGGCGCTTCTTGTGCAAGCACGACGGCGTGAATTTTCTTCCGCGGAGTAATTCGGTCAACAAAATTCGCACCATGCTGACCAAGCTTGCTTCGATTGAACGAGTAGCGCATTGTTATTCGAGACACTATTTAGTTGCACGAATAATGAAAAATAACGTAAGTCGATAATAAATTGATTGTAGAAAGCAGCGTGCCATGCACATGCGAAACATCTTGTGCGTTAATCCTGCTGATCTCGATTTTCCTGATTGACGGTGGTCAGCCTGTGTCGCCTTCAGCATTAATGGGCTGCACGACAAGACTTGAAAGGCAGAATGCACGAAATTTCGCTGGCAAGCATTTCGAACTGCCGACATAATGAGGAGGAAAAAACAGCTTCATTTAACACACGTCGGGGATGTCCAGGGTCACCAAGGCCAACTGGTCTTTCAGAGGCTAACCAAGTCCGCCACGTTAGGGGAGGAAGCTGTGGAAAATGAGGTGACGGAATCGCAACAGTGCAGGAACGACACGATGACGTCATCCGTATTGGTGGTGCATTTCCAATGCAGGACGGTCGTTTTGAAAGCAGAAAACCAAAAATCCGCCGAGCATTGTATGGCGGCATTCTATGACGCACAGCATATAGAGGGCGGGCAGCGAAATTTAGAAATCTCGCCATCCTTGACGTCATCTTTGAAGTTATCCCAATCACTCCGATGATGCTAGAGTAAGTTAAGATTTCAGTCGGCGATTAGGTTTGGAAAAATTAGGCAAGTGTTTAACCTCGCTAAACCTAAGTAACCTAAACGAAAGTTTGAAAGTTAAGTCTCTCGGTGCGTCCACTGAATGGTCGGATTCGGCCTGTCGTCTTCGCATCGTATGAGACGCAGACAATTCACGAGGAGTCTCGCTTGGATCATCGGTGACGACTGCTGCCGTCAAACTGACGAGAGCTGTTGCGATCCGTTGGCACCGGAAGCAGCGGAGGCTGTCTAGACAGTCCGACGGCTCCAATGTAGCTGCGGTTCGAATGGCGTTGTGACTAGGCAGAGGCGAGCGATCGGTCATAGCTGTCACGTGGCTTGATTCAAGTACAAACACGCGCATACGGCTAAGCAGGTAATGAGGGGAGTTTTCGATTTTAAAATAACTTGGTATAATTTATCCGCCGGCTTTTTTTTTTTCGTTGCGGCGCTATTTGTCCTTAGTCGACTGAGCGCCGTTAAGCTCACAAATAATGATAAAATAGTTTGTAACTCGAATCCGTGAATTTCACGCAATTCTCAAGAAGTTTTTTTTTTCCTTCATTCGAAGCGGAAAGATTAAGTGGGTGCCGTAGTGTAGGGTTCCGGAGTAATTTCGACCGCCTGGGGATTTTCAACATGCACTGACATCGCACAGCACATGGACGCCTCTCCGTTTCCACTCCCAGCTTCCTCCCTTCCTTTACGACGTGGTTTAGATGTTCACAGAACATAACAAGTGTGACAAATATTGGGTCTTTCCTTTCTTGTGAACCAATTATTACTACCATTTCCTCCAGCGACTTTTCCCTTTCTCGTTTGGTCCCAGGACAAGCTCACAGCAAAGCCCACGTTCACGGATCTTTTTCGGTCTCGATGCATTCGAGTGACATCAGCGCTCATGTGTGTCAAAGCGTAAGTAAATCGCCTGTGTACTCCTGCTAAAAGAGTAAGTGAAACGAATGCACGTCTTGGCGCGAAGTGGGGCTTGAGATTGAGTCATAAAAATGTACGCTGAGTTTTCTGACCGGGCTTAAGATGCGCCATAATGCCGCTTACGAGGGCGTCTCATGATGCATGCAGTCACAACGGTTTAATGGGCGACAACAGAAGAAATGCCATCATCTTGTGTGACACAGTAAATGCACCTTTAGGTCTGTGCTGTCCACTTTTTGTTTGCACTCAGACAAGGCTGGTTTCTTGGTGCTATTTCCATGCACAGCAAAACGTTGAAATGCGACGCCAAGGCTTTTCGGCCAAGCATGTGGAGTTGACTAATTACATCGTGTAGTGCATGCGACCCTAAATGAGCTCATCCATGGCATTGAAAAAGAATCGGAAATAGGCTTAGATTGTCCTCCTTTGCATCTGTGGCAGAAACGCTCGTCATGAAATGTTTTGAGGGGCAGAGTGTATCCCCGACACTTAAGCTCCACCTTTAAGGGTGTGTCGCTACCAGACAAAGCTTCGCTTTAACCAAGCGATATAATCGCGGGTAACGTGAATGCAAGGATCCTGGTGGAGGCTGATTCTGATATCACCCTCCCGTATACAGTAAAAGGAAAGGCCCGAGTTGGCAGCTCCTGTCATAGTCACCCACCCTGCATGTAATCAGTGCTCGTGATTTTTCGCTCACAATGCCAATGCCAGATTTTCGGTAAACGGGGCCTTTAACGCTATCGCGTTGACAGACACCGAATCGCCTCTCATCCACCAGAAAAAGTTTCGATCTAGTTCATGTGGCACCGCAGATATTGGATATCACACACAGCGTCTGTGTTTTTCCTCACAAGCCGGCCCGAGAAGACCATAATGATTATACAAACCGGTTCCGCGCTCCGCCAGCAAAAGCGTCACCAGCTAAGAAAACTGCTCTGTTTCCCTTATTTAAACTCGACTAAAGGTTGCGTCCGGCGCTCGCTTTGCCGGCGTTGTGAACTGTGTCGGTGATGGCTGGAGTGATGATCAGGACGTCTTCGACACGTTGAGGAAGTAGTCAAGTCAGACAACTTTATGAGTAGGAGGAGGTGATAAGATTATATTTACACTGAGTATACACACTGAATAACTGAGGTTACAACTAGGTACAACTGACAGTTACACTGGTGGCCTCACACAGAGCTGCCAGCAACAAAACATCTCACACAGAGATCAGCTCACACACAGGACTCCGTGCCGAGTCGCCATCTTGTGCTCGACTGGACAGAACTGCTCAACCGGGTGTGATGGCCGCTTTTTCATCGCAACGACGAAGACATGAGGGCGGTCGCTTCACATGATCCGCCTCAAAATTACGCAGCCAATCAAACCCGTTGATTAATAAGACCCAACCCCGGTGGGATGGCCATACTCTCGGACCCGGGTCCTTAATTCTTTAAAATAAAAATGCAGAGTACATGCTGCACACTCTCTCGAGGGTTACAACCTGTCCCCACCGGCGCTCGCCCTCCTTTATCCATCCCACGGTCTACACGGAAAAAGAGCCATGCCGCGCCTCCCGGCGGGGGGTTTGAGACGAGGACGCTATTACGTTAGCCATAGAGGGGCCAGAGTGACAATACAGTCAGTGGCCATTAGCGGGAGGAGCTCGTCGCCGTCGCTGCTGCCCGGGAGAGCGGGTGGGCAAGGTCGTGCTTGAAACAAAGCTTGAAACTGCCCTAATAAACAGCACCGTCCCAATTTTCGGGCTGAATAGAGCGCAGCTGGGGTGAGACGCCGTGTGTCGAACATCGCCTGCTCCATTCCTTCATTAGCGGGTGCCACGTGAGGGAGCGTCAACAAAGCGTGCTCCTGGAAAACATACAGGCAGAGTAGAGCGCAGTCTTCCCTGCAGGACAAAAACAAAAAGGCATCCCAGGCGGCCAGAGGCGCATCAAAAACAGAACGCTTCAATCCTGGCTCCGGCTGCCCTTCGGACGCGGGGCTACGCGTGTAAGTGCCAATAGAGAAACAAAGAAGAGCTGCCGTTTATCGCGGCCTTACAGCTGGCATGAGCGGGCTTTACTTGGCCGTGACGTCACGCGACGACGTAGCCTGCTTGGCTGCCAACTCGGACCTCTCCTTTCAGGTGGAAGGATGAGGTCAGAATCAGCCTTCCAGAGCCCTTCAGACACTCTACGCCTTGGTCACGCAAGTACTCTCATACGGATAGGTAAGCGGCGCTTTGCTATTTTGTGGGGTGGCTTTTCACGTAAGCCTGTATCCCGAAGACATTATGTGTGAAACATTAGACAAATTAGTAATTAGGGAAGAAGGAAAGCCCATGTAGGCGAAGAAGAATTTGCAGAGTTGGCAAACCGGAGCCCTCAGCGCTGCCACGTCACATCTTTATAGGCAGAGCTTAAATATCCCCTTTCTCTTTTTTTTTTTCAATTTGCTCTCCCTCTCCAGCTATAGAGAAGAGAGCGGTAAAAGGAACCCTCTGCCGTCTCCTGCCTGGCAGGGGGAACATTACACTTATCCACTGTGGCGCTGGGGAACCAATGATTGCACTCCGGGAAGCCGTGATGAGGGCGAGAATTTTTCAAGACGTCGTTTAAATTATTACCTCGCTTTTGAGAACTCGCAAGCAGCATGTATGCAAGCTCAGCGGCATTCTCATTTCGCCGTCTCGGTGGCATTATTGCACGTTTTTGATGACCACTTTCAGATCCTGTTTTCTGGGACCCTTGAATACAGAATGCATTGAAAGGCATTGCAGGAGTACCCGGGTTTGATCCCGACCGCGGCGACTGCGTTTCGACGGAGGCGAAACTAAGAGACGTCCGTGTGTTATATGCGATGTCAGAGCACGTTAAAGATCCCCAGGTGGTCGAAATTACTCCGCAGCCCTCCACTACGGCTCCCCTTTCTATCTTTCCACTTTCATCTCCCACCTTCCTCCCTTGTGACATATACAGCGCCTTTCCCTTTCTGTGAACCAATTTTTTTAAAAAAAGGCATGTAGTAACGGCGCTACGATAGAGCGATGGCGAGCTGTTCTTCCTGAAAACAAAAATGGCCGTCCATTTAGTATAGTTGGGCCACATGTGAATTAGGTGCTCTTTGGTTTTTAGGCTTCCGTTTCTGGTCTCGCACATACTCGTTAGCATACAGTCTACCGCGTTAGACCCAACACGATATAATTAATACCTGCTTATCCTAGGAGCAGCATTCCTGACTCCAAATGTACCGGCGAATTCGATTGCCATCTCAAAAGTGGTGCTCAAGTTGGCAACATCTTCACCCTCACAGAAGACACCGGCGAAATTGAAATAATGGCAGCACACTGATAAATTCGGTGTTGGTGGTCATCAGTGTGGTCTGATTCCGCTGACCACAGGGGAGAGCGCGCACCCTCATCAGGTTAGGAGTCTCCACCCTCGTGTAGTAATAAATAGTCCACGACTGCCTCTAGACCACAGGCGAGGAGGAAAGCAGCGGTGTTCCTGTGGCTCGCGCGGCGTTCGAGGCTCTGCTCAACCCATGCTGGGCTTCGAAACCAGTTGTTTTCTGGCGCTTTTATTACATATCAGCCCAGCATGAATCTCTGGCAGAGTGCGCAAGCCCTTGATGAGTGTGCTATATACATCTATCTAAAGGCCGACCTCCAAGGTGCAAAATCTCCCTGCGAAATTCTCCAGGGGAAAATTCAAGCGCGGCGCAGTACTACGAAATCTTTGCACCACCCTCCAAAGAGCGAATGCCGCTAGCGCGCACAGCCGTTGGGCGCAGTACGTAGCCATCCGTAGGGTGCCGCTCCCACATCCCGCACATTGCAGCACTCCACCGTCGCAACGACGCGTTCCGGAGGCCGTACGTAAAAGAAACATCATACTGCGTTATAGCACGTACACAAATTGACAAAAAGCGTAAAGAAGAGAAAGTAACAGGTTATACCTTGTATGTTTGGGTAACAGCCAATGCGCTGCTTCACCGACCCCGAAGTGTTAGCTTTTGTCTCAAGAATTTGTTGCTGTACTCGACATAAGCTTTCCCTCCTCTTTAGCCTTCTCGCTTGGTCGGTAGCCTCCGCTGCCGCTGAAAATGAAGACAAAGCTCCACCTTGTCCCGAGCTAGCACGCTCGCGCATGGGCTCCGGCAGATGCTTCTACGAGTGGGAACCCAAGCTATAGTGCTCAAGCTGGAGCTTGCTCCGCGACGCCAGCGCTCGGTTTCTGGCTAAGCGGAGAGGAACTACAAAACCTACCGGCAGAGCAGAAGGAGAATGAGGAGGAGGGGGAATAGTAGCGTAAAGACGAGCGCAAATCCGGCGCTCTTCACCAGTGGGGTTTCTCATTTTTGCTTTTTCCGGTTCCCCAGCTAAGAGTCTGGTTGTAAAGTGTTTTTTATGGGTGGTTTCGAAAGCAATAACTGTCATCAGAGCGCGCCACTTGAGATCCTGCGAACACTGTTTTCAAGGAGCGCTGGCTCTGAGACAGAATAACGCGGATTCGCTACTAAAAGGCGCATTTTGAGAGGCTGCACCTCTTGTGTTGGTGTGGCAGAGTAAAGATTAATGAGGAAGCCCCGACGTAAGGGTGCAGCTTTCTCGTGGACAATCACGCGCGCACACAGCGACGATGCTATGGACGGTGGAGCTTCCTTTCCCTTTGTGACTGCTCACTTGAAAGGAGCCCGTTCAACTCTTTGGAGACGGACGTTTTAGGCAACCCCCCAACAAGATCAAGGAAACGTCGCCACCCATAACGACCCATTCGCTTTAGCTGCTACTCGCATCGCGGTACCAGTATTCGGCGCATTTTCGACGTTTTCCTTACACAAAACACACCACCTTTGGTTTTTGTCGACAGCGGCCGAGGGATGTTCGCTGTTGCTGTCCGAAAACCCATCTGCCTTTAACGATCACTGGTTCCTAACGACCTTCACCAAAAGCCGAGGCATGCCAGTTTTCTTGCTCTCCAAGAGACAAACAGCGAGAAAATCCATAGCTACTCTGTGCAATTCCTAGTTCAGTTATCTCTTCGAGCGCAATTTTGAGTTCCCGAAGCCGGATCGCGTGTGAGTATAGAACGATTGACATATCTGTTATTTGAGGCCGACTCGATTCCGCGATAGCCGCTGCAACCCCTCCAGGGACAAACAGCGGTACGAGACACTAACGAAAAATGGCCGACAGCCACCCATGCAATTACCGTTTATCACATAATTTGTACGAAAAGTTGCGCCGTAATTTTATCATTGTAGTTGTTTGTTTTTTTTTTGCTCCCTTTCTTGGAACACGACGGCGGCTAGAACGCGGCCGGAGGAGCAATAACCGCGCGTGCACACGTGCTGGAATGCAGCGCGGACAACAGCATGCGTTTCAATGCAGAGTAGACGACGCGGTCGCGCTGCGCGGAGGTTTTGCCGGCAGAGAGCGGCTCCCAAGTTGTCTCCTCTATACGGCTGATTGCGTTCTTCTTCGATTCCGCCCTATCTGTTGGTGCTGAAACCCGAACCGGTGATCTTTAAATTTCGGCTCAATTCTCACAGCCGACGGATCGCACCAGTTCTTTAACGGCAGCAGTCGTCATGGATGATCCAGACGAGACGCGAACTGTCTCAGACGTTGCCAAGACGAATATCGATCATCCAAAGGACGCAGCTCGCCGAGAGGCACAGAGACGGAGAAGCGGGTCGATCGAAACGTGTCCCCGCTTTCGCTTTGGCTACTTAAGTTTAGCGGGGTTAAATCTTCGCCTCATTTTTCTAACACTTCCTGGCTTAGAGAACAGATAGTGGGGAAGCGCTCCGTGACCTCTAAGGAGATCATTATGTACGTTGCGTCTAACTGCTGCTCAAGCAATTTTTAAAGGAGGGTTGAAGAATTCGCAGTGTGCATTGCGGTATTTCCGCACAGATGCCAAAAGCATGACTCAGGGCTGTCAATAAACGTGTTTCAATCAATCCGGCTAAAGGGCGCAACTTGTAATTTTTTTAACAACCGCAATATACGTCCTTTCATATATGTCATCACCCGCAAGCCCCATCATGAAAAGCATAGGAAGAATTGCTGGGAACTTTAAAGGGGCACCAAATTAGAAGGTCGTGCAAAGCTTGTCATGCCTTTCCTTTATGTGTGAAGACCATCATACTGAGGAAGTATAGAAAATATTTTAATTATATTTTAAATTTTGTGAAAAGGATTACTCGCTTTCTGGACCCATCGCAAGCGCATTGACTGTAACGCAAATTCACTGAAAAAAAAAAAACAATCAGGTATTGGGGACGTTATTGCGCAGTATTTGGACGTAAGAGGCGATGTATTGAGTCTCTTTTATGCTCTTCCATTGCACTCGTACATACCAGCATGGCAGAGTTCTAAATCATGGATCACATGCACTGACTGCGTTCCAGTATACTGTCGTAGCAAAAGTCAGTTGCGTATTATGGCTTACTTAAGGATTATACGAAGCAATTGTCAATTTCTGCTAAGTATCCGAAACTATGGCCATTTTCATTTAGTATAACTGGCTGCCGCCGACGACGCAGCGATAGTCGGCGGACGGCGTTGTTGTCCGTCGCCGAGATCGGGCGGCGCAACAGTGTACCGCTGTTTGGCTTGATGTAGTACGCTCATGCTAGAAAAAACAATTGTTATCAGGACTGCCGGCAGATGAAGATCAAGTTCGTGTGCTGTGCTTATAGTGTGCCCCTGCGTCGATGAATGACAAAGGATAAGGTTGCTGACACGTGACGCGTGCATTGTCTGGGTGCCACAACAGCGTTGGTCACGAAGAGAGTATGCAGGGGCAGTATACGACACAGTTCACCGGAGATGTTTGTGCCAAGACTGTGAGCGGGCCAATAAAGCGGCCGAAGAATTGTCCACACAAGCGTGGAGTGCGTGTCCATAAAAACATTTCACCTCCAGGGCAAAAACTGCGTGGTTACCTTTTTGGGAGGCCTGTCTAGCTTCGATGTTGAGGCGCTCAAGCTCACGGTAGTGAGAATCACGAAAAGCGAACTGTTCGTGTGGGGATTATGCAGAGCTTATTGCAGAGGAGGAAGAAGATGCTTGCGGGCCAAGGTAGGAGGGTGACCGTACACAAGAACACCAGTATTATAAACAAATACGACAAAGGAGACACACTTTCTATAATCAGGGCTAATATAGATCAACAGCATAGCTGAAAGGGCGCGATGAAAGCGTTCGGTCTGGGGATGGTAGGCGGATGTAATCTTACGCGCCGCAAGCAAAACAAAATATTTCTGCGACGAACGACTTGCCTCACTCAGCAGGAGCAGATGGGTCGAGGCGAAGAAATGTGGTGTGGAGAAACAAAAACGGCGATTTCTTAAGCGGAGCCGGGAGGAGGAGTAGTGGTTTCAGCGCATTGGGTGAACTGGTCGACGTCAGGAACGACAAGGCGGTTGGCTGCTAGAGTCACGGGTCCATGCAAGTCAAAGGTCCATGCAGGTAAATGTCGAATACTTTGAAACGTGCGATAGGAGACGAAAGAGATTGCAGGACACCAACAAGGGCGCTGCAGAGTGAAGTTTGCGAGCGATCCCTGCGCCATCTACCGCCGCTTCAACGAACCTCTGAGAAGGCGCTGTGGCTGCAGCGCACGCTTTCAGACACAGTTTAACGACGGCAAGCATAAGTGGCGGTGACAGGTTGCATCGGCAAAAGATGCGAGCAGAAGAAAAAGATTCGTCGGTGCTGATGGGCCATGGATTGTCATAGCCACAAAGGGTAGTTTGGCATTAAACTGTAGATTCCCAGGCAGGCGGCATGAAAGAGACCGATGAAAGAAATGAATCAGAAGTGCGGAGAGCACTGCCTTCCAGGAGGTTCTTTCCCACCAATGTATGGATGATTGCTAGCTGAACGAAAATATGCAGGCGCATTAGTAGAAATGAAGCTGCAGATGGAGCACGATTTGTGCTGACTGTAATTGGAAAGCCTTGTACTCTGAACTCTATCTTCTATATTACCTGTCAAACAATTATTGCGGAGTCATTACGCCACAAAATGATTGGCAATAGGTAGAATCGCGATCAAAATCTAGTGGGTTACGGACAAAAAAAACGTTTTGCTCCTAAATACGTCATAGTTGAGGAGAGGTTGATTTTGTCCGTTGTTAGCCACACCACGCGACACGGTCAGTTGCGATTAAGGCTACAATCAACCTTTTTCTTTCAGGACGCATGTCTGATCGCGATATATCATTTCACATGCGTCCGTTAAGCACAACGTAACAGGTGTTCAGCATCGAAATTCTGTGCAATCGACATCTTATCATTTAATGTGGATTCACACTATGGACCAAATCGCGAAGCGCTCTCGCGATCTGCCATGACGTCATTACGTCCCTGATTTCCGCTGCTCCGCTTCAGCTTGCGAGCAGCGATTCGCTATAAGGCCGCGAGTCCTTTTCACAGTTCGGATCGTTCACGGACGAGACATATTTTTTTTATTTACTTCTCTCGCGGATCGCTTTCCAACTATGCTGCCGGTGCCCAAGCATGCACAACGTAACACACGTTGCACTAAAACGCTGGAGGAAAGCGAGAAGCGGCTTCAAACGACTGACTTGTAAAGCCGCTAAGCAAGCACAAACGGTCGTCATACTGTTCTGTATCCCAATATCATCTTAGCCCGATGATTGTATTTCGCGCAGCGATTTCTGTTACCCACGATTACGTAAAAAGATAGCTGGAGCTCATTAGTACCGCGCGGCAGCCGTTTCTATTTTGGAGTCGAACTAGTCTGTAATTTAAAGCCATGTTTTTGCCTTCATTCGCAGTATATAATTTTTATTTATTTTTTTATTTATTTATTTACCCTCAGGGCCCAAGGGCATGCATTACAGAGGGAAGCGGGGGTGAACTAAAGAAAGTGAAACACAATACAGCAAAAAAAAAAAACATAACACAAAACTAAATGGTCATTATACAGTAAATAATAACGACTGCGCAACGAGATATAAAAATACAAAATCAGCAGCAACACAGCCAAGCAGTAGATGGTGAACAAGCAAAAGCACCAAAAACAACAGCAAAAGTATGTGAAACGTTGGAGCAAAAAAATGTTAGTAACAGCTATACGAAAAGCAATGGCATCTGTGATTTCAGCAATGGCACGAGGAAGGCGACTCCAACTGTTAGAAGTATTTGGAATGAAGGAGTCATGGCAGTATTTGGTGCGACATAATGGAATTTCTACTTTGTGACGGTGATCAATGCGTGATGAGGTGTAGGACGGTTGCGTTACAAGTTTCTGTCTGAGATATGTATTATAGTGAAAAATCTTATGAAACAAACATAGCCAAATACTTTCCTGCGTTCCGTTAGAAGAGGCAATGACAGAGAAGATTTCGTGGCAGTCACGCTAGAAGTGCGATAATAGTTAGACAATATAAAGCGAGATGGGCGATTCTAGTTCAGTAATGAGGGAAACGACGTCTGGGTCCCAGACAGAAGCTACATACTCCAGTTTTGGACGAGCCAAAGTTTTATAAAGGAGAAGCTTTAGTGCACTAGGTCAATGTGAAAAGTTTCTTCTGAGGTAGCCAAGAGTTTGGTTAGCATTATTAACTACGTGATGACCATACAATTTACATGTCAAGTTATTGGTTATGTGAACACCTAAATATTTGTATGAAGAGACAGATTCAAGAGGCGCAGTGTTGAGGCAGTACGAAGGGGCTGATGTGCTAACACGAGTGACACGCATAAGTTAACACTCGTTAGTGTTAAGCTTGATATTCCAACGCTAACACCATTCAAAAATGCTGTTAATATCGAATTGTAATATAGAGGCGTCATGATCATTGTTAATTTTACGATAGATAACACAATCACCCGCAAAGAGACAGATTGATGAAGTAAGGTTTGCCGGCGTCATTTATGAGGAAAAGCAGGGGTCCTAAGACTGAAACTTGCGGAATCAACTTAGATTCAGTATTATTTGCTGTTACGAACTGAGAACGATTAGCAAGAAAAGAGTGAAGCCATGAAAGCATCTAAGTTCAATCTGCTTAATTTAAAGAGAAGTAATTCATGTGAGACTTTATCAAAAGCTTTACAAAAGTCCAGGAATATGCAGTCTGCCAACGAACCATCGTCAACAATGCAATGGAGGTCATGAGTGAAACATAAAAGCTTGGTCTCAAAGGAGAATGTTTTTCTAAAACCTTGCTGAAAATTACTGAAAAAAGAATGTTTCTAAAAATGTAACAAGATGAGAGCAGATGACGTGTTCCATGATCTTGCGTGGTATGCAGGTGAGCGATATGGGAAGATAGTTATTAGGACAGTGTTTATCGCCAGACTTATGCACAGGAATTACTTTTCCGACCTTCCAGTCATCGGGTACGCAGCCTGTAACAAGCGATTGCTCAAAATGTTTATACAGGATGATGGACGAGTGCGCCTTTGTATTTAACAAAAATTTCGAATTTATGTTGTCAATCCCACAGGATGAGGACACGTAATATTCCTATTGTGTCCAAAATGATGGGGTCCATCAAAGGGAAATCTGTGGTGGGATAATCAGGTAAAGTGGTAGCGATTGGAGTGACCGAAAACGACAACGAGGCATATTTATCCGCAGGAAGAGCTTCAGCATCCGTAGATCTAAGGACGAGATGAGACGTATCTTTACGGTGCACTATGTTCCAAAATTGTTTTACATTAGTCCTCAGTAATGAGGGCAGAGTTTGGTTAAAAAATTATTCCTTTGCATTTTTTAGGGCTGTTCGGTATACTGCCGCTGCCATAAGATACACCTCCCATCGAGACTATAAATTGGATCGCTTAGCAGAACGGAATAGACGCTTTTTCTTGTTAGCAAGTCTTTTTATTGACTGAGTAAACCAAGATGATTGCTTATTAGTCGTCACGGTTCTTAGAGGCACGTATGCGTTAGTGAACAAAGCAAGCAGAAATTACTGCGACAGGCTCTTTCAACTGCGCGATACCGAATGCGTGAGTTTTGTGGCTGCACAGAGCAGTTGCTTGAATGTATTCATCGCTTTCCTCAAGCGTTTTGGCGCGCTTACAGTTACGCTGTATAAGCTTATACATTTGGCATGTACCGGGAGCATAGGGGCAGCAGTCCGAATGGCCGTCTTCCAAGGGTAGAATGCAGCATGCTCATGCAGCGCTAAAAGAGTAGCGCGATCGCTTGCACTAAAGAGAGCTGCTTGCGTACAGTATACCACATCGAGCGGAACAGTCTACACAATACTTTGGCAAAACGGGGCAGCAGCAGCAGTAGCGGGCCGCCGCATCCGCGCTATAGGGGAGAATGTTTTTGCAAGTCAGCGATGCGCAGTCACGTGACATATGGGTGACGTAGCCTACAAGTCACGTACGCGTATCTCGCAGAGTCTTTTTTGTTAAATTTCTTGTAAGAGGAAGCGCTCGCGGCAGTTTGTTTCGTCCGTTTCGTCAGAGCCGTTTTGTCCACGCCATGGCTCCTCCTCCAACACAGTCTTCTCCCCTCCCCCATGGCTCCAAGCAGTAAACAGAATTTTCCTCCCCCGGGGAATGAGTGAGCGCAGATTTTGTGCGTTCGCAGTTTTTTGCTTTCGTTCTTTTCCTTCCGGTGGTCTGGCGGAGTTAGAGCTGGTATTCGAAGCGACGCAGGGACTTCCGAGTCGCGAGTCTGCTTCTTCGCAGCGCGTTGAAGTGATTGTGAGTTTGCTTCCTCACTACAATGAAAACGTGCAAGAGTACCGATCTTATACGGGGCCGCAAATATATCGAGTACCTTTGCGCACGCGCGCGCCCACAAACATGCAGTTTTGTAGTGGCAAAAAGAAAAACAACTTTAGCTGCATGAGAGCATCTTGCGCGCGAACGTTGATGTTTTTAAGCCGTGAAATTATACAAGATGTTACTTATCTTACGTATACGTCACTACACACACACACACACACACACACACATATATATATATATATATATATATATATATATATATATATATATATATATATATATATATATATATATATATATATATATATATATATATATTATATATATATATATATATATATATATATATATATATATATATATATATATATATATATATATATATATATATTGTCACGCTTCCCGCGGTCCTTATTGAAGGAAGATGAGGTTTGGCGGGATAAGCAGAAGAGGACGAGGAAGCTGGGTCTGTCTGCTGTGGTGTGCTAATCTCCAGCGCATCCTAACATCTGTGTAAATAAACCTCATAACAAGTGTTGTGAAGGTGCTGGGTACAGATCACCACGAAACCGCTCCTACTTCGCCGAAGCAGAATAATTTCTGGGCTACCCCCCCCCCCCCCCCTCTACGGACGGAGATGGCGCGAGCAGATGGTTCAACGCAGCCCACGCCAGCAGCTCAACCGACCACCGCACTGCCTTATCGGGAACTCCGGCACTTCAATGGCAGGCCCAGGGAAGACGTGGATGACTGGCTCACCCACTACAATCGGATGAGCAAATACAACCGCTGGGATGGGAATAAAAAGTTGGCTATTGCGGTATTTTTTCTTGAAGAAACTACGCTAACGTGGTTTCACAATCGTGAAGCATCTCTTGCCACCTGGGATCGCTTCATGGAATAAATGAGAGCGGGGTTTGGCGATGTCGATGCTCGAAAAAAGAGCGCCGAACAGACTCTGGCTCAACGAGCGCAAGTACTGGGGGAGTCCTGCACAACTTACATAGAAGTCCTCAAACTGTGCAGAATAGTTGATGCTCGGATGACTGAGGAAGACAGAGTGGGACACCTCAATGGAATAGCGCAAGACGTGTACAACTTTCTTATCTGCAGGGACGATTTGAATACTACCGCTGATGTAACACTACGCTGCCGCACGTTTGAATGTTTGAAACAACGACGTATCATTCCGAAGTTTGTCTGAAACAACAAGCATGGCAGATACAATTTGACAGATCGTCCGCGAAGAGCTTCGGAGGCATCAAGATAATGGGGGCCACGTCAGACCCGTCTACAGTGACACCTCTTCGTCAGACAATAGCCCATCTTCTACCTGTTATGCTCCCTCTGTTACGTCTCCTTCGCACACCCGATGCTCTGCTGCTCATCGCCCGAACATCCAGCCTCTCACGATCAACGCCTACAACAGCGAGCACTCTCGTCCTCCTCGACGACTACATCCAGAACATGAAGCGTTTAATCCAAGCGACGATGAGCCTTATACATCGAATGAACGTGAGCCGCCAGTGTGTTATGCCTGGGGAATGATCGGCCACATTTCGCGTTTTTGCCGCAACCGCCGCCCGTACCAGCAGTATCGCCGATAGTGGGTGAACTCCCGTACAAGGTTTCCTGCTGACAATGATGATTCATATAGAAGAGCACCTAGCCGGAATGAGTACAGAGCAACAACTAGCCGACAAGAACGCAGAATGGTGCGGAACCGAAACGAATCACCGGCCTCTGACCGTAGCCTGACACCACCATCTCGGCGCCTACGACGCTCCCCTTCTCCCCTACGACGGTCGCCACCTCCGGGAAACTAGTGAGTGCGGCCGATGGAGGTAAGGTTGCAAATGATTCTAGCTTACTCATGCCTCTGCCCATTTCGATGTTAAGGAACCAAATTGAAGTGTTTGGGAACGGTGTACGTGCTATGGCTTTGTTGGACACAGGTGCAACCATTTCTATTATAAGTCTCGCTTTTAAAAACTACCTTGCTCGTAAAATTATGTTTGCTTGGGATAGTGCGACAACATTGTGTGGTGTTGGTGGCGAACCGCTTTACCCGTTTGGAGTCTGTTCCGTGAATCTTGTTATCGCCGCCGGCCACACATTCCGAACTGAATTCGCTGTACTTGCTCGATCAACGCATGACGTAATTCTTGGACTCGATTTCCTGGAACAATGGAGGCCACTCGATTTTCGCAACGGAGACATTTCTGTGAGCACTCGAATTGAATCTGCTTTGTGCGAAAATTCGCGGACCAATCCTAGCACGCTTTCGGTTTCGTACGACATAGTCATTCCTGCAATGTCAGCAGAGTTTATACAAGTTGTTTGTTCAAGCTGTGCCAGTGATTCGTTCGACGCTGTTGTTAAACCACTCACCCTCAACTGCGCGAAGAAAAGTAGTCTGATTCCCCGCTGTATCATCTCAGTCATGAATGGCCATTCTTCTTTGTGGACTACTAACTGCTCTAACGAACCTATTGTATTACCACGGGGTCTAAAACTTGTCAGCTTTGGCGAAGACACTTTTAAATCAGTGGCCGTGCTCAGCACAGACAATTCCCAGCCTACCGCAAGCTCAGAAGTAGATGAGACAAAATTTCTTGCCATGATTAACAAGTCCCTGCCAACAAGTGACCGTCACAGTTTAGTGGAAGTTCTGGCGAAACATACTGCGGCTTTCGATTGTTCTCGGGACTCGCCACCACGGATTCCCATTTCCCGTACTCAGCACCGAATCAATACTGGGACGGCTGATCCAATCCATCAGAAGCCTTATCGTGTATCCCCATCAGAGCGCCAAACAATCGAAGAACAAGTTCGTGATATGCTGCATAAGGGCATCATTCAGGAATCGTCTAGTCCGTGGGCTGCTCCTGTGATTCCAGTCAAAGAGAAAGGTGACACATGGCGATTTTGTGTTGATTATCGACGGCTGAATAATGTTACTAAGAAGGACGTGTATCTCCTGCCACATATTGATGACGCCATTGATTGCTTACATTCCGCCTCCTATTTTTCCTCAGTTGACCTGCGATCAGGCTATTGGCAGATCCCCATGGACCCGGAAGATAAAGAAAAGACTGCATTTATTACCCCAGACGGGCTGTATGAATTTAATGTGATGCCTTTTGGATTATGTAACGCCCCAGCCACGTTCGAAAGATTCATGCATACAGTTGTGCGCGGGCTGAACTGGCACATTTGTATGTGTTATTTGGACTACTTTTCGTGAACACAACAGTCGATTAGAGATTGTCTTGGAGTGTATTGTTGTGGGACGCTGTGCCCGCCTAGAGATAGACACATAAGAACGGAGGACACGAGGCAAACACCACTTGCTCCGGCGCTCTTCTTTTGTTCTCTAACCCTCACGCTGGTGCCGCGCGCTCGTCTCGCGCTCGTCCCGCGCCTCTTCTTTTTCTGGCGCAGCGCTCCTCGGCGCGCGCCGTAACAGTATTGAGAAAGCTGGTCTGTTAGTCAATTCCAAGAAATGTCTTTTTGGAGAACGCCAGACTGTGGTACTTGAACATCTAATGGACAAGGATAGAATCAGGCCTGATCCGAAAACCATCGAAGCTGTCACTTGTTTTAAACCGCCGAAATCGTTAAAACAGCTTAGGAGTTTTTTTTTTGGGCTTTGCTCCTATTTTCGGCGTTTTGTTCCGAATTTTGCTGATCTAGCACATCCACTTCCTTGTCTTCTGCAAAAAGATGTGCCTTTCAAGTGGACTGCCGATTGTGACTCCGCCTTTCGTCAGTTAAAATTTATTTTGACATCAGGACCAGTAAGTACTACGCCACTTCTGTCCATCAGCTCCAACAGAACTTCACACTGACGCCAGCGCAGGTGGAGTTGGTGCTGTGCTCATACAGCGCCACAATGAGAATGAACATGTCGTTGCATATGCAAGCCGTTCTTTGAGCAAGGCTGAGTGTAATTACGCAGTAACTGAACAAGAATGCTTAGCTGTTGTATTCGGTGTGCAACGGTTTAGGTCATATCTTTATGGATGTGCATTTAAAATTGTAACGGACCATCATTCCTTATGTTGGCTTGTAAACCTTCGTGACCTCTGTGGTCGCCTTGCGCGGTGGGCTTTGCGCCTTCAAGAATTCAATTTTACTGTCTTTTAAGAGTGGTCGTAAGCACGGTGATGCTGACTGCCTGTCACGGCTGCCACTTGAAACTACTGATAGCGACAATGAGGTATTGGAGGAATATATAGCTGCTATCTCTACACGTTTTCCCGATGTTGGTGAATTCAAGATTGCGCAGCGGAACGACAACGAGTTGGCGCCGCTTTTTGATGTAGCAAGTTCCCGGAACCCTACGACCTCATTCTGCATTCGTGACGGTCTACTATACAGGAAAAACTACTCGTCAGTAGGTGCGCGGCTTCTTCTGGTAGTTCCTACAAGTCTTAGGTGTCAGGTTCTTCGGGTAATGCCTGACGATGCCACAGCTGGACACTTGGGCTTCCCGAGGACATTGCACAGGACTAAGGAACGTTTTATTGGACAAAGATGTGTCAAACTACTCAACGTTATGTGGCCAGCTGCCTCCAGTGCCAGCGTTTCAAGCACCCAACCTGCTCACCACCGGGTCATCTTCAGCCCATAACGCCACCACGAACCCCATTCGAACAGGCGAGAATTGACCTTCTAGGACCGTTTCCCCGTTCCTCCAACGAAAACTGCTGGGTCATAGTGTGCGTAGACTACCTTACGCGGTACTGTGAAACTGCTGCTATACCGTCAGCCACTGCTCGGCGTTCCTCCTACGGACCATCATTCTTCGACATGGGCTTCCTCGTGTGTTAATAAGCGACCATGGCCGACAGTTTACGGCAGAAGTTGTAGAAGAACTTCTTCGCCTCTGTTCACCCCATTTTCGCCAAACAACTCCTTACCACTCACAAACAAACGGTCTTACCAAATGCACCAATCGGACGCTTAGCAATATGCTCGAAATGTATTTCGACTACCGCCACAAAATCTGGGATGAAGTCCTTCCATTTATAACATACGCATTTAACACTGCTAAGCACGAAACGACAGGCTACAGTCCGTTTTTTCTTCTTTATGCACGACCTCCACGAAGCACTTCGGACACGTTTTCGCCTTTCTCACTCCCTGCATAAACTTCACTAGCGCATACTCTCTCTTTGGCTGAAGAAGCTCGTGAACTCGCTAGACTTCGCACTCTCACCTCCCAGGAACGCTACAAGCAACGCTCCGACAAGCGTCATCAAGATGTTAATTATTCCCCTGGTGACTTGGTATGGCTTTGGATGCCGTTGAGTAAGCGCGGCTTGTCCCAGAAACTGTTGCACCATTATACTGGCCCTTTCGTTGTACTGGAATGCCTCAGCGCAGTAAACTTTGTAGTCTCTCGCCTGACCACTCAAGGGCGTCGTTCTCGGAAGACTCAAGTAGTCCACGTGGCCCGCATGAAGCCCTTCTATCAACGTGACGAACCTTGACTCGCCCGGCGGGTATCGTTTGCGAAGGGGGCAGTGTCACGCTTCCCGCGGTCCTCATTGAAGGAAGATGAGGTTTGGCGGGATAAGCAGAAGAGGACGAAGACGCTGGGTGTGTGGGTGGTGGTGGTGGTGGTGACTATGGTTTATTTTTTGGGGTGGGGATACTGGTCACGTCTTATGTTGGCCATCTTTGGGGCATCACTCTTGGTGACAAGGGGGAAGGGGAAGTTGGAATTAGGGGAAGGTTGGGGAGGGGGAGGTTGCTGACGCCGCATATGTCGCCGCAATTTCCGCACGAAGCACTATAGGCCCCTGCAGGCCTACAGAACAGAGCTGAGGCCAGACTCCTCCAGATAAATCAGGAGGAGCCGGTGAGCAGAAAGTTGGTTCCGAGCTGGGAAGAGCAATTGCCCTTCCGTATCAGCAGGGAGACCAAGATTCCGGTAGCCAGTCAGAAGTTTCTGGCGATGGCCAGCGGAGGCTGGACACACGAGGAGCAAGTGTCCCAGTGTGCCAGTGTTACCGCAAGAGGGACAGGCTGGGCTGGGAGCTCGGCCAAGGCATACATGCGGGCAGCCTATTCGAAGTCGTAGGAAGAGGGATTTGTCCTTCCGTGAAAGTTTGTCAGAGAGCCGTTGGAGATGTTCACCAGCGGCGATACGACGGTCAGGATGGAATGACCTTATCGACCTTCTCAAGAGGGGTCTTGAAGAGTCGAAAGGTGTGACATCCTCAGTGACTGGGGCGCCGTCGTCGTGCGCCGCTTTGGCCAGGGCATCCGCCTCTTCATTGCCCTGGACTCCAGTATGTCCTGGAACCCAGTGTAGGGCCAGTTGATACCCCGAGTCCTGAAGGGCTAGGAGACGGGCTCGGAGAATATTCACCGAGAGGTTGGTGCCATGGTAGATAGTCAGGAGCTGCAGAGCAGATCTGGAGTCACACAGAACATTCACAGGTCCAGGAGGGACACTGGAAGCGATGAACTGTGCGGCTAGATGTAGACCGGCCAGCTCAGCAGCTGTTGAACTGGCAGGGAATGACAGGCGGCAGGACCTAGACTGGTGTAGCTGTGGTGCTGTCATAGCAGCAGCTGCTTGCAAGGTAGCGGGTCGAATCGAGCCATCCGTAAAGAGGAGTGTAGATCCTCTACACTCCTCAAGGAGGCTGCAGTCGTCTGCTGGAAGGCAGCTGCAGGGGTGTGACGTTTGGTGTGACTGTCCGTATCCAAAAAGACAGGAATTGGGGGTGGATTGGATGGAGGGGGTAGAACTGAGGAACCTGGGACGAGACCAATGATTTCTCTGTACACTGTATACAGCTTACCCATACGAGAATGGGATTTGCTGTGCAGCCGTGCTAGGAGTGAGGCATCATCTGGAGCATGGCTGAGACGATCAATGTGGGTCAGTCCTCTCTCTGGGCGAGGAGAAGATCCAGAGGGTAGATACCAGCTTTCGCGAGGGTAGCGGGAATCTGTGAAGACTGAGGGACTCCGAGGAATCTTCTAATCCAGCGCCTTCGAATCGTGTCGAGACGAATGACTCGAGTCGACCGAAGGGAGACGAAGGGAAGGGCATATAGGATGACCGATGTCGCAGCTGCCTCAAAGAGCTTGATTGCCCAAGTAGATGAGCAACCATTGCCATTTGCAAGGAGACGCTGGACTGCTCTTCCCACACGGTCAAGATGGGGAATGAGGGCTTTGTCAGCTGAGATCCAGGTGAGACGGTCGGCAATTGTGAAACCTAGGTATCTCACCTGGCGTTTCCATGGAAGGGGGGTTCCTTCGATATGCAAAGTTACAAGACAGCGGGAACTCCTTGCTCCTCTGGGATGGTAGACAAGGACCTCAGACTTAGTAGCCGAGAGGGTCAATCCCTTAGATGATAGGAAGTGCTGGACGCCGTCCAGTGCCTGTTTCATGGCCTTTCTAGCGGAGACAATACGTCTCTTTGGAGCTCGGATCCAGAGGGCTATGTCATCTGCATAGATGGAGCAGGAAACTGCGGATTCTGATCTGCTGAACGAAGTTCGGCAGGCCAGCTAAGACGAGGTTGAACAGCCAAGGACTGAGGACTGATCCTTGGGGAACCCCAGATGTAACAGGACGAGGAGAGCTAAGTGTTTGCCCAACTCGAACTTGGAAGGAGCAATAGGAGAGGAATGCCAAGACAAAGCGACGCAGTTTCCCAGTCACTCCAAGGGCATCCCGAGCCTGCTCAATGATGGTATGGGGCAGGTTGTCAAAAGCGTACTGGACATCCAGGAGAACCAGGAAGACAACGTCGCCCGCATATTTGGCTTCCTCAAGGGTGGAGACCACATCCGCTATAGAGTCGGTAGTACAGCGGTGCTTCCGAAATCCTGTCGGCATCTCCGGAAGGAAGTTGGTTGCTCTGGCGATCCATGTCAGTCGTTCCAGGGCAATGAACTCCATGGTCTTGCAGGTTGCAGAGGTGAGAGATACAGGACGGTAGGAGGATAGTTGTTTAGCCGTCTTACGGGGCTTAAGGATGGGAACAACGATGGCATTTCTCCAGTTGTCCGGTAGTATGCTGCTCTCCCATGTGTCGTTGAAGACTGTGAGGAGGCGTTTCTTGTCCGGGGCATCCAGATTACGGAGCATTTGGAGTGTAAGTCCGTCAGCGCCAGGAGCTGATTTCTTCTTCGAGCGGTTGAGGGCACGGTGAAGCTCATGAGGGGCAATGGGTTCATTGCAGAGGGCAGAGATGGTCTGTGCCAAGGCTGCTCGTGGTGAAGGGGTAACCCGAAGGGATGAAGGGGGATTCGCCACTGGAAGTCCAGCGGATGGAGGGGGCGTGACTGACTTGGCAAGGAAGTCGGCAAGTTGCTCTGCCAAGTTTTGAAAGGAAATGCCTCTTGCGATGGCTGCTCCCAGGACAGGTTGTTGACTGGAGGCAACCTGCAAAAGGGATTTGAGGATGCGCCAGGCAGCAGAGGACTGTTTGGCTGACTGTATGAACCGGCAAATGCTGGCCCAGCTTTCCCGGGAACGACGATTGGCCTGACGACGGCAGCAAGCATCGATCCTGCGGAAAGCCTCCCAATGTTCGGGATGGTGGGTGCGCTCGGCCACTCGCTCAGCCCTTCGTCTGGAGGCCCTAAGTCCGAGTAGACGTAGGTCCGGGACTGATGCATGTAGTGGGACTGCGCAGGTGATTATGGAGTTCTTAGCGCAACGTACAATAAAATCCAGGAAGTCACCTGCAAGTGGGATGTCTTTAACTCGTTCTCTGAACTCGGCCCATTTGGTAATGGGGTAGAGCATTTCCCTCCTCCTACCCCTCACAGAGGGGTTAAGGAAGATGGGAAACTGATCAGAGCCCAAAGAGTCAGGTGCTCTGGCCCACGAATAGTGACAGGCATCAAAGATGAGAGCCAGGTCGATGAAAGAAGATCTTCCTGGCCGAATGAAAGTTGGGGAGGTAGGCTGTAGGAAGTGAAGGCCTGCAGCATTGATGGCGTCCAAGAGCTTTTTGCCTCGGGTGGTGCTGGACTGGTTGCCCTAAGCCCTGTGGTGTGAGTTGAAATCACCGCAGATAAGAACATCCTTACCTAGACGGGAATGGAGGGCAATGAGGCAGGAGGGGTCCCAAGGAACTCCTGGAGGGACATATACTGAAGCGACGGTAGTGTCCGTGTCACCCATACGGACGCGCACGGCACAGATCTCCAGTTGTCCTAGGTCAGGTTGGGCAACATCCATCAGTGTGTGGGGTATGTCACTCCTCACATAGATGGCTGCGCGGGGCCTGTGTTGTGGATGCGAGGGATCCAGGCAGGGGGCATCATTGAAGTCCTGGTTGGAGCAGCATGAGCGGCAAGAGTACCCGGTGAATCCTGGTAGACGGAGGTTCTCCGCTGGGACTCGGGTCTCCTGTAAAGCAAAGACATCAAATTCCAGAGATTTCTGGAGGATTAGATCTTTGAGGTCCGCGTGTCGTACTCGCAGGGAATTGGTATTCCACTGCAAGACACGCGGTCGCCTGGGAGCAGGGTTGCGTCTGTTCCTACGTCTGGCCATGATGGCGAGTAGTAGGGCTCCCGGTAATGAGAGCAGCAGCTTCTCCCAATCGGCGAGAGCCAGAGTTGGGAGGGAGCTGGGTCATGAGCGCTTGAACCGCAAGTCGCAGCACTTCGGTTACAGAAGTGTGGCTTGGATATCCACTGCCACGGGTTGCTGAGGGGGCTCCCTAGCTGGTTCGCTGGGGTGCTTGGGACTCCGTGACTGGAGGGCCTTTGAATAGGATTCAAACTGGGCAGACCCAGTGGTCTGAAGAGGGCGGAGCTCGTTGAGCACTTGCCGCCGATCTTCTGGTGTTGTTGTCTTGCGGAGTGCCGTGGTCAGCTTCTGTTGGTGTCGCCACTTGGGACACGAGGGATCAGCAGCCCGGTGCCGACCTCCGCAATGGAAGCACTTGGGAGTGCTAGAAGTGCACTTCCGAGTGTGGTGTGATCCGCCGCAGATGGAGCAGCGTGCAGGCCTGGTGCAAGCTGCGGAGACATGATTAAAGGCTCCGCAGCGGGTGCACTGGAGGGGACGAGCTTTAAGTGGACGAACATCAAACTTCATCCCATTGATGTAGACATGGTCAGGTGGGGGGGCGGCGAAGTGGACGGAGACAGGGTGGCCTCACCGACGGAGGCCGAGTATCTCTACATCAGCCTCAATGCCCTCGGCAATGTCCTGTTCCCGGACCTCGCGATCGACGCCGAAGATGGTACCTACATGGAAGTCCATGCGGGAAGCCTCGAACGAGCGAACGGGAATATCGAGAAGGGACTTGAGGGTCAGGGGGTGATCGCGGGCTTCATGCGATGAAACATCCGCAGCCACGATGTTTCGTTTCCGGTTGAGCCGGACCTCGATGACCCCTGGCTGGCCATACAGGTAGGCACTCATGTGTTCCTTGATGGTTGCCCTTTAAGAAGTGTTCTTCTCTCGAGGGGTGAACAGCACCGTGGACACACGAGTCACCTTGGGGCGGTTGATTCGACGAGTGACCGTAGTCCTACCACCGGTATCCCGATCGTGATCAGGAGCCGGATGGTTAGAGTGAGAAGGCTGTTGTACCGAGGTGGAGATGTTAGCCTGGTCCTGAGATAAATCAGAGGAGGTGAACCAGGGAACCTCAGGAGGCGAATCGGAGGGTGATAGGGCAGAGGTCTTGTCAGAATCTTGATGTTCAAGATCCTCAGCTAAGGCTCCAAAAGAGTTATGCAGAGTTACTTCACCTTGGGAAGTGAGCTCCTGCGAGGGTCCGGAGGAATGAGGCTTGCGGAGACGGTTCGCATTTGCGAGTACATCGTCCAGTGCCTTGAGCTGGGTAGCAAGGTCTTCTTTTCCAGCTGGGAAGAAGGTAGTAGATTAAGTGTTGCTCTCACCAGATATGACAGCTTCGAGTGCCTGGAGAGACGCCTCTGGCTGTCCGGTAGGGAGCAAAACGGAAGGTGATCGACTCGAGTCGGACGACTCGGCTGTCGCAACGGGATCATCAGTGACCTTACGCTGTTGGCACTTGGCCTTTCCCTTGCGCTGAGGCTTGGGAGGTGGGTTGTTTCGGCAGGATCCTTAAGGAACTGCGCCGCTCTCAACCGGGTCACAGGGGCAGATGGGCTGCGGCTACCAGTCGGAGATGAAGAGACCAGGGGTGGTGGGGTCCCTGATGCAGGAGGGGGGACAGGGTTGCGACGGGACTCCTCAATGGAGGGGGTTGTCAGCAATCGAAGGCTGTGATAAAAGTCCTCAAGTTGTCCCCGGACATGGCACTCGACATCGGCACGAAAGGATGCCGAATCTCGGCCGAGGCTGCGAGTACGGCGGCGTTCCGGTTGGGGACCGCCGCGGCGAGCGGTACGTTACTCCATAGCAGCAAAAACCTGAAAAACTTCAAGCGAGAAAAGCGGCCGAAACCCCAAATTAGTTCGCTATAGGCTCACCTTGATAGCGACGGTAGGACAGGAGTGTGGTCCGATGAGAACCAGGTGGGACGATGAGTTGGTCCCAGCGGCAAGGCGGGACCATGCAGCCGAAAGCCCGGCACAACCCCGAAGGGGCCGGCGACGGCGATGCGCTTCCTCAGTGGACCACAGTGAAAATCCGAGTGGTGGAATTCTCAGTGATTATTCCAGATGGAAATCCACAGAGGGGGCACGCAGGGGCCCCGCGGCACTCACACAACACACGCGCACCGCGCCACAAGCACAGGGGAGGCTTTCGAGGCAGCGCGGAGTTGAGGAGCACGGCCGGGGAGCGAGCGGCGCGGCGAGCGCGCGCATACTCGTCGGAGCGAGCCGCGCACGCGTCCGAACGCGCCGAGAGCTGGAGGCGAAATGCGGCGACGAGAGGAGCGCACGAAATCGAAGGGAGCGAGCGACGGAGGACCGCTCTCGTTGAAGGTTCCGAGGGGACTGTGGGTCTGTCTGCTGTGGTGTGCTAATCTCCAGAGCATCGTAACATCTGTGTAAATAAACCTCGTAACAATATATATATAGTGTGAGCACTGTGTGGCGCTTCATCTTCCACACGGCTGAACGTGCTGCTTCATCTTCATCCTGCTCCCTCTTGTAGAGACCCATCGTCATCGCGGAGTGTGTTCGGCTGGAGTGTGCGACCAAGGCTTCAGGTCTGCAATAAAGCAATCTGCAATTCCCCAAGTCCGACCTTCGCGTTACCTTACACGTGGTGGAGGTGCGCCTTGATTTCCCCGCTGCTTCGTTACCTGCATCCACCTGGAGCTTCGTTCTGGCCGCTGTTTGACCACGACCACCATCGTCATGACTCAAGAGGGCCACTCCGCTATTCCGGCTTGTATACCAACTCGACTCCAGCTCCCCTTGCCACTTGGACTGTCAGTAGCCGTCAGCGCGACCCGCAGATGTTCGCCGGTCTCCGCGGCGACGACGCTGATGACTGGCTCGACAGCTACGACCGGGTCAGTGCTTTCAACCGGTGGGACGATTCTCTTAAACTAATTAATGTGTCCTCTTATTTGACGGATGTGGCCAAAACGTGGTTTCTAAATCATGAATCGACGATTCCGGACTGGGCTACCTTCAAACAAAAGTTACGCCAGATTTTCTGCGCTCCTACTGTTCGCACGGAGTCCGCCATGAAGAAGCTAGAAACCCGACTTCAGCGGTCTAATGAGACCTATACCTCTTATATCGAAGATGTTCTTGCTTTTTGTCGGCGCATAAATGACGCCATGCCAGAGGCCGAGCGGGTTCGGCACGTCCTTAAAGGTATTGTCCACTCGCCTATAACGCCCTGGCCGTGCAGAACCCTACCACAATTGACGCCATCATATCGGCTTGTCAACGCCTTGGCGAACTACAATCAATATGCCTGCAGCCTGATCCCACTTCATTTGGTTTCACTGCCGAAGCTGACCTCCGCGCGCTTATTCGTGGATTAATTCGTGAAGAGCTCTCGGCTCAAGGTAATTTGTGCCGCCCTGCATCTGAGCCACATCCTTCAAGTGCCAGCCTGCGTAGCATTGTCAAAGAAGAGCTGGCCTCAATGACCTATTCCCCGCCAACATCGGTCGCTCCTAGCATCTGTCAGGTGCGAACGTACGCCCAAGTCACGTCTTTGCCGCCTGCAGTTGGAGCGCCTACGCCACCGGCGCCTACTACTGGTCATGTCGCTGCATTGGCACCACCTGCCGCGGCGCCGACATACTACCCCAACTGGCGCCCAGCCCGCCCTGTTTGTTATTACTGCGGGTACCGAGGCCATATTTCCCGCTTCTGTCGTCGCAGGCTTCAGAATGAACGCCGCGGCTACGAATAATTTGAAGTAGACAACCCTCCTCGCTTTTCCGGCTCTAACCACCGTTCATTCCCTGATTATCCCCGACGTTCATCACCCCCGCCAGAAAGCCCCGCTCCACCTGCTGGTTATAGGCCTTCAAGACGCCGTTCTCCTTCGCCTTTTCGCCGCTCAACCTCGCCTCTCCGTCAAGCTTCTCTGACGACCCCCCGCCTGTCGGAAAACTGACCACTGCAGTTTTAGGAGGGAAAACTGCACTCCTCGGCCATCCCAAAAATCCTCCGGAACGTCCCTGGAATATTATTTTAGTGTGGGTTGAAGGTTTATCTGTTGAGGCTTTGGTTGACACGGGCGCCGCTGTTTCTGTGATACACACTGACTTGTGCTCCCGCTTGCGAAAAGTGAAAATGATATATGATGGGCCTGAACTCCGTGGAGCTAATGGTGCAATAATTCGGCCTTCTGCTAAGTGTACTGTGCGAGTTTTTGTTGATGGTGTCCGCCACCATGTACAATTTGCTGTGATGTCACCGTGCGCTCACCCAATTATTTTAGGCTGAAATTTTCTGTCTGCCGCATCAGCCAGCATTTCGTGTCGCGACAGGGTCATTTACATGAACGAGAGCGATCCGTCTTCTGAACCTCCCGAGCCCCGTCATCACCTGCTTGCCGCTACTAACTCAGTGTTGCCCCCTGGATGCGAACAACTTGTCGCGCTCACTTCTACTGACATTGATAACGGAGATGTGCTAATCGTGCCTTCTGATCGCCATCTGACCCGTGGAATCGCGCTACCATCAAGTCTTGTTCGGTTTGAGCATGGCACAGCGCTTGTCGCTGCTTCAAACACTTCCCCAGAGCCCATTGTGCTGACTAAAGGGACATGTTTTCCTTGTGCCCTGGACATTTTCCCGGTGTCCCTCACCACCCTTACCGCCCCCTCTTCCTCACCAGCAGCTTCTTCCGATGCTTCTCTCTGTGTTCTCTTTGGCACCATCAATCCTGACCTTCCTGCGACTCACCGCCAAGCTTTGCAGGAATAACTTCGAAAACACCAAGCCTCCTTTGATGTCACTTCTCCGACCTTGGGCCGAACGTCTTCTGCACAGCACCGCATTATTACAGAAGGTACTTCTATTGTTAGCCGCCGCCCTTACCGTGTTTCCTTATCGGAACGTAAAATCATAGAAGATAATGTGAATGATATGCTCCGACGAGACATTATTCGGCCCTCAGCTAGCCCCTGGTCATCTCCGGTCATTTTGGTAAAAAAAAGGATGGGTCCGTACGTTTTTGCGTTGATTACCGCGGACTTAACAAAGTCACTCGCAAAGATGTTTACCCTATGCCACGAATTGACGACTCCCTCGACTGCCTTCAGGGCGCCGAATATTTCTCCACTTTGGATTTGGGTTCCGGTTACTGGCAGATACCGATGCACGAAGCCGACAAAGAAACAACCGCATGCGCTACTCCCGATGGGCTTTACGAATTCAATGTCATGTCTTTTGGACTTTGTAATGCCCCCGCTACGTTTGAGCGCATGATTGACACTGTTCTTAGAGGACTTAAGTGGAAAACATGCTTGTGCTACCTGGACGACAGTTATTTTCTCTGCGACTTTTTCTGATCATTTATGCCGCCTTGATCAAGTAATAACGTGCCTGGCATCCGCCGGTCTCCAGCTGAACACAAAAAAGTGTAATTTCGCCAAGAAAGAAATCAAGATCCTGGGCCACCTCGTCAGCCGCGATGGCATTCGACCCGACCCAGACAAGCTTGCTGAAGTTTTGAACTTTACACGTCCTCAGCGGACTAAGGAACTACGCAGTTTCCTTGGTCTGTCTTCGTACTTTCGCCGTTTTATTCGCAATTTCGCTACCATTGCTGCACCGCTCCACCGCCTCCTTACCGACCGTACTACTTTCAATTGGTCCGAAGAATGCGAAAAAGCTTTCCAAACTCTAAAGAATGCCATCACATCGGACCCTGTTCTCGCTCACTTCGACGACACTGCTGTCACCATTCTTCACACCGATGCCAGCAGCCTCGGTATCGGTGCCGTACTTCTGCAACGTGATACCGCTTCTCGGGAAAAGGTAATTGCGTTTGCCAGTCGAACTCTAACACCAGCGGAACGCAACTACACCATCACTGAGCAAGAGTGCCTCGCCGTCGTTTGGGCAGTTCAGAAATTCCGCCCCTACCACTACGGCCGCCCTTTCACGATCGCTACCGATCACCACGCTCTGTGCTGCTTATCAACCCTCAAAAATTTGACTGGACGCCTGGGCCGTTGGATTCTGCGTTTGCAGGAATACCACTTCGATGTCATATTCAAATCGGGACGCAAACATCGAGATGCCAATGCTCTTTCCCGCTGCCCGCTATCAGAATCACCACCTAGTGCTTCTTCGCGCCCTTCGGCGTGCACCCTCGACGTCCCAATGTCGTCCAGAGCTCCAAACATCACCTGTGCTACTCCTGCCGCTGCTCCAGATCGCTACGCCATTATTTCACACCAGCGAGCAGATCCCTACTGTATTTCCCTAATCGACCTTCTCACCCTCCTACCGCTAGGATGCGCAGGCAACTCCAAAAGTTCAAGTGCTCTCCCGTTATATTTATTGCTCTGAAGGCACCCGTTCGGTCCCCGTTATTCCGAGACCGCTTCGCACCCGTATCCTGGCGGCTTTCCACAATGATGCTACAGCCGGTCACTTAGGTTTTCATAAAACTTACCACCGCGTGAAAACCCGTTTCTTCTGGCCAGGCCTCGCCTCAAGTGTGGCAAAATACGTCGCCTCTTGTCTGCCATGTCAGCGCCGCCAACGGCCCACTTCTACTCCTGCTGGCCTACTACAGCCGCTACCTTGCCCTGCTACTCCTTTTGCCGTTGTTGGCATAGACTTATACGGGCCACTTCCATTGTCCGCACGAGGTAATCGCTGGATCGTCACCGCCGTCGACCACCTAACACGCTACGCTGAGACCGCTGAGACAGCACATGACCGCTGAGACAGCACATGAGGTCGCGGCCTTCTTTTTGGAATCGCTCGTACTGCGCCATGGGACCCCTCAAGTGCTTCTCAGCGATCGTGGACGGACATTTCTGTTGACGATTGTAGCCGAAGTTATTGAGGCCTCAACTACACATCACAAATTGACCTCCAGCTATCACCCGCAGACCAATGGGTTGACTGAGTGGTTCCACCGCACGCTTTCTGACATGTTGTCTATGTACGTCGACCAGGACCACCGAAACTGGGACGTAATACTTCCTTTTGTTACGTTCGCCTACAATACGGCTGTACAGCGGACCACAGGTTACACCCCGTTTTTCCTCGTTTACGGCCGTTCTCCCGCTACCTTTCTTGACGCCTCTTTCCTTTCTACACATGCCAGTTCCTCATCCTCTCTTCCTGACCAGTACCTTTCCCGAGTGGCCAAATCTCGCCGGCTTGCTCACGTCAACACGGAAGCTAGCTAGGAAGACCGCAAGTGCCGCTATGATGCAACCCATCGCCAAGTTTCGTTCCGTCCCGGCGACGAGGTGTTACTTTGAACCCCATTACGCACTCCTGGCCTTTGTGACAAGTTACAGCACCGTTACATTGGTCCTTACAAAGTTCTTGCAAAAACCTCCCCGGTCAACTATCGCGTCTCCCCTGTTTACCCTCCTCCGGAATGTCGTTACCGTGGCACTGAAGTTGTCCACATTGCACGTATGAAACCTTTTATTCGACGCAATCCTGCGGACGAATTGCGGCCAGGCTGGCCGCTTCAACTGCGCGGGCGAAATAGTGTGAGCACTGTGTGGCGCTTCATCTTCCACACGGCTGAACGTGCTGCTTCATCTTCATCCTGCTCCCTCTTGTAGAGACCCATCGTCATCGCGGAGTGTGTTCGGCGGCATTGTGCGACCAAGGCTTCAGGTCTGCAATAAAGCCTCATTCCCCAAGTCCGACCTTCGCGTTACCTTACAATATATATATATATATATATATATATATATATATATATATATATATATATATATATATATATATATATATATATATATATATATATATATATATATATATATATATATATATATACATGTTGTATGTACCTAATTACCTAATTGAGGCGTTACCTTTAAGGTGCAAAAGCGGCTGATTGAGCCAAGTAAACGGCACAGCAAATCTTCAGCACTCCCTCCGCTGCCGCTCAAGCCAAACCAGCCCATACTTCACAGCTAGGGAAAAAGAAAGGAAGCAAGCGTGCATACTGCTCTACCGAGGGCAGCTCCAAGCCGTCACTCGTTTGAAACCACGCTGTCTACGTTGGCCAGCCTGCCCGCCTCTAGAGCCCCTTCATCGAGGGGCTATACCCGCCCCTCCTTTCCAGCCTCTCCTAACTAATAGGAAACACAAATACAGAAGAAAGCATGCGTGCTGTTGAGTGCGGACGGCTAGATGCTTTTCCTCCGCCAGCTCGCAGCCGCGCTCCGACGGCAAGCGCTTTTCTCACTGCCCCAGTAGAATAAAAAAAAAACGTCGACAGGACACGCAGAAGTCACGTAGCTCTACGTCACTTGTGTGTCACGTGATTGCGCGTTCACGATCTGCAAAAATATCGTACCGCGCTATAGTTAGAGCACTATACATTATACTACAGTGTTTCCGCGCGTCATTCACCCGCCGTCCATAGTAGGTTACCCTCGACAACAGCGCGCCAGCACGAGGCTCTCCTCTCGCGCAGTACTCTGGGGGCAAGAGTAAGTCCGCTCTGTCGTCTGCTATTCTCTCCCGCCGTGTGAATGCTCGCCGTGGACGGGCGGACCGCGGATCAGAGGTCACGAGGCAGATCGCTTCGCTATTTGGTCCGTCGTGTGAATACACCTTTAAAAGTGACTTTGGGATGGCGTTCCACTCTGAGGCGTGCACAAGACACCTTGAAAATGTCGGCGTAAAACGGGACAGCAGCGAAGTGCTAGCAGCTTCCTGGAGCACCACACCTGCAGCAGCAATGTTGTAGTACGCTGTTGTTTTTTCTAAGTTGCAATTAACGCTTTGTAGATAATGTACAATGCAACAGTTGTTGAAAACTAAACAAACCAAACTAGCTCCAAATAACGAATAAGTGTTCGCATGAATTGAAAGTTCGGAGTGCGCTATTATTGGCTTGCCATTTCGATTTGAGGGACTAGCAAAGCTGCCCTCTTAACGAATGATATTCCTGGCCAGATTTTTTGCGTCGCTTTTTTGTTCATTGTTGCTGCAAGAACCTGCCGCGCGTATCAACTTTAAAGTTTTGGAAATTGCTTCGAAATATAAATTCAGGTCTGCAAGATTAGCCTGCAAAAGAAAAGTAGCACAGAACATACACCGCCTACAATGACGCCCGTTTTCAAACAGGGGCAACAGATGCGTAAAAGCATATTACCTTTCTACTCACGTGCAAAGAAGCATTGCAATCTCTTTTCCCCTAGCTGAGAACGGGAAACGCAGCACCTTCACGCCATCCACTATCGTCTCAGTGGTAACATTGTGCAGCGTCGAACAAGTTTCCGCTCATCAGAGATTATCACTCTGTGTCAGGAGTCTCTAACAAGTGAAGCGCGGGCCACAGCGCGGGTGTGATGCAGACCGTTTGGTGTATGTTCCGAAAGCACGACCGCCAGATTTTTTTCCAAATTTCCAATCAAAATAAACTCAAACGCATTGTACCCAGACGATAGAGGTTCTTTCGGAAATAAAAGAGGCACTGACCACTTAATCTGCGGGAAATTCATCACTCTGCCTTCAAGAGCAAGACACCGAATAACCTGTTCTCTCTTTATATTCCAAGCGTGCATTTTTCCCGCTTTTTTTAGGATAAGCAACTGTGCTATTTATTAACCGAGGTACCATGCAGTACCTTTCACCGAACGATTCGAAGGCGGCTTTTGTCCGGAGTTCAAGCAGAATGCAGTACGTGCCACTCAATTTTTACTAAGAATGGGAGGGCACGGTCTGAGAATGAGAAGTTTTATTTTTATTTGCTCTATTGTTATTCATTGTGCTCAACTTCCTATTGTTTTTGGTCGCTGTTTCTTTTCTTCTCGTTATTTCCCGGCTAATGACCTGCTAGCGACAAAGCTGTCTCAGGGCGGCTCGAGTACCAATATGAGTTTGAGACCCTGTCAAGAGCCGAAGCCTACAGAATATCACTACTCACAATACAAAGCCACGACACCCAATCCCAGCCGCTGGTCGTGCACAAATGCAGATTTGTGGCAACTGGCTGCTCACAACAGCATCAGCCATGGCCCGTCTGGAGTGGTAGTGCGCTCTCTTTCTCTTCATAAGAAGCGCGCGCTCCCCTTGAGATTGACCGTGCCTCGACCTTCTCAGTAACGCAGAATCCGCCACGGTGGCGTTAAGGGTGGTACCCCTCCGCAGCGCCCCCTGCTCACTGTACGGAGAAGCAGTGTATTTGAGTATAGAGGTCAAAAGGCCGGTCCAGAAAAAACGGTTTTGATACACTCATATATAACTATATATGTTTGCTAGTAGACGAGGTGGCCATTGGCCATCGTGCAATGCTTGCTAAACTGGGAGAACCACCCGAGAACAAAAGTAACACGATGATGAAAATGCCCTTGCACTGACACCGGGCGCTTGACATGGCCACGTGGTATCTCTCCAGCCAGAATAGAGTATAAGGTCGATGGTCGTAACCAAGCGGGAGCAAACCTGTTCTGAATAAGCATTAATATTGCATTCACTCCCTTGAAACGTAATGACTGCTGATACAGTGTGGAAGAACACCATGGCGGGGATGAGCTGTGGGCACAAGAAGAAAGCGCAGCGAACTCGGTGTAGTGCAAGATGCCGTCATGGGGACCAGTGTGCGCACTTTTCTGAGAGTTAAAGAAAAAATTATCAGGGTTTCAACTAAGGCTAAACTGAGTTTACGTGCGAACACGGTTTAATTCGTTTTAGCTGTTAGTTGATATTTTTTTTTGCTCTAAGTTTCGATTCGGTTAGGCTCTTGGGTATACACACTTAGGCAACGTGTTCACGTCTACGGCGTCCTCTCCCGTTCCAACTCAGCCCGCCGGGCACGGTGCGCTTCTTCGGCCGTGACATCAGGGAGTTTTAGAATAGGGGGACCCAAGGATTGGGACCCCCGAGAAAATAGCGTGCCGCGGCGCAACGTGCTAGCCGAGCGGCGAGATTTTTTTTTTTTTTTGTACGCAAACTTGCCATAAGGCATATTATATAAACTCATGTAAATGGTTTTCCGTGAGGAACCGGAGCAGGCAGTCAAGCATGCATTCGTCGATTGCAGCGCCCCGACGGTAAACCATGAAAAAGCATTTAAATACATAAAAGCCAACAACGCTATTTTATTCATCAAAAAGTGCTACTATTGTAAAAAAACTGTATTAAAACTACCAGTTATATAAACCGTTTTCGTCAGACAAGACGAAATCGGCTAATAGTGAATCCAGGCTGGGCTGGAAACCCCATTTTAGTCTGCCCTGAAATCAGCTTTAGATATTACGCTTACATATGCATCTTCTACTGGGCTTAAACTTTCCGCCGTAAAATTACGTTCGTATCAGACGCCAACCGCTGGGTGCGCCGTAGACTAGCGGCAACACCTATTCGTCAACATCTGTCCGGAACCCCACTTTAAGAACGTTCAACGGTAAAAATATTAGGTTTAACAATTTATGAGTCCGGAACTGGATCTTCATGGCTGTCTCGCGCTAAAAAACAGCCGTTACAGGCTCTGGGTCTGATCAGACGCATGGCTCCAGAAATGGGTGGCGCTCGCTCAGATGTTGCAAGACAGAATTGGCGCGGGCAGTTGTGCAACCGCGCCCTGTTTATTAAGCCCACTTTCACCATTTCACAAGGGCACAATGGGACCGCCTTGGAGCTATCAATCGCGAGGCTATGAGGGTCATCACTTGCCTCCCTCGTATCACACCAATCGTAGCACTCCAAAAAAAACGCGCTGCTAAACACAATAGCCACAACGTGCGCTCTGAGCGCTTATGCTTCTTCACATTCCCTTCTACCACCACCACTGCCAGTTCTTCCTCCTTGGCATTTTGTACAGCTGAGTGATAACAAGCCAACTGATTTACGACGACAGAGAATACAGAAAATGACGTCGTCACTTCGCGACCGAATTATGGAACAAGACGCCCGCTTGCCACAAGGTTCCATTATAATTTACGTCGACGCAAGCATCCAAGCCTGCGAAGTGACACTTACAATTTACTGCCCTAGCAAGTCTTCATTGAACACGACATCAACGTTTCAATTACGGTAACTTCCATCTTCTTTTTATGCGGAACTGCTTGTAGTGCAAGAGGCGATTCGCTCTGTGACCGCCATTCCCATGCTTCCCACGGCCCGTATTGTGATACGCGCTGATGCCCTTCAGATGACAAATCTACTTAGACGCATTAGTAGTAGAACAGAAATCTGTCAAAACACACATAGTCCAGCGGCACGCATACCACAGCCAATTCATATTGAATGGACTCCGCGTGACCTTTTCAATGCTCAAAGCCATGTGGATTCTGCGACCCGCCTTTCCACCTCAACATCGACATCGCCAAACCTCGTAAAATTGGACAATGCTAACCTAGTTTTAACAAGAAAGGAGCACCTCCGACGCCGTACACATGCTCTCATACCTCCGTGTACGGTAAGCCTCCCCCGCGGTCTAATCCATGCAGAGGAGGTGGCGCTTCGGGGGATTAGAGTTGGGGATGCTCTAACACCGGCAATGATTCGAAAGTGGCCTCAATTTCGAGATTGGTATCCACACCCTGGGTGCCCGGTCTGCAAGTCCAGAAATACAGAAACTGACGTCCATCACCTGTTGTGGGAATGTCCATCGCTGAAGCCGAGGCGGATCCGGCACCTGGTAGCAGCTGGCCTCTCAAACCCATAATCCGCAGTCATATGCCGCTTGGACGCAGGGACATCATCGTTCCCTCCTCGACTTCATTGCATCAGCCAACCTTTTTTCATTTATTTGACCGCACCCTTTATCCTTCATAGCATTCTTTTTATGCCTTGAGGCAATCATCATCATCATCATCAGCCTGACTACACCCACTGCAGGGCAAAGGCCTCTCCCATATTTCTCCAATTAACCTGGTTCTGTGCTAGCTGCATCCACTTGACCCCTGCGAACTTCTTAACCTCACCCGCCCACCTCAATAAACATATAAAACAAACATCGCAAAAAAAAATCTTCCCTGCTTTATGACATATGATCCCCATGGCAAACAAACGAGGCGAACTCGCTACGCCTAGAAGCTAGGTAAATTTGGAAGCAATCAGAAAATATGGTGCATTTTATGGCTAAAATTTGGCTCTGCGGGCATCACGACACATGGCACAAGCTTCGTTTGCCGTGAACGCGTGACAACATGGAGCGGTAACGACGAATGTGTGCCGAGGCGAGCGGCCGCCGCTTGGCCAGACGCCGCCATGTTGCCGTAAACCAAGCGTCACAACGGCGGCTTGGGACGGACGCTATTTTCCAAAAACAGGGGTCGCCCCAAGCGTTAACTCAAGACCCCAAGTGCGCCTTACGTTCTGCGCATGCGCGCCCAGTCGGTAAAAACTACAGAAAATATTTTGTTGCTATGAAAAAATTTCTGTGCGCTTTTTGACGGGAAACCTGTTGTGACAACAGAAAGCTCTGTAGTAACATCAGAAATTTTGTAGTTACAACTGAAAAGTGCTAAAGAACTAAAGACAACAGAAAAGTTGGCTGAAGGCTTAGCTTGGTTAAGCCCGGAAGATTGCGAAAGCACGGCGCCGCCGCTTGGCTGCAGCAGATCGTTCCAGACTCGCCTTATACGCATCATCCGACATACCGTAAGGCTACGCCCCGACCACTGCGAGGAGCCGAGCCACAGCCCCATTTATCCTCCTAGCGTGACGTCACAAACAGCGAGCGCCCTCTCTCGGCTGCGACACAGATCATCATCATCATCAGCCTGACTATACCCACTGCAGGGCAAAGGCCTCTCCCATATTTCTCCACTTAACCAGGTTCTGTGCTAGCTGCATCCACTTAACCCCCGCGAACTTCTTAACCTCATCCGCCCACCTAACTTTCTGCCGCCTGCTACGCTTTCCTTCCCTTGGAATTCAGTTTCTTACCCTAAGCGACCACCGGTTATCCTCTCTTCGCCCTACATGTCCTGCCCATGCCCATTTCTTCTTAATTTCCACCAGAATGTCGGTAACTTGAGTTATTTCTCTGACCCACTCTGCACGCTTCCTATCTCTTAATGTTACCCCTACCATTTTTCGTTCCATAGCACTCTAGCTTGTCCTCAACTTAAGTAGAACTCTCTTGGTTAGCCTCCACGTTTCAGCCCCATAGATGAGTACAGGTAAGATGCAACCGTTGTGTACTTTCCTCTTGAGCGATACCGGCAAGCTGCTAGTCATAATCTGGGAGTGCTTGCCAAATGCGCTCCATCGCAATCTTATTCTTCTTCTTATTTACTTTTCGTGGTCTGGATCTGCGGTTACTACCTGTCCTAAGTAGACATATTCGCCTACTACTTTCAGTACTTCGCTACCAAATGTAAACTGCTGTTCCTTCCCGAGGCTGTTGAACATTACCTTAGTCTTCTGCATATTGATTTTCAAGCCTACCTTTTTACTTTTCCTGTCTAGGTTATCAATCATTATTTGCAGTTCATCCCCCGAATTGCTTAGCAAAGCAATGTCATCAGCAAATCGCAGATTACCGAGGTATTCTGCATCTACCCTTATCACTAACTTCTCCCATTCCAAGTCTCTGAATACTTCCTCTAAGCAAGCTGTGAATAGTACTGGGGAGATTGTGTCTCCTTGCCTAACACCTTCCTTTATGGGAATTTTGTTACTCTCTTTATGCAGAACTATGGTTGCTGTGCAGCCACTATATATATCTCCCAGCACTTCCACGTACGGCTCATCTACCCCCTGATTTCGCAATGCCTGCATCACCGCCGATGTTTCAACTGAGTCAAATGCTTTTTCGTAATCAATTAATGCAATATATAAGGGCTGATTATATTCCGAGCATTTTTCTATCCCCTGATTCATGGTTTTCCGAAAACTAATTGATCTTTTTCTTGATTGCAGTCTAAGGTTGTCCTGATTCTATTAGCGATTACCTTAGTAAATACCTCATACGTAACAGACAGTAGGCTGATTGGTCTGTAATATTTAAGGTACTTAGAGTCCCCTTTCTTATGCATGTGGATAATGTTTGCATTCTTCCATGGTTCCGGTACCATCGATGCCACCTGCCGGCACTGCGTATGCAGGGTGGCCAGTGTTTCTAGCACGATATCCCCCCCCCCCCCGTCCTTTAGCAAATCTGTAGTTATCTGATCCTCTCCAGCCGATTTCCCCTTTTTCATAGTTTCTAATGCTTTCTTGACCTCGTCCTTCGTCACTGGTGGAACGTCTGACTGTTTTTCCCTGCCGCTAATCTCGTTACAGTCCTGACTACTTTGGCTACTGTAGAGATCTCTATAGCTCTCTTGGGCTACTTTGACTATCTTGTCCATATTCGTGATGACGTTGCCCGGCTTGTCCCTTATCGCATACATCTGGTTTTTGCCTATGCCCAATTTTTTCTTTACCGCTTTAAGGCTTCCCCCGTTCTTTACAGCACGCTCAATTTTCTCCATGTTATACTTTCTTATAATGGCCACCTTGCGCTTATTGATTAGCTTTGATATCTCGGCCAATTCGATATGGTCTGTTGGATTGGAAGCTTTCATACTCTGGCGTTTCTTAATAAAATCTTTCGTCTCCTTAGACAGCTTACCTGTATCCTCTCTTACTATCCTACCGCCTACTTCTACCGCACACTCAGTGTTGATATCTCTGAAGTTATTGTTCATTGCTTCTAGGGTGAGTCGCCATCCTCGGTTAGAGCTGAATATCTATTCTGTAGCGAGATCCTGAATTCTTCTGCCCTTCCCCTCACCGCTAATTCGTTGATGGGTTTCTTTCTTACTAATCTGTTGCTTTCCTTCATCAGATTTATGCTAATTCGGGACCTCACCATCCTGTGGTCACTGCATCGCACTTTCCCTTATACCTCTACATCTTGCACAATGGCGGGGGTTGAACACAATACGAAGTCTATTTCATTTTTAGTCTCCCCGTTAGGACTTTTCCATGTCCATTTCCGGTTCTTACGTTTGCTGAAGAAGGTATTCATGATTAAGTTATTGCGCTCTGCAAGTTCAACTAGTAACTCCCCCCTGCTATTCCTAGAACCAATGTCATAGTCACCTACTGCCTGGTCTCCTGCCTGCTTTCTCTCTACCTTCGCATTGAAGTGGCCCATTAGTACAGTATACTGCGTCTTTACTTTTCGCATTGCCGATTCTACATCTTCGCAGAAGCTTTCAACTGCTTGGTCATCATAAATACATGTAGGTGCATAGGCCTGTAGAACCTTCAGTTTATACCGCTTATTAGGCCTAATTACGATGACTACCACCCTATCAATTATAGTATAGAATTCATCTATATTACCCGCTATATACATATTGACAAGGAAACCTACTCCTAGTTGTTTGCCTCTCTCGTAAGCTTCAATAACACAGTACATGCCCATCCTTCAGTACAGTATATGCCTCATTCGGCCTCCTAACCTCACTAAGCCCTATGACATCCCATTTCATACCTTCTAGTTCTTCGAACAGCACTGCTAAGCTAGCTTCACTAGCTAGGGTTCTAACGTTAAACGTTGCCAGGGTGAGTTTCCAATGGCGGCCTGTCCAGCGGACCCAGAAGTTCTTAGCACCCCCTGCGGCGTCACAGGTCTGACCGCCGCCGTGGGCAGTTGTTCCGCAGCTGCTGGTGACTGAGGGCCGGGTTTGTATCGAGCTTATCATGAGAGGTTGTGGCCAATTTATGCACTAGGGCGGCCAACTCCTGTTCTGGTGAGGGACTGGCATCAGGTCGCACCCCGAACCTTTTTATACAATTCTATCGACAGGCGGATTTTTTTTTTTTTTTGAATCCAGTGGAGAATTGCGCGGCACCGGGATTTGAACCCCGGTCCTCTTGCATGCGAGGCGGATATTGTACCGCTACGCCACCGCCGAGTTTTTTTTCTTTATTGTCGCCTACGCCACTGCCGATCGCCAGGGCCCTGGCGGTTCTTGACACGATCCTGTAGTATTTTTCGACTGGGCATTTCAACGCCCCAAGCTCTTTGCGGTCTCCTAAGCTTGGGCCTCTATTCTTAAACTCGCTATTGTAAGGACCCGGCTCACTTGCCATCTTGGAGTGGTCTGACGTGCAGTAGCAATTGTGCGGTGCACCTAGGCAGGCAACTATGGCGGGCAGCAAGATGTTATTTCATTTATTTTTCTTGTTATTTGTTTTACTCTTTTATCGCGTAAATTATGAAGGAATATTTTTTTATTGGCTTGGTTAATAATTAACACCATCACTATTTATTATTTTATATACCCTACTAAATAGTAAAATGGCTTACAGGGCAGGAAAGGCGCAGTACCTATGACGCTCTCTGTCGACACCTGAAAAATATAATAATGGTTTACAGGAAAGGAAAGACGTGGTATCTGTGGCGCACATCCTGATGGTCCGGTTAGACCTCATGAAATAGTGCATTCGCACTAAAATCAAACCGCTAACGGTAAGAGAGGCGCCGGTAACTATTAAAGCTTCCGCTAGAGCGCCTTCACATTCAGCAGTTAATATGGTGCATGGGAGCTGAGAAGAAATCTAAGAGACGGCAAGTTAGGTGCAGTATCACCTCCCAAAACCTCTACAGGTCAGTCTTCCCTGCGGCGTCCATATGAAGACGGCCAGCGGAGGAGCGATGAAGAAAGGCGATGGTGATGACCGCGCGCTCACTGACTGGTCAGAAGCCGGCGGGAACAAGAAGCGGCAAAGGTCATTGTCATCGTAGTGCTGTCGGCGAGGAAACTGCGCCTTTCTTTCGTCGCGCTGGAAGTGCTGTATGCTCAGGAGATATACAGTGTAGCTGATCAGGTCTGTGAAGGGAATGAGGGTAAAAGAACAGGCGTGGCGGCAAGCTCAGTATACGTAAGTACGTCGGGAGGTACCAGTAGTTATGGAGCCATAAGACGAGGGAATTCGTGGGCAAGGTCGGCCTTGGTGAGAAACAGGAAATCAGAGGAATGAGCATGGGGACGTGAAGAGGCAGGGAAGGATGAAATCTCGCCATGTAGCTCCTCGCGGATACTAGAGCGAATCAGGGTGTGCATGTGCATCGAGAGAGTGGCCGGTGCTGCAGGTGTCCAAGTGACGAGTTCCAGTCGAAGCGACTGGAGCTCGTCAAGTCGATGAAATGCCCGAGTCTAGAATGATTCGGTTCAGAAAAACCAGTAAAGGATAACTGAGCTGATGGCGTTTGGAATATGGTGAACGCGGCCCCTTTCAGACACCGCAGGGCGAGGACGTCTTCAACGCAAGACAATCAGGTATCTCCCGGAAGCTCGACGCGAGCGTCTAACTTCTTTTGGCAGAGAGTCGAGCCGTCACCGACAGTGCCAAAGATCTGTATAATTCGCGAGGTGAACTGGAACCAGTTAGAAAGGACGTCGTCGTTATGGTCTAAGAAACACTTCTTGGCCTCATCACATAAAAGGACAGGTTGGCGAACTTTATTATAGACTTTTCCCATTGACCGAGAGCGCTCACTCGGTTTTACTGCTGGAACCACTCATCCACGCCATCACCTTGTACGTCCGCGAAAAAAAGGAGGTTGGCACTGCTGGAAGCCAAGCCAAGTGGGCTGCCCAAAAGGCAAAGGTACAAGAGCTGATAGTGACGGCAAGCTACCAAAGGAAACATTGAAGCCTGGAGGAGACCAGTCGGTGGCGGCAGATGCGTCTGCTGGAATTGTGGGCAATTCAGGGCGTTGTGGATTGGCGTGCGCCATAACAGCAGAAAGGCCACCAAGTACGCGACCAGAAAGGAGCTTCAGGTGGTGGAAAAGGGAAGCGAAAAAGACTTGATGGACAGGCGCCTCCACCACTTGTGAAACAGGGAAACACTGAACTAGGCTCACTTTACTTACGCAAAGGAGTGGCCAGCAAAGCTTCGTCTTCCATCAAAACGCCGAGAAGACGACAGATGGATGTGCACTGATGACGACGCTCCCGCATACTGCTTACAATACAAGAGCAAGTTTCACATCCGGCAAACGCTTATTTTAGGACACTTTTTGAATGCGCGCGACATCCCATACCTGCGCGACATCACCGAAGCACTTTCTGGGGAGTTTTAAGGATAATAGTTACTCGTAAGCCTAAGTGTCGTCAAACAAGCTGTGGAAAAAGCTCGACGGCCAAAGGGAAGACTGCCAGCAGTTATATAGAAGGTACCATGTCTGAGCTGTAATCCTGTCCGCATGGGCAGTTTAGTGTCTTGTGTGGATGATTTAGTTAAATGAAGTACGTTTGTTGAGGGCAGAAAATCAGAAACTGCTTGGACAGCTTCCTTAAATGGAAACAAAATGGCCGTCTTTATCCTTGGAACCGACGAGGATGAACATTCCAGTGCGGGCCACGTGGCTGGGACCAGCACTGGCATGGAAGGCATAACCAAAGTAGGTCAGGCGGATCCGAACCGACAGAGTTATTTGGAAGCATCTACTAAGAAGTCGGAAAAAAAGTAAGGAAGAATCAAAATCCCAGAGAGAAGGACACAGATAACCGAAAGCAGGAGCCAACAGTTGGGAGAGGGAGAGAGAAGGCCCAGGTGCTTATCGCCGGAGATTCTAACATGCGTAGGTGCAAGCGAGATATCTTGGAACGTGTAAAGGGTGATAAGCGAGTGTTAGTTGAAGCCTTCCCAGGGAGCACAATGACGGCAGTGCTGAAAGAGAGTAAAAATAGGCTGTTGAAAAATTCCGCAGAGCGCAGTATGGTGATAGTAGCCGCGGGGCTAAACGATGTCCTAAATGGTGATGCTGCAAGAGTGGTGGAACGTTTAGCTAAGAGAGTTGACGATATCAGTGAGATAGCATAGCAAGCACAAATAGTTGTATGCACAGTACCGGAGGTGCTAGGATTGAACGGAAAGCTGGAAAACGACGTGGTGACAGTTAATCAGGACATAAGAAAGTTAAGCCTGGAGAAGCGTTTCGAAGTGGTTGAGGTAAACAGGGAGGTGCATAAAGCAGGTCTTGGTAGGGCTTTTCAACGGGATCGCATTCATTTTAACAGAAGGGTGGGAGACGAGATCGGCTTGCTCCTGGCAGGCAGGGCTGTAGCGTTTTTAGAAGGTCCGCGAGGACTCTGTGCACAGAAGTAGTTAGAAGTGAAGCAGAAAAAAGTCTAATAACGGAGGCTGAGCCTCCAAAAATGTCAAGGAGAAGGTCGAGAAAGAAAAGTACAACAAAAAAATACAACACTAGGATCAGCTACATCAACATGCAAGGAGGTAGAAAAAGAGCGAAATGGCTAGAGATAAAACAGCAGTTGAAGTATGACAAAATAGGTGCGTACGCTCTATGCGACACTCATCTCAGGGATGTAGAAGATCCGCCGTTTTTAGAAGGCTACGTCTGGGAAAGGTCCAACAGAACGAGAACGGAAAAAAAAAGGTGGAGGGGTATTTATGTTGATACACCAGGGAACAAATTGGCAAAGAATAAAATCATCTTGTAAAGAACATATCTGGGTATCAGGAACAATTGCCGGCATAAGGACATGGCTAGGGGTAGTTTATTTAGGAACACGATACCAAGGCAGGCCAGAAAACAAGGATCTTGATGAATGTCGCAGTGACGATATAAGCCACTTTGCAGACGGGGCCGATATTATTCTGTTGGGGGACATGAACGGCCACATCGACGATCTGGATGGATACACGGATTGTAACGTGAAGCTAATGCTAGATTTCTGTTAGCGACACGACCTAGTTATAGTAAATAGAGAAACAAAATGCGAAGGCCAAATGGCGTGGGAATTCCGAAACAGGCAGACGACCGTTGACTACTGTCTAATGTCGCAGGGAATTTATAGCAAGGTCACAAACATGGAAATAGACGAAGAAGAGGAGTGTATTCTGGGAAGTGATCATAAACGTATTAGTCTGCAGATGGGGCCCTTGATGAAAAGAGAAATGGAACTTAGACAAAAAGTTAACGCAAAATTAAACGGCTATCAAATAGAGCAGATAGCAGCAGACATAGAGGAAGCAATAGAGAAAAGCCCCATGGAAGACTAGGATTATGAACGGGTAGAACTACTCATAAGGAGGAACATTAAGGAGGTTAAAGTAGCAAAACGCTGGAATGGAAAGAGGAAGCCACGGAACTGGTGGAATAAGGAAATCAGGGAAGCCATTGAACAACGACGGGCTGCTTCAAGGGAACACCGAGCGGCAAAAAAAGCCCAGGTATCTCAGGATAAAATCGACCAAAAATGGGATTCGTATCGACAAAAGAAACTTGATGTACAGGCCCTCGTCCAAAGTAAAATAAAGCAGTCCACCGATGACTGGATGGTTGACATGCACGATGCCTCTAGAGGCGGACCAAAAAAATTCTGGAACCATATAAGCTGGCAAAGGAAGAAGAATCAAAGAAAGCAGGATCAGATTCAAGATAACGAGGGAAATTGTTGAAAGGGAGACAACGCAGTGAACTACATTACATCAGTTATAGCCGAGTCATTTAAGGGCGACGATAGGGTAATCTCCGAAAATCAGGAAGCAACACAAGATAGCAGAATACAAAGCACCTTAGAACTGACCATTCTAAACTGGAAAAAAGGCAATAAAAAATATTCCTTAAAACGTCTACAGGAATAGATGAAATTCCGATAAAGCTGATTAATGAACTTGGTCCAAAAAGTAAGGAAACATTTTTAAAACCTTTGAAAACAGTCATAACGAATAAGCAAATTCCGAACAGCTGGTGGCAGAGTGAAATGAATTTGATTTATAAAGGGAAAGGAGAAAGGATGCACATAAAATCCTACAGGCCGATTACCATAACATCTGTTATGTACATATTGGCCATGCAGGCGGTGAAATTAAAAGTAGAAGCATGGGTAGAAAGTAACAAGATACTCGGAGAAATTCATAAAGGCTTTAGAAATGGTAGGCGCTTAGATGGTAGCCTGTTGGTGCTTACCCGACGCATCGAAATATCTAGAGTGGAAAATAGACCTTTGTATTTGGCCTTCTTGGACACAAAGTGGGGCGTACGGCAACATAAAAGGGGAAATTCTGTGGAACATATTAAAAGAAGAAGGTATCGGTCATGAGATAACTGATTTCCTACAGGAAATATACCGGGATAACAAAGTAGAAATTGCATGGGAAGGGATAAGAAGTACGGAAGCTGTCAAGGTGTGCAAAAGGATTAAGACAAGGTTGTATTCTATCACCGCTGCTGTTCATGATTGAATGATTGATATGCTAAAGTAACAAGCAAGTAATTAAGTTTTTTCTTGTCATATAAATTAGGCAGAAAGGTGGCAGAGCAGCGCCTCCCCAGTTTAATATATGCAGACGATATTGTGCTGTTAGCAGATAGCCAGAAAGACTTGAAAACTGTATACTCCGTTTCATACATCAAGTGCAACACTGCCAAAGCTACAGCTCTTGTTTGCGCTCTCCGCATCCGCGATGGAAAATAGTGCCTGCTCTTGACGAGAGGAAATAATAGTTATTTTGTCTGCAAGCTTAATACATCTTATATTTGCCATACACTTCATAAAGAGCACCTTTTTTAGGGAGAAAGGATCGGATTTGGTGAATTTGTATGGTTTTTTTTTTTTTTTTTTTTTTTTGCCCTTTTCGTTCGTGTCGCATTTTCGCTGCCCCGCAACCTTGTCAGCTGTGCCACTAGATGGCGCTGGCTGTGTCTCCGCGCTGCGCATCTCTGTTTTGAGAAAATGGTTATTCGGTGCGCATTTTTTCTATAAGATCCGCACTGCGAAGATGTCTAGGCACGCGAAGCAAGTTATTGCAAACGTGTATGGTCAGAATAGAGCCCGTTTCTGCAGGAACTACTCGGCCACAAAACAAGCGCGTAGTGATACGCCTCCTTTTTTTTTTTCTTGCAGACTACTTGCGTAGCTTTCGCTGCGTTGCACCTGACTATAGTTAAGTATAGTATAGGTAAGTATTGCGGAGACGAACAGGATGCTCTAGGCTTCAGGTTTAGCGCAGTTAAGTCGGGTCTGATGATTTTCAACGGTTCAACTGATCAGGGTCTTAAAATACAAGGCCATGAAATACCTAGAGTGGCAGAATATAAATATCTAGGGGTATGGGTAAACGAAGGATTGGCATACACTGGAAAGCATGAGCAATCACTTAAGGCCAAAGGGCGAAGAAATGCCGGAATAATGAAGCATAGGGCATTGCGGGGATACAACAGGTATGATGTTTTGAGGGGTTTTTGGAAAGGAATTATGGTGACCGGACGTACTTTCGGAAATGCGGTATTGTGCCTAAAAGCAGAGGTACAGTCGATATTAGAAATAAATCACAGAGCCGTCGGACGATTGGCATTAGGGTGCCCACGGAAAAACCACAAATCAGGCGGTACAGGGAGATATGGGCTGGGCATATTTCGAAGTACGGCAAGCTCAGAGTAAAATTTTATATGAAGGCCTCCTGAGAAAATTGGACAGTAACAGATGGGCAGGTGATGTGTTTAAATACCTACACCTAAAGATCGTTGATTCAGAATGGAGGAAAAAAACTAGGAAACTAACCAGTAAATATGCTGGTCACAAGGACGAAGAAATAAAGAGCGTTAAGCAACTGGTGAAAAGGACACAAGGCAAAAATTGGGGAAATTCTATGGAAAAGAAACAGAGTGAGGAGATATACCGAAAGTGGAAAAGGCAGATCAGGAAGGAAGCTTTCTTTCATAACTCGAGAGGCAGGGCCCTACTTTTTGAAGCTAGATCATGGTTCCTTAGAACACGCAGCTACAAAAAGAAACTTGACGATGAAGATGACACATGTGCAGTATGTGGTAAATCCACAGAAATAATTAACCGTCTTATACTCGAAGGTGATGGTGTCCATCCGGAAGTCGATGTAGGCGCATTCACTCTTTCTGAGGCCCTGGTATATTAGAGATACCAGTGGCTGGGTGAATTAACCTGCGGTGGATCTGGCAAAAAACGATTGGAAGATTCGTGGCTTAAAAGCAGAAGAGTAAAGTAATGTGAGTAATGTAGAAACAAAAATTAATAAATAGAATGACGGTATACCTAACTGATCTAAAACATTCATTAAGATATAGGGAAAAAACGAGTATGATAGCAACTGCTACCACCCTGTTTCAAAGAGGACACTCCTATATTCATCCGTCCATAGGCATGGTACGAATTGCGCCTTAGCGCTAATAAGAGGCGCCACTGTTTGAACGATACCAGTACACCGGTGGCAGAGACAAAACGCAGAAGCATGAGACACAATAAATTTATTTTTGTTGTTTAATTTTGAATCGGGCTATGGGGTTGAAAGCGATTACACGGGGGAAAAAATTCTCTGCACTTGACATACACATCTTCCCATGCATTTGAATCGCCGGCGGAGAGAGGCAGGCGCGCGGTCACCGACTGTTTTTTTTTTTTGTTGTTTTTTGTTGTTGTTTTCTTTTTTTTTTGGGGGGGGGGTGGGAGGGGAGAAAGGGGACAGCGCTTTTTGAAAGTTAGAAGTGAAAAGAAGCGCTGGCATTGCAGTAAGAAGCTGTGCGGCAGTACCGGCCTGCTACTAAGGTTAGCACGAGTTGTGCATTTCCTGCTTACCAGAAGTATTTTTCGCACTTCATCTACAACCGTTAGCGAAACCGTTACAACCGACAATGAAAGCATTACCAGAGACAGTTGCTACTCCCAGCCGCTACGACGGAGCATTCATGAGTTTTAGTCTGCTTTCGTTAGGTAACTTTTTTCTACATGCTTTTTTTAACGAATTTGTTAACACGATTACAGTAGAAATACGGTTGTGCTGCAGTTTCGTCAGGTCAGGCCTGTTCGTTGTGAATGCTCACAAATGTCGCTGTCGTGCAAACGCGTCGTTTTTGTAGATTCATTGTCGGCTTGCTTGAATAAGGTATGTCATTCATGCCAAATGTGATGTCTGGCCGCTTTGGCGAGCGCGCTGTGCGCCATGGCGCATTCTGCTACTCTTTTGCGAACACGCGGCTGAGCTGCTACATGAGAACAACCGATACGCACGGGAAAGAGAGGTGCCCAACAAAATATGCGGAAGCGCTGAGTGATAGAAGCAAGCTAGAAAAAGTACCAAAAAACGAGAAGCAGGTAGTGGCAATGGCACAAGTACAATAGGCGCTCCCGGTGTGTTCGCTGCCATAATGAATTGGATTGGCTTGTCGCGGCAAGAATGGCTTGCGCAATTTTGAAGCGAGCATCAATGCGTTTCAATTACCAGTAAACATCTGACGTTTTTAACAATCTTGCACACTGCTAGTAATTTTTTAAGTGTTGATATTTGCAAAATATAGCAATTCAATGCATTAAATATCTTGTTCTATTCTCGGGTCGGCAATAATTCATTTTAGAAATGCGAGTGTTTACCGCAAAAAAAAAAAAAAAAAAACAAGAAAGAAAAAAACAAGAGTCGCTAGGTTCGCCAGCGATTTATTTGCTCATTTTGTTTATGGGAGTGTCACCAGGGGGCGGAAACATGCTATACCAACTAAAACCCCTCTATATCTTGGAAAGTAGCGAAAATGCAAGATCTTTGCTCCCATATCCTCGCCCGGGGCTTTCCTCCTCGCTCTCCTGCGTTTCCCTCTTTAAAGAGAGAGTGGGGGCGGTTTTTCTGCTTTGTCACTGTTTTTTCTGCCTTTCAAGTACCGGAAGTTAAGAGTAAAATATTATATAAGAAACGCCTGAGGAAATTGGACAGTAACAGATGGGCAGCTAAAGTATTTAAGTACCTATACCTAAAAAGCGTTGACTCACAAGAGAGGAATAGAACTAGGAAACTAATTAGTAAGTATGCTGGCCACAAGGACGAACAAATAAAGAGCGTTAAGCAACAGGTGAAAAGCACAGAAGGTAAAAATTGGATAAATTCTAATTAAAATCAAAATACAATATCTTCGCGATTGGGATTGCTTGGGAAGCATCTGTATATAACCAGGAGGACAATTGTATTCCTTCCGGAGCTTCGAAAATTGGTGTCTATACTCCTTTAATAACCCATGAAGCAGATCATGCAATGACAGCTTGTGCGAGCACTCTGATGACAGTCCACGTACTCTGCCGACCCACTTCGCCGCTCACCCCACTCATTTGACAAGAAGCGCTACGCATTAAATGTATTTAGACTAGGAGGTAGAAATGTGGTATGGAAGGGGAGCAGTTTATGAAAGAGGAATAAACATTTTGAAGTAGTTCTTTGATGTCCTTGGTGAAAAGATGAAAATGCTGGCTCCCGAAGTACTGGTAACGCTGAAACTGATAATAGTTCTTAAATGCAGAGTGCTGGACACCCTGGTGTACTACAACCTCACCTACTCGAGCATCTTGCTGGGCGACCCGTACCTGAGCTTCGCGCTAGTGGCCGCCGCCGAGTACCCTGGCAGGCTCTTGGGCGTGGTGGCCATCAATTACCTGCGCCGGAGAACATCATACATCGCACTCTACATGTTCGCCTTGCTTTGCTCGGCGACAGCCATCTTTGTGCCGGCACGTGAGTTTAAGCGCGATAAACAAGCGTATGCTCTGTTCTTTCTGCTTGTAAAAAACTCCAGCCATTTCACAACCTTTTCTGGACAGTTTTACCAGTCATCAGTCGTCCTAACAAGGCTCATGTTCCGTCTGTCCCTCTAACTGTGCCTTTTCTTTCGCATTCAATCCAGGAAACGTAGTTTTACTAAGTGAAGGGGTTGTTCATCTTCAGCTCTTCCATCCATGAATTATTTGGTACACTTGGAATTGTTTACTACCTTTATCAGCTTTTTTGCTTCTCACGTAACCTAGAAAGTATACAGAGCTAGCAAGGGAAACGTATAATGTGACCATGGCATCACATCAGGACGCCATGGCGCGATGGCTGCAAAAGAGATGTATTAGGCAGATCGTCTCTTGGCCATGCCTTATAACGCACATTTTTCGGCGACAAAACTAGCGTCTTCATGAACAGGAACATGAGTGTAATCTGTCAGGTAATAGTTTAAAATAGAATAAAAATTTATAGCGCTCTTGAACAATATTGTTACGGGGAAGATGTACAGTCCGAAAGCTGTCCGCACAACTAACGTTGATGATAGTACCGATTTCACCCCCATCAGCGTCGTCGTCTTCTAAGAGTCTGTCGCACTTCATCGTCCTCATCAGGACCAGCAAATACCGCTAAATAACACTACCCCCCCCCCCCCCTCGGGAAAAGCAGAGTCCCGGTGGGGTCTACGTTGGCGAAATAGAACGTGCATAATAGGGCTTCAGACGGGACACATGCACTATTTCGGAGGTTGGTACTGTAGACGTGGACTTCGGTAGCATAGATTCAACTTCGTATGTGACGTCGGTCACGGGGTGCAAAACACGGTACGGGCCTGTGTAACTGGGCAAAAGTTTTTCACACAAGCCTACTCGATGGCACGGGAGCCACAGCAAGACGATAGATCCAGGAGTGTAGCGGACATCATGGTGACGACTGTCGTACCGGACCTTTTGGGAGTCTTGGGATGCAGAGAGCCTGGCACGAGCTATCCGGCGGGCATCATGAGCGCGGGCAACGGCATCACTGGCATAAGTACTGGTGACGTCTGCCGCGGGTAGGGAGGTGTCGAAGGGCAGTAACGGGTGTCGGCCAAATAACAGATAAAATGGGGAGTATCCAGCGGTAGAATGTACTGATGAATTGTAGGCGAATGTCACAAGAGGGAGATGAACGTCCCAATCTCGGTGGTCGTCAGACAAATACATGGCCAACATGTCTGTGAGGGTACGGTGTAGGTGTTCCGTGAGGCCATTGGTCTGGGGGTGATAGGCGGTGGTGAATTTGTTGCGGACGGAGAATTTCATCAACCACTCGCGACAGGAAGCAGCGGGCACGGTCAGTTCGTAGTTCACGAGGGGCACCATGATGAAGGATCACGTTTTCTTGAAGGAAGTCAGCGACGTCTGTGGCGCAGCTGGTCGGGATGGCTCAGGTAATAGCGTACCGAGTAGCGTAATTGGTGGCGACGGCGATCCATTTGTTCCCCGAGGCGGAAACTGAGAAGTGGCCAAGACGGTCAACACCTACACGGGAAAACGAGTCAGTCGGTATGGGGATTGGCTGCAAATGACCTGAAGGCAAAATTGTGGGCTTCTTCCGACGCTGACACAGTTTTCATGCGGCAATGTACTGCTGGACAGAGCGGTAGAGCCCCGGCCAGTAGAAACGTCGACGCAGGCTGTCGTATGTGCGAGATACACCCAGATCGCCAGCCGTGGGAGCATCATGAAACTGTTCAAGGATGGTGGAACGCAGGTGCTGGGGAACGACTAGCAAAAGGTCTGTGCCATCTGTTCGCGTATTACGTCAGTATAGGGTGTTCTCGTGGAGCACAAATCAGGCGAGAGATGGATCAGGGTTGTTGGAGCTAAGATGGAGTATAATGGAATGCATCGGAGCATCTAAGTGCTGTTCGTCGGCAATGTTGGAAAAGGTCGGGACAGACAAGACACATGTGTTATCGTCAGAGTCGGTATGACTAGGGGAATCAACGGGATGGCGGGACAGGCAGTCTGCATCTTGGTGAAGCCGGCCGGACTTGTAGACGACGGAAAAGGTATATTCTTCTAATCGAAGCGCCCAGCGCCCCAAACGACCAGTAGGATTTTTGAGAGAGGAAAGCCAACACAAGGCATGATGGTCTGTTATAACAGTAAAATGGCGGCCAAACAAATAAGGGCGGAATTTTGTAATAGCCCAGAGAAGTGCCAGGCACTCTTGCTCTGTGATAGAGTAATTTTGTTCGGGCGTTGAGAGAAGGCGGCTGGCATACGCAATCACCCTTGTATGGCCGTGTTGTCGCTGAGCGAGTATAGCTCCTTTGTCATGGCCACTTGCTTCGGTGCGAATTTCAATATTGGCGGATGGGTTGAAATGGACCAAGACGGGCGGAGTAGTCAGAGCAGTAATAAGCTCCGGGAAAGCTGCAGCTCGTTCAGGCCCCCAAGAGATTGAAGCGTCTTTCTTGAGGGGGCGGGTGAGAGGACGAGCAAAGGCTGCGAGGTACGGGACGAATCGTCGGAAATATGAACAAAGGCCAATAAAATTCAAACATCACTGGATGAATGCGGAGTTGGAAAATCTCTGACGGCGCGAATCTTGTCAGGGTCAGGTTGGATGCCGGAAGCATTAACCAAGGACTTTGATTGCTCGGTGAACGAAGCTGCACTTCTTGGAGTTTAGTTGAAGGCCGGCGCGGCGAAAGGCGAATGAGATGGTTGTCAAATGTAAAGGAAAAAACAATTACGTTGTAAAGATAAGACAAACAAGTGGTCCCCTTGAAGCCTGTGAGCAAAGAGTCCATCATGCGTTTGAAGGTTGCTGGGGCATTGCAAAGGCCGAAAGTCATGGCTTTGAATTGACAGAGGCCGTCAGGGGTGATGAACGCTATTTTTTCACGGTCTCTCTCGTCGACGGGCATCTGCCAGTAGCCGGAACGAAGATCGATGGACGAAAAGTAGCTGGCTCCGTGCTAACTGTCAAGCGCGTCGTCGATATGCGAAAGAGGATAGACATCTTTTTTGGTTATCTTGTTCAGATGGCGGTAGTCAACGCATAATCTCCAACTGTTATCCTTCTTCTTGACCAACACGACAGGAGATGCTCAGGGGATACTGGAAGGCTCGATTACGTCGTTCGCTAACATCTCGACTTCCGTTTGAATGACGCGTTGTTTCACCGGTTTCACCACCATCAGCATCGTCGTCTTCTGGGAGTCTGTCGCACTTCATCGTCCTCATCACGGCCAGCAAATACTGCTAAGTAACAATATATTGACATCTCCCACAAAGTATATTTTGCTAACAATGCTTGTGAACAAATGTAGAATGTCTGTATTCTGTCACAGAAGGGGGCAAATTCAGCTGTTATCACAAGGCAAAATATAAGCACCTATCTACAGTCTACAGATGTACTGGGCTTATCGGGTGCCGAAAAGTTATTGCATTCACATGAGCACTTGACTCGCGATGTAAAAAACTTCGGAATGCAACACGCAATCGGGAGGAGGAGAAAATACAACCATGTATGTGTGCACAGACTATGGTCATGTTATCGCAGAAAAGACAAGGGGTAGCTCGGTTGTGCTCGAGTAACATGCACAGCTGGCCTTGAGATTATCAACTCTAACTGCAGTAATATGGCTTTCCTATAAACTGAGGAAGTCCTTAGCAAATATGCGCAGGACAAACTCCTCGAATCATATTTCAAAGCTTCGAGTTTAAAGAAAACGTTGAACTAATCTACAACAGGAAGCTAACGCTTTTAGGCACATCTGACTCTGCTGTCGAGCGAGGAAGTAAACCTGTTATAGACATCTGGGTTCCAACTTGCAAGCGAGGTGTTGCACAGCGAAATAGACATCAGCGGGGACCCTAGAACTCCTTTTGAGTGGGGTAGGAGGGAGAGGCTTGCAGTTTGTTTCGTTTCTTTACTTCTTTAATAAACTCGCCATGATTTTTTGCCTTCTACAATTTCAATTCCACAGAGGTTTGCACTAACGCACATAAAATCAAAATTTAAACTGGTATATTATTATGTGACGGTGTACGCGTGAGTGACTGACTGAACTTGAAGCGAAGGCGTATTTTTTTTAAGGAGTTTTGGTTTTTCTTAAAATGAAAAGAAGTCCTGCGCAATGCTATCTAGGTACTGTCCTGGCAGCCAACCACAGAACGTTTCTAAAGACGAGATATCAGCGCTACAAGAACTTTGTGTGACAAAAACATCATCTCATCCGCCTGGCACACAAAGCAAGTTCACCGGTGGTCGACCAGACAAAGCCCGACAGGCCGACTTGACTCTACTTTGTTGTGGAAGTGAGAGCGAGTGAGGGTGAGTGAGCATGAGAAAAATGTGAGTGCGAGTGGGTGGATATGAATGACAAGGTTCATGAGTGAGTGCATGGGAGGATAGGATAGGATAGGAAATACGTTAGTTTCTCTAGGTCTTGTGCTAGTAGCAGAAGAGTTCCATCTTCCGTCTTCTCACAGGGTCGGTGCCCCTATTCCAGGGCTCCGCTGAGCTTCGCTGCTCGCTAGGCGTGCTGGATTAGACCTAGTTGGCAATCCAAATCGCCGCTGGAGAGCCGGCTCTCCCACTGTTCCGCACTCGGGTCTTTACGAAAGCTGTCGTTATTTTTACATTGCCACGTGATGTGGTATAACGAAGGTGTGCTACCACACCATGGAGTGAGTGGAATTAAAATGGATTTAGTTTGCATGCCGTAATTGGAATTGTTCCGGAAACACGTTTTGGGGATCCCAGAATTCTTTTATTGTGATATGCAATCCCTTGATCGAGACAACAAAACTATATAAAAATTTTCATCTTGCGGAAGCGATAAGTGCACACAAAAACTTTCAAGCAGTCGTCTTTCAACTACTCAAGTACGACACTTTTATTTTACAATCCATTTCATCCTAACTGTTCCGGTAAATCCTCTTGCTTGTAAGGCTTTCGCTTCGCTGTCACTAACAGCCAGTAGCCGATTTGCTCTTAGCAGACCTTCCCCTCCATTCACTAGCTAGAAAAGTTCATTCTTTTATGTGGGTGCCGTTGAAGATTGTTTTCCTTTTCTAATAGTTCTATGCTCACAGGTGCTTCTAATTTATTTCTGGTGTACTGCTGCAGTCGCGTTGAATGAGAACAAGCCTTGATTTATACTTTTCCTTTTGTTACTACCCCTACCGGTGAATATTTGTATTCTCTCACTCTTACTTATTTAATACCTCCACCCGGTCACGGTGATTCAATGGATACAATGCTCCACCGCTTAACCAAATCGCGCAGGATCGTATCCTGGCCGCAGCGGCTACATTTTCGAAGGAGGCGAAAAGCAAGACGACCGGTGTTGTGCGATGTCATCATCCGCCTGACTATACACACTTCAGGGCAAAGGCCTCTCTCATATTCCTCCAATTAACCCGGTCCTGTGCTAGCTGCCTCCACTTGACCCCTGCGAACTTCTTTACCTCATCCGCCCACCTAACTTTCTGCCACCCCCTGCTACGCTTTCCTTCCCTTGAAGTCCGGTTTGTTACCATAAGCGACCATCGGTTATTCTCTCTTCGCACTACATGTTCTGCCCATGCCCACTTCTCCTCCTTGATTTCCACTAGAATGTCAGTAACTTGAGTTATTTCTCTGACCCACTCTGCACGCTTCCTATCTCTTAATGTTACCCCTACCGTTTTTCGTTCCATAGCCCACTGCGTTGTACTCAACTTCAGTAGAACCCTCTTGGTTAGCCTCCACGTTTCAGCCCCATAGGTGAGCACAGGTACGATGCAACTGTTGTATACTTTCCTCTTGAGCGATACCGATAAGCTGCTAGTCATAATCTGCTAGAGCTTGCCAAATGCGCTCCATCCCAATCTTATTCTTCTGGTTATTTCATTTTCATGGTCCGGATCTGCGGTTACTATCTGTCCTGAGTAGACATATTCGCCTACTACTTCCAGTACTTCGCTACCTAATGTAAACTGCTGTTCCTTCCCGGGGCTGTTGAACATTACCTTAATCTTCTGCGTATTGATTTTCGAGCCTATCTTTCTACTTTTTCTGCCTATAGGCCACCACTCATTCTATGCAGTTCATCTCCTGAGTTACTTAGCAAGGCAATGTCGTCAGCAAATCGCAGATTACTAAGGTATTCTCCATCTACCCTTATCCCTAAGTGCTCCTACTCCAAGTCTGAATACTTCCTTCAAGCAAGCTGTGAATTGTAGTGGCGAGATGTCTCCTTGCCTAACACATTTCTTCATAGGAATTTTGTTACTTTCCTTATGCAGAAGCATGGCTGCTGTGCAGCCACTATATGCATATACCTTCCTGTACTTTCACGTACGGCTGGTCTACACCCTAATTTTGAAATGTCTACATGACCGCCGTGGTTTCTACTGAGTCAAATGCTTTTTCTTAATCAATAAATTATTTGTATAAGGGCTGGTTATATTCCGCGCATTTTTCAACCACCCGGTTGATGGCATTAATATGACCAATATATGTATAGTGATATATATATGGATATATATATATATGATATGGTTACGCCGCGTAGCGGCGCACTGAGAAGCAGCAGAAGAAGAAGCGGAGGAAGCGATTTTTCTGAGCCGTGTGCGTCCGTCTTTCATACCAAGTTCACTTGAACTAAAACCATTTCATCCCTTACATTTGGTGGAGGTGCTGGGTAAAACGTTCTAGATCCGCCAGTACCTCGTCGCAGTCGTCGTGTAGCAGGTTTGCCACCTTTATCTCCTCAACAGTACATTTCAATGGCTACCACCCGCACGACGCAGACTCATGAACAGCGACCTGAAGAGACGACGGCCTTTCCCCACCAGCGAGAGCCGCGTACGTTCCACGGTGAGCCCGAAGATGACGTTGAGGAATGGCTCCGTTATTACGAAAGATGCAGCAAGTACAACCGCTGGAACTCGATCGCACGTCTGTACAACGTTGTCTTCTTCCTCGCTGGCACGGCCCTGACGTGTTTTGATAACCACGAAGAAATCCTGACGACCTGGGACCGATTTGTCGAAGAAATTACGAAGTCCTTGATACCCTTGCGAAGAAGGAACGCGCTGACCATCAGGGAGCCCAGCTGCCCGGTGAGACATGCACACGTTGTATCGAAGAAATATTGAAACTTTGTCGCATTGTCAACCGGCAGATGTCAGAAGAAGACAAGGTAGGGCACCTTCTCAAAAGGATTGCTGAGGATGTGTACAACTTTCTTAATTCGCGGGACACCCTTGCCACAGTTGCAGATGTCATCAAGCAGTGCCGGGCATTTCAGGCGTTAAAGATACGTCGCATAGCGCCAAAATTTGGCCGTCTTTCAAATGTGACAACTGTTGCCGGTATCGACATTCCGGAGGCTGAAGACATCACTTCTATGGTCAGGAGGATTATACGCGAGGAGCTGGATATTCAGCGGCAATGTACAAATTTCGATGCACCCAACCACCCGACATCGAGGTCCGTATGGGAACAACGCACGCCACGGGCTGCACAAAATAACGGCCAACCATCTTACAACAACGGCGGGGAGCGGACCCTGCAACCAACATCGCACCCTTATTTCCAGCAGCGTCCAGCCCATCTGGATAAGTGCCTCGTGGTGCTCCTCGTCGCGCTTCTGACGCCCCATCTCGGCCTCCAAGAGATCCTGAAGTGAACTACCAGAGCCGCCAGCCACCCGTATGTTACGGCTGTGGGGGCAGCGGACATATCTTCCGCTTTTGCCCGTGTCGTCAATTTACCCGACCCCCTGTCCAACGAGCACCGCGCTTCACGAATGGTGTCCAGTGGGAGCAGCAGCCACCCGCTACCTCCTATCGGCCCTCTTCCCCTCAACGCCACGCACGGAATGACTACGCTGTGTCCGATCGCAGCATCACTCCCCCACCACAGCGACCACCCAGTTCGCCATCCCCACGTCGCCGCTTTATTTCTCCACCGCTGGGAAACTAGGTGGTGCGACCGATGGAGGTAAGGTCGCCAGACGGTCAATTTCACGCATACCTCTACCTATCGTCATACTAAAGAACAAAGTGTCAGTGCGTGTAAACAATGTTAAAACGGATGCTCTGGTTGACACTGGTGCCGCTGTGTCAGTTATGAGCCTTTCATTTAAGAGCCGCCTTTGACAGAAAGTTATGTTTGTGTGGGACAAAAGCACTACGTTTTGAGGAGTTGAGGGTGAAACTTTAGTTCCGGTTGGCCTGTGCTCAGTTTCAGTTGTAATTGGTGACGAGTGCTATAGGACAGAATTCATTGTATTGAGACGTGCCACGCATGACGTTATCTTGGGTGTTGACTTTTCGCGCGTGTGGTGCGACTTGACTTTAGTGCCGGTGAAATTTGTTTGCAGCCGAACATTATCCCCGCACTAGTAGATAACATGTCTCAGAGTTATCAAGGAGGTCCTGCCTTGAAGGAAGATGTGTTGCTGCCTGCGATGACGGCGACGTTTCTCCCTGTGAAGTCATCTGAATCCTTCATGGGTAAAAATTCAATAGATGTCTCGAATGGAGCGAAAAAAATATTTTGGTACCGCGCTCCGGTCGTGGAGGCGAAGGATGGTCGCGCATACCTCTATGCAGGGAACGTGTCAGAAGAGCCTGTTCGTCTTTCTTCTGGTTTGACACTCGCGAGATTTGAGGATTATGTGACTCATACGGTTAAAATTTTTTCCGATTGCAGAGGTATTGTGCTGAGTTTGAGGGCATGGTCAACAAATCGCTCCCATCTAGTTAACGTCGTATTCTGCAAGACATTTTGGCAACTCATGCCCAAGTGTTCGACTTTGCCTCAAATGGATCGGGTAGCCATTCCCCAGCTTCTCGACTACAGCCCAAAATTAACACAGGAAGCGCACCCCCTATTCGCCGAAACCCTTACAGAGTCTCCCCGTCAGAGCGCAAGATAATTCAAGAACAGGTGGACGAAATGCTGCACAAAGGAATCATCCGAGAATCTTCCAGTCCGTGGGCCGCACCTGTGATACTGGTGCGAAAAAAAAGACAATTCTTGGCGATTTTCTGTAGACTACCGTCGTTTGAATGCGGTAACAAAGACGTATACCCGTTACCTCGCATTGATTACGCTGTCGACTGTCTGCATTCGGCGTCATATTTCTCCTCTGTTGATTTGCGATCTGGTCATTGGCAAATTTCTCTACATCCATCCGACCGTGAGAAGACTGCTTTTGTAACACCAGATGGTTTATACTAATTTAATGTAATGCCCTTTGGATTATGCAACGCTCCCGCGTCATTCGAGAGATTTATGGACACTATCCTTCGTGGCCTCAAATGGGAAATATGCATGTGTTACCTTGATGATGTTATCATTTTTAGAAAGATCTTCCAGGAGCACAATGAGAGGCTCCATAAAGTTCTTGAATGCATTGGCAAAGCGGGCCTCATTTTGAATTCGAAGTGCCATTTTGGAGAGCGACAAACTTTAGTTCTTGGGTTGCTCGTCAATGAGTATGGTATCAGGCCGGATCCGCAGACAATTGCTGCAGTACGCGACTTCGAAACTCCACGCACTCTGAAAAGTCTTCGGAGCTTTCTTGGCCTCTCTTATTTTCGTTGCTTCATTGCTGGTTTTGCGCAACTTGCCCACCCCCTTACTTCTCTACTGCACAAGGCTTCGCAATTTGTGTGGACCCCAGAGTGCGAATCCTCCTTCAATCGACTCAAGTCTTCTCTAACTTCAGCACCACTGCTGCGCCACTTCTACCCTTCTGCTATGACTGAGGTCCACACTGACGCCAGTGGCGTCGGTCTTGGGGTGGTGCTTGTGCAGCTGCATAGTGGGGCTGAACACGTTGTTGCATATGCCAGCCGCACGTTGACAAAATGGGAACGGAACTACACAAGGGAACAAAATGTAGCGCACCAAAACAAGGACAGAGAAAGAAGACACACACAGCGCTAACTTCCAACTAATGTTTATTCAAGGAAGAAAGCATGGTTTTATACCACCGCGTATCACATGCGCCAAAGAACATGCGCTAGCAAGTCAGGTCACTCAGATACGCAATCTCCTTTGGCAACAACGCGACAGAAGGGTTACTAATACAATCATCTTTCAAAAGAGTAATCCATTCAGCTTCAACTATTTCACGCGTTAACCGGTTTTTGTGCACTTTTAAAACCATACTTTTTTTGAGGAGAGGAATACAATTGCAAACACGGCAATGAGCCGACTAACCTTTACCACACCTGTTACTGACATCCCGGCCATGCTCACGAAGCCTATCATTGAGGCATCTGCCTGTTTGACCAATATATTGCTTGCCACAGGATAGGGGTATTTGATAGACTGCATTTTGGATGCAATTAACAAACTTTATTTATGTTTCTTTGTGCAGTCTATCACCTTCTTGGCTTGTGACGAAGTTTTAGTGCATAGCTGACTCAACTTATTCGGAGCCGAAAAAGCCATTCTAACACCCGATCGCTGCGCAACTTTTTTCAGATTATGGGACAGCCTATGAATGTAAGGGATGACGGCAATTTTTTCTTTCTTACACGGGGCCTGTTGACTGACATCCGCTTTTTTCAGGCATACTTTCTTCAAAACGCCTTCGGCCACGGACACAAGAAGATGGGAAGGGTACCCGGCACATTCTAGACGCTTACACTGTTGTGAAAAACTGTCATGCATGAGGTGCGGGCAAGATTTCTTCAGAGAATTAACAAATGAAAGGAGAGCAATGGAACGTTTCACAAGTTTAGAGTGCGATGAATTGAAAGGTAACAATGGTTTTTCGCCACGAGGTTTAAACATCCAGCTCGTCCGATCATGATGAAGTATGAAGTTAATATCTAGGAATTGAATACCACCTGTTTCAGGTAATTCAAATGTTAATTTTAGAGGTTTGAAATGGTTATGAAACAGCGCGAGGACATTAAAAGTGTCATCCATGAAGGATGCGCTGTGTGTCTCTTCTTTCTCTGTCCTTGTCTTGGTGCGCTACATTTTGTTCCCTTTGATCATGTACCAACAAGCCCAAGTATCTACCCTTCGGAACTACACAGTTACCGAATTGGAGTGCCTCGCAGTTGTGTTCGCTCTGCACAAGTTCCGACCATACCTATATGGACGCTACTTCACCATAATTACTGATTACCATTCGCTGTGCTGGCTCACCGGACTTCGCGATCCATCTGGTCGTCTGGCGCGCTGGGCATTACGCCTACAAGAATACAACTTTGGTGTCGCGTACAAGAGTGGACGACATCACAGTGATGCAGACTGCTTGTCACAGCACCCATTGCCGACTTCCGTTAACGATGAAGACGGCTTCGACGGGTGTTTAGCCTCAATCGCGTCGACGTTTCCTAGTATGGCGACTTTTAGGCGAGAACAACGCAACGACCGGTCTCTACAGCCTCTTATACAAGAGGCAGAAGAAAGAGCAGAGTCAACGCAGTTTACTATCGAAGATGGTGTTTTGTTCAAGAAGAACTACTCAGTTGATGGTGCTGCCCTTTTTTTGGTCGTCCCAAAAAGTCTCCGTACACAAGTTTTGCATGCCATGCACGATGATATTACCTCTGGACATCTAGGCTTCTGTCGTACCCTGCACCGAATTTGCCAGCGTTTTTATTGGCCACAAATTTATAAGACCACCAAGCAATACGTTGCGACATGTGAAAAATGCCAACGACTTAAGGCACGCACCACCACGCTGGCCGGACCACAACAACCCGTCAAGGCACCTACCTCACCTTTTGAAAGGATTGGAATTGACCTGCTCGGTCCTTTTCCAAAGACTGTGGAGGGCTGCCACTGGATTATCGTCTGCGTTGACTATCTTACCAGATATGCGGAGGCTTCTGCTCTCGCTACCGCAAAAGCTGCTGATGTTTCGTCGTTTCTTTTTCAATCCATTATTCTTCGCCACGGCGCACCCCGTGTTATTATAAGTGATCGTGGTCGGCAATTCACTGCTGATGTCGTGGAAGATATGCTCCGACTTTGTGGTTCACAGTACCGACAATCGACACCGTATCATCCGCAGACCAGCGGTCTCACCGAGCGCACCAACCGCAACTTGACAACCATGCTGTCCATGTACGTCTCGTCTGACCATCGCAACTGGGGTTCAGTGCTACCGTATGTGACATATGCTTATAACACTGCGAATCATCATGAAGTTACCGGCTATTCTCCTTTCTATTTACTCTATGCAAAAACTCCCCACGTTTTCCTAGACACCATCTTCCCACTTTCCCCCAACGACGATGCGTCTGTTTCCCAGGTACTATGCCGTACCGAAGAAGCCCGTCGTATAGCCCGCTTACGCACACTGGCTTCTCAAAGCCACTCGAAAAAACACTACGATCTTCATCATCGTGCAGTTGCTTACTACCGTGGAGACTACGTCTGGCTTTGGACGCCTATTCGCAAGCGAGGATTATATGAGAAGTTTCTCTGCAAGTACGATGGCCCCTTCTTCGTGTTGGACCAACTGAATGACGTGAATTACGTTATCGACAAAGTCACGACGGATAACCGCCAATCCCTTAAGACATAAGTTACTCACGTGGCTCGCATGAAGCGCTGCCATCTTCGATCTACCTAATTTTCTCGAGGACGAGAATCGTGTGCCCGGGGGGGGATCGTTACGCCGCGTAGCAGCGCACTGGGAAGCAGCAGAAGAAGAAGCGGCGGAAGCGAGGCGCGCGCAGACTGTTCCGGGTTTTTCTGAGCCGTGTGCGTCCGTCCTTCATACCAAGTTCACCTGTATTAAAACCATTTCATCCGTTGCAATATATATATGATATGATAAGAGATAGGAAGCGTTCACAGTGGGTCAGAGAAATAACTCAAGTTACTGACATTCTAGTGGAAATTAAGAAGAAGAAATGGGCATGGGCAGGACATGTTGTGCGAAGAGAGGATAACCGATGGTAGCTTAGGGTAACAAACTGGATTCCAAGAGAAAAAAATCGTAGCAGGGGGCGGCAGAAAGTAAGGTGGGCGGATGAGGTTAAGAAGTTCGCAAGGGTCAAGTGGATGCAGCTAGCACAGAACCGGGTTAATTGGAGAAATATGGGAGATGCCTTCGCCCTGCAGTGGGTAGAGTCAGGCTGATGATGATGATGATGATGATGATGATGATGATGATGATGATGATGATGATGATGATGATATAGTAGAGTAACCTTTCCGAAAACCTGCGTGATCTTTTACTTGATTGAAGTCTAAGGTTGTCCTGATTCTATTAGCGATTACGTTAGTAAATACTATATGCGTAACAGACAGTAAGCTGATTGGTCGCTAATTGTTCAGGTCGTTAGTGCCCCCTTTCTTATGAATTAAGATAATGTTTTGCGTTCTTCCATCGTTCCGGTACCGTCGATGACGCCAGGCACTACGTATACAGGGTGACAAGTTTTCCTAGCCCGACATCCCCTCCATCCTCCAAAAAATCTAGTTACCTGGTCCTCTCCAGCTGCTTTCGCCTTTTTCATAGCTTCTAATGCTTTCTTAAGCTTCAGTCTTTCGTCCCTAGCGGATTATCTGACTGTTGTTCTCTACTGTCCATCTCATTATTGTCCTAACTGCATTGACTACTATAGAGATCAGTATGGAACTCCTTAGCTACTTTGACTGTCTTGTCCATATTCGTGATGACGTTTCCCGCATTGTCCTTTAGTGCATACATCTGATTTTCGCCTATGCCGAATTTCTTCTTCACCGATTTAAGGCTTCCTCCGTTCCTTAAAGCATGCTCAATTTTCTCCATGTTATATTTCCTTATATCGGCCGCTTTGCGCTTATTGATTACCTTTGATATATATGCCAATTCTATCCGCTCTGTTGGATTGGAAGCTTTCATATTTTGTGGTTTCTTAATCAAATTGTTCATCTCCTTAGGCAGCTTACTGGTATCCTATCTAACTATCATACTGCCCTCGTCTACATCGCACTCGGTAATGATATTGTTACGACGGGGGTAAGACGTCGGGGCTCTGACCAACAAGACGATAGGGTAGGGAGCTCAGCTGGTCAACGGCAGCGCGTCCGGCACGAGAGTCTTCTTTTTTTCAACATCTTTCTCCTTCACTTGTGTTCTAAACTTCATCTTCTTCTGCACTGTTACATTTTCCCCCTGGGCAGACGAAGCCCCCCGGGCGAGGTAGTTATTCGTTTCCACGAGAGTGACGCGGCTTCATCCGGGCGACATGGGCAACTTCGGTTCTGACTGAACGACGACCACTTGCTGTCATACGTGCTATTTGGTAGTTCACTTCACTGACGCGTTCAAGCACAACGTAAGGGCCAGCATAATGCGCCAACATTTTCTTGGCTAAACTACGCTTTCGGAGTGGTCGCTAAAGCCACACTAAATCTTCAGGGGCGTAAGACACATGGTTATGCCGGCTGTCGTACTGAGCGTTTGAACGCTCTTGCGAAGCGAGAATTCGCAAACGGGCGAAACAGCGAGCTTCTTCGGCTCGACAAAGAGTTTCCGCGATGCACGGTTCGTCATGGACGGAGTAAGGAAGAATGGTGTCTAGACAATACCGAGGAGGACGGGCATATAGCAGGAAGGACGGGCTGTAGCCAGTAGTCTCATGTGTTGCAGTGTTGAATGCGAACGTTATAAATGGCAGTATAGTATCCCAATTCTTGTGGTCAGGTGCGATGTACATAGATAGCATGTTTATGAGTGTGCGGTTTGCGCGCTCCGTCAAGCCGTTGGTTTAAGGGCGATATGGTGTGGAATGCCGAAAATGCGACGCACACAAACGAAGCTCTTCCACAACATCTTCCATAAACTGGCGACCTCGGTCACTGATGATCACTCGCGGAGGTCCATGGCAGAGGATCACAGAAGGGAGCAAGAACAGGGACACGTGTTGAGCGGTGGCTGAAGGAAGAGCTGCCGTTTCGCAGTAGCGGGTGAGATAGTCGGCACAAACCACGATCCAACGATTTCCGTCGGATGACTTCGGGAAGGGACCCATAAGGTAAATTCCGATTTTCTCAAATGCGCCACGTGGTGGAGTCACAGGATGCAGCAGGCCCTGTGGCGTGGACGTAGGGCGTTTGTGTCGTTGGCACTCAGTGCAGCTCGCCACACATTGCTCAGTCGTCTGGCACATCTTTGGCCAATAAAACCGGTCGCGGGCACGATGGAGGATTCTTGCAGAGCCCAGGTGACCGGAAGTGGGGTCGTCGTGCATGGCGCGTAAGATGCACGAGCGGTAGCTCTCGGGAACCACAAGCAGAAAATTCGTACCGGTGCTTGAGTAAGCCTTTTTGTATAAAAGGCCATCACGGAGACAAAATGGGCTGGAAGCAGCGGAATCCCGCGCCTCCGCAAGTAGGGGCTCCAGGCTTATATCGGTCTCTTGCGCATTCCGCAGAGCCGAGGCGTCGGGAAACTCGGGCACGACGGAGGCGATGTATTGATCGAAATCACCAGAGTCACATTCGGTCGTAGGAAGAGGAAGATGTGAAAGACAGTCTGCATCGGCGTGTTTGCGGTCACTCTTGTACGAAACAGTGAAGTCGTACTCTTGCAGAGGAAGGGCCCAGCGTGCCAGACGACCAGATGGATCACGAAGGTTGACAAGCCAACACAGGGCGTGATGATCCGTCACAACCGTGAAATGGCGTCCATATAGGTATCACCGAAAACGCTGAACAGCGAAAACTACGGCGAGACACTCCTGCTCCGTAACAGTGCAGTTACGCTCAGGTTTGCTGAGGGAACGGCTTGCATACGCAATTACATGCTCGCCTGTTGTCGAACGTTGCACAAGCACAGCGCCAACAACAATCCCACTTGCATCAGTGTGGACTTCAGTCGGAGGGGAGGGGTTGAAGTGCCGTAGTATGGGATGTGACGTAAGCATAAACTTTAGTTGGCGGAAAGACGCGTCACAATCTGATGTCCAGTCGAAAGGGACGTCCTTTTGTAGAAGGGATGTCAGAGGGTAGGCGACGTCGGCAAACCTTGGGATGAATCGTCGAAAGTAGGAACACAGGCCCATAAAACTGCGGAGCTCCTTTTGAGTCTGTGGTCGTTGGAATGCTGCAACTGCTGCAGTCTTCTGTGGATCTGGCCGAACTCCATCGCGGTCGACGATATGCCCGAGTACCAGCGCTCTACGTTCACCAAAACGGCACTTTTTGGAATTCAGGACAAGGCCATCCTTCTGTAGGCAATCTAAAACGACAGCGAGTCGCGTGTTATGTCCAGTAAAAGTCCGGCCAAAAATAACAACATCGTCTAAATAGCACATGCAGATTTCCCACTTGAGGCCACGAAGTATTGTGTCCATAAATCTTTCAAATGTGGCCGGCGCATTACATAGGCCGAAAAGCATCACGTTAAATTCAAATAGGCCGTCCGGCGTAACAAATGCAGTTTTTTCTTTGTCAGCAGGGTCCATCGGAATCTGCCAATACCCCGATCGCAAATCAACTGAAGAGAAATAAGACGCGGAGAAAAGGCAATCTATGGCATCGTCGATGCGTGGGAGAGGATACACATCCTTTTTATGGATGGAGTTGAGGCGACGATAGTCAATGCAGAACCTCCATGTTCCGTCTTTCTTCTTCACCAATATCACGGGAGCAGCCCAACGACTGGAGGATTCCTGTATTACGCCCCTGTTCAACATGTCTTGGACTTGCTCGGTGATGATCTTACGCTCTGATGGTGACACACGGTACGGCTTTTGACGGATCGGATGGGCAGATCCCGTGTCAATCCTGTGGCGTGCGCGCGACAGCGGAAAACGTTGCGAGCCGTCGGACTGCGTGAAATCAAAAACGGATAGGTGCTGGGACAAGAGGTTCTTCAATATCTGTCGTTGTGAGGTGTTCAAAGATGCGCTGATCATCGAAAGAAGCTTTTCGTCAGCAGGTGAGTTAGTAGCGGGGTTGTCTAGGGAAGGAGTAACGACAGCTACACAATTCGGGAGAGTTGCGCTACATGAAGCTAGTTTGGAGCCCGCTGGAAAAACAACTGGTTCCGATGAGCAATTTATAGTCCACAGTCCGGTACGGCCCTCTTTCACGCGAACCAAGCAATGAGGCACTAACGCATTTTTCTTTACGCACTGTAAATTAAGAGGTGCCACAGTAGCCTCAAAAGAGTCGTTAATAGCACAGGAGCAGGACACCTGGACACACACTGCAGAATGTCGCGGTATGACGACTTCATCACACACGCACAAAACGTCTTCATAATTTGACGTCTCTTCCAAAAGTTCACGAGGAAGAGAACCACTGACACTTAGCTCTCCCGTTCGACAATCAACTGTAGCGCCGCACATACAAAGAAGTCAATTCCCAAGATTACGTCGTGTCTAGATCGGGGCAGTACTGCAAACTCCGCCGGAAATACTGTGCCCCTCAAGGAAACTTAACGCTGCATACCCCAACCGGATACAATAACTCTCCACTTACTCCATAAAAATTTGCAGTTTTGTCCCAAACAAACATAACTTTGTTCTTCAAAAGGTTCTTAAAATCTAAACTCATTACTGAAACTGTAGCACCAGTGTCTACCAACGCCATCGTTGGCAAACGATCAACAATCACATTGACCTTGTTCTTTAACATAAACACACACGGAGGAATAATAGGTAGCAGCGCACATTGTCCAGCGACCTCACCTCCATTGGCCGCGCTGGCTAGTTTTCCTGCGTTGGTGGCGGAGATCGGCGCCGTGGAGACGGGGAGCGGCGCACACGAAATGACGGAGGTGGTGTCACACTATGGTCAGACGCTGGCGAATGGCTGCAGAGCCCTTCGTTTTGAAAACGGCCCCTCCGGGAGGGATGTTCTGGCCGATAGTTGTCGATGTAGGGCTGGACAATGCGTCGGTTCGGTGCCGTTGGGGGATTCCGGGACGATATGCGCCGATTGCAGTAGCGCGAAATGTGACCCGCGGCACCACACCGGTAGCACACCGGAAGACGTCGGTCAAAAAGTGGCGTGTCAGCTGGTTCCTGCATGGTAGACCGCGACGAATATCCAGATGGTGGCTCCGGGACGATGTAGCTGTCCGGCGGTCGGCCCGATGTACGACTGGAGTAAGGGCGAAGATCTCTACGCTAATGACAAGAGAATTGTTGGAAATTCTATTCAGGTCTTGGTCGTGGAATGTATAGGTCTGAGCGGCAGACAAAGTCGGTGACATTTGCGGACATCGGCGAGCACGCACCCCCATAGGTTGGAAGAGCATATACGTCCCCTCCAAAGCCATTGGGCCGGACAAGCTGCTCACGCCGTGACATCTCATCTCGAACAATTTCACGAATGGCGCACAGGGGGTTTTGAGATGGCGATTCTTCAATGCTAGCCACTGTAGTCACACTTGCAAGCCATCCAAATTTCGGTGTAATGCGGCGACTCTTAAGGGCCTCGAATGTTGGGCAGTGCCAGATACTTTCAGAGACCGAACTCAAGTTTTCCTTGGCAATGAGGAAGTGGTAGACATCTTCCGCAATGCCCTTGAGCAGGTGGCCTACCTTATCATCTTCAGTCATCCTGCTGTCGACGGTCTTGCACAACTTGAGTATGGCCTCTGTGTACGTGGTGCAGGTTTCTCCGGCTGCCTGGGCCTTCTGAGCAAGTGTCTGCTCGGCCTGTTTCTTCTTTGCAGCTAGGTCACCAAAACATTCCTTGATAGCTTCGACAAAAATTTCCCAAGTTGTCAGGGAGTCCTCGTGGTTCTCATACCACATCAAGGCGGTTTGCGTCAAAGAAACGACTACATTGGCTAGTTTAGCCACTGAGTCCCAGCGGTTATAGCGGCTCACATGTTCATAATGAGTGAGCCAGTCATCAACATCTTCCCCTGCTTGGCCGGCAAAGGAACGAGGCTCGCGAAACGGTAGCGTCGCATTCGTGGTGGTCGGCGGCGCATCGCGAGACGGGGGTAGAGGATCCCGTGTTGATGTTCGGGGCTGCTCGGTAGTCTGCTGTATTCTTGTTGGACTGTGAAAAAGGCTAACCGCCGAAGAATTGACGCGTTTGAATTGTGGTGCTGACGAAGACCCTTGAGACTTCCTTGGACTGCCAGAAGGTCAAATCAGTCGATATTGTCGACCATAAACCCTGACTGCTCATTGGAGGGTCAAATTCTAAAGTTAAAGCTCAGCTACTTTGGTCATCTGATGAGAAGAGAGGAGTCGCTAGAGAACGATTTGATGTTGAGAAAGGTTGAGGGTCGCCGGAGAAGGGGTAGACGGCGAACGCGATGGTTAGATGGCATCCTCGAGGCACTGCAGATGAAATTATGTGATGTTAGGAAGATAGTGAGAGACCGGAAAGCGTGGCGTGACATGGTTCGTAGGGTCACGAAGAGTCGGACACGACTGAACGACTGAACTGAACTGAACTGATAATTTTACCAATTCTGATCTACTTTGACAACCATACATCAGGGCGCTTCCTTATAGAGGGAAAGGCCTACGGTGCAATTTTTTCTTTCCAAACCAGAATGGCAAAACGATTTATGGACAAGTCTTTCCTAGCTACATTTGTGTGACAGACAGAACACCAAGCTCTGATTTTCTCACATGAGGATATGTTACGAATCATGCATTACTATTATTGCTGTTTTGTGAGCAAAATAGTTTGGGTTATGACCTTCAATGGCCATGTATGGCAGCAGAAACGATCAGCGCACCCAATAAGAAAACAAAGGAATTAAAACCTAGGCCATCCAAAGGCATCTGTGATCTCTGTCTTCTTTCTCGTTTTGAACCTCAATGAAGTGCACAAGTGTACATATATACATAATGTAGGATGGGGTTTATTAGAGGTACTGGGACGCGATTAAGAAGTACGTCAAGAACAGTCCGCGTACGAGCAAAGTCCAGAGCACACACCGATAACGATGTCACTGGCGACAGCGCACGGAAGCTGCTTCTTCTTCCCACGTACCTCTTTATTTTTACAAGGGCCTCCGGAGAGGAGAGGAGCCATCTTGGCGACTTACGGCGTAGGCAAAAAGGCAGGGTCGTAATATTGTTTAGGGTGCTGGACGTGGACAGTTTCGCAGCCGCGTCGACGTAAATCAGGTGAGGGCGTCAGGGGTTCCACAATGTAATTGACAGGAGAGATGCTCTTCAGGACACGATAGGGACCGTGATACTTGAAATTAAACTGTTGAAGATAGTCCGGGAGTACCTGATGGAATCCAGAGCCACACAAGACTGCCAGAAGAGAATGGCGGTGTCGTCTGATGGTGGTCGTGGCGGGATTTTTGGTGGGACTGGGGTTCACTTGTGAGAAACCGGGCAATTTGGCAGCACTCCTCTGCGTGTCGGGCAGCTTCAAAAGCAATGGTATGCCCAGATGCATCTGGTTGGTACGGAAGAATGGTATCTAGTGGAGCAGAAGGAAGGGTGACGGCCGTAAAAAACATAAAACGGAGAGAAACCGGTAGTTGACTACGTAGCAGTATTGTATGCGTACGTGACATATGGAAGAAGGAGATCCAGTCAGTGTGGTCGGAGGAGACGCACTTAGAAAGCATGTCATCAAGGGTACGGTTAAAGCGTTCGGTGAGTCTGTTAGTCTGCGTATGATAGGTGGTAGAAGTCGAGGAAGTATGTGGAACTTGTTGAGTAGAGCTTTAACATCATCATCATCAGCCTGACTATATCCACTTCAGGGCGAAGGCCTCTCCCATATTTCTCCAATTAACCCGGTTCTGTGCTAGCTGCATCCACTTGACCCCTGCGAACTTCTTAACCTCATCCACCCACCTAATTTTCTGCCGTCCCCTGCTACGCTTTCCTTCCCTTGGAATCCAGTTTGTTACCCTAAGCGACCATCGGTTATCCTCTCTTCGCCCTACACGTCCTGTCCATGCCCATTTCTTCTTAATTTCCACTAGAATGTCGGTAACTTGAGTTATTTCTCTGACCCACTCTGCACGCTTCCTGTCTCTTAATGTTACCCCTACCATTTTTCGTTCCATAGCCCTCTGGACTGTCCTTAACTTAAGCAGAACTCTCTTGGTTAACCTCCACGTTTCAGCCCCATAGGTGAGTAGAGGTAAGATGCAACTGTCATATATTTTCCTCTTTAGCTATACCGGCAATCGGCTAGTCAGAATCTGTGAGTGCTTGCCAAATGCGCTCCATCCAAATCTTATTATTCTTGTTATTTCATTTTCATGGTCCGGATCTGCGGTTACTACCTGTCCTAAGTAGACATATTTGCCTACTACTTCCAGTACTTCGCTACCTAATGTAAACTGCTGTTCCTTCCGGAGGCTGTTGAACAATACCTTAGTCTTCTGCATATTGATTTTCAAGTCTACTTTTCTACTTTTCCTGCCTAGGCCATCAACCATTATTTGCAGTTCATCCCCCGAGTTGCTTAACAAGGCAATGTCATCAGCAAATCGCAGATTACTGAGGTATTCTCCATCTACCCTTATCCCTAAATGCTCCCATTCCAAATCTCTGAATACTTCCTCTAAGCAAGCTGTGAACAGTACTGGGGAGATTGTGTCTCCTTCCCTAACACCTTTCTTTATGGGAATTTTGTTACTTTCTTTATGCAGAACTATGGCTGCTTGCAACCACTGTATATATCTTCCAGCACTTTCACGTACGGCTCGTGTACCCCCTGATTTCGCAATGCCTGCATCACCGCCAAGGTTTGAACTGAGTCAAATGCTTTTTTGTAATCAATGAATGCTATGCATAAGGGCTGGTTATATTCCGAGCATTTTTCTGTCACCTGATTGATGGTATGGATATGATCGATAGTAGAGTACCGTTTCCGAAAACCTGCTTGATCCTTTGCTTGATTGAAGTCTAAGGTTGTCCTGATTCTATTAGCGATTACCTTAGTAAATACCTTATACGTAACAGACAGTAAGCTGATTGGTCTGTAATATTTAAGGTCCTTAGAGTCCCCTTTCTTATAAATGAGGACAATGTTTGCATTCTTCCATGGTTCTGGTACCGTCGATGACCCTAAGCACTGCGTATACAGGGTGAACAGTTTTTCTAGCACGATATTCCCCCCGTCTTTTATCAAATCTGTAGTTATCTGATCCTCTCCAGCCGATTTCCCCCTTTTCATAATTTTTAATGCTTTCTTGACCTCGTCTTTCGTCACTGGTGGAACGTCTGACTGTCTTTCCCTGCCGGTAATCTCGTTGCGGTCCTGACTACTTTGGCTACTGTAGAAATCTGTATAGAATTCCTCGGCTACTTTGACTATCTTGTCCATATTCGTAATGACGTTGCCCGCCTTGTCCATTAGCGCATACATCTGGTTTTTGCCTATGCCTAATTTATTCATGTTATACTTTCTTATATCGGCCACCTTGCGCCTATTGGTCAGCTTTGATATCTCTGCCAATTCTAGCTGGTCTGTTGGATTGGAAGCTTTCATACTCTGGCGTTTCTTAATCAAATCTTCCGTCTCCTTAGGCAGCTTACCGGTATGCTCTATGCTACCACCTACTTCTACAACGCACTCAATAATAATATCTCTAAAATTATTGTTGATTGCTTCTAGGGTAATGTCACCATCCTCGGTGTGAGCTGAATATCTAATCTGTAGCGAGAGCCTGAACTCTACTGCCCTCCTCCTCACCGATAATTTGTTGATGGACTGCTTTCGTACTAATGTGTTGTGTTCCTTTTTCAGATTTAGACTAATTCGGGACCTCACCATCCTATGGTCACGGCATAGCACTTTCCCGATTACCTCTACATCTTGCATAATGGCGGGGGTTGAACACAGTATGAAGTCAATTTCATTTTTAGTCTCCCCATTAGGACTTTTTCATGTTCATTTCCGGTTCTTTCGTTTGCTGAAGAAGGTATTCATGATTCTTAAGTTATTGCGCTCTGCAAACTCAACTAGTAACTTCCCCCTGCTCTTCCTAGAACCAATGCCACTGCCTGGTCTCCTGCCTGATTTTTCCCTACCTTGGCGTTGAAGTCTCCCATTAGTACAGTATACTGCGTTTTTACTTTTCGCATTGCCGATTCTACATCTTCGTAGAAGCTTTTAACTGCCTGTTCATCATAACTACATGTAGATGCATAGGCCTGTACAACCTTCAGTTTATACCGCTTATTAAGGCTAATTACGATGACTGCCACTTTTTCATTAATACTATAGAAAGCATCTATATTACCCGCTATATACTTATTCACAAGGAAACCTACTCCTAGTTGTTGCCTCTCTTGTAAGCCTCGATAACACAGTACATGCCCATCCTTCAGTACAGTATATGCCTCATTCGGCCTCCTAACCTCACTAAGCCCTATGACATCCCATTTCATACCCTCTAGTTCTTCTAACAGCACTGCTAAACTAGCTTCACTAGCTAGGGTTCTAACTTTAAACGTTGCCAGGGTCAGATTCCAATGGCGGCCTGTCCAGCGGAGCCAGAAGTTCTTAGCACCCCCTGCTGCTTCGCAGGTCTGACCGCCGCCGTGGTCAGTTGTTCCGCAGCCGCTGGTGACTGAGGGCCGGGGTTTTATGGAGCTTATTACGAGCGGTTGCGGCGAATTACTGCACCAGGGTGGCCAACTCCTGTTCTGGTGAGGGAGTGCGTTGCCGGAGGTGTTACCGGCATCAAGTCGCACCCCAAACCTGGTTATGCAATTCCATCGACACGCGGACTTCTTCTTTAAATCCGGTGGATATTTGCGCGGCACCGGGATTTGAACCCCGGTCCTCGTGCATGCGAGGCGGATGTTCTACCGCTACGCCACCGCTGCATCAGAGCTTTAACAACATCAGATAAAAAGACGCGTCCTCTCACTGAGTAGTTCACGAGGTGCGCCGTGGCGTAGGACGAATCGCTGCAAAATGAATGAGACTACGTCTGGCGCTGTGGAAGATGGAAAGGCAGCAATTTCTGCATATCTCGTCAAGTGGTCAACCGCGACGATGGCCCAGAGGTTTCCAGCAGCAGTGTACGGGAGCGGGCCGTATAAATCAATATCGACCCGATAAAAGGGACGTGATGGACAAAGTAACGGCTGCAACTCGCCATTAGAAAGATGAGTAAGAGACTTGCGACGTTGGCAGGCGAGGCATGAGCGAACGTATTTGAGGACAGTTGTACATGCCCCTCCAATAGTATCGTAAGCATAGGCGATGGCATTTCTTGAACACTCTCGCATGGTCGCATTCTGGGTCAGCGTGAAAGCAGTCGCAGACTTGCGAGCGGAGATGGCGAGGAAAGATTAGCAACCATTTGCGACCATCAGCACTGTAGTTGAAGCGATAAAGATTGTCGCGAATGGCGAAGTGTGATGCTTGGTGGCGAAGCGCACGCGATAGAGAAGCAGCCGATGGATTGGAGAGGAGCTCGATAAGAGAAGTTACTGAGGGGTCTCTCCGCTGCGCAGGTCATGTCACTGATTTGAAGTTACATTATCGAGGAGTCCAAAGTGGAAAGGCTGGCGACGGCAGCTGGAAGGGGGCATCGGCGTTTTGATGCTTGCGGCCAGACGGGTAGATTACGTTTACATCAAATTCCTGCAGAAGAAAAGACCACCTAGCAAGATGGTCGGATGGGTCTTTCAAGCAGGAAAGCAAGCACAGTGCAAGGCGGTCCGTCACAACTTGAAAAGGCGGAATTTGCTTAGGGTCCAAACTATTGCCAAACACTCTTTTTCAGTGCCCGAGTAATATGACTCCGCCTTCGTGAGCGTTCGACTTGAATAGGCGACGGCGTATTCAGCAAATCCAGGTTTCCGCTGAGCTAGTATAACGCCGAGACCGACACCACTGGCGTCGGTGTGTAATTCAGTAGGAGTCGTCGGGTTGAAGTGACGCAGGACAGGCGGTGTCGTGAGGATGCGGCGCAACATATTTAAGGCATCATCGCATGACGGTGACCAGAGCGAAAAGTCGTAACTGCCCTACAGAAGCTGCGTCAAAGGGGCAGGAATAAAGGCCAAGTTTTGAATGAACCGACGAAAGTAGGAGCTAAAGCCTAGGAAGCTGCAAAGGTCTTTGATGCATCTCGGCTTGGGAAAGGCAGCGACAGCACGAAGTTTGGCCGGGTCAGAAGAAACCCTTCCTTGGAGAAACCGTACCCTAAAATGGTCAGTTCACGGGCGGCAAAACGACACTTCTTTAAGTGTAGCTGCAAGCCGGCGTCAGGAAGGCACGTCAAGGCGTGCTGCAGGCGGTAGAGATGAGTGTCGATGTCAAGAGAAAAGACGATGTCGTCGAGATAGCAGATGCAGGTCTTCCATTTCAGTCCACACAAAATGGTGTCCATCATTCTCTCCAATATCGCAGGAGCATTTCAAAGGTCGAAAGGCATAACAGTAAATTCATACTGGCCATCTGGAGCAACAAAAGCGGTTTTAGAGCGGTCGGCCGCTTCCATCGGGGCCTGCCAGTATCCGGAACGTAAATCTAAGGAGGAAAAGAATTCAGCCCCTTGCAAGCAGACCAGTGCGTGGTCTATGCGCGGAAGAGGATAGACGTCTTTCTTCGTAATCCTAAGTCGGCAGTAATCTACACAGAAGAGGATGGAACTACCCTTCTTTTTAACGAACACAACAGGCGAAGCACAAGGGCTATTTGAGGTCTGAATTACGCTGTTCTGAAGCACCTGGTCTACCTGCTCTTCAATAACCTGGCGGTCTGTTGTAGAGACACGGTAGGGCCACTGTCGCAGTGGTGCGTGGTCTCCGGTGGCGATCCGATGAGTGACAGTTGAACTTTGGCTCAGCGACTTTTGATGGGGGTCGAAGGAGGAGCTGAACTATTGGAGGAGTGAAAGATGTTGCGCTCGCTGAAGCTCAGTGTCACCCGTTAATAATTAGGGGAGGTATTATTAACGATGCGCCCTTAACGGTGCGCACATTCCCAGACACCCTTAGAGTGAGCGTGGGTAGCTGTTCCGGTCGCAAAGGAGATGCCCTCGACTTGCGTGGCAAGCTCAGCCGGAATTCAACTACCTTGTAGTGACAGAAGGGGGCGGTCGTTTGGTGTCCAGCTGTCGCCGGTTCAAACCAGAGTAAGGATCGGAGTCAGAAGTAACAAACAAAACACAATTTATGCACAGCAAGAGACGATACAAAGGAATACACAAGATCACTTGAAATGCACAGATTCACAGATGCACAGAAAGGTTCACAGACTACAAACGCTAAGCATGCAACTACAGAATGATTCAACAACACAGAGTCTTTACAACAGATCAAACGCGAGAGTTACATAAAAAACAACAAATTGTTAACCGGGCACTGTTGCAGTCCAACGCCTCAAGAGTCACGATGTGGCCGCCATACGAGACGAGCGCCGCTTCCTTGCAGGTCCGTGGGCTTGCCAGCAGCGGGTGATCCCCGGGAGACCAGGCGAAGCACTGGCGAACACGTCGCAAACACTGACTGACTGACTGACTACACAAGCGGCGCGGTCTCTTTAAATAGGGCTCGCCGCGCCTGTCCGTTAAAACGCGCCAAGGCTAGCGCGCACACACACTTATCTTCGCTGGTGATTGCGCTCCCTTCTCGCGTCGTGATTGGTTAGGTCCCATAGATGATTCTCGATTTTTCTGGCGCATTCCAAACCGATGAACCACCGTCCTCCCCGGGTAAGGGGAAAGAGGGTGACGGCAACGCGTACAAAGCTACGCGCTCTCCCGCGCGGGGAAGGAGGTTTTTCTCTCCATGCTTTCCACGCGACGCCGCGCGGGCCTCGCGCCGTACCGGCTTGATGAAAATGTGCACCAATTTCGTGACACTGCCCCTCCCTTAAATAATATTGTCCCACAATATTCACAACAACGACGAACATCGCGCGCACATGCATGCGCTCACAAGTATATGGAGCAAATGTCCACATCACACACATTCACAAATTTCACAAACTGTAATAACACATTACGAAACTCACACATCAATGCCATGAAATTCACAAACATAGCAACACACTGTTGTCGGATACACATAGGAATCAACAACACACCACTTTTCAAATGCGAAGCGCACAAACCTAAATTTCCGAGCGTAATTCCAACCCGCGATCAGTGCGTGACACGCTTCTGTCCGCCAGGGATTCTGCCTTCGCTCTAGGCTCTCGCATTTGAGACGCTTCTATGTTCCCCGATCGGGCTACTGAAAATTCCCTGAGGCATGACTTATAGTCCCCTTGCAAATCACACAACCAATGTGTGCCGATAAATGCCCCTACAACCAGTAGCGCCGACGGATACACGGGAACCTGTGCCAACGCGCACAGACCAACAAAAAGAATCACTGTAGTAGTGCTCTTTCCTAGGCGCCGGTATTCCTTCCGCGGAAGGTGGAATATTCCAAGTAATGTCCCCACAAGTAGGAAACACACTTGGGCTACCTGCATCAACGACGGCCTAGGTATTCGTGATTTAATTTCCTGTGTTGCCTCTTCCTTTTCGGTTTTCTCCTGAGGTGCTTCCTTTTGTTTATTCTTTTCTCGGGGCTTTTCCTCCGGCTTCACATGGCCTTGCTTGCCTCGCCTTCTCGTTTTCTTCTTACGTTCACTGCAGTGCCCAGGCGCGGAACTTCGATTAGGATCCTCGGGAAATGTTGCGCCCTTGATATTGCCCAACACCAAATCGTAGATAGGGCGTTCCATGCAAAGGGCTGTCAGTTTTCCAGAATAATATGGCGTCTGCACTTCACATTTTGCCTCCGGTAGCAACTGAATTGAGCCGTCAATCAGCCTCACAGGGCATTTCTCACCAGTCAGAACTTTCTCATGAATCAAACTCCGTTTAACAATTACGGCACTGCTACATGTATCTCGTAGCACAGAAATTGATTTTCCTCCTATCTTTCCCCTCAAAACCGGCATCCGATTCACCGCAGCTCCAGTTTGCGCGTGTACTATGACGTTCACCACCCGGATTTTCTTGTCTTTCTTCCGATTAACTCTCTCTGCTTCCTCCTCCTCTAGGCCGTGCACCACGCGGACTTTCGTGCTGTTCTTAAGCTCAACAAAGCCATCGGCATCTTCTTCCTCCAGACGATACTCCGACTCAGACAGAGTCGTCGCGCATGCCGCCTGCGGAGCTGCCTTGTCAGCGTCGGGACACGACATCGCTTTGTGGCCCTTCTGTCCGCATTTCCAACACGAGGTTCGATTGTTGGTTGCGAGTTTGCGGCAGTTAGGTGCGATGTGGCCTAGTTGTCCGCAGAGATAACACCTCGGGGTTGACTTCACGCTAGGTTGTGTCTGCCGGAATTCGGGCTTTCGAGGGGTTTCAGCATTTACAATTTTGCTCAAATTTTCGCCCCCCTGGGCTTCCAAATACTGGTCTGCGAGATCCATCATTTCGCCCAATATATGCGCTTTTCTTTCTTTTAAATAAAGCGACAGACCAGGGTGACAGCTTCCCAGGAATTGTTCCTTAATTAGGAGCTCGCGAAGTGTGCCATACTCTAGTTTAATTTTTTAGAGTTCAGTCCAGCGGCCAAATTATGGCTCAATCGCGCAACATACTGTGTTGCCGTTTCACCGTCCATTGGTTTTCCAGTCCTGAACGTCTCACGAAACCCATCCCTGAAACCCGTCGTAAATCTAAACCTTTTAAGTAATGCAGCTTTCACCTTGTTATAGCTGCCTGCATCCTCAGGGGGAAGTCTTCCAAATACGCTTAATGCTTCACCACTAAGGCAAGTGCTCAAGATGGTAGCACATTCACTGTCTGTCCAATTTGCATTAATGGCGATCCTTTCGAAGTGCAAGAGGAACGCGTCGAGATCGTCTCTTCTCTCGTCGTACTTCGGGATCAATTTACTTGCGTCTATCCGCAAGCTGCTATGTCCTTCACTGGGGCTATGCACTTCAGCAAAACCGTTGTTGTTCCCTGACCTTTGGAGTTGAAGTTTCATAGTACGTAATTCCTTTCCTCGCTGAAATTCCTCTTCCCGCTCCTTTCGAGCCTTCTCTCTTTCTTCCTCAGCTTCCCTTTGAGCCCTCTCTTGTTTTTTCTCGGCTTCCTTTCGAGCCCACTCTCGTTCTTTCTCGGCTTCCTTTCGAGCCCTCTCTCGTTCCTCCTCGGCTTCCTTTCGAGCCCTCACTCGTTCTGTTTCTGCTTTCTCTCTTTCTTCTTTTTCCCTCTCTCTTTTCTCCTTTTCTCTCTGGCTAACCCATTTGCTCAGTTCGACACCGGACAACCCCAGCTGGGTGCCAGCCTCAATCAGCTCTTTCAGATTCATATCTGAAGCGCGAACCGTCTGGGTGTAGCCTGAACACTGCTTAGTGAGCCTCGCCTAAACGCTTCCGCGCGGCACTACCTCTCGCTATCGCTCTGCTGCTACACTGTTTACGCCCTCTTCGTAAACTCTTCCAACTCGTACTCCGTCCTCTGAGCTTGAGTGCACCAAACGTCCTGTCGCGGACGCCAGAATAATTGTCGCGCCGCTCCCTTGCAGGTCCGTGGGCTTGCCAGTAGCGGGTGATCCCCGGGAGTCCAGCCGAAGCACAGGCGAACACGTCGCAAACACTGACTGACTGACTGACTGACTGACTGACTGACTGACTGACTGACTGACTGACTGACTGACTGACTGACTGACTGACTGACTGACTGACTGACTGACTGACTGACTGACTGACTGACTGACTGACTGACTGACTGACTGACTGACTGACTGACTGACTGACTGACTGACTACACAAGCGGCGCGGTCTCTTTAAATAGGGCTCGCCGCGTCTGTCTGTTAAAACGCGCCAAGGCTAGCGCGCACGCACACTTAGCTTCGCTATTTATAGCGCTCCCTTCTCCTCCCGTCGAGCCGCGCGTCGTGATTAGTTAGGTCCCATACAAAATTCTCGATTTTTCTGGCGCATTCCAGACCGATGAACCACCGTCCTCCTCGGGCAAGGGGAAAGAGGGTGAAGGCAACGCGTACAAAGCTACGCGCTCTCCCGCGCGGGGAGGGAGGTTTTTCTCTCCATGCTTTCCACGCGACGCCGCGCGGGCCTCGCGCCGCACCGGCTTGATGAAAATGTGCGCCGATTTCGTGACACTCAGGAAGACTGGCGTCGATGTAAGGGCGGAACAGGTCTGTGGAAGAGGGAGCTGGTACAGAAAGTGGACGGCTGAGAGCAGTCATGGCGAGGCGCTACGTGTCGTCAGTCTCTTCACGAAGAAGAGATGCAATGGGTTGGAGGCTCCCGAGAAATTCACCGTGGCGCAAAGCAGTGGGGTAGTGAAAAGGGTTAGAGACCCAGAGCGCAGAGGAGCCAGCGGAAAACGTGAGTACAGCATAGAGCAACGGAAGGCACTTTCGGCGCAGAAATGTGTGTCCTGGCATGAAGAGGACATTTTCATCGCACACAGAGTCGCAAGTTATATTTACAAGCAGGGACGAAGAAGGAGGAATGTCGATGTCTTTGGAGACGAAGGCTTTAATGCATAGACTAGAAGAAGCGTTGCCTGACACGGATTTGGGCAGCGCAGATAATCCGTCTTCAGTAAATCCTAAATATACGTCTGAGCAATTTGACAGTACGACGAACTCAATTATATAAATGCGATTCTGGATCATCACTCAAGTTGTGCATGCTGCTAAAGGCTTGACTTTCTGAGCGCTGGGCGTTCGCAACGAAAGTCCTGGAATTGGAGTCTTCACTTTTTTTAAACAGATACAAGTTTTTGCGTCCATTGCCGAAACCGCAACACCAGTGTCAATTACGGCCATTGCAGAAACACCCTCGACGAAAACTTCAATTAAATTGGCTGGCGATAGATGAAAACTTAGAAAGTTCGACGGGGTCGCAGTTCTCGCCTCAGGAACTGCGGCCTCTAGTTTTCCTCACGTGAAGCCTTCGGTCGACGTCGCATCGAATGGATAGCGTGGCGTCGCGGCGACGGTGAACGACGGTCGTAGATGGCTGAGCGGTCTGGTGAGAAATGACGGCTTGCTGGAGGCTCAGTAGGCGCGGAATACTGAGGCGTCGAAGACCAGTACCCAGAAACTTGGGTAGCTGGTGCTACACTGATAGACGGTTTCGGAAATAGCGGGAAATATGCCCAGCCAGCCCGCAAGTGCAACAAATTGGCCGGTTATCTGTCGTGCGCCAGACATTGCGTGGTCTTGGAGCCGGTCGAAAATAGGGTGCAGGCGCTTGCACAGGCATTGACGGTAAAGTGTAAGTTGGCGGCCGAGGTCATGTAACCATTTCGGCGTCAGTCAAAGGACCGGCGACAGGCCCTGGGATAACATCGTCATAGATCGTAAAAGTGGGGACAGGTCTCGGAACGGTAGGCCAGAGGAGCAGCAGCGACAACTGATGGCGGATGGACATATTAAGCACCTCAGCAACCTACTCCTGGATCGCCTGCCGCAATGCCGGAGCCAAATGGTATGGCTGCTCTTGAGGGCTAGGAAGCAGGAAAAGCTGGCGCGCCACCTTTTCAGGAATACGTGTTCTAATTCGCTGCAGCAACGTTGGGTTGTCGGCTTATCATCATCATCAACCTGACTATACCCGCTGCAGGGCGAAGGCCTCTCCCATATTTCTCCACTTAACCCGGTTCTGTGCTAGCTGCATCCACTTTTTGTCGGCTGCAGGCGTCCATGGGCTTGTTGGTGCATGAACATAGCGATATTGTAGCGCAAAACAGACAACACACACGAGAAGACCGAACAACACGAGGCGTCAATCTGGTGAGCAATTCAACCTGTGCTTGGGGCTGACGCGTCAATACCCTCTGCTTGCGCAACTCCTCGAAGCTCTGGCAGAGCGTCAAGACTTCATTGACGGTACGCAAGTCGCGCGCTGACAACATCTGGATGGCGTCATCGTCAATACCCTTCAAGACGTGTTTGATCTTTGCAGCCTCTGACATATTGGCGTAAACACGTTTGTACAGGTCGACAACTAATTCGATATAGCTTAAGAAGCTTTCGCCGACCTGCTGCATCCGTTCACGCAAGCGGCACTCGGCGCGCAAATTTCTGATAGCCGGGCCACCAGACTTCGGCGAGCGTTGTTTTAAATGAAGCCTACGTACGGATGTCGCTTTCATGGTTACGGATACCACAATTTTGCCACGCCAGTGAGATAAAATATTGCTTTGTTCAATTTAGTTTTGTCGTCCCATTTATTGTAGAGGCTCCCCGTTCGAAGAAGTGAGCCAATCTTCGACATCGTGCTCATCGGTCCCGTTGAAGATACCCGGGTCCTGCTGGAGAAGAAGCCGGCGCAGGTGGCAGTGAAACCCACCTGCATACCTTGATATTGGACGTCGTCTGGCATGGCAGGTGTAGGAAGAGTGCGGCTATGGAGCTCCAGTACTGACGTTCCTAACCCGCGACTCCACCAAATGTAGGATGGGCGTTTATTGGGGGTACTGGGATGCGATCCAGAAGCCCGTCAGGGACAGTCCGTGTACGAGCAGGTCCAGAGCCACACCGATAGCGCACGGAAGCGTCTTCTTCGCAAACGTACATCTTCATATTTACAATATATATATATATATATATATATATATATATATATATATATATATATATATATATATATATATATATATATATATATGCGTGTGTATGTGTGTGTGCGTGCGTGCGCGCGTCATGGATTTAAAAAAATACCTTTTTTTTTCCTGACAGAAAGACACCAAGCATGGACGACCCGTAGATGCGACATGTGTAATCAGATGGCAAAATCTTTGAATAAATTTCCCGGTATCTTCCAAATGAAATGAATAAATAGTGCCTTAGGAAATGCGCATGGTTTCAGACAACCGGTGGTGCGTAGCAGGCGCGCGTCTCCAAGGTGCACACTAGTCGTGTGACGCAGCTACACAGTGGCTCTGCTAACAGTGGGTGCGATGATAGCTCGTGCTTCTCTCATTGTGGCGCAGATGCCTCGTGGGCACTGATGGCCACCGCGCTGCTTGCCAAGATGGGCGGCATCGCGGCGCACTGCGTCAACGTGGTCCAGATATCTGAGCTATACCCGACCAAGCTACGCACCACAGCCATGGGCTTCACTATCACCATGAGCCGTGTAGGAGCCATCCTGGCGCCATTCACCAAGGAGCTGGTAACGTGACAACCTTCTCTTACGTGCGGCTACCAAGATAAGGCCTTTCTTTTGCGCGACCTTGTTCTGTAAAACGTTGACACTACAGTTACGATATTCGACAATGCGCTATTCGAGCGCACAATAAAGACTTTTAGTATAGCGTACACAGACACACGCAAAGGAATAGCGCATGCCAAAAATATCGTGACAGGCTCTGCGCATGCGCTATACGATAGCCGAGACCGAACTCTTTCGTACGATAGGCCAGCGTACGCTGAAACCTGAGTTTATCGTACCCAGCCCTCACGTACGATGGGAGATCAGCGTTGACAAGATGGCGGCGTCCAGGCCGCCCGCTTCAGAGTGAATTTGTTTTCGTTACCGCGTTTTTGAGTGCGCTGCCGCCTATAAATGGCACGCGGGGTTTTCGCTTTGCCTCGTGTAGCATTGAGCACAAATAATTAGCGAATATTTACCTCTATTTTTCATTTTGCACCGCGGCAGCGCAGTCCCTAAGCCTGACGAGTAGCGTTGCTTTGTTGGTATGGCAACGCCATGAAGTGAATAGTCTTGGCTTGACTGCTTACACGCGTGTATCCGTAAAAATATGCTTGGCAGTACGGGCATGGTACGGGGCTGAAAGGAGGCCGTTGTGCAGCATGACGGCAATACAAGGTAAAAGTCGTCAGCCCAGGAATACCAGCGTTAGGGAGTACAACAAAACTGCCACAGCAAAGAAACTGGCTCCGGTGCGACTTGGCTAGGTTTGGCTTGCGAGTAAAAAAAAAAGCCCGAATCTGTTTTCTTATTCTAAACCTAGATGTCGCCACTGTAGTTTGCATTAGCGCTTTCGTACGGCCAACTAAAAGCGCCGATGCAACACACGGAGTATCGTCCCATAAATTTCTTGCGTTTATCGTACGAAAGCGTCCATACGCTATACTAAAAGTCTCTAATTTTACTTCACAGAAAGCCTGTCCTCTTCGTCTTTAGCGGCGTAAGCGAGAAGTATGCATCCATGCGGTCAACGGTAGAGTTCCCTAGCCCGCACTGGGATGGATGGATGGAATATAGGAGCGTCCCTTTTGAAACGGGGTGGTAGCAGTAGCTATCATGCACATTTTTTTTTTCATAAATCTTAATTATTGATTTAGATTCGTTAACTAAACCATCATTCTATTTATAAAATTTTTGTTTCTACATTACTACATTACTTCTCTGCTTTTAAGCCACCAATCTTCCAGTCGTTTTTTGATAGTTTCCACCGCCGGTTTATTCAACAGGCCACTTGTATCTCTAAACCCCAGAGCTTCAGGAACAGTGTCTGCGCCTGCATCAACTTCCGGATGGATACCATTACATTCGAGTATAATATGGTCAATTGTTTCACTGGAGTTACCATATACAGCACATGCGTAATCTTCATGGTTAAATTTCTTTTTGTAGCTGCGTGTTCTAAGGCACCGTGATCTATCTTCAAAAAGTAGGGCTCTGCCTCTTGAGTTATCAAAGAAAGCTTCCTTCTAGATCTGCCCTTTCCACTTTCGGTATAATTCTACACTCTGTTCTTTTAAATCGAATTTATCCAATTTTTACATCTGTGTTTTTCACCTGTTGCTTAATACCCTTTATTTCTCCGTCCTTGTGACTAGCATACTTACTAGTTACTTTCCTATAGTTATTTTCCTCCATTGTGAGTCAATGCTTTTAAGGTATAGATATTTAATTACTTTAGCTGCCCATCTGTTACTGTCCGATTTCCTCAGGCGTTCCTCATAATATTTTACTCTAAGCTTCCCGTACTTCGAAAGATGCCCAGCCCATATCTCCCTGTACCGCCTCATTTGTGGTTTTGCCGTGGGCACCTAGTACTAATCGTCCAACGGCTCTCTGATTTATTTCTAATGTCGACTGTACCTCTGATTTTAGGCACAAAACCGCATTTCCGAAAGTAAGTCCGGGCACCATAATTCCTTTCCAAATACCCCTTAAAACCATACCTGTTGTATACCCGCAATGCACTACGCTTCATTATCCCGGCATTTCTTCGCCCTTTGGCCTTAACTGATTGCTCATGCTTTCCAGTATATGCCAACCCTCCGTTTACCCATACCCCCAGATATTTATATTCTGCTACTCTGGGTATTTCATGGCCTTGAATTTTAAGACCCTGATCAATTTAGAAGTTGAAAATCATCAGACCCGACTTAACTGCGCTAAAACTGAAACCTACAGCATCCCCATCGTCTCCGCAATAGTTAACTAGAGTTTGCAATTCTTCCATACTTTCAGCTAGCAGCACAATATCGTCTGCATACATCAAACCGGGGAGGCGCTGCTCTACCGCCTTTCCACCTAATCTATATGACGGGTTAAAACCTAGGTTACTGTCTTGTATCATCCGTTCCAGGTTTATCATATTAAGCATGAACAGCAGCGGTGATAGAGGACAGCCGTGTCATAATCCTTTGCATACTTTGACATCTTCCATACTTCTTATCCCTTCCCATGTAATTTCTACTTTGTTACGCCGGTATATTTCCTGTAGGAACTCTGTTATCTCATAACCGATACCTTCTTCTTTTAATATGTTCTACAGGAGTTCGCTGTTTACGTTGTCGTATGCCCCGTTTATGTCCAGGAATGCCAAATACAAAGGTCTATTTTCCACTTTAGATATTTCGATGCATTGGGTAAGCACGAACAGGCTATCATCTAAGCCCCTACCATTTCTAAAGCCGTTCTGAAGTTCTCCGAGTATCTTGTTACTTTCTACCCATGCTTGCACCTTTAATTTCACCGCCTGCATGGCCAACCTGTACATAACAGATGTTATGGTAATCGGCATGTAGGATTTTATGTGCATTCTTTCTCCTTTCCCTTTATAAATCAAATTCATTTTACTCTGCCGCCAGCTGTTCGGAATTTGTTTATTCGTTATGACTGTTTCCAGAGCTTTTAACAACGTTTCTTTACTTTTTAGACCAAGTTCATTAATCAGCTTGATCGGAATTCCATCTATTCCTGTAGATGTGTTTTTAGGAATATTTTCTACTGCCTTTTTCCAGTTTAGATTGGTCAGTACTAAGCTGTTTTGTATTCTGCTACCTTGTGTTGCTTCCTGATTTGCGAAGATTGCCCTGTCGTCGCTCTTAAATGACTCGGCTATAACTGATGTAATGTAGTTCACTGCGTTGTCTCCCTTTAAACACTTTCCCTCGTTATCTTGAATCCAATCCTACTTTCTTTAATGCTTCTTTCCTAGCCAACTTTTATGGTTCCAGAATTTCCTTGCTCCGCCTCTAGAGGCATCGTGTATGTCAGCCATCCAGTACTCGGTGGACTGCTTTATTTTACTTTGGACGAGGGCCTGTACCTCAAGTTTCTTTTGTCGATATGATTCCAATTTTTGTTCCATTTCCTCCTGAGATACCTGTGCTTTCTTTGCCACTCGGTGTTTCCTTGAAGCAGCCCGTCATTGTTCAAAAGCTTCCCTGATTTCCTTATTCCACCACCTCCTTGGCTTCCTCTTTCCATTCCAGCGGTTTGCTACTTTAACCTCCTTAATTTTCCTCCTTATGAGTAGTTCTACCTGCTCATAATCCTAGCCTTCCATGGGGCTTTTCTCTATTGCTTCCTCTATGTCTGCTGCTATCTGCGCTATTTGATCGTCGTTTAAATTTGCGTTTCATTTCATTTCAGTTTCATTTCTTTTTTCATCAAGGGCCCCATCTGCAGACTAATACGTTTATGATCACTTCCCAGACTACACTCCCCTTCTTCGTCTATTTCCATTTTTGTGACCTTGCTATAAATTTCCTGCGACTTTAGACAGTAGTCAATGGTCTGCCTGTGGCGGAATTCCCACGTGATTTGGCCTTCACATTTTGTTTCTCTATTCACTATAACTATATTGTGTCGCTCACAGAAATATAGCATTAGCTTCCCGTTACAATCCGTGTATCCATCCAGATCGTAGATGTGGACGTTCATGTCCCCCAGCAGAATAATATTGCCCCGTCTCCAAATTGGCTTATATTGTCACTGAGACATTCAACAAGATCCTTGTTTTCTTGCCTGCATTGGTGTCCTGTTCCTAAATAAACTACCCCTAGCCATGTACTTATGCTGGCAATTGTTCCTGATACCCAGATATGTTTTTTACAAGCAGATTTAATTATTTTTCAATCTGTTCCCTGGTGTATCAACATACCTACCCCTCCACCCTTTTTTTTTTCGTTCTCGTTCTGTTGCACCCTTCCCAGACGTAGCCTTCCATAAACGGCGGATCTTCTAGATCCCTGAGATGAGTCTCGCAAAGAGCGTACACACCTATTCTGTCATCCTTCAACTGCTGTTCTATCTCTAGCCATTTCGCTCTTTTTCTACCTCCTTGCATGTTTATGTAGCTGATCCTAGTGTTAAATTTCTTTTTTTGTACTTTTTTGTTTCGACCTCCTCCTTGCCTTTTTTTTGGGGCTCAGCCTCCGTTATTACACTTTCTTCTGCTTCACTTTTAACTACCTCTGTGCACAGAGTACTCGCGGACCCCCTAAAAGAAGCTACAGCCCTGCCTGCCAGGCGCCAGCCTATCTGTCCTCCCACCTTTCTGTTAAAATGAATGCCATCTCGTTGAAAAGCCCTACCAAAACCTGCGTTATGCACCTCCCTGTTTACCTCAACCACTTCGAAACGCTTCTCCAGGCTTAACTTTCTTATGTCCTGGTTAACTGTCACCACGTCGTTTTCCAGCTTTCCGTTGAATCCTAGCACCTCCGGTACTGTGCATACAACTGTCTACGCCTGCTGTTCTATCTCTCTGATATCGTCAACTCCCTTAGCTAATTTTTCCACCACTCCTGCAGCATCACCGTTTAGGACATCGTTTAGCCCCGCGGGTACTACCACCATACTGCGCTCTGCAGAATTTTTAAACAGCCTATTTTACTCTCTTTCAGCACTGCCCTCATTGTGCTCCCTGGGAAGGGTCCAACTAACAATCGCTTATCACCATTTACACGTTACAAAATATCTCGCTTGCACTTGCTCATGTTAGAATCTCCGGCGATAAGCACCTCGGCTTTCTCTCCCTCTCCCAAATTTTGGCTCCTGCTTTCGGGTATGTATGTCCTTCTCTCTGGGCTTTTTATTCTTCCTTACTTCTTTTTCTTCCGAATCCTTAGTAGCTGCTTCTAAATAACTCTGTCGGTTCGGATCCGCCTGACCTACTTTGCTTATGCCTTCCAAGCCAGTGCTGGTCCCAGCCACGTTGCCCGCACTGGAATATTTGTCCTCGTCGGTTCCAAGGATAAAGACGGCCATTTCTTTTTCCGTTTGAGGAAGCTGTCCAAGATGTTTCTGATTTTCTGCCCTTAACAAACGTACTTCATTTTCTAAATCATCCACACGAGACACTAAACTGCCCCTTTCTCGATCAAATCTATCTAGGCGCGCACTCAGCACGCAGCCCCGACACAAAATGTCTCTGCCTTTCGCTTCATCTACAGAGTCAAAACGCGTTTCCTTGAGATTAACCTGCGCCTTACACTGAGTACCCTTTACCTTCTTTTGATTGCACATCTTAAGCATGTATAGACTGAACTATTTCTATTACGAATTCTCAGAATACACAAACTGCCAAAAGAAGACCCTAGAAACGACTAGCAAACACGCGTTAAAATCAATTCTGCGAATACCAATAGCCTAGAAAAAACAATATTTATTTAAACAAAATAGTTAAAGGATGAACGCCGAGAAACCCTAGCTGCCGGCACGAAAAACCAGGCCGCTAGGACAAAGAGCTAAAATCTATTCTTTAGGCTGCACCTAACCTAACTAGCTGAAAGCGAAATAAAGTTAATAAAAGAATGAACTCCTCTGTTTGACGCTTCGGAAGCTCCCGCTGTCGCCAGTCCGTCCGTTTCCGGTAGCCACGTGCAATCGGAGGAGCGATGGAACACGCGTCCGCATCACACGGCGGTCAACTGTCAACTGGCACTGCTTCCGGCTGAGCAGTATCACCTAGCGGCCTATCGTAAAACTTTTTCAAGATGAATACTACGACTATTCCCTCAGCTTGCGGTTCATCAGCGACATCTATGGTAGTGAATCGGAGGAATTTTATGGAAACGAATGTCAGGGCAATAAAACGGGCTACTTCTCGACCATTCTACGGTACAATACCTTAGAGCTGAGCTGTTGAAAGCCAAAAGCGGTAGCTCTTATTCTCTGGTTCTGGTTTTTAAAATGAATCGGTTCAACAGGTGGGTTCAACAGGGGTCGCCCACAATTGGAACTGGCCAACCTTGAGCGCAAGATACTGCTCAGCTTACCGTAACCAGCCATGGCCATCCAAACGACAGGCATATCGAAGTCTAGTGAATGGCACGGATGGGATCCTGAAGTATTCCTTAATTGCTAAGATTAAGCGTGTTTTAAAAAGAAAAAGAAAGATGCCATGATGAATAAACAGCGCTAAAGACGAGGATGAAGAGCAAGAAGCAAACAGGACGGGCGCTACTCGCAACTGAAGCTTAATGAATAAAACGCAGAATAAAAACCCGCGCCAAGCCGCACTAAACTAATACCAAGTCATGACGACCCAGCACACATGCCACGTTCAAGAAACCCAACCTCATCACCTGTTAAAGCGATTGACGGGACACTAACATATTGTTCACTTAAAAGCAAGATATTCTCTGGCCTCAATGATTTCCCGGTTAATCTTTCCGGGTAGGCACCCAAAATACCTGTGTGTGGTAGAAAGGATGGCAGCCGTCACACCCCTTACAATGCGCAACCAAATAAAGGCTCTACCAATCTCTAATGATCTGTGGTTCTCTCGTTACCGAACATTAATACACCTGCCTATTTGACACATACACTTTATCACAAGATAACGGAATCCTGTAAATCACTCCTACTTTACGTTTAACATACGAAAACTCATGCTTCACCCGTCACGTGTTTCTTTCCCGGACCTTTTTCGCTGTTTTGTGCTTAACTTTGCTACATATTTTTGACAGTTTATTTAGTGCTGAGAAAACCACAACACCATCTTACCTCCTGACGACATTCTTCAAATTATGTAATAGACCATACACATATGGCAGGGCCACATATCTTTTTGCATCTCTCTGCCCAGTCTTCTCCTGCTCCCGCGAACCTGCGCACGACTGTTTTACTTTTTTCATCAAATTATCACATGTTCTTAATATGACGTGAACTGGAAACCCTGTGTTCGCTAGCCTAGTTAGTTTCTCATGGAAACTAATCCGCATATTATGAAAGCATGATTTGACAGGACTCCCAGACTGGACAGAGCGATGCCATCTTTTACAAGCTTAGACTGCTTCGACCCATAATCCAGCAACGGCTCAGCACTCCTAGGCGAATACCGCTAAGAAACATGATGCGCACAAAACTTCAAGGTGAGGTCTAGAAAATACTGTTCATTATCTTGTCACATTTGCTCAAATGTAGATCTCAGACCCAGCCCTTGCTCTTAAAAAGCTTTAAAAATATTCAATGGTCCTGAGTTACCATTGCAACCATTGTAAAAGACCAAAAAATCGTCAATATACCGGAGCATTCTTATCCCCAGCCCTTGCAAGTTTTTTGGCAATCAATTCATCTAGTCTTCTAAAGGAAATGTCACATATAACAGGAGCGACCTTTGAACCAAAACAGATGTAAATTCCAAACACGACCCGGTTTTTATACCAATTTCGTATAGAGTGCCCAGGATAGTCACCCTATAGGGAGGAAAACCTCGGCCAGGGGGCGCTGCGCCAGTTGACAGTCGTGTGATGCGGACGCGTGTTCCATCGCTCCTCCGATTGCACGTGGCTACCGGAAACGGACGGACTGGCGAAAGCGGGAGTTTCCGAAAGTGTCAAATAGATGAGTTCTTTCTTTTACTAACTTTATTTCGTTTTCAGCTAGTTAGGTTAGGTGCAGCCTAACGAATAGATTTTAGCTCTTTGTCCTAGCGGCCTGGTTTTTCGTGCCGGCAACTAGGTTTTCTCGGCGTTCATTCTTTAACTATTTTGTTTAAATAAATATTGTTTTTTCTAGGCTATTGGTATTCGCAGAATTTATTTTAACGCGTGTTTGCTAGTCGTTTCTAGGGTCTTCTTTTGGCAGTTTCTATATTCTGAGAATTCGTAGTAAAAATAATTCAGTCGACACATGCTTAAGATGTGCAATCAAAAGGAGGTGAAGTGTACTCAGTGTGAGGCGCGCGTTAATCTCAAGGAAACGCGTTTTGACTTTGTAGATCAAGCGGAAGGCAGTGACTTTTTGTGTCAGTGTTGCTTGCTGAGAGCACGCCTAGATAGATTTGAACGAGAAAAGGGCAGTTTAGTGTCTCGTGTGGATGATTTAGAAAATGATGTAGGTTTTGTTAAGAGCAGAAAATAGGAAATCGCTAGGAAAGCTTCCTCAAAGGGACAAAAATGGCCGACTTTATCCTCAGAACCAGCACTAGCATGGAAGGCGTAAGCAAAGTAGATCAGGCGGATTTTGTCCTTGGAAACAACGAGGACGAACATTCCAGTGCGGGCAATGCGGCTGGGACCAGCACTGGCATGGAAGGCATAAGCAAAGTAGGTCAGGCGGATCCGAAACGACATAGTTATTTAGAAGCAGCTACTAAGAAGTCGGGAAAAAAGGAAGAAAGGAAGAATGAAAATCCCAAACAGAAGGACAGAGATAGCCGAAAGCAGGAGCGAACAGTTGGGAGAGGGAGAGAGAATGCCCAGGTGCTTATCGCCGGAGATTCTAACATGAGCAGGTGCAAGCAAGATATCGCTAGATAAGCGAGTGTTAGAACCTTCCCAGGGATGACAATGAGGGCAGTGCTGAAAGAGAGCAAAACTAGGCTGTTCAAAAATTCCGCAAACTGCAGTATGGGGATAGTAGCCGCGGGGCTTAACGATGTCCTAAATGGGGACCCTGCAGGAGTGGTGGAACGTTTAGCTAAGGGAGTTGAGGATATCAGGGAAATAACAGAGCAAGCGCAGATAGTTGTATGCACAGTACCGAAGGTGCTAGGATCGAACGGAAAGCTGGAAAAGGACGTGGTGACAGTTAATCAGGACATAAGAAAGTTAAGCCTGGAGAAGCGTTTCGAAGTGGTTGAGGTAAACAGGGAAGTGCATAAAGCAAGTTTTGGCAGGGCTTTTCAGCGAGATGGCATTCATTTTAACAGAAAGGTGGGAGGACAGATAGGCTGGCGCCTGGCAGGCAGGGCTGTAGCTTCTTTTAGGGGGTCCGCGAGGGCTCCGTGCACAGAGGTAGTTAGAAGTGAAGCAGAAGAAATCGTGATAACGGAGACTGAGCCCCAAAAAATGGCAAGGAGGAGGTCGAGAAAGAAAAGTGCAAAAAAAAAGAAATTTAACACTAGGATCAGCTACATAAACATGCAAGGAGGTAGAGAAATAGCGAAATGGCAAGAGATAGAACAGCAGTTGAAGAACGACAAAATAGGTGTGTACGATCACGGCCGCTCGATGGAAGCGCACTGGGTGCGGCCTGCTGCGTCGCGCCGCCGTCAATGGGCAAGCGCGTCCTTGTGGAATTTACATTTGCGCCCGCTATTTCTGCTGAGGGCGCCACTGTTCGGGGACACGTCGCCGCCGGGGTCGCCGGCTCTGAGCGCGCGGTTTGCTTCCTTTCTGGACGCGTTCGCCTCATGTCTGCGTGGTAAACGCAAACTTTTTGTGTTCGCGTGTGCAAGCACGTTAACGTTGAGACGGGATGCGTTTGTTTTTTAAGGCGAAAGCCGTTCTAGGCTCATGGAGCGAAAATCTGTGCGCAGAAGCTGTGGCTGTAATCTGTGCGTCGCATCTGTGCACTGGTGCGTCAGTCGCAAAAGCGGACGTGCAAGGAGGGAGATTAAGAACGAAAATGATTGATGGTGCTAGGTAATCCATAAAAGTTATAAATAGACATTTATAGAGGTAATGACTAATGCTAATGACTAATATGGGTAATAATGACAAATGATTTGTAATGACCAGTATATCAAACTATGACATGTAATGACCGCAACTGATTAGAATGAGGTGCTTACCGATGTGTGGTAATGACTATAATAGCTAGGCATGACCCGTTATTACTGCTAATGACTACGAAATGACCAATATGTGAAAGGATGACATGTAATGACCACTGCTGATTCTAAATGAGTAACCTGCTTAGTTATGAGTGGTAAGGGCTACAGTGACTACGCAGGCAGACTCATCATGACTGGGAAACGACCAATATATTAAACGACTTGAAATGACGAACTGTGGCAAACGATGAGAGGCAAATGATAGGACAAGGGTAGGCTTTCGCCGTCCTCCGCTTAAGAGACATCTAAGAGACCCTCAAATTTTATCTGCTGAGCTCGCTTCAGACAAAGGCAGCAGCGAGGAGTGGAAATGCACTCGCTTCCTCTGAAATGAAAGCGGCGCTGAGGTTAAAAAGTCCAGATGCTGAAGCATAATGCCCTATCAGCTGCCATTCAATTTGCTACAAGGGACAGCAGATTGGGCTTGTTGGTGATTAATTATAGGTTAACAGTGAAAACGGCGTGACGGGAACACAGGAGAAGAGGACGGCACAACCGCGCTAGTTGTGTCGTCCTTTTTTCCTGTGTTCCCGTCACGTTGTTTAACCTATTTAGTTACCAGGGAGCTGGTCAGTGAACTAGGATTTTTAACGATGTGTTGTGAAGCAGATGAACACGATGAGGTAGCACCAGAAGCTTTTGTCGCAGGTTATGTTGTGAGGACATATCAGAAAACGGTACGAAGTGTTTTTTTTTATATAAGGATACAATTTGTTCTAAATTTTGCCGCGCTAGTCTGAGTGGCCATGGAAGCATAGGAGCCTGTGCATACAACATTTGTTTATACTCTTGAGACTGTTTGAGTCGATGCGATAAACTGAAAAGCCACGTTCCACAGAAAATCCGGCGCCCGCTCTGTCGGCGGAAAGTGGGAAAAATACCTCTCTGGCAATAGGCACGTTCGTTGATGATATAGCCAGACACCTTTGGCGCAATGAGAACACATGACATGTTCAATGTGGCAGGAGCTGCCAAATCAGAGAGAGTCAATAAGATGTAAGGGTGAAATGAGAATTATTGAAAGTGGGACCCTTAGATCCCAAGTCAGGCACACTATACTCCTATAGGGCACGTTCGTACGGCTTCGGTAAAGAGGGGCTTTATATAGCTATCTGTAGTGTGCTACTTCATATAATGCGGCGGCTTAAGGCTGCATTCTAATGATATGCGACAGAGGCAGCAATTACGGGATGCGGTGAATAAGCAGGTAGCAAAGAGCGGCTACTTTAACGAGGCTCTGCAAGGAGATTTAAGAACTCCAAGTTTTTTTTATCACTACCAGGTTGTTGCTTAATTTATGCGATATTTGGTAATGGTTTTGAGGCGACATGTTAGTCGTGCAAAAGCCTGTTGTAGGAAATATGAGTCAACTGGACCAGTTACAGGTTGATAAAAACCAAGGACAATGGAGGCTTTATGTACCCTGCAAAGGAAGTAATCAAGCTTTGTCAGCTCACGAGCGCCTTCATTATCAGGATGATGAAGTCTGAAGAGGTCCGGTGAAGTAGCAAGCTGTGTAAACTTTTGATTTCATCATTGTTTTCTCACTGTAAACAGTACCTGATGCTAATCTATGAAAACAATGATCGTGCCCATGCTGAGGCGCTATGCAAGATATTGTTAAGTCGCGGCACCCACTGATAGCGAGCTGGGCTGGAAATGTCAACTCATCAGTCGAGCGACATTTATGGCTATGGCATAAACTTCTCTCAAGAAAGGGTTTCCGTCTGCGATTGGTAATTTTCTTCCTTTTTTTGTGTGGCCATTTAATTAGCGCACTCGGCCGCTCGCTGAATCTCGACTGCAGTTGCGCTCTGAAGCGTGAACATTCATGGGATCGCAGCTAAGAGTTTCACAACAGGAACATTCGATGCGTATTCTTTCATTGAAAATTACAAACCAGCAAAAACTATACGGGTGTGCGAGCAGCCAATGAAAATGGTAATGAAAGCTTTCGGCGCATATACGTAGCACCTTGAGGTGGACCGGCTCTATGAAGCGCGCTTAGTTCGTTTGTGTAAAATGCGGGAAGCCATGACGGATAGCCTTCGGGCGTAAAAGGTTCAAGGTCTTCAATTGAGTCGAAGATCACAGTTTATCATTTAGATTTAACCTAATAAACATCTTCATATTTCCAACGTAACATTTGTCAGAATGAGATAGAAAGATTGGTTACATCTCGCATTTTCACAGAGGTTGCTCACAGTAGGACAATATATTTTTATTGGATAGCGCTGTCAGCTTAGAACAGGTTGACATCAATTGGTGTATAAAAGCTGCATGCAGGAATGAGTAAATGGTAGGAAAATGACACACGGAATTCGCGACATAGTTAAATGGTTATACATTAGGCTACCATGGCAGCTGAACAGCTTCGAATTGTTCACAGCCGGGTGACATTTTCGTGTGACAAACAACTTGATCCGAATGCAACATCACGATAATGCGAGCTCTCCATCGAGTGGCCTTGACCCACGGTCGCATTAAGTTTTTCGGGGTACACTCCAGTATACACCGTTGCCGAGCAAGCGCTAAGTGCTGACATGGTGACACTAGACATGACAGTATTAACTAATTCGTGTTGCCAAATTGTGTGAAGAGGAGTTCTTATATCCTTAAAATAAAAGGCTTCTACCACGCTGACGCCTCCTTGAAAGCGCAGCCAGGCGCAGCTCTCCGCGCGCGGCTGTCCCCGAACGGTGGCGCCGCGGCGGTGGCGACTGGAAGCAGGCGCCTCCCGCCGGTTTCGGGCGACGTAGCAGGCCGCAGCGCTTCCATCGAGCGGCCGTGGTACGATCTATGCGACACTCATCTCAGGGATCTAGAAGATCCGCCGTTTATAGAAGGCTACATCTGGGAATGGTGCAACAGAACGAGAACGGAAAAAAAAAAAGGGTGGAGGGGTAGGTATGTTGATACACTAGGAAACAAATTGGCAAAGAATAAAATCATCTTGTAAAGAACATATCTGGGTATTAGGAACAATTGCCGACGTAAGGGCATGGCTAGGGGTAGTTTATTTAGGAACGGGACACCAATGCAGGCAAGAAAACAAGGATCTTGCTGAATGTCTCAGTGACGATATAAGCCAGTTTGGAGACGGGGCCGATATTATTCTGCTGGGGGACATGAACGGCCACATCGACGATCTGGATGGATACACGGATTGTAACGGGAAGCTAATGCTAGATTTCTGTGAGCGACACGACCTAGTTATAGTAAATAGAGAAACAAAATGCGAACGCCAAATGACGTGGGAATTCCGCAACAGGCAGACGACCATTGACTACTGTCTAATGTCGCAGGGATTTTACAGCAAGGTCACAAAAATGGAAATAGACGAAGAAAGGGAGTGTATTCTGGGAAGTGATCATAAACGTATTAGTCTGCAGATGGGGCCCTTGATGAAAAGAGAAATGGAACCTAGAAAAAACGTTAACGCAACATTAAACGACGATCAAATAGCGCAGATAGCAGCAGACATAGAGGAAGCAATATAGAAATGCCCCATGGAAGACTGGGATTATGAACGGGTAGAACTACTCATAAAGAGGAAAATTAAGGAGGTAGCCACGGAGGAAGCCACTGAGCTGGTGGAATAAGCAAATCAGGGAAGCCGCTGAACAACGACGCGCTGCTTCAAGGGAACACGGAGCGGCAAAAAAAGCCCAGGTATCTCAGAAGGAAATCGACCAAAAATGGGAATCGTAACGACAAAAGAAACTTGATGTACAATCCCTCGTACAAAGTAAAATAAAGCAGTCCACCGATCACTGGATGGCTGACATACACGATGCCTCTAGAGGCGGACCAAAAAAATTCTGGAACCGTATAAGCTGGCGAGGTAAAAAGAATTAAAGAAAGTAGGACCGTATTCAAGATAACGATGGAAATTGTTTAAAGGGAGACAACGCGGTGAACTACATTACATCAGTTATAGCCTAGTCATTTAAGGGCGACGATAGGGTAATCTCCGCAGATCAGGAGGCAACACAGGATAGCAGAATACAAAGCTGCTTAGAACGGACCATTCTAAACTGGAAATAGGCAATAAAAAATATTCCTAAAAACACATCTACAGGAATAGATGGAATTCCGATAAAGCTGATTAATGAACTTGGTCCAAGAAGTAGGGAAACGTTTTTAAAATCTTTGGAAACCGTCATAAGGAAAAGCAAATTCCGGACAGCTGGCGGCAGAGTGAAATGAATTTGATTTATAAAGGGAAAGGAGAAAGGATGCACATAAAATCCTACAGGCCGATTACCATAACATCTGTTATTTACATATTGGCCATGCAGGCGGCGAAATTAAAAGTGGAAGCTTGGGTAGAAAGTAACAAGATACTCGGAGAAATTCATAACGGCTTTAGAAATGGTAGGCGCTTTGATGGTAGCCTGTTGGTGCTTACCCAATGCATCGAAATATCTAGAGTGGAAAATAGACCTTTTATTTGGCCTTCTTGGACATAAACTGGGGCGTACGACAACGTAAACAGGGAACTGCTGTGGAACATATTAAAAGAAGAAGGTAGCGGTCATGAGATAACAGATTTCCTACAAGAAATATAGCGGGGTAACAAAGTAGAAATTGCGTGGGAAGGGATAAGAAGTACGGAAGCTGTCAAGGTGTGCAAAAGGATTAAGACAAGGTTGTCCTCTAATACACTGCTGTTCATGATTGATATGCTAAAGTAACAAGCAAGTAATCTAAGTTTTTACCTGTCATATAGAATAAGCGAAAAGGTGGTAGAGCAGCGCCTCCCCAGTTTAATATATGCAGACGATATTGTGCAATTAGCAGATAGCCAGGAAGACTTGAAAACTCTAGTTAAGTATTGGAGACGAAGAGGATGCTCTAGGCTTCAGGTTTAGCGCAGTTAAGTCGGGTCTGATGATTTTCAACGGCTCAACTGATCCGGGTCTTAAAATACAAGGCCATGAAATACCTAGAGTGGCAGAATATAAATATCTTGGATATGGGTAAACGAAGGATTGATATGCATTGAAAAGCATGAGCAATCACTTAGGAAAAAAGGGCGAAGAAATGCCGGGATTATGAAGCATAGGGCATTGTGAGGATAAAAGTATCAGGTGCTGAGGTGTATTTGGAAAGGAAATATGGTGGCCTGGTTTACATTCGGAAATGCGATTTTGTGCCTAAAAGCAGAGATACAGTCGATATTAGAAATAAATCACAGAGGCGTCGGACGATTGACATTAGGGTGCCCACGGAAAAACCACAAATCAGGCGGTACAGGGAGATATGGGCTGGGCATATTTCGAAGTACGGGAAGCTCAGAGTAAAATATTATATGCCCCGCCGGGTCGGCGCAGTGGTTACGGCGCTCGACTACTGTTCCCAAGGACGCGGGATCGAATTCCGGCCTCGGCGGCAGCTTTTCGATTGAGGCGAAAAGCAAGGCGCCCGTGTGCTGTGCGATGTCAGTGCACGTTAAAGAACCCCAGGTGGTCGAAATTTCCGGAGTCCTTCACTACGGCGTCTCTCATAGCCTGAGTTGCTTTGGGACGTTACACCCCACAAACCAACCAACCAAAATATTATATGAAGAACTCCTGAGAAAATTGGACAGTAACAGATGGGCAGCTGAAGTATTTAAATACTTATACCTAAGAAGCGAATGGAGGAAAAGAACTAGGAAACTAACCAGTAAGCATGCTGGTCACAAGGACGAAGAACTAAAGAGCGCTAAGCAACTGGTGAAAAAGACACAAGGTAAAAATTGGAGAAATTCTATGGAAAAGAAGCAGTGTGGAACTATAGCGAAAGTGGAAAAGGAAGATCAGGAAGGGAGCATTCTTTAATAACTCAAGAGGCAATGTCCTACTTTTTGTAGCTAGATCAGGGTTCCTTAGAACACGCAGCTACAAAAAAGAAATTTAACTTTGAATATGACACATGTGCAGTACGTGATAAATCCATAAAAACAATTGAACATCTTATACTCGAATGTAATGGTATCGATCCGGAAGTTGATGCAGGCGTAGTCACTGTTCCTGAGGCCCTGGGGTTTGGAAATACCAGCGGCCGGGTGAATAAACCTGCTATGGAAGCTAGAAAAAAACGATTGGAAGATTGGTGGCTTAAAAGCAGAAAATTAACATAATATTAGTAATGTAGAAACAAAAGTTCAATAAATAGAAGGATGGTTAACTGATCTAAAACAATAAAAATGTATATGGGGGAAAAAAAACGAGAATGATAGCAACTGCTACCACCCCGTTTCAAAGGGGACGCTGCTATATTCCGTCCATCTATCCATACCTCCGTGGAGTAACTGGATGAAGATTGCTGGGTTCAATCTACTTAGACTGTTGAGCGATAGCTCGGTTGCCATGGTTAGACACGGTTTGGCTTGATTAATAAACTTTATTGTTCATCAAGGTGAGACTGCTTGTCCAGCAACGAATGAGCATCCGTTTCAGCAGCCTGACTCATTTCCTCGCCAAATGAGGTTCTTGTCGCTCTCTGTCATAAGGATCGTCTGAAGCAGCCCGGCGTCTGCGATGCCCCGTCGACAAGTGCAGCCCGGCTCCATTATCATGCATTTCCACCTCAGCTGGGCAGGGCACTCCTGATATTAGCTCCAAACGGCATTATAACATAATTATGACGCCGCACATGAGAAGGTTCAGTGCAGCTGTAGATGCGTGGAGAACGTACGCACTTGGCTCACGTCCCATAGTGCCGTCTTTTGTGATCGGCGGCGTCCTCGCCGAGATGGGTTCCACAGCTGATGAGTGTGGCGTGAAAAACTTGTCCTTCTTAAACCAAAGCGTGCCAAGAGGCGCGCTGCATAAGAAATCGGCCTCAAAGATAGGTGATTTGATGAGATCGCTACAAAGTTCGGAGCGCATTTCACAGCCCGAGTCATTGAGAAGAATTGAGATAAACAAAAGAGTATTTATTACCTCGCACTCCTTTCGAAAGTGCAAAAACGTGCCTGTTTTCGCTCGTGTCTGCGTCGTTCGAGCCAGAATCGACGGCGCACAATCAAAGCGGCAGCACATCCCCGACCTGCGAAGGCAAAAGGTCGCCAAAGAGTAATTAAGCTCTTCGTTTCGCATTTAAGGTGGGATATGACTGGTCAAGGAGTCTGTGGACGGAAGGTGCGTGTATATCGGAGCTCGAGTGCGTGAAAAGCAGCATTCATACTCATTTGAACACAAAATCACGTTTCAAAAGTGACACACAAAATATGCACTGTGCCATCCAACGGCACTTTTCTGCAGCTTTCGATTACGCCCAATGGTGCAGCGTACGTATACAAATACGAATCGTTTGCGCGGCTTGACGTCGTTCAGCCTCTGATGAAAATAGACGAGATTCATTCGTGAGCCAAATTCAGTGTGCCAATCACGCAAATCTTCGGAACAGCTGGCAAAAAAGAGCGACGGACCTCCTCTTTTGGCCACCCTATCTCGACGGTGCGGCGTTCCTCTATTGAGGTGGGGAGATGCACGCCGTGTACGAACGGGAGCGCGGCTTTGAGAATGCGCGAGAATTGGACAAAGTTCATTGAGCCACAGCGCCAAAGGGGGGCTTTCCAAAAGTCTGAAACCTATTATGGTTATTGCTAAAGTAATAATAAAAGAATCACAATCTTCTTTCTGCGTGCAAAAGCAAAAAGTTAACTTCTAAAATTGAGCTAATCAGCTTACCAGTTTACATCAGTCGCGATTTTCTTTTTTTTTTTTTTTTGGTAAGCGCCAGCACTGGTATTACTTTAGTAGAAACGCCGCCTTTTTTCATCAAAATTCAGGGAGCACTTTGGCTTACTAAAGGGCTTCAAAGCGGAAGCCTTACCCGCCGGGCTGCTTAGGCATTGACTACAATTGTGACAGATAATGCGCCTTTTCTTTGGTGTCAACCAATTTTAAACGTCGCTGACACCTGCTGTGGTCGGCGCTCGAGGAAGCGCCAAATGAAAGGGGCCGCACGAACGCCTGAATAGAACGTCCGGCGGAGTCAGCTTCGTATATGCGTGAATCTCCTGGTGACGTCATCACTAGTCATGACGTCATGACCAGATGTGACGTCATTATCACTTCCGGTCATGCCGTCACGGCCGATGACGTTACCATGTGATGGCTATGGAGGTCTTGGAACGTCTATTAATATTGATTAGTGATAGTTAACCATGGCTCGCACTTTCTGAGTACTAGTTATTGTCTGGTTAGTGTTAGTTAAAAACGCCTTAACTAGTAAGTGATGATTAGTGATAGTAACGATGACCACCAAATGTATGAATTCGTATGGGCATCTGCTTGACTATTTTATTATTAGTCGTAATTATCATGAAATTATCTTGAAAATGCCTTAAATACCCTAAATCATATTCCGAATTATCCGATTGCTATTAAGTATCGATTCAATGGTGATTGGCATATGCCTATATAAGGCATGCACCCGAAACGTGGACACATTTACTAACAACAGTATGAGGCAATAAAGGCTTTCGCCTTAAAATGCCCAAAATTAGATTTCCCCAAAACACCTCGTATTGACTGCATAGAGATGAAGACAACTAAGCTTTAAGTTTCTATTATTTTACCTTCATTGCTATTTGTGCCTGCCCATGGTCCTTTAAAAAGCTGATATCTGTTTTGTGGCAGGTTGGCAACCACGATCAAGGAGTTGTTTCTTTTCATGGTACTTGGGACGCTCTGAAATCAAATTTTTTTGTTAGCTGTGCTATAATATGTGCACCCCCCTAGTGTCTGCGATGTCGAGAGCACGTGCTCTAAGTGGCGCAACTAAAATGTAATTGCAAATTCATTTAAAGCTGGAACCAGTATAACAACTACTAAATTAATCAGTAATTCTACGATTCAATCAGTGAAAGAATGCTAGTTATAGTCACCAGCTCTTTTGAGCGCTGCAGTGGAAACACCGGTCTTTTTCTTGACTGGGAAGAACACAGCACGTCCCAGACTGCAATGTCTTGTTGTGTGGCCTCCGTCTCGTGTAAAAGGGAAGCTGGGTTGCGCTGCTTTTATAGTGGGTACAAGCATCCGTAAGCAAAGTTGGGCTTTTCTGGCGGTAAAATTAAGCAGATTTAGAGACACCGGCCTAACATGACCTGTAAAAAAGCGAAAAAACAAAGTGCTCGTACGTACCAGTTTGCACACTGAACCAGTCGAGTACATAAATTAACATTCCTGTACACTCTGCGTACAACTGGCGCAAATTGTCTCTATTTTTGGTTTTGTTTTTGCTCACGTATCCATTGAACGCTTTATTCTGGCCAGCTTATCTCTCCCTTGCTTTTGTTTCAGCATTTATGCGTGTGACGATTGGCTGGTGTTAGCAGTGAATCAAATAAATAATCATTTGCCAGCGGGCAATCCGGGCCTTGTAGTCAGCAATATTAGAAGCGCAGATCTCGTTGTAAAACACGCTTCACTTCGTCACTCCTGTGGGCGCAAGCCACTACGTTCCGCACCAAACAGCACCTTTGTTTATCAAGGACCCCGAACTGAAGCCAGGTTCTGGGCCCTTGGACGACACCCTCATCAGAAAGGAAAGCAGTGAAGGCGCTCCTTAAGTTTTTAAAGATGAGTTGAAGACTTTAAGTGTACGCTCTCTACCCCTTTTCACTGTAGATATCTGGACATGTGACAGACTCCTTTTCTTGGCGCTCTTTCTTTTCTTTTTCTTCCTTTGTTCCCCTCCCCACGAGTAGGGTAGCCTACTAGGCATCGCCCATTTACCCTCCCTGCCTTTCTATTCTACTCTCTCTCTCCAAGCAACTCTTCCCAACATGAGGCTAATGAGGTCGGCAATGTCACGCGAGCTGTTTGCGTTCTATAGTCATTAGGCCCCTGTATTCTCTGAAAAAAAGTAATGTGATGAAATAATTCCTCCTAACCTGCGCTAGCCATAGATAATTACTCCCTATGAGTTTCTCAATTGGTACCCCTTAAAGAACAAGACAGAAATGATAGGTGCTGTTTATGTCTTATTTTATAGTGCTGCTGCTCGATTGTTGACTCAGAGGTCTCAGGAGATCAATGACATAGACAGGTGAAGCAGAACAGGGGGTCTAAAATAATATGAACAAGACTAAAATCACGATGAGCACCATCAGAAGGGAACGGCGTTTTATGATAGGTAGCGAAGTAAGGCAAGGGGTAAGGAAATAAGTCTACTAGGACACGCCGTGATCGCAGATCCGGAACACGAAAAGAAAATGGATATCATTCATGAATGGCAGGTATCCCTTAAGAAGAGCGTGTGTAAATCTTACCGCTACTCATCTATGCGGCAGAAAACTGGACACCAGCTATAGAGGAGTTGTACATACCGGGACTCTGAAACGATATTACTGTAATGAAAACAAAAATTTGGAGGTAGCCTTCATGAGCATTCAGGTCAATTCTCAAGCTTCTGCATGAACCCTATGTTTTAAAAATAATTTTTAGAGTCAACGCTCGCAGGCGATGAGGGCGACACCTCACCGCCGCAACCTTCGCGCTGACCTTAAGTGAGCTTTGTGCGCGCCCAAGGGAAAGCGCGCTGGTTGATGAATAATGTGTGATCCTGCCGAGTCCTATCTGACAACGGGGATCGGTTCTTTTTAGAAGAGGAGCATCAATATTGATCACCGATATCGTAGGTGTTGGTAAAGCTAGCATAATATTTTATGTTACGAAGAAAAAGCCTTGAATGATGCCGATTCTTGGTACATGTTTTCCATGATTAGGAACATAGTAGTAAATAGGTTTTCATGGTGCCTTTAATTTCAGGAGAAAGCAGAGAGCATTGGAACGGAAAATGGCAGCTGTAACGTCGACAGATAGGAAGCGGGCAAAGAGGGCCAGAAAAGTAACTGCAGTTAATGACATTCTTGTCAGAATCTAGAAAAAAAACGGCCACATAATGCGAACGTAAAATAAGTGTTGGTCGCTAAGGATAACTGAAAGCTAGGTGAGTAAATGAGATTGGGTCTACTGCTGGCACAGAACCGGGTTAATTGGAGGAAGGGCCTTACATTGGATAAGCCAACTAGCCTAACGTTTTCATTTAGAATGGAGAAGCTGTGATTACTCTATAGGGTCATGCGAACGCAATGGGATCAGGGGGATCGCCTGTTGTTTAAATGCGCGCTTCTCCCCCTCCAGGGCGTGGTGTTCGCAGCTTGGGCGCCCAAGGTGGTCGACGTCGCAGTGTGTGCCAGCCTGATCCTGGTCTCTGTCCTGATCCCTGAGACGTACAAGGTGCCACTGCCGGACACGCTGCACGAAATAAAGCAGGCCAAGTATGTATTTATTCTAACGTGATAGTCTTAAAGGAAATCCAGCGTCGGATTTATTGCTAGTTTCGGCATGGATGTTGTGAGCGAAACACCACGGGCACATAATGGGATTCTTTACTCCGGGCATTAGAGACAAAGTGTGCATCGAATCACAGATAGCGCCAAATATTTTGCAAACTTGGCTCCAACCTGCAAGGATTGTTCACTTTACTCACGTGCTGAGAATACAATGTTTGCCCTCTGGTGTCACTCTAGACATAGCGGCTAGTTGCATGCAACCGCACGTGCGCATAAATAGCAACAATATGTAGTACCATTACAATTGGCTGCTAATTATGTGCTCCAAGTAGGACTGTAGGTCAAACAGCGGTTTAGACTAGCGGCAGAGATACGAAAGGTTTCTTGATCAATCGTAGGAAGCGCAGCTGACAGAATGAGGGCTGCTACAACCAAAAGCAGGCTTGTGTTTGAAACGCAGAAAAACAAAGGAAGTTTAAAAGCAAAACAACGCAGGGTTATGCAAGCGCAATGTTAACCAGAGATTTGAATCTTTTTGCGTCTATTTTTTTCTCTTGTCGTCACGCGTACAAGACAGCAACACGCAAGGAAAAATAAAAACCGAAAAGGAAGAGCTAAGCAATACAGAAATCAGTAATAGAATATCTAGCTAAAATGTTGTCGAGGAAAGCCCGCGAAAACGATAACAAAAATAAAAGTGCTATAAAAAGTGAAAAAAAAAAGTCATCATAAAAAGCACAAAGAGAAAATAAAAGCAATAAACAATGTATCTTGACCTGCAGGCCATCTGAAAAAGAAGACAGGCAAAAATTATTAAAACAGAAAAGACACGCCTGTGAAATGACGCATTGAACATCAGTGTGAAGTGGGCCATGCGTGTGACAACAATACACAGAACGCCCTCAGTGGGACTAGGAGTGTGCTAAAGTGTGGTTCGTCATTTCGAAGGCAACCTATTTTAAAAACCCCACAATAAACATGTGTTGCGAAACCTGGGATACCCTCCAAGAGGCGCAGTATCCGTTTGGCGTTCCTCCGAATCGCGTAGGCTTCTTGTGTAGTACGACATGCCTTCGCGTGCGCTAAATTTGCTCCCTAATATCTGTCGTTGCCGAGGCACCTCTACATAAAAAATTTGGCCCAAACACCAGAACTACTTATACTTGTCTGAATGCGAACGTATTATAGTCGTGTGAGCGTAGTCTTTTCGACTAAGGTATTCGACGGGTTTAACTTCTTTCTTCCAGTATTGCACTTCGCGATCGAGCACGCACGTTATCTTCCAGGCCACGTAGACTGTCATGCTTCACGCGGCGTCTATAGGAACCGTATTGCCGAAAGAAACCTCTGTTTGGAAGCATGCAGCATGCAGGAACATACGTGGTTATTTCGAATCTCGCGAGCAGGAGTCCAAATCCAGATGCTTGTTGCAATGTTCCTTGTGTTGGTTTTGTTGTGTTTGAAATAAAAAAAAATCGACCAGCACATGTACTAAATGCGAACTGTAAAATGGCTATATGTTAAAGCATTTGCTTATATGCGCTGAAATTTCGCACACAGCATCCGACCGTCTATCGTTGCCAATAGCAGTTTGGATCACTGTCTGTGTCAAATGAAATACGCACAGAGGAGCTCGTAGAAAACGGTCCAGCTGCAGCAGTTGGTGGTAAGAACTTTATTAATCAACCGAAGAATTTTCTCGTGTGGTGGGTCGGTTCCGGATTGCGGTTGATGAACGCCAAGCCATTCCTGACGGCGACCGCTCCAGCCCATTCGACAAGCCTCCTCCGGTAGGCTGGGTCGGAACTGGAGACCGCGATCTCCTAGTAGTTCGTGAGACACCAGACGGCCGGTGGCTGAGATTCACGAACATGATGTGCTCGAAGATAGCCCTCAGAGCCCCGCAGAGGGTACAATCGTGTTGGGACGGGGACAACAGGGTCAGCAATCCTGGTGAGGGAAGCGTACGAGCTTGGAGTTCTGTCCATTTGATTTAGTGCGGCTTGGAAGGGGATGGATGGGGTGGAGGGTAGCAGTGTGTGAGTAATTGGTCTCTGCCTGTGTCCGCGGCGGTCGACGTGTGTTCGAGCAGCAGAGTGGCCAAGCTACGCTCGCTTCACTGACGCTGCAGTGAAACCGCCGAAATCACCTTGTCTGGAAAATATTAATGTGGCGTTCTAGTGGCCAAACGAGAAAACCGACGCTAAGGGGGATAGAGGGAAAAATCGACCAAAAGTGCATTTTTCAATTTCTATGCCAAAACGTTCCAGAATTTTTAGAAAACGTTTCCACCAATTGTAACCCTCAGATACGCACCAGATGTCATTTAAAAATGGCGTCAAACGGCCCCACCCCCGTGGCCCCGACTACTCACTGCGCGTTTTGTGCGACTGGGAGAGGTGTTTCAGTTATTCTTTAGTTTATAGTGCATAAAAGCGTAAACTTCAATAAATTTTTAGACGTTACATAAAAGTTCGTAAGTGATTACTGTAACGCCGCAACGGCGTCAGCATCATGAATCGCGCTTTTTGGGCGTCTGATCGGCTTTCGGCCGTTCTCCTTTAGCGCGCGTTATTCGTTACCTTTTAGCGTGTTGTGTGATGACCGTACTGTGCAAGCAGCAATGTCTCGATTTTCTCTCAATCCACTCAAGAAGCATGAGTTCTAACGTAACGAGTACGCGAAATAACCTCAACGTGTCAGCCAATTTAGAATAAAAAAGGCTGGTTTTCAAGCCTCTTGAGAAACCAAGTAAAGAGGCAAGGTGAAGGCAAATAAATAAAAGGATTTACTAAACAATCCGGAGAGAAGAAGGGTGATTGCTACGTATCAGGGGCATTTAAGGCAGCTTGACTGAAGGTAAACCTTTGAGTCGCGATTTCTCGAACACACCTTTTCTGCTGAGAAAGGAACATTTTCTCTGCATCCATTCGAGCTACTAGAACCATTTATTGTGAGTTGTTTCTGAATGCTAGAAGAACATTCTCACTGAGTTCGCCTTCAGCTAGCACTGCCGAGTCAATCCCCACCACTGGCGAAGCCGGCTTTTTGTTGCCGCCACCGCCGCGTGCGGAGTATCGCCGAATCCCAACGCCTGCAGTAGAGTAGTGCCCTCTGGGTGTCGCGGTTCCAGTTGCGGGCAGTAGAGGACCAAATGCCCTATGCTCTACTGCTCCCCACCTCATTTTTGGCAGCGTACCGCCTGAATAGATATTGGTCGCGCAGGAGCGAGCCGGATCTTTTGAACGGCTCTTTCAAAAGAACGGGTGAGCGGCGACTCACTAAGAGTAACCAGCGGTTCTCGTTCAGTGATTCGTGCCAAACAGTTCCTTGGGATTCGGATCTTCTCGGTGCTACTTCGGCAATTAGCGATGCGAGAAAGCAACTGCCTCCGAGATCATCCCGTGCACATGAAAGAAACGGGCCGCGAGGGTGATCTCAGAGACCATGCCTCCCGCCCTTCCTAACATCCTGTCACCTTCGGCTGTCTTTTTAGCCGCTCTTTAAAATTGCGAGAATGAGTGGCGGTTCTTGGAGAGCCGACGGCTCACTGAGCGGTGGTTCCTTGGGACAGCTGGCGGCTCACGGAGCCGCGGCTCTTTTGGACAGCCGCCGTTCAGTGAGCCATCAGGAACCGTGAGCGGCGCTTCTTTTGGAGAGCCGCCCGTTCAGTGAGCCCTCAGAAACCGTTCCGCCAGAGTCGGGTCTTCTGACTGCTACGACTTCAACACTATCTATTAGCAGCACGAGAAACAAATTCCAATGCGCAGGTAGGGGTGGATCAAGCCGGCATACAAATAAAAGAAAAAAAAATAGTTGTGTCGAGCTCTGTTTAACCCCCTAGTTGAATTGCGAAAGCAACAGCGGAAGCTTCTTTTGCCTGCTACATTATTCCCCTATCACACCCTATCAGTGTAAGGCGTACATTACTCAACACTTAACTTCATCCTTTAAACGTATGACGCGAGAGCGTAATCTACCAGCCCACATATTAATTCACGCTTCAACCAAGCCGTATGTACGTGCCTGCGTGTTGTAGGGGTAACGAGAATGCAAACGCTTCTGACAGGCTGATTCTGACATCCAAATGAAAGGAGCGACTCGAGTTGGCAGCTCTTTCCCATAGCATAGCGGTAACGTGAATTCAAATGTCATGTAAGGCTGACTTTTATGAGGCGATCATAGCTACGCCTCTTCACGGTGTTGCGGCGGCCACCCGAGGTCTCGCTTTGGCTGTCGTAGTATTGCTTTCGCAATAAAATAAAAAAAAACGAAAAGAAGCAAGCGTGCAAACTGCTCTAGTGCTTTGCCGGGAGGCAGCTCCAAGCCGTCACTGGTGTGAAACCATGCTGCCTACGTTGGCTAGCCTTCCCGTTCTCCCTGCATCCTTTCCGCACTTCTAGGGGGGAAAAAGAAAGCGCGTGTGCTTGCTTCTGTGCAGCATCGGCTACTCAAAAGAAGCTTCTTTTGAGTAGCCGATGCTGCAGCCGACACGAAGTTCAAATTAATTCTGATCGCATCAGGCAAGTACATCATCAAATCTGCTATCAAAAACGATAAAAGGTGGTCCTATCTGTGTGCCAAAATTCCAGTGCGGATAAGCGAGTGGTTAAGCATTTTACCATTCGAATTTAGCTTTGCAACCTTCTCTGTGCCATTAAAAATGAAATGCGTATGACCCACGCAGAACGGTATACACAATAGGCGGTTGCACTCAGTTTTACGGAAATCGGGAAAACTGGTAACATATGAAAGTCGACCACACGCAAGCACATTAACTAATATGTACAGTGCTGGTGAAACGTCCAGAAGCCTAAGAATTTTTATCTCAGCCGCAAAATGCAGCTGTCACGGCGCCGTTAAAGACTAAAGAGCCATGAATTGCTATGAGACAGGTTCTTAGTGTGATAAGAAATTGTGTCCTAGCATTTTAAATACTCTTTGTCCTTTAATGATAGCATGACGGCTTCATTTTGTGGCTGAGAAGAAAACCATTTGGCTTCAGGGCTTTTGACCAAGACTGTACATGAACGACGTGCATGGCACTGTCTGAAGAGGTGGTTGCCTCGATTGCGGATGCGCACAGAAATGTATCCAAGCGATTCATCATGGGTGGCCGGCTTGCTATGGTCGGCCACCCATGGCCCCTTGATGATTTCGTCCATTTGTTTACCTTTCCCCTTTTTTATCGGCAGCTGCTGATAACATTTTAAGGCAGAGGCGTTTATAAACTCATGACTGTGCATCCGTCCGTCCGCCTAAAGTGTCACCATAGCCTCCTATATATTACATACATACATACATACATGCATATATACATACATACATACATGCATGCGTACATACATACATACATACATACATACATACATACATACATACATACATACATACATACATACATACATACATACATACATACATACATACATACATACATACATACATACATACATACATACATGCATGCATGCATACATGCATGCATACATGCATGCATGCATGCATACATGCATACATACATACATACATACATACATACATACATACATACATACATACATACATACATACATACATACATACATACATACATACATACATACATGCATACATACATACATACATACATACATACATACATACATACATACATACATACATACATACATACATACACACGTACATACGCACGCACGTACCGTCCTTGCCAAAAGTAGCCAGGCTGCATGTTTTGCTTCTCGCTTCCATTTTAAAGCCAACATGAATTCCCAGAGGATCACAACTTCCTGACAAGTGAGGACAGGAGCTCGCCTTTACTTTGAACAGATTTTCTGCTTCAGAAGAGGTACGAATTCTCTGCTATGCGACTGGGAAGCAGAACACTCAGCCTGGTTACTTTTGGCGTATGTATGTATATATGTATGTATCTATGTATGTATGTATGTATGTATGTATGTATGTATGTATGTATGTATGTATGTATGTATGTATGTATGTATGTATGTATGTATGTATGTATGTATGTATGTATGTATGTATGTATGTACGTACATACATCATCATCATCAGCCTGATTATACCCACTGCAGGGCGAAGGCCTCTCCCATATTTCTCCACTTAACCCGGTTCTGTGGTAGCTGCATCCACTTGACCCCTGCGAACTTCTTAATCTCATCCGCCCACCTAACTTTCTGCCGCCCCCTGCTACGCTTTCCTTCCCTTGGAATCCAGTTTGTTATCCTCAGCGACCATCGGTTATCCTCTCTTCGCACTACATGTCCTGCCCATGTCCATTTCTTCTTACATACATACATACATACATACATACATACATACATACATACATACATACATACATACATACATACATACATACATACATACATACATACATACATACATACATACATACATACATACATACATACATACATACATACATACATACATACATACATACATACATACATACATACATACATACATACATACATACATACATACATACATACATACATACTATTACAATTGGGGCTTGCGTGCTCTTCCAACTGCTGACGCCAGTTATTACATGCGGCTCGCGTGCTCTTCTAACCACTCACGCCAGTTGTTCATGCGGCTCGCGGCCTCTTGGTACCGTTGGCCTCGCGGCTCCTTGGCTTGGCAGACAGCATAAACGGTCCCAGCAAAGACGAGGCATCTTCTAACGAAACACCTTTTACTACAGCATCATGAAGGAACGGGCAGAAAAGCTGACCCGGAAAGAATACAGACACTCTCACACAGCTGGTGTCTAGCGTCGTCTGTACGGCGCCTCCAAAGTAGTCTTTGTCGCAGCGGAGTCTGCCGCTGCTTTTTATAGGGTTGCCACTTTAGAGGGAAAGGGAGAGCCCTGCAAGTTCAGACAAGACGAGATGACTCAATCGCAGGTGGCGCGACCGCATCTCCTCCACCTCCTGCAGATGGGCGAGGGCGACGCACTCTCCCTTGAGCGCCGGGCTTGGCCAGCGTTTCCATACACACGCACGCACACACATTTGGCGCGTGGCACGAACACGCCGAGACTTGCCCACGGCAGGAAGGGTTGGGCGGCAGAAAGGACGGCGCCGAAATGGCCGAAACACTCGCTCCGCCGAAACTTTCCACCAGTGACGAAGGACGAGGTCAAGAAAGCATTAGAAACTATGAAAAGGGGAAAATCAGCTGGAGAGGATCAGATAACTACAGATTTGCTAAGGGACGGGGGGGGGGGGGATATCGTGCTAGCGAAACTGGCCACCCTGTATACGCAGTGCCTGGTGTCATCGACGGTACCGTAACCATGGCAGAATGCAAACATTATCCTCATTCATAAGAAAGGGGACTCTAAGGACCTTAAAAATTACAGACCAATCAGCTTACTGTCTGTTACGTATAAGGTATGTACTAAGGTAATTGCTAATAGAATCAGGACAACCTTAGACTGCAATCAAGCAAAGGATCAAGCAGGTTTTCGGAAACGGTACTCTACTATTGATCATATCCATACTATCAATCAGGTGATAGAAAAATGCTCGGAATATAATCAGCCTTTATACATAGCATTCATTGATTACGAAAAAGCATTTGACTCAGTTGAAACATCGGCGGTGATGCAGGCATTGCGAAATCAGGCGGTAGACGAGCCATACGTGAAAGTGCTGGAAGATATATATAGTGGCTGCACAGCAACCATACTTCTGCATGAAGGAAGTAACAAAATTCCCTTAAAGAAAGGTGTTAGGCAAGGAGACACAATCTCCCCAGTACTATTCACAGCTTGCTTAGAGGAGGCATTCAGAGACTTTGAATGGGAGCAGTTAGGGATAAGGGGATAAGTGTAGATGGAGAATACCTCAGTAATCTGCGATTTGCTGATGACATTGCCTTGCTAAGCAACTCGGGGGATGAACTGCAAATAATGATTGATGACCTAGACAGGAAAAATAGAAAGGTAGGCTTGAAAATCAATATGCAGAAGACTAAGGTAATGTTCGACAGCCTCGGGAAGGAACAGCAGTTTACATTAGGTAGCGAAGTATTGGAAGTAGTAGGCGATTATCTCTTCTCAGGACAGGTAGTAACCGCAAATCCGGACCATGAAAAGGAAATAACAAGAAGGATAAGATTGGGATGGAGCGCATTTGGCAAGCACTCGCAGATTATGACTAGCAGCTTACCGGTATCGCTCAAGAGGAAAGTATACAACAGTGTATCTTACCTGTACTCACCTATGGGGCTGAAACGTGGAGGCTAACCAAGAGAGTTCTACTTAAGTTAAGGACAACCCAGAGGGCTATGGAACGAAAAATGGTAGGGGTAACATTAAGAGATAGGAAGCGTGCAGAGTGGGTCAGAGAAATAACTCAAGTTACCGACATTCTAGTTGACATTAAGAAGACGAAATGGGCATGGGCAGGACATGTAGTGCGAAGAGAGGATAACCGATGGTCGCTTAGGGTAACAAACTGGTTTCCAAGAGAAGGAAAGCGTAGCAGAGGGCGGCAGAAAGTTAGGTGGGTGGATGAGATTAAGAAGTTCGCGGGGGCCAAGTGGATGCAGCTAGCACAGAACCGGGTTAAGTGGAGAAATATGGGAGAGGCCTTCGCCCTGCAGTGGGTATAGTCAGGCTGATGATGATGATGATGATCTTGAATACTGTAGTTGTACTTTCTTTCGGCGCGAGCTCTGGCAAGCTAGCGGTAACCGGAGCTAGTAGGGCACCAGTGTCGTCAAAGTGGTCAAAGTGCGGCGCCGCGTCTGCACCGCGGCCAGCAGCGCAGGACTCACTTTCAGTCAAGTTCGAACAAGCCCTAATGCCAGCCCCCAAGTTATGCATTTCCTCTGGCGGCTCGCCACTCATGTTACCCGGGTCCTCCGATGAACCGCATCGCTCAGCGCTAACCGGCGCACGATCAAGCTCCTTCGACAGATGGGGCGCGTGTGCCACGTCCGCGTTCGCACTGTGGTTGCTTTTGCAAATGCAACCTAGCGTGGTATCGGGGTACGAACGATTCTGACTCTTCTCTGGTCGCTTGCTGTCGCCTTCGCAAGTCTCGCTCTCTACAGCGTACGCGCACTGCTCGTCGGTCTGCCCTGGCTGATCGGCACTTTGTTTTTCTGCGTGACCTGCTCCACGACACAGCTGATTTCGGAGACCGCAATTTTCTCATCTCCTAGCTCGTTTCCATCTCTGTCACGCTCTACACAATCTTCTGCTTTCGACTCGAGAGGCGGTTCAGTTACTGATAGTTTCGCGCACTCATTTGATGAACCTGTATCTCCTAAAGCTACTTGTGTCGGCGTGCAGTTCACCGGCGCCACTTCGGACTTCTCGCCGTTGGAGCCGGCGCTAACCGTTTCAGCTAGTGGCTTGACCAAGGTAACACGATACTCTTCTGTTCGAGGCTGGGTCGGCTCGCTACTGCGGTCACGCTACTTGGCCGCTTCCCCAAGCTATAGTTTACTCTCTGGTACCTTGGACTTTTCCGGCTCACTTGTGTCTACAGCGTACGTAATCTTAATCTCAGCGTGCTGTGCCTTCGACCCTTTCCCATTGCTTGACAACCTCTCCGGAACGACCGCCTTTGCAGCAAGCTCCCGAGCTCTAGATCTGGTCAAGACCTGTACGCTACCCTCTCCAAACACCAGCCCCTTTTCGCGCAAGAGGTGATCGGACTTGTTTGAAAATAGGTACGGATACTGAGGAGGAAGCACAGATGAGACCGCCGCTTCTGTCTCAAGTGCCCCGAAAGGTCCCTCAATAAGCACTTTGGCTATTGGCAAACGCACGCTGCGAGCTTCCACGGCCTGTTTGATCCACGCGCCCTCCCCCGTGAGCAACTCTGGTTCTACGTAAGAGGGGTGAGCCACATCCATGGTAACCGCAGAATCGCGAAGCACTCGACACTTTTTCCCGTTCACGAGGAGGTCTCGAGTGTACGGTTCGAGAAGCTTCATGTTCTCGTTGCTTCTGCATAATGACAAAAACACAATCTTTCGTTTTGTCTCTGGACACTGCGCCGAAAAATGACCAGCCTTACACGTATAATAGACGCGCGATTGCCTTGCCTCGAACATCTTTTTCCGTTCGGCTTCGGCTACCACCGTCGCTTTATCGTCGGCCGGACTGCTTTCACTCGCATCTGGGCCACGTTTATTCTCCTCGGCTTTAAAGGGCGTGAACTTCGGCCTCTCAAACTTAGAGCCGAATTCCGCCTGTTGACCGTCCTTAGCTCCACGAGCACGACGCGTCACAAACTCTTCAGCTAGCTCGGCGGCTCTATCCACCGTACTAACATCTTGCCTATTCATGACCCAGTACCGCACGTTCTCGGGTAACCGACTGTAAAACTGTTCCAGCCCGAAGCACTGCAGAATCTTATCGTGGTTACCATACGCTTTTTCTTCTTTGAGCCACTCATACATGTTTGACATGCGCTTGTAGGCAAACTCTGTATACGACTCACTTTTGCTTTTCCCATACTCCCAAAACTTCCGACGGAATGATTCTGCTGACAGCCTGTACTTTTTTAGCAGACTCGATTTCACTTTGTCGTAATCCTCTGCTTCCTCTTTTGTCAAGCGAGCGATTACGTCTGCCGCCTCACCGGGTAACAAAGTGAGCAAGCGCTGTGGCCATGTTTCCCGAGAAAACCCTTGCTTCTCGCACCTTCGCTCGAAGTTAACCAGGAACAAACTAATGTCCTCTGCAAGCTTAAACGGCCGCATCAGGTCACTCATTCTGAACGATTCCCGTTCTCCTGCACCGTGAGCTCGACTTGCACTACCAGCGCGTCCCGCTTCTACTTCGAGACGTTTCATTTCCATAGCAAGTTGATGGTCTCGCTCGTCTTTCTCTTGCCGTTCCTTACGGTCACGTTCCTCTTTCTCTAGCCTTTCCTTAGGTTCACGTTCCTCTTTCTCTAGCCTTTCTTTACGTTCACGTTCCTCAATGATCTCAATGCATTCCGAAAGCGCGCTATCTTCAGCTTTCAACGCAAGAATAGCCTTTAACACTTCTGGTTTTCTGAGTTTGTCTGACAAATTCAGACCCAACTCCTTCGCAAGCTGCAGCAATTTCGATTTGCGCAACGACTTCAAATCCAAATCCATGGCTGTTCCGAGTGCTGCCTTCTCTACTGCCCACTATTGCCTTACAATACAATAATAAGTTTATTTCCAGGTTCAACTGGAGGGTTTCCCGGATAAAAGCTGCCTTCGTAGCTTGACAGTGTCCAGGAAACCCTTACAAGCAGCAGCAGACGAGTGGTGAAGGAAATCTCCAAATCTGTCATATATACAGTAGTCACATTCAATAACAAAACAATTAATACACATGGAAATTCACACTAAGCTTTAAAGTAAATGGCACAAAGAGAAAAACAGTTGAAATGCGCAGTTTTCTTGGGGGAAAATGTCAACTGGGCAAATGTTCAGCGATCTACAAACAGAAGCATAAAATCACATTTCGACAAAATATTTGCGCAGCTCGGCTTTTGTGTATCCTATTGTATTTTGATAAGTGTTTAAAACATGGGGCAGGTTGTAAGATAGCATTTGTAATTGATAATCAGTGCGAAAACGTGGTACATTTCATGCATTAGTACTTCTTGTGTGCATGTTAGCACGATGCGTCTCCAAAGATGCTAAGGAAGAATAATGTTCGGCAACGGATGCCTTCGAAAAATACATGATTTGTGGTAACCTATAACTATACAATTGATCAACAAGGATAATGTTATGGGCTTGGAATGCATATTTGGAGGTAGTCGCATAATCAACATTAGCTATTATTCGAACAATTTTCTTTTGCAATACGAGAAGCTTATTTATGTTTGCCTTGGTCATTGTGGCCCAAACTAAACTACAGTAATTAAGGTAAGAAAAAAATAATGCGTAGTAAACTTGTAGTTTACACTTCATAGGTAGAGTTGCACGACATCGCGAGAGGGCCCCACAGGCAGAAGAGAGTTTTTTTGCAGATATGTTGAACGTGAGCATTCCAGTTTAAATGAGATGAAAAATATACACCAAGGGATTTATGTTCCTCAACAATTTCTATTGGTTGGTTTTCAAACTTCAGTACACAGTTATTGTTATAATTCACCCAGCAACAACGACAACACAATTACCAGCTCTGTTCTCTACTTAACAAAAGCCTGGTAAAACTCAGTAGAAGAAAGTCCCGCACTCACCAAACCTCGCAGCCAAGAATCCAACGCAGTCGTTCCGCTGCAGGCAACCAGTTATCACACAGGGCTAGTTGCACTGCTCCCGGCTTTTCGCTGAGCTGCTTGTTGCACGGGTTACGCCTGGGACATCTCGGCTCTTCCCAACAGATGTTGCACTTCGGTCAGGCCTGGCTCATCTCACCGACCACGGTCACAGCTTGGTCGTCCTCGTCCCTCCGCTGTTCACCAGCTGTTGGATGACGGTATCGCCTGGCTCGTCTGACTCGTCCCTCCGACCACGGTTACGGCTTGGTCATCGTCGTCCCTTCGATGATTACCAGTTGTTGGACGACGGTATCGCCTGGCTCGTCCCACCGAACACGGTTACGGCTTGGTCGTCCCACCGCTGCCTACGAGTTGTTAGATTTGGGCTTGCGCCTGGGTATCGCACCGCTGCCACCAGTTATTACATGCGGCTCGCGGCCCCTCGGTAGCGTTGGCCTGGCAGCTCCGTAGCTCGGCGGACGGCATCAACGGTCCCAGCAAAGACGAGGCGTCTTCTAACGAAACAGCCTTTACTACAGCATTATGAAGGAACGGGTAGAGAAGCTGACTCGGAGAGAATACAGACACGTTCACACAGCTGGTGTCTGGCGACGTCACAGCGACGCCTTCCAAAGTAGTCTCTGTCTCAGCGGAGTCTGCCGCTGCTTTTTATAGGCTTGCCAGTTCAGAGGGAAAGGGAGAGCCCTGCAAGTTCAGACAAGACGAGATGACTCAATCGCAGGTGGCGCGACCGCATCTCCTCCACCTCCTGCAGACGAGCGAGGGCGACGCACTCTCGCTCGAGCGCCGGGCTTGGCCAGCGTTTGCATAAACATGGAGGAGGGCTCTACGGCTGACTCCAGATTGTTACACATATGGGAAGCACATGCGAGTCTCCTTCGGAGGTGGAGAAAACAAAGGCATAATGGTGTGCTCCGTAGAAAGATAGCCAAGTTAGAACGAGAAATCGAAACGTACACATTGGAGTTGCAGTGCAAACAGTGGGGGCAGATTTGTGACCGGATGAATGGGCAATTCGGATGCAAAAAACCATGGCAGTTGTTGAGGCACCTTTTAGACCCGACGGCAACCAAATCTGCGCAGAAGGGGCAAATGGCTAGGTTAGTGCATCGGTATCAAGGCACGACTGGGGAGTTTATACATGAACTCCGAAGACGTTACATAAACGCAGAGGTGGGCGGTTGCTTGCCGGATTACTCGGGAGAGGAAAACCTTGAATTAGATGCAGACTTTACGGTGGCGGAGGTGGAGTTTGCAATGGGCCAGCTTCGTACCACGTCAGCAGCGGGTCCGGACGGGGTTACTAATAAGATGCTGAGGAACCTGGATTTCAAGTCAGTAGGGGCACTCACGAATTTGATGAATAAATTTTGGGTGGCCGGGGAGATTCCGCCAGAGTGGAAGCATGCTAGGATTACATTTATTCCTAAAGCAGGGAAGAAGCTCTGCATTGAGAATCTGCGTCCCATTTCGCTAACGTCGTGTTTAGCCAAATTGATGGAGCATATGGTCCTGAACAGGCTTCAGAGTTATGTAGAGGACAAGGAGTTGATACCTGAAACAATGATTGGTTTCAGGGCTAATTTATCAACGCAAGACGTCATGATACAGCTAAAAAAGACGTGGTTGATCCTGGGTACGGCACGGGCACCAAGGCTATCTTGGGGCTCGACCTAACTAAGGCCTTTGACAATGTTACCCATGAGGCAATATTGAGGAACCTATCGGACATAAGACCGGGGGGTAGAACCTTCCGGTACATCAGATCGTTTCTGGAGGGTAGGACTGCGGAGATTATATTCGGAGAAATGAAATCGGATCCCTTCCCATTGGGGGGCAGGGGGACACCGCAAGCGTCGGTATTATCGCCGCTCCTATTTAATCTCGCCTTGATCAAGATGCCACCCAGGCTGCAAGGGATATCAGGACTTAAACATATATTTTGTGCGGATGACATTACTCTTTGGGTAACAAGAGGCAGTGACGCACATTTGGAAGAAACTCTACAGCACGCGGTGGATATTGTTGAGGAGCTAGCAGGGGAAGCAGCACTCTTGTGCTCTAAGCCCAAGTCCGAGCTTTTTGTGCTGAGGGACAAGCCAAGAGGGATACATGCGAGGCACTATGTGCCGCCGCCGCCTTTAGAGGTCAAAGTGGGGAGCGTACCGGTCGCTGAGGTCCAAACGATCAGGATCGTGGGTATGTATCTGCAGACTAACAGGAAAAATAGCGAGTCCTTGAAAAGGCTTAAAAATACGGTAAATGCTACCGTGAGGCTAATCAGGAGAATCGCTAATCGTAAGAGAGGTGTTAAGGAAAAGGACTTGTGTAAGCTGGTGCAGGCGTTTGTGCTCAGTAGAATAGTGTATGCGACGCTTCATTTGAAGTTGGACGCGACGGAAAAAGGCAAGGTGGAGGCTATGATTAGGCAGGCATATAAAGCGGCCCTTGGGTTGCCTCACAATGCGTCTACCGAAAGGCTGCTCGGATTAGGGGTGCACAACACCCTAGAAGAACTACGGGAGGCGCACTTGGTGATGCAGCTCGGCAGGCTTTCAAAAACAAAAGCAGGAAGGGACATATTGGAAAGGATCGGCATTGGAGTTGACGCTCCAGCTGGTGACACTAAAATTCAGATTATGCGGGAAATGCACAAGGGCTTGTACATAAAACCTTTGCCCAAGAACATGCATCCAATACATCACGAGGACCGCAGGAAGGCAAGAGCCAAAGCTTTACATGTTAAGTACGGGAAGTACAACGGGGCAGTCTATGTAGATGTCGCCGAGTATAGGGACAAGGACGCATTTGCAATTGCGGTGGTGGACGGGCGGGGACGCTTGATCGCCTCCGGATCAGTCAAAACCCGCTCCCCAGAAACTGCAGAGGAAGCGGCGATAGCACTAGCTATTACTAGTAGTAATGTTGACTTGATCTTCAGCGATTCCAAAACAGCCATCCGAAATTTGGCGAGGGGCAGAATATCTGTCACAGCGGCACGATTGCTGAATCGGGCCACGGGGCGAGGGACTACGGAGGCGGAAATTGTCTGTGTACCAGCACACTCTGGGAATCCTGGGAACGAGACGGCTCACATGAATGCTCGAGGTTTCGTCAGCCGAGTAGGTGAGCCGCATGTTCCGGGAAGGTTCACGAGAGATGGGCTGGTATCCTTTCATGACATTACTAATCATTTCAAACTTGAGCGGAGGAATTTGCCCAACCCCGGACACGTAATTGGTGAAGGCGCAGGAATGCGCCTGGCGACGATTGCAGACTAGATGTTTCTTCAACCCATACGTGTTGAGCAAAATCTACCCGGACATTCAGCCGGAGTGCAAATGGTGTCAGGAATTGGCAACCTATGACCACATATTATGGAGCTGTAGCATAGCACCGCCACCGGCGGATATTATGCGTGATCCTTCCCTCGAGCAGTGGGAGGCCGTGTTGGCCAGCTCAGACCCGGTCGTCCAGACCAGGGCCGTGGAGTGGGCCACCCAGGTCGCCGTCAGCCATGGGTTGATGGCCATCCAACACGGAACCATCCATACATGCTCTCTGACGAAAATAGTTTTTCCATCCATCCATCCATTCATGCATAAACATGCACGCACACACATTTGGCGCGTGGCACGAACACGCCGAGACTTGCCCGCGGCAGGAAGGGTTTGGCGGCCGACTGGACGGCGCCGAAATGGCCGAAACGCTCACTGTTCTGCCTGTTGCTATGCGGCGGCCGCGTCAGCTGTCACACTTGTCGGTGGCGAAACGTAACAGTACATACACACACATACATACATACATACATACATACATACATACATACATACATACATACATACATACATACATACATACATACATACATACATACATACATACATACATACATACATACATACATACATACATACATACATACATACATACATACATACATACATACATACATACATACATACATACATACATACATACATACATACATACATACATACATACATACATACATACATACATACATACATACATACATACATACATACATACATACGTACATACGCACGCACGTACCGTCCTTGCCAAAAGTAGCCAGGCTGCATGTTTTGCTTCTCGCTTCCATTTTAAAGCCAACATGAATTCCAAGGGGATCGCAACTTGTTGACAAGTGAGGACAGGAGCTCGCCTTTAATTTGGACAGATTTTCTGCTTCAGAAGAGGTACGAATTCTCAGCTACGCCACTGGGAAGCAAAACACGCAGCCTGGTTACTTTTGGCAAAGACGGACGGTGCGTACGTACATACATACATACATACATACATACATACATACATACATACATACATACATACATACATACATACATACATACATACATACATACATACATACATACATACATACATACATACATACATACATACATACATACATACATACATACATACATACATACATACGTACCGCCTTGGCCAAAAATAACCAGGCTGCATGTTTTGCTTCTCGCTTCCATTTTAAAGCCAACATGAATTCCCAGGGGATCACAACTTGTTGACAAGTGAGGACAGGAGCTCGCCTTTAATTTGGACAGATTTTCTGCTTCAGAAGAGGTACGAATTCTCAGCTACGCGACTGGGAAGCAAAATACGCAGCCTGGTTACTTTTGGCAAAGACGGACGGTGCGTACATACATACATACATACATACATACATACATACATACATACATACATACATACATACATACATACATACATACATACATACATACATACATACATACATACATACATACATACATACATACATACATACATACATACATACATACATACATACATACATACATACATACATACATACATACATACATACATACATACATACATACATACATACATACATACATACATACATACATGCATACATACATACATACATACATACATACATACATACATACATACATACATACATACATACATACATACATACATACATACATACATACATACATACATACATACATACATACATACATACATACACACACGCACGCACGCACGCACGCACGCATGTCCTTTCAACCACTCTGGCGCGGCGGTTCAAGATCCCGTTCAAAGCGCTGGTTAATTGTTGGCGCCGCTCCATGTAACACACTAGAAGCAAGTTGCTGGTCGTGATAAAGCGAATTTCCGCAACGAGGTGCTCACATCACAAGGCCGCCGCATGCACCGCGCAATATCTTGCGTAGCAATTCCAGTCGAAACCACAGAAACCTGTTATATCAGCGTTTGGGCCTTTATGCAGGTGGAAAATTTGTGCATGGGCGCAAACATATCTATGCCGGCAATCCGGATACATGTAAAACAACGAGTTTTGACCAAAGCAGCGCACAAAATGACACATTACAATACCGTCTACACCGAAAAACCAGATAACGAGATAACGATTAAAGAGCCCTGTGTACAACCTACTTATCTGTTGGGCGGAGAGTACCACTGTATGAATTTAAATCACTGAGCTAACAGCTCTAGGTGAATATATTAAAATTCCGCGTGGGTCTCATGCGGCACTATGGGCACACGTTATTTCAATAGCCTAGTAGCAGTGCTGATCGAGACGTGACATTATTTAGAAGCCAATGAGGTCGTTGAGCACTTTACACTGCTGTAGGGGTGATGCACCACGACCGGCTTTATTAATAAAGCCGGTCGTGTGATGCACACATGTTTCAAAGTTGGTGAACGCGAAATAAAGAACGCAAGGAAATATAATTACTGAGCCCGACATCAACGCTTCGTATATAGAGCGTTAGAACTGATGTACGAGGCAAGCCGCAGAGGGTCGTCTCCGTTCAATTCCGCACGCATGTGCCGAAATGTATTGGTAGAGTCGCTGAAAGGGCGCAGATGCTGGCGTACAGTAGGCTGTGAGCTATGGCTAATACCGCCACGCAGATGCATGACGACTGGTCGTGTCCTCCCCTCGCGACCGGCTGCGCGATAGAGGAGGAATTGCCGCTGCCTGCGCACGACGGCAAGCATTGCGATTCGGACACTCGGGAAATCTTATCAACGAAGCCAAGCACCTCCAGAAAGGGTACTGTGGTCACGTGGTCACTGCAATGGCCTTTTGGGAATCGGTACAAAGGCGGATGCATGGTTTTTCGGGAGCGGTCAGATCCGAAGGCAGTGAACAGTGTAGCGGTAACACTACAAGTGAATCCCAGCCAACTGCTTGTAAACAGTTAGCTGGTTCGGCAGTTATTTTTACGGAAGAAGCCTTAGTAAGGTCCTTGAATGAATAGAAGTCCTTGAATGAATAGAATTCTCCAGAATAGAATTCTCCAGTGAGTTTTAGCGCGTCGTCCTGTCTGACCCTCTAATGTTCGTCTTATTTTGCGCTAACTTGTTACTCAAAAATATGCATCATTAGTCACGCTACTTTTTTCGGGTTGTAGTCCTTTGGGGAAAAGAGGTGCCTTGCTGAAAAGGCCTTCGCAGAGGGATAAGATTATTCCAGCCTATGCCAAGCAGTATTTTACTGTACCCATACGACAGTATTGAAATTAAATATGAACCCGCTGTGGTGGTGCAGTGGTTAGGGCGCTCGACTACTGTGCCACAAGGATACGGGGTCAAATCTGGACCGCGGCGACCGCTTTTTGATGGAGGGGAAAGCAAGGCTCCCGTGTGCTGTGCGATGTCAGTGCATGTTAAAGAACCCCAGGTTGTCGAAATTTCCAGAGGCCTCCACTACGGTGTCTCTCATAGCCTCAGTTGCTTTGGGACGTTAAACCCACAAACCAAACCAAACCATTAAACATGGCAACATGAAGCTGTGTGAATGATGTGAACAGATTTTGTTTTGTGTGTGTGGCTTGAAATTGATACTGTTTTTTTTTCTTTCACGCGTACAGAAAGAACGCCCAAACCGCGAAGGATTCTTACGTCGAAGCAGAAGCCCAGCCATTGCGATAGCATATAATGCAGTGGTTCCCAAGACGGAAGTAAACCCTTATCGACTGGTGAAATACGACAGTAAAAAAAATGTGACAAAACCTTGTTATTTGTCCGCTTTTTGTCGTTACATATCTCTTTGAGAACATTCGGATAAGTGTTACAACCATTTGAAAAATATCATGTTCGCTCCGGCGTATGTTCCGCAAGGCCTCGTAGAAGACGATGTTACGCAAGGCCTTCATCTCACTCGTTGCTTCCTTTCAAAAGCCCTGCGTTATACAGCACTTCAGAAAATGTCGTATAAGAAAGAGCGCTTCGAAAGTAATGACACGTCTTCCGAGGCTAAACCACACAACTCATCGACGAGCTAGACTCACCAGTAGTAGTCTGGAGGGACCGCGTAGCTGTTCTTGTAAGCTGTTACATGACTCAGTCAACCATATGCGGATGAAACATGCACATCATGCGCTCAGTACGCTTTTCAGACCGAGCTGCGGGTGTTTATGACTCAGTGCACTCTCTTGCCTATTAAGTCTTGATGCTTCATACATTGTTTCGCTGCTCAAAATTACTGGCTTAGAATTGCAGGTCAAGATTCGTTGCTGTCTGGGAAACAGATCCGCGCACTACGACGTGAATCCCTTCTAACGTAGCACCGGCGTTTATCATCGCTGAAGACAGCAGCTTGACGCACTACGTTTCAAACCGCCATTATGACAGAATGCACGAAAACGTTTAAAAGGGCGTGACGAGAAAGCGACCAACCATCGCCTCGAAGGCACGCGTCGTTATCGCTTTCGAGTCTTACCGAGAATTACTCAGCGCTCGTTTCTTTGTCCAGGGGACGATAGGTGTCATAACATTCTTAATTTTCTAATCGATCACCGACCCGTTACATTTTCAGATTGAATCAAACAGGCCACGCTTATTGTTATTCAATGGGCACCGAATATGTTCACAATTTTTCCAATACTTTTCGGAAGGTTGGAACGGCACAATATTTTCCAGGGCCATTTTTTTTAATTGCCAACGTAGCGTGGTGCCGTGGTCAATCTACGCGCGATGAGAGGTTCAACACATATCCATTTTAGTCGCGACATTCAGAGTCCTCGAATATTGAGAGATTGAGCGACGCAGACACGCTCATCAAATCGTGCTTTGATCAAAGACCCCAGCTCATACACTCGTCTACTTCACTTTTCTTGCCGGCATCTGGAATGAAAGTGCTGGCAACCTTACAAGCCAACAAATGCACGCCTAATAAGTAAGTATTACTTTCCAAACCTTCTTTGAAATCAGATTCCAGCTATTGGTTCAGCCCAAGTCTGTAGCGCTTTCTAAATAGAAAAAAGAAACTGTCTATTCCCCAAACTAAGCCCAAGACAAGGAGCTTGGGGAAAGATACCGGGCAAACAGCGTATAAGTGAAATAAAAACAACCTCGATTGACATATTTCTTTTTATTGACTTTCTATGCAATCTCAGGATAAATGCCACCAAACTTTTCATGCATTTTTTTCCCAAAACATAAAGCTATACCCGATTTCACCTTCTAGGAACCGACGGCGAACCATTTTACAGGAGCGAATGCATAAAAATTCTAAACTGTTACTTTCAAGCCAAGTTTTCGTCTGCTAGCAGTTTCACACCCATGACCTTGAGAACATAATGGCACCAAGATATGCCGGAAATTCAAAATAGCCAAAAAAGTATTCAGTTCAAAAATTTCTCACCAACAGCTAGATACGACCAAATAAACGATAGGCTTGAAGAAGGTATCCACGAAATCTAAGCTCCCAGTTGTATTTTCCGCTCCATGCAGGTTTGCCAGCTTGTGTCAGAGAACATCTGAGCAAAAGAAACAAATCTCTGGGGGAAAAAAGAAGCGTCGTGTACAGTATGCAGAAGGAGTGCTCTACAGCATACCTTTCACTTGCGGAAGGTATACATCGGCCCAACAGACTGCTGATCATGCATGCTAACCGGCCGATGTATTAATGAAGCAGCTTCCAGAGTACAAGAAGTCGTCAAGAAGCGGCTCCAACCTTCAAATTATAGAAGTTGCCAAGCCCCATACAGTCGTTTTGAAGAAATACAAGACGCGATCGCGCGACAGCTTATTGAACTTTGTTACATAACAAACAAAAAAACATTGGTCCTTGCGCGTAAGTTCGGTTGCAGTGGTGCTGAACAAAATGAATGCACCTTTTTTTATAGATTTAGAAGATTGCAGCACAGGGCAAGGAAAAGAAGCCATCTGCAGCATACTGTAAACCAAAATACACCCTTAAGGGTGGATATCAATGTCTATAACTAACACCCTTCAGAAAGGGCAATTTCAGGTTGAAATGTACCCTTACAAAGAGCAATTTTTCATAATTTTTCCCTTTTGCAGCAGAAACCGGGAAAGGTGTTTTATGCCAGTTACACTCTTTCACAATGGGTGTAAAAAACCTTTTTTACCTTTGCACCTTTTTTTTAATTTTGCACTTTTATACCGTCCTTTTCGTTTTGGAAATTTCTTTACTTCGTACTGCGTGGCCAAGCAATGCTTAGTGAAATGATCAAGGCCTTGCACTTCCCAAAATATCCAGTATGTGCTGCAGACAACACAGCTGCTTTCTCTTGGTTTCATAATGTTTAAAACATGTCAAACATTCAACGAGAATGAACACACATGAAACTATACTCTTGAAAAACCATTTATTGAAACCATTCAGGGGACATGACAGACAGATACATGCTATCAAAAATATGACTTTGGCTTCAAGGCTAGAAGAGCAGATTCTCAATGGCAAGAACAATGTGCTTTACCACGGCCTGGTCTTTAGGCAAAAGCGATTTGATGTGCTGCTATGAAGCGCTGAATGATGTGCCTCAGGCCTTTGTTACATAAACACCTAAAAATACCTGATCAAGTATACAAACAGCCAGTGTGCTGCCATTCATGCTATAGCGCCTTCTATTATGTCTGGAACTCTGAGTACAAAATTAAAAAAAAAATCTCTTGTGCCTCTGCGAGGATGATGCTGGTGAATCCGATGCGTGGTGTATATAGCTTCTCTTTGTCCTGAATAAGAAACAGAAAGGAATAGCAGAAGTTAAAATGTTCGCTATTTCTACAAATGACAGCATTGTTACCATCTACTGGCTTATAAATTTGTATCAGCAAAAGCTGTTACTGCAGTTTAATAAAATATTTCACACTTTAGAACCTGCAAGGCACAACAAAGCAGCCCATCTTCAAAAGTTCTATAAAAAAACTGTCTAAGTCTCAGGTTTTTCTTTTTTTAATACCAGTCTATAAGCCCTTTTAATCAATTTTTCCTGGCTATCATATTCAGTGCAGTGTTTCGAACAGCCAGATCAGACACAAATGTGTGGAACATTGTGGCACTGCTTCAAGTACCTTGGTTTTTGTCCCTCTTCAGGCACCTATATGTAGAAGGCATTTTTTATTGAGTGCAAAAATTCTACTGAATAAAATATGTTGCACCAATAGCCAGATCTAGTATGGGCTCTGGTCACATATATAGTTAAAGAGTTCTACTTATGCACATTACCATTGGAACTTAGTCCTGAAGAGGAACCGTCTTTGCCAAAAGTAACCAGGCAGCAGAGTCTGCTTCTCAGCCGTGTGGCAGTGCATTCATTCTACATCTGAAGCTTTAAACATGTGACAACTTAGGACCAGAGCCTGGCCTCATTTTTTAACGAGTTGTGATCATCTGGGAATATTTAATGGCTTTATAATACAAGTGAGAAGCAAAACATGCTGCTCGGTTACTTTTGGCAAAGACGGTACCATCAAAATTGATGCTTCATTCTTATGCACAGAGAAATGTGATTACTATCTTCAAATGTTTTTGCATAGCTGTGCTCGAATAATATGTGCAAAAATACAAAATAACATGAGTTCAAATCTAAAATGCATCTTTCAGGCTCCACATAATAATTACAAATATTACAAATTAAATGAGACGACGATTTCTTTCAAGAGTATATGAGGGTCTAAATACCAAAACAATATTCCAGTTAGCACACACTGTGTACAGCATAATGCTAGCTTAACTCACCAAAGGCACAGAAGTTGCTCCCTTTGCTCTCGGTTGATCCAGATGTTTGGACAGCAAGTAAAAGATGCATGCAGCTTGGATGTCTGTAATATCATCATCATCATCAGCCTGATTATACCCACTGCTGGGCGAAGGCCTCTCCCATATTTCTCCACTTAACCCGGTTCTGTGCTAGCTGCCTCCACTTGACCCCTGCGAACTTCCTAATCTCATCCGCCCACCTAACTTTCTGCCGCCCCCTGTAACATAATAGACATAGTCTGTAACATAAAGACACAAAAATATGCCAAATTTGAGATTTTGGTCCAGTCGTGGTTTAGAAAGAACAAGGCACTATGAAAGTTGACAATAAGATCTTACTGCATCCCACTGCTCACTGTCCACTAAAAACCAGAGCTGCATCAGTGAAAATACTGAGAGCAGGAAGAAAATTTTCTGATGGTGATATAATTTGGAAGCTTACAAACTGTGACTAAAATGTATGCATTGCCCTAGTAGATGGCCACACATTCATGTCACGATATCAGAGGAGCCATTCCACCACTAGGGAGTTTCCCTCTAATGGTGCTACAGCCGCAGCGCTAGAATAAAAGATTACAGTGATGCATTTAAACCTGATCATGTGCAGAAATTCAGAAGCATTCAAGTTCCGGGCCTCGTTCCAATATGAGTCCTGTGTTTTGTTGCCTAGAACCATTACTTAGTTGCCCTTTCTATCGTTGAAATTATGGCAATCAAGAAACCAAAATCCGGGAGTGGCCCATTGAATCTGGTAATCACAACTGAGTCAGCTATACTCAAACTAAGCTAGACATAAAATCTGGATAAATTTGGATGAGGTCAAATTTCAGGAATCCAGAGGTTGGCCAAGTTTTCGACATGGCCCACCTAAATTTGAAAGTCATCGCAGAATTGGTCCCACGCAAATAAGATTAGACACCAATTTTCGACTAAATTGCAAGAATTTAAATTTCAGATGGGACCTGAATTTGTTTGGAGGTATGCCCTGAATTCGGAATACTCAAATAGGTCAGACATTGATTTTCATCAAATTTTGGAGGTCCAGGGGGACGAATTGTGGAGGTTCCCAATCACCATGTGGTCATCTAAATTGGTCATACTCAAATTACATTAGACAGCACCATCAGCCAGCCTATACCCACTGAAGGCAAAGGCATATCTCCTTATTTTTCCAATTAGCCCTTTCCTGTACCAGCTGCGTTCATTTGACCACCGCAAAGTACACCTCATCCACCCACCTAACTTTCTGCAATCCCCTGCTATGCTTTCCAGCCGTTGAAATCGTTTGTTACCCTAAGCAACAATCACTTATCCTATTTGTACAATACATGCCCGACACATGTGGATTTCTTCTTGATTTCTACTAGAATGTCATTAACTTTAGCTATTTTTCTGACTCACCGGTCAGCTGCTAGTCAAATCTGCTAGTACTTGCCAAATACACTCTATTACAATCTTATTCTCCTTGCTAATTCCCTTTCATGGTCCAGATCTGCAGTTATTACCTGTCCTAAGTAGACATATTCGCCTACCATTTCCAGTGCTTCATTGCCCATTGTAAACTGCTGTTCCTTCTCGAGGCTGCTAAACATTACTTTAGTCTTCTGCATATTGAATTTCAGGCCTACTTTTCGTTCTGCTTTCCCTGCCTAGGTCACCAAACATCTTTGGTAGTTCATCTCTTAAATTACTTAACAAGACAACGTCATCAGCGAATTGTAGATCACTTCGGTATTTCCCATCAACTGTTATCCCTAAATGCTCCCATTACAAGTCTGAATACTTCCTCGAAGCAAGCTGTGAATAGTACCAAGGAAGTCGTGTCTCCTCCCTAACACCTCTTTTGTATTGCAATTTTGCTACCTCTTTCATGCACAATAATGGTTGCTATACAGCCACTACAGATATATTTCAGTACTTTCACATACGATTTGTCTTGGGTCAAATGCTTTTTCTCTATCAAAGAATGCTATGTGTAAGGTCTGGTTGTATACCAAAGCCTTTTTCTATCAGCTATTCTATTCTAATACCAGTGCTGCGACAGGGTACAAAGATGAGAAGGAAGGAAAGACAACCAAAAGTGCAAGCGCTTGCTCCTTACCCCGTAAAAAAAGAAAAAAAAAGAACAGACAGTTAGATATCCGAATACGAAATTTCATTCATGTGTATTTACTGAACAGATGCTTATGCACGTGTTGCTGTTCTTGTCAATAGGCTTCATACAATGTCCATTCATCTTGATGTCTGAACATAACTTTTGCCCGGTTAAAAAGAGGAGCACATGCTTTTTTTGGCACATTAGACACACTTGGCTTGTTCAGGTGAGTCTCAGTAATGTAGGGCTAAATTTGATGAAGGAGCACCATTCAAAGACGTTTTGCGTTTTAATGAATTTCTCGATCTGGCCCATATTATAGTTCTTGCCGCATTTAAAAGGTATGTCATAGACCACGCCCTCTTCACATGGCACAAATTGCAATTCATATTCCACTAGGCCAGCTTTTTCTGCTTCTTTTTTGTTTTCATTCTCTGGCTCTTTTGTCAAAAAAAAAAGCACGAAATTTTCCTAGCTTATTAGGAGCCGAAAATAATACCTCAACCGCATATCTAGTGCCAACTTGTTTAAGCCTATGGGATAAATGATGGATGTATGGTATCACTGCATACCTCTTTTTATCTCTACTGGAAGGCCCCTGTGAATCATGTTTACCAAATGACAATCTTTCTCAGGATTTTATTGCAAGCAAGTGTTATCACGTCATTTGGGAAGCCGTTTAACTTTAGCCTCTGGACCTGCTGCTTAAAACTTCTGTCTATATCGTGGACGCATGATTTAGTAATCGCTGATAAGCATAGCACTGCTATGCCGCATTTAACTATCTTCGAATGCTCTGAATGATAACTAAGTAAAGGCTTTTCCGACATATGTAGAAAGAACCAACAAATTTGATCTTCCTTCTTTTCCAACAGCCAAGATTGGAGCTGATTTCGTTTCGTATTCCGAAAGTAAACATCAAAATTTGGAAAAAAGTCAAAATACCAGAAGGAAATTAGCCCCAATTCCTGTATGTTTGAATGGAAGGGAACGAAGATCATGTTTGTAGTTCCTTTCTACAGTGGTCAGAAAAGCCTTTACTTATTTATTATTCAGGACATTTGAAGATAGTTAAGTGCGGCATAGCAGTGGCATGCTTAGGATCAGCGATCAATAAATCATGCGTCCATGCTAGACAGAAGTTTCAAGCAGCAGGTCCAGAGGCTCAGGTTAGCCAGCTTTCCGAATCACTTGAAATGCTTGCAATAAAATCCTGAAAAAAAATAGTCGTTTGGTAAACATGATCCACAGGGGCCTTCCAGCAGAAAGAGAAAGAAGCATGCAGTGATATCATACATCCATCAGTTATCCCATAGGCATAAACAAGTTGGCATTGTATTGCTGTTTCCAGCTCCTAATAAGCAAGCAAGAATTTGTGCTGTTGTTGACTGAAGAGCCAGAGAATGAAAACAAAAATGAAGCAAAAGAAAAAATGCCTGCCAAGTGGAACATGAGTTGCATTTTGTGCTGTATGAAGAGGGAGTGGTCAATGACATACCTTTTAAATTTGGCAAGAACTATATATGCCAAACCGGGAAACTCATGAACACGCACTTACGCCAGCACAAAACGCCTATGAATAGTGCCTTCGTCAAATTTAGCCCTACATTACTGAAACTAACCTGAACAAACCAAGTGTGCCTAATGTGTCAAGTAAAAAAGCATGCACTCCTCTTTTTTTACAGAGCAAAAGTTATTCAGACGTCAAGATTAACTGACATGGGAATTGCATGATGCCTATTAGGTGTACAGGAACAGCAACACGTACATAACCATCCCTTAAGTAAATATACACGACTAAAAGTTCTTATCTGGATTCCTAATATATTTTTCTTGGGGGGAGGGGGGGGGGTTGTTTTTTGCATGATGCCTATTAGGTGTACAGGAACAGCAACACGTACATAACCATCCCTTAAGTAAATATACACGACTAAAAGTTCTTATCTGGATTCCTAATATATTTTTCTTGGGGGGAGGGGGGGGGGTGTTTTTTATCTTCTGGTTGTCTTTTGTCAGTATAATAGCTGTGTATTTTTCAAATAATCTTCAGTTAGTAGCGCTTGTCGTTCCTGTTCTCTGTCCCCTATCGCAGCACTGGTAAAGTTTTCGAAGATGCACCAACTAACTGAAATGTATGTTTTGCTATGGTATAGATATGATCGATAGTAGAGTGTAGTACCCTTTCCGAAAACCTGCTTGATCTTTTGCTTGACAAATGTCTAAGGTTGACCTAATTTTGTTAGCAATTGCCTTAGTAAAACCTTATATTTAAGAGATAGTAAGCTGATTGGTCTATAATTTTCAAGTCCTTGACTTCCCCTTTTTATGAATTAAGATAGTGTTAACAATCTTCCATGATTCCAGTTCTGTTGATGACTCCAGGCCTTACACTTAAAGGGTGGCTAGCTTTCCTAGCATGGTATCCCTCCAGTCTACACAAATCTGTGTTTACCTGATCCTTCCCAGCTCCTTTCCCCCTTTTCATAGTTTCTAAAGCTTTCTCAATCTCGTTCTTCGTCACTGGTGGAACGTCTGATTGATTTTTACTACATCCAATCTTGCTGTCCTGACTATTTCGGATGATACATAGTTTCACCGTTTTAAGGCTGCCCATTCTTTAGAACACGCTCAATTTTCTTCATGTAATACTTCCTTACGTCGGACACTTTGTACGTGTTGATTACCTTTAATAGCTCTGCCAGTTTTATTGTCGATTGGTTTGGAAGCCTTTATACTTTGGCATTTCTTAGTCAAAAATTTGGTCTCATTAGACAGCTTACCAGTATCTTCTCTATCCTACCACCTACTTCTACCGTGCACCCAGTAGTGATATTACTGAAGGTATCACTCATCATTTATACACAAAAGTTGTCATCTTCGGTTAAAGCTAATATCAAAATTGACTTTGGTCGTATCTGATGAAGTGAAATTTGGAGGTCCAGGGGGCCAAATTCTGGATGTTCCCCATCCCCAATCGGATATGCTCGAATAGGTTAGACATATTCAATATCAGCTCAGTTATCATAAAACCAATGCCTAAAACAACTATGGGCAATATAAGCTTTTATTCACACTCATCATTCTCATAAAGCACCTTTCACTCCTACTTGCTGCCTATGAGCCCAGTCTTGCTCGGTCCACTATTGCTACTTCTATGAACAATGTAAAGTGCATGACTCAATCTTAAAATTTATTACATTTGCAACTACTCACATTTCTTGTGTCTTGGGGCAATCCCATGCATCAGCCTGGAGAACCACTTTCATGTCCCTGTTGCACTTCCATAAGCCCATCGTTCTTAATAAGGTTGAGTCATTCAGGAACTGCAAAGAGACCAGTATAAAAAAAAGGCAAAACAAAGGAGAGATGTTAACTTGCAACAGTTACTGCATGCAGCAGCAGACTTGCATGATTACAATATCCACTCAGGAAGTGCTCCAAATCACAGCCATATATTAGAAACTAGGACTGCAGTAGGTATCTGCTCCTATATTTCTCTGAATAATATCAAATTGTTAAATAAACCCTTGCCAAGGGAGCACTTCATGAGTAAAGCATGATAGTGCAGTGGCAATGAAACCTCACTGCATCAGTGCACGGTGTGATCTAGACTGCCATTTCTCCCGAATTGCTTTGCATTAATTTTATGCACTTACAAGTCGTAATGATGTTCCAGGCAAGAAGTGGCCTTGTAGTCAGAGTTTACGAATGGTATAATGATTTTCAGTTCAGCCACTTCACACTGATGTCAAACATTTTTTCTTTATGCTTTAGGGCATTTAATACCCCAAAGCGACTCAGGCTATGAGACACACCATAGTGGAGGGCTCTCAAAATTGCAAACACATAGACACCTTGCTCTTTTGCATCTGCTGCTAAGTGGCTGCCACACATTTCGAGCAATCCAAATTTTTTCAGCAGGCCTTCATTTTTTCCACTGAATGGCAGTCTTAACACTGCTGTGGATGCTGCTATTGCCAAATATCACAAGAAAAATGGCAACTAAGATTAATGAAATACATTCTTCAGGAAACCCAGTATGTGTGTGCATGAGAGTAAAGGTGTATTACCAAGCCACACGATACATATATTGGTCCTTTCATACCTTGCAGTTGTGGTAAAGGTATCCAGAGGGGAATATTGTTCAGAAGCTACTAAGTCCACCAAGTTTCCCTGTAAACTATGTTAATATGTCAATATGTAATTTTTTATGCGTTAAAGGATAACCTGCGCTCCAAACGATCTTCTATTCATCTATTCTATTCATGAACTGTTTTTTCAAAATTGTTCCCCCCTCTACAGTATGAGCTGCATTGCTTTTTGAAACTTTTGTTGGTGCTTCTCACTTTGTATTGCATTTGTCTCTTTTCTTTTGGCATTTCATCCTTTGCATGTGTGGAGTAACATAATTCATTCTGTTCAAGTATTTCCTTTCTACCTTATTTATTCCTTCCTTAATGTCACCCTCCAGACTCGTTAGCAATGCCTTCCTAGAAACTCCGTCTTTTTCTTCCCTGCCTTTTGTGCGATCTGTTTCTCACAGTACCAAGTGCTATTCGCAGCTAAGTTGGCCATGGCAATTCACTTACAAAATCGTCAATTTTCTCCTACAAACACATGCAAACATCCAACCTGCTTCTTGTGCCTATTCATCGTGTACAATGCACTGCACTTTAAGTGCTGCTGCAAAGTTTTTATTATCTTCAGGTTATGGTATCACAAGTTCCAAATTAATATAAGGCCATCTCCAAGGCAGCATCTTTTTGTTCCTTCCCTACTCGCCTTAGTCCTTGGGAAGCAAAAACAAAAACTACACCACTGCCCAGACATTGACAAGTTCACTTGTCAAAACATCCACTGGCAGACTGCGGCTGCCCCTCAATCCTTCTTCAGTCTCCTTGATTTTATGTAGCTTATTGCCTTCATTTTGTTCTGATCTATTTTAATGATAGAATACTGATATTCAGACCATATTAATAGGCAGGCTCTTGGTGCCACACAAATTAGCTCGCTAGAAATGTTATAGCAGCTTCATACAGCAATTGCGTCCAGCTGTGGCGTCGTCTATAGTCGCAGTAAGGGTTGTTGTTTTTTTCTTCCAACTCTCACCTCTGATAAATTAGGACTTTATATTTGCCTCAGCATTTGGCCTTTTTGAATGAATTATGTAAACGATTGAACCTGAACTAATTTGGTCATATTGAAGCCCTTGCATATCTCACAATATATTTGGTTTCAAATACAGGCCTCAAAGTAAGCATATAGTGCGTTAGCGTTTTGTTTTCATCATCATCATCATCACCAGCCTGATTATACCCACTGCAGGGCGAAGGCCTCTCCCATATTTCTCCACTTAACCCGGTTCTGTGCTAGCTGCATCCACTTTACCCCTGCGAACTTCTTAATCTCATCCGCCCACCTAATTTTCTGCTGCCCCCTGCTACGCTTTCCTTCCCTTGGAATCCAGTTTATTACCCTCAGCGACCATCAGTTATCCTCTCTTTGCACTACATGTCCTGCCCATGTCCATTTCTTCCTCTTAATTTCTACTAGAATGTCGGTAACTTGAGTTATTTCTCTGACCCACTCTGCACGCTTTCTATCTCTTAATGTTACCCGTATCATTTTTCGTTCCATAGCCCTCTGGGTTGTCCTCAACTTAAGTAGAACTCTCTTGGTTAGCCTCCACGTTTCAGCCCCATAGGTGAGTACAGGCAAGATGCAACTGTTGTATACTTTCCTCTTGAGCGATACCGGTAAGCTGCTAGTCATAATCTGCGAGTGCTTGCCAAATGCGCTCCATCCCAATCTTATTCTTCTTGTTATTTCCTTTTCATGGTCCGGATCTGCGGTTACTACCTGTCCTAAGTAGACATATTCGCCTACTACTTCCAATATTTCGCTACCTAATGTAAACTGCTGTTCCTTCCCGAAGCTATTGAACATTACCTTAGTCTTCTGAATATTGATTTTCAAGCCTACCTTTCAACTTTTCCTGTCTAGGTCATCAATCATTATTTGCAGTTCATTCCCCGAGTTGCTTAGCAAGGCAATGTCATCAGCAAATCGCAGATTACTGAGGTATTCTCCATCTACCCTTATCCCTAACTGCTCCCATTCCAAGTCTCTGAATACTTCCTCTAAACAAGCTGTGAATAGTACTGGGGAGATTGTGTCTCCTTGCCTAACACCTTTCTTTATGGGAATTTTGTTAATTTATTTTTGCAGAACTTTATGCGTTTTGTTGTAGCACGATTTTAATACATATCAGCTTTTGCAACAGCCGTAGCCATCCATTAGTGAAAGTTTATTATGACAGTGCTAAAGAATTCCCAATTTAATGGCACATGAATAAAGAAGCCATGAGAAGCTCCATTTCTGTCTGCTCACATTTACATCAATGATAACCTCTCCACACATGTTGTCTTTCATTCACTTAATGCAGGGTTTTAAGGAACACTGATGCTCAACATAACATTCAAAGTGGTCTGAAAGTCTCGGCTGAAATCCAGCTACCAAGAATGAATAAGGTATTTAGTACATAGTTGTACATATTGCTATAAAATAACGAAGCGCCAATGACGAACGAATACAAGTTCCACTACAAGTTGTCCATGTAGAATGAGAGGAAAAAGATTGCTACACTGTATGAAAGAGCACTGGAAAAGAGTAGAGGGGTGAAGCCTCAGTTCGCAGGTTGAACCAACATTTCAACAAGTGTACTTGCCTTCATCTGGGCAGAGCGGGCATCACTGGCAAGGGTTTAAATATGCTTTTGATTTTGTTCTCATCTGCCAGCCAGCACTGCGATACCATAATGTTGACAACTACCAACTAGCCCAGCAAAACACCTTGCATGGATATCTAGTCCATCGCCTTAACCGCTCGGCCACGACTGCACAGACACAAAAAACAATTCTCAAAAGCATTCTCCAGATGGGGGAGAAGGACATAAAAAAATGAAAAATAACAGGAGAGTGAACCACAGTGGCAGGTTTGGTTCACTGTCCTGTTAATATTCTATTTCTTTTTTCCTTCTCCCCCTTTGGGGAAAGCTTTTGAGAATTGATCCCCTGCAGATATCAGTTATCAGGACCTTTTGGAATGCATGTTGCTTTTCAAGAAAAGTGTGCTCTAAAACTGCTTTAGGTGCCGACTAATCACTGCAGAAACAAGCATACACTCGCTCCAATCTTCTGAAAAAAAAAGGAAAAACCACGTTTCGGGGCTGGTACGGGTCCCTTGTTAACATGAAGCGCTGCATGGAACGACAGCGGCTTATATATGGTTAAAATTGCATAGTGTCCGATTGTAGATCTCTGGAAGATTTACTTGTGTCCTGCTAAGAGCATGCCTCGTGTTATGCTTTTAATAGGACACGTGGAAATCTTCCAGAGATCTACAATCAGACACTACCCAATTTTATCGCATTTAAGCTGCCCTAGTTTCATGCATCGCTCCATGTGATCAAGGGACCCGCACGGGCCCCGAAATGTCACGTTTCCTTTTTTTTAGAACATTTTGGCGAGTGTGTTTGTTTCTGCAATGTTCGCCTTTCGCCAGACGGTAGTCCGTGAAACCCTGGACTATGCTGACTAATCATCTACCCTGCATTGTAGTTTTTCCTGCTGCTGCCACTTTTATTTCTTTTCAGGCCACAGGAACAGATTCCAGGCTGAAAAATCCATACTGAAGAAATATTTTTCTCTATTTTTCTTTCAGTTCTTGATCTACTTTCCTCTCAAGCACCCTCCCCCTCCTCAGCTTTTCTTCAGCGTATTTAAACCCCTGCCAGTGCTGATTTCTCTGCCCAGATGAAGACAAGCCAACAGGTCAAAACGTTGACCTGCGAACTTAGGCATCATCCTCTACCCTTGTTCAGTGCTCTTTCATACAAGTTGTCCGTGACACTTAGTTATATTTGTTCATTGTTGACGCTTCTTTATTTCATAACATGCACCAACTAACCCAGCAAAACGTTCTACTGGAGTGCTTACATACCTATTGCATTATTTATGTACGAGGGAGGACACATAATCCAACTTAAAGAGAAGCACTGCAGCCAGAACACGCACCATTGGTTCACATGTCGCTCCTGAATATTTTCCAGTTGCCAGAAATTCAGTGCTGTGAGCTCCCATGTGGTATGTCCTGCAGACATAATGCAATGCCGTCATAAAGACAACTCAGCAATGTGGCCAGAACAAAAATGTGGCAGAAGTGAGAATAAATAAAAGAAGCTCTGTAGAGGTTATCACGCAGCAGTTTTTCACACACGGACCATATTTTTCACTTCCCATTTTTTTTTTATACACCGATACTTAGCACCCCAAAACATTAGCTTTCCGTTCTAACCAGTCTGACAACTTTGAATGCATTTTTATTTTTTGTTTCAATTAGCAAATTGGTCAATTATACACTATATTTTCTTAATTAGCAAAATCAAGCGTTCTGTCTGAGAATTTTCTCGCCTTTAAACCCTCTTTTTTAAATTTATTTTTTAATTCATCAATGATGAATTAAATTGATTGCATCAACTCCAACTATTATCACATGCTAATCAATCATCTATCACTAGAAGCACAAATTACCATGATCAATATTTTTATGTACTCTTTTCGGCATGCTGTGCCAACTACTACTACAACTACTGCTAGTCTTACTACTACTACTACTACTACTACTAGTATTACTATGTCGACAACTTTTTGACCGAACGTGCGGCATAAGCTGTCACTTAAGCTGAAGACAGCATGAAATAAATGCAAAGCAATCAGATGCACAAACCAGCGGCCAACGCCTGTGCAGAAGATAGAGAAAATTTTTTCTCAAATATTGTGCTTACGCAATGTGTCACATAGAGCTAAAATACAGTCCATGAGAGCGAAGGAACCTCTGGGCGAGATGGAAATCGAATGCATTCTCCTTGCCTTTCAAACTTGTCAAATTTTAAATCTGGCAGAACGCAGAGGTCCTAAAGAGTATGCGCTAGTAATCTCTAACATGGATGCATTGCTTCCCGTTATAATCGTATAAATCGAATGATTTCTCTATGTTTACTGTTCACCGCACCCAGCTCCCTCCTCCCTCCCCGGTAGTGTTGCAAACGCTCTCGGCGGAGAGCTCCGAACAAGTCTGTAACGCTTGCAATTTGCTGAGCGTCGAACTCAGCAGTATGACAGGCATACTTCCTGTAAAACATGCATTCTAAAATTCCCACCCACCATATGCCAATACATAAGATCGCTTACCTTTAGAGGGAGGTCGAGCATCGTCGTGAAGACAACAAAGAACGCAAAGCTTCATAGGGAACTTCGAGGGCCACTTCTGTTCCGAGTGTATGTCAGGCGGCACATTGACAACAGTGAACGAAGCTACTCACATCTGCAGTTAAATATGCACACAAAAACACTACGGTTCACTTCATCATCATCATCATCAGCAGCAGCAGCAGCATGATTATACCCACTGCAGGGCGAAGGCCTCTCCCATATTTCCCCACTTAACCCGGTTCTGTGCTAGCTGCATCCACTTGACCCCTGCGAACTTCTTAATCTCATCCACCCACCTAACTTTCTGCCGCCCCCTGCTACGCTTTCCTTCCCTTGAAATCCAGTTTGTTACCCTCAGCGACCATCGGTTATCCTCTCTTTGCACTACATGTCCTGCCCATGTCCATTTCTTCCTCTTAATTTCTACTAGAATGTCGGCAACTTGAGTTATTTCTCTGACCCACTCTGCACGCTTTCTATCTGTTAATGTTACCCCTATCATTTTTTGTTCCATAGCCCTCTGGGTTGTCCTCAACTTATGTAGAACTCTCTTGGTTAGCCTCCACGTTTCAGTCCCATAGGTGAGTACAGGCAAGATGCAACTGTTGTATACTTTCCTCTTGAGCGATACCGGTAAGCTGCTAGTCATAATCTGCGAGTGCTTGCCAAATGCGCTCCATCCCAATCTTATTCTTCTTGTTATTTTCTTTTCATGGTCCGGATCTGCGGTTACTACCTGTCCTAAGTAGACATATTCGCCTACTACTTCCAGTATTTCGCTACCTAATGTAAACTGCTGTTCCTTCCCGAGGCTGTTGAACATTACCTTAGTCTTCTGCATACTGATTTTCAAGCCTACCTTTCTACTTTTCCTGTCTAATTCATCAATCATTATTTGCAGTTCATCCCCCGAGTTGCTTAGCAAGGCAATGTCATCAGCAAATCGCAGATTACTGAGGTATTCTCCATCTACCTTTATCCCTAACTGCTCCCATTCCAAGTCTCTGAATACTTCCTCTAAACATGCTATGAATAGTACTGGGGAGATTGTGTCTCCTTGCCTAACACCTTTCTTTATGGGAATTTTGTTACTTTCTTTATGCAGAACTATGGTTGCTGTGCAGCCACTATATATATATCTTCCAGCACTTTCACGTACGGCTCGTCTACCCCCCGATTTCGCAATGCCTGCATTACCGCCGAGGTTTCAACTGAATCAAATGCTTTTTCGTAATAAATGAATGCTATGTATAAGGGCTGGTTATATTCCGAGCATTTTTCTATCACCTGATTGATGGTATGGATATGATCGATAGTAGAGTACCGTTTCCGAAACTCTGCTTGATCCTTTGCTTGATTGCAGTCTAAGGTTGTCCCGATTCTATTAGCGATTACCTTAGTAAATACCTTATACGTAACAGACAGTATGCTGATTGGTCTGCAATTTTTAAGGTCCTTAAAGTCCCCTTTCTTGTGAAGGAGGGTAATGTTTGCATTCTTCCATGATTCCGGTACCATCGATGACACCAGGCACTGCGTATACAGGGTGGCCAGTTTTTCTAGCACGATATCACCCCCGTCCTTCAGCAAATCTGTGGTTATCTGATCCTCTCCAGCTGATTTCCCCCTTTTCATAGTTTCTAGTGCTTTCTTGACCTCGTCCTTCGTCACTGGTGGAACGTCTGACTGTTTTTGCCTACCGCCAATCTCATTACGGTCCTGACTACTTTGGCTAATGTAGAGATCTGTATAGAACTCCTCGGCTACTTTGACTATCTTTTCCATATTAGTGATGACGTTGCCCGCCTTGTCCCTTATCGCATACATCTGGTTTTTGCCTATGCCCAATTTTTTCTTTACCGCTTTAAGGTTTCCCCCGTTCTTTACGGCTCACTTCAATACGTCGCAAAATATGTCCAAAAATGCCGTTGGCGTGGACAACGCACCGCCGCCGCCATGCCACACGCTGAAAACCTAAATGGTGGGAAAACTATGGAAAACGTCACCACGACGATACCGATGGCTACCTGGTGGCAGACATGCAGAGATGCAGCCTCGCTTTCGGTTTTGGTTTTATCGCGAGGCGAAACGTGTATTTTTCGTACAGCAGCAGCAGCCAGAACGACTGTGTTAGTAGACACTCAAAGAAATTAAGGGAACTAATTTATTGAGGTCGCATTAGGAAATTAGGTGGATGTCAGTCCGCAAGAAGAACGCGCCTGTGCGAACTCCACTGTTGCGATGCGTGTCCGTTCTATCGCTCGGTCCAGCTTCGACTGACTCTCTCGGTATTAACATTTCACACCTTCACATCCGTTCTTCCCACGGTTGAATCTCTGGTACCGGCACGTACACCAGTCACACACACGTCAGAGACGGCTCGCTCTCTCTCATCATGTGATCTTGCTCTGCGGTTTCGTGTGCTGCGCCGACAGCCGTGAGAAAGTTCGTTTTAGCCTTGGCTGGGCGCTGTGTTGGATAGCGGCGTCAGCGTTCGATGGTCAAGGTAGACAATGCTAAACGGGCACTTTGGTCGGCGTAGTCGGCGTAGCGCTGACACGAGCCTCCCGAATTTGCGCCTGTCCTCAGGTGCAAGCATTCCGGGGAGAGGGCATAAGCTCATTAGTGACGGGATCGCGCTCCTTGTACCTCCGCAGTTATTCAACGTTCAGTGTTTTTCGGTTGATTTTACCAGGTGCGTGGTGTAGTATTTCTATGACTACAAGGTTTGGCTCGATCACTTCAATAATTTCAAAGGGTCCTTCGTAGCGCGCGTCAAGTGTGTTCCGTGCGCCGGCTTCGAGCACGACGAGATCTCCGGGATGAAATTCTGTGGCCCGTAGCCTTGCGTTATAACGGGTGGTTGATTCTCGTTGACTCTCGAGAAGGCAGTTCCTTGTTTCCGCACTGACAATTGCTACAATTGCATGTATAATCTGCTCTGTCGCCACGAAGGTCGGTCTCACGACATGCATTAGAATGAGAGGCAAGCCCGCATTAAAACATGAAATAGTTAATTATAAAGCAAAGCGCTTTCTCATATGCGCCCATAACGAGGTAACAAGGAGCTTTAAAGAAAGACTGTCGACCTCCAGTTTTATAGGTACATGGAGCGCAAAAACTACTTATAGATGAAAATTGAGCTTAACTGAATGTTCATTTTACAATCTGAAAATGAATATGTGATGCCCCATGTTATGTTTGGTGCGTCGTAGCCCCGTGAGCGAGGAACCTCTCGATTCGGTTGCTGGGTGGAGACTACTTTATTGTGCTTTAGGAGAGAGGGGAAGAGAAGGAGAGAGAAAAGCGCGAGCACCTGTAAAGAAGGCATTGCTTCTCGTTCTCGTGCCCTGGTCGCGCACATGGTCCTAGGACGGTCCAGTTCCAAGGCAACGCACGGCTCCATTACGTCCGCGCGTCGTCATCGGCGAAGGCAGAGGGGACCCCCGCTGGTCCCTCCGAAGCGGCCGGCTAGCAGCTGCAAGGAGGCAGTGCAACTGGAGCGGCCGTGCGTCCGTTTGCTAGGAGGCGGTGTGGCAGTGCGTCGGTTCGCGTACACAACACCCCTTCCTCCTTAGACTGGGTCACCGTACCGGTCGGGTGGACGACGTTCACGTTGAGGCCTTGGCAGAGCTTGATCATGCCTGGACTCGTTTTGTTGGTCGTCGCAGGGTTGTGTTCCGCAGTCATTTTGTCGGGCCTCAGCTTCTCCATGTTCGGAGTGGGGCGCTGTAGGCAGATCGTCCTCAGGCGAAGCTTCCGCTTTTGGTATCACGATCGTGTAAGGAGCCGGCAGTGTGGAGTGTTGCTCGCTTGTTGCTGGTCCGCTGGTCTGATCGTTCAATGGCGGATCTTCCGTCGGGTAGGATTCAGCACCTTGCTTTTTGTGATCAAGGTGCCGACGAACCGTTTCGGTTTTGGACCTGATCAGCCAAGATCGATGCCCTAGTCTTTTTTGTACGGTGCCTTCTATCCAAGCAGGGCTTCCTGCGAAGTTGCGGAAGAAGACCGATTTTCCAACGGCCACTCGCCTCGTAACGCTCTCGTCCGAGGTCTTTTCAGCAGGTCGTGGCTGAATACGTGTAAGTGCCGGTGCAGTGATGTACGCATCTGTCTACTCGTAGCGGGGTCATGCGAGGCAGGAAAGCCGTAAGGTGAGGTAGAGTGTTGGTGGTCTAGGCGTCAATTATGTGGCCAAATAAAATAGTAACATGCAGTAATGTTTACGAGCTGCGCATGTAGTTAACAATGCGCCTGCAGTAATGTGCAACTTTCTCCTAGATCGTCAGGATGCAAAAGAAGTACTAGACAAATTTTAATTCCGCAACGGCAATGCACGCTCCGTTTGGCGCCGTCACTATGAGCCCGCGATACGATGGTAACGGGGTGGATGAAAATGTTGGCTTGAGGTTATATCCGATGCATGGACTCTGGCCGGCGTAGTGCAGTTCTCAGATTTCTAAGGCTGCCGGAATGGATGCTAAAAACATGTAATGTTTACAATGGCAATGTGTAGTGCATTACAAGTTAATCTCGGATTGCTCTACTACGCACGACGCTCCCTAGCTGTTACTGTTATATATAGCCTAATTATGGACACTGAACCCCGGATACTGTATTTTTTTTTCGTTCTTGCAACCGTTTGCAAAAAAATATGAGCGCCTGAACGTGTAGTAAAGAGCACATGATATCAACACCATGACAGCATTTGTACCGCTTTCACAATTACTTGAACAGACTTCGTCATTCTGCAAACGAAATCCACGCTGATCCCTCCCTTTATCCTGAAGTTTTCGTAATTAATGAAAAATGAAAAAAAATCAAAACACCCTTCCACCCTTGGAGATTGGCGGGGTGCATTCTACTAAATGAACCTTTTCAACACTCCAAAAATCCCGAGTGGGGGTAAAGAGAGTGCGAACACTTAAGAACACCCATTTCACGAAAAAACATGGGTGTTGTAAGGGTGTTAAATGACTAATATACCATTAAGGGTGCAAAGTGGTTTACAGTATATTCTGTAGGTTTTCTCATAATAAAGTATTGTTGAAAGCTTACCGCTATCTTTCCTCCCCTTTAACAAATACCCTGTTAAACAATAGGCTCCTTAAAAACACACGCTCACTTTGAATTCAGAAAATGTACCTAATATTTACACAACCTTTGTAGACTGCCAACATTAAGGCGCGAAGATACCAAGAACTGTTTATATTCTCAAAACAGGTGAACGTGCACGTCCAGGTTACAATCCCCCAGTTTTCCTCACTAACATTCCTTCAAACATTCGGCGTGCATTATATCATCTTCACTCCTCATCACCGTGGCTCCTGGAAATTACTATTCCATGTATTTCTATTTACATATGTATTCAATGTACGTATGTCAAGGGTGACAGGGTTCACCCTTGACATACATACCTTAGCGAAAATTGCCAATTATCAATGTTCGATTGGTCATCGATCTTAAGACATCAGCCGACTCTGTGTACAGTTGAACCTTTTATTCCCTTCAACAAGCGTTCAACCATGGCCGGGCTCAAGCGATGCTGCTGCAGCTCGCGTCCGGCCATACATGACTGCTTAAAACTGGCAAAAAACAAAAGAAGGTTGGGCCGACGATGGGCAGTGCCGGCTAAAGACTGAGCTGTTTTCAGGTCGGCCGAAAAGACGCCATGCGAAATGCTGAGGCTCACCTCATAACGCTCCGAGAACTAGGCCCGCCATGTTGGCTCGGCAAACAAAAAACCGAAGCTAGCTATGGGTAAATAAGGCTTCGCTTCTTGCGAAAAATGAATTGCAGATGCACTGCTGTGCTATACGCTATGCACTCTGTGAGGATGATATAATGCGTGTTGAAACAATCTACGTATCAACTTGACGTTAATTTTTTTTCTTTTTTTTTACAGGGTGTTAATGTTCAATTCCGCTAAACGCAGTCTGAGGTATCACTTATAGGCGCACCGACCAGTTTACGAATTTAGCTACGTGCGCTGATTTATTACAAACCACCGCAGACTGTTCGCGTTATAGTTACGATACTAACTAGACTATTTGTTATCTGTCACAAAATGAAGAGCCAACTCGGCGTGTTTAATATTAAGCTCTCCAGTAGAGCATATCCAGTCGATCGGATGTAAACATCCTGAAAGGCTCTATTAAAGCGGAAGCTAGCTTTAGCCGCGCTATTTGTCCAAAAAGCCGTCGGTCTTGATGCCGCTGGGTGACAAATAACGCAGCTGTCGGTGGCAGTACGAAGCCAGCGGCCGCATGCGCAAAGGCGGCCATCGAAGCATGCATGTAAAATGATCGTACTGCTCCAAGAACGTCAATTCTCCTCGCATTGACGAGTTATGATTTTTTTTCAGCACCCCGATGCTTCTCGTGCCCGGCAGCAAAGAAAATTAATTTACTGACAAATCGGGCCCAGTTCGCTCCAGCTGCAAACATTCACTGGTCAAGCATGCGCTGATATATGCTTCGTTATCTACTTGTTCAGAGCAGTTTTTCTTCCCTCCATTTATTTTCTGCGCCAACGAAGCTTTCTCTCTCATGCACACTTGCACACTTACACTCTCACGCTCTCTCACACACTTTCTCACACTCTCACGCACTACCTCACAATCTGTCACTCTCACACACATTCTCACACACTCTCACATACACTCTCACACTTTATAACTCACTCTACATTCACCCACGTTCACATGCTCACACACACACACTCTCTCATACACTATCCCACTCTCACCCACTCTTTCTTTTGCACACAATCTCACTCTCATACACTCTCAAACTCACTCTATACACTCTCGCACTCTCACTCTGTCATACACACTCACACTTTCTCATACACTCTCATACTCTCTCACTCACACGTGTCTGAATACTTTCTAATAGATGGTATCTTGAAATTTGAAGCCTTGCATTACCAGCGGCTTACACCGCAACGCGTCTTCTTGTGTCCTATAGCTTTGCGATCCATTGAATTGATACACGAGAGGAAGGCGGAGTAAGATTACATTAGACCACTGCAAAACTCCTTTCAATCTTATTAGAGTAGAGAGAAGATTGGATTTAGATTTGGCATGGCCTTTTGGGGCCAAGTATGCGGCAAAAATCGGCAAACCAAATTTTAGTAATTAGATCCCCAAACGTCGGGAGGCGAAAAGAGAGCTCGGGTATGGCATAATAGCAAACGAGGCCAGCTAGTGCGGCAGGATATCTCAAGTGGAGGAGTAAATAGCTTCAAAATAGTTTTTCGTAGAGCCAATTGTAAAACGTCTCGAACTCCAAAGCGCTTCAAATGTAACGAAAGAGGACGCCACTCCAACAGCCACTTACTCGAGCTACGTGACCTCTGCGTTTTGTTTCACTTGTCTCCATACCGAAGATAAGATTCACCCGCTTGCGACGTGAATTCAGTAGTACCTGTTTTGAAAATCGCGTCAGCCCGTTTTAGCCGCCTGAGGACAGCGGTAAATGCATATATGTCTTGTTCATCGTTTCCCAAGATACGTACGGAAATAGAATTCTTTGGTATGGAGTAAAAATGGTATTTGACGTAGCTGACGTCGCCACACCGGAGACAAGAGACCACCAAAGCAAGGATGCAACGCACCTAGAGCAAAACCGCGACGTCACAGAAACGCTGCTCGATTTCGTCAATAAACTGCGAAACTGACGTAATGTTCGGCTTTGCAGCGCGGCGGGCGGAAACGCGTCGGCACGAATTACTCTACTCCGTGTCGCAAACTTTTGCCGCACAGTGAAAGGTGCCATTGCCATTGATCAGGGTGTCATTGATCAGCGTGGCGAGTACTGGATAATTATGTTCCTACGCGCCTGTTCGCCATGTTGTAAGGATGTGTGAAGAAGACAATCAACGTTATGCGAGTGCGCAGAATCTTGCTTGGACCAGGTTGCCCTTACCTTTCGTACTGTTGTTTATGTAGAGAGACGAACAAGACTGCATGGCCCCCTGTTCCTGCCTTTTTCGCTTTGTTAACACAAGTTTACGCAGATGAAGCACCGTGAAGCATGCGTCTGCGTGACTACACCGCGTAAAGTGGCCCCTTAGGAGGGTGCACGTTTCTCACTGTTCAGGAAGCGGGAGTACTGTTTTTTTTTTTCTGTGACCAGGAAATTTCCGTATTGTACTCGTGCTACACCTGTATCGGTGCATGTCGGGAGACTGTTTGGGTATGGAATATTTATACCAACCACCGTATGCGGTATGCCGAACCACAATGTCGGTTTCAAAAAATGACTAACTCGAAAGAAAGAACTCCCAACCTTTAAATACCGAATCGCAAACCATTATCTGGCAAAAGTGTCAAGTTTTAAGTACCTGGGAATCATAATCACATCAGACCTTAGTTGGAACCTGCACATAGACTATATTAAAAATAAAGCAATGCAGCGACCGGGATAACTAAGAAGAACCCTCGGAAACTCCCCGCCTGAAATAAAACTACTAGCTTAAAAAACTAATGCTAGACCGATTTTGGAATACGCAGCCACCGTATGGGACAACTTCACAAAAACAAACAGAGCGAAAGTCGAAAAGGTTCGGCGCAAATCCGCGAGGTTTGTTTACAACTTTCATAGTCGGCACATGTCCCTAGCCTATCTCTTGCAGACTGCTAACTTAAAATACTGGAATTACGCCGATGCTGTGAAAGAATAAAATTTTATTACTTACTGCACAATGACAAAAGACAGACAAAAACCGATACATTCAACCCGCAAATGCGCCTACTACTCCACCATTTCATACAAGAAAGGTCAAGGATTTTATGTGTAAAGCCAACATGTTCAAGAACTCTTTTTATCCCCAGGACGACACGTAACTGGAATCCACTGGATGCCCAAACTGTTGAATACTCCACTCTTGATGCGTTTACAGACGCCCTCCTGAGTAAAGTTCAAAATGTATTGGAATTTATTGTGAACCGGTTCTTGTACCCCAAATCCACCATTTACACCCTCGACTTAATTTTTTGTTGCCCGGTGACAATGCAGCATTGTAAAAAGAACCATGCGAATTTTGTCTTTGTCGACCATCTGTTATCTTGATGTGCACTTTCTCCCCATATGTACAAGGTCATCCAATTCTAACTATAACACGGCCACAGCTTTCAAAGCACCATTTCGTGGTGCAGTCACATATTGACGCAAAGCGATACAAGCACAGAGGGACGCGGAGGTAGTGCTGCATGACTTGCCAATTAGCTTTATAGCGTGGCTAGGTCGGACGCAATGTTGTTTTGAAAGCAGTGGCAGTGTTATAGCTAGAAGTGGATGACCCTGTACACATTCTGTATGGTCATGGCCACCCACTCCTGCCAAATACCTTGCATAAGGTTGACAGTCCATGTAAAATAAATAAATAATTAAATAAATAAATAAAAACTTGTTACCTCAAGATTTTGACTGGTTACGATCCTGACACATAGTATTGCGCCATAAAACCAAACAACAAAAAGTTGCGAAGTTACTAATGTAAAACTATTTGTCATGTAACCACCTACTACGAAGGACATAATGTCCGCCATGCTGTACAGTGTATCTGCAAATACTGTACTGTCGTCCCTTTCTCGGTTTTTTAAAGGAAACATTGTGCAGCACATTCTTTGTGCATCCTTGTATGCATTTGTGCGCCATCCTTTTGTGTGCACACTGCACTTTCAGCGTAATGTTCAAATGCGACGTCTGCCCTGAAAACTGGGAGCACTTTAGAAGGGAAATCCGCCCCAGAGAAGAATATACCTATAAGAACAAGGAGTAAACGCTTGGTTTCCGGGTTACGGCAAGATGGGACATCAAGAAAACAGCTGAACAATGAAGCGTGATAAAAGGCTTAAGGGTAGACAAATGTCTTACGGGAGACGTTGTCCACTCTGGGGGGCCGTTACAGTGTCACCACGATACTTCCCCCCGACGGCAACCGACACGGTCCAAAAACACGGCAGCGCTCTAGACGGGGATTCGGACTCCGAGCCAGCGCTTGTTCGGACACTGTAGGGCTCTTTTCAACATGCCATATGTCATCCCGGATGTGCCTGCGGCCTTCCTTCCTCGCTTCCGGGCGGATACTTCCTACATGGCCCATGCTGACACACAGGACGCCCATTAAAGCCCGCACCAGAGCCGGGGATGAAAACATCTATCTTCCCCCGCGTCTATCGCCCTTCCCGAAAAAAGTTTGGGTAGGACGAGATGCCGCCAACTGCAGCTCCGCTTACATTTTGCCTTCAACTGGAAGCCATCCGAGTGCGACGCTTCTCCGGCAGCAAGTGAAAGGCGGTGCCAGCGTTTGCAGGAAGGCGGCAGTGGGGAATGGTCGCAATCTGCGCCTTCCGCGCAGATTACAGCCTTTGTATCGGCGACGGCCGCCGACGTGTGTAGCCCCCATTTTGAGGACTTTCTTTCGCGACGTTGTGGCCAGAGCTGTCAGGCCAAGCTGATGAACGCCCAAAGTTGGCCGTCACTCTGGCCAGTAGGCGAAGGCCAACAGCAGCTGTGGATTGAGAATTCTGTACGAAGGACAGCCTGGCAGTCGTGACGGATGAAAAGAGCACCCATCTTTTTAAATATGACCGCACCGAGCACATTCCAACGACATAACAAATTGAGAGGGCAAAACACGGATAGCGTGAAGGAATAGCGCGTCTCTTTTTAGCTGCTGCAACGCTGTTCACCTTTGACAGTATAGCGGTTGCACACCAAGACACAGCAGCTATCAGGACTGAAGAAAAGCGGACGGAGATGAAGCAGCAAAATGGGGCGCTTATGCAATTTGGGCTAGACCCACCTCTAAACCCCATCGTGCAATGTGCAACCTTCTGAACAGCCATGCTGTGTTTTCAATGCTGCTGCCGTTGCCACCACAATTTTGTTCGCGCTCTACAGGGCGGACAAGCAGATTTCTTCGTGTATTGCCATAAGCTTGGCTATACAGTCACTTACTTGTACCCAGGACACCTTTCAGACAATGTTCTATCCGAGAGGGTATACGCGGCACGCAACCGAACTGCTCCCATTTACATCATATCAGTTCTGTTTTCGCGTACGTGTACTCCATGGTTTTCGCACCGCTATTTTATAGACCCAGCGGAGTCTACTTATCGGCTATATGACTGTCACGAGTGCGCGGGAGACGTACACATCTTTGTTTTTTATTGCTCGTGGAGTGGAAGTGATACATTATTCAGAATTACCTACAGCGACAGCCAATCTCAAGGCAAGTATCAATTGGACACTTAGTTATCCTTCATGTCATTCCTAAAGACTCAATTGTCTCTAATTAGGATTACGTGCCGTAATTCGTAAGTCCACCTGCATGTGGTGGTTATTCTCGAATGTGTATTTTAAGTTTTGTCAAGTAACGCTTTGCCTTCTCGCCATTGTTGACTCCTTCTGGATACGTCGTTTTTTGAGAAGTATAAGTTTTTCTTCTGCTCTCATTGTAGTCATCAAGTAACAGTCACTCAGTAAACGGAGACTGTTCGTCCTGTACCGACATGTGTAATAATCATCAATAGAGCACCAGGCAGATCTTGTACACGGAGATGCACAGTGGACCACTCACAAAATAGAGAAAAGATAGGCTCAGTTCTCTACAGCCTAGCACTGTGACATGGTGTAGAACTGTCAAGCAATAATATGGTAATAATAATTACCGGTTGACATAACAAAACGCCAATGAAAGTCAGATCTCTTCCCAGTAGCACATTTCTTCCTTTTCGCTCTATTTTTGCCACCTCCGCGCGATGAGGATGACACTGAGGCCGCATCGTGTTCCGTACTAAACAGTATTTTATGATTATTCGACACATTGGACTCTCGTATTTCTGAGTTGTGAGCAGCACTGACGACAGCATCTGGCGAGTCCGAGTCGTGTTAAACCTTGGTAATAGGCGCTCTAATTTTTAAAATGTGTTTTTCTGCGGTCGCATTAACTTAAAGAATGCAGTTTAAATGGGGCTACGAATATATATTTGCAACGTCCTGAATAAACTTAAATAACTTTAAAAGGACTTAATTAAACGCTGTAAATACGCATCTCAAATAAAACAGAAAATAATTCAGTTTACTCGTGCGCTACAGCGTTCAAGACCTGCCAAGCGCCTTCTGAATGAACTCCCGCTCAAAGTCGCCAAAGTGAGAGGCCAGTTTTCAAGGAGCGTCAGGACATCGTCCGGAACGCGGAAAGTGCGCGGTGTCTCCGAATTTTTGTGTATTTTGTTGTTTTTGGTTATTTGACTGCAACCGCCTGAACTGCCTATTTATTGTTGTTGTTTTTTTTCACCTGCGAAGCATTGAATGTTTTGTATTGCCCCTCCTGCATGGGCCAAAATATTGGCCTGCAGTATTTTCAAATAAATAAATAAATATAGTTACGAGTGGAATTCACGCACCGATGGGTAACACCACTCTGAAATCGATGGGCCGCACAACTCAACACTGAGCGTCGTCCACACACCCAGACACTTTCTTCACTTGCTGAATGCCAGAGTGGTACACCACATAAATTACCCGCAAAAGCACAGTCCCGGTAAACGAAGTGTGAATAATACGAGTAGTATCACGTGCACAATGTCTGAAGCTCGCGGTGCAGAAGACTTCAGGTTCAAAGGTTCGTATGTGACGTTGGTGACGCAAGTAGGGGCCTGTGTAGCGTGGTAGAAGTGCCCACCCGGGAGCAGAACGAGAGAGCCTGGAACGTAGTGCACATCGCGATGGCGACTGTTATAACGGGATTGCTGGGAGCCTTGAGAGGCAAAGAGCCTGCAATGTGGCGAGCATCATTAGCGCGGGATATGGCATCACGAGTGTAAGTACTAGTGGCGGCGTCAGTAGTGGGTAGCGATGTATCAAAGGGGAGTGATGGGTGTCGGCCAAAGAGCAGGTAAAAGGGAGAGTAGCCAGCGGTATCATGACGAGAAGTTATAGGCAAATGTTGCAGAGGGTAGATTACTGTCCCAATCTTGATGGTCGCTGGAGACATACATTGATAACACATCTGTGAGTGTACGGTTGAGGCGTTCTGTGAGGCCGTTGGTCTGAGGATGATAGGCGATGGTAAATTTGTGGTGGACGGTACACACACGAAGTAGCTCGTCAACCACTCTCGGAGCAAGCAGCGACCACGATCCGTGAGTAGTTCACGAGGGGCACCGTGTTGTATCACATCGTGGAGGAGAATATCAGTGACGTCTGTAGCGCAGCTAGTAGGGATCGCGCGGGTAATGGCGTAACGCGTAGCATAGTCGGTCGCTACGGCGATCCATTTGTTGCCCGACGCACAGACCGTGAAGGGTCCAAGCAAATCAATACCCACACGAAATAACGGGTCAATCGGGATGGATATTGGCTGTAGGCGTCCTGATGGCAATACGGATGTTTTTTTCCGACGCTGGCGAAGCTCACATGCGGGCACATAATTCTCAACTGAGCGATAGAGAGCCGGCCAGTAAAAACGTCGGCGCACGCTGTCATACGTGCGGGACACGCCAAGATGTCCAGCGGGGGGAACATCACGAAATTGTTCCAAAATGGCGGAGCGCAGATGTTTCGGAACAACGAGCAAGTCTGAGCGCCATCAGGTTGCATATTGCGGTGGTATAGTGCGTCCCCTTGGAGTACGAACATGGCGAGGGCGGGAGGAGACTGGCCGGTAGTCAGACGGTCGATGCTACACCGGAGTGCGGAGTCCAAGCGCTGTTCGTCGGTTATGTGGGGAAATGCCGATAAAGACAGGACACATGCGTCAATGTCACAGGCCGTAGAGCTGGGAGGATCGACAGGGTGGCAGGACAAGCAGTCTGCATCTTGGTGAAACCGACCAGACTTATAAGCCACGGAAATACAGCGTCCCAAACGTTCAGTAGGGTCTTTGAATGTAGATAGCCAGCACAAGGCATGGTGGTCCGTGATAACAGTAAAGGGTCGTCCAAACAAATAAGGGCAGAATTTCGCAATAGCCCAAACAAGAGCTAGGTTTTGTTCTGCCCTAGATAATAGGCGGCTGGCATACGCAATCACTCTGGTGCGGTCGTGGTGTCGCTGAGCGAAGATAGCTCCAATGCCGTGATCACTGGTGTCAGTGCGGAGTTCGGTAGGGGCCGAAGGGCTGAAATGGGCCAAGACGGGTGGATTGGTGAGAGCAGCGATAAGTTCGGAGAAAGCTGCAGCCTGGTTAGGGCGCCAAGAAAAAGGTGCATCTTTTTTCAGTAGGGCGGTGAGAGGGCGAGCAAGGGCTGCGAAGTTCTGGACTGAACGACGAAAATACGAACACAAGCCAAGAAAACTTCGAACATCACTAGATGAACGTGGTGTGGGAAAAGTACGAACGGCGCGAATCTTATCGGGGTCAGGCTGAACACCAGCAGCCTTCACTAAGTGGTCAAGAACTTTGATTTCCAGATGGCCGAAACTGCATTTCTTGGAGTTGACTTGAAGGCCGGCGCGGCGGAATAGCTCGAGAATGGTAGAAAGGCGAGAGAGGTGGCTGTCAAAAGTGGACGAGAAAACAGTGACGTCGTCTAAGTAACAAAGACAAGTCGTCCACTTGAAGCCGCGCAGCAACGAGTCCATCATCCGTTCGAAAGTTGCACGCGCGTTACATAGGCCAAAAGGCATGACTTTAAATTGGTAGAGGCCGTCTGGAGTGATAAATGCCGTTTTTTCTCGGTCTAGTTCATCGACGGAGATTTGCCAGTAGCCAGAGCGAAGGTCGATGGAAGAAAAGTAGCTGGCTCCATGTAAGCAATCAAGTGCATCGTCGATGCGCTGTTGAGGGTAGACGTCTTTTCAGGTCAACTTGTTGAGGTGGCGATAGTCGACGCAGAATCTCCAGCTCCCATCTTTTTTCTGGACTAGCACAACCGGTGACGCCCAGGGACTGTTGGAAAGCTCAATGATGTCGTCGGCCAGCATCTCGTCGACTTCACGTTGAATCACCTGGCGCTCGGAAAGAGAAACACGGTACGGTCGCTTGTGGACAGCAGCAGCATCGCCGGTGTCGGTGCGGTGGGCTACAACAGACGTTTGGCCAAGAGGTCGGGCCCCAAAAACAAAAATGTCGCTATATGAAAGTATCAGTTTGTAGAGCGTGTCGACAGAATCGGGTTGCAGGTCGGCCGCAATCATGCTGGAAACAGGATCGCGTTGTAAAGGAGATGACATAGTAGCGGTATGGGCTGTGCAAGGTGCAGAAGGAGGGTCGGTAGTTAGGGCTGAAACTTCCCAGTCGGTCAGCGGGGAAAGTTCAGCTAATGAAATTCCGTCGGGGAGGACTTGTGTCGACAAACTGTAGTTTAGGACTGGGAGAGTGGTGCGATTCTGAGATACGTGTACGATGAGGTGTGGGAGGATGACGTGACGCTGCAGGACGACGTCTGTAATTGGGAACGCCAGGTAGTCTCCACCGGGCACGGGCGGAAAAGGGCACATAGGAATATAAACAACAGCTTCCAGAGGGAGGCGGGAATATTTTGCTGAGCGGAGGCGAGGTGGCGTGGAAAGGTCTTCAGAGCAGAGGGGAAGGTCCAGACACAGAGTGCCGGTTGAGCAGTCAATATGGGCTGAGTGAGCGGTCAAGTGGTCAAGGCCAAAGATCAGGTCATGGGGGCTTTCGTGGAGCACGGTGAATAAGACTGGTGTGTGATGACCAGCAATGGTTACACGGGCGGTACACATACCAAGCACGGCAGCAGGGCTGCCATTGGCGACACTAACGCTGGGCGAAACTGCTGGCGTCCGGACTTTCTTCAGGCGACGACGAAACGAGGAACTGAGGACAGAGAGTTGGGCACCAGTGTCAATAAGGACAAAGGCAGGAACACCATCCACAAAGACTTTGATAAGGTTAGAATGTGGAGCAAAGTTCAGCAGAAGTTTTCCAGTCCGGGTTACGTATGCAGCAATATGTAAGGCGGATCCCCGGCGCCTCTTCCGACGGAGCTTCGTTAACCGTTTCATAAAAAAAAATGGACAAAAAAATAATCGTCTTCGCGTAAGGCACTCTACGTTTTGTTTCTTTGCGTCATTGATTGACCCGCCAAAATGAGCGGGGGCAGTTAACTTGTGCAAGGTCAGCACGCACGTCATCATACCTTTAAAGAGCGGTCGGGACCGCTGCAATATATATGTTAGCTCCTGAGCACAGACTTGCTTTATTTTTTTATGTATTCCGCGAGCCTGACTTATATGCTGGGAAACAAACTACGCATACGGCACCGTCCACAGGAAAAGTTCACTGAATCGCCTTCGGTGAAAAAAAAAAAAAAAAGCTATTTTAGCTCTGCTTTGCCCTTCAGTGAGATATAATTGCTACCAGCGGATAGAACATGCCAGCCCCCTCATACCTTGGGACAGTTCGGGTGACTGGGTTATGTGACTACGGAAAAATAAATTTGTTTTCCCGTCCCGTCAACTACTACTCCCGATATTACGTTGCCGCAAAAAACCTGGATCAAATGCTTTTGAAACCGATTGAATGCACTTCGCCTGAAATATATCGCACAATATTTCTTAGTTAACTAATTAATCTAAATATAAGTAACACCCCTAGCTGCTGCACATGACAGGAAATATTATGTGGCTGGTGTCAAGCAGCTCCAGTTTCCAGTTTGCTTTTAATTCTTGACTCTACTGACCTGAAATATCGTGTTTTGAGTGGAATGGCTCGTTCTGCATAATTGTCTACACCTGATTGACTGCATTATATATTATTAATTGCTGATAGCATTTAAAAACGCCAGACTGATCTTCTGATTATATTAATGTTTATGTGGCTCTGATTTCTTTAGCGTTTGACTTATCTTGCAGGCGATGAAAAGTAAGCTAATCATTATGTATATTTTGAAGTCATTCGGCAAGGATTTATATGATCAGAGCGTTTTTACAAGATTTCCGTACGCTCTATGTCGTCGGGCATTGAATATACAGTGGAGTGAATTTTTCTAGCACATTCACCTCTCTCTTCTTGTCACAGATCTGCAGCGACCTGACCGTAATTATTCACCATTCTGGTTTCTTGAAAGGCTTTATTTCTTGCCCTTTTCAACACCCGGAATGTCTTCTTTCTCCGTATCCCGGCCTCTGTCGTGATCGACCTGTCTCGACTACTGCACTGATCTGTGCGTAATTTTTCTCTCGTGTATATCTTAGTCGCACTGGTAATCACATTTCAGTCATTTTATCACAAAACGCACGCGTGATTTTTGCCTTGCCCAGTCTCCCTCTGGCCGCTTTCAGGCTTTCCGCCTCTTTTAGAGTATGCTCGATTCACTCTATTGCAAGCTTCCTTATGTCGGTTAATTTTTACTCTGAGAGTTTTGACAGTAGCATTCTTACTATATGAGATTACTGGCATCAATGCTTTGGTGCTTCTTACTATGGTGCTCATTACTGGTACTCCAGAATGATGTCTGTGAGATTATTTTCCATGCTTGAAGATTACAGATCCGATCTACAGCAGGAGACTGAATCACCCTTGCCGCTTCTTCTTCAATTCTTTCCGTTACCTTTTCAAATCTAGCATTCTATGGTAACAACATCTCTCTTCCAATCATGCCGCACGACGCTATTGCCGCTTCATTTTTATCCTCATCATTGTGGCCAAGTTCATTTTTGTGTCTCCCGTTTACGATTTTTATGATTCGCCCCGTAGTCCTGTATCCCTGTCCAGTAGTCACCCACTGCAAAAGTCTGCTTCATGCCTACTTTGGCACTCAAGTCACCGATCAGTGCAGTGCGCTCAATTCATATTTTACTCATTGCCACTAGAAATTCTATTGCATATCTACCCCACCTAGGGGATTCCTCTAAGGTCAAAGTTAATTTCCACACGCAGGCGAGAACGCGACGCTTTTTGCTTTCCGCTATTTTTAACTCCCTGCGTGCTACCGAAATTTCAGTGCTCGAGACAGGGACAAAAAGCTACGTAGGCAGGACGTACTAACAGCTCAGATTTTTATCGGAAAAACACCGCCTATGCATAGTCCGCCCTCCTTTAAAACAATAAATGGACATCCTTTTAGTTATCTCGTTCGCCAATGGCGTGAAGATACGTAACTGAGATCTTTATCTAAGATAACTACTCTGTTTTCTTGTGAGCGACGGTTTGCTACAGAATTTTTTAATTTCGATCACTTGAGTCATTTTGCTTGCTTCGACATGTGCGTACAGCTGCATGTTTCCAAACGCCGATACATAGCGATGGCATTTCAGAATGCGCTTAATAATTCTGCTACCTGTCGCCATTTCCACGTCTCTGGCATGCTCTCTTAACCTCTCAGTATGTGTCACGAAATCGGCGCACATTTTCATAAAGCCGGTACGGCGCGAGGCCCGCGCGGATTCGCGTGGAAAGCATGGAGAGAAAAGCCTCCTTCCCCGTGCGGGAGAGCGCGTAGCTTTGTACGCGTTGCCGTCACCCTCTTTCCCATTGCCCGGGGAGGACTGTGGTTCATCGGCCTGGAATGTGCCAGACCTTTCGAGAACTTTCTATGGGACCTAACCAATGAAGACGCGCGGCTTGATGGGAGGAGAAGGGAGCACTCTAACCAGCGAAGCTAAGTGTGTGTGCGCGCTAGCTTTGGCGCGTGTTAACAGACAGACGCGGCGCGCCCTATTTAAAGAGACCGCGCCGCTTGTGCAGTCAGTCAGTCAGTCAGTGTTTGCGACGTGCTCGACTGTGCTTCGCCTGGAGTCCCGGGGATCACCCGCTGCTGGCAAGCCCACGGACCTGCGAGGAAGCGGCGCTCGTCTCGTATGGCGGCCACATCGTGACTCTTGAGGCGTCGGACTGCAACAGTGCCCGGTGAACAATTTGGTGTTTGTTTATGTAACTCTCTCGTGTTTGATCTGTTGTGAAGCCTCTGTGTTATTGAATCTTTCTGTAGTTGCATGCTTAGCGTTTGTATTCTGTGAACCTCTCGTCTGTGCATTTCAAGTGATCTTGTGTATTCCTTTGTATCGTCTCTTGCTGTGCATAAATTGTGTTTTGTTTGTTACTTCTGACTCCGATCCTTACTCTGGTTTGAACCGGCGACAGCTGGGCACCAAACGGCCGCCCCCTTCTGTCACTACTAGGTAGCTGAATTCCGGCTGAGCTTGCCATGCAGGTCCAGGACATCTCCTTAGCGACCGGAACAGCTATCCCTACTCACTCTAAGGGTGTCTGGGAGTGTGCGCACCGATAAGGGCGCATCGTTAATAATCCCCCATAATTATTAACGGGTGACAGTATGTCAACCCCGGCCGGAGCCATGCATCACTTTCGAGCTGCAGAAAAACGGGCATTCACGCCAGCGCTGACACCGTTTTTTTTTTACTGCGCGAGATCCCGTGTTCAGAACACACGGTACAGCCGCCTCTTCCTGCAACTCATTATCTTTTTTGTCCAACTCACTCAGCTAGTTTGCTCATCTTCTATAGTATGCTTTCGGCAAATGACGTGAACAGTGACGGATAGCATCCTACGTTAGGACGGCGCCGCATATGATTGCCAACGTATACCAGTGCGGAGATGCTAATTAGCAACAAACAGAATCGCTGTGCGCAAACTGATGCGGGAAATTGTCCGTGAGGAGCTGCAGAGGTTTGCTGCTCGGAAGGGTGAGCACGCAGTGGCCGTCGCAGTAATCCTGCGGGAAGAGAAGAGCGTGTTGCCGGGCTAGTTGGTGATCCATTGGGTAAAAAATTGCGCAAAAAACACAAAGGACAAAGAAGAACACATAAGCGCTTGTCATACGTCTTATGTGTTCTTCTTTGTCCTTTGTGTTTTTTGCGCAATTTTTTACCCTGCGGGAAGAAATTTGGCACGTCCTTTAACCGTGTGCCTCATACTATGACTCACGCTCGCAGCTACACGGCACCTGTTCCTGAACCATACCAGAAACCATAATTCATTAACGTCATGGCTGCTGCTCCGGAACCGCAGCACAAGCCCATCCACTGCTCCATCCGTCGCCGCCACGCCGATCTCACAGGGCCGTCCGGATTTCTCCGAGTGTCCTAAGTCTTACAGCCGCGCAGAACCAACGTGCGGCGATCAGCTGATCATCATTTGCGGGCAACCTGAACACGTTTACTGGCACTGCCACTACCGCCAAGAGGGGCCTGACTAGCAGCCCACTGCGTCTTGTCGCCACTACAAAGCTGACTTTGCGCAGGTTGAGAGCCTGCCGCCTAACAGGCAAGCAGACTCATTGGGGTTTCGCCGCCGCTCTCCGTCCCCTAGGCGCCATTCGTCACCGAACAAACGTAGCTGGGCTGGCGCACGGCCGGACTCGAGTGGTAGCAGCCGTTAGCAGACGCCGGGCCCGATCATTCAGCGGGCAAACTAAAAGCCGCAACCTGGCGGGGTGTAAGGCCGCAGTGAAAAGCGACTCGCACGTGGAGTCGAGCTGGCGGTCGAACCCCCCACGCGCCGAGGCCAAGGAGCGAACGCTGTTGTTTTTTTTCTCCTTTTCTCCCCTTTTCTTGGGCGCGGGCGCGCGGGAGGCTTGGTTTGTTTCGCCCCTCCGCCCCGAGGCGTCGCCAAGAAGCGAACGGCAGACGCATCCTTATCAGCCGGGAACAACAGCAGCACGCTTCTGCGAACCACTTTACGGCCGGCTCGTCCAGCGATCTCCCGCCGTGGCGCCAAGCATGGGTGCAGAGAGACGCCGTTAATGTAGCTTTTTGCACTGCCACAAGCGCTCACTAAATGGCCTGCAGAAGGCGACAATAGGCGTGACCCTTGGCCCTCCCGAGTAGGCAATCAGCCCAGCGGCCTCCCGCTGTGTCGCGAGACATTGGGTGCGAGCAACGGCGACTGTACACTGCTCTGGAACAGTGCCCCCCCCCCCTTTTTCCTCGAACGGGACGGCTGGGTGGCCTAGTCTCCAGATCCCCCGCGGCGTTTCTTTCACAAAGGCGCCAGCTGCAAGGTCGCGTCGCAAACACGCTGAGGAGGGGAGGCAAAGACAGGCGCCGTGTGAGAGGGTTTGGGGACCAGCGAGTGGAGAGAGTGTGTGTTTTGAATGTTGTATTTTTATTTGGCGTAATTAAGGACCTGGGTCCAAGATTATTCCCAACCCACGGGGGTTGTGGCATGTTTTTAAATAATTTGATTGGCTGCTTCATTTTCGGGGCGGATCACCTAAGGTGACCGCCCTTGGGTCTTTGTTGATGTCTGGCATCAAAAAGCGGTCCTCGGACCATGTTCGACAGTCAAGATTGAGGCTCCGTGCTTAGCACGTATTTACACCCCCTAGGCTTTAACCGAAACGCTCGGTAGGAAAGTAAGGGCCTGTAAAGTGACTTCTCTGTGTGAGAGTCTTCATTTTCTTTTAAGTTACAGTTGTCTGTGTGACTTGTTGCTGTAACTTTGCCTATGTATACTATTTTGCTTCTGTAAATATATATCTCCTCTTGACCATCATCAGATCATCGTCTTCTGCTTCTTCACTGCCGAATGACCACGTTTGGAGAGGCTTCAGCCCCTCCGAAGATTGGCAACGAACGAGCTAAACATCACTCGGGGGGAAGTTGCAAAAACTTAACTATCCTCAAAGCCCCCGCTATCGACGAAAATGCCGAAAACCACCAGTAGTCTGACGAAATTTTTCATGCCGACCACGCCGCATTACCGCCGAACATGCCGCCTGAGACGAGCAGACGATCAGGTAGCGCCGACCCTTGTCACATTCCTGCCGAAAATACCGAAAGAGATGAGAAACCCTTACGACAATGTTACCGCCTACTTCGCTGTTTCCATTGAAGGGCGGAAAGTACATGCTCTGGTGGGTACCAGAGCAGATTTTTCAATTATTAGCCAAACACTGGCCGACGCTCTGCGCAAAAGAAAAACCGAACAGATTGAGCCAGTGCTGGCGGTAAGTTGCTGGCGCCGACTGGAAATTGCCCTACCCGGATAAGAATAGGTGGTGCAGTGTTCGTTGGCAGCTTCGTCTCCCCGACTGCTGTAAAAGCCTTAACTTGAGCATGGACTTTCTGCTACTTCATGGAGCCATAATCAACGTTCGGGACAGCATCGTTGAATTCACAAGGAGTCATGGAGGCCTTGCCTATGCAGAAGTCTCGTTAATATCCTTGAGTCTCCAACGACAAGGTGGCATTACCTCCTCGATCCTGCTCTCTTGTTGCTGTGAAGTGCGACGAGGCATATACTTGCACTGGTGTCGCCGAACGGGCAGACGCCGTAATACTCAGATGTGTGTGTGTATAGCGCGAGGGCTACATAACTTGGTCCACGGATATACCCAAGTGCTTTTGGCGAATTTCAAATACGCACGCCAACAAATTCCAAGAGGTACAACTGTGGCCTTTTTTGACAGCCTCACTGTTCTGTGCTGCAACAGGAATCATAAGTTTGCAATGCGGCCGCACCCTCCGCCGACGTGGGCACAAGTTTCTCGCATTTAGAACAAGAGCGCATTCTTGACCTGACAGGTAGGCCAGTTTCGTGACAGTTTCGCTAGAGCATTGCAGGTCGGCCAAACGCCTTCGTCCAATCATCGGAACATCATGTATCGAGTTGTCTTTTTTTAGAGAAAACGAGCGATCCAGCGCCAAGTCGCCGGAATGCTGAGAGACGACGTTATCCGGCCGTCGCAGGATCCCTGGGCTTCCTACATGGCGCTGGTTAAAATGAAATGTAGACAGCTTAGGTTACAGTATTGAATACCACAAGCTCAACAAAGCGACAAAAACGACGTGTACCTTTTCGCTTGTTAGGTTTAACGTCCGAAAGCGACTCAGGCTATGAAAAGCGCCGTAGTGGAGGATTCCGGGAATTTCGACCCCCTGGGGTTCTTTAACGTGCCCTGACATCGCACAGCACACGGACGCCTTGCTTTTCTCCTACATAGAAAAGAGGCCGCCGCGGCCGGGATTTTATCCCACATCCTTGGCAACAGAAGTGGAGCACCTTAACCACTGCACTACCTCTGGCGGGTTAGCAGATGGGTCATTCCATGCCGAACGTACCAGAGTTCGCGCTCGACCCCCTCCGAACTTGTCGATAAAATTCGTGGCTCTTTATTTAACGCATTAAAGTAATCACCCTCAGTAACTTTGTGGAAAAAATATCCTGGTCATGCCACAGCTCTTAGAATTTCACAGCGGAGTGCGAAAAGATTGCCTCACTGAAATATTTACAAAGAAAAATAAAATATTTTAATTTTTGCTTGAAAACAATTTACACATAATCAATATGCATTGCGCTGTTTTAATGGCACAACAAATTTGTAGCTCAAAGTGTTTGTGTTACATTTCATTTTTTACCTCAAACAATTCCCATTTTGCAGTTTTTTATATACTCTTTTGAGACATTAGCGAGCAACATCGCATGTTTCGACGCTTCTCTATAGTACTTGCTATCTCATTAAATCATTTAAACTATAATACTAAACAATATATTTCAGACCCGTGGTGGGGAAGTGATTAGGGCGCTCGACTACTGTGCCAAAGATGCGAAATCGAATCACGGCTGCTGCGGCCGCTTTTCGATGGAGACGAAAAGCAAGGCACCCGTGTGCTGTGCGATGTCAGTGCACGGTAAACAACTCCAGTTGGTCGAAATTTCCGGTGTCCTCCACTACGACTTCTCACGAGTCGCTTTGGTAGTTTAAACCTCATAAACCATAACAAACCAATATATTTCAGAAACAAACAGTGAAACTTAAAAAAATTGTGTTGGACAGCGTATTTGGGCATAAATTTCGCACAGAGGTATTTTTAGTAAAAATATTAATTATAGCTCAATCCATAGCTAGCTTCTTTGAAACTCTGCTCAACGATAATTATCGTAGCTATTTTATTTTAAGCGAGGAAAGAAATCAAGTTCAGCATCGCACCTCGAGCCATGGTTTCTCCGTACTACCACTGTACTGTAGAACACACCTATGGCGCTGCTCACAATTTTACATTCGGTTTACACGACAAATCGTATGGAACAGAGCATCGAATGAATCGCGGGTCTGCTTTCTCCTGACCTCGCCCCCCCCCCCCTTCAACCTTTCAGCGGCAGTCACAATTCGCTTTCCTCCGAACTTTTTTTAACAGGAGTGGTTGGCTTAATAAAGATGGCACAATACAGCGCTTATTCCCAGTATATACATTATAAATGCATTTAAAACATATCAGTTGAGCAAGCAGCCTAGTGAGGTGTTTTACTGCAATGTTGCCCCAGAAAATAGGAGCATGCAATGCTTTCAATATCATGAGTCGATATAATACGTTGAAGGATATTCATTCTGTGCACTTTCGCCGAATTTATGAGGGTAAAAAAAATTGGCTGTGGTTTAGCTCTGGTTAAACCTAGTAGCGACCACAGGCTACGCTTAAGCTTCGCTCGTAGTTACTCGAGCAGCATTCATCATCAGAGGTCGGCGCTGTAGATTCATCGTTAGAAGCGAGCCCGTCATCGCTTTCATGGCGTTTGGTCAACCGTTCGGCACGCTCATTCCTGGCCTACTTCAGACTGGCCTCAACTATGGCTGCGGGTAGGGTATGCCGTCATACAGGGGGTGCAGCGAGCGCAGCAGGAGTGGTGGCTGCGCGGTGACCGCGATAACCGAGCCGAGTTGCGAGAGAATGGAGGGCCGTGGTGTGACGTCACAGTGCGGCCACGGTGGCGAAAACCGGGCGTAATGCAACTATCGCTACAAAATGCATTATGTATTGACGCATGTCGGTACAGAATACAGTCACCTGCGAATAGGAAAAGTGACGATATGTTGCAAGGAAGGTCGTTTAAAACTAAGAAGAAAAGAATAGGGCTGAGAGGAGCAACTGAAAAGACGGTTTTGGCTGAAGATTGGTGGTTTTCTTGACAGTGCCTATGAACGGTGACAAAAGGAAGCAGTAAACCCACGATAAAACAAGTAGGTCAACACAAAAGCTCGACCGTCTAGCAATGAGGCGAGGATGGGGTACGCAGTCGAATGCTTTCGAAAACTCCAGATAAATGACGTCAATTTGAAAGCCGGTATTAAGATTAAGGCGAATATCCGTTGTGGATTCGCTCTGTTTCGCATGAGAGGCCTCGACCGTGCTGTTTCCGCCGCTTCGTGCTGTTTCGGAATGAAAAAAGAATTTGTGTCAAGGTGTGATGCAATGATGGAGTGCAGTACATGCTCTAGTAGTTTGAAAAAAATGTACGTCAAAGAAAAAGGGCGGTAATTCGAAGGTCAGAATGGCTGCTAGTTTTTCCAGTCGCTTGAAATTGATGTTGTGGCGATGTACCGAGTGAAAATTGTCGATAAAATCAAACTGGCAATCAGTTTTGTGCCTTTTAGAATTTCGGGCGATATATTGTCGCAGCGTGGATTGCTACACCTTGAAGTTGTCTATTAGTTTCGCTATATCTTCAGAGTGGATTGTGACGGTCTGCATTTTAGATAAATTAAACGAGGGCTGCTTTGTGAAGTTTGGTTTCTATACTTCGAACAACCACAAGACAAGAAAGCAAACGTGTAATTTAGGTAGCAGAATGGCTTCATCCGTCACGAAGGTTTCCGACCTCAAGAAAGCAAGCATGGGCGGCAACCCCTGGAGTTCAAAAGTGGCCCTGAACGTAGCGCAGCTTAATAAGGGAGGACGCCACTAATGTATCACACTAACGTACGCTAGCGTCAAAGCTTTAAAAACTGGCGCATTTTACATGATCAGCTTTTGGTACGCGCAAAAATACTCTACTTATAATTAATATAACATTTCAGAAATTTCAGAAAACAATTAAGTTCCACTTTTAAATGTACGACGGCATTGATGTACAGGTCATTAAATATTGGCAACCATATCAGTCAACGCCTACCACAGTTGTTACATAGCGAATGAGCGTAGCCAATACGTGTCGTGAAATCTAATCATGGTTCCAATTCTCACTGTGTTCGCACTTGCTAGAGAACACAGATAATAAGGTGCCTTCTACGACAACGCAGTACGAGTTACCTAGAGTTTGTTAATTCGCACGCCGGCTGTGCTGACGGCTAGCCTTGTGCTCCGGCTCACCGAGTGGGAAGGGACCTCGAAACATATCACAAGTCCAATGAAACCAAGCAAGGAACAAAAATCTCGCAGCCAGAAAAGACACCCACCACGAGTTACTTTAACACAGATCCCTCTAGCTTTCTAGCTCTCGTGAGACGACGCAGAGTTCATACATCTTCTGCCCAGCTTCGCACCACCACACCACTCAGACTGAAAGAGGGCGCGCACACCAGCGCATACACGCCCCTCGCATAGAGCAGCCTCCGGCCGACTTGTCTCGCCTTTTTATTTTCACTCGGGTGGGAATCCGGGCGGTAACAAATAAATCGGCCACGCCGGGAAAATGCGCAAACAACTTACGCAGCCCACTCACGAAGTATGCGAGAGCGGGGCAATTTTCACGGTGCTTGAGCCTAAACACGTTGAGATCATGTACGAGAACGATGCTTCGTCCTCCACCCAAATGGGAGGATATAATCAAGTGAAGTTTTTAAAATCGTGATAGATTTCCCTATCATATTCTCTCAAAACGTCTAGAATGTGTAGCACCGCAGAGACAAGATATGACATAGCCCCCGTGTTTTGCCTCTCAACTCATATACAGGCCTGAGCGTCAAAAAAAAAAAAAAAAACCTAACTAGAGAGCAGCAGCGCGCTTCGCCGGCGAAAGCGCTACGAGCCAACCTGCCTTGGCTTACGTTTGTTTGGCTCCCCGCAGAGCTAGACAGCGCTGGAGAGTGTGGAAAGAAGGACGCGTCTCTTGCCTGGGCGAGCACCCCGCCTTCACCGCTGTGGGGCCGCGAACCAATGATAGCAATGCGAAGCAGTCTCCACTGCTTACGTCATCTACCGCGAGATGATGCAATGCGTGAGAACACGGGCCAACGGGTGCCACCATGGTCGCCATGTGGCGCGAAAGCAGGAATTTTTAATAAGTCGACCAAATTATCGGCTTGTTTTTGTGGACTTGTGGGCGGTATGAACTTTCATAGGCACTTTGTATCATAATGCACGCTTTCATAAAGCCGTTCCGAACCCCTATTTAAAGGGCCCTTGCAGTACGATAGAGAGCAACAGATCGCAGTGTACAATCGAAGAAAAGGGAAAAAAACAATAACGGGCATCGTGTACAAATCAATTCAAATATATTTGCCATCATGGTAGAAATGATGGCGGGAGCCCATAGCAGAAGCTGACAGCTTGACAAAGTCACGGGCCCACAGAACTACAGCATTCAGTATATAAAGAAGTACGTACTATCATGAGCTATATGAGCAAGAACACACGAGCGCGAGGCAGATAGCATCGAAACCCACTTGGCGGTACGGTGCGGCCGCTGTGGGGAACAAAAGGGCGCTGCGGTTCCGTTAACTGTTGTCACTCCCGCCTTACTAGCATTACTGCGAAACGGCAGCTGATTGCGAGGCACCGGCCGCTAGCAATGATAAGGCGGTTTTGAAGCGCAGATTGTGAACCGTGGTATCTGTAGTTCTGCGCCAGATACCGCTGTTTACCTTTTCGTTTCTTACTTTTTCTTTCTGGGAGCATGCTGCAATGAGCTTTTTCTGGTCGACGTTTTTTTAATGGCCTATGATATGGCCAGTCACACGCAAACGTTCAAATCTGCGAAGAACGTAAAAATGCCTCAGCACTTCCGACAGGGTGTCTTGCAATCAGCTGCCGTTTCGCAGTAATGCTAGTAAGGCGGGAGTGACAACAGTTAACGGCTCCCTTTCCACTGTTTCCCACAGCGGCCGCACCGTATCGCCCCAAGTGGGTTTCGAGGCCACGCGCTCGTGTGTTCTTGCTCATATTGCTTATGATAGTACATAGCATATACATGTCAACGCAAGAAAATAGAAAAAAGATGAGAAAATAAATGTTTCCTCAGCTTACAGTCATCAACGTACCAAGAAGTGCAAATTAAAACAAATGGAAATAATTTCACCATTATGGCGAGTAAGCCTATGCCAACCAGAGTCGCTTACAGGGCTGAGTGGTTAGTGGAGAATGTTTACATCAGTGCGTTATTAATGCGAAAGCATTACTAGGCTCTGTCGCAAGGTCGTGTGTACAAAACGTGTGTACATTCTTCTGTCTTTCTCGTAAGAGTTTCGATCAAAAGGGTGGTTGTAATCGAAAGAGGATGATGTGAGGATGCTAAACAAAAAAATTTGCAGACGATTACGTTATTCCTAATGCGAAATTTGAGCGCAGCTTGTCAACTGTTTCCCCTTTTTCGGTAGATTGAGGCAAAGATTTTGAGCAAGACCTGTATGTACTATTACAGACAACCATTTTATTTTGCACACATATTCCTTCAAGAAACACTCCGCTAACAGTTCTTGACTGTCATGAACGAAGCTTTGTGGTCGGAGAAATAAAGACAGCGATTAGGTTTTCGGGAGGTTGCGGGAGGCAGCGCGTTTGCCCATAGAAACGTTGCAGGGCGAAAAGACTAATGCCACAAGCTCCAGACGAGAAGAAAGAACCTTCGCAAAGTGAAAGTCAAATATTTTCCATCTAACACTACAGATGTAGGAATCGTAGAAATCTTAAATATCTTAAACTGACTTGAAAACGCTTTAGCCAAAGTTAGCAAGTGTCTCATCGCATTTCTAGCAATATATTGTTACGGACGACATCAAGGAAGAAGAAGCGGGCAGTGGCACGGACAGGAGCGCTCGCGCTAGGCCCGGCAACAATTTTCATTAAACGTCATCTCACTGTCATCGACCATCTCTTTGTCCTCTGTTCTCCTGTTTTTGTCGGCTTGCCGTATCGTAACATTTGGTTGGAGGTGCTGAGTACTTCATCATCACCCCCCATTCTGGTCCGGAGCATCAGCGCCCTGCGACTTCTTGCGCCGTCGGCGAAAGGTTAGGAGGCACTGCATGGCTGTTCCCCAGCCTGCCGGACCCAGCAAGACCTTGCCGTTCCTCCGCCCCAACCCCCCGCCCCGACCACAAGACACGACGAAGGAGAGACTGACCCGAGACGCCCCACATGACCACAAAACACAAGGAGAGACACGAATGACCAAATATGACCCCACTGACCTGATGTGCAGACCAAGGACCCTACGACCCGAGACACCGCTACACTTCAAGACATTCTCCCTTGCCTATGCCATGCGGTGCGTGCCTTGGCCTCCGCCATCGAGTCGTGGCAACGTGTGGCCCAAGAGTGTCCTGCCAAGGTTCATCGCGAATCATCGTGCCGGCAAGCCATTCTATTCTTCCTTCTTCCTCTTCTTTTTCAAGCATCTAGACACGCCCATTATCATGCCATGGAATCATCAACATCGTGTATTTCCTCGTCCACGATCGGGACGATCGCTCGGTGGCCCCGGGTCATGTTACGGACGACATCAAGGAAGAAGCAGCGGGCAGTGGCACGGACAGGAGCGCTCGCGCTAGGCTCGGCAACAATTTTCATTAAACGTCATCTCACTGTCATCGACCATCTCTTTGTCCTCTGTTCTCCTGTTTTCATCGGCTTACCGTATCGTAACAATATGTTTAAAAAAAATGAGGATGGGCTAGATCCGGGCCAGGCCTTCCTCGAAAGCCAAGGGACGATCGGCTAGAGATCCGTAGCATCAAACTAGCTGTATGTACGCAAACTACATACAAATATAAAGCTTTTCTCTGTGAGTGTGTGAATTCTCGGTTACTGCACATGTTAACCTGCAGTTCGGTGTAGGCGCTCGCATTATTCATGAATTATTATCTTAGCAATGTGTACCATGTGTTGTAACGTATTCCACTTGAGCTCTGAAGCGTATCTTTCATAATTGGTTCACAGGAATGGAAAAGCGCCGTATCTTTCACACTTGCTTCTGTGGACACCTGAATCATGCAGTAAGGGAAGGAAGGAAGATGGGAGTGAAAGTGGAGTTGGTTATGAGGGACAACGCCGACGCCGCGAAACCCAGGAACAAGCGCCAAAGCGCTGCGCTCTAAAATTGTGTCAATATGACAATTAGTTATTTAATTAGAGCCGTTGCCGTAAAAGTAAAATCAATCAGACGTCGAAATAGCCATACGACAATTGTAAACGTCATAGGAATCACATCACGCACCGGAAGTGGATGTGTTTGACTTAATGAGCAAAACTGATGCGTGATATTATTCAGAAGTGTGTAATAAGTGTCAATTAATCAAATAACAATATAAATAGGGCACCTCCCTGGGCCCTCCTACACGGGAAATATTTCGACAAGAGCTTCGGCTGCCCTTTTGATCTCGATGCTAGGAAGCGCGACTGTATCAGGGTCGGTACCGAGCAGCATAGTCCATCATGGTCAGGATGTACCGATTGCCTTGAGTGGACTTTGGGTTGCGTAGGCCAAAAATGTCGATCGCCACCCTCTTAAACGGGGTATCAATGAAGGGAACTCGGACCAAAGGTGCTCGTGTGGTGTGGCCCTTCGGATTTGTGCTTGGCTGAGGCAACGAACCACTTAGCGTCAGCCTGCATTGCGGACCAGAAGAATTCTGTCTGCAGCTTGGAGTTTTCTTCGCGCCTCGGTGGCCTCCCATCAACTCATTATGTGCCAGCTTGAGAACACCTGATCTGTACTGTCGGGGCGCAACAACTTCGGTGCACTCCCCGCCAAACTCGGCGACGTATTTCTTCTGAAGGACGCCGTAGCAATAAAAAATCGGTCACTACCCTTTCCTTTGTTCGCCCACGCGATCGAAGCACAAGCGTAGGGTCACGTCATTTCCTTGCTCTTGAACCAACCTTTGGCGCCATATACTAGGGAGACTTTGCAGGTCTCTAAGCTTTTTCAGCGATTTATCCTTGCATGTTGTCAGGCACTCCAACTTTTACTTCAGTAGGCTTTGTAGTCTCGCTTTCTTTTGTCTTGCGCCAGTTTGGATCGGGGTCGTCTGCTGACCTAGCCCCTTCCACATTTCCCAGCACTAAATCATACAGGGGATTCTGCACGCACTTAGCGCGAAGTCGTCCCTGAAAGTACAGGGTGTCGACATCTACCCAAGCTTTTGGGAGCATCAGGACCGAGCGGTCAAGTAAGTAAACTGGAGCCTTCGTATCGGTGATATCTTCCTTTCGTATCCAATCCTTCCTTACCACCACTGTGTTATAGCCTGTGTCTCTCAGGGCTCGAAATGTCCGGCCCCCAATCATGCCGGCCACGAAAGGTAAGCATTCCCTGGCTGCGAATTCCTTACTGGTGAAACCGGCGTTGATGACGGGTATCCGTCCTCTGGTTCTAGGTATCCGTTCTCAATGCATATTGCAGCCTATTTTCCTCTCTCTGTTTTGAGGCCCCATTTGCTCAGCAGCTTGGATGACCTGACTTGCTGCATTTGTGGCATTTCTTGGGCGGTCTCGATCCATCGGAGCTGTCGGCCCGGCAATTTTCAGGGCGGTGTCCCGTACGCGCACAAATAAAACTTTTCTTTTCAGCGCGGCTCTTCTCGTCCGATGACTGCAGCAAAGTTTCCTTTCTCTCAGTATTCTTGGAGATAACGTTTTCTGCCATATTCTTCGGGGTGCTTCGCTTACCGAAGCTCGACCAGCCATTGGCCTCTGCATACTTTCTGCCCTTGCTGCTGTTTTCGCGCAGGATGTGTCCTTTTCTTTCCAAACAATTTGTAGCGAAGTGGCGCAGTTAGACAAGAACTGTTTCCTTAGAATCAGGTTAAAAGAGATCTGCGTACTCCTTCTTTGACAGCTATATCCATCTTTCTAGGAAGTTCTGTAGGCGTGTCACGAACTGTGAACAGTATTCCTCGTTCCGGGCACTAGCAGACCTAAAGTTTTCCCTGATCCCTTCCCCTGTCATACGGAAGCGAATCATGAGTGTCTGCCGGAGCTTGTTGTAGTCCAAGCACTTGGAGACTAAAAACAGTGAGTGCTTCGCCGCTTAAACACAGACTAAGGGCTGTAGCCCACTGATCGCGAGACCAACCCTGACTCTCAGCGATGCGCTTGAAACGCATGAGGTATATGCGTCAAGGTCGTCCCTGCTTTCATTAAAATCCGGCATCAGCTTGTGCGGGCTTACGCGTTCGGGCCGAGCAACTTTACCGTCGCACGTTTCTGACCTTGTCTCTCTGGTGTTACTAGCGTCAGTTGCCAGACTATTCGATGGGTCTCGTCGGAGCATTAGTAATTCTTTTTCTTTCCCCATCTCCGTCATCCGTACTCTTTTCTTTCTCCATGTCAGCCATCCGGAGTTTAGACTGTTCGTGGGCCTTCTACAACTCTAGTTCTGCCTCCTCTTTCCGTCGCGCACGTTCCTCATTGCGTTCTTCTCTGCGACGAGCTCGCTCCTGGTCTAACCACTTGAGCAGCTCTCGACCCTCAAAGCCGAAAGTTCGGCTATCTTCAACAAGTAGTTCTAAATCTGCTTCGGCCATCTTAGGTTGGAAGAGCTATGCAATTCTAGGACACAACACAAAAAAATATTTGCACCTACTCCTCTCTCCCTCACCAAAACTTGCTTGACCAGTCCTGCCGCGGGCGCCAATTATGCCACGAACTCCCGTCTTTACGGTCAACAAAGGCGCGGAATTCCCTTTACGGCTACCCGCCGTCCCTCTATGAGGTTCAAAGTTAAACCTCTATGAGTTAAAATTAGGACATACAACCCATGAAGTATGTGTGTCAGTGTGTTATTAAGGAATAAATCCAAGAAAGTAACGTTTTTTGCAGCAATTGGATCTTTATAGCTGGTAGTTCAAATTACACTGCATAATAATCGAACACACACAAAAATACGCCACGACACGATAGTGATAAAACGCGACTCTGTAAATGACAAGAGCGAAACCTGATAATGAACAAACACTGCAATAAAAGACGACTATAAAGATAACACAGCAAGTATTCCAGATATAATACGCAGGGGCAAGAGTTACACAGAAAACACAGCGTAAAATACTAAGCCAGATCAAAGTTTAAACAGAGGCGAAAACAATATTCAGTTAACCGACAGTCAGTGGCAAAAAGGAATTCTCACGGCTTTCTTGTTCGATGAGGCGTCGTAGTCGCAGAATTGATCGGTAGCGGCGGCCGTACAACATGAGAAGAAATGATGAGTTGATCGCGGGCTGAGTGAAGAAACAAGAAGCTTTCCCAGAGAGAGCGGATGCGAGAGTGGACCGAGAGACTACGTTACTACATCTCCCCAGAACGCACTGCCGCGGGCGTACTGCGGTCTACCTTTTACAGCGCAGCTCTGTGGCGCCCGTTGCTGGGTTTTGCGGCGGCGTCGTCGGCCTCGCAACCAGTTCCGCCCTCCTTTCAGCCCCCCAGTTCGAGCCGGCGCTTCGGCAACCGGAGCATCGCAGGAAGAGGGGGGAGGGGGGTTACACTCAGCGGCGAACGATGTGGGCAGGAGCGCGCGCAGCAACCGGAGAACACGAGGAAAGGAGGGGGGGGGGGGGGGTTCGCCGGAGGCAGCGTTAGCAGTGACTGACTGATGCCGCTGACGCCGCTGGCGAGTCAAGACAACGTGCTGCGTAGAACGCCGTCGCCGCCAGGCAGAAAGAGGAGCAGCCCCCCCCCCCTCTTCCTGAGTGGCGGCGAGGGTGTTCTCCGGTTACCGAAACGCCGACTTGCTAAGCGAATCACGGTGCGTGCATCCCGTTCTCACTCGCTTCACTCGCTAGCGGCGTCAGCGGCATCAGTCAGTCGCTGCTATCTGTTCGTCGCGCAACATTCCTATGGACCCACGCGCTGCCTCCCGCAACCTCCCGATAACTCAATTGCTCTCTTCATTTCTCCGACCACAAAGCTTCTTTCATGACAGCCAAGAACTGTCAGTGGAGTGTTTCTTGAAAGAATACGTGTGAAAAATTAAAAAAAAAAAGTTGTCTGTAATTGTACATACGTGTCTTGCTAGAAATCGTTGCCTAAATTTATCGAAAAGGTGAAACAGCTGATGAGCTGCGCTCAAATTTCGCATTAGGAAATAACCTAATCGTGGGCAATGTTTTTTTGTACTCTCGGCTGGTTGCGCTCGGCCCACCGTGAAGGACGCGCGCTGGCCGGTCGCTGCCCCGAAATCATGTAGAAGCATGCTCGGAGGAGAGGGGAGATCCCGTAACTTCCACTCTATATGTGAGGCAGCTTGTGACAGTATGTATGTATGCACGTATAATGTAAACCGAAATATCTTCCCCTCTTGAGTCCCTCGGCTATACCCAGCAGCGCTCAGTTCCGCATACTACCGACAATTTTGGACAATTATCGCAAAATCGACCTCACGCTTTAGTGCAGCCGCGAACTATTCTCAGATGAAATAGGATGCGCACGGAACCGTATAGTAGATATTTCACCAGTGCAATTTAACCATTGTGAAAGCACCGGCGAATTTCACGTCATTGCGCCACACCGCGATCCTATCGACGGAGAACTGATCCATTTGAGCTGCGTCTACTGGCGATGCATGGCAACCGGTTGTTCTTTCAGGATTGTCATGGCAAACAGAAAGCTCGGCAACGCTAGTGTACGTGCCTTTTTGTAATAAAATAGATGGCGAAAACCGGGAGGCATGATTTCAATGCTTTCGCAGTCTAAATGAAACGCAGCCTTGGATTTAGAAACTGCAGAGTGGCAATGACAGCTTCGATGCTGAGACGACATCCCCGTTAAGGATTCGGTCCCATTAAGGCTTAGTTTTCTTTTAACGTTTCGTGAGTGCTACATTCAACTTCGATGCGATCACATAGCTCACAAAAACGTACATCGTCATACAATTCAACTGCGACGATTCCATTTTTTCTCCCCGAGTTTCACACTTTCGCGCTTGCTGATTCTAAACACTTCACGGCTCTTAGAATAATGCACCGAAGTGAAAAGGCCGTCAGATGAGCTCATCTGTTAAAGTTGGAGCTAGCGGCATGCAAAGAAAATAAAGCAGCAAGCCAGACCGGTGAAGGGCAAGCTCACACATTAGACCCTATCTCAAAACGGTCCGTTTCACGCCTAGAAATTGTATTACCTACAAGTGACGGGAGACTCACGGCATCGCGAAGCCAAGGGCGCGCCTCGAGTTCACGTCGCGAGGTACAGACGTGAGCAAGCTTTTCTGGAAGCGTTAGAGAGGTCCCCTGTAGATCAAACGAAGCAAAATTTTACACCAGGTACTGGGCTTCAGTGTTTGCACCAAACTAAACAACTGCATTGAAAGAAACGCAGAAACAAGTACTTTTAACCGCTAGGATTTATTTCACAACACACCGCACTAGAGCTCTAAATAAGTCTGCTCTCGAATTTACCACGCGCACGGACAAGCTAGACTAAACTGATGGCCGACCGTAAATGGCACTAGGGTCTGGCTTTCAAACTTAAACATAAGCAGACTACTACAGTCAAAAATGAAACCATTGCGAATCATTTTAGCTTTAAGCATCGAGCAATTATTACAAGGCCTTGCTTACCTGTAACAATAGAGCATCAGACGTGATCGTATTTTTCTAACTTTCCCTACATGCAGGGGAACTTTGGCGACGTTCGCGAAAAACGCTCTAGAGGCGGACTGCGATCATGTGCGCATGATTTCGCTCGCACAAGGGACCTTTGCAGATACAGCTAGGGCGACGAGCACAAGTATGTCCTCCATTTTTTGCTTTACATCGACTAACACAATGCCTTGAGATAATTCTCGGTGCAATCTTTGAAATGAACAGCGCGACTCAATCGTGCTGTCAAGAAAACCTGGAATTGCGCCCAACGTCCGCACAGGTGCTGTTCTTCCTGCGGTTGACACCTTGGCCTGACTGTGGCGTTACCTACAGTTCCGGAAAATTCCCGATACTATAAGCAATGCCCCAATCGAGCCAAGATGGCGACCGTAAAATGTATGGCAAGTATTATCAGCTTCTGTGCAATAACAAGTTTCTTTGATTTCACCATTAAATCCCTCATTTAGGGTTACGTATACTTGGGCGAAGAAGACGGGACACAAAAAAGGCACACATACGACATGCACGAAGCGCAACTTCCAACTGGTTTTAATTTTAAAAAGGCCGCTACATTCATACCGGCACTGAGCAAACACAAGGAAAACGCACTGCCCACGTAGCATCCCGCCGCCAAGTGTTCCGCCAGATAGCAAACGTGTAAAACTGATATCCTTCGATATACAGTAATCAAATACAAGAAAAGGCCACGACACGGATAAAAGGTAAGATGAGGCATGAGTGAACGATGAACATATTACATTTCTTAGCAAAAGCAATGTCAAGGAAATAAAAACAAGAAAAAAGAAAAGAAAAACTCGGACAATGTGTAAAAACTGCTCATTGTGCTTTTGCTAAGAAATGTTATGTGTTCATCGTTCACTCATGCTTCATCTTCCCTTTTATCCGTGTCGTGGCATTTTCTTGTATTTGATTATGTATATCGAAGGATATCAGTTTTACACGTTTGCTATCTGGCGGAACACTTGGCGGCGGGATGCTACGTGGGCAGTGCGTTTATTTTTCTTGTGTTTGCTCAGTGACGGTATAAATGTATCGGCCTTTTCAAAATTTAAAACCAGTTGGAAGGTGCGCTCCGTACATGTCGTATATGTGCCCTTTTTTTGTGTCCCGTCTTCTTCGCGCAAGTATACGTAACTTTTCAAAGATGAACCAACTCGCCCAAACAAGACTATTACTTGATCATTTAGGGTGAGCGCCTCATTCCATCTAAGCCCTTTCTATTACTCTGTGCATGTAAAACAATGATTAGATGACAAACTGAAGATCATCAGCCTATGTCTGAAGCACCCTCCTTACGAAAAGCATCGCAGACGATCGTCGCGCGCCTCGAGAATCCCTGCACACCGGAAAGTTTGGAAAATGCGAACACGTCTCGTTTCCGACGCTCCATTGTTGCCGGTAAGGAAGGCTCTGTGAAATCACTGCATGACGTTGAAAATTAAAATGGTTCGCGGCATCACTTGAGTTCTGGAAGCAACTTTCTCCTATATATGTAGAAGGGACTTGTTTAAAGCGCATTCAGAACTTGGGGCGCAGAGGAAGAAATCGTAGCGCGCTGTCTCAAGCACTTGTTGTAAAATGTTTCTTTGTACGCAAGGATCGAGGCAAGCTCCTGTGAACGACGTCTCGGAAGCAGCTTTCACTTGCCGCTAATTTAATTCCCCAAGCGTGAAATTTGTGGAGCGCAGTTTGCCGGTCGGGCTTAGCGTGTCCTGCCTCGCGCTTCATTTATTTTCAATTCCTACTCTTAGTGCCTCAAGTCTATCCACGCGCCTTTCCAATTTCATTATTTATTTTTCGAACCGTAAAACACGAAATTGGTAGAGTTTAAATGTGGCTGAACCGAATTGACGAGCTCTACCTTCATTTAGCTTAGTTCACTCGTACGACAAATTGTTTCAGCAAGGGCCTGCCATATTTTTTAAGTGGCTACAAAGTTAACTGGCACGAAAACACGGTCAATTTTGTGCATCTACTAGGATCCCTCTCTCGGATAGATACATTGTAGCCGTATAGACTACGGTCTGCTTGACTGCTAGAGGTTTACAGGACATGAGTGCGCAGAGACAGGTTTGTCGCGTAATTAAGCCGTCTAAAACGCGTAAGGGGGGCGTGCTTTCAGCATTCGATGGTACCACGCAGATGGGTAGCGCGTTAGAACTGCAATACATTCTCAGATATGCATCCTGCAATATATTTTTGGTTTTATTTGTACGCACAGTACATGCAGTACGAAACAACTAGCATGGATACAACCATCAGTATGCATGATAAGGATGTAATTAGACACCACCATGCATGCACTCAAGAGTGCGGCTATGTTATGCAATGAACAGCTTTTCGACTAGGGCAAGAAAGGCTACTTGGAATGCGGCGGTACTTGAGCGGTCAAGTTTTGCCTTTACGAGCCCGTCTCGTGACAGAACTCAAGAAACATTCGCGAAAATTTATTGAAATGCTTAAATAGAGGGTACTTCCCGCGTTCGCACGGCCATCCGGCAATTTGATCCCACGATCACTCAATCATTTGCCATTAGTACGACATTGTATCACAGTTTTCTACTTTAGATTAATATGGGTGGATATAATCTGACGAGATTCTGAACATCTTCCGAGTCATGAACAAGCAGTTTTGAGAACGGCCGCTCCCTTGAGGCGTCTCCACGGCTGCGCATGTACGGTAGCCGCTAGCATCGCTGAAAAATGTCAAATATTTTTTCACCGCACGGTTGGGTAGCAGCAAGATTACATGCGCGGTCGGCGAGTTGTGTTTGCCATTCACGTTAATTTTGTTGTCGTTCAGCACGCACATTTGGCCCTAGTGCCCTACAGCCGAGAAACATTTTTCAACAATATATGATCATTATTCGTGCGTTGTGAGCGCCAAATTAGAAGCTTATCTCTGGCCCAGAGTTTGCGTTGTTATCGAAAGTGTCGCTATCTCCCCGACCTCGAGTAATCTGATTGGTGGAAACCCTTCAATATGATGTGGCTTCCGGTTTTGTATTGGCAACACCCGGCGTTTCGACCAATCAGGTGAGATAGCGACACTTCGGGCGCAAACTCAGAATATGGGACCAGGTGGTAGCTAGAAAATGACGGGGAACTATACCTTGGAGTTGCTAGGATGGAAGAAGGTTGCAGAAGATGGGGATCGAAGCCATGACATACAGGTAAGCACGTTCGTACGATTTTGTTAAAGCGCGGCTTTAAACTGTAACGTTTCACGAAATATGGTTGCTTATTACCATATTATTACGGTTATTTGTTCATGGTATGACTTCGTTTTGTTTATGGGGTTTAACGTCCCAAAATCGCTCAGGCTATGAAAGATGCCGTAGTGGAGGGCTCCGGAGATTTAGACCCCCTGGTTTTCTTCAACGTGCACTGACATCGCACGGGCGCCTTGCTTTTCGCATCGATCGACAAGGGGCCGCCGATGCTAGGATTTGAACCCACATGCTTGGGCGCAGCAGTTGGCGGGGTGGTTATTAGTTAATGCTATGGCTAATAATATTAATGTTATTAGTATTTGAGATATTAGAGGCATAATGTAATGGATTAGTCGAAGATTACGCCAATAGAAAAGTGCTTTTACGAGAATCAGCAAGGGAGGCTGCAAATGGGAGCCATTAACTCTTACTGCGGAGCTTTAATAGTTCTTTTTTGGTTTCAAATCTAACTGAAACAAGGCGAATAAGGAGCTCAGACAGTCTGAAAACGTTTATCTGCAGTCGCAATAACTGCGTTTATGACAGTCGTCCCTCTTTGATTCATAGATCTCGTTTTTATCATTGTGCCTAAAGTTTGATTTTGATGAAAGCATGCAGTCGTAAAACGACCAGTCACATAGCTAGCTTTCTTCGCTTTGCACTTAATGCAAACTGCCACCGTGTCACAGCGCGTCCACATGCCATTGCTGTCTTGCTGAACACGAACAGCCCAACACTTTGAAGTGATGAAAACACCAAATTTATGGTTTGCGCGTTGCTTGTTTCTAAACTTTTCATATCACTCCAGGAAGCATGATACACGCGCGAAGATTGTGATATTCCAAAAGAGTAAATAATTATTGCTATTTTTTATGTGAACGGATTTTTGGTTTCGGTTTCTACACCTAGTTGGATAGTGGGGTCACTGTATACGGGATTTGAAAACTCGGTACGTAGGCTCACAGACCACTGGTGCACAAGCTTGCTGTCCATGTAGAAGCAACATTGAAAATTGGCATGGCTAGCTGCAGGAGCTCCAATATCGACACGTGTCCATCCAACTTCAATGAGAATATTGACTCTTTATTATGGCAGCAGCGAGGACGACAATGAGCGGACAATAATTTCATATTTGTTCCACTAGCCAAAGAGGCAAATTCTATGCAAGAGGCATTTAACAATGAGGTTGAAAGGAGGGGTAACACCGCCTGCTCTGGTACGAGTCTAAGTAGCCACCATAGTCTAAGAGCAGAGCTTCTTCCAGTGTTGGATAGCTTGAACGAAGTCAATTCAGGCTTTTCTTGCGCATCGTGCCGAGGGAACATCTCCGAATCTATTCGAGCGAAGCAAACTGCACATTAGTAAAATGATATGGTAGTCGCGGCAGGAGCAACCGTTCGGATGCCTCGAGCACGATCACACGGGGAATTTCGCCATCGCAGATTTACGTGACGATCCGAAGCGCTTTGCAAAAGCCCAAAAAGCTCGACTACTCTAGTAGAATCGCAGAAAAACTAGCAAGCGAGCGACGGCGCACAGCCGAAGCGGCTCGCTGATGTGTGAACTGCGCTCTAGGTTTTCCAGCTTCTAGGCTTGCTTAAGGCTTGTTACTCATAGTAGGTTGCTTTATTTTGGTATGACGTTACTAGAACTTTGGTTGCGATTCTATCACAGTGATGGTATTGTCAATCGCGCTAGGGTTAGATCACGAGAACGAGCCTTTATAGGCAGACTTTCCAAGCTAATTGAAATACATTTCAAAAGTCTAAACAGAGGAAGCCCACTGCAGGCCTTTTACAGACACTAATTTTGGTGTCCATTTCCCTTTAGGAAACCTCTCTATCTTTCCAAAAGAAATTTTAAAAGAGTAAAGTATAGTGCATGCATAAAAATAACAGCTGCTACTCTGCTGGCAGCCAAATCATAAATAAATGGAGCATGCTTACCTATTTTCTCTCGTTGCAAGTGTTTTAGGAATTACACACGCCCATTCCTTAAGATAAATTCTTGGTTCTTGGAAATCAATAAATCCTCAAGGAGCCAACCTAAGTTCTTCTAGCTCGTACGCGGAATACTTGAGCGGAAGGCAACTTGATAAATTGGTTTAGTTTGGTTGATGGGGTTTGACGTCCCAAAGCGACTCAGGCTATGAGAGACGCCATAGTGGAGGGATCTGGAAATTTCACTGCAAAGGTGAAAGCAGGAACTCTGCACCAGAAAACGGCGCCCCTGACGACACTTGAATACCAGCCACAAACCTCAATGTGCCATCGTATACACTTAACGCAAGTCTCATGAAGAGTCTGCAGCCTTAAAGGTGACAGCGAATCCGTGTGCAAAGCGTGTGGAACAATGTTCCAGATAGTTTCGCCGCTCTACGAGCATATATAGGCAGCGCAGAAGGCGACGCCACACCCTACCAGCCATAAACAAGAGGATGTGACAAGCGCCGACAGCTGCGAAGATCTCCCTACTGGGAAAAAACCAGACGGTGTAAAGCGATTCGTCTGCGTCCGTTGCAGAAGCAGCGCACAGAATGAAAACTGCTCGACAGCGCAGTGAAACGACGTAGCGCCTTGAGAGGTCGTAGAACTGCGTGCGAATGTTTAGGCGGACCCCGCACCTGGTCACAGGTGCCAGCTCCATGGAAGCACAGCAAGAAACGCCCATGAGGACGGCAATGCAGCTCCAAACGTTTACCGCATTGTTTATAATCGGATAAACGTGGCCTATTCGGTGTTTTGGCGTTATTTTCAACTCGCCGCGGACATCGCGAGCCTGCTTGAATTTACGAGCTTTAAAAGGCGGCGGATGTCATGAAGACCCAGCGACCGTATCGGGTAGCATGAGACGACACGCTCTTGAGCCCTTGCCGCATTTTTGTTTGAGAAAACCAATTGCGGCTTCAGCGTCACTATGCATCTGCAGAATGTCCTATGAGGGGACGGCTAAAGCATGGACAAAAGGTTCTTCGCATTTCATTTCTACGCATTTCATTTTTTTTTTCTTATCATTTAGCCGCAACATCGCAAGTGCGGAGCGCAGAAGGTTCGGCGTAGGAGGGATGGCTCAACATGCCGGCAGCCACGGCATCTGATGGAGTGAGAATACCCTGCGCTTTTGGAGACGGATCAAGCACCTGTGCACGACGAGTACACGACGCCACTCACAAACGCGCCGATCGATGAAGCCTCGCTGTTCAGCCGGCAGTGCAGTCACATGTCGGATAATAACGTCGCCTGGACAAGCTAATAATGCTTAGCCTAATCGTCGGAGCGACAATATCACGTGGTCCGAGCAGTGATCCATTCGGTTTTTGGTTAGACCTTTCGTACAACCGGCTAAAATTCGCAGAATGGTGTGGTTGAGTGTTAGGTAGATTTTTACTTTATTCTTCTACTTCACCTGTGTTGCGACATGTGCCTTCATTTATAGACCGAAAAGTCTGCGGCACTTCGACCAAAAGCTCTTGAAAACAATACTTGGTCGGAGTGTCGCTACCTCTTTTCTCTAGCTTTCCTCCGGACCAGGAAATTGTGTGCAGATATGTTCAGGCTTAACTAATACATTTTACTCTTCATCATAAACAGACTCTTCACTTTGCGTTTTCTTTTCACCTTTCGCAATCCGGGTGACACTTTATGAATATAAGGCACAACAGTCCACCGTTCTTCACTGAACGGTTCCTTCAGCGCCTAGTCCTGGACCGTCACTGATTTCTGTTTTTAGCACGTTTTTACCATCGATGCGATAATGCTTTTAGTAAGCCCGCTGCAAATAACCCGATTGATTCGCAAATTGATAAATTCGCTCATTATGCGATGGCAGAACTTGGAAATGCTATGCAACATACACGATGGGTGGCGCTTTTTTCAACGAGTTTACATTGGCTGTCATTGCACCTCGTTAGCTTTCCTCACAATTGGCACGATACGATAAGAATGGGTATATACACGTTTTCTTGTATTTTAATAATAAATGTATCTTATCATCTAGCTTTCAGGGAATACATAGATAAAACTGAGACCAATGAGCATGTATTTAAAAAAAAAACATGACTATCACATTTGTATACCAGGTGCTTTTTTGTTATATGGTGTACAGCTCCAGCAGTGCAGGCCAGAGCAGGTGGAAGCACACTGATCGAGTGTTTTATTCAGTCAGGTTTCACCGAAGGGGGCATTTTCGAAAAGGGTGCAAGTTAGAGAATTTGTGGGCCCTGCTCTGCCACACTATCAATGTGTGTGGCTGCTCAAGTTAGTGATGAAGCATACTGAACCAAGAGTGCAGGACAAATCGCAAAGGTAGGAAGACTGCTATCAACCAAGTGCATATGTTTCTTGAGCATGATTAAATGCATGTGAAATGAGCAAACACACAAATAAAACAAAATCAAGACCAAGAGCAAAACAGAGACCTGTCTTTTATGTATCAAGCTGGGCAATGTTTTGGTGAAAGAAAGGAATTGAAGGTTTGGTAATGCAAGATGCCCTTTGCATTGTCCTCAACGGCGACTTGTTTCAACAGTGTGATGTACGCTGAGGTACTACTTCAATCCATAGAAATAGAAAATTTCCTAGGTATGCATTATTACATATGAAGGCTGAGGTGGTACCATGCATTAACAAATCTTTGGTTTCTTTGTCGTGCCATGAGATTGATTATCTTTATTCATGATTGGCAAGTGTCTGGTGTCTTACTCTCGGTAGTCGTCAGTTATTTTTTCTGAATTTCCTATTTTATATGCATTTAATGTGCTCACACGGTAAATGGCTTTGGTTAGTATCATTTGGCACCAGGTGCATTGCCTCAGATGCTATGGCTAAGTGAGTGACTTCGTTTAGCCTTTGCCTAACTTTGACCGGCTGACAAGCAGGAATGTGTACAGAACCATTAACATGTCAGGACTGGCTGCGTGTTATTCTCTCGACTTGTTTTATTTCCTTCTGTGTTGTGTGCCCTTTGCAACGGTAGTCTTTAGCATGAGCAGGACTTGCGATGCAACATTGCTGATGTTCACAGTGCTTAGCCAGAATTTAAAGCACACAGGAAAGTGAAGGAAGAAAGCTGTCCATCGGCAGTGCGGTGGATACATCTCATGTCCTTATCGACAATCTGATACTCTTCATCAAGGGCTTGCAAAAAAGTTTCATCGAAGTCTTGAGAGCTGCAATGTTATTGAAAAGTGGTTTGAAATTATTAAAGGCTTAAATGTAAAAAAGGCTCACTGTCCCGTATGATGGGATGCCCTGGCATATCCAGTTTTGCACATCTTCTGTTGGTGTGCAGTACTAGATTTCATTTCATTAAAGGCCCTAAAAGAGATAGTAAATTTAAAAAATACATATCCACAGTTACAGGAAAGCTTTTACATTTGCAACGAATTGATGTGAGCAAGTGATTATAGCAGCATTGTCTGGAATGCCGTTCCAGTCTGCATACAGATAGCACACAATGTTGGTGAGGAGCATGTCTGGAACCTTACTTTCCTTAGTTTGCTTGGCTTTTGCTATTTGCTTATAATATAAACTAGATGGAGATAGCACCCAAATATATCTAGACTTCCAGATTTGTTATAAGGTGGAAATCTCTGTGTGTTGCCTTTCTTCTCTTTCATCCTAGCCTTTTGCACTACCTCTGCCACGATTCCAGACTTGGTTCAAGGACTGGCACTGTAACTTTGTCTGGGTCACTGCAGCTGACGCCTCACTGCATGGCCAACCCTAGTGCTGAGATAGCGGTGAAAAAGAAGATGGAACATTAAGGGGCTAATCCTCCTGACTTGTTCCTGTCGGCTGAAGAAATCTAGTCATAGGGCACTTGTCCTCCAGTGCCAGCTCATGGCAGGTGCTAACACTGAGCTGTTAAGGAGCTGCCAAAGGCTCAACAGCTTGATACTTGCAGAACGTGCCTCGGTAGCCTGCCCAGTAGCTGCATGCTTAGAGGTCAGCTGGTACCAGGTAGCTTACAGTACTGGTGGATTTGGGCATATGGTATGCTGTAACTTCATTCTGAGGCATGCTTTATTTAGAGCTTCAGGCACGCAATGAAGCAGGTGCTCAAGACTTTTTTTATGGGATAATTCTCTGTGGTGTACATATGTCTCGATCAGCAGTTGATTTTGAAAATACTGCTACCAGTTATAGACCTCCTTCACTCCGGCTACGTCACGAAAATGCGGTGGCGCTGTCGTCGTTAGTGACTTTCGCGTGGTAGGCAAAAACACGCTTCAGTCGCTTTGCCTACCGTGATTGTGCGATGGCTTGCTGCTGCCGGGGAATGCAGAGCACCATGCCGACTAATCGCGTCGCTATGACATGTGTTGAAAGACACACAAGAGGGAGTTTAGTAAGCTTACATAGGTTTCTTGCCGACAATGGTCGCCGTAAACAGTGGTGGGTCGCCGCGGGGAAGCGCCAAGGCTGGATACCGACGCCTGCTCATCGAATATGCGGCAAATACTTCGTCACGGCTAAGCTGAAACTTATTCACCTTTACGCCAGAGCGGTCTACCGGATCAAAGGTCGCGAATATCTCGAGTTTGGCTTTTTTACGACGCGTGATGGGATCTTGGTACTGTTTTAGTGCTGGTGCGGGCGCGGGTGCGCAGGTAACATATGTACACGAGGCAGTCATATATATGTTGTAATGCCTAGGCCTGTTTCTTTGTTGGAGCATGCGCAGATGTTTTACCTTTGTAAACTGTTCCTCAAGCCCGTTTTTTCGCTGTGTATGTAAGCGCAGTGAGCTGCTACGCAAGTGATCTGTGTAGCACTCCTCGATCCGTGATGTACCATATATTGGCTAAACTTCGCCGCGTTCACGCCAAATTATTTTAATCTACTTCCTGATGAAGATTGCCACTTCACGTTGACAGCTGCTGATTTGGATTGGAGCTGCATTTTTTATTTATGCCGAGCGCTTTTATTTGTATTCACGGCAGCTGATTGTGAATGCGAGTTGTGGGGTTTATCCTACATTGAAACGCGGTCACAGTGGCCGAGACCGAACTGGGCCGCCCTCACTACGGAATCACGGGTGAAGGTAAAAACGGCACCAGAAAAGAGTTCCTCAGAAGATACAGCCCCGAAAAAAAGGTCTCTGAAATATATAGCCCCGGAATAATCGTCCAGAAAGGTCCTATCAGAAGCGGCCCCTAGGAAAAAATGTCATCGAAGAAATTGGCTGAAAATCTGCCCGGAACTCACTTCGCGAAAAATTGAACATCTTATTGGATGCCTTTTTTTTTTTTTTTTTAGAATAGATGTAACTATTGTTTGGGCACTATGCCCTTTGGGTGTTTTACAGGTTTACAGGAACTGGAGAAGGCTTGGCGAGAAAGCATTGCAAAAAACAAAAAGAAAAACCCCACCACTATAACATCCAGCGATCGAGTATTATACAGTGCATAGTTCCCAGTTTCCAAACTGGGAAATATCGCTCTTTAATATAGGTCTAATCACCCGGCTAATATTACACATTCGAGAGACGTGTTTGCCCTCGACAGCACAAATTTCGGCGCCATAACGTTTTTTTTTTTCTTTGCGAACACACGGCATCAGTGCCATGTTTTGCAAATTTCAAGCGGACGGGTAGAAAGAAGCACTGTAGCATACATTATGGCGGCTAGACACAAGGAAACTCAGTCTACGTTTTTAGTAAACAGAACTACAGAACGTAAAAAAAAAAATAAAATAAAACGGCGGGGTTCAAAATATACATAATGTTCGCTAAAACCATAAACACAATGTAAGATAAGAACAGTGAAAATTGATTACAATGAGCGTAATTCGTCGCTGATAAGCCAAGCACCAGGCAAGGGGAAAGCTCGACTTTGCAGTACGTTTTATTGCATCTGTTTGGAGAGGTTTTATCCGGGGCCATTTTTTCCTGGGACGTTTTTACCGGAACCCACGGAACCACAGTGGCCGCTGCAGCTCGTAATTGTAATGCAAGCTAACAGCGCGACTACCCGTGATAAAATTGCTACCTTTAACGACGACAGCCGCCCACGAACAAAGCAAATATAACAGATGCGCAGCGTTGTGATCTCAACCAATAACGCAATGATACGCAAACCGTGCGGTGTCAAGGCTACCGTTGCCACGCTGACCTAAATCATCTTAACCATACAGCCGCTCGACGATAGCGAGGTGCTTCGTGCTTACCAAGAACGCTCATTTGCCGCTCGGTGTAAACAATCATCCGATTATGCTATGATGCTTCGAGCGGACTATTCGTACGCGGTTTGCGAGCGCTATTTATGAGCGAGAAAAATCGCCGTCAGCTTACTCGGCTCAAAGTAGTTGTAAGCATCCGAAGCTTTGTAATCCTCGATGCGTTCCATGCATAATTTTCTGGGAGAAAACAGAAAATAGATGCCAACGTCGCTTATTTTCCCCGGCTGGCAGCAACGCTTCTCTTGTGCGCCTTGAACCCAATCCCCATCGGTATAGTGCTCTAGAATATTGGGCAGTGTGACGACCGGCGCCGGAGAGCGGGCCGCTTTTGCGATGACAGGAACCGACTTTCGCAAGAGGGAGCGACGTCCAACAGGGGTGCCACGTTCGCCGCTCGTCGCGTAGCGGCCGCGGGGATAGCGGGGGTACAGAGGAGGGGCGCGGTTCTCTTTGGAGCTATTTTGACACGCTACGCAAATGGTGCGATATTTAATAAAAGGGCTACTTATTACAAGTGCTTAAACTCATCCCTGCCATTCCGTTACGTTAGTTTGGAGACGCCGTGCTCGCTTGGGCAGTCCTACGGAGCAGCGCGCGATGTTTGAGTCACTATTTCAAACTGTTTCAACATTTCTTCCTGCGGACAGCCATAAATCGTCCAGATGATCTTGTACTTAATGTTTTCAACGATGCGTGGTGTTTTGAATTCGTTCTTCCAGCAAGGGAATAAAGGCTACTGCCGAGGAGCGCTATTAACACGCGGAGAAAAACAGTATACATGCGAATCAAAGCTTGTGCTTCGTAAGGTCTCTTAGGAACAGCTTATTTTTTACGAACCTTATTCACGAACACCTACTTACATTTTGCAGCTTGTGCTTATTAATACATAACAACGTGTATCTTAAATCGTCAGTAATCCGTAATATATCTCTTTAATAGGTGTTCTGTATGTGCCCTAATCACCGCTTATAGAAATTACCAATGCAGTGTGCGAGCAAAACACATTTATTTATTACTGTTCTAATATGAAGCACTGCGGTATTTAGCGGCAAAAAGAAAAAAAAAGGAACATATACGCGACTCAAGCATTTATTCTCTGTTCGTGATTAACAAATAGATATATCGCGGACATTTCTTTACGTGCCGCTGACCTAAGGGTGAACCAGCTGTTTAGATTTAAAAAATGTCAAGTACAGCTAGGGCAATACTTCAGATAAAATATGAAAAAGTAAACCTGTCGCATACGTATACGAGGGAATACGTTCATAGTGGGCACTTAAGAGCGGACGCTTTACTGGCATGGAATGGTACAGAGCGAAAGAAAACACTTATAATTGCGCGTCGTATTGGCAGATATGATGCAGTAGTTGGCGCCCACCGCAAGAAAACGAAAAATGCGAAAACGGTGACGGGCACCAAATACACATGCAATTAATATAAGGCCGAATTCAGATGCGGACACTAATGCGTGTTTATTCTTCGAGTGTGTGGTATCAAATGTGAGTAATCGACTGGATATACTCGCCAACTACTGCTTGCCGGACTATAATCGGGCTACTTGCCGCGGCTACTCTTTACAAACTAATCAGGCTATAATTGTTAACAAGGTTGATATTACACGTGGAATACTTTCAAGGGAATTCAATTATTTTCCCTTTGAAAACTCTTGTCGTGGTTCGCTTACTTTGCAAAGAGCGAACCCGCAAAAACACATGAAATTTCTTTACTTCAAGTGTGAGCTTTCTGGTGCTCTAAGTTGGTAAAATTTTTGAACCTCCACATTTTAGATGAAGGTTGAAAAATCTGAAGTGTCCAAAAGGATCGTACACCCGAGACAAATTTTCGGGTAAATTGCGACTATAGCTTGGAGCGCCTATGGCGCAGTTTTTGTTCATGGCGAAAAACCGTGCCGGCCTCACAACCTCTCTTTCGCTGAAGGATCATGTAGCGGAAGCGAATTAGGCGTACACTATAGCCTTTGCGTCCTCTATTTTCCATCGGTCTTTCTTTTTCAAAGCTATTCTTTTTTTTTTTCTTTTTTTTATATGTGCACCAAAACAGGACTCGAGCGGTCTTCTGGGGTCAATGACTTACATATTACCGGTTGCTTGAGTACGCAGAATAAAAACTACCTAGAATGAAAACATCTTCTGGAGCAATTAAGTAATTGTCAAACTATAATGCATTGAGATTAAATGTCTTAAGTATAGCGCGCATCTCTGGGTACTTAAAGCTACCCGTTACATTAATGTTCCAACGTATGGAAATAAAATAAAATGGTTTGTTCTTATATTAGTGTACAGTTTTACAAAGTTGTTGACTTAAATTTCGACGCTTATATCTACGCGTTCGATTGCAGCCTTTTTGTGCACCGGTTTTTTCTTAATTCCCAGGCCTCCATTTGGTTCTTAAGCTCGATTGTTTCTTTTTTTTATTATTGCCTGTCATATTTCTCCATTTTTCTTCGTCTTTAGCTGCCTGCTTTCTTCTCCGTCGTGCGTTTGCTGCGCCGCACGACAATTCCAAACCTTTGTTCACATTTGCGGTCACTCTTTTCATGGCCCTGCGTGCCTCCTTTCTCCCTCCCTTGTAGGCGACACGTTTCTTTTCTTTTTTTCTGTGCATCCTTTACTTCCCACTTCTTCAACCTTTCCTGTCCCACTCTGTTTAGTTATTTAGTAGCCGTTTACCTGGTGTAGTGTCGTTCATTTTTCATGTCTCTACCTCTATGGGGGGTAGTCCATATTTAATTCATTCGAACTGAATGCCAACTTTTCTTGTGGCTTCAGGTGACTTACTGTAGTTGGCATAGTCTGCGCGTGAAACAACGGAATATACCATTTTTGACTGTTTTGATAATGGGGTTACTGTGGCCAGCTTTAGTCAGCGCTCGAACGCACATGTTGCATGTTTGACTTCTTCATACATCCTGTCTCCACACAGCCCTCTTTTCAAAACGAGTGCATTTCTGGACGTCAGTTAGGTGCTTCAGGAATGCTAAAGCAAGCTGTACGGCGAGTGAAGTGTGCTGTGCGAGTCTGAATTTGTACGCCCTCTCCAAGCTGTTTTCTTCGGAGCCCAGCTCCTGTCATGTTGCTTCCGCGAGGTGTTACCGACGGCCAAAAGGGAAAATAAATTAGGTGATTGCTAACAGTACTGAGCCCCATTAACCAGCATATTTATAAAATCTTGTCGCGAACAGCCCGAGACGACGCACAAGCAAACAAGAACGTACAGTGCGCGCAGTATCCACCCTGCTGCACAGCGCGCATACGCGGGCGCCCGGACGGCTGACACACCAGTTGCTGGTGGCGCCCTCTGCGCTGCGGCGCCTCCGTCATCGCACCGTGGTCATCGCAAAAGCGGCCCCCCGCTCCCATGCATTTCGCGGCGCGGTCGACACACTGCCCAATCTTCTAGAGCACTATACCATCGGTACGGCGTGCGGGTCCGTACGCTGCACTTCGTGTACGTAGAGTTTTTCAGTGTATCGCTTCTGTTCTCACCGCTGAGGCTCAAGAAATACTAGCACATATGGTCACTTCGTCTGCCTAGAAGGCGCCTGCAAATCACAATAACACGGCCTTGACAAGCTAGGCCACAGTACCCCGGCTAGCCACTGTACCCCGGCTAGGGACTCTACCCCGGCTGCGGTCGTGCTTTTTGCCTACCGTGGGATCGCTGACGAGAGCAGCGCCACCTCGATCGTCTTGTTTGTTTGCAAACATGAAGGAGGTCTATATGTGTCAAAAATTCGACCGGTTGTACGCTTGTGAAACATTAGGCTTATATCTTTCAATGTTCTGAATGTTGCCTCGAAATAATTAATTGATGATGAATCCTGTATGGTACATACCATGGAGTCATCATCAATTATTACATTATTAGTACGTATCTGTACTAATAATGTTTGAATGACTGCGCCTCAACCTTGCGAACATAGCCTGAATTGGTGTATCTCTAGGAATCTCTTGTATTTCTAGCTCTAGGAAGAGCTAGAGCACAGGACCTCCTTTGCTTGTTCTAATTGCTGTTTCCTTTGCATACAGTATATGCATATAACATGAATGGCATATTTGTGAGGGCATTATGATAATCATGTATAATTAGACAACTTGTCTGACTATCCACACCTGAGAATGAACTTTTTTTTGCAACGAATTTAAATCCTCAGAATCACAAACCACTGTTTAAAAATACACTATTTTTGCTAAGCGTCTTTCACAGGTGTCACACATCTCACACATGTACTTCAGTTTCACTGCTTGCTCATCATTCAACCAGAAACAGTGAATAAGTCTTGCATATAAGTTATGATCTCGGCGCACACATACCGAATATTGTTTTAGTAAATTTGAGAGCATACCATTTTCTTTATGTCATTTTGTGAACTTTCACTTCTCTGTTCGCTGTGGCAGTTTCTGGCCATGAATCTACGCGGTGAATCTGGATGAGGCTGTATTATAGCCTTCATGGACGCAAGGCTCTTCCACGTGGTGTATTATAGCTGGAAGTGCAAAAAGATAACCCGTAGCTCGTGGCAAGAATTTTCGTCACGAGCGCACGGAGGCTCGGCAGCAGTAGCAGACGACCTACTGTAGGGCGCGTCCTCTGCGGTGGGCTTGAGCGCCAACATGGCGCCAATGCCTTCACAGTTTTCGCTACCGGTATTCATATTTTAGTTGCTTTTTACTGTAAAAGATAATTAGTTGAACTTATTTGTGCTCATTTTATGCTTGAAAAGTTTCAAAAAGGTTGTGTTCAAAACAAGCAAACGTCTTGTCCATAGTGATTATCATTATCAGCTCAACATTGTGTGTCATGGCGCTGTTAGCGCTGTCCTGAGTGGGTGAATTGTGTTCGTGTGGGTAGCACCGTGGTCCGTAGCTTGTGCCCACTTTAAGTGGTTAGACCGCGTACACATCTTCGCCGCAGGTTTAATGTAAGGTAAAGTAAAGGCAAGTGGCGCAGCGGTGGCGGTAGAACATCCGCCTCACATGCAAGAAGACCGGGGCTCAAATCCAGGTGCCACGCAATTCTCCACCGGATGAAAAAAAAAAAAAAAAAAAAAAAAAAGAAATCCGCGTGTCGATGGAATTGCATAAACAGGTTTGGGGTGCGACCTGATGCCGGTGAACACCTCCGGCAACGCACTCCCTCACCAGAACAGGAGTTGGCCACCCTGGTGCAGTAATTGGCCGCAACCTCTCATGATAAGCTCCACAGATTAAGAAGTTCGCAGGGGTCAAGTGGATGCAGCTAGCACAGAACCGGGTTAAGTGGAGAAATATGGGAGAGGCCTTCGCCCTGCAGTGGGTATAATCAGGCTCATGATGATGATGATGAAAGTTGCTTCGGAATGTTTTGCGCATCATTAATTGAAAACTAAGGATTGGTAACGGTATGTTGCGTCTTCAAGGAAGCACTCAGATGATTTCCAAGCGTTTCAGCCTCGTAGAGATCGCTGCGGTTCAGTTTTGACCAGAGTTTACTTGAATATTGTAGCTACTGTAAATGATAAAATATGGTACCGGATAGAACTTTGGTGATGTTTTGTAATGCCTGTTCCCAAGTACACTGAAGCAAGCTTACGCGGCTGCTTTGGCGACAGCCGTTCCCACCCTTCTACGCACAAGGTCGCGATACTGGTGCCTTTCAATAGCAGTATTAGTAGTAGAAACGGAAAATTCTGTTAGAAAGCAATGCCTAGCATTTGTGGGGGTGGCCAAGGAACGAGAGTGAGCGGCAGGAGCGCGATTTTGCATCCGACTATGAGGCCTTTCAGTCACTGTAGGGACATTGTGTCAAGCATCACTGTTCAAGTGAAGAGAAGCACCACCTGATTTCAGCAGCCGTCTGCAGTCTTAATGCATGTAAGTACAGTTACTTCCAATATGAAAGGAAATACATTATCAGCATTCAGCAAACGAATGCCTCATATTAAAACAAGCACATTTTCTCGTGTGTTCTTTGTAATCATGCTCTCTTAGTACGGAAATAGCAGACTGTTTTTTTTTTCTTGTTTTTTCTGTGACTTATGATGATACCTGTGCATTTGCAGCATTTTGAGATTTGATAATTAAATTTATATAATTCATAAGCATTACATTTCTTGCCAGATGTTCACATTCTTTGCTCTAAATTTACATAATCAAATTATCCACCAAAAAAACTGCTAGTCCTAGCCCTAACAAGCTTTTCATGTAACTGTGAAATGTGAAGGAGTAGTCTTTTCTATGCAAGGTAGAAGTGCCAACAGTTCGCTCAACCAAATTGATTTTGGTCGCAGACACCGGCATCATTAGAGAGTACAATAGGCACGATCTTTGAAATTTGTGGCTGGGCAGTCATGAAATTATTTAATTTGCTAATCGTTCAGTTCAGCTATCAATGTAATGGCAGTTTAGTTAGAGCATAGCGGTGGCCGTATAACGATCCCACTTGTCCTCTGACAGATGTGGTCCAAAATTGAACGCCTTCCAAGACAAGTTAGAGAACAAGCATGCATGGCTTAGGAGGTGATCCAAAAAATACCACTTAAAGGGCTGTTAGTGTTGACCAATGTTACCTAGTTAGTGCTTTTCCCACTAACTTTAATATTTTTTTAATTCTGTTTAGCAGGCAAAAATGTTCCATTGCAGGAGGTGGGGTTTTAGTGATTTGTAAGTCCTGTTGGCTTCTTTATGGGTGGTGTTTGGTGGTCCTACAGTTTTTATTTAGAACAGTCGCTGTTTCTTAAAATGATATTCATTTCTGAAGGAAAAGTTCTCTGCAAAAGTGTGGTCACTGCGATGTCAAGGTGGCCAATATTAGTTGCCCATTACGCCTTGAATTGGTTTTTGCGGCATTTCTAATGCAATAGTCTAATCTGCTTTCAAGCTTTTTGTCTGACATTACTAGAACCTGTGAAGTTTGTGCAGAAGTTTAGGAAAGGATGGCTGAAGGACGATCAAGACTAGGTACTGGAAGTTTGAAATTCAAATTTGTGTAGTTACAGAGTAGCCAGTGCCCGTAATGGAAATAGGTACATGTGAAAGAATTGCTGCCTGTCCAACTGCAATAGATACTTTCATCAGCTGGAACATCCATGAAAGCTGAGCTTTATTATTGCGTTAGCAATACTGCGCCAGGTTTCAGCCCATCACGTCGTCCCGGGAAGGGCCACGTTTGACCTTGAGAGACCCAACTTGGCAGCTCCTGCCAGCCCCCATATAAAGCCCTGATTTAACCAAGCCGTATGAATGTGCCTTAGTGGCCTATACGGGTAATGTGAATGCCAGGGTCCTAGCAGGCTGATTCTGACATAACTGTCCCATGTGAAATGAGAGACCCAAGTTGGTAGCTCCTGCCAGGACCACGGACTAAAATAAAAAAAAAAAAGACTAAATAAGGAGGTACACTACATGCTGAACCATAAGCGCAGCCATGGAGGTATTGCTAACACAATTCAACCCAGTTTAACCAGAGCTAAACCACAGCCAATTTTTTTTAGATGAAGTGAACTAGTACAGGGATGCTTCCAACCAAAATCCCTTCTTCGAGCAGGCGGAATTTGCCTTCTCCATGCTAATGCTGCTCTGGTAGAACATGACGTATGTTCAGTACCTAAAGATTATGAAATGTAAACAGGGTGAATGATTCTATGATTCTTATCTTAATTATTCCAGCCAGACTCTGAAGGCAAAGTGTAAATGCTGCTTAAACTGCCAACTGCTCGCAAATCTGCCAAAAATTGCAGAACACCTTATAAAACTGTTGGATCAATCGATCACCTTAGAAAGCAAGCTTTTCATTGCTCAAAAAATTGGGCACTTAAAGTTCAGTATTTGATCTCTTTAAAAGGTGTGGTGCTAGTTAATGCTCAGTGTTGCCCTGCTTTCATGACAGGCCTAACTGCCTTAAATGAATAAATTGCATGCTTCCTGAGCAGAATAGTTAGATATCCTAATTGCTACCTAGTCTTTGCTAGTGCATATAGCTACACGAAATGCCGACTTGTGTCTTGGAGCCGTGTGACGAATGTAGGCTAGAGGTTCAGTCCCGCAAAGTCATACCAACTGCTTAAAAGAGTTGATTGGTCCTATGGGTGGATTGTAGTCTCACTTTTGAAGGTCATGTTGGTTCAATAATTCAGTGTATCACTTCAAAGTGGGCATCACCTAAAATTTTTGTTGAGACTTCATAAGCAAGTCAGGCTGAATACTTGTTTTCTGATGCACATTCACAGGGTTCCTGTATTACTTTGCCGAAACATATTTTTGGCTAGAAGATAACCATTCTACTGGATCTGCTATATAGACAAATACTGAATGTGCAGAAATTGAATTTAAAAAAAAGCTTCTTAATTACAAAAACTATTCATTGGTCAGGTTGTTTCATGAAACTACAGATATCCTAGCCACAAAAAGAACTATTCATGGCAATTTATGAAAACTGTAAATGCCTAGAAGGACAATGCTTCAAAGGGCAGTGCATTACCGTGGTCATTTAATTTATCGAGGGAAATAAAAAGCAAGTTTATTTGTGGGAAATAATTACTGGAATAAAAATGCAGCTGCTTTGATTTTTTGTGCTCATTGCCCAGTCCATTACTTGAAATGGCTTCTATACTTTGCTGCATTCAGCTTTCACACAGCAGGTTATGACAAGTAATTTTTCCTTTAAGTTATGTGCTGTATCCTGTATTTTGCTTCTTTTGAATTCATTGTCATGTGAAATGACCTAATGAAGCACTCAACATTTACACTGTTCCAGTATTAATGTTTTGATTGTGTGGCTTCATGCTGGTTTCTTTTTTTTTTTAATCTTCCTGCAGGTCATTCCCTCAGACATGTGTCAGCAGATGGTCATCTTGGTTTCCCGTGCCTGTTTGAGAGTACTGGTTGGGTTCGGTGACTGTGGAGTCCCTTTTCACGGGTAACTGTAGTGAGCCCAAGTGCAGTAAATAACATATTTTAATGCAGTAGCATCAAAGGCCCTGTTATACAGAAAATCTGGTATTGGCATTGTTAGTTAAAAATCACGGGCATGGCTCTGGCTGGTGGTAGTTGGCCGGTGACATGGTCGTGCACTGATTGATTGTCGGGTTGTGTAATGTTATGAGGCAACATGGCACGGCTGAATTGGCAGGTGCTGCCAACTCTCGCTTTTGCCTTTGAGGTCAGAGGAACTAATTTTCCAAGTTCCTTTGATCCCAAGTTAGGCACGCACCCCCCTTAGACCACACCGGCATGCTCGTATGGCTTATTTAAAATGGGGACTTATGTCTACTTCGGGTTATCTGTCAAATGATGGCATACCTTCCAACCCTTCCGATTTGCACAGAAGACTTTCGATGACACGATTATTGCTTTAAATCTTCCGACAAGTGGTTTCTGCCTGCTTAAGAAGGCTGTGTCGGTTTGGACTCGTGGCGACGTCCTTGTAAGCAGCAGTTTCGGCGGCAGCTAGCAGTGGTGCGCAGCTAAAGGGCGGCCTCTTAGCGCACTTGGCGGGGAAGGGTTATTTCTGCAGCTTTGCCCAAACATGATGCCATCTGATTCTCCTATATTGTGCTCGGCCTATATTGCTGTGTCTCATGTTACTGAGCTGCGCTATGCCCGTCGATGGCATGATAGCTCTTCTTTCGAAACCATCACGACCAACAACAGTCGCGGACAGAATCGCGTATGAAGGGGCTAATAATGGTTTCACATTAAACTAAAACGGTGCACCGGTGACACTGAAAGAAAACGGCAATGGCGCCTCGCTGATCAGTTTGCGTCGACCAGCTGCGGAGGTGTAGCGAGATCACTCGGTGGCGGCGTGCAGAGGTCTCTAAGACTCACCTTTCATGCATGCTGTTACTGCTTGTGTTTTGATTAGCACTCATTGGACACTGCGTCCTGAACATGCCGCCTCCCACCCCATCTTAGCGCAAATTAAAAATCTTCCGATTTTTGATCTCGCCAAGTTGGCAGATATGCATGGGATATTTTGCGACTCTGTGCTAATGAGTGTGCATGGGACAATAGGTGCACAAATAAGACTACTGATTAGGCAAGTAGCAGAGTGAATGGACGTGAACGAATAAGAGGAGCTGGCAAATGGGAGCCATTAATCATTAATGCTGTTGCGTCATACCTTCAAAGGCCGAGCTGAAGCCCCCCCCCCCCTCCCTTTTTTTTTTTGTCAGACGAGAGTTGAGATTTGGGGTCACATGAGGCATACATAAGCAGTGATGTAATAGCTGCGTGTTCATTTGCATGATAGCCACTGATCGACTGCTAAAACTGGTGGCTTGCTAGTAGAAATTTAATTATGTGTTATTTGGCAGAAAGTTCTTAATACCATGCTTATTTTTTAGTGTCATAAATCATTAAAACAAGAAAGAATGACAGCTCGAAATTTGGTGTCAACACTTTCTTAAATTAAAATTAATAACATGAACGCCTATGCAATGAAACAACCTGTATAGTTAAGGCTTTCTAATGTCCCAGCTGAACCTCTTTCGTATCTATGGCACTACAAAATGAAGGAATGTCGGCAGCTGTTACTGCTTTACAATGAACTCACATAATGGGGCTGTGATTGCCGCCCACTGAGCTGTGCTGCATATAGGGGCTTGGTTGGGGAATTCAATTTTAGTTTTAATGTAAAGGTCAATGGCTCCAACCAAGTTCTTGGTTCGTTGGTTGGTTGGAGTCATTGACCTTTACCTTAAAACTAAAATCTTGACAAATGACACTAGCACTACCAGCCGCCAGAAAAAGTAAAACTAGGCAAAGCAATCTTCATGCTTCCACTTGCTGGTAGGCACTGGAAAACTGAACAGCAAGTGCGAACATGCCGATGGAGCCGGTGGATTTAACTGGCCGTTTTTCATTGATCCAGTTCGAAGGTGACAAAACGGCACTTTAATGAGCACTTGCCGGCATTTCCCTTCTCTCTGCTTTTTTTTTTTTTCGCTCTACTTTTGTGTTGCTCTTGGATTTCATCATGGAGCATGCCATGAACCTGGATATGATAAGGATCAGCTACAGATGCACATTCTGTTGGAAGAAGTGTCCAGCTAGAAGAAAATTGTTAAATTGTTTCATAAAATAGTTCTTCAGTTGATGGTAAATAAAGGTTTTCTTTTGTAAGACATGCTTACCGTGCTCTATTTCGTGTGATACAGTGCTCTGTGCATGACTTTTACAATGAAGTGACCTGTATTATGAATGATTTTGGAGGTCGAAACCACTTCATTACAAAGGCACTTGATTGCACTAGCATTGCATTTACCCGAATGCATGACTACAGACATTTTTAGTTCTGGCTGCTTTCAGTAACATAACATATAAATAAGTTCATCTCTGCACTTTCATAAAGTTTTCAGCAAGATTTCAATAAAGTGACGTCCTGGCGTGGTTGCTCCGTGGTTAAAACACTCGACTGCTGAATCAGAGGACCCAGAATCGAATCCTGGCCGCTGAAGCCGCTTTTCGGCGGTGGCAATAAGCAAGGCACCCTTGTGCTGTGCGATTTCAGTGTGCAGAGAAGAACCTTAGGTGGCTGAAATTTCCAGACCCCTCAACTGTGGCGTCTCTCACAGCCAGAGTCGACATTAAATCCCACAATTGAGACTAACCAATAAAGTGATACTCATCCTGCTTGTGAATCTTACTATGAATGCTGTGCATCTTTAAGAACGGTGGAACCATTCAGTCCAGACTTGAGCAGCTACTTGCAGTGTTTGTCGATCTATAATTGCCCTTTCAATCTGCATAGCTGGGGCAGTTATTTGAAAGGGTAATTGTAGTGAGCCTTCACTTGGCACTCTCTCATGCCTGTATACTTTGTAACTGCGTATGCAGATTAGAGCGTGCCATAGTAGGATGCAACTTAACAGCAGTTGCTAACTATGCTGCAACTGCTGGCGCATGTGTGAGATATGATGATGGTGTTTTGTACAGTAGCGTATATCATACAACACGTGGCACCCAAGGTGTTTTTTTTTTAAAGAAAATTTTGGTGCCGGCTTGGCCCAAATTACTCAAATTTCATAATGTGGCAGCATGGGGCAAGGTAAGCTTTGTGACTCAGTTTAGGATAGCACTCTCATCACTGCAGTAGACTTTCTAACATGTCGTGCAGAGCATTCGTGATTCTTAGAAAAAGTGGCTTCAGTCCAGCTGGCATCTCCATTTATCGGAGCCTGTACGGAGTCTGCACCTTTCTACCATTTGTTGAGCATTCAGATTTACGCATTAGTATGGTCTTGGTACATCCACCTAAAAAATGTCTCATGTTCACTAATTTCAAATGGCTTGGAACAATATAAATTGTATTTCTTTTTTTACTGTAGTGCAGACCCCTTTTTGTTATGTTGTGCACTTGATGCATATCATTCCTTAATGACTTGGGCCATTTCCTTGAATAAATTCATGTCAATCCGTGCATTTGCTATTTTTGGTAATTACTATACTTGTGCACAGCTGGTCTCAAGGGAGAGCGGACGCTCTTTCCTGTGGTCTTCTCAATCGCCGCAAAAGCAATGGGAGCGGTTCTCTTTTAATTATGCTCTCAGCCGCTGTAAGTTGTGCCACCAGCTCACCGTTCGCTTTCCACCTGTTGCAGCAGCAGCGGGTGGTTTTTCCCTGCTTTCACGCTGTCATTCACTGGTTTCGTAGAATGCGCAACACCGTAGTTGCTTTAGCTGCACGTCTCCAGTGTATTCCACATGTGAATGATGTCCTTATAACAAAATCTGCCAGTTATAATCATCAAAAAGACGAATTATTATTCTTCAAAAATATGACGTGCATATATGATGGATACAGCTCTCTTAAATGCAGAAGATCCATTCTTTGCAAATATTCATACTGGGCTGACAAGTACTATAAGTAAGCTTGTTAATGCAAGGTTAGCTTGGTGGCATGTCTGTGTGGTTTAACGCTGCAAAGAAACTCTGGCTACGAGAGGCGCTGCAGTGGAGGTCCTGGAAATTTCAATCACTTGGTGTTCTTTAATTTGAACTGTGTTGTGTAGAAGATGGATGCCTTGACGATATTGCTTCCATTGAGATGTGGCCGCCGCTGCTGGGATCGAACTCGAGAGAAATGAAAACAAACTTTTCAAGCTCGCACTCCTAGATATCGCCCTGTAAAAACATCTAGGACGACTACGGCCACGAAATTTCAGTTTTATTGACACAGTCGTAACTTTATATTCTCTAATATGCATGCTGGCAATTGCTGTCAAAATTGACCTAATTTTCGTGGACCCCATATTTTTTGCGAGTTGCGCATAGCTCATTCAAAAATAGCTCTTTCGAATAACCTGTAGAAATAGCAAATAATTTAGAAAATAAAGTGCTTCTGAGACTAACATGCGTCTTCTATTTAGAACTTGAAATGCGGTTTCTCCCGTGGCGGGTGTGTTTATTTAGATGTTTTATGTTCAATAAATCCCTTATGCCCACATGGAGACGCTATTGGCGCATTAAAAGCTCTCCAGCGTGGTCAGGTGCTCGGTGAGGAGAGTCGCCCCGCAGGCGAACTGCTTTCGAAGCACTGTGTAATTACAATCGCAACAACGCTAGAAGCAATCCCCTCCCCAAAACACACACACACGTGCACACATGCCGTCCTGCCAGATCATACTTAAGTGAAATAATGGACAGAGCTATAAAGGAATGTTCAGTTTCTTGAAGGGGAATATAATTTTCTCCTTCCTTAACTTTCCTTAAATAAGGGTCAGCTTTAAAGGAGAATGATCTTCTCTTGTCCGCCGCTCTCCTTACTTCTGCAGAACAAATATTCATGTCCGACGTCGTGATCAAAAGTTGTTGTGTCAGTCGCGAGGCTACATACTCTTTCAACCAATTGATATTGTTCTGAATGTAACATATTCGGAACTTAGTGAAAAGTTCACTGCATTGCACAGCCGCAATTTCAACTCTGAACAAATTTTTGCTCTTTAACCTCAATCTGTGAAGCGCCAGGAATGATTGTTAATGCCGCTTTTTAGCTAGCTAAATAAAACGGCATCGATTGAGATTCCAGGATATTATTTGAACTTAGAAGCCAAGCAAGAGCTTTGAGGATGTAATTCAACACACTGCACATGACATATAAATTTTGTGTTTGCTCAAAATTTAAAGGCAGAAAGCTGTGATAACAGTAGATCAGGAGGTTCATGCGACCATGCAGTCGCACTGAGAGGAGCGCCTGTGCACAGGATTTATCTGCATTTTATATCTCATAGATCACAAATCTCACAACGCTGGCTGCGCAGTGTTTGTATGAACTATAAAGATTGAAGTGTAAGGACTTGCAGGTTTGCAAGTGATGCGGGTGGGGCATGGAGTGGGGGTGCGTGCTTTCCTTGCTCGTGAACAGCGCTAGCTGAAGCGGAGCGGTGAGGTAGTGGCGACCCTACCGAGATGTGGAAACGGACTCCATTGGGGAAGCCGTAAGAAGCGCGCTTTCCCTTGAGACAGGTCATGACTTGTGTTGCTATGTGGGTAACTGGCTTGGTTTAAATAGAGAGGGCAGTGCATGCACATTTTTTATCTTGATGAAAGCTTGAATAAATTTTATTTGAAAGTTAGCATTCATAGCAAAATTCTCCTACTTTGTCCTCCGTTTTTCACTGTGGTGTTTTCTTGAAGTGAAAGGGAGTGACAGCAATAGTGCCTCCACTGCCAGATCAGCTTTCAGTTAATGTGTTGCTTTTGTTGCCTTACACAAAAAGATGCTGTATATTAAATTTCCTAGGAGTGATTGCGGTTTTCAGGTTTACGTGCCAGCCATATTTGTTTATACACTATATATTACAGCCAATGCCAATGCTGCAGGTGAGTTGGCATAGCCCTACCACTGTTCTACTGCAAGATTGAATACATAGAATGGCATGCAATATTCTTGCCATGGCAGCTATGCTGGATGCATTGAAAGTGTATCATATGTGAATGAAGAATTACAAGACGCAAAAAAAAAAAACATTTAGAACAGACAAGTCTTCTTTGTGCTGTATATTCCTCCATTCACAATACACTAATTAGCATAGAACAACTAGCTTTAAGCAATATTCTAGGGATCCTACAGATGGCACCTAATCGTAATTATGTCGCTAGGCCCACTGCTGGAGTCTACACAAGGAGTAACATTGACTGGGTAGGCCACTGGTTGCTGATGCAGAGACAGGCCAAAGATAGGAAAACTCATTTATTAATGCAATAGCTTACAGCCCATATGAACAGGAAAACGTGGTGTTGGCAGGAAATGTCTTGCTTGATGGGGAGGTCAGGTCATGTATATGACCAAGCGTTGATTGGTTGGCCAGGAGTGCGATTTCACAAGACTGCGTCTTGATCTCCCCAGATTGGGTGCAATCTGCATTAATTCACAAAAGTTCCATGCCGGTTCTAAAAGTTATGTATTTGACTCTGCCTTTTTTTATGCGTTGTGCAAAGTGGTGCAGGCAAACTGTCACCAAGTCAGTGGGTACTTCGAAGAGATAACAGCAGAATCCAAGGCAGTTTGTGTGTATTAAGGCTGTTGCTGTTCCCATCCAAAATGTGTCACCAGTTGCCTGTCAATTAAAAAGAGTTAACTTTTAAACTCCACAACTTGGGCTTTCTGTTGGCAGGCAGTGGTGGAAGAGTGGTTGTCAGACATTTTACTGGCAGGCATGGGCAGACTAATGGGCGAAGGTATAGGCTGACTAGAATTCTTAAAACCAATTGCTACTCTAAGTGGAGGTACCACTGATGCTGATGCAGAGGACACCTTGTCAAAAAGAAATGGGTCTCCGCATGTTGTATCACAAAAAAAAATTATAATAAAGCGTCTCCCGTCTGCTACATGTGACCACCATAGTCATCTAGCACATGGAAAGTGTGTCGGGAAACACTTTTACTGAAAAAAGCATGACTACAGAGTAGTCTGCAATGGAACAAGTCAAGCAGATATTTACACGAGAAGAAGACTTGCGGGGAGGCTGGTGCAGATTGCACAAAACCGCACTGACAAATTGTACTTGAGTATGCTCTCAACTGGTGTAGAAAGTGCAACCTAAGGAGCCCTCTGGCCAAATTTACAGGTGTGTTGGTCGAGTCGTATGGCTGGCTCATAGAGTCACCTTCAATACTGTCCATGTCTACTGTAACAGAAAAACAACTCAGTCCCTTTAAGTACAGCAATGAGCATGTCAAGCTGAAATGACAGAAACCTACAGCAAGCAATGTTGCTCGAATGCTGTCGCATTCTATTCTTAAGGTGACTTAAGAATCCCCATAATTTTTCGTCATGGCAGAAAATGAAGAGCTCTTATGTAGGACAGAGTACATGCTTTGTATGCTGTGTGTTGACTACAGAAGTCCTCCATTCCTTGTGGGGAACATTTCAAGATTTCAGATTGTATGCACGAAGCCTTGCCCCTTCACACGCTGACAGCTTGCGCCCTTTCAGGCCACATGTAAATCAGCTGCTCCGGGTAACTGGCGTCACACATTCCTTGGCTTCATTCTTGTCCAGCTGGTGACAGGTGAAGGCCTCAGGCTTAAAGCAGTAGCTCTCATTTGCTCAGAAGCCTAAATTTGTGGAACTGGCTCTAGGACTTTTTTTGAGAAGTTCTAGCAGTTGACCTATGCCAATTTTTGGTGTGGCAGTTTGCTAGCTTGCAGATGGGAATATGAAAAATGCAGATGTTCAACAGGCTACCTTCATACAGTGCATGTGATGAAGCAGATGCTAACATTTACCATTTTATACGATAGCTTTAAAAGCCTCGTTACCCAGAAAATCCTGCGACGGCATTGTGAACAAAAAATTACGGTCATGGTGCTAGTTGGCAGTTGACATGGCCGAGCGCCGATACTTCCATGGTTAGTACAACTTAACAAGATCACTTATCAGAAAGGTGGGAGGAGCTGCCAACTCTGGTTGCTCATTTGGGGTGGGAAGGTGGAATAAGAATCAACCTTCCACTGTTCTTGGATGCCAAGTCAGGCACACTCATACGGCTTGGTTAAAGCGGGGGTTTATGTGTTGAATGGTTGCCTACATCCGGTAGATGGATGAGGTGATAGTTTAGTACTGTATGCTAATAAGAATGTGTGATATATTAGAGGCACAGACCAAGAGACTGGTAAATAAGCGAGGACTACATGTATGCAAATGAACTGTAAGGGGAGCTGCAGACGCTATATAGTCATATGCTTAAAGGAAGAGCTTAAGTATCCCCAGAATTTGCTATCTTCTACACAGTATCAGAGATAAATTTGTTCTAGAAAAATGCACCAAGAGACAATTCCATCCAATTTTGCTTTTAGTTGGAAGTGAATTTGCGGCTCTTTCTGGCTATGATGATGTTTCGCCAGCAGCAGAAAAAAAAAAAAATTAAAAGGGTTCAATGCTGCTGAATTAAATATTGAGTGAAAGCATTAGCTGCGGGTGACCGAGCGTTCTTCTCTTTTTCTTCTTCCACATATAAAGCCCCGCTTTAACCAAGCCGTGTGAACGTGCCTTAGTGGCCTATAGGGGTGATGTGAATGCCAGGGTCCTAGCAGGCTGATTCTGACATAACCATCCCATGTGAAACGAGAGACCCAGGTTGGCAGCTCCTGCCGACCGCTTGAGTTGGTAACCCAGCTCTCACCCTAGTGTCACGTGGGTTGTGACGCCACAGCGTCACATGGGTAAGACGTGGCTACCGGCCGCGCTACGTTGAAGGCTCGAAACCTAGAGTAGTATTGCTTTAGCAATAAAACTCAAACTGGATTTGAAAATTTCCTTGACACTCAATTCAAGATTATGCCACCAAACTGATGACTCCACTATCACCATATGGGAGTTGAAGGTGATGTAGCCTAGCCTCAAAGGTGTGCGAATAACTTTTTCTTCTTGTGGCCCACCTAGGCCACTGCTTTGGTAATAAAGGGTCGCAAATGGGCTTTGTAGCATGATACAAATTTAAATTTGAAAGTGGGACAGTATGAGGCCCTTTCTACAGTCATTTCACCCCCCCCCCCCCCCCCCCCCCCCCACCAAAAAAAAGTCCACTATCGTGAGGAACTCTGCACGTGAGGCAGATGCTTGAGCCACTAGGTCATCACTGTGCACCTCAGTTTGCTTACAGGAATGGCCAGTAATGGTGACAACTGTATTTCATTTGTAGACATTTTTATAGCTTATAAAACCCTTGTCTAGGAGAATATGCACCCATCAATGTGGGGCTTTGAAACAAAGAACTGCTTATCTATGCTGTTGATTAAACTACTAGACAGTGCTGAGGAGCAGAACTCTGAATGGTCCATAAAAAGACCATTGTGTTGTATAGTCCAGAATGAGATCTCATTACTTCAGACCTTGATCACACCATGCATCAAACTGTGTATTCTGCAGAACAGCGGGCGTTCTCGTTACAGTTGCCATTTTTGTTGGCAAGTAGGTGATGATCACATCAATACTAATTCCATTATTGAAGTCGTACCTAAGTTTGAAACTGCCACAGTCGAAAAGACAAAAATGCAGACTGCTGCTAGGTGTGCAGCATCCCATGAAATATTCCAAGTTTCTTAAAGTATCCTATTTCCCCTAACTGGGTATGTGGGTTGGGCAACTACAGCTAATCCATCTTTAGTAGGCAACATAAAGGATGGATACAGTGAGTTTAATTATAATGACAAACCACGGCCAATTACCTACCATGTTAGTGACTTGTGTTTCAAAACTCGTGCTTATATATTAAATACGTGGCAGCCATTTACTACGCTACATACCAGGCTTTGGCCGCCGTATCAAGCATACTGAACCTGTGCTTTTTCGATCCTGTAAGTACAGTTTTTATATGGACAGAACCAATGCAACCATAATAGATTTGAACGTTGAGCTAGTTGGTCACGCATCTCTTGGAAGAAGGCAGCAGAGCAGGTAACAACACAAAACATAAGCAGCACACACAAACACAAGGACAACGCTGCACTGACAACTACATTGACCAGAACCCGCATATCTTCTCCCTTTACTTCAACAGCACCAAACAGAGCTAAAGGGATGTGCGTGCGGGTTAACAATCAGGACTTCAACTCTGGATGTAAAACTTCGCACCGGACGAGGTACTCAAAGTGTATTCAGGGGATTTCCTTGCAATATGGAAAGAAATATATTGGACCGACAGGAAGATGTATCAATGACAGGATTAGAGAACACGCTAAGGCAATGTCGGACAAGTCTGGCACTAATCTCGCGGTGCACTGCAAAGACTGCGTTGTTTGTAGAGACCAAAAATGTCCAGCTGACCTTCACAATGTTAAAGTTATGAAAAGGATGAAGGATAAGTTAGCAAGAGAAATTTATGAAGCATATGCAATCAGTGACTCGGGAGACCAATGTGTCAGTATGCCTTCAGTGGTATTGTTGAAGAAGGAATTAGAATTTCTGCACAAATCGGCAGGACGTTAAAGACAAGGAAGAAATTGGCTGCAGACGTGAAGTGAAGGGAGAAGATGTGCGGGTTCTGGTCAATATAGTTGTCAGTGCAGTGTTGTCCTTGTGTTTGTGTGTGCTTCTTATGTTTTGTGTTGTTACCTGCTCTGCTGCCTTCTTCCAAGAGCAGTGCAACCAGTATAATTTGAGTTGCCAAACTTCAGTGTTTCTCTGGCTCAGTAGAGGCTGCAAAGTTGCAGCCTCTAGAATTGATCTGTGAAGCTTACATTATTACAAGGGCACTTCAAAACATACCTCCACAGTTGAAATCGTCAATCGTCAACGGAAACCTAGCCCTACTTTGGCATTGTGAAGTGGCATCCATGTGGAAAAGAGTGTCTTTAAAAAATAGGCTGTGTGGCATGTTGCAATAGAAACAGTATGAAAGAAATGACTACACCCTTAGCAAACATTATGGTATTGCAGCGCTGGCAGACAAGGACAAAGTACTAGGGACACACACAACTGCGCTGAACTTACAACTTTATTTTGGACGCTTTTGATCCGCGCATTTATGATTGACAGAAGGAACTGGAACGCAAGCGCACTCGCAAGACAGATATCTTACTGACGTCTTTTTTTCACCTTGTTTTAGCTCTCATCGACTTCTTGGCTATTAATTGTTGCCTCTTTGATGGAATTTTATGTTTTTATCTTTCGCCTCTTGAAAATTTTAGCATGTTTTTTGTTGGCCGTTTTTCATTCATCTTCACCTTTTTCATGATTTTGCCTTGTTTATGGTTGGCTCTTCATGGTCATTTTTCATTTATCATGATGCATTTTGTTTTTACTTGCTTCTATGCCTTGTTTTTATAGCCTCTTCTGTGTTTGCTGCGCCACGGTCGTTTTTTGTGGGGCAGCCTTCTCGTACTGAGATTGTGATACAGCTACTGGGATTGCGATTCGGTATCTGAGAATGCGAGATATTGGAATGCTGCTACTGAGGTTGCTATATCTGTCTTGTGAGTGCGCTTGCGTTCCAGTCCCTTCTGTCAATTATAAGTGCGCAGATCAAAAGCGTCCAAAATAAAGTTGTAAGTTCAGCGCAGTTGTGTGTGTCCCTAGTCCTTTGTCCTTGTCTGCCAGCGCTGCGATACCATAATATTTGACAACCACCACCAACTAGCCCAGCAGTATACCCTACACCCTTAGATTTTTACCCCGTTGGGGTGGTGAAGTGGTTAGGGCACTCGACTACTGTGCCCAAGGATGCGGGATCACATCCCGGCCTAGGCGACCGCTTTTCGATCAAGGCGAAAAGCTAGGCGCCCGAGTGCTGTGCGATGTCAGTGCACGTTGAAGAACCCCACGTGGTCACAATTTGCGAAGTCCTCCACTACAGCGTCTCTCATCGCCTGAGCTGCGTTGGGATGTTGCACCCCACAAACCTAACCAAACCAAACCTTAGATTTTCAACAAGGATTTTGGACCATCTGCAAATTGTTTTAGAAGTCAAAATAAGACAAAATCTTGTACAACTTGCACAGTAGTGAAACAAGGAAGAGATTAGTGTCAATGAAACATTTGGACATGACATCACAGAAACTTGTAATGTCAAGTTTCCAATATGCAAGGATTAGGGCACAGAACAATTTCTAGTAAGATTCCTTGTATCTAGTTTTTTGTGATAACTACTACTTTGCAGTGCAACATGGAGCGAAACTGAGCATGAGTGGTGATGTCATTCACTGTGTACTACATTTTCTTTTCCTGAGTACATTTCACAACTGTGTTGCCTCCAAATGTTGGAAGCCTGAGTATATTTGCATTATGTTGGTACCTAGGAGCGCTTTCGAGTAATGCGCAAGTCAGTGCAGCACCCTGCAGGTGTGCTTCTGCTGTGAACTGAACAGCATTTCTTTTTTATCTAACGACCCATACACCTACATCAGCATGATTGACCAGCAGAGCTGCACTCTGGTGGTATCTGCAGAGTGGCACTGCAGGCTATATGCCAGCACAAAAGGTATTTCCGTGCATTCCACAGATTCGACGAAGTGCAAGCCTGTTCATGCTTATATGAATGCTCAAGATGATAAGCTTCAGATAGCACTGCACTATGAGACAAAAGCAGCACCCTTTCTTTCCTACAATTCGCTCCACACCCCTATGGTGCAATCAAATGCAATGGAATGGATGGTAAAGTACTGCCACCAAAGTGCCCTCAGTCTCCTGCAATGAGAGAGCATGTGTAATTCATGGTGGTTTCATTGCATGAACAGCAGCAAACCACATCACACACTACTGCCATGGCATGCAATAATTAATGGCTACATAAATTGCGTGCATTGAAAACCGCGGTCCCTGCTTATTCTTACTGTCTGTAGCAAAACATTGGCAGTGTTGCAGAAGCAAGCAATTAACGTATAAAACCGACAACGTTCTCATGCGTATTAGGAAAACCGACAATCGATACAAGTGTAGCGACCTTAAACTCTATCTACCCGTCCTTAACTGTGAGCATACACAAAGCGACCGAATCAGAGTCGACACTGGCCACTGTTTCTGCAGCACCGAAGCTGTTCATTAATATGCCTTGATACCCCAACCAGCGCGAGCAGAATTGTTGCGCTGCCCCTGGCCAGCAGCTATTGATAATACATAAAATACGAAGGTAAAGCAATGCTGAACTATTGCAGCAGTACTGCGCGGCACACATACCACTGTGCTCATTTTAGTGCCTTTCTCGATATTGCATGCACGTCCTCGGCAACGCCCAGTATATCCTCTGAAGCATGGCTAGGACATCAGGAAGTTTGTTTACGATGCCGCACAAAACAGTTTATTTAAATATGCATAATTCCGACTAACTCACTGGAGTCTGCCCTCTCGATGGCGGCATAAGGGAAGCAAACTGTTTCTTATGATGCTCTTAATTAAAATCGAAGTATGTAGCGGAATAACGAGCTGTAGGCGCATCGAAAGCAATGTTTGTTGCAGGAATTATCGGACGCTTCTGACGTACACTATACTGGTCATTCCCGCACAAAATTTATGTTGTCAAAGTAAAAACTCGCGTTTCTCAAATCTCTAGCAACGTTTCTGTGACTGCTTCTCACCTTACGAGGCTCCCTGAGGGTTGCTAGCATGCTGTTTGTGATGCGCGCATCGTTGCTGGCACGCCGACGCCAAATGAGCCCCATCCTCCAGCCGAGGCAACTGACTCACGACAGTGAGCAGTGCCGTGAGCGCGACGGGCAGAACATAGCGACGACAGCGAACATGCGTGACGCCATATGCATTTTGGAGCGTATCTGTTGCCACGGCAACCAGCGGCAACCGAGAATGAAGGAACTGGCGTAATGTGACGTCTTGGCAATGGCGACGATGACGTCAGCGTCTGCTCTCATCTGGGCTGGAAACGGAATGTCGCAGCCCGCGAAGATGCGGCCCGAGCGAAGGAGAAGACGGACGTTCTCCCGTACGCTCGCTTGGGACGACGGACTGTCCTAAGCCGGAGGGCGACCCAACATAGTGTCTCTTCTGTTCTTTACTTCGACTGTGCTGCGCTTGTTTATCCAACCAACCTATTAACTAAATCAGTTTGTTAATTTAATTCGGCCCAGTGCGATTCTTTCGGCGAAGCAAGGAGACGGGACCACCACCACCAGCACAAGAAGAAAAAAAAAAAGGAACTTCAAGAAACAGCAAAAAGTTTACTGGTGCCTTACATTTTTCTCTATCAAAACATGGTCGCAATGGCTGGAGTCGAACTCTGGTTCCTCAAATTTAAATGCCTAAAACTGGTTGTTTCATACTATTTCCTAGACTACTTTCATCGGGGTAGCCTTGTAGTACCTAATTTACTATAGCCACAAGTCTTTGTAGTACCTAATTTACTATAAACACACTTCTGGCACATGATGATGACATTAACAAGCGTTACTTCTTGATTTCCTCTACCTTTTCCTCGCTATCCCTTTATTTCCGCCGCCCCAGTTCAGGTGCTAGATTAGAATAAATAACCACCACCACCACAAGCGTTTCTTGAAATGTTGGACTGCTAGCTGACCAGTGTGCAAACCATAAGGGAGTGATGTCAAAATACTCTGGTTCTCCCCTCTTCAAGTGTTGTTATAATTTGTGAGCTTAATGCTTTAATTTTGTAGCAATGCTTCTTTCTTAAAAAATATTGGTAGGCATAATGGTGCCAGTACAACATGTCACCTATTTCAGAAGCTTTTGAAGTGGCTGTAAGATAGTTTGGAATTCAAGTTAGCCAAGGTCACTTTGAGGTGTATATAAGGAATAAACAGTTGTTGTGAAAGCCAGCACTTATTTATTTGACTCAATATTGAACTGCACCATTCTGCGTAAGCATGTTATGAGGTGCCCACGGCTTCAAAAATAAACACTTGTTTCTTCTTGCCATGACACTTGAGCAGAATACCAATCACATACATAAAGAGTTACAAAAAACAAATTACACAGCATGCTATGCCACTGCCTCTGCTTAACAGGTGCAGTTAAGTCAGCTACTGCGCTCAACAAATGCCTATTCAACGCAGTGCTCTCAAACAAGCGTGAGTACCTTAAGAAGGTGGAAATCCTGGCTGGTCGTTGCATTATCTGTGGCTAAAAACAGCGCTAACACGAGACGAAGCAGACGAAACAGCGTCGTGTCCCCTCTGCTTCGTCTCGTGTCAGCGCTGTTTTTAGCCACAGAAGCGTGAGGTTATCGAGTTCACCTAATATCCCACTACTTTCAGAATCAATAGTTTGACGTCGCCAGATTATGGGCTTCAGAAAAGGGCGGTTGCCGCTATGACCAGGGCGCCGTAATCATGCGTGCGTCCACAAAACGAAAGCATGTTTTCATTTCAAGGATTATTACCGCTAATTTCAGAAAACTGGCTTCGCTGTCAAGCATGTTGACATGTAGAAACATTTCCGTATTTAAATGCCGGAAACTGGAAAAAAAAAAAAAATCCTGAGTGCACACAGCTGCTCACAAGGTAGCATAAAATGAGAGACGGTCTTTGAGATGTAATTCAGCATCGGTAGTAGTCTACATACGCCCTTGGGTAGGCCAGTAGCTTTTAGCATCCTTAGCGAAGACCCCCTCGAGCAGCGATGCATCATCACAGCAAATGTTTCACAAATACACCATGTAACCATGTTTTTTTTTTTTTTTTTTTTTTTTTTCATTTTTACCCCCCATATTCCAGCGGTGCTTATCCAAATATTGCAGTTCTACTAACCAAGGCACTTTCAGCGACTAGTGGCTCAAAGGCGAGCATCCAACGGCGCTGCGCAACTTTCCTGGAATCGACGCACTTGCACATCCAGCACAGTCAGCATCCAGCATGCTTAGGCAGCAAAAGTTCAGCAGTCGTGGCTTCACAAAATCGCTTGCTGTCAGAGTCAAACACCAGACTTCGAGATGACGGCCAAAACACTTGTTTCGAACTGCAAGCATCACAGTATCCAGCATACAAATGGCACGGCTTGGGCCACTGCGTTTATAAAGCCTCAAAACTGCGGCCGCAGCACCCCTTAAGCCACAGGCACTACCTCTAAGCCATGGTAGAAGGATACGCGCTTGTCTGGCTAACCAACGCCCCAACGCCAGCGTCGGCGAAGCAACGGCGCGCGCGTGTGCGTCGCCATCTTTCTTTGGCGTAAAAAAACAAATAGAAACAAGAAAAAAACTACTTAAAGGAAGTGACGTCAGGTCACATGCTTGCGCGTCAGAGCATCGTCTGCTCGAGTGCTCCTACGGTATTTAATGATGAAAGGGGGGACGTGCTGGAAATACAAGGCACCAAGGTTGAACATGTGGAGAGCTATAAATACCTGGGCATATGGATCAATGAAGGAAAAAATTACCTAGAAAAGCATGAAAGAATTACGATAGACAAAGGGAAAAGGAGTTCGGATATTATGAAACACAGGGCCCTCTGGAATTATAACAGGTATGAGGTTGTTAGAGGGGTATGGAAGGGTGTTATGGTACCAGGACTCACTTTTGGAAATGCAGTCCTGTGCATGAAATCAGAAGTACAGTCAGGCCTTGAAATCAGACAGAGAAAGGTAGGTAGATTGGCATTGGGAGCACATGGCAACACACCTAACGAAGGAGTCCAGGGAGATATGGGCTGGGCATCATTTGAGGTTAGAGAGGCAATTAGCAAACTAAAATATGATCAGAGACTAACCGAAATGGAGGAATCAAGGTGGGGACGAAAAATGTACAAGCACCTCTTCATGAAAAGCCTGAATACGAAATGGACTAACAGAACCCGAAAGCTCAGATTTAAGTACCTAGAGTTTGGAGATACACCGCAGCAAAACAGCAGCATTGAAAAGCAGGTAAAGGAGGCAGAAAGGAAAATGTGGAAGGAAAGAATGCAAGGAAAATCAGCATTGGGTATGTATAGAACTCGAAAACAGGATATAAAGAAAGAAAGTTTATTCGACAACTCACGAGGGAGCTCATTGCTGCTTGAGGCTAGGACAGGGGCCCTCAGAACAAAAACGTACAGGAAAAAAATTCAGGAAGTAGATATATTATGCGCGGCGTGCGGAACTGAGGAGGAAACAACGGAACATGTTGTTCTAAGGTGCCAAAAACTTCGTCCTGCCCTTCCCGCGGAAAAAGCGGCAGATCTGGAGAGAGCGCTGGGATTTGCTGGGGAAGATGGACGAATGGATGAGGTACACGTTTTGATAACAAAAGAGAGGTTAGAGGATTGGTGGAAAAAGTCAAGAGAATAAAGAGAAGGAAAAAATAAAGGGAGGGGGAGGGGGGGGCAGATACGGGCGAATTAGAAGCTAAAAATGGGGAAGAGATAAACATATTTTTTAATTTTTTGGCTAGGCGGCGCAAGCTGCCGTCCGATACAAAGGGCACAGCCACTACCATCCATCCATCCATCATCCGGGCTATTGTTTGTCAATACGCCACATGTACGCTATGGCTTCAGTTTCGTTTCACGCAGGGCTCGCATTTACGTTTTTTTTCCCGCTGGTGTTTGTCAAAGGTACTCATGTTTCGGTGTCGTTTTCGCGCAGCGCTCGTATTTTCGCACGGCTGTCGGCTGAAGTTCACGTAAAAATAATGCGAATTGCCGTCGGCACTAAAAGTTCGGGCACACCGACGAGACTCCTCATGCTTTGTTTCGTTTCGCGCAGGGCTCGCATTTACGTTTTTTCCCCACTGGTGTTTGTCAAATCTTCTCGAGAAGACACTGACAGCAGCTCTCTCTGCCACGCATTCTCCCCAGCCCGTGTTTCGCCGCGATTTATGGCCTTCGAGCCTTTTCCCCTCAAACCGAGATACAGAGCAGTTAGCGCCGAACCCACAACCACTGCGCTTACGCTGTGCTTTTTAACTGCTCTGCCTCCTTCGCGGCACGGTCTAAGTGCGACTTTTCCGAGAATCGGAACGGACCGAACCGACGGCGTCGCCCGTTTCCTATAAATAAACTCGCGTCAAGCTGCCGCTTGACCTTGGCCGCCCGGACATACGTCCCTTTGAAGCCGCCGCCCGCGCGCAATCGACCAAGGGCAGCGATCGGAATGTTTGGGCCTTAGGTTTGTGTGTTTTGGAAGCGCAACCGTCGGCGCTGTTTGTGACTGCTGGCCACCTCTTGCGCGAGCTGAGGGAAGATATTGGAGAGAGTGTAAATCGCAGATGTGTGTGGTAATGCATGAAAGGTATATCGGGGATATGCGGTGCTACGCACCTACTTCGTATTTGATTAACTATTAAAATCGGCCATATTTTTAAGTTTTATCCTACTATACTGCTGTGCACTATATAGCAGTCTGGTTATAGTTGGGTATTGAATTTATATCCTAGATGATAGATTTGTTGTGAAAATTTGTTTCCTTGGTATGTATACTTTCAGGCTAGTTCAAGAACTCTGCTCATGCTGTTTTACTGGCTAATGTTAAATTGTGACATGCATCGACAGTTTCAATGCCATATATTGTTTGCTTTTGGATTTATTTGGCAACGGAGTTGTAGTTTTGTACATATTTTACATGTATTTGTGTCAGCATTGTGTGTCGTGTAAATAAATTCAAATTCAATGAAAGTCCTATTTTTTGCATCCATTCATGAACATTCAACAGGTTTTTGGATTTATCTAAACAGAAAAGATAAGTGACATAAATGCAGTAAGAGCAGAATAAAATGCTTAGCAGCTTAGGTTGTGTGTTGAAATTTATGCTTTACAACACAAATACAACAATGCCCGAAAACAAGCATATACACACTTCATAATGTGTTCAACCCCCGCCATTATGCAAGATGTAGAGGTGATCGGGAAAGTGCGATGCAGTGACCACAGGATGGTGAGGTCCCGAGTTAGCCTAAATCTGAAGAAGGAACGCAACAGATTAGTCAGAAAGAAACCCATCAACGAATTAGCGGTGAGGAGGAGGGCAGAAGAGTTCAGGATCTCGCTACAGAATAGATATTCAGCTCTAACTGAGGATGGCGACATTACCCTAGAGGCAAGGAACAATAATTTCAAAGATATCATTACTGAGTGCGCGGTAGAAGTAGGCGGTAGGATAGTTAGAGAGGATACCGGTAAGCTGTCTAAGAAGACGAAAGATTTGGTTAAGAAACGCCAGAGTATGAAAGCTTCCAATCCAACAGACCAGATCGAATTGGCCGAGATATCAAAGCTAATCAATAAGCGCAAGGTAGCCGATATAAGGAAGTATAACATGGAGAAAATTGAGCATGCTGTAAAGAACGGGGGAAGCCTTAAAGCGGTAAAGAAGAAATTGGGCATAGGCAAAAACCAGATGTATGCGATAAAGGACAAGGCGGGCAACGTCATCACTAATATGGAAAAGATAGTCAAAGTAGCTGAGCAGTTCTATACAGATCTCTACAGTAGCCAAAGAAGTCAGGATCGTAACGAGATTGGCGGTAGAGAAAAACAGTCAGACGTTCCACCAGTGATGAAGGACGAAGTCAAGAAAGCATTCAGTTTCAGTTCAGTTTAGTCGTTCAGTCGTGTCCGACTCTTCGTGACCCTATGGACCATGTCACGCCACGCCTTCCGGTCTCTATCTTCCTAACATCACATAACTTCATCTGCAGTGCCTCGAGGATGCCATCTAACCAACGCGTTCGCTGCCTACCCCTTCTCCGGCGACCCTCAACCTTTCCCAACATCAAATCTTTCTCCAGCGACTCCTCTCTTCTCATCAGATGACCAAAGTAGCTGAGCTTTAACTTTAAAATTTGACCCTCCAATGAGCAGTCAGGGTTTATGGTCGACAATATCGACTGATTTGATCTTCTGGCAGTCCAAGGAACTCTCAAGAGTCTTCGTCAGCACCACAATTCAAACGCGTCAATTCTTCGGCGGTCAGCCTTTTTCACAGTCCAACTCTCGCATCCATACATCACAACTGGAAAGACCATAGCACGAGTTATACGGATCTTAGTTGGCAAACTAATGTCTCTGCTCTTTACTAGGCGGTCAAGGCTAACCATTGCTCTTTTTCCCAGAAGCAGGCGTCTCCTAATTTCATGGCTGCAGTCTCCTTCCGAGGTAATCTTGGAGCCCAAGAACAGAAAATCTGTCGCAGCTTCCACTTCTTGTCCATTGATGATCCAGGACTTGATAGGGCAAGACGCCATGATCTTTGTCTTTTTAATGTTCAGTTTAAGCCCAAACTTCTCACTCTCTTCTTGTACGCGCATCAGAAGTCTCTTGAGTTCCACTTCACTTTCTGCCATTAAAGTGGTATCATCCGCATATCTAAGGTTGTTGATACGTTTTCCAGCAATCTTCACTCCAGCTGAAGACTCGTCCAGACCGGCCTTCCTCATGATGCACTCTGCATATAGGTTAAATAGGCAGAGCGACAGTATGCAGCCTTGCCTCACTCCTTTCTCGATCGGAAACCAATCAGTAAGACCATGCCCAGTTCTGACTGTGGCCTCTTGCCCTTCATACAGGTTCCTGAGGAGAAAGCGTTAGAAAATATGAAAAGGGGGAAATCAGCTGGAGAGGATCAGATAACTACAGATTTGCTGAAGGACGGGGAGATATCATGTTGGAAAAACTGGCAACCCTGTATACGCAGTGCCTGGTGTCATCGACGGTACCGGAACCATGGAAGAATGCAAACATTATCCTGATGCATAAGAAAAGGGACTCTAAGGACCTTAAAAATTACAGACCAATCAGCTTACTGTCTGTTACGTATAAGGTATTTACTAAGGTAATCGCTAATAGAATCAGGGCAACCTTAGACTGCAATCAAGCAAAGGATCAAGCAGGTTTTCGGAAACGGTACTCTACTATCAATCATATCCATACCATCAATCAGGTGATAGAAAAATTCACGGAATATAACCAGCCCTTATACATAGCATTCATTGATTACGAAAAAGCATTTCACTCAGTTGAAACCTCGGCAGTGATGCAGGCATTGCGAAATCAGGGGGTAGACGAGCCGTACGTGAAAGTGCTGGAAGATATATATAATGGCTGCAGAGCAACCATAGTTCTGCATAAAGAAAGTAACAAAATTCCCATAAAGAAAGGTGTTAGGCAAGGAGACACAATCTCCCCAGTACTATTCACAGCTTGCTTAGAGGAAGTATTCAGAGACTTGGAATGGGAGCAGTTAGGGATAAGGGTAGATGGAGAATACCTTTGTAATCTGCGATTTGCTGATGACATTGCCTTGCTAAGCAACTCGGGGGATGAACTGCAAATAATGATTGGTGACCTAGACAGGAAAAGTAGAAAGGTAGGCTTGAAAATCAATATGCAGAAGACTAAAGTAATCTTCAACAGCCTCAGGAAGGAACAGCAGTTTACATTAGGTAGCGAAGTACTGGAAGTAGGAGGCGAATATGTCTACTTAGGACAGGTAGTAACTGCAGATCCGGACCATGAAAAGGAAATAATAAGATTGGGATGGAGTGCATTTGGCAAGCACTCACAGATTATGACTAGCAGCTTACCGGTATCGCTAAAGAGGAAAGTATATAACAGTTGCATCTTACCTGTACTCACCTACGGGGCTGAAACGTGGAGGCTAACCAAGAGAGTTCTACTTAAGCTGAGGACAACCCAGAGGGCTATGGAACAAAAAATGGTAGAGGTAACATTAAGAGATAGGAAGCGTGCAGAGTGGGTAAAAGAAATAGCTCAAGTTACCGACATTCTAGTGGAAATTCCCAGAAGATTCCCAGGTGGTCGAAATTACTCTGCAGCCCTCCACTACGGCTCCTCTTACTCTCTTTCCACTTTCACTCACATCTTACTCCCTTCCCTTACGGTGTGGTTCAGGTGACAGATACTGCGCCTTTCCTGTAAACCAACTACTATATTATATAACTCCTCTGGTAGGCAGGCGGGATATTCCTGAAAATGAAATTATTCATATTCATATACCAAAAACAATAAAATATGTAAAATAGTCTTTTTGATGGAGATACCAAATTTAGCGGTTTTTAATAGTTTGGGCAGGTGCTGACATCACAAGCGTCAAAGGCATGAATTGTATAGTGCGTAGAATATACTGGCATATTCTAGGCACTATACCTGAAGGGCAGTAAATTGCAGTCAATGCACGTGCTCCCTTTGCTGATTTCGAGATGAGCAGCTCAGAAACAAGCATTCTCGTTCTCTCAGCATGGTTGGGTCGCATATTAAGTACTGGTCCGCAAGCCTTTCGATTTTTGCGTCATTCCTTTCAACACCTTGTGTCACGAGAACAGGGGGCAAGCAAGTGATCACATTGTACACGGAGAGGGTTTCCTTCGGAAAACACGATGACAGGCCTTCACTAATTGACTCAATCAGAACGAAAAGTATTTGTTGGTAGGTTTCAGAATTTTCCACTTTTTGGTTTCTTCCCCGACGATCCACTGTGTTCCGCAGCCATGCGAAATCAGAAGCACGATGAAACACCAGGCTGGCATGAATACCTGCCAAGGTGGGTCAGTATAGTTAGGTCGCTCGGATATTGAACCGGAGTTCCCGGGTTCGAACTCGACCGCGGCCACGTTTCGGTGAAATGCAAAGGCGCCCATTTCAACCCTCCAGGTGGTCGAAATTATTTCATAGCCCTCCACTACGAAACCTTCCTCCTTTCATACACTCCTAACTACCTCTTTCCATTACGGTGCGGTTAAGCTGTCCGCCAAAAAGTGCGGCAGCTATTGAGCTTTTCCTTTCTAGAAATAAATTTACAAATTTTAGTTGACCGAGTTCGCTGGGCCACGTCAGACCACCGCATAATGGCCAACCCCCAATCTTGGCCCAGCTGGTACTGGTAAAAAAATGTTGGGTTTTGACGTATTTAAATCGCGAAAGCTTTTTCAAGCTCATGGAAATTGATGGAGACGACATGCAATGAACAGCGCGAGAGTGAAAAAGGCATATATGTACCATGGGGGACAAACGTTTTCTGTGTAACAAAACAGAAGCAATCGAACATATGTTCCTTGAGTGTAACAATGCCATCTTCTTTTGGGACGTGTTACAGCGTGCCATTCAAAAGGATCTTCCTCTTAAACCGCAAGGTATCAGGTTTCTGCCAATTCACGACGATGCAATGCCATATGATGCTATATTCCTGCTGGGCCTGCATTCTATGTGGCTCAGTGCTATGGATTATCGTCACGGTGACATTCACACTGGTGCCAGATCCATGTATGAATATTTTGCCGACAGTATTGTGAAAATACATGATGTTATGAAAGATACAGAGTGTGATGCTCAAATCGAGGTGTTTAGAAATCTTGCACAAATGAAACAACTCCACTGTTCGCGGCCAGCAAGTGGCCTGCAAACCTTGTAAATATTTGGTACTGTATATTTTGTCATTATGTACATTTTGCAATAAAGAAAAAAAAAGTGTTGCAGCCAGCAAGCAGTGCGTACTTGCTTCCTACGAGGATTTGAAAGGTTCGAATCCGTTCCGCCCGACGGCATTTTTTTTTTTTTTTTCACTTGAGCTCGGCATACCCAAGACACGACATTCTCGGTTGGGTTTGGCCATGTGAAGTACTGGTTTTGCACTAGAATTATCCGGAGTGGTCTGACCGACATGATACAGCTGAAAGCAATGGTTAAATAAAAAACGGGCATTGCCGGTGGCGACTGTTGGCTGGTCGGATATGATTGCTTAGGGCGTCGAAGAGCACCAATCTACTTCGCCCGCTCGTCCGGCGACACGCTGCAGTTTGGAAAGCACATTGCTTCAACAAGGCCGTTTATTGATGACGCACGACCGCACTACTTGTACCGGGAAGATGCATGGAAGAAGGCTGACCAGACGCGGCCGAGATTCGGCGCACTTTCCTTTTTTGCGGCAAAACATCCCCTCAAATTTCTTTGCCCAGGATTCTGCGGCCTATTTTACAAATAAATCAAAATAAAGCCCCTTAGAGCCAATCTGAAGATTTTGGCGTAAATTAAACAGGCTAATGGCGCACCGGTGCCAATTAAGAAGGTTGTTTTTACTTGCAAGAAACGCACGCTTTCCTCGAAACCGTTCAGGATTTCCGCACATGGCTACATCCTCACGAACCGACATGAAAAAGCACTTTACTAAACAATACGTGAGCGCAGTGCGGGGGCCGCACTTGCAGTAGCAGCAGCCGCAGCCCCCTTGCTTGTTTCCGGAGCATCAATTCTTCCTTGCGCGGCGTACCTTCCAACGGTCATCAACATACACAAGGCTCAAACGATTGTCATTAGAGACTTTAGCACTACCGTCTACCGCGCGAGCGTCAGTACGCATGCGCAGATCCCCCCAAGAGCGACGGATGGCACCACGTTCCTGTCAAATAAACTAAAAATCTATTCTATCACCGGGGGGCGTCCCGCAAGGTGCACACATGAGGGGGAGGGGACCAAAAGGGGAGACCAAGGAGCTGGAGAGCCGCTGTCGACTGCTAACCTAACAGTACTCTGAACACCCGCGTCAGGACACACTGCGATATCACGATCTGGTGGGCTAATCGGGGGTCAGGCACAAGAAAGAAGATCGTTTCTCGGCTCTCACAATCGTACGCTTTCACACTAAAATGCCCAGTGCCAAATTTCTTTTCAAGCTCCATGAAAGCCCAAACACGGATGTTCAGGAAAATGTGCAAAGCTTTTGGGGAGGGGAAGGGAGGGCGAGAGGCCGTCTGCCCCTATTCCTCTCTTGAGGCCTGCCACTGTGGTGAAGTCGCTAGTGAGAGGGCACTGCCACTAGTGTATCACAACGTGCGGAATGCAAGGTATGGAAAAGTGAAAATAGTAATATCTGCACTATTCTCATCCCAAAATCAGACTGCTGCCCAGTCGTACATCAAACAAATACACCATGGTGTAAGCAGCTGTCAGTTTTCTCGCAGTCATTGGTGTGCAAAGTTTAATGGGCACGGTATTGTCTGCTGCTTAGAAAAGGTACATTTAATTCCATTTGCCTCATTTTTGGCACTGCAGTACCAAGAGGGAAAACAGCCCCGCAGTAGGCTAATTGCATGGGCTTAAGGCTACAAGCATTACTAATACAAATAAAAAATTTGAAAATAAAGCATGAGGTAGTTTTCCAAGCTGAAATGCTAATGCTAATGCTTAGCTAATGCTAAGGCATCAATCGCATTGATCACCAACACATTTTAATCATGGTTGAACCTTAAGACTTTTCTTTGTGCCCCTATGTATGACTTCAATGTCGAGCGGCCTCCAAACTTCCAGGGCCTTGTAAATGTCCTGTGAAGACTTGACGTCCTGGCCACCAATCTTGACAATGATGTCGCCGGGCTGCAGGCCAGCTCTGCAACAAAAAAGGAGAAAGAGTGCATCTGGCTATGATGATGCAAAGAAAGACAGGTTTTAAGGGAAACGCTCGAATAGGTCCAGACAAAAGCACCCGAACCTTCCACTACGGCAGACTTGCTCATACAGTAAAACCTTGTTTATCCGGATCTCGTTAACTCGGACTCACAGGGCGGTCTCGGCAAGACTGTGTATAGTTCAATGACGGCAGACGCTCATTATCTCGGAGGCATTTACCCACACATCAGTTAACTCAGAGAACTCCGAGGATGAGGGCTACAGACTTTCATATGTTACTGTGCGATACAGCATGGATGTGCATCCACAGCGAGCAGGCAACGGGAAACCTATGCGAGGAGAGTCGGTCTGCACGCTGCTCAGCAAAAACGAAAAACAGCGGCAAAAAAAAAAAAGCTGAAGGGCACGAAATGTGGTGATGATGATAGCGGATCATGTGTGCAGTGGCTAGGTGGTGCCGGCAACCACGCCCTTCAAAGGGAGAATCCATGTCATCATCATCATCGTCGGGGCAGCGAGACTGTTTGTATTTTGCTGTCAAATGACTGCCACTGCTGTCTGTTGCTGTCCCGTGGCTGCGATGGCTGCGCTGACTGCACGTCTGATTTCCTTGACCCGATTGTTTGTGATGCGACGGCGACAGCACGTAAATAATGAAAATAGATTCTGTCAAAAATTTAAGCGTAACAGAGACAACACACAGACAAAATAGGACAGGACTTGCGCTTCCTGTCCTATTTTGTCTGTGTGTTGTCTCTGTTGAGCTTAAATTTTTGACAGCTATGCACCAACCTGCCCCGTTAAGTGTCTTACTAAAATAGATGCCCGTTGCTCTGTTCAACTGTGTTTTAGGCCTGTTGCCACTGCCGTTGCGCTTCACAACGATGGCGACCGCCACTCCAGTGAAGCGACGATGATGTTGCCATCACTGGCATGCTGACCAATGGCGCCATACTACAGGAAGTTTTCGATGGAGACGGAAATTGTTCCGGCGATAAAAGCCATGAGCAGCCGCTGCTGCGTTGTTGCACTGTGCAAGAGGCCGCCGAAGCTCTCACTGTACTGGGGGAATTTTGCGTTGGATCACGCGACAGTGAGCATGCGCACCACAACTTGATGGAACTGAAAAAAATTATCACGCAAACTCCGATGAAGAAACAAACATAACGCAGGTTTTCGTGAAATAAAGGTATGTCTACGCCCAGTCCATTTTTTTTTTTTTTTTCATGGTAAATTCGATAATCCGGAATTCGGTTAACTCGGACATTTTTGCTGATCCGGATTAACGGGGTTTTACTTTATTCGTGCCACCTGAAAGTTGAAAAGGAATGCGGCATTTACATAGCTGCTGCTTCAAGATACTGACAATTACACAGATGTTCATGAACGATCCTCTACATGATGACACTGTGTGGACAACGTGTTGGGCAAACTACTTTCATGGTACCAAGCCAGGGAAAACATTAGACGGTACTCACTTCCAACTTAAATCTTTTACTGCTGACCACAGGATTTGCAAGTTAGTTACATGGAGTTTTATGGCGCATAGGCAACTGTGGCTATCATGTGCCAAACAAAGGAAAAAGCAATTTTATTTACTTATTTATTTTTGTTTATTGAATACTTTAAGTGCTCACAAACAGCAGTCCTGCCTGAAGAGTGGTGCACTATAATACATGAAACATACATGTGTCATGTGTATGTCGGCTTACACATTCTATACACATGTCAAAATAGAAGGTACATGGGGACATGCGTAGGTGAGCTTGTTTCACCGTCCAGGGAGGAAAGAATTAAAAAAAAGGGCTAAAAGAAGCTAACACAATAGTGTAAAACTCAGTTCAGTTCAGACGTTCAGTCGTGTCCGACTCTTCGTGACCCTATGGACCATGTCACGCCACGCTTTCCGGTCTCTCACTATCTTCTCAACATCACATAGCTTCATCTGCAATGCCTCGAGAATGCCATCTAACCATCGCGTTCGCTGCCTACCCCTTCTCCGGCAACCCTCAACCTTTCCCAACATCAAATCTTTCTCCAGCGACTCCTCTCTTCTCATCAGATGACCAAAGTAGCTGAGCTTTAACTTTAGAATTTGACCCTCCAATGAGCAGTCAGGGTTTATGGTCGACAATATCGACTGATTTGATCTTCTGGCAGTCCAAGGAACTCTTAAGAGTCTTCGCCAGCACCACAATTCAAACGCGTCAATTCTTCGGCGGTCAGCCTTTTTCACAGTCCAACTCTCGCATCCATACATCACAACTGGAAAGACCATAGCACGGGTTATACAGATCTTGGTTGGCAGACTAATGTCTCTGCTCTTTACTAGGCGGTCAAGGCTAACCATTGCTCTCTTTCCCAGAAGCAGGCATCTCCTAATTTCATGGCTGCAGTCTCCTTCCGAGGTAATCTTGGCGCCCAAGAACAGAAAATCTGTCACAGCTTCCACTTCTTGTCCATTGATGCTCCAGGACTTGATAGGGCAAGACGCCATGATCTTCGTCTTTTTAATGTTCAGTTTAAGCCCAAACTTCTCACTCTCTTCTTGTACGCGCATCAGAAGTCTCTTGAGTTCCACTTCACTTACTGCCATTAAAGTGGTATCATCCGCATACCTAAGGTTGTTGATACGTTTTCCAGCAATCTTCACTCCAGCTGAAGACTCGTCCAGACCGGCCTTCCTCATGATGCACTCTGCATATAGGTTAAATAGGCAGGGCGACAGTATGCAGCCTTGCCTCACCCCTTTCTCAATCGGAAACCAATCAGTAAGACCATGCCCAGTTCTGACTGTGGCCTCTTGCCCTTCATAAAGGTTCCTGAGGAGACAGATGAGGTGAATTGGAACTCCCATCTCTTGGAGAGCTTGCCACAATCTGCTGTGATCTACGCAGTCAAACGCTTTCGCATAATCAATAAAGCAGAAGTAAATGGGTTTCCGGAACTCTCTTGCTTTTTCCATGATCCAGCGAAGGTTGGCAATTTGGTCTCTAGTTCCTCTGCCCTTGCGAAACCCAGCTTGCACGTCCGGAAGCTCCCGATCCACATACTGCTGCAGCCTACCTTGCAGGATTTTTAACATCACCTTGCTAGCATGCGAAATAAGCGCGATCGTGCGGTAGTTGGAACAATCTTTGGCACTGCCTTTCTTTGGAATGGGGATGTAAACTGACCTCCTCCAATCCTGTGGCCACTGCAGGGTTGTCCAAATCTTTTGACATAATGTATGCAGTGTGTTAACAGCGTCGTGGTTGAGGTTTTGAAGCAACTCAGCTGGAATACCATCAATTCCGCTAGCTTTGTTCTTAGCAAGGCTGGCTAAAGCCCATTCAACTTCACTCTTCAGGATGCCCAGCTCGAGATCAGTAATCACAACCGTCCTATGTTGGGTTTGCACATCCGGGTCCTTCTTGTACAGTTCTTCTGTGTATTCCTGCCACCTCTTCTTTATCTCTGAGGCTTCAGTGAAGTCCTTGCCTCGTTTGTCCTTTATCACGCTCAGCTTAGCACAGAAGCTTCCTTTGATATCTTTGATTGTCTTATACAGAGCCCTTGTGTTCCTTTCGCTGCAGTTTGTCCACACATGGCAGACTTATTAAACACGTGCTGAATGCACATCATTGGGCATATACAGTTTTCACCGGCTATGTAGAATGGCCGACTGCTTCGAGCGTTTGGTCTGGGCACATTCAAATAGAGCGTAGTGGTCAGCATGTACAATGAAATACACCATGCAAGCATTTCTGCAAGAAGATAGCGTCACATACTTGCATCGTGTAGAGAGTGAAACAAGCTTTAGAGACGACAACAGGCGGCTGTTGTGGGTGTCCGGTGGCGGGTTTCAAACTGACCACCTCCCGCAGCCGAGACGGGCGCCCAAACCTCGCAGGTGTTGTCATCTTCCTTGTCCTTTGTCCTTCGTCTCTGTGCTGTTATTCCTTAAAAACAGCAAGAACTATCGCATGCGACCGAGATGTGGTTGAGATGCCTGAGTTGCCACAAGGGAGTCTTATTCATGCAGCTTTGAAGACGAATCAGGTCCACGTTCCTTGACACTGTATCGCACGTTGCTTTTAATGCACTTTTGCCCATAATTACTGTCAGCGGCGAGCCAGCAACTTCTGTAATCGCATATATCGCTGGAATCCTAAAGCTGAGAACGACTGGTTTAATTGTTGCAGAACATTCAATTGCTATAATAATTTTTTTTTAGCAGCAAGGTACAGATTTTGCTCACTTTTTTCGATGTAAAAGGTCGATGAGCGATGGGAATAGCAAACGTATGTTATACTGAAAACAATTTACTTAATCAATAGAAATAAAAACGCCATTTCATTCGCAGTAATACAGTCAAACCTCGATATAACGAACACGCATATAACGAATTATTGTATATATCGAACTCTTCCAAAATATTTTTGTCAAACACATGTATTTTTAACTTCCCATAGCGAACGCGGTTCGGCACAAAACGGATATTACGAACTTCGCGACGCAGGAGGCAGGCTTCATTGCACTACATGTGTGTTTGCGGCGCAGCAAATGTTCAGGACTACCTCGCAGGTGCTGACAGCGCCACAGATGCCACGACGGCATTGGGAGTTGACAGCTGAAGAAATCAATGGCCTCCGAGATCACAGGGCGTGATACGGAACGCGATCTACACAAAAAAGCAGGCCACGTCAATGCAGTTCTTTAGTATAGAAAACTGGGCGAGTTGGATTGGATTCATCTTAAAGCAGCGCGAAAACACAAGACTAAAAGAAACAGGAGACGTGTAAATAGATGAACGTGACCCAAGTAGGCACCCTCCAAGTTGCTGTGCCTTCTCTGATTGAATTTTGCTGCTCTTGCATGTATTTTCTACAAAATTTTATATTACAAATTATGGATAGAGAGAACTAGTTTCCGATTTTTTAACTGTTCGTTATAACGACGTTTCATTGTACTTAGAGCTAGAATTACAACAGAGCGCATTTTTGTTTGCCAGAGCCACGTTTCCTTCGCTCGACAACTGGTGGTTCACATCGCGGGGGAAAATGTGCATTCATAAGTACAGTCAAACCCGGATATATCGAACCCGGATATATCGAATTTTGGTTATATCGAACTCACGGAATATCCCCCTGAAACTCCCATGTAAAAGTATAGGAAAACCGCGTCATATATCGAACTCGATTTCACCGGTCGTTCGATATATCGAACTCCGCACCACGCACTGGAAAGTGTGCCTTTCCCAAAGACGATCGCATCACCCTCAGCCGTTTGCCGCGTGACGTTTTCAAGCCACGCGCGGAAGGAATGAGAGGGGACAGTTCGGCTTGGGCAGCGCCGCGCCAATTCCCCAAAGGCGCGCGCATCTGGGGTTATCGTTTCCCGCGCGCCAACACGTGACATTTGCAAGCCATGTGCATGAATGAACCAGAGAGAACCGGTGGGAACGAGAGGGGAAAAACGCGATAGAGCGAAGCACAAGGGTGTGCCCATTCTTTTGTCAAGCTATCTCTCTCCATCCTCTTTCCCGGCCTTTCGTTCACAGTAGCACGTGCTACGCATGCGCCAAGCCAGCTCAGCCCGTTTTCAGACAACGTCGGACGCTTTCTCCAGCGTGTGTTGCGAACCCTCTGGGCGCGGCGGCTGACATGGCCGTGGCGCCTGCGGCAGATCTATCTATATTTTTAAAAATTTTTTTTTGCGCGAGTCGTTTGTTCTTATCGTTGTGCTGTACGCGCGGCGTAGCGTAAGATATGGCGTTAAAAAGCGTATTTTTTTTTTTTCGGGAGCCGTTTATCCTTGCATGTATAATCAACGAAAGCACGCGGTCAGCTGCGATCATGACACCGGCGTTTAGCATTTTTCGCTTCAAACAGCATTTGCAGCTACTTTATCACGCTTTCCAATGATTGTGTGGCAGTAGACTACGCCCGCCCCAAGCGCGGCGTGATAAATCGAACCAGGCTTGTGCAATCAAGCCATCACGGGCAGTCTGCCAAGTTCGCTCCCCGCCGCAACAGGAGCTATCAAAAGATAAACACGCCGCGACGTTATCGCTGCGCAGCATCTTGGCACGCTGCCAAAAAATGAGCTGTGGATGAGACGACGGAAACGAAGTGCGACATGCAAGCGATAACGCTGGCGATTTCTGTCGCAGCGACACAGAAACCTTGTTTTGAGCAGCCGCGGTGGCTCGTACGGCAGAGGGACCCAGTTCCAACAAGTTGGAAATTTTTTGCTCTGTCGCTGCTGCCGCTGAGATCACTTAATCACTTGCATGTTAGCGAGCTGGCCTTAACGCTTTTTTTCCCCAAATTCTCGAGTGCAAAAGTGGAGGGTGGGTTCATTATGCGAGTGAGTTGATTACGCGACAAATACAGTATCATTTTTTCGCATTGTAAGTGCCGTCCCAAGCCGATTTCTGTATGTCGAATTATCGATATATCGAACTATTTCGCGATCCCCTTCGAGTTCGATATATCCGGGTTTGACTGTAGTATCTGGAAGGTGAATAACATATGTGTTCAGAGCAAAAAAAGCGAGAATGCTGTACTTTTCTAGCCCTTTATGCATCTTAACCTCCCCCCTCGAGCTTTTTTTTTAGAATATTCAAAGGCGAATGAAGAGGATGAGATGAAACGAGAGAAGAACATGTGCACAGAGAGCACAGGCTTCCAAGTGAATTTATTATTTATTTCGTGAGAGCAGGTGACTATAAGGATAGCAAAAGGCACAAGCAGGAAATTTAGGATTGTACACGAGGCAAGGATAGCAACAGGACGTGTGTGCATAAGAATTCCTAATAGTTCTGATGTGTCCATATCTAAGAATTCAATCTCTTTTCTTGATAGTGACCCCCCCCCCCCCCCATATGGCTATGAAGAAATGCCTCGACATCTTCTCGTCCCGCTTTTTTTTCTTGCCTTCAATATGAATTTTATCTTTGTTTTCAAGATAAAGTAAGCAGGCTAGCAGCTTTTGCAGCACAGATGGAGATTGCTGCCTGCGCCGGTGCGCATATATAAATACGCTGTGTTCCAGAGCTCGCTCAATATAATAGCGCTCACCATGCACGACCGGGGAGTCTCGTAAACAACATCCGAGGTGCATTTGGTGACCTATCTTGTTCTGATGGAACGTTCTTCCTGCATGAACTGAAATCTCTTTTTGCATTAGACAGAAGAACAGGAGAAGACAAACGCACGTACTTTCCTAAGTTTCAGTGTCCTGTATACTTGCTCAGTTTTGAATTTTCTAAAACTCTGAAAAACCCATGAAAAAAGCCATGCTTTCTGTTATTTTGCGCAAAAAAAACACGACACAAAAGAAACGAGGTAGACAGGACAAGCGCTTGTCCTGTCTACCTCGTTACTTTTGTGTCGTGTTTTTCATGCAAATTAACAGAATGCTTAGGCACCAACTAGCCTGCAAAAGCGTACTCGCAAAGCCATGCTGTTCAGCATTAATTTTATTTTTTAGATAAATGAGAACATTGATGTGCAACACACGTTCAAAAATTTTCGTAAAACTTTCGCAATGAACACATTCTGCTGCCAAAACAGCATACACAATGGCATACAGGGCACAGAGATAGATAGGTAATGGCGACAAACATATTTATACTCGTACAATCAAACCTTGTTTCCATTTATCATGATGCATTCTGTGCACTTTGGTGTGCCTGCAATGCTGCAGTCATGCTCCTTCCATCTCCCACTGGGACACTGGCCTAGTGTATTTCTTTGCACATTATATAGCGGCAAAGAGCAAAATGACCACCTTGCCTCACATGGATCTCAGTTTGTAGAATAAACTAGGCAGTTGCTTAAGTGGAGACGCGGGTCTTAGAACGCCTGAAAATGGTCAGAAAATCGATTTTGAGAAACACCCATTTTCTGAAAGTTTAACCTTTCGAGCACCTGCACTCAAATTAGTAACGCTGAAGTCGGTCAGGAAATGTGATAAAATCGGTTTTCAAAACATCTCGGCAGCCGCGAAATGCCCCCCCCTCCCGAGAAGAGAAAATTTGTTCGAAATTCCCGCACGTGCCGAAGGTGTTCCAGCCGGCCGATCGCTGCCATCTTGGGCTTGGTTTAAAGCTGTTTTCTTTGCGCGCAATTTGCGCTATCGCAAAATGGCGTCGCTCAAGCGGTATGGCTGCGAGCGCCGGTTTTCCGAAGGCCGTTTATGGTCTCTGATTGGCTGTCACGCGGCAAGCGCGTCATTCCGCGTCTCCTATTGGCTGGTGTTACCAGCGCGTCATTTTTTTTTCTTTCTGTTTTGCGTTCGCCGCCGTGGCTGCCTCTTCGCGTGCGTCTGCGTTTGCACTCGCGTTTCTCAAAACACCGTTTTGTGCCGAGCAATTTTTTTTTTTCCCCTTGCGATCGAAACAGGTGTGGAACAAAAGCCAGAAGGCGCTGGTCGCAAGCATGCTGTCGAGACTTGCGTTACGACGACACCGCGGGTTCAAATTACAGTGCAAACTGCATCCCAAATCACAATACACTGATGCCGCTGCGTACTACTCTACGGCGGAGCCGACGCACTGTATTGAGCGGTCGGCGCAAAGTCCGTTTTGTCGGGAAAGTCTGCAACCCAACACGAGTTTCACCGCGGCCTGAGCGCGGAATGCGATGCCAGTACAGAGTTTGCGATTGTGGACATGAAAGCGTTAACAACTCTATTGCACACACGAAGCGCGGAACCTGCAGCGAGATCGCGAAGATGCGAGCGGTCAATCGCACGAGCGTCACAACGGAGCTTTTCAGGGCCACCCAACTGTTTGCCACAGGCCCCCTTGGCACAGGACCGCTAGTTCCCTCAAGAAACTGCTTGCAGGGCTCAAGATATTATCCTTGGAGCTGGACATTCTAGCCCCGCGCTCTCGTCGGCTTAAAAAAAAAAGTAAACCCATAAGTTCATGAATTCGTTTTTTTTTTTTTTTTACAATTTCATCATGTACACATCTTCAAAATTGAAATGTTTCGTTGGATGGAATAAGACACTTTTTGTTTTGTTTGGCAGGGGGACAGATAGGGAACACTGAAATAAAATCTGCACTTGAAGATTCCTTCCAAAATATTCTGCAGTCAGAGTCAAAACTTCAAATGCGATTTTCTCAACTTCATATTTTTTGCCAACGTGACTCGCCTTACGGAACTTTTCATTACGTTCTTGTGGTACAATTTTAATAAGTCTTACACCGTTGCATTCAGGAAGAACTAAACTGTGGAGCTATGCTATTTTTATGTTGCTAGGTTGCACATATCAAATTTGGGGGAGAGTAATGTCAGCTAATTATATTTAAAAATTATGGGACATCGGCATAATTGGACATTTTTATATGGTAACGCACCTCAGTGATAATATCTACGTCATCCCCAATCATTCCGATCACTCGAGAAGCCGATCTAGACAAGATCAGCAGCGACGCGCATGATACTGTGTCACCTGCAGTCGTCCCGAACAGCGATGTTTCTGCTTAAGAGGGTCCTCTGATGATTATCGATGTACATATCAGAAATGGCCAGTGCTTTCACTTCTCCCGAAGACGTCGCTAAACTTATCAGACAAAATAAGATATCGAAGTGTCTTAAACTGTTCCATTTAAATGCAAGATCAATCGAGTCAAAAAAGGATGACAGATCTGCATTGCTAAAATCTTGTCATTGCAACTTTGATGTCCTTTTTTTTACGGAGACGTGGTACAACCAAAATTCTGACTATTTTGTGCTACCTGAATATCACCATTTCTGTTTAAATCGCAAATATAGGAGAGGAGGCGGCGTGTCAATACTGACGTTGTTATCGCATTGTGAAATTCTAAATGAATATATTCTTGTCACAGACGACTATGAAATACTTAGCGTGGAGAAGGATAAAAATTTGTTTGCAGTAGTTTACCGCCCTCCCACCGGTAATATTCGCTCATTCTTCGAGTTCTTTGAACGTTTTCTTTCTTACACAAATGACTCTGCATATACATTAACAATTGGAGGGGATTTTAACATAGATCTATCCAAAACGTCTACACATGGAAATGAATTTCAATCACTACTGGAGTGCAATGGTTTTTATAATGTCATTTCCGTACCAACACCAGTCACTTCATCATCGTCATCATTGCTGGACTTATTCATTACAAACTCATCTGATATGATTGTGAAGTCAGGAGCTGCAACCTGCGACATTAGCGACCACCTCCCCATATTTTTGTTCGTACAGCGCAAAGAGCCCCCGTGCAAACAGACACAAGTGTGCATGTATCGCTCCATATCACCTGAAGCTTTAGAATATTTCAAGGAAATGATTAGACAGACTGACTGGACAGATATTTTTGACATTTCAGACATGAACACAGCATATGAAGTATTTTTAGCCAGATTCCAAGCAATATATGCTGGTTGTTTCCCACTCAAACGTTATTGTCAGCCTAGAAATGCTAGGAACCCATGGATTACACGGGAGTTGATGCAGAAAATAAACCAGAAGAACAAACTTTATCAGCGGTTCTTACAAACACGCGATCCAGTAAAGTGGCTGGAATACAAAGCGTTTCGTAATAAACTAAACACCGAAAAAGAGAAATCAAAGAAGTACTACTACCACCGTATTTTTGACGATGACTGCCTACGGAAGAGCGACAAAGTTTGGAAGAAACTAAACAAATTACTAAACCCAGCGAGCACCATGCGCATTGATAGCCTCGTCATAAACGACAAAGACATACATGGAACCAAGCTTGCTGACTGTTTTAACGATTTCTTTGTCAAAATAGGTGGAAACATAGGGCATAGCGGATCAACAACGCAAATACCGATAAATCATAACAGCATATTTCTTCAGCCAACCTGCGCTAGCGAAGTCAGTACTGTGTTCCAAAGCCTTAACAATAGTCGTAGCACAGACGCAGATGGTTTAGAGATAAGGCCTATAAAATATGTAATTGATCACATTGCACCTGTGTTAGCCCATATATTTAATTCCGCACTCTCAGCAGGTGTTTTCCCAAAGGACATGCAACTGGCGCGCGTTATCGTAATTCATAAGGTAGGTGACAGAAATAATATAAATAACTACTGTCCAATATCCATTTTACCAATATTTTCTAAAGGGCTAGAAAAAACAATTAGTATTCGAATGGATAATTTTTCTCAAAAACACAGTCTGTTGACTGAATGTCAGTTTGGATTCAGGAAAAAGCGTTCCACAGAAAATGCTTTGCTCACCCAAAAAGACATCATCTTCGAAAACATAGAAAAGAAACTAATGACCTTGGGAATCTATATTGATTTCAGCAAAGCCTTTGATCGTGTTAATCACAATCTGTTAATAGACAAGATAGAAAAATATGGTTTCCGTGGTAAGTGCACTCGACTAATTCGTTCATACTTATCCTCACGCTCACAGTTCGTTGAAATTAATGACCATAAGTCACAAATACGATCCATACAAAGTGGTGTGCCTCAGGGCAGCATTCTTGGTCCAGTCCTTTTTCTATTTTATATAAATGCTATAGTGCTAATAGATAATGTGTCCAAATTTGTCATCTACGCTGATGATTGTAACATATTTTTTAGTGGAAAAAATGTGACAGATATTCTACCACTCGCAAGCTCAGTTTGTTTTCGGCTGCAGGATTGGACTGAGAAAAACAACCTCTTATTAAATGAATCGAAAACAAAATGTGTTTTGTTTCGCGCACCCAGTACATGTCTAGAAATGCCTGAAACCATCATCATTGGTCCATATATAATTAATAGAGAGACATCTGTGAAAACACTTGGCGTAATTTTCTCTGAACACATGCTTTGGAACGACCATGTCGATCATCTTTGCTCAAAAGCGCGAAAGGTAGTTGGCATTCTCAATAGAAATCGACATTTATTTCCTGCCAAAATTAAACAGCTTCTGTATAATTCCTTATTCCATTCCGTGCTCAGTTACTGCGCACTGGTGTGGGGAAACACTAGTGCGCATAATTTAAACAAACTAATCTTACTACAAAAAAAAGCTGTAAGGGCGATAGAAAGTGTTCCATTCAACGAGCATACTAAACCTCTATTCTACAAGTACAAAATAATGAAAGCCGATAGCATATACAAGTACAAACTAATAAAAAGTTACAATGCAGCAATGCAGGGCAATTTAGATACATTCCTCGCACTCGCCAATCTCCATAAGCAAGAATACATATACCCTCATCGCCATAAACTACCATGGAAAGTTCCCGTCATGCGCATAGGTTATGGCCGCCAACGCGTTGAATACACACTCTCCCACACACTCAATGACTTTGCGAAGCAAGACATATTCACTACGAAATTTAACAAAAGGGACATAGAGCAGTTATTTATAAAATAGCATTAGTGTAACTAGATGTTTCTTTTTACTTTCGTTTTCTACAGTTCCTAGTACACTGAACAAAAATCTGAAATGTTACAGTGCTGTCATTGTTGTCAGGGTGGTTGGAGCTTTGTCAAGCTGCTATTGTGCAGCTTTTTCTCCCACCCCCTTTTTTTGCCATGTATTTTTTGTTTCGGTGAAAATAAAAATTGATTGATTGATTGATTGATTGATTGATTGATTGATTGATTGATTGATTGATTGATTGATTGATAAATAGCATAGCTCCACATGGCAGGCCTTTGGCTACAGCTACATTTTAATCAGAGCCAAATAATATTGAGGGAAAGTGTCTTAATCACCTGTAAAAAATGACCTAATTAGGCATCAGTTATGTTTCCAAAGTATGAGAACTAATTGAGATACAGTCGAACCCGGTTATATCGAACCCGGATATATCGAATTTTGGTTATATCGAACTCGCGAAATATCCCCTTGAAAATCCCATGTAAAAGTATAGGAAAGCCGCGTCATATATCGAACTCAATTTCACCGGTCGTTCGATATATCGAACTCCGCACCCCGCACTGGAAAGTGTGCCTTCCCCAAAGACGATCCGTCACCCTTGGCCGTTTGCCGCGTGACGTTTTCAAGCCACGCGCGGAAGGAATGAGAGGGGACAGTTCGGCGACAGCTGGTCTGGGCAGCGCCGCACCCATTCCCCAAAGGTGCGCGCATCTGCAGTTGTCGTTTCCCGCGCGCCAACACATGACGTTTGCAAGCCATGTGCGTGGGTGTGCCCATTCTTTTGCTGAGCTATCTCTCTCCTTCAGCACGCGCAACGCATGCGCCAAGCCAGCTCAGCCCGTTTTCAGACAGACGCCGGACGCTTTCTCCAGCGTGTGTTGCGAACCCTCTACGTGCGGCAGCGCGGCGGCGGACGTGGCTATGGCGCCTGCGGATGTTAAGAAGCGCCAGCTCTCTCTCTCTGCTTTTTTTTTTTTTTTTTTTTTGCGAGAGTCATCCTTTCCTATCGTTGAGCTGTACGCGCGGCGTAGCATAAGGTATGGCGGCTGCGGACGTTAAAAAGTGGCAGGGATTTTTTTTTTTCTTGCGGGGATGTTTTTTTTTTATTTTTTTATTATCGTTTATCCTTGCATGTATGAATCAGCGAAAGCACGCGGTCAGCTGCTGCGATCATGACGCCCGCCCCAAGCGCGGCGTGATAAATCGAACCAGGCTTGTGCAATCAAGCCATCACGGGCACTCTGCCAAGTTCGCTCCCCGCCACCGCAGGAGCTATCAAAAGATAAACGCGCACTGACGTTATCGCTGCACAGCATCTTGGCACGCTGCCAATGAGCTGTGGATGAGACGACCGAAACGGACTGACGTGCGCCATCGACATGCAAGCTCGCGATTTCCTGCCGCCGCGCCGACACAGAAACCTTGTTTTTTGAGCTGCCGCGGTAGCTCGAGCGGCGAGAGGGACGCAGTTCCAACAAGTTTGAAAATTTTCGCTCTGTTGCTGCCGCTCGTCGCTTGCATGTGAGCGAGCTAGCCTTAACGCATTTTTTTTTTCCAAATTCTCGGGTGCAAAAGTGGAGGGTGGATTCATTATGCGAGTGGGTTAATTACGCGACAAATACGGTATCGTTTTTTCACATCGTAAGTGCCGTCACAAGCCGATTTCTGTATATCGAATTATCGATATATCGAACTATTTCGCGATCCCCTTCGAGTTCGATATATCCGGGTTCGACTGTATAGTAAAACAAATTATATTTTTGAAAACAGCAGGAAGAAATACATATACACACCGAATTTCATTGTGATATCTCTAATAATAAAAAAATTTGTTTTAAGACCAGTTTAACCCTTTCACTGCCGAGTTTTTTTCTTGTCGCTGCACTCCCCCTGCCGGGTTTTTTTTTATGTTAGTTTCGTGAAAATTTTATGTTAGTAATGCACTGCAATGCTCTGCAGGACATGTAAACACTTTTATTCAAAATAACCTTATAGATATTGCACTGAATACAAAAAATGACAACTAATTAACAAAGCAATTATTTCCTAATTAGGATGTCAAGGTGTTTAGAAAACTTTTTTGGTGTGCTACTCTTCAAAACAAGGCACCACACAGGCACCGCTATCATCGGAGTCCGAATTCATAAGCAATTCCTGAATGTCTTCGTCTGTCAAACCGCGGACGCATGCGGAACGCTGCCTCGCCATGGCTGCTCTGCCGAGGCCAAGACCAAGAGACGCATCTAAACAAATGCGCCCCATCTGTTGCTTAAAATTTATACATGTTTTATGAATTTATGTGTCTTCTCCATAGATGGCGCGACATGCTTGCATCGTTTTTTTTTACACGAGTATAATCGGGAGCGGCAGGAAGCGAGTTAAAAAGTCAAAATGAGTATACTCTGGAGAAGCAGGGAGTGTGCATGTGTGGACACACGAGTTATCTCGGGAGTGGCAGTGAAAGGGTTAAGCGAAGGGGAACCACTGATTCAGGTTGTGTGGGATTGACCCAACACGGCTCGACAGAAACCCTTCTTTTCTATCCCTGCTTGATGCGTCCACTGCTGATTTGCAATCACAACTTTCTGCTGCTGCGAGTGCAGTAGGCGACAGCCACTCATCCCTGGTTATCACTTGGCATCAAAGCCACAGCAGATGGCACCACCGCTATAGTAAATGATGTACTCATTGAGAAAAAAATGCCTACCGGTTGTCTTGTAGTAAAAGGAAGATATCATTTCAGCAATCCCTTAGCAGCAGAGATAGCGTACAACAAGACCGGATAAGCTGGCACTGCACTGGCCACAATACGGCTGTAAGCAGACATGTGCCTGTAATTGCACTAATCCACTTGGTCAGTAATCCTGAACGGAGTCAGTTCAGACACGCCTTAATCCCATGGCTAAGTAGGAGGAAAACCAACTAATTTTACAACACACGCTGCTGAAATATCCACACCATTAATGACAACATGTGAGTGGCACAGCAGTGGGGGCAGTGCTGCTATCGGACAATGCTTGAGTGTGCTGTTGCCGCTCAAGTCAAAAGTCACTCCAGACAGGGCGTCATAAATAACTTGGAAACACAGTTTCATCGCACAAATCACCCAAGTGGTTGAAAGCTGTGTAACCTGCATCTTCACTGTGAATGTAAGTACTACATTGTTAGCACTAATCCAGGCGTGACATATGCCCAGACAGAACCAGTACTGTACTTAAATATTGCCTCAATGCACACCTATCTTGACAATGTGAAATAATGCTCACGAAAGAAGGCAGCGTGCTATGAATGCTCACTCCCCTTGGGCCTGCTAACAGAGTTGCCCCTTTTGGTCGGGTTCTGTGCTGCCGTCTGTCATGTAGTGTTGGAACACATGCTCCGGCTTGAAGACCGAGTGAGCAGGTCTTCCTTGAGGGATTCGCATGCAAACTTTCATTTGCGAAGCTATAAGGAGGGGGCACTGCTTGCGTTCCTAACAACCACAGCAAACAAGGCGTGCGTATCCTGACGTGTGCATGTCAAGCGAAGCTCTTTGCTCATACCAGTTGGGAAACAACTGACTTGGGGAATGGAAACAAGGTTGTGGTACCATGCTCTTTTTTCTTTATGTTTCCATACATTGCAGGACCATGTGGAAACGGTGCTTGAATAAAAGCCATGGGCTTCATTGCTTTTTGCATCTCTTCAACAGATTTTGTTGCCAGGTGGCATCGAGGATCTGAAAGTTTGCAATCTGAACACAGTTTGCTTTATGGAGCACGAACGCTGCCGCTATCTGTAAACACCCAAATTCTGACCAACTTGCACCGCCTTTTTTTGATACATGTGTCGTATGGGAAGTTTTGCAACTAATAACATTACAGTGCTCTAACGTCATGCTCTCTGGCTAACACGTGTATGATTTTAGCAGCTCAATGGAGCCCTACTTTTGCTGTCACCCGATCCTTTTGCTCTGCACTGCAGCAGGCACTCATGGTGATATCAAGATGGAAATAGTGGAATTTCCAATACTGTTACTACACTGGATACAATCGCTTGCACGGAGTCATTTGGTTACTTGCATACGATCGACACAATCTCACCTGCCTTCTTAGTTGGTAAATAATGTACAAAGCTCCCTTTCTTGCTCCACTTGCCCTCCGTTTTCTTTTCTGCCAGCTAAAGATATCAGAGAGCAGTTGTTGCGGCTGGCAACCCTTCCTTTCTGATAATTACTTTAATAAACCCCCATTTCCAATGAGAAGCACGCTTTGCTTGCATGTCTTTATAAACTTTTTGCTCTTTTACCCACCTCAGTTTTTCCAAGAAGACGGCCGCTTTATTAGTAACAGCACACCTGCTCTGCAAGTGTTCCCCCCACACACACTTGAGGAGCACAAAAAATAAAATGTAGCATACGCACAGGTTTGCTGGTGACCCCAGCATGACCTTCCAGACGAGGACTCCACTGGTGACGTGTGGAAACATGGCGTCCCGCTGCTGCAGCTCCATGATGAGGCTAGGCGTCAGCGTCAGCATAGTGATACCCAGGTACCACCGTTCAGCAGACGCTTCTTCTTCTGCACACACAAGTCACACAAGTTTGTGGTTAAACAAAATTTTAAAATCATTCGACACTACCAACGACAAAATTTGTTCCTAGGACACGCGACTATAAGTGCAATGATTTCCCTTGCATACATTACAGACCCCATGTCCAACTTTCACAAGTGAGGTTGCTGGGCATCTTGAGGGCGTTTGTTCCCGACAGCAAACAGAACTGAAATGCACTGCCAAGATGATGACTGCATTCATATGCATTAAATTTATGATGGCTCTTCCATTGTACGTTGTACAATCCAGTGGCTTTCTACAGGTTGTGCACATGGCTGGGAACTTAAACTTAAAATGTAGCACTGAATATGATGTTCATCTCAAACACTGTAGTAAAAAACGTTTTGAAGAAGCAAGTTCTTGGGCGACTTGGTGACATCTTCCATAGTTACATTTAACAAAGGTTTACAAAAAGAAAAACCTGGAAGGTTATGTTATCACTCTATGCCAAATTCTAACTTGTATCTGCAAGAGATTTGAATCAAGTCAGTTAAATGATTATCTAATACACAATACAGAATAGCAATAAAGCAAGCAGTATAGTAGAATACAGTACTTCCTGGTCAGTCTTGCTCATTACCCTCATTGAATGCTCTTTAATGGCTACCCATGAGGAAGCCTACACATGGTCGAAACGCTCTTTCACGTACCCTCGTGCTTTGGAATGGTCTTCCCAGCGCTACTTCACTCATTTCCAACCACCAAATGACCAGCACTATCTAAAATTACACAATTTTGTCTCTATCTATATATATATTTTTTTTTTTGCAGTATCATTTTGTTTGCTATATTACTGCATGAAGTATTAGTTTTCGTGCACTTTCTAATCGCTCACGTCTGTATAACAAGTGCTTTTTCTTCCTTAGTTTTGTGCTTTTGCTGCTTTCTGTTACATTTATCCTACTACTTATGTTTATTTAATGTGTACTTTGCAATACTTATTTTGACTGTAACTCTGTGGCATAATTTTGTAGCGACATCATTCTTTCTCCCTTGCTCAATAACCTTCATGCAATGTAGGGTACATAGAAAAAATAAGCCATCAATAAAACAGAGACAAGCATTGGGAAATATTCATTTTTGTGGCAGTAATCAATGCAAAAACCCAACAGATTGAAATTTAGCAGAACAGAACACCCCACACCTACGACCTCTTCCTGCTGTGTACAATGTTCTGCTAGCTGAGTCCTTTTCAAGCATTCTTGTGTCAAGGGTTTGCAATCGAAAGCTCTACTTCACAACCGAAGCTGGGTTTTTCCGAAACCTAACTTCTGAGCTCAGCACAGCAACAGCATGTCTTAAGCTAAAGTGTCCTGTGGTGTCGCCAGCGTAATTTAATCAATGCTGCATAGGTGTCACCAACAGGTTTCTAAAATATTGGACAGCTGAGTTTGATGAGGGCAGAAGTGCTGGCTCAAAACAACTAAACCAAGCTAAACAGCCTTCGCTCGAAAATACGCTTTAACCTCGTTCAAAACCCTAACCTTTTTCTTTCAGCATCGGGGAGCCTCAAATGACAAGGTGATGATCAATCCTGCATCTTGGCTTCCTTGCCTGCCTAATATGGTGCTAAAAAATGTCAACATTAATAATAATTACCAGCTGTACAGTCTGCTATGAGGTGAGGGATATGTGAAGGCTCTTCATGATGCAGTGTGGACAACTGCAGGCACTCTCACGTTTTTGATAACCTGCCCTGATCAAGCTGCAGCATCCCCCTCACTTCGAAAACCTGACCAGGGCAATAATTTTATTAAAGTTCTGTAACACGAGGAAGAGAAAGCAGGAGAGCAGGTCCACTCTGCTTTATAGCAAATAAGGCAATCCACACCATGCAAATCATTTAAATCTTAAGACTGCATGACGAAGCATGAACGAAAAAAGGCAGCTCCTTCTAAATCCTACGCCTTGCTTAAAAAAGTGCTAAGGTCAACCTTTTCCACCTTATCGGACATGTTGTAAAATATTTCTGCATGGCTAACAACACAATCACTTTGATAACCCTACAAAAAGGTCCAATTATTATATAAATAGGCACGCTACAGATTTAAATCAACCATTCAGTGATGTGAATTGTACAACTCAATTCGAAGCAATTTTTTTAACAATGCAACATTGGTTTAGAAAGGCAATCTGGAGCATATAGCTTTTGGTTTCCAAACCTCCCAGGTGATTAGCGAACAATCCTAAAAGCATTACTGCATTTTGACAGAGAAGAGACGATGACACGCCAGCTCAACTAGCCCTTTTGATCCAAGAGAACTTCCAATGTTTTTCTCATTAATGGCACACAGTTGCACACCAGACATGTCTTCCATGCTGTACAAGACGGGAAATACTTGTATGTTTACTAATCGCAAACGGCTTATCCACGAGCAATAAATTTGCTCCATTCTTTTTCTAGTCTGGCGCAAAGAAGAGTGTCGTTAAGGTATTCAGATGGCTCCATTGGGCTGCCAGATGAGATGCCATGGTTCGAGATGGTTTCCCAAGTTTCTCGGTTCCCCAACAAAGCGCCGAATAAGATGCAGCCGGTTCACCGGAGTTAGCAGAGCAAGACACTTCATATACATTGTTAGGGTTAGGATCAAGATGCTTCAAGGATTTCACGAGGTCCCATTTTAAGCCTTCAAAATTCCAAGGGGCAGCTTGGCTGTTTCCTAATTAACCAATCACATTCGTTGACGAAAAACCACCCACAAAAGGCGGCACCTTCACACTTGGCGGTCCTCCCACCACGACACTTGTCAAATGATGAATCAACATTCCTTGGAATGGGAACTCTTCGGAACTGACGAAGGTGATCTACGCTCGTCTGCTGCCAGCCCGCTGTCAGCCTTGCATGAACTTGAGCTTCCAAACAGCCGTGTCTCCGCCGACTGTTGATTTATGGGCCTCCGGCTCTATGGTTGTGTCGCTCCACTTCTTTTGACGCAGCTACCATTTTCCAGGGCAGATGCCCAAGAGCAGTGTTTCCTGACCGCTAAGAAGTGGGCGGCGGCAGTTGCGTGTCTGCAAAAGGGACGCCGGCTGCTTCCGGACCGCAGAGAGCTGCGGCGTCTGGACTAAAGTCACTCGATAGTGAGGACCGCAAGGGAAGGGGCGAAGGGCCATCGCCGGGAACATGTGGGCGCAACCGAAACATTTCTCTGAATGGGATGCCAGCGAGTAAACACGCACACACACTCTGTCTTGCTCTTCCCATAATTCAGTCGGTTTGGCACCGATTGTGCAAATTTCAGGCAAGTGGAGCCCAACATCATCCTTGTGTCTCACAAAGCAAGACAATCACAGAAATCCAGGCATGCCCAGGAGTGCAGTTGTTAGAAGGTACGTATCTCAAACCTCAAGTCACAAAAATCGTGCATGATTTCCATGTCTTTGTTACCGCCCAGATGCAAGCACGATGCATAGGTCTTATCGTACAGTATGTGGCAACGAAAAAGCACAATCCACCAAGCATGCCTTGGCCAGTGCATGCTTGAACTGAAAACGCGCGATGGCAGTTTGTTTCCAACCAAAAAAGTGGATCACATTGGATTGATCAGCAGTGCCACCTGCAGAGACTTTTGTTGCCAGTCAGACAAATGCCAACAGTATATCAGAGTGCAGTATCCTTGGGTGTGCCTGCTTGCTATCTCTGTGCTGCCTTCTGCCCATTTGACGTGTGTTTACAGTGTTGCATTAGAAGTAGGTGAGGATTTCGCTGTACTTGTGTGTGTTGGAATAACTTGACAGTGTTGTCGAAATCTTTCTTTTTTTTCTTCCCTTTTTCTTCAACATTGTAGAAAGCGAGCTGCGCGGAAGGACATGTTGCGTGCAGTGTGCGCGGCAGTGGCTGAGCCTCAGGTGCTCCAAACTATATGCAGCCCTCTACTGCAATATACATCGTAGCTTGAGTCCCTTTAGGACATTAAAAGGGTGTCCCCCAAGTTGATGTTTCCAAATTCCTCGAGTGATACACATCAAGACGCGTCAAGCAAATGCCACCTGATGCTGCTAGGAAGCATATTAAAAAATAAAAATGAGCTAGCAGTCAGGGTGCACCAAGATCAACATTTTGTCTGCAAATCCAATTGAAATCTCATTTTTTTACTTTAGAGAACTGCAGACACAGCATATGCATTTGAGTGGATGGAATGTGGCAGGCTTTAATCCATAATAAATTGGGATATACTCCCAAAGCATACTACAAATGAAGTATGGAGGGCAATGAAGAAGCACACAGTGCACTTGGATGCAGACGGAACCACCTGCTAATTTTTTTAAATGGTTAAGAGAAAGTAAGCAATAATAAAATGCAAAGAAAACCTTAAAAAAAATTTGCAAATTGAGTTAAATATTTCAAATCACAATGGAATACTCAACAGCCACCCTATATTCATGAAGAACAACTGCCAACTATGTTTCATAAGAAAGTTGTAAGGCCACGTTCAACAGTTATCTTCTTTTTTCACAGTATATTCCACTCCAGTGCCTGCGCAATAACAACATGGTGGTTGAGTCCCGCTCGTCATGGCCAGAGAATAAGCAGCTTTTTTTTATTTTTATTTTCTCTCCCCTTCTCTGACGCTGCCCCCCGTGTTGTGTCATTACTCTCACAGCATGCTTGTGTGACGTCACGGGTCAGGCTTTATCTTGTCCTTCGTGTGCCAGTATGCCGCGCTATCTTGTCATGTGTGCTACTTGGTGAAGACACAACACAAAGTGATGCAGGATTTCGATTTGTCTTCACCTCCCCGGCGTTGCAAAGATGCAATTGCAGCTGCACTTCCCTGGGCCTAGTACAGGAAGTGCTTTCAAGAAGCACTCTGCAGTACAGCTCGCATCCCCCACTGCGTGGCTAACCCCAAATGTTTATGAAGCTGTCTTACGCTTTCCCGAAATGCTCGCTAAAATTGCCAGAACCCATCCTTGCCCCTCCACACTGCTTCTGCCAGTGAGAGTAGCAGAAAAGGCAGCGCATCCACCTGCTAATAGCTCCCATGGCTAATGGGACGGTATGACCCAATTGCACACGCCTGTCACTAGGACAAACAATGCTTGTCCGTTCCGGGCAACCTTGGGTTACCCTTTTGCTATAGTGCGGTGGCAGCCCTGTGTGACTTCACCAGTGTAACCTCTGTTTGCATATAACCTGCAAATACATCTTCCATTCCTCATCACGACCTGACTGAGTTGTCATCATTCCATGGTGCAGAATCATTCCGAGCCTTCGGAAGAACATCTGAACATTACTAAAACCCTTCTGAAACCCATGCTGTCAACCATGAAAGGGTTGTTAGCGCCTAAGAAAAACATGAAAGAGGCTGACAAAGATGTGACAATCTCCTGAGCATCTCCCGAGGAGAGCTTTCAGAAGATCCAAAATTCTGCACACTGTACTCAATGCACTCTGGCAAGCAAACTTTATAAATCCATATCATCCCAAAATTTATGTCAACGGTGATTGTATCATGGAGAGTCGACTGTGTGCATACAACTTAACAGCGGGTAAGAAACCTAGTTTGAGCCAGCAAACAGACTACTTTGGAGCCAGGTCATTTTCTAAACAGATGATGGCACATGCAACACGTTCTGTTGATGAATATTTCAGACAGCAGGCATGCCACTCACGGCTTCTCTTTGATGCTTCTTGCAGAAAGTTGAGTGCATAGTCAGCTGGGATAGCAAACGAGATTCCTGCTGTGACCTTCATTGTGTTGATGCCTATCACGTTTCCATCCTGCAAAAAGACAAAGTAGCAAAGCACTAATTAAAAGGTTTGGTTTGGTCTGCAGGGTTTAACGTACCAAAGCGACTCGGACTATGAGACGCCACAGTGGAGGCCTCCGGAAATTTCAACCACCTGGGGTTCTAGAAATCCAGTGAAAAGAACTAATAATCATTAATTCACAAATACAATGCTTCCCACCTGAAGAACTGAACTTAAATTGAGCACCCTTTCTTCTCCTTTGATTTTTAGTAGCAGTTAGTGCATATGTTTCTCTCCCTCTGCGTGTATGAAGCTAGGCACCTGAAAGGCTACCAAGCAGCAGCTCCCTTTCCTCTGTGACCTTATCCACTGAGGCCTAACAGTGGTTATTACAAGTCACAGCAGAACGCCTCAACTGCAGTCCAGTATACTTTGCTGCAAAAAACCTTCCTTTCCTATTGCCACAAGTGTACAATGGGAACAAAAGTAACAGCCATTGCAGCACATTCTTGGAAATACAAACCTCACAAGGGCGTGAAAGAATTCCCATAAAAATATTTTGCATCATCAGGACAAACGAAATTCATATGCCAAAGCAGGGAAAATGTGTTCACACCAATCTATTTCATTGCCAAGAGGATTTACCTTTGGCCATTTGGACTACTTGCGCTGAGCGCAGCACACCGTCGTTAACTGCGCCCTGTGTGTAGGCAACTAGTGAAATCAATCATGTGTGGGCAGCGCATCAGGCTCAAATCATCCCTGTGACGCAGCAGGAGAGTGTTCGTAAAATCTGAAATTCTATCTACAGTGTACTCTGGCCATACTTGATCAATTCGTATTACACCGAAACTCCTGTCAACCAAGTATATATCCGCCAGATTCTGTTTCAATTCAAATGCAAGGCGAGATGCCAAAGCAGTCTGTACTGGCGCAAGTTTTAACTAACGAAAATAAACAGAAAATGGTGTATACTGGATATGATAATGGTTAACATGATCACCTGGAAGGCCTCTAAACCCCAGTGGAAGGCCTCGCTTTCAAAATCGATGAATAGGCATCCCGATTAACTGCTGCTCCATGTGAATGCTTAGGTTCAAAAGTCAACAAGACGTTCCAGCCTTCTGGCATTTGGTTTACAGTTTTCCATGTGTTGAAGCAGCAGTGCTTGCTAGGCCTGCTTAAGGTGAAGCAGAAGTTGGCCCTCATTTTAACTAATGCGCTAGTAACAGCTCTTATGACCAGCAGCGCCAGCGCATGTCCTCTACAGCATCAGTGTGCTAGGTCGAGCAGCACCCACAGGAAGCACATCACTAGCGCACTGTACTCCTGGGCTACAAGCAAGCTCATTGGTCTGCCTTAATCGAGCATGCCCTAAAGGGTACCTTAAGAGCGCCACAGTTTCCCACGTACCACTAGCATCAACTAGTGGCCATCGCACTGTGGCTACTGCGGCTGGATGCACAGAAGGGCAACTGAATAACCACCAAAACTGCATGCGCTTAAAGTGCAGGGCTGCGATGAAAAGGTTATTTTATACTCGTAACTTTGTTTACAGAGACAAGTAAAGCAATCAGGTGATCTCACATGCAACTGGAAAAGCAGACCTGCCTAACGCAGACGGAGTTCAAAAACAGCAGCTGCCTAATAACACTTAGTGATAAGTGGCATCAAACACGCACCTGAAATGGCAAGGTTTGCTTCATCAGAGTGGTTGCAACAGAGACTGGTTGTTCCAAATGAGAGAGAGAGATTACTTCCTACATCCAAACATGAAAATCTGCTGTGCGCTACAATCGAAGGCATTGCACTCATTTTTTTCTGACCTTGAGAAACGGGTATGTGTTAGAATAGAGGCTGCATTAAAATTGGCTAAATACTGTACTGGAGGATAATTGCACCAGCTGCACGGCCAGCATAGTTCTCTATAAAAAAAAAAGTAATAAATTTCCTATTAAAAAAAAAAGGTGTCGTGCACTTCTTGTTTCGTTCACAACATTGCCCTGCCAAGTAACTCGGGGGAAGAATAGCAAAGCCTGATCAACGACAGGTGAAGCAGAATGGTGCGTCCACAAATATGACGAAAACTACAGCAGTGTTACACAGTCTCGGAAGGGAACAGTTTGTGACGGGTAGTGCGTTACTGGAACTGGTAAGGGAACACGTCCGCTTAGGGTACATAGTGACCGCAGATACAGATCCTGAAAGGGAAATAAATAGAGGTGGGCATGTGGCAGGTACTACCCTTAGCTGATGACTGGCAGTTCACCCTTCATAATATCTGGGGCAGAAACATGTAAGCAGAGCAAAAGAGTTTAGCTGAAATTAAAGGCAACTGAGCAAGCCATAGAATGCTAAGAGGCAGGAAGAGAGTAGTGTGGGCCAGGGAATAAATGTGTGTTAGTTAATAACATTTGCAAGTCGAAAGGAATAAGAAGAAATCAGCATGCGATGCAACTACTGGCTGTTAAAGGCAACATACTGTATTCTAAAGGAAGGAAAGCATAGCAGGGGGTGGCACAAAATTAGGTGGAAGAATGAGAGCAGGAGGATAAGGTAGCCACAGTTGCCACAGGGATATGGGAGGAGAGGCCTTTCGCCTGATGGTGACTTTGTGAACATGTGGAAAGTGACCGCAACAAAAAGATGATACTTTCAGATGCTATGTACACAACTGCATACAATTCAAGTTTTCAAGTTTTCAGCTCTTTCTGAAAATTTTCAGCACCTAGCAGTGATTTTTTTGTTTGTTTCAAGTGAATTTTGCACTGCCATGTTGCAGGTAAGGTGTCTTTTATGCCACACAGTAAATAATATTTTGCATGTATACTGCCATTTCTTTGCTGACATATTTTGCCACCACTAGTAGCATCAATATTATTTGGTTGGCAAGCCCTAAGTGTGTCCCTTTCAAGAAAGTTGAAGCCTGAGGAGCAGCAGCCAATGGGAGGGAGTTGGCATCACGCCAGCAGCAACTGGTGGACTGTGTGTCACGCTGGCTGCAGCAGGTGTGTAAAAAATGATTACTGCAGGTTAGAAAGAAAACTTTGCAGAGATTCAGAGCCAACAACATCCTACGGCAACATGTTCTATTCCCTAATTGCTTGCGGAAAAAATGAATAACGAAAGGTGTCAGTAAGAAACTTATACTCTACTAAATGCTGCAAATGTTTAGTTGTAGTATTTCCTTTAAATGAAGGGACTAGGTAAAGCTCAGAATCTGTTTTTAAAGCACCATTTATCAGAAGGAAGAACTTCAAGTGTGAAGTTCGGCTCAAAAGTTCAAACGTTCAGTTGGGGAGTCGATATTTGTTGAACATAAACCTGACTGCTTTCCGCTGGACACACTCTAATTTATTTATGCATTGTTGTGTGTGCGGAAACCAGCAAAGAATACTCGAGCACAGGCCTGACAAGCAGACAATATGCTAGCAGCATGGTGTTGAGGGAGGCAGACGGGATCGATCACTTAAGAGAAAAAGCGCGGAAAATGCTTTTCATGTTATATATTGCACATGTTTTTTTCTATTTCCGATCTGAAGATATGAGGACGCCAAGATATTTGTATTCTTGGACTGCTTTTAATGATTTATTTCCAATTTCATACGGGAAAACTAGCGGGTTCTTTTTTCTTGACACAGTCATGAAAACTGATTTCTCTAGATTCAGAGTCATCTGCCATTCCCGACACCATGTTGCTATTTGACCAAATGTCGTTTAAATTTACCTGATCGTCACGTGATCTAATTTATTTATAAATAATGCAGTCATCTGCGAACATTCCGACTGTTTCGTTAATATCTGATGATAGATCATTGATGTAAACAAGAAATAAAATAGGTGCTAAGACTGTTCCCTGGGGTACACCGGACATTACTTTAACAGGCTGTGATGTGCAACCGTCATAATGCACATAGTGGTAACGTTCTGAAAGATAATCTTTTATCCAGTTGGTTACTTTATTAGAGCCAAGGAAATGGTGAAGCTTAAACATCAGTTTCAGGTGCGATACGCGATCGAACACTTTTGATAAATCTAGAAATAAGATGTCAACCTGGCTGCGTTTGTTGAGAGTGGATGCGAGATCGTGGATTGTTTCTGATAGCTGAGTTGTGGTTCACAGCCCTTTCCTAAAGCCGTGGTGGTTCGGACTGAGCAGATTATTTTTTTCAAGGAAAGTTACGATATGCTTCAGAATGATATATTCAAGAATCTTCGATGCAGCACAGGTGAGTGAAATAAGGCGGTACAGTCGCCGACCAATATTTCAGACACCCAATTTTCGGGACCTCCCTGAAAATCCGGACGTTGCCATGGCACCGCCAAGCGCTCCACAGAGTCAATTTATAACACCGACCGAAATTTCGGACGTTTGAAATCCTTCTCGTTCGATTTCCCGGACTTTTGCTTTCGATTCGCGACTCAAGATCTACCAAAATCGCGAACAATGCCGGTGCCATTTTGCTTTTCTGCAACCTCGAACCCACATGTCATATCGTCCGATCAGAACCTCGCATACCCGGTATAGCCTCAACAGCAGGCACTGCTTGCTGCACTGTCCCGCCAGTGCCAGCTCTGCCGTGCTGCCAAGGTGCTGCCGCCGTGCACAGCCTTCAGTCACAGTGGTCGCCTTTCACGTGTTGTGTGTTGTGCTGTTTACACCGCCGCATCAACTACCGGACACTCAAGCACCTCTATCAGTCATGCGTGCTTAGTTGCATGGTGTTATGCGTGGACAGCGGTAAAACCTACAGTGTCGACTTGTCTGCACTCGGCATGATTTCCGATGCATGGTAGGCGGTGACCAAGGAAACACTGCGGAATTGCTTCCGCTGCGCTGGTTTCATGATCAGAGATGAAGTGCCGTCGTCATCCAATGATAGCGCCAGTGATCAGCCATCTTGGTCTGCTGACCTTGCACGCTGCAGGAGCCGTTCCCATGGAAGTGAGTTTGCTAACGCACCGAGGACGAAATTGTTCGCCAGGTGCTGGAAAGTGAGGAGCTGCCAACTAGCAGTGAACTAAACCGATGGTGTGGCTGTGTACAGCGAGAACATCACCCTTGCCGACTTACTTGTACGGCAACGTAGCACCCCGCCGAGGCATATTGAGTCACTTTTTCAAGCCGCTCGCAAAATAAAGTGACTTTATTTGCGTGAATTCGGTTTTTCCGACTGGCTGATTTTCCGGACGCTATCTCGGCCCCTTGAGGGTCCAAATAATCGGTCGGTGACTGTAGTTAGATTTATTTGTGGTGCCTCCAGATTTATCAACGGGAACTACTTTAGCGATTTTCCAGTCTCGCAACACATCTGCGTTTTCAAGGGACTTCTTATATATCAGGAACAAGTATTTGGATACCCACTCTGCGTATCTTTTTAGAAATGGATTTGGAATATTGTCTGGACCGCTGGATTTCTTTTCATCAAGATTAAGGAGAAGAGCAAATATACCTGATTCACTTAGTTCATCTAGATTTAACCTAAAAGACCTTAGTTCTGATTCTAGGTGAGGCACAGAATTACCGTCAAGCATCAAGACCGATTGAAAATACTGATTAAAATTATTAGCCCTCTTACAGGGGTACATGGCTTTGTCTGTGTTTTCGAGAGTTCAGATATCTCCAAAATTTTTGAGGGGCGGTTCTAATGAAACTGCTAAGGGTAATGTTTGTATTATTATGCTGTGCAGTTTTAATTGCTTGCTTTAGGTCATGTGACAGTTTGTGAATATGTTCAATGAGTATTGCCAATGGTTTGCGTCGTTTAAGTTTCCTTAGTCATGACAGTTTGCGTTTCATGTGTATGACGTCCCGAGTTATCAAAGGATTAAATTTATTTACAGTTTTTACTCTTATAGAAACATAAAGTGATAAGCAGTGTTCTACTTTGACCTTAAATGTCAACCATAGATCATTGCATGATACTGACGCGTACATAGCAGCAAAATCTGAATAAAAGCAATCAAAGGCATCAAGAACACCAACATCGTCAGCATTTTGCCAATCATAAAGTTGTAGCACTTTTTTAGCATGAGCTGGAGCAGTCATCGATAATGAAGAAATGATTGCTTTTTGATCTGATATTCCATCAAGTATTTCATAAGAGAATGTACAGTCAACAAAGCTATTACTTATAAAAGTTAAATCAAGGACACTCTGGCTCGTTGCTGTAATATGGGTGGGATCCCGCACAATTTGTTTCAGGCTGAAAACAAATGCAATGTCAAGAAGTGCTTCGGCAATAGTTTGATCAGCAGGTCCAGTATCAAAAGTTTCCCACGCTATACCTGGAAGGTTAAATTCCCCTGTACGAATAAATTTTTTGGAATGATTAAGGTGACGCTGCATGTAATCAGACAGAGAGAGCAAAGTATCTATACTGCTGTTAGGTGGGCGATACATTGTGCCAATATAGACCTGAGTTTCATTAACTAAAATCTTGCACCAAAGTGCCTCTGCGCCTTCGATATCAGGTAAGGGAATAGCATACAGGTCCTCTCTAATTAAAATCATGACCCCACCACCACGAGAATGCATGTCTTTACTCAAAATAAGATAGCCAGGTGGAAATATATTATTGGATACGTGTAAGGACAACCACGTTTCAGTGATGGTTACAACAGCTGGATGGAATTCAAGAAGGAATGCTTCTAGCTTTACTAATTTATTCACTATACTTCTAGTGTTTAAGTTTGCTATGACTAGTCGTCTGGGCCATCCCTCTCGTGGTCTCTGTTGAGGGCAGGCATGTTTTTTGATAGGGGTGCTTTTTCTTTAGAAGCATCCCACAAGAACAGCATTAACCTTAATTTTGTAATACGTGAGTGAAACTTTGTCGCGCTTATCTCGGTAGCCTTGCAGCTATCCCACAGTTTTTTACTGATGTTGCGTACTCGCTGGGAGAAGTCTTCACTAACCGAGAAATTTGAGCCCTTAAGCTTCGTACAGTTTCTCATAATCTTTGCTTTATCTCTGTAATTGAGCAGTTTGAAAATGACGAATTTTGTTTTCCCATCTTGCTCCCAAGCGATGTATTCTTTCTACAGTCAACGACCGAATTTTACGCCCAAATTTTTGGACATGCCTGATATTCCGGACGTCTTCGCGGCACTGCCACGAGCCCCATAGAATCAATGTATAAAGGCATCTAAAATTTCGGACGCTCGAACCCCCCCGCCATCTAATTTTTCAGATTTTTTGACGCGACGGAAGGTCTGAAACCGCAACTGCGTCATACAAAGCTGCCATTTTGGCTATCTCCTAGTCTGCGTACCATGTCACAACTTTGAACAACTAGCCGTACCTAGCCATCACACACCGATTTGGTCTGGCCACTCTGGCTATGTTCACCAGCGCCTGATATGCTATGTTCACCATGTTCACCAGCTATGTTCACCAGTGCCTGTTCACCAGTGCCTGAAAACTGACCTGGAGGGAACGGTCACGCTTAACGGCCAACGGCGCACGTGGGTACAGTCAGCTCCTCAGCACGCAAAGTTTTGCACTTGTGTTTGTGTCGGTGGTGTTTTTCGAAATGTGTAGAGTGCCGTAGCTCTGGGCACGCACAGGACTGAGGTGGTTACGGGTGTGGTGTGCAGCAGGTTGGACGGTCTGCTCTCGGCCACCGGATGCGAAGTTAGGCCTCGCCGGCGCTAGATGAAGCTACGCCGAGTCCACGGAGCCGCTAGGTGCTTCACACTCACTCCCACTGCTCCTAATCTCCGCTAACTGGATCCGTCAAGGGAGCCGTCGGCTACAAGTACCTGGCCGGCTATGATTGCCCGCGGTCACCGAGCGGTGCGGACCGGGTTGGGCGAGCACGGACCGCAGCATGGGTAAGCCGCGCAACAGGAAGGACGCGTCAGGTGAGGATGGGGAAGATTGGGTCGCCTGCACAAGATGTGACATGTGAATGCTGCTCCAGGATACTCCTTTTAAGACAATAGAAGAGGCAAATGGAGCGACTCTTTTTGTATGTACACGATGCACTAGGGTGGATGCTATGGAGGTTGAGTTTGCCATCCAACTGAAACAGTTGAGAGAGGAATTGGTTTTGCGGCTGCAGAACCTGGAGGCAAGGGTGGTGGAGAAGTCAGGCAATGTGAAAGGGCCTGGGATTGAGAATTTACAGCAGCAACTTGAGCAAGAGACGGGAAGGCGCAGAGAATTGAAAGTGCAGGTGCTCGAGTTGCAAAGCGCACTGAGCATGATGCAGGGTAGGACGATTGGAGGATCAGGAAAAGCCCGAGATACCAACTCTTGGGCCAGGAGAGGCCCAAGAGGTAGGCCTAGATGAGCTACCGGGCAGGATACACGGGCCCAGACAGAAATCCGAGGACAAGAGCATAACAGGGGGCGAACAGCCAATCAAGGAGGGTGACTCCATCGGGAATTTTAATGCCTCTTGGGGGGAGCTAGCAAGGGATGAGTAACGTAGGGTTGCGTTCTTCGGAGTAGAACAGGCTCGGGAAGATGAAGGTATGGAGAACGGAGCTTGAGGAGGAGAGGGAGATGGAGTCCGCATAGCTAGTGAGGAGGGGGAGAAACACAGTGGAGAAAGTCGACGAAAGACCCGGTCGGACGGACAACAGCAGGTGAGGCAGGAGCCCCAAGAGTGTAAGTCACCGATCTCTCAGGAGGGGAGCCTCCAGGTGCCTAGAGGCACCAAAGATAGGCAGGTAGAGCAGCGCCGAGCAGTGTTAGTAGCCGGGGACGAGAACGCTTTCCGTTTAAAGCCAGGCACCCTAGAAGCAGTAGACAAGGACAGTCGCCTGTCCTTCCTCACGAAGGCGAAGGTAACCATGACTGAAACCATGCAGCGGGTGCAAGGGAAGCTTCAAACCAGAAAAGACAAACAGCATCCGGTAGTGGTACATGCTGGCTTGGTGGATTTGGAGGAGGGCAAGGAGCCCGAGGAGGTTGCTGGCTCGCTGCAGCAGTGGTTGCGGGAGGGGCAGGAGCAGTGTCCGGAACATTTCTTCGCAATCTGTGCACTTCCGGAGGGCGTGGCAATGGAGCCTCAATTGAGAGAGAGATGTAGGGCTGTGAACAGGCAGATTGAAGGAGTGTGCCAGGAGTTGGGGCCTAGGGTGGAATTTATACGCCATAGGCTGCAGGTCGTACAGACAGGAGCAGGGAGGTTGCTAGGGAAGTGGCTGGACAGTTGGGACAGAAGATCGGCGGACGTGCACGCACTTTTTTAGGAATTCCACCCAGAGCTGGCAAGCGCCGAGAGCCGCGTTGCATGCAAGGGTCGGGGTCCCAGATGCCCAAAAGGACCAGACGTGGGTCAACTCAGGAGAGAGGGGGGGAGTTGGACAAGGGGCGCACCCGGAGCATGATGAAGGCGCTAACGCAGCTGCTATTCCAGGCGGGGGCGAGATAGTGGCTCGCAGCCAAAGGGGGGTAGAAGTTAGGAAGTTGCTGGAGAATAGGCACATGAAAGAGATAGCTGAATGGAGTGGAACACCTTGGAGGAGAGCACGCCCCTGAAGGGGCAAGCGCCGTAAACAGCCAACTCAGAAGGGGGAGTCTATTATGCAGGGAGGTAGGAGGATGCAAAAATAAGAAGAGTTGGCTTTGGAATTGACACGGCAACAAATGGACTTGTTTGCGGTGGCAGAAACCCATCTTCGAGAGGTAGAGATGCCGCCGCGGGTCGAGGGATATGAGTGGGAGGGGTGTAATCGGAGAGGGTCCGAACGACAAGGGGGAGGATAAAGTCGCACTAGGCACTCGTGCCAAAAGCACATGTGGATGACTGGAAAAGTAGGGGGATGTGGTCGGTGGCTTTGGCGATCGTTTATATGCACTCAGGAGGGGCAATAGAACATAATAGGAAGTTGTATGAATGCCTGAGACAGGATATACGTACGCTTTGGGAGTGTTCAGAGATTCTGGTCCTTGGGGATTTCAATGCCCACCTTGAGGACTTTGACGGGCACACAGACGCAAATGGCAGGAATAGTATGTGTGAATGGCTCTGACAAGTGTGAGGGGCACATAACGTGGGCAGCTCGAGAGATGCAATCCTCGATTGACTATTGCTTATGACAGAGGAGTTGCACGAGGTGCTTGAGAAGATGGTGATAGATGAAGACGGTAAGGGGAACCTTGGGAGTGACCATAACCGGATCCGGCTGGTATTTGGACACGAACATCGGAGGAGACGGCAACCCCAGGCACCACTTCAAAGACAAATAAGCGAGGCTGAGTTGCAGGAGATTGCAAGCTGGCTAGAGGAGCGAGTAGACCACATCGACTTCTATGAGGTGCTAATGGACGCAATAGGAGGGCAACTTAGAGCACGGGAAAGATGTATGGGATGCTGGCGTAGGGGCAAAGCATGGTGGTGTACGGAGGTGGCTGCTGTAATTAAGCGACGCCAGGAAGCTAGCAGGGTACACTGGCGTGCGGCCAGAGAGCGGGACGATGTGGCCCCGGCCAATGCATGGAATGAATATAGTGCCCGAAAGCAGGAAGCAGCAGCATTGGTGCAATTCCGGCTTCACTCTTTTAATAGGCGATTGATGGAAGGACTGAGAACGGCGGGGCAACAGGCACCACAGCGCTTCTGGCGATGGGTGAAGGCGGGGCAGCAGAACTCTAGGCCCATAGCATTGAAGGATGGCTCAGAAGGTGAAACGGTAATGGGGCCAGCTTGCATCCCAATTTTCGAGCGGTGGTGGTGTGCGACACAGGGATCACCAGGAAGTGCGGAAAATGCGGCTGAAGAGGAGGGTGAGCCCGAGTGGCAGCGGCCGGAAGAGCAGGCAGCGGGCGCCACCCACTGAGAGAGAATGGGAACGGGCAACTAAGAGAGTTGATTCTGGGACAGCAACTGGATGCGACAGCATCCCCATGGGCCTGATCAAAGTGCTGGGGCCGAAGGGACAGTCACGACTTAGAGAATGCGTGACAAAAGTGCTGGGGGACGCCGAGATTCCAGACGACTGGAAAAGGACCAGGATCAAGCCCCTCTTTAAGGGAGCCGGGGATAAGGAACGCTTGGACAACTACAGACCCATTACAGTGACGCCGGTCCTATACAGAGTGGCGGCGCAGGTAGCAAAGGCTCGCCTTCAGGGGTGGGCGGAGATATGTGGAATCCTTGAGGTCTGCAGAATGGATTTCGGTCAGGGAGACGAATTGAGGACTACTTATTTGTCCTTACGCAATGCAGTGAGGCTGCTCCGCAGGCAGACAGCCCTCTCTATGTTGCGTACCTGGATATAGCCAAGGCCTACAACAATGTTGATCGGGAATGGCTACGGAAACGGAAACTTCTACGAGATTATGGCTTGGAGGAACGCAGTGTTGACCTCCTTCGAGCACTATACGACGGGGTCAAGGCACGAGTGGAGTGGGCAGATCAGGTGACAAGCTTCATGGATATTCCGAAGGGGCTGCGTCAGGGATGCCCGTTGTCACCACTGCTCTTTATGATATATGTCGCAGGGGTCACAGCACAGCTTGAGGCCTCGGGGCTTGGTTTTCATCTGGAGCACTTCGAAGAAGGGAGAAGGGTTTTGCGAGATATAGCCGCCCTGGAGTATGCGGATGACTTCGCAGTGCTCGCAGGGTCACCCGCAGAGCTACAGAAGCTCCTGGACATTTCCGCATCAGGAATGGCGGAGCGTCGTCTCAGCTTCAGTGACACGAAATGTGTGGTGATGGCCTGGGGCGAGGGAGACCACCACAGCGGATCCACGTGGCAGATTCAAGGGAGACCTGTCGCTAGAGTAAAATCCGCTAAATACCTCGGAGTCAGATTGTCCGCGGGAGCAGACTACCTGGGACAACACGAACGAGAGCTAAGGGGGAAAACTGCTCGCTGCAGGGGTATGCTAGGGCGCCAGTCACTTTGGTCGTTTAATCGGTACGAAGTGGCCAGAGCGCTTTGGAAGATGGTGGTAGTACCAGCCCTTACATATGCCAATGCGGTACTGTGCCTTTCAACAAGCACAAGGGAGTTCTTGAGCGCCAACAGAGGGCAGTTGGCCGATTGGCGTTGGGGGTGCCACGGCACACAGCGATGGAGGGAGTGCAAGAAGTTGGATGGTCGTCATTATGGCAAGAGAGGCAGTGGCCAAAGCAGCCTTTGAGGACAGGCTAATGCGCCTTCCGGCCGGTCGCCTGGCTGATCAGATGTGGACACACCTGGTCTATACAGGGATATCTACACGGTGGACTAGGCACACAGCGAAGCTGCAGCGACGGTACAAGTTGACAGCGGTGCACCTTGCGCATGTGAAGGGGACCCAGAGACCGGCCGGGAGTCGGGCGAAGAAAATAAAGGAGGAAGTGAAAGCAGCTGAAACAGCGGAATGGATAGCTGCGGTCTGTGTAAAGTCATCCCTGGCCTTCTACAGTTCGCAGAAGTTGGAGATCTGCCTGGAGCCGTGGTATGAGAACACTCTGGGAAGCGGTCTGCTGGCTGAAGCTCGCTGCAGTGCCCTGAGAACGTGACAGTGGAGAGCGAAGTTCACTGAGTGCCAGACAGCATGCGCCATCTGCGGAGCGAAGGACAAATCCTTGAAGCATGTGGTCCTCCGATGTAAGGACATCATCCCAGTGCCTCTGGCAGCGGTGCCGCGTCGCTGCCAGAGGCACTGGGCTTCTCCATCAGAGCAGGTACGGCAGCAGCAGTGGAGGTTACAAAGAGACGCCTGGAGTGTTGGTGGGCGCAGCGGCCGTAGCGGCAAGGAACGCATGAACGAGTAGCGTGATTCCGATAGTGACGGACGAAAGTGGAGTGTGCGGGCAGCCAGTAATCCCTTTGTGTGTGTTCTTTGTTTTTTTGGTGCCAGATTCAGCTTGGACTGTGATGTTGTGATCACTCGTTCCAAAGGGTGCGGCCCCATCGCCATTGCCTCTTCCGGAGTTTCCAGAAGCGCCGTCTACGCCGAGACCGTTTCGCCTCTTTGTTGCGCAGACTCATCACAGACCACATGGTGGTTTGCTAAGCTGGTGCATGGTTTTGCTACGTGCTATGTATTATGTCAAGTGTGCTCTGCGACGCTAGGCCTATGTACTTCGACATTTCACAACAAGAGGATTTTGCTTGCCCGTGATGGCCTCCACTCCGTCCTCGTCATCCTCGCTGATGGTATCGAAGCACGGAAAACAGTACCGTCAATTAATGATGAAGAAGAAAGCCGCCATTATTAAACAAGTAATGAGCGGACGATCGCAGGCTGACGTGGGTTTCGCCACGCGGGCTTAGCACTCACCACAGAGGCAGCAGACTTGCCTGAATGTGACAATGCGATTGACATGTGCCCGCCCATGGACGATGCGATCAACGATCTCCGCTCTGCTGGGATTTCCATACCGACGGAAATAACTTTTGAACAGTTTGTCGACGCTCAAAACGAGCTCGACTTCTGTGCAGAACTGACCAATGAGAAGCTAGCCCGTCAGGTTGTGGAGGATTAGGAAAACTCCAATGTTGAGAATGAAGAGCCAATGTCTGCGCCACCTACGAGCGCCGAGTTGACGCGAGCATTGCTCACGCTTTCATCGGTGTACAGCGCTGACATGACTCTTGCTCAGATCGAGGCGAGTATGATCACATGCAAGCGGAACGCCGTCCAAACAAGGATCGACAAGTTCTTTAAGACACTGCAGCAATAATGCCGGCTGCCGTGACGACACATGCATAATAAACAGGCTGTCGGCTGCATAGAGTTTTTGATCAGCTCTTTTTCATGCTTTGGTGTTTCGGAAGCCTAATACCTCGTCCTTGACTGTTTTGATCCAATAAATATTTGTAAAATGGTACGTCTTTTTTATGCATTCATTTTTTTTTCGGACTGCCTGAATTTTCAGACGTTTTTGCATTCCCTAGAGAGTCCGAAAAATCGGTCATTAACTGTATCCCCGAGATAGTCACACCAAGTTTTTCTTGAAGGATCTTATCAGTTACTTCTTCTTCTAAGTATTCAGTTGTCTCGTCCTATGTTCGGTTAAGCCAAAAATGATCAAATTCGACCGCCTGCTTCTGTTTTCGAGGTCGTCTTACCTTACGCTCCAGATATGTCACGCTCATTTGAAGGTGTGCAATTTTGTCTTCAGCATCTTTTACTCTGACCTCAAGCTGCGCAAGACTGTCCGGTTTATTGTTGATGGCTTCCAAAGACTCGTGTGTTTTCTTATTTTCGCTCTTTATGGCTTTAATGTCAGCAGCCATGCCTCGAAGTTCAGCTAAGAACTCTTGCATGCTAGGGCCAGGATTGCTTTCTATATCTCCAACAAGCATTAGAAGATGCTCCAATGATACCATATAGCTCTGAAGTGTCGAATACACCTGCCATGGGCACGGCAGCACCAGAAGAAACAAGTCATCACTTCGAAAGCATTTGCCAAAGCGTTTGCTCACCTGGAGCAGAAAAGACGAATGGGCTGGTGACACGCATGTTTGTCTCGATGCCGCAGTGCCCAATGCTGTGGTTTAGAGCGCTACACGCTTTAATAGCACATTATATATATACCGTATTTACTGGCATAATGCTCGCACTTTTTTTCGTGGAAAATTGATGCTAAGTTGGGGGGTGCGATAATTATGCGGGGAAAATTTTCGAGCAAATGTTTTGGAGCGCTAAAAGCAAATTTTAATAGGTGCGAATCGGGATTCTTAGGTCAGCTATTGTATATATAACAAAAGCATTACTTTCAAGCAGAACTTACCCTTGTTATAAAAGTACAGGGTCATCAAAAGCATAAATTGCTAAAGCACTTTATTTACGGCACGCAGCCTTATCATCACTCCCTGCGTTCCGTGGTATAATGCTCACAGCAGACCATACAGTTCTATTCTTAATCAGAGAATTGATCCGAGTCCGTATCGACACTGTAATCGCTGTCTCCAGTAGCGCACTACGCAGAACTCGTTGACGCCGAAGTGCCTGCTGGCAGCGCAGTTGCTATGCTGAAGCCCATGCTCGAAAGCTTTAAGCTTAAAAGCAGCTGTATAACTTGCGTACCGCCCCACCGCGATACGGCACCAAGAACACAGTAGACGGTGGAACAAAGCAAGTAACACGGACAACGAAGGAACAATGATGAGATGCGGACACCTCGCAAAATGGCGCTGACTACAAACATCATGAAGGTAAAAAGAAACAAAAAAAAGCGCATAACCAATGATGATGATCTACCCTAGCACGCTATCACCGGTAGCGCGTGCACACAACGAGGCCAACTAGGTTCAGTAGCGCTCCAAAGATAGCACTTGTTACTACTAGCAGACGACTCTCGCGGTGGTAATATTGGTGGTGCGATGATTATACGAGGAAAAAAAAATTCCGATTCTTGACGCCCAATGTTGGGGGTGCGAGCATTACACAAGTGCAAGCATTATGCGAGTAAATGCGATATGTATACATATGTATATATATCTATATGCTATATATATATATATATATACATTCGGTCAAGATGAGCCCAGATAAGATAAAAAATGTTGTTTATAAGACTTAATATAAGAAAAAATTGCTTAAGATGAACTGCTTTGCATGTCCTCCATTTAAGATGAACTTCGGCAGTGACCGCAAAGTAAGGCGACCTCGTGTAGCTGCACTCACAAGTCGAAAAAACATTTTTGTAACATGCTTCTGAAGAAGAAAGTGCACCCCCTCAATATGGCTCCTTCGCGCCACCGCAGAGAACTACGGAAAAGCTGCAATGTGGGAGCACACTTTTTTAGAAGAAGTTTTCTTGCCAGAGCAGAAAAGGAGGGGAACCCTTCCGCCTGCGCTGACGAAGATCTGACATGAAAAGCTTTTAGCACAGTGCTACCTCTTCCCTCTACTGCATGCCATCAGTAAACATGCACAGGTGGTCAAGTGCCACATGCCGGCGCACTTGCCGTGCCAGAGCCAATCAGTGCTAAGACAATAAGTTAAATGAGTGCACGGTCAGGTCTCAGCATCAAGCGTTCATCTCGTGCTGCACACTGCTTCTGTATGCACTCGTGTAAAAGCCGCACTTTATTCCCCACAGCAGTTGCTACCTGGTTAGGGCACTCGACTGCTGAACTTAGAAGTCCAACCCTGACCACAGCAGCTGCTTTTTGAGGGAGGCATGCATGTAATGCCCTCCACTACGACGTCTTTCAAAGCCTGAGTTAATGTTAAAACTTACAGCCCATTTACAGGCAGCAGTTTGATTTGTGCACAACAAATGGCACTGACAGCACTGCCACGATTTTGAGCCTCTGAGCCTTGAACCATTTCTCCAATGCTTGTCACATGTCTTGTGTCACATGTCAGGCAGCAGGTCTTTGACAAGAGTGCAGAGCCCAAGGGGTCTGCTTCTGAGCCACTTCATGTGACTTGCAATGCATTTCCAATGTTCCGAATCTCCTGATGATAAGAAAGTTTTTTTTTTTTTTTTTTCCCCTACCATCTCCAATGAGAAGGACCTCCAGAAATGCTACATCAGTGCCACTGCACAGCTCAGACCCACCGGACTCGACACTTTTGACAAAGGCAGCACCTGTCAATGGCAGTGTCCAATTATCCCTGTCATGCATAGTTTGCTCTCAGTGTGCAACGCAAAGATGGTGAATAAAAAAAGAGAAATATATAACATCTGGCCTAATTTCTGGAGAAGTGCCAAGAGGAAGGTGGGCCAGGTCGAGTTTGGAGTGGCCAGACACACCCCTATCGAGAGCATTCAGGGAGACATGGGTGGGTCGAAATTCCCAGCCCGGGAAGTAGTGGTGAAAGCGGGTTTTGAGAATAGCCTCTTCCGTCTCCCCGAGTTGAATGTGGCCCGTCAGACCCTTCTCCATACCATTTCCTTTACCAGAGGTACCGACTCCCAATGGTATCACTGTCTACGAAAGCATCGAAAATCGGCTGTAGAGCACAATAAAATATCTGGCTCCAGATACAGCGAGTCAAGACAGAGGAATAGCAGAAATCATGAGAAAATCATCATTGGCCCTGTACCGAATGGACACTATCCGAAAGCAGCTGTGGTGTGACAAGTCGTTTGGTAGTGGTTCGCTAGCGGACATATGCTCTGGAGCTTTACGCATGCGCAAGTAGAAAGCAAGATTCACGGCTGGCTTGACAACTTTGTGTGCCCTCTGCGAGTGGCAGAGGAGACAGCAGATCACGTGGTACTGGAGTGGCCAGTTATCTTCCCATCTGCCCGTATGGTGCCCCTACCTGAGGCACTTGGTTTTAGGCTTGGCAGCGGAGAGGCAGCCTCAGTGGACGTGATCGAGACAATCATTTGGAGTGTTGGTGGTTGCGAGCAGCAGTGAGATGCACTTCAGGGTGATGCTGCCACAACTGCAGTGACCGTGTTTTTTTTTTTATTGCTTTTTGGCCATGCCTTTAGCTTTTTGGAGCTAAACCAGCGGCCTGGTATAAAGGGTAGGCAACGATCCCATCACGACCACTTGATGTTAGGTGCCAGGTCTTATTTTGTTGCTTCACTAGGCGAGTAGTAAAGCGTGGCATGAAAAACAAAAACACAAACAAAAATGTTGCCTCCTTCAGTACACGACAGAAGCTTCGTGCTCTTATCGCGTCTTTAAGTAAGTGACTAAAAACATTTATTTACAGGGACTGCACAGTGACGAGGCTCGAGTGATTTGAGATGATGAAAGACGTCATTTCTTTGTCAATGGTAAGACAGCAGTGGTATCATATTTGTCATCACCAATAACTAGAACAGCTGCCAATAAAATTCACAACCATAGGTCGGCACCATCAGGGGTGGTCTTACTCACACTCATGGCCACTCACTTTGTGAGTGAGTAGATGTGAAAGCATCACCTATGCTGATATAATCTTATAATAGTAATCATGGGTATATAGATGCTAAGTAAATATCTAGGGGTGTGCTAATATTGAACTTTTTAAGTACCAATCGAATATGAATATGGGAAAAGAATCCCCTCGAATACCGAATATGTGATAATTAAAAAAAGAAAGAAATATAAAAAATAAAAAATTACCAAACATTGTTCGTCTTATTCATTGCAAAAATCATATGTATTTGCAAATAAAATGAATAACTCTAATTAACAATACCATAGTATTGCTCTACTAAAAAATCCAGTACAAATTTTATACGTAAACATGTAAACTGGCTTTCTGCACAGGAAGGACCTGCATGAAACCGGGTGGAGCTGACATATCACTGCCGAATACAGTTGTTAATTCAGCCTTCAAAGGACCAGAAAAAATGTCTCTCGAATGAGCCTGAAAAAAATTGCCCAAAAAAGTTTGCATTACAATAGCCTGATGCATTTGAGATGAAAGGTGAGCAACTCCAGTTTTATCAAGCGCTTAGCTTTGCACACACAGTCGGGTACTGCAGTGAGGCATCCCCCAAACGCGGCTGTTTTGGGCCTTCCTCCATGCGGTCAAGCACTGCAATGAACATTCAGTCCAATATCCTAACACAGGGGTTCTCAAACATTTTTGCTTGGAGGAACCCCAAAAGCCTTCAATAAGTTGCAGGGAACCCCCCCCCTGCCTTCACTTACCAGCAATGTTGTCGAGTGCATTTTTGCAAAGAGAGAGTTGCAAAGGTTAAATGTTTATTGCACAGATTAATACAAATACTAATGTGATGGGTGGTACTGCTTCCCTTTTAAGAGCAAGTCAAAGCGTGGCTCAGTAGCACTCAGAGCCAGTCTCATATCAGCTGCCGGGTCAAGACGGCTCCTGTGCTTGTTCTTCAGATAGGCGAGGGCTGAAAATGCCTGTTCACATGCATATGTAGTTGCAAAGGGAAGCGAAATGTCCGCTGCCCTTTCAAAAAAGCATGGAAACAGTGAAGCAGTCCCCATCCAAAATGTCACCAAGCCTTCACCATTAAATTTCTCTTTGAGAGCAGTGCTTGCCCTGAGCTCTGAGGATTCTCGCGGAACACAAGAAGACAGCCCGCGGAACCCCTGTGTTCCGCGGAACCCACTTTGAGAACCCCTGTCCTAACATATTCCAATCATGTTCAGACACCCCTATACATATCCTAAGCATTTACGTCACTGTTAAAATATGCTTGGTCCCACCAACGCAATCACAGGCTGGCTCCATCCCAGCCGTGGCAGCTGCATTTCAAATGTCAGCAAATGTCCAAATTATCCACAGCCCTCATAGTCCGAGTCCCTTTCCAATGCCATAAATGAAACTAAACATGGAGCCTTCAGCAATGCATTCTGTCAGCTGACTGTGGCTATCTCAGAACAATCCACAACCACTCGCATTCACTCACACTGAACCACAACCGCTCATATTCTCCCATCCACTCACAAGCATTCACAGCCACTCACATTTTTTGGATCTGTGTCTGATACAGTGAACGCATGTCACAATATGCACACTGACTTGATCTTAATCTTCATCACACAAAATGTGGCAAAAAGATATGGCATACGAATTGCTTTTACTGCACCTAAAAAATATGGGACAGAAAGGCTGAGCTCCTACAAGAACCTGAAATAACATGTGGGGTTGAGCATGAAGCTAAGTATGTGCCATGCGCTGAAGGTGTAGTTTATAAAATCACAATGTCATGTGGACAAGTGTACATCGGGCAGAAGGGGCGGTGCATTAATACACGTTTAAAACAGCATGCAAATAATTTGGATACTAAAAAATCTACTAATCTCGTTGACACTGTCCGTGACTTCAAATCTTGTTATCCTTCCTTGCACTATTGTGATATCCTGTACAAACACCTGTCCCACTTAACATGTGAGATAATGGAGGCCATGAGGAAAAAAAACGAGGTAGTGCGTTCATCCATTTTTCTACATGAAAGTGAGATTGCATGCCTTCATCCTACGTAGCGACACATATTTCTGGCTTGTCCACTTGTTGATAGGGTGGTCACTTTTCCCACATATTGTGTTCCTTCAATGAATAAACTTTCAGTTGTGAGTCAGTGCTCGCCCTGTGGTTCTCTGCTTTGGTGTTTGTCTGTAGTGCTGCTTTCAAGTCAATATGTTTCACCAACTTGCCTGTTTGGCTATAATCTTGAACAACATGCATGTCTTAACCTTGGCTAGCGAGACACTTTTGACCACACAGTTCATAGAATAATCAATGCATTTAGAACGCTTCTCCAAGGAATACAGTAAAATCTTACTAACTTGACCTTCCAAGAAAGACCGAATTAACGAGAGTTCCTAAAAACTGTTGGTTGCATGCAAACTAAACTACAACAATATTTCACACTCACTGTCGCCAACAGCGTCCGTGCCTCCATGCATTTCAGGTTTACGGCAGCTGTATTTAGATGACCACTGGCTTCACGGGTTATAAGTCAACATAACAGTTGTCTTCTATGTTGTTTTAACAATTGATGATGATGAAATAAATAATGTCAATATAATGACACAATGTTCGAATTGACCAGTGCCAGCTTGCCCAGGTTCAAATTAGCAAGCATCTGATGCCCTGGACCTACGTGGGCATTGGCTGGGACTGCACTTCCAGTTGCAATTATCTCAACTTTTGAATTAATGAGGGGTCGAATTAGCATGACTTCACTATAGTAGGGAAGTTTTGTATGACACGAGTCTTCTATACATCAGCTGGTCTCCTGAAGCAAAGGTGCGGGGTACTTGGTGAGCCATGACAAAGTAAGTTCAGCGAAATAAATCAGATGTATGAACAGCACACCTAAATCACATTTACCTTAGTCGCATAAATCAGGAGCCATTTTTGCATAACATTTAAGACCGATGCCCACCTTTGCAACAGAAATCATCCCTTATTGCTTTGTATGTCTAGTTAATAAGTCAGGGCATTTCAATGTTGCTGCTATTTCTATCAATTATGACACTTTGCACAAATATTTTTGTATATCGTCCTGACAAAAAAATTAACCATTGGTATTTTGCACTGGAAAGAAAAATGAACCAATTGTCTCTTTTAAGGCCTGAATGTACAAGGTGGAAAAATAGCGAGGGCAAAAAAGGGGGTACTCACCAGGTTGATAAGCGGTCCACCAGAGTTGCCAAAGTTGATGGCGGCGTCTGTCTGGATGTAGTCCATCTCATTGTGGATGCCCAGCTCCTTGCTGGAACGATGCACTGAGCTCACCACGCCAGCTGTGATGGTGTTGTTGAGGGCCAGCGGACTGCCCATGGCCACCACCCATTCGCCTGGCCGCAGCTGGTCCGTGCGGCTGAGCACTAATGTGGGCAGGTTCTTCTGCATGGGGTGGAGGGAGCATCAGTACTGCCCAGAACAGAAGCCAATGAATGCTTCGACAGTGTGCCTGTCACAAACTCACAGCTGCAATTCGTACAGTTGCCAAGTCCGAGCGACGATCGACAGCCTCCACTTTCCCAGTGAACTGGCGGCCGTCGTGCAGTTTGACGGTGACCAGCCGACCATCGGCAACAACGTGTGCATTAGTCAAGATAAGGCCATCAGAGCGCACCACAAATCCGGATCCATTGGACACGGCTATCTGCTGCTGCGTGAATGGGTGCCTGCAGATGGAATAAAGGTGCCACATTTGCACTGGGGCCTCAATTCCCCACTTTTGAAAAGAAATCCTCACTACCATCAGCTGGACTGTAACCACTACAAGGCTAAGGCCTCTCCCATATTCCTCAAATTAACCCAATCTTCTGCCAGCTGCATCCACCTGATCCCAGCAAACTACCTAATCTTGTTCACTTACCTAACTTAATGTCGCCCCCTGTTACGCTTGCAATCTCCAACTCCAGTTACCTGGCACAGAGCAAATTCAGCTGGCATCAGACCTCTGCTTACCCAAGGGTCAGGAAGTTAGCCTGTCAGGAGGTCCCCCTGACAGGCAACCTTCAGGACCTGCTTTTAAATGTTTTTAATAGTGTAACTTGAAACGCACTTCACTAAACCTTCAAACCTAAATGCTTCCTTTTGGTGCTTAAGATGACAGCCATTTTTCAAACTGACTGAAGTTACGACTGATCATATGATAATTGCCTTGGTATGTATCTGATACGGATACTCGTACACCTAATCTCCCAAGGTATTCTCAGTAACTGCCTAACGCTTTTTCTCCTCTATGTGCCAAGTGTTTCTCCTGCTTCTTCATCTTTCCTTCAAAGCAAGGCTGCAAAGTTATGCAAGCTGAGAATCATACTGAAATCCATATACAGGGTATTATTTTTGGACACTGGTACTTTTCAAAAGTGTAACTGACAACCTTCCAACACTTTACAATACGAAGTGACACATCTCGAGTATCTTGCTGTCATAAACACTTCCTTCGGTGCACAAATGCTTTGGAAAATTTCCACGCATCTAATGTACCCACACAGCATTCCACTAAAAAAGAAACAGAACATCCCAAAGTACATATGGCCTATGAGGGACGCCATAGTAGAGGGGTTCTGCCTCCACTGCAATATGGCCATCCCAAGCACTGCAACCACAGAGCCACTGCAACGGGGCAACAGCGGAAAGACATGGTGATTAATAACTATTTACATTACCACAAGTTATATGGACAGCATTTTGGCACTTTTCGTAACAAGACAATAAGCAGCATTGGCAAAGAAATACTTACAGCAGCTGCACTTGGGCAAGAAAAGGCGCTGTATTTTATCTCTCCTGAATTTAGTGAGGTTCGATCTTTCAGCTGAATGCTATAGCCGCCGAGTGGGCTTAGTTAGGTTTAAGTGCTACAAGAATGTGTCATGCCAGAACAAGACTTGTCCCCTTGTGCACAGTAAGAGCTGAACATACAAAGTGGTTGCTAAACCCAGCTCATCATAGAATCTAGTTGAACAGAGCTTGTATTATTATGCTATGATTACATTAAAACCTTGCTAATTCGGCCCCTTTTAATTCGCATAGTTCAACATAGGTCCTGCCTGAAGCCCATGTAAGGCTACTGCATGGGACGCCCATCAATTCAGATTTTGGGGGTCTTGCACCGTTAACTCGGACAGAGGATTGAATCGAGGTACAACCCACACGGTCAGCAATCCCAGAAATAGACCTCCACGAACCTGAACTCACTTTGTGCGTGCTAAGGCAGGCATGGCAGTGATTGAAAATCCCCTCCAGTTCCAACATCTACCTCAGGTGTATAGTTTTGGCCTCAGTTTCGTTCTCCTGAACTTCATGCCACACCATTCCATAACGACAGTCAGGAGCATGCACCAGCCAGACATGCAGCTTTGGAAGCTGCTTGGCAGATCACTATTCTACTTTTCTTTAGGATGGCATCACAATGCTTATGCATATTACCCAACCAACAATTTTTTTAAAGTACTCCCGGCGATCATTCCCAACCGATTAGGACGACAGTTGACCATGCGTTTTTGGTCGCTCCTATCCTATTGTCCCCTCAGTGGGCACTTCCAGGTGAAACAGGTGAGAGCTGTTGCAACCTGCTTTTGCTTCTGTGCTGGTGTGCACTGAGTTGAGGGAGAAAGGACCATCATTTTCAACCGCCGATAACTTTGGTGTTAGTGAAGCTAGCTTAAACATTTTGTGTTCCAGAGACAAAATGATGAAATACCAATTTCTTGTGGGCATTTCTTAGTTTTAGTAGATGGCATTTCATGGTCCCTTTAAAATCAGATGTTAAAAACAGATAGTGACCTAAAAAAAAAATCTGTACAGCTCATTCTTCCTAGGCTTGAATAGTAATACATGCGCCTGACTATATATTGAGTAGGCCAACATTACTCTGCAGAATGAAATCAAATGTCAGCATGTTAACTTGCCCAAAGACATGCATTAAAATGCCTGATTAAAAGATATGGCACTGGGCAGCTGTTTAAAAGGAGTGGAGAACTCAAATTTTAGTTGAATATTTTTTCTTGTTCATGATGCACAAGACAATGTGTCAACCTGTAGCATTCGCATACGTCGACTGAAAAATTTATAGCTGAATTTTTTTTCTCTTTTTTTCCGTTTTATCCAGCCAAGCGATACCTGCCTAAGGTCATGTGAGGATAAAGAAGATATGGTATCATTACTCCTTCATCATCATGATTCACTACAGCACTAAGACTAGCCTGTCTTAAGAGCCAGAATTACACCGAGTGAAGGAGCAGCAATTATAGCCCAATTTTAATGTGACAGCATTAAGCGCACCATTTTTAGGACTACTCATTTCAGATGGGAGCCCTACACCACAGTCACAGGTCACTTTATGCTGCTGTATGCACTTACCAGCTCGAAATGACACATTTGCCACAGCTCATGGCATCCGTCCGGTTTACCAGCCTATGTTGTGACAAAACCAGCAGGCTAAATCACTTGGAAGAAGACAAGAGAAATGACAGCCAACATGGACAACACATGAACCAGAACAGGTGACGCTCAGACAGCCACCATACCAATGTCACCTGGCCGCAGGCACGCATGAAGACCAGACAAAGCATTGAGGATTCGTGGCGCCTCAGCAACTGCTGCCTCGGAAGCTGCAATGGCTTCGTTCACGATACAGCCTTCAGAAGCCTTCTGCTTCTCGCCACCCAATGAGTGACCAAAATGTAAGAAATGTTTCGAACATTTTATACCTCTTCTGGACTCAGTGCAAAGCCTGAACACCAAGTTCTTCATGTACACCCTGCTATACATCACGGGTGATCAGGCTGAGGACATCTTCAGCGCCTTCAAATTGACCAGTGAGGACACTGACATATTAAATGCTGTGATGTAACACTTTGACAAATACTTCATTCCTCCACTGCAGCTTCACCTTCAAAAAAGCGTGTCTTCAACACTCGGGCACAGCAGGGGAAAATTTGTTGAATTCACAACAGCTCTTCACAATCGCAGGCTGCTCCACAAGAGCAGCCTGAAGGAACCGTCTGTTCATGGTCGGTTAGTCATTGCAATTGGAGAGAAGGAACTGTCAACAAAACCGCAACTCGATCCAGATCTGATACTGCCCGAAGCCCTCAACGCAACAAGTCGAAATGGTGAAGCAGCAACAGGCAAAGCTGAATACTGACCTAGCAAGTGTCAACAAGGTGGGGTTCGCCCATCAGCAGAAGTTGCAAGGCTCACGTAAGTCCTTGAACAAGCACATGAACTGCTGCAGACGAGAAAGCCCCCCATGGTATCCTTGCCCTGCATGGACTGAGAAATGCAAGTCTCGTCTCAAGAAGGGCTCCTACTCAACCTTTTGTCGATCCAGATATGGAGACGCAGTTCAGGAACCCTATTTTGGAAGTGGATTTCTGGGCACGGTGAATTCTTCGGGGACACAAAAAATTGACACCTTTCTCAAGCACACCACAACAAATGTTCCAATCAAGCCAGCATGTCTTGAGTGGTTTAGGAATAGTCAAAAAGAAAGTGGCCTCCCCGACGAGACCAGGGGTGAAGCTGTACTATCAGTTTTGCCACCAGCTGAGTATCACAGATGACCTGCCCTTCTATGGAACACAAGTAGTAACCCCAAACGACTTGCTACACAACGGGCATTTAGGAAATTTAAAAGATCGTTGCAAAGGCCAAGGATAACAGTTTGGTGGCCAGGCGTTTCAAAGCAAGTCAAAGGAACAAGTGTCCCAACTGTGTCGAGACAACATTAAACAGGAAACTGCCACTTCAGCCTACACCTTTTCCGAAGAGGCAGCAAGTGGCTATGAAGAACAGGTGGGGATGACCATTACTGACTCCAGATACCCCAAAATTACGTGGCTGGATGAGCTCACAGCACAGCAATGATCAACCACTGCAAGTCAGTAATTGCCCGCCATGGGAATCCGGAGGTAGTCGTCTCAGACAATGGGCCGCAGTTTCCCCACATTAAAGGGTCCGAGTTAGCAACCTCCAGACGAGATTACAGCTTCCAACACAAAACCTCCAGTCCCCACTACTCTCAGAGCAATGAATGGCTGAAGCTGTGGTCAAGAACGTCAAGGCAGCTGTGTCCGAGACGGGCGACCCATATACAATGCTTCTTGCCTACGGAACTGTGCCACTAAAGAATGGCTACAGCCCTGCATCTCATAAGCGCACAAAGCTATTGCATCCAATGAGAGCACTGCTACCCTCAACATCCGAGCTGCCCTTGGAGTTTGAGTCGGTGGAGAACCAGCGCAAGCATTAAAATTGTCGGGTCTTCTGAACGGGAAGAAGATGTTTGGGTGAGAGGTTTGCAGGATAAAGGAAAAGTAGTAGAGACCGAATCCCTGTCTTACAGGTGAGTGCCACTGCACCCCTGCCACAAGAACAAGAACCTGCAGAGCAAGAAGAAAAAGGAGCAGCAACACGATGCCAAGACACATCGCATGGACACATCCAAAACAGTCGAAAGCTCACACTCCTCTAACAGAGGAGCGCTTTTCTTTTAGCGGGAGATGTATGCCGCCGCAGCGCAGCAGTCACGTGTCTCTGCTGCTTAAGTGCTCCCACTCCGTTGCTCGAATAAACATGTTAGCCATAGCTCAAGATGTCAGTCTGTTTTACTGTGCACCAACTAATGTCATATAAAACACTCAAGTCCTAAGATGGTTTCTTGTAAGCAAGGGACCATAAGAAAAAATGAGCCTAAGAGATCTATGTCAATGTAATTCATAAGAAAATTCCCAACAGCTACAATGTATTAGGAATGCCATGTTTAATGACTTGTAGGGACATGGTTAACACGTTAAGTTTCTGGCTTTGTGAAACCAATAATATGGGTTTTTCCCATTTTTCTTGCAAGCTCAAGAGAGCTGTGCCCCCCCTTCAGCATGGTGGAGTTGGGAGTTGTGCCCCCGGCCCAGTGACTGGGGCAGAACACGAAGCTGTAAAGAAGGCACCTTTGCCAGCTCAAGGGCCAGCAGGACGTTTTTTTTCCAAGATGCCAAGCCAGCTATTGCTGCATTGGCCAGGGGAGTGGATGGCCCTGCCTGAGCTTTTACTTGGCCACTGGACAGATCCCAGTGTTGTTGCCACCTCCGTGCACCACATGAGGATAATTTGTTTTTCAGTAAAGGAGAATGCACTTTTGGCCAGTGCAAATCATACTTGTGTTACTTTGAACGTCATATTTCCCTTCGTCTTCCTTCCAGGATTGACGCGGCCTGCAGTATGCAGGGTGGGCCCTTCCACAGCTTGCACTGCACTGCCATCGTCAGACAGGAGATCATTCGAATCATATTTGGTACAAGATTACACACCACAACTCCAGATGGCATTGACAAATCTGGCATTTGGAACATCATGGAGGATTTGGTATGTAGGCTTGAACATTAATTTCGATTTATCTCACTTGGACTGAGTCAAGGAGTGTGCTGCAAGCAAAGATAAGCACAAACTGTTTGGTAGGTAGCATCTTATTTTTACTCTGTGCACACTTCTGACCTTTTGTTCACCGAGACCTTCTAACCTTTCACCTTCTGTAAAATTCCAGAGTATTTCTTTGAAAATCACTCCACAGATGATGTTTAGGATCTGTGGATGATGATTGTGATGGGGATGTCCCCAAATGTCATAGTTTGGAAAGTTGGCATACTGAGCATTATATCGGACTCGGAGATCCCTGTGGGCTAATTTAATTGAATCTGCACCCTGGCCTTACTTTTTTTGAAAAATTCAGCTGCAGCTCCAGTCTGCCCTTTTTACAAGGGCAATCATTCTGGAATGGAGGAGGAAACATAAAAAAAAAAGACTTTTTTTTGGCCGTGGTGCAAGCCACAGAACAAAACAAGAGGGGACAGGAACGTGCAAGCAAGTTTTCAAGTTTTTGGAACACCAGCTGTACACTCCAACTACAACCAAATACAGCAGAACCCCGCTATAGTAAGCTCGAGTATAGTAAAGTGAAATTGAAGTCCCAGTTCATCCTCCATAGACAGCTGTACATAGTTTCCCTTTATAGTAACTTTTTTGGTAAAAATTGACTATAGTAAAGTGCGTCTGGTCAAGGCGACGACTTTCTATGAAATGACATCGTCGCACACGCGCTACCTAGAATTGCGAGACTGTTTTTTTTTTTTTTTTTTTTTAATGGCTTTACCACCAAGCTCAGCAACATTCAGGAGAAGCCAACTTTACATAGGTTTTAAAGTTGTGAGGGAGGGAAAGCATACAGCGCATAGCAAAACAAACATGGAAAGAAGGTGGCAGGGCCGTTCAGAAAGTAAAAGAGAGTAAAAGTAGAGCGAGAAATAGGAGCAGGAATTAACGGGCGAGCATTCGCAGCACTGTGCAGCACAAAGCATGAGGCAGTGGTGGAGAACTGGAGGCATGGTGTGTGCGGTTTTATAGCACTTCACTGCCGAGCGCATTTTTCGTCTATTGCCTTTTAAACAATAAAAATAGCAGAAGATAACCTGCGTTCATGCAAGGCTTTGGTTTTCATATGAAATCAAACTCGGTTTTGTTCGTAGCAATGTTGCCCTCATGCTTAGCAGGTACTTCCACAAGATACAAACAAAACATTTTATGATCTTAAAAGTGATAAAATGGCTCTAAGAATCAATAAGAGAAAGATGAATGGTATTTTAGTTTTTTGTTTTTTTATTAATCAACAAGACGTGTTGCACAAGTAGCCATCCAATTACCAAACATCATATTCAGGATCATATCGCCAACGCCTGATTAGTATTTACTAAAACCCTGGCATAGTAAAAAATTTTGCCAGTCCCACTGACTTTACTATAAAGAGGTTCTACTGATGTAACTCAGTAAGTTTGCTGTAGAAAACTACCTCATAGAAAAGAAAAAACCAAGACAAGAGGAAACAAGAAAAAAATGAGATATGAAGGGAAAAGGCAACATAAGGGCTTACACAAATATTAAAATGCCCATTTGTCAAGCATTTGAGAGATGCCATACATTTTGTTAATCATGCTCAGCAACAACAGCAGAAAGGAGCCTGTGGAGTTCAGGGGCCTTTCAATACAATTCTAAACCTGTTAAGTACTCATTGAGAAATGAACGGCTTGCCTGCCCAGTATCTCTATGTAGACCACAGCAGGCGCTGTCTTCTCAACAGCATCAGCAATGAAGTTGAACCGTGTAGAAGGCGGAGGAAGAGTTGAGGCAAAAACGGTGGGAAGCCATGTTGTACGACGCTGCCTCCAAAAAAGGTAGGCCGACAACAAAGCACCCGCTCCAATGGCAAAGTGGCCCAGGCAATGCTGGCTTGAAGAGGACTGCTCTTGGAAACCCCTGGGACCACTGGAGCCTGCAGAAAAAGGCACAGCATTTAAACTGGGCCGAACATGATGACAAGTACCCCAACAAGTTTCATTCATTTTACACAAGAGCACAACACCACGCCACAGGAAAGCATACTCTCGGCAATTTGATGATGAATACAGAAGCATTGCTAAATTGTTACTTTTCTTTTACTGATTAATGTGCATTTCGTTATTTTGCGTGCAGTGCAGCCAGTGCCACAACCATGCACAAGGCTTGAGCTGTACACAGTGGGCCATAAATGAGAAAATCAAATAGCAGCCAATGGTGTTTCAGATGTATATTTGTTTTCTAATATAGCATTCAGGAACAGGCATATTAAAGCAAGTTATCTTTTTGTGTTGTACCTCACTCACTGCACCACATTTACGTTACCTTTTCTACTTTGGCTTGCACTCAATAGACGAACAGCAAACATGGATGAGCCTCTGCCCAGCAACGACAGGCTTCCCATCTTTTTTTTTTTGTTTTTGCCCATATTCATGGGCATTAAAGGAATCAGGTTGACAACACGTAAACAAGCACTAACCACTTCTATCAACAAGGCCCAGAGAATGCTGATGAAAGTGACGCAATTTTATCCTCGCAACACGTGGCGTAGTTTCTAAACAGTTTGCCTAAGATAAAGCATTGAAGGCAAGAACTAAATATGTGCAAGGACAGTAGGGCAAGGGTATACTTCACCTCTGAAGCTTGTCGTGCGCAACCGAAGCTCACTGACCGGAGCGTGCAAAAGCAGACACATAGCGCTCGACAAAAATGCACAAACGCACATTGCATAAGCATCATTTGCTCATATACAAAAATGTACAAACGCAATTTGCATAAGCATCATTGCACATATACAAAACAGTGCAGTAACATTTGCAAATACATGATGCCCTTTATTACCGGAGTGGACCAGGTTGCAAGAGAAGAGCGAGGAGGCCGGCGCGATAGTGCGCGATGAAACAGCTGGTAGCCTTCGGCACAGCAAGGACGACAGTCGACACATGCTCGGCATCGTAGTAGCTTTGTGGGCACAACGCAGCACGGCTCGCAGCACCCAGTTCGGTGCCACTACGGCGCAATAGCACAGCTCTGCTCGCGCGTCTTGAAACGCGCGTACTGTCCACTGATCTCCGGTACGGTGGTATGGTTGTGCGAGCTGATCACAGCTGATGCTAAGGTCAGGCGCGGCGGCATGGAGGCTGCCATGATGGGTAGTCCAAAGCCAAAGCAAAGACGAAGAACATGCCTAAAGCATCCCCTCGATTTTTAGGCTCAAAGGTTTATTTTAAAGATAAAAAATGTATTTTGAATATCTGAGTGAGTAAAAAGTGCTGTTACATTATGAAAAAAATGGTCATTTGTTTCGGTTTCGGAGTTCAAAAACGTATAGTGTGCGATCTTTGACTGGTGTGACCATGTCGTTGGCACCTTTTGCCTGCGGCCTGAACAGAATCGTATGGGCAGTTTACGAAAGAGACACGTTAGAAGCGTCTTATATTGTAGAAAGTGCTTTAATAGGCTAGAAATTCCTCAAAATAGGTATCCAAACTGCATACATGATGAATGGATGTGTTGTAATTTTGCCAATTACTAGAAATCAATTAATACGGAGAAGCAGTTAAAGATGAAAAATAATCCATGACATAATACAAAATTCGAAAAATCTATGCTATAATCCAGAATTGCCTGAGCTCTCAAGTTCAGCTGGGTGACCTCAATGGTGCCGTCATCGCTCCCTGCTCTTCTTATATTTCCTGTGTCAGTCCACCTTTCAAGGCTGTGGTTAAGGCAGTTAAGGTACGTCGGACGGACCCGATCAATGATCGGTGATTCTATGGAGGAACCACCATGGAGTTTTTTTCTTCCTCCATGGGTGGTTCGCAGGGGTGCGATCCCGGATAATCCCGGCAAGCACTGCGGGACGCGCGCTGCAGGGAAGCCGCTTTGCCCTGCTCAATGTGCTCGTGTCTGCACGCTGACTGACGCGATGGAGAAATATTGTACGGATGATTGCCGCAATCGATAAACTGCTGTCAATTAAGATCATATCTGGTTACGAAGACGGTATGACAATCGACCTCACACAGCGTAAACACGGTCAATGCATGGATTAAGTCAACCAGTTTTCTCGTCGGGCCGATCATCTATAGCCTCAACGATAGCGAGCGGCTGTTTACGATTCCCTGCCTAATATCGCAGTGTGCAGAGCCACGTCAAGCTTGTAACGTACGACATGTGCCTTTGAGACGTGAATATTTCTGGGTGAGCAGGAACGTCTGCTACAATGTCGGCACGGCTAAGTGCTTTTATTGGATTGGAGCAGATAAATGACGGGGAAATGAGGGTGCTCGTTATAATACATGAAGGAAAGAAGCCAACAGTCGGCGAGGCCAAGGAAAGCATTGGGGATTGTACTTTGTCTTTTTTTCTTAATTTTTACTTCGATAATCACATAAATTAGTAATGTAATCTGTTCAGGATAAAGATAATTAAACGCAAAGCAGAAGAAAAAACGTGCCGATGGTGGGAACCGACCTCCGAATATCGCGTCCGGTGCTCTTCCAACTGAGCTACATCGGCCGCTGTCTCCCCTGCTACTTTCTTGGGTATTAATGTTGTCTGTATACGAACCTTGAGAGCGTTCACCAGCGCCACCCTCAACCAAAGCGGCGGACGTGGAACATCCTGTTTTACCGCCAGCGTCACGTAGAACGTGATCAAGAGCGAGGGCGAAAGCTGTGCTAGAACCCTCTCACGGTATACCTATGGCTTCAATACAGCCAGAACCGAGACCCCCGTAAGCTATAAGCAAATAAATGAAGGGGAAATGAGGGTGCTCGTTATAATACATGAAGGAACCAAGGTGAAAATTTTCTGCTGGTTTCCTGCTGGTTCCAGCAGTGCTGGGTTATTAGCACATTCCCAGCAGCTACTGGGACTAGCAGCCACTGGGACCAGCGGCTATTGGAACCACTGGCTGCTAGGTTTCAACCGAGATATAGTCAGAATTTGGTGCATTGGTTCTCTGGAGGCTTGTCAGCCTACGAGAATTTGGTGCAGCGACTGCCTTGGACTGCATAAAGAAAATTAAGACAACAGCAGAGGTTTCAGTCATGACTCATATTTTAATTTTATTTTCCATGCCCATATAAAATTCTGCAATCTGCATGGACACATTTTCCCTTCGAGACTGTGGTACTGCAGCAGGTGTGCTCCAGCTCCAACTCAGATGGTGCCATGAAGGTAGCTGCATGGAAAAAAAAAAAAAGACCAGAAAAATATGCTACCAAAACCACGCTACTGCAAGATGAATAATGGAAATTGAAAGCATCTACCCAAGAACCACATATTCGGTGCAAATCCACATGAGAACTGGTTAAGTGTGATGGAAACCACGTTTAGAGAAAATTTTCAATGAACAGCGCTTCTACTAAAGTGTGGGCGGCTAGCTTTTGCATGTGCCTGTGCAGACTGCACCAATGCCCACATGCACCCATGGTGTTTCATTCATTGAACCATGAGAATGCCACTCCTAGGAAAGTGTCAGTGCATTGCTTTAGGCAGATGCCACGTAACAACTGGTGTGGTATTACCAGAGAGGTTAGATGAAATGAGGGGCTCGTTATGATACAATTTAAAGGAGCGAACAGTCTACAAGTCCAAGGTAAACGTTGGGGATAATTTTTCTTTTTAGGTTTGTTGTCGATATTTACAAGAATGAGTGTTAAGATGATTTAGGGAGAAAGAATATTAAATGAAAAGTGGAAGGAAAACCAATGCCGCTTTTCATTTAATATTATTTCTCCCTAAATCATCATAAGACTCATTCTTGTAAATATCAACAACCTAAAAAAAAAAAAAGTGTCCCTAACGTTTACATTGGACTCGTAGGCTGTTCGCTCCTTTAAATTAAATCGGAGAGGTTAGAGGTATACCTATTGCTAGCCAGACATGACTGTAGCGGCATAGTCTTTTAACCTTGTTTGGTATGCCACTCAAGTCATACACCCATACCCTGCAAATGGATTGGCATGGAAAGACAGTCTAGTTAGTCTATTTACAACGAACTGTACCGAATGTGGGTTAACTTGCACAGTGTTTTAACTTGCGATTAGACGTTCTTTGAATCCTTGGCTGTTCACCACTGTTCGTACAAAGCGAAAAACAATCGGGCGACAAAGATATTTTACTTGCCGAAAATAGCACCAATGATACTTCGGCAAAACGATACGGCCTATTTTAAACTAGGGACGACAAAATTACCAGCTCACTTTGATAGTCGCTCGACTAGTAAGCGGCTCTCATCACTGCCGAACTGCTCTGGCAGCAAGCGGGAACGTTTATATTTTGCTTGATGTTTATTTTTGCCTACCTTTCTATTCAATGTAGTGCATTGGGCCGATGCTTCTTTGAGGGGGAAGTCATACCGCAAAGCTTTTTTTTTTTTACGCTTTATGCTACCTGGACGCAGCTTTTACTCTTTTTGTTGTACAATGATGATGCACAGAGATTTACCTCGAATAATTGCCACAACACAACACTGCTTCTACATTGTTCTTGATCATTGTACTTGGCAGGTTTACCTCTGTCTCCTTGTTGCCTTTAAACTGAGCACTGGGCATTCTGTTGTTCGATGACCAGTGCCTTTGTCGTGATTGGCACCTTGTTGCAACGAAATAAACTCTGAAAGTGAATCCAGTGTGCAGATAATGCTGTCAAACAGAGTACTGAGTTCTTTTTGGCTGATAGTAAATGATGGAATAAGAACACATGGTTGCAAAGAGCATATGTAGGCTCCTCATGAAATTACCTGTGCTCCTTTTGCCATTAGCCTGTTAATCGGTGTGATGAACCACTAGTTTAAGAAACACTATCACCAACCAAATTATTTATTAGAACCCAACATTTCGCGACCAACTCGGTCCGTTCCTCAGGGGCGACTAAATTTCGAGGCCCGCAGTAGCAGGCAGCGGCCTATGCTTAGCCGATCTGAAGAAGAATGGCTATACACGCGCCTTTATTCCAATGTGCTTCCTGCCGTCGAGCTAGAAGGACAAGAGGGTCAGTCAGCGCGGAAACGACGAAGCGCCCTCGCATTGTGCTCCCATACGTGACGGGCACCAGTGAGGCGCTTGCACGCATCCTGCACAAACACGTCTGTGTGTTGCACAAACCTACCTCAACAGTCTGCCGTTTTCTGCCGCTACCAAAAGACCGTATTCCCAGAGAAAAATAACCAGGCGTTATTTATAAAATCTCGCGCTCCGAGTGCTCTGCCTCGTATATCGGCGAAACAAAAAATCTCTGTCGGCGCATATTGCAGCACAAAAATGACGCCCGGCAATTGAACTCGAAAAGCAACCCCCCTCGCCGAGCACTGCGAATGCGCCGACCACAAAATCGCCTTTGACGAGGTGAACATACTTGATGTGGAGACCAATCCTTTCAAAAGACGTCACGTCTTTTTTCGGTTCATCCGGCTGACAGCTGCAGCAGTGAACAGGAATCTGGGGACGCTACTCTGGCTCTGCTACACAATTGGACTTCGCCACGTGTGCCTGCTGCTGCGGGCCTCAAACTTTAGTCGCCCCTGAGGAAGGGACCGAGTTGGACCTGAAACGTCTGGTTCTAATAAAAAATTTGGTTGGTGATGGTGTTTCTTAAACTTTTGTTTCAAGTACCCAACCAGGCGGAGTTACACCGAAGATGTTCTCGTTCAAGTCAATGAACCAATAGGAGAAGCGTTAGGCCTTTCCAGTGACAGGCATCATAAAGAACCAATGAGTGCGGAGGACAAGTCTATTTGCCATGTTTGAGCCTAGTCAGAGCCTCTATGAAGGCACACAAAGGACAACTTGATAAGAAGTTATCTAGCTCATTTTGGATATGTTGACATTCATCCAGCAGTAGTTATGGCTGACTGCATGGCAGTGTAGCCTAGCCTCTGAAATCTGCTTCCAAATATTGATGTCAACATACGCAGTTTACTTGTGCAATCCGCTGGTGTTGGCAATCCTGTACTTTTTTTTGCATTTTGTATTTTCCAGTCTACAAGAGTTCTATTTCTTGCTGTCTTTTTTTGAGACTCACTTTTGACAACTTGGAAAATCTTTCTTTTTGCAGAGTTCAAAGCCTGGAAGGACCATATGGAAATCTGTGAAGTGGCTCAAAATAGGCTGTGCTTATATGCCTAAGCTGCTTCTGACATTGCCATGGTGCTTTTGATTTTGTATACAAATGCTATCTGAATAAAAGGTGCCTACATATTTTGTATGTTTAATGAACTCAAGCATGTGATGGCTCACATGAATGACATTGTTAATGATGGTCCCCAAGATACACAGCATTTAAATTTAATTGATGCTAATTATATGGAGTTAGCTGCCCGTTAACCCTGTAACCGCCAAATTAACTCCCGAAAAACATACTAACATCGCCAGGTTTAGTTGTAATGTTTTTCATACCATTCTAATTCTAAAAAGTTGCCTTCATTAGTAAAGCATGCTGTCACTTTGCCATCTTTGTTTTTTTTTTTTTTTACCAGTGTATGCACATCGCAAACGGGGTCAGAGTAACTGTCAGGTACAAATTCTAGATTGTCAGCGAAGCTGCTGTCTGAACTACTTTACGAAAGAGCTCTTTTTTGTTGAGGCATCACCGCCACCGGCACTCTTTGTGTGTGGCACTATCATAAAATGACTTTTGTCATGCCAAAATATGTGTTGCTAAAGACTGAAATGCGCATTTTTTTTTCCATGGATAACTATGGCTCTGTAGAGTTGAAAATGCAATCAATGTATTTACCAAATCTATTCCTTTTTCATTGGCAGTGCAAGCAATGTAAGAGCAGGTTGGACAAGTGCCACTTTGTCACTGGCAATACTGGCACAATTGCCAATGACAAATGAAGCTCTGAGATAAAGGACTAAGCCAGCATATGGTTTTGTGGATGCGGAGAGTTATGTGTAGTTAGTCAAGTTTGTACACAGTCGTCTGAAAGATTTCTCAACATTTTTACAATGATTATTGCAGACCTGCAATGAGACACTAGAATATTCACTTTTACCTAGAAAAGTGATGCAGCTTCAATAGAGGCAATATGCGAAAATGCCCATATGATATGCAGCAGTGTTAGTAGTGCACAATAAAGGTTCCCAAGAGGCTAAAATTGTGGCCCTCCTACAGCATGGAAATAAAACCCCATATACTTTGCTGATATGCACAGAAATACTGCCTTTTGATAACTAGACATACGCTGCACCTACCTCCACCATCTGTGCTTGCCTTGGATTGCAATGCCCTATGTAACGTGCACAAAGGGATTGTACTTTATTTTGCAATTAATTTCGCATGTACATTTTGGTGAACTGTCTGCAGCCACAGGGTCTGCTTTTGAGCTGCATAGATTGTTTTCTCCTCATGGAAGTTTACAGTTGACAAGTGTTCTGTTCGGTTTATGGGGTTTAATGTCTATTGGCTATGAGGGATGCTGTAGTAGGCAGCTCCAGAAAATTCTGACCACCTGGGTTTTTTATGTGCACTGACATCGCAAAGTACAAAGCCGCCTTGCATTTCGCCTCCATCAGCTGCCACCGCAGCTGAGAGTAAACCTGACCTTGGGATCAGCAATCATGCTCTCTTATCACTGAGCCACCGCAGCAGGGTACTAGTGAACATGGCTGAAAACAGATCCACGGCATGAAACGTTTTCCCAGCTGGTGTACCTGTAGGCATAAGTTCAGGTGCAGAAACATTTTCTACAAGATTTTGCCTTGCAAACAAGCAACATTTGTGCACAACCTGCGCTGTGTGCAAGGAGGCTGCAGTGACAAAGCCGGCACCTGTTTCCAAAGCTAAGGTACAGCTTGGCCACAAAGCTGCACATGCAAAAAATGAAATGATGCATTTTGAAAAGCCCAATGCTCAGCTTCATTCAAAGATGTGTACAAAGCCAAAATTCCTTTCGCCAAACATGAAATCCATGTTTCCTGCACAGCTGTTGTGCATAAGATGCCCATCTGAAAACCGATAATCAAAAATTTCGCACCTTGCTTAACTGTGCGGAATCCATTTTTATTGCATGCTTCAAGCTTACTCAAGCTGTTGGGCTGTTCCTAATTCGTTAGCATTGTGCAAATTATTGCAGTGCAAGTTTGCCAGCTGGCTAATGTGCATCATTTAAAATGATGCACTCTAGCCCGCAACCAAGCTTGAACAAAACTAGCCAGGGTTCTTCAATAAATTTGCATTTCGGAAACACCCTGGAGCCTGAAAGTTGCAAGGAATGACGATTGCTAAATGGCTTTTTTCAGCTGCACAGTGCCTTCAATAAGCTCAAGCTTATGACACTATTTGGCAGTAAAGTCTTTTACTGGCCTGATTGATGCACTATCCACAAAAAAGCATTGGCACTCGTGCTGAGCAGGTCTAGAATAGGAGATGTTAAATGGTTCACAGGGCAGAGCACAAGCTGCTTTATTCTAGGTGTAGGAAATTACCAACATTACAAAATAGAGAGAGGGTACGTACACAGGACAGGAAAGGAAATGGCTGACTAAATATTCTCAGCCTGTGGAGTCATCTGTCTGACTGTTGGGTCAAACGCTATGCAACCACTAGACAATTTCATTCTTAAAAGCTTGGGCTCGCCTCATGACAATGGCATTAATATTTTTCTATTTTGCTGCATTAAACAGCCATATTGCTGACACAAGCTGCAAGTCTGCGAAGTGTTCACTAGACAAACTGCTTTCAAGCAATGTAAACCGTGAACGCCACTACTTCTACCGTTCCACTAGCACGAGCAGCAAGCATCGGTGCCGGAGAGCTTCTAGCAAAGAACATTCAGAAGCATAAAAGTCGCACAAAAAAGTGCCTCGGTAGTAGTTAAACCGCTTGCGTTTTTCATTCCATAAGGTAAATGAAAATGCGGTGCCGTTTCGAATGTCATCAACAGAGCGAGGGGTGCAGACAAGAGTAGTAGCCAAAGGAGAAATCTTCCCTACCGTGGTGGCATTTTATGCCATCAAGAGCAGTTCCCTCGAATACCGCGCGATGGGCCCTACATAGCCGCAGTGCTCATCAATGTGCTGGGCGAGGAAAAAAGGTTAATAAATTATATTAAAAGCGATGGAATTCGGGCAAAAACAGCGGTAAGCAGATCAGAATAGAGTTTGGACAGCCAGAGAAAAGCCTACATTTTTTGTCCTGATTCAACCTCCTTAGTCCCAGCGTCAACCATTCCTTGGCACTTAGGTGCACACTTCTGAACCTAAGCACAAAGATATAACTTTCATAAAGCACAAAACAACCGGCGCAACAAAACGCAACATCTCGTATAGCGGGAGCAATCGCACCGTCGCGAGGACGTGCGGCGGCCCTTTGACGTCTTATGTCCTTACCTGCAAGAAAAAGCAGCACCTTGGATGCGGGACGTGTTATTTATTAGTGAGGACCGTGAAACTTTGTTATGGGTAAACATTCAGGACGAGAAATCTTCAAAAAAGACGGTCACTTATGCGTCTCAGCGCAAAACATGGAGGCAGCCATCTTGAATGTGTTGTTTCTTTTTCTCTTTTTGGTGTACATACACAACATATGGCGCGAGACGCTACAAAAACGATAATGATGATAATGGCCGCGAATTTTGTAAACTTAATTTGCGCAGAAGGGTGGTGTTTTTCACTTAAATTGGGCGCAAATTTGATGAGTTTATAGGCAGACGCCAGGCATGAAAGGGAGATTCAGTTTGGCTACGAAAAAAAATTTACGCCATACATAGCATAAAAACAAATCCCACTAATAGTCATTTTCGACTTCAATTATACTCGGAGACAACTTATGGCAGTGTGGCCAAGGCTAGGCAGAAAAGGTATGATAGGCCACTGTTCCCTAGCCTTGGAAAAGGAGCCAACTCACCCCTAGTGACCTTACACTTTTTCTTCAGTTTATCCCTTTCACCCGTCCCCTCGCCTTCCACAAGGCAAGAGGACCATGGCCTGTCCTCTTTCCTTTCCTGTCTGGCCTTGGCCACAGTGAGATAAAAAAGGGGGGTATTCCTTAGTATATACATCAAATATACTGACAATGAAACATGAACTGATCGGGCAGCGCCTAGCTTGTCCGTGCGACCCTCCATAGCAGTTGCAGATCCTGTATAGCCCGAGAACTTGTGTTCCGTCCAAAAAGCAAGGAAAGGCACAAGCTTTCTAAACTGGTTTATTTTATTTCATACATACTGCTAGCCTCCTTTTGGAGGCTGTTGCAGGTTTGGGGCATAATATAGAAACAGCAAATGACAGGAATACTGACAATCCACACTTGTCTAATTTTTATATAATTCTATATGGCAGTGTGGAACAAGAAATGGAAAAGAAGGATATGATACAATACAATCACGCTGAAGACACATGTTTCACTATATTTGTACAGAGGTCAGGCTACACATATATAGGGTACTCAAGGAACAATTGCCAGCCGTGAACTGAACCCATCTAGTGATGAGCAATTAACCACTTCATCGGCTAAACCATGCCATTCGCGGACCGCCAGGGGAAAGAAGGAGAACATGGACGTATCACAGTGTGCTTGATACTCGACTAAATGCTTGGAATGACGCATTCTTTTGTTTCTATGTGGTGACAGTTGAATAAATTTGGAAGCTGTATGCAATCAAGAACATCCACACCGTGCGTGCTGCATAGAAAACAGCCTTCGGATACTTGCCGTTGAATCAAACTATAATTGGAGTCTCTATAAAAGTCTTGACCATGAACTGCAGTACTTTATGTTGCTTTTCACCTTATCTTGGTTTGCAACTTCAGGTTTAGGTTCATTGCACAGGCAAGTTCTGAGTGTAACAATAGGCAGGGGTGTTGGAAGAGGAGGAAAGGCAGGGAGGTTAACCGAAGAAGAAACCGGTTTGCTACTCTGCACTGGGGGAAGGGGGTAAGTGGATATAAAAGTGATGTGTAAAAGAAAGTTACAGAAATATGAAGTCAGTACTGTCACATCACAGCCATATCACGTCGCATCGCAGCAAAATCACAGTCTACCGATCAGGCCCGTGGTTTTCATGAAGCAGAGCAGTGCCTGGGAGGTTTTCACCGCAGACGATCGCCGCAGCCAATGGCATATAATCTTGATTTCTGTCAGCGGGTGTCCATATAGACACTCTAGTGCAGGGCAGAGAAACTGTCTTTCCGCGTTGTATGAGGTCCACTCGCAAAGAATGTGGCCTATAGTCTCGTCAGACCCACAGATTGCACATGCAGGGCTATTAGCCATACCTATCACAAACGAATGAAAATTTGTGAACACTACACCAAACCACAGGCAGCACAGCAAAGTTGCTTCACGTCGGGGTAGGCTAGGAGCAGGGGTGCCGAGAGGCCTGTTCTGCTTATGATATAATGACAGCACCATATTTAAGCTGCAGTGAATATGTTTTGTTAAGAATGTTGCAATAAGCGGGTACCACACGGTTGCTTATTTATCTATACATAGAAGAGTGTCCCCCTTATATGATACATGGAAAGAAATAACCACATAGCGATCAAAAGGATGAAGGAAGGAGAGACTGATGACAGCATGCTTTCTTGCCACTGAAAAACTGTGGAATAAAAGAAATCAGGCTAGTGCCAAGAGACGGTTGGTTGGTAACTGGATTATGGAGTTTAATGTCCCAAGCATCTCGAGTCGTATGACATCAAGAGAAGTGGTTATGGAAAATCCAGGAACATATAACAGTGCTCTGCACATATAACAGTAGGACAAAAAAAAGACATAACAGAACTTGCCCAGACATAACAGATAAACAAATAAACAGACAAGTGTAGCAGTATAACACCAAAGCATTGCGCCCTACAACATATTTACAAATTTGCTTTCATGTGCATGCAGGAACTTGTTATAGCCTTTTCAAGATCATGGAATCAAGCATGTTGCATGCAAGGGCAAAAGTGGCTGTAAGCGTGGGAAGAAGGTGACACAAGCCGCTGACAAGGAGAAAGCTTTGAAACAGTTCACAGGAATAGGGAACGTAAGGCACAATGAGCAGGTACAGGTCTGGACAGTATCAAGGAAGTGACAGTGGCTGCGCATGATTGCGTCGCATGAATGTGAAATGTGCAGCCTCTCAAATGACGTCAATGTATCCATATGCATTTGCATTTTAGAGTGCAGTTGCTGTTTGCGTTTCTTTTTTTAGCGAAGTGGGGGCTTGACTATGGCAGGCCTGAACTGTTTGAGATCAAGTTAAATATTTATCTAAAGCTTTCCTGAGGCCTAAAACTCCATTCGTGTTGTATCTCTGGAAATACAATTTCCCATCATCATTCTGTTGTTCTGTATACTGATGTCCATTTAAAGCAACATCAGGAGAATGTGGCTACTAATATTTAATTTTGCAACAGATGCTTAAGCTAGGGCAGCGCAAAATGCTGAAGCCAGTCTAGTGCTCAATAATACTGGGTGAGGTTAGAGCATTGAAGGATACTGGTTTATATCTACGGCACTCACACGCCATGCACGACTATCCTACGAGGGTGTGAAGGAGCAAGCAGTCGGAGGTTGCAAACCCAAGCCATGGATGACAATAAGGACAAGTGAGCGGATGTCTATACCATGAGGTAATGCTAATTTAAGCATCTAGATCATCATCATCATCCTCAGCCTGACTATACCCACTGCAGGGCGAAGGCCTCTCCCATATTCCTCCAATTAACCCGGTCCTGTGCGAGCTGCATCCACTTGACCCCTGCAAACTTCTTAATCTCATCCACCCACCTAATTTTCTGCCGCCCCCTGCTACGCTTTCCTCCCCTTGGAATCCAGTTTGTTGCCCTAAGTGACCATCACTTATCCTTTCCTCGCGCTACATGTCCTGCCTATGCCCATTTCTTCTTCTTGATTTCCATTAGTATATCAGTGACTTGAGTTATTTCTCTGAACCACTCTGCACGCTTCCTATCTCTTAACGTTATCCCTACCATTTTTCTTTCCATAGCCCTCTGCGTTGTCCTCAACTTTAGTAGAACCCTCTTTGTTAGCTTCCACGTTCCAGTCCCATAGGTAAGTACAGGTAAGATGCGACTGTTGTATGCTTTTCCCTTGAGCAATACCGATAAACTGCTAGTCATAATCTGGGAGTACTTGCCAAATGTGCTCCATCCCAGTCTTATTCTCCTTGTTATTTCCCTTTCATGGCCCGGATCTGCTGTTACTATCTGTCCTAGATAGATATATTCGCCTACTACTTCCAGTGCTTCGCTACCTAGCGTAAACTGTTTTTCCTTCCCTAGGCTATTAAACATTACCTTAGTCTTCTGCATATTAATTTTCAAGCCTACTTTTTTACTTTTCCTGTCTAAGTCTTCTTTGCAATTCATCCCCTGAGTTACTTAGCAAGGCAATGTCATCAGCAAATCGCAGATTACTGAGATATTCTCCATCTACTCTTATCCCTAACTGCTCCCATTCTAGATGTCTTCTTTCTTAGATTCTAGCATCTAGATGTCACTGCAAAAATTGTTCCTGGTTTTTTGTGCACCTATTTCTGCTTACAGCTTTTTCTTTGCTTGTAATATAAATTATTTGTGTTTATTTGATAAATCCCCCCCTATGTAATGCCCACAAAGGCCCTTAGGGTATTTGAAATAAATAAATAAAATATATATGGGTGTGTAGTGCTAACAGTAAGTGCTGGAGTAGCTCGGTGCAGTAAGCAGCCAACAAGTGTGGCAGTTACGAGACGTAGTGTTGGGTTGAGTACTGGGGTATTATAGCGTATAAGTGTGTATTGCAACCCAGATTCAATTTCAGTTTGGTGGAATGACTATACAGGTAATTCATTGGGTATAGGGTGTGGCATGTCCAGACGATACCAAAGACAATGGCAACAATGTGGCCTCACAGATTGACACTCATATGTTTTAATTGCTGCTATAAATGTTTTTCAGTCACTTAACAAATTGCTATCCATAGCAGAAACAATACTCATGCACTGAAAAATAAAATGAAAATACTGAATATAATACACATATATTCAGTACTGCACATGTACTGTACATGTAGGGAGCCAAGGATGCGAAAGTTGTCCAGAATAAACAAGCGGCTGCGTCTCCAAGACTGCTGACAGTAAAAACAAAAATGGCATAGACACATGTAAACACTGAAATGAAGTGAGTGCTCTACCAAGCAGCATTGCATATGAGATATCAGCCCAAGTTTATAGTCTACTAACACATATACAGTAACAAGGCAGCTGCAAGTGACCTGAAGGAAGTTAAGCAAGCTACCTTCCTGGCCGCATTTTGGCAGCTCGCTGCATTCGTTACTCTGGGCCTCAAGCGAACTACTGTATATTGTGTCATAGTGTATATATATATTTTTTTATTTTTACCTACCCTGTCCTTTCTCCCTATCGTTCACCTCTTTGATTTCCTCTACCCCTTCCTCGCTATCCCTTTAATTCAACCGCCCCTGTTCAGGTGCTTCAGATATCAGATACCGAGGCTGGCAAACATCTTTTCTTTCCTTTTGTATATGTAATAAAATAACCACTAAAACAACAAACGCTGCTAATGCTAATCATCTTAAATTAGAATCAGATAAGCAGTTAAGCAGCAAGCTGACACAGTATAGTGCCTACGTTGTCGTGTTGCGCTGTCGCAAGTTCCTGATAGAAAAAAAAAATGTATTTGCGCAAAGCTTTGTTGGAAACAATTTCATTCCTTCCAAAGTCATTTTTGCTATACTGCTTATACATCGATACATGTTCTGATAAAACACACGAGTTTTGCACCGTCTTCAGATTGCTTTCCAAAGCTATAAGGTTGCATCCATGCCACAGAGATATAAGTAATTGACAAATTGCACGCTAATTTCGATCTGTCATATCTGCAAGCTCAAAAACAATTAAGTACCAGGTTGCTGTTTAGCTTAATTCACTGCTGAATGACACCTCTCGCATTGATTTCGCGGACAAAAATGGACACGACACCCACCTACCGCTGCACTCAGCGCACTATGTCAAAAAACAACAGCAATGACAATGGCTTACGTGAGAAGCGACGGCCGATGTCAGATCGTTGACGCAGACATCGCAAATTTGCTCGGTACCCATGAATCGAACGTCCGACTTTTTCAGTTGAATGGTTTAATGTTAAGGGTGCGTTGCACTACCTCCGCTGCAGCAAAACCACGCCAATAAACTGAGAGACTTTACAAACACTGCCCGAATGCGCCGACGACGGCGTCGTCCAGAGCTCGTCAATCCAAAAGCTCTGGGACGCCGTCGGCGACAACGAGGAAAGAGCCGAAAAGCCCGCCAGCCCGCCACGAATCTGGAAACAAATTCAGACTCAACTAGGCACATAATAGTCAGCATTTAGGTACTTTGTAAAAACATGGCGTTCAATGCGTTTGGGAAAATCTAGGGACAAAATTTTTGCCGAAAAAACTCTATTCAAGGCGGGTTTTTAGTCTCGCCCCTTTGAAGGGGCACTTGCCGCCGCTCGCTAAAGATCAGTGATCTAGCGGTGCCATTTTAGTCCTCAACTGAACCGGCGCGGCCGGGCGCTCCGCATGAAGGAGAGCGTTGGCGCTTGTACATCGCGGCGGTCTGATTTTTTCTTCGCTGCTATCTGCATGAAATATTTGAAATATTTCCGCACTGCAGTAAATATTAAGTGATACATCTTATACAGCTCATTCGGTAGAAAGCCGTCGCCATAGTAGAAATAGTAGTAGTAGTAGTTGTAGTAGTTTGAACCATGTGCTGGAAACAATCGGGGGCCGCGTAATAAATCGTATCATGGTAACTTGTGATTCTAGTGACTGATAATTGATTGATGTATGATAGGCGATGACGAGTTTGTAAATAATTAATGAAATAAAAAATTAAAAATGGGGTTCAAAGGTGTCAAAATGCTCAGATTGTAAAGCCAATGCTTTATGTTAATTATGAAAAGTTAGGCTGCGAAATTGATCCTTTACTCAATTGCAATAATTCCAAAGAAATGAAAAATGGAAAAAAGGGGGTTCAAAGGTGTAAAAATAAGAAAATTTAGAGCACATAATTGATAAAATAAGTAATTGAATTAACAAAAAATGAGACACCAAAAAGGTGTTTCAAAGGTGTGAAAATGCCCATAATGAAAAACCAGTCTCTTGGAAGAAGGCACCAGAGCAGGTAACAGCCCTTTGGCTCTGTTTGGTGCTGTTGGAATAACCCGGATGGCGTGTCTTTTACCAATCTTCATTATATTGTGGGTGAAGCCATGCATATATGGTACCACTGACAACTTGTTTCCTTGAGTAAGGTTTTCTTTTCGAATCCTCCGCCCGCTTGATCGGCAGGACAATGCTTTCTATTATGCTACACAGCAAATACTCAGGATACCCTGCCTCCAGAAGCCTCTGAGTCTGGCTTAGAAAACTTTTTTTAGCACGGTGGTGGCATGATTTGTTGAGAGCCGACATCAATGCAGCCTTAGCAACACCACTTTTTACTGTCTTTGAATGTTGGGAAGTATACGGAAGAAACTGCTTGTTCGCTCGTAGCTGTAAGTCCAACATAAGTGTTCTGGTAAGAATTCGAGACTCAAATCCAGGAAGCGCAGAACACCTTCCTTTGGAAGTTCCCAGGTGAATCTTTGATCAGGGAAACTTTCTTCAAACACACCAAGGGCTATGTCTTTGAGTTGATCAGTCGCCTTTCCTTTCTCTAAATCACACAATACCAAAAAGTCGTCAACGTAAAGAACAATCTTTACAATGCCTTTATCTTTAATAGCCGTCGGAATCCTTCTGTCCCATGCGGCTAGGTACACATCGCTCAGAGCAGGTGCAACTCTCGAACCAATGCATACACCAATTGTACATACAATATTCCATCATGAGATGCAACAGTTGACTTGAGATAGGCTCCAATCAATTTCAAGAATGTATCCACAAACACCCCGGCCGAATACTAGAAAACTATAGCCTGCTTCTCAATCGTTTCTCGTAGTTCTTTCAACAAGCCTTCTTGTGGGATAGAATAGTACATGTCTTCAATCTCGAGTGAAAATCCAGAAAGTCTCTTCTTATCATATCCCTTGATCTCAGATAATATCTCCTCAGTTTTTCATTCTAAAGGGATCATCCACATGTACTTGGCCGAGATGCTTGACCAAGTATTCCGAGACTAGCATCTGCCACGTGTGTGCCTCTGACAATATCGCGGAAGTTATGTCAGGTTTGTGTATTTTTGCACTGAAGAATACCGACAAGGTATGTCTAGCGTCCTTAACCTTGCGGCAGAGCTGCCTCAGTTCAGTTTCCTCGAGAATTCGTACAACCTTCCTCTTAGCAGCTTTTAAGTCCTTAGGTAGCACTTTTTGAACCAATGCTTGATGAGGGTAATTAAGATAGTTGACTTTGTAATTGAACAATTAAGTAATTTAAATAAATAGAAAATAATGAAAACTTTGAAAAGGGGTTCAAATATGTGGAAGTGCTCTGAAAGAAAAGCCAATGCTTAGTGAGGCTAATATGAGGAAAATCGATTTATTATATTTAACTAATTTAATTAATGTTCATTAGGATTGAAATATTCTCAAAATGAAAATTAGTAAATGGGGTTTAAAAGGTGTCAAGATGCACAGAATGAAAATCGGATGCTTGTTGATGCTGATTATTAAATGTATAGTGTGAAAAATGAAAACTTGGAAAAAGGAGGTTCAAAGGAGTCAAATTGCTCAGAATGGAGAGCCAATGTTTGCTGATGCTAAGTATCGATGTAGAAAAGATAAAAACGAAAAATGCACTCAACGATTTTTATTAGTTACAATTCACTGTTTGGGTAATTATAGACAAAGGCCGTCAATGAGAATAGTGCAATCATACTTGATATAAGATACTCCGTGATATTAATTGGTGCAGCCAAAAGTACAAATGTTATTCACAAATAACTAATTAACGGGTAATAATTGAGAACTGAAATTAGTGTACTGGAATGTACCACATAAAAGCTATTCTGTGGTGTATGACTTGATGTAACTTAAAATTTAAGCATTAATCACAACTAGTTAACAGCTCTTAATTAAAGCCGGTATTTAGTATACTGCAAACATACCCGCTATGAGCTGTCCAATGATATATAACTTCATGCTATATAGCCTGAAGTTCAATATTTAATCACAGTTCATTGAATAACGGTAATTAGCAAATTCCAGCAATTAGTGTATTGCAATCTTGATGGATATAATCTATCCTGTGATATATGACTTGTCGTAGCCTAAGTTTAAAGTTTTAATCACAATTATCTAATTAACGGTGATTAACTCACATTAACTAAACTAAAGTTCTAATGTTAATCACCATTAACTAGTTAATAGTTCTTAACTAAACCGGCAAATAGTGTAGTGCAAATGTGCTCTGTACAATCTATCCAATGATATATGACTTGATGATAGTCTCAAGTTAAACTTTTAATCATATCTAATTAAATAATTGCAATTAACAAATATCGGCAATCAGTGTATTGCAATCATGTTAGATATAAGCTATTCTCTAATATATGACTTGGCATTGTAGCCTAAAGTTCAAGTGATAATAACAATTATCTAATTAACGGTGATTAACTAAAATTAACTAAAGAAGAGTTCAAATGTTAATCACAATTAACTAGTTAGCAGTTATTAACTATACCGGTAATAATGTAGTGCAAACATGCTCTGTATAAGCTATTCAATCGTATATGATGATGCTATAGTCAGAAGTTCAATTTTTAATCACAGTTATTTAATGAATGGCCAGTAATTAACAATTGCAAACAGTCAAGTGCAATTATAGTGGACGCAAGGTATCCAACAATATATTACTTGATATTGCAGCATAAAGTACATTTTTATTCACAATTGACTAATTAACTACTGTACCTAAATAATTTTATGGCTATTATACTCAACATAAGTTTTAAATTTATATAGCAGTCGTGGTATTGTAGTTAGAATAAAACTATACAGTGGCCGTGGACACTTTATATATAGACAAGCGTCAGCCCATGACGTCAATGGAGATGCGGCGGCGCTGGCGACAGCAGTGACTTTCGTGGTGTAGGCAAAAGTTCGGGTCGTCTGCATTGGATGCCCGGCGCTTGCTGTGTTTTCGGTCATAATTCCCGATATTGCGTCAAGCTGTGGTGCGGTTGGTTGCGCCATGAGACACAAAAGAAAATGGCATTTGTTTCCACATGTTTCTTGCGGTAGGATAAATAAGAGAGCGATTGGCAGCGACGTTGATCACGACAAGTAGACCCTTCGGCGACGGATTGCCATCGGCTCCGGCGATTTTCGACCGTAGCGGTGGAACAACGCGTCGAATCCCAAAACTATTGGGCCTTGAAGGGCAATCAAGTCATCCGGAACGCAGGGACACCACTGTCAACCCGGTGGACCGAGTTTTCGACTTTTTGGAGCACTTTTGCTCCCATCCGTTGTGGAGCCGTGGCTCAGCCTATTGGCTGAACGCTGGCGTCCAACGGCGGGAAGGCCGCTCCCGGCGAACATGGCAAACGCCAACCAGCAACGCGGCTACGACCCGGAAGGCATGACATCGACGACCTTGCCGCAGACCAGCCGAGAGCAAGCCTGCAGTGAAAATGTGATCCGGGCTATTGAAAAGTGAGCTCAGAAACTCCAAGCCAGCGCGCAAAGGAAGGCCACGTCAGCACACGGAAGCCGCCACGCGCAACCCGACTCAGAACATGGTGAGCGTGCAACCGGAGGCCCAACGCAAGTCAGAGCTGCATGGAAGCTCGAATTTCTGTGCAGATTCAGACCAGACGACGTGGTGCTAATCATCAAACCACTAACGGCCACAAACTTGAAGAACTTGCAACACGGTGAGTTGGGCCTAGCCCTACGACAGCGAATCGGGGAGGCCGAAGCAGACAATTTTTACTTCACAGTGTTCCCGGACCAAAACCTGATCATCGTGGGCACGTTGAGCATCCACGCGGCAGACAGACTGGTCGACGACTTTGCATCCCGAGCGCAAGGGCAAGACCTTTATCTGCGTGGACACGTAAAGCAAAGTGAAGACAACGAGGTACACGCAATCATCACTGTGGCCAATCCGGAGACCACCGAATCCTTGCGAGGGAAGGTGAGAAGCTTTCGCGGAGAGAGCAAAATCCTGGACATCCGAAAGTTCGGCACTTGAACAAAGCAAGGGTCACCTTCGAAGGCAAGTACAAGCCCAGAGCTGTGCTGTACAACGCGCGAGTTATACCGGTAGCCACTTACCGTCGCACCATATCAGCGTGTAACCTGTGTGGCACGGTGGGACATAGGGCAGACACCTGCCCGACACCGAGGCAAGAAAAATGCGGACTCTGCGGAACGCAAGCTCCGTTTGTGGAGGGGGTGCGGGCCCCTCACGAGTGCAATCCGAAATGTGCAGTACGTGGCGGCGAACACGCCGAACTAACTCTAAAGACAGCACTGCGAAATTCCGACGGAACGAGCAGCAACAATCCACTATCCAGAACAAGAAAAAGAAGAAAAACAAGAAAAAGAACAGAGGGAGCGGGAATCTCCCGCCCTCTTCGATTAACATGGAGCCAAATTCTAAACAAAACAATAAAGAGAGGAACCGGGCCAGCATGGTCGAGAACGGGAAGCAGCAGGTTAGTGGGGTTGCCCCTCCTCCTCTCAATACTACCTCTCCACCTACACCAAATTTTGTAGAGACTGAATTAAGAAAACAGATAGCAGCCCTAAAAGCGCCAATAGAGCTGCTAACCACCAAACTAGAAACTGCAATAGCTAAATCCCAGCCGCCTCAGCAAGAGGAGGCGATGGAAAGCGATGCAGAGTCTAGCATGGAAAGCAAACTAGAAGCTATGATGAGGAAGATACAAGAATCCATTCCCTCCATAGTATCATGACAGATAGCGAAAGCGATGACGGTTTGCAAGTATGCTAACACAAGGAAACCCACGAATCCCATAACTTACAAGATGCGTAGGGTGATCATTGAGGGCGAGAAGCTGCAGCAGCTCCCCCTCCAGAATAACAATCTTCAGGCACAACATGGCGGGGACGAACTAAGGAGAGTCCTATAATTTTAACACAGTGGAATAGTCGAGGCTTTAAATCAAAGACTAAGAGAGCGGACCTTAGGATGCACCTTTCCACGTACGAGCATACTCCAGCAGTGGTGACCGTACAAGAGCCAGGCGGGAACGCGAGCCTCACAAACTACAAAATGTTACAACTCGACCCCCTAACATGCATCTTCGTGCAGAAAACGTTCAGAGCAATTTTAATAGATCTGGAATTATAAGCCAGATTTTCATGCGTGGTGGTGACTCTCCTGCCCATAAAAAAGGATGATCCGCCGCTCCACATCCTGAACGTTGTGGGATTCGGGCTTGCTGCGGCTGCCCTTTGCGCGGCCGCCGCCCGCTTCCCAGTTGTTCTCCCCGTTCCCTTTCTCCCGCCTGAGGCGGCGGAGAGGGGCTCGAACGACTTGTCACTGTCGTTCGGGCCACAGCTCCGCCCTGGCGTCCCAGTGGTTGTTCTCATTGGCGCCTTTTGGCGGGAACACGGCACCGCTTCGACAGCCGCGCTCGCGCGACTGTCCGAGCGGAGCCCAGAGGGAGACCCCTCCGAGACATCGCAAGGTGCGTACGCAACTGTTCTTGTCTGCCGGCCTTTGTCCGCGCAGACCAGTGTGTACTCGAGTTCGTCTGCTCCGGGTCGTACCTGAGAGCGCAACTCGAGCCTGTCGATCGTGATCCAACGATCCGCGACAGGCGTACCTTGCGGTGGTTGCCCACACTCTCTCAAAGGAACCCTTTGGTCACTGCGAGAGAGATCACAGCACGCCCTTGCGTGCTTGCGGCGCGCACTCCGTGTCACTTGTGCGCGCAGGGGAGCCTTGCTCCTCGCGCGCTCCCTTGACACGGTGACTGCGTATGTGTGTGTATGTGCGTTTTGTAAATATGCGTATGTGCGGTTGTAAATGTGTGTGTGTGTGTGTGTGTGTGTGTGTGTGTGTGTGTGTGTGTGTGTGTGTGTGTGTGTGTGTGTGTGTGTGTGTGTGTGTGTGTGTGTGTGTGTGTGTGTGTGTGTGTGTGTGTGTGTGTGTGTGTGTGTGTGTGTGTGTGTGTGTGCGCCGCTGGAGGATGGCGTTTCAATAAACGTCTCCTTTGTGAACTTGGAGGTTGGTGTCCTTGCAGCGAAGTGCTCTCCTCCCGGTGGAGGTTGAGTGCGCGCTGCAGTGTTTCAGTGCGCGCGCGGTGACGGCTGATCGGGGCTTCGGCTCGCGCGACGCTCGAACCCGCGGTGGTTGGTGGCCTATGTCCACGTAGAAACCACAACTGGCGCCCAACGTGAATGGTCCTGGCTCTTTGAGTTGGACTGCATATCGGCCGAGCCGGTCGCCTTGACGATCAAGCTCTTGCACCATGTCTGCCGCCCCCTGCGGGGCACACGGCAGCGAATCTGAAACGCGATATATGTCGGCCCCTTACGCAGTCGTAGCGTCTTTTGATCCGTTGGATGCTGCTCCTCTGAACAGCCAAACACAGTGGCTGGCCGCCGGCCCCATTGGGCTATACGGCAATGCCGCGAGTAACGTTGATCCCTCGGCTCCCATTGGAGCTTTCTCCGGACCACCCTGTGGTGGGACCGCTACACAGATACCTCCGCTGTATCAGTTTTCCGCCCATGGCGGAAGCAGTTCGCGCGATGCCGTCGCTACCGGCAGCTACGCGCAACAGCAGCCGTGCCCCGCTAGCAGTCAGTTTTGCTCGGTGAACGGTGAGGCGCCGGCCGGACTCCCTGCGGAGACCGCGCCGCTCATCGAACTGGAGGACCGTTTGCCTTCTTTGTTCATGCAACCCGCCCAAACCTCCTCTGAGGGAAGGACGCAGGCGCTGCTCACAAGCGCTGCCCAGATGATTCAGTCGCTAACAGGGGCGGTTGAGGCGCTTTCGGCCGCGCCGAAGTTGTCTCACCCCGCGGTCATGTTGCCCATGCCGACGTACCGCGGCTATGATGATCCTATCAGTGCCCGGGATTTCATTGATTCCCTCGCCCATTACCAGAGAGCTATGGGTTTCCCTGATGAGGTTGTGCTTGCACGCATCATCCCCGCAGCGCTGACTGACACGGCAGCTAGGTGGTACCGGCTTTCCGGCCACCGAGCAGCGACTGTCGAGGAGTTCCGTGCAGCATTCATGCGCGAATTCCTGCCCGCTGACTATGAGCGTAGGATGCGGCGAGAGCTGGAGCTCCGCACACAGGCCCCGGACGAGTCGCTCCAGGAGTTTGTGCGGGCGATGGAAGACCTTTTCTCAATCGCTGAGCCAACAGCCTCAAACGAGGAACGCGTCGAAAGAGTGATCAGGCAGGCACATCCGACTTTTTCGGCATACCTGCGCGGCGGCCGATTCCGAGATCTAGAGGAGCTGGCCGCCGAGGCAAAGCGCATTCAAGGCGACATCCTCGCCGCGCGTGCCTATCGCCCGCCACCGCCGGCAAGCGAGGCCCTTGAGCCACGCTGCGCATGGAGAGGGGCCATGACCCTTCCTCACCGGCGTGAACCCGCACTAACTGCCTTTACAGCCGTTGGCGGGCGAAACGACGCTTGGGAGCTGAGCGAAAGAGCTCTGGATCCTTACTCGTACGGAAGACGAGCAGCCTGCGCTGCACAGTTTTCTTACTCGCGTGCCGAAGGACGCCATGCGACCCAAAGCACAGCGGAGGGAGAAGCTCGCAAAAACCGGCCCTTGTTCGGTGGGGCAGCGAGCGGACCCAGGCAGGGAGACGCGCCTTTGTCACGCGGCCAAGCTCGCGGTGGTGTGCGTTGTTTCCGTTGCCAAGAGAGGGGACACTTAGCAAGAGAATGCCCCGTAGCCAGGCCTTCTGCGAGGCAGGAAAACGGCGACGGGGGTCGGTTGTAAAGAGACAGCCGGCCCAAGCTTTGCTAATTCCCTCTGCGTACAGGGTAAGCTGCTTCGGTGGTGCGCCCGCGCCGTTTATTTCGGTCACCCTTGCTGGCCGCGAATTTCCGGCGTTACTGGATACAGGAGCCAGCGCCTCCTTTTTCAGTGAACAGGTGTTGTCCCACTTGCAAAAGCACTCTGTGCGCTTGCGGGATTGCCGTTCGACATTTAACCTCGCGAAAGGCGTGGCCCATTCGGCTGGCGCCGCGAGGCTGACTGTCAGATGGGGAGAGCGAGCGAGACGCACGCGTTTCATTCATCTCCCTGGGCTCAGTGTGCCCATGATTCTCGGAAGGGACTTTCTCCAGAAAACCGGGATCATGGTGGACATTGCGAATGGCGGCTATTGCGAAGGACCGTTTTCCCAGCTGAAGCCGTTCATTAGCCCCCCGGCGTCGGTATCTGCCTGTGCAGTCGAGACGTTCGGAGAGTGCCACGCTCAGCGATCGGGGCCCTGCCCTTGTGTCGAGCGTTATGCCGTTCACACCCCCATGTGGGAGCGAGCGGCGCGGTACGACGACGCACCCCATCCACTGGCCGCCTCTGCGGTAACTTTGGATGAGACACAGAAGGCTCGGTTGACAGCACTTTTGCGTCAGTACGAGGAGCTCTTCACCGATCAACCTGGCTGTACCACTTTAGTGAGCCACGCGATCAACACCGGAGAAGCGCTTCCGTTGAAGTGCAATCCCAGACCCGCCAGCCTTGCGAAGAGGCAGGTGATTGACGGGTTGTTGGATGAGATGCTATCGTCGGACATTATCCGTCGCTCGTCCAGCGCCTGGGCGTCTCCGGTGGTGTTGGTGCCCAAAAAGGATGGCAGCCATCGCTTGTGTGTGGATTATCGCCGTCTGAATGCGCTGACTCGCAAGGATGCCTATCCGCTCCCAACGATCAGCTCAATCGTAGGAAGCCTAGGCAGTGCGCGGTATTTTACCACGCTAGATGCCTCCAAAGGTTACCTACAGGTCCAGATGGATGACATTGACCGGCCTAAGACCGCGTTCACGTGCCACAGAGGGCTGTTTGAGTTCACTCGCATGCCCTTTGGCCTCTGCAATGGTCCTGCGACTTTTCAGAGGCTGATGGACCGCGTCCTAGGCGAAGCGAAATGGTCCCATGCCATGTGCTACCTGGACGACATCGTGATTTATTCACGAACCTTTGATGAGCACTTAAGCCACATTGCCGACGTGCTCGAGAGGGTATGGGCTGCCGGGATGACTTTGAATCCTGCAAAAGCCCAAATAGCGCGAACCCGAGTTCAGTTGCTTGGGTTTACGCTGGGCGAAGGCTCCATTGAGCCGGATCAGGAAAAACTTCGAGCCATACTCGAGTTTCCTGTGCCCAAGGACGTACGCGGCCTGCGCCGTTTTCTGGGAATGACAAATTTTTATAGGTCATTTATCCCGTCCTGTGCCCGCGTGCAGGCGCCCTTGACCAAGCTCTTGGGAAAGACTGCTGCGTGGCGATGGGGGCCTGAGCAAGAGCAATCCTTTCGCCGCCTGTCTAGTGCCATCGCAGAAACAGCGCAGCTCAGGCTACCCGACCTGACCAGACAGTTCGTAGTCCAGACAGACGCGAGCGATCTGGGATTAGGAGCCGTTCTCCTACAGGAATTCGATGGCGTGCTGCAACCTCTTGCCTTTGCAAGTCGTTCTTTGCTGCCCGCGGAAAGGAATTATTCCGTTACCGAGAAGGAATGCCTCGCCATCGTGTTTGCACTGCGCAAGTTTGACGTCTACCTTGATGGAACGCATTTCGTGGTGCAGACAGACCACAGCGCGCTCAGCTGGCTGATGCGGCTCCGGGAGCCTGCGGGACGGCTGGCGCGCTGGGCTCTCCTGATACAGCATTACGACTTCTCGGTGCAGTATCGCAAGGGGAGCACGAACGTGGTAGCTGACGCGCTATCCCGTGCCCCACTCGCCAGCGGTGCCTTTGCGCCGGCAAGCGGAGGGGGCGAAACAGCGGACGAGCCGCCGAGCGGCAGGAGGGGGACGCCCGCAAACGGGCCTACCCATTCCGACACACAGGCAAGCAGCACTTCGCGAAGCGGGCGACGGGGGAGGCTCTTTGTGAGCACCCCAGATGCGCCGAGGCTAGCGAGCGAAGTTTTGGCGGCTAACCTGCGCGGGGACGAAAACAGGCTCCCCTCTGGGATGACTGGAATCGTGTTCAGCCGTAAAGAGCTACTGACGGCCCAGCAAAATGACTCCTTTTGTCGCGAGGTTAGCGACGGTCTCAGGGAGACGGAGCGCCGTGACGCTACTTGTACTGTAGCGGGCGCAGCGGGGCAAGAGCCAGCGTGTGTCGCGGCGAGCCCCGGGGACTCATATTTGCTGGACCATGACGGGCTCCTGCTGAAGTACATAGCCACAGATGATGAGTCCATTGACCCATTTAAAGTGGTTGTCCCCAAAAGTCTGAGAGGCGCTCTGTTGCGATTCTCTCACGACGGGCCACTTGCCGGTCACCTGAGTGGCTCCAAAGTTTTCAAAAAACTGAGTCAATCGGTGACGTGGCCCGGCATGAAGCGCGACATTTTCCGCTATTGCCGTTCCTGCCATGTCTGTCAAACGGTGAAGTCAAGGGGTGGCAAGCCACCGGGCATGATGAAACCAATTGACAGTGTGCGTCCGTGGCAGATGGCCACCTGCGATTTGATGGGGCCTTTCCCCAGAAGCAAGCAGGGGTTCATTTACCTGATGGTAGTCGTTGATCATTTTTCCAAGTGGGTCGAGTTGTACCCCCTTCGGAAAGTGACAGCGCGAGCGGTGCTGGATAAACTCCAGAAAGTGTTCTGTCGCTTCGGCTTTCCGGAACGGCTGATCACGGACAATGCGTCCTACTTCACGGCTCGGGTGTTCGGTAATACCTGCCGTTCCCTCGGAATCGAGCACTACACCACTTCACCTTACCATCCCCAGTCTAATCTGACCGAGCGGATCAACAGAACGCTCAAACCAATGCTTACGGCCTTTGCCGAGTGTCAAAAAGACTGGGCAGACCATTTGAGTGAGTTCGCGTTCGCCATTCGAACAGCTGAGAATCGCTCAACTGGTTTCTCTCCCGCCTTCCTCAATTTCGGAAGGGAGCTGGCGAATCCGATGTCAGGCGTCGTTCAGAGCCAGCAGCTCGAGGATGAGAAGGCGCGAGCAGACTGCTCTGCTTATGCGTCAACGCTTCGGGACCGGCTGTGTCGGGCTCTCAGCAGAGCAAGACAGAGTTTGGCGACGGCCAGAGCCCAGCAGAAGGTTCAGTACGACCGCAAGCACCGCAGCCTGACATTTCAGGTGGGCGATCTTGTCCTGAAGCGCAACCACGCTCTTAGTGACGCGAGCAAGGGGTTCTCAGCCGCGCTTGCTCCTAAGTGGCTTGGTCCGTACCGAGTGGTCAAAGTCTGGTCGCCACTCGCGTACCTGCTGGAGGATTCCTCTACGGGGAAAACCAGCCGGGCCCACATCGCAGACCTGAAGGCCTATGTGTCGCGGTCTGACGAGCTTGCGTCGGTGCCCATTGTCACCACAGGCAAGCGACGAGGCACACCCGATGCGGCGGAACGCAAGCGTGCCCCGCACCGGTACAATCTGAGGCGACGGTCACCTGTGTGATTTAATGCCGGACGGCGGACTTCTTCCGCACCCGAAGGCATATCGCCTCACCGAGCGAGCTTTCTCGTCGGACCCTACCCGGAAACAACGTCGGCCGTCCACTTCCTGTCCCGCTTAGTTCCAGCCTCTGTGCGTTATTGTGTTATTGAATTTTGTCTCTTCTAGCATCTTTGTTTTATGTTGTTGTTTATTTGATTCCGTTCTCGCTTCACCTATTGTACAGTGAGTGCTTTCTTTTGCAGAGCGCGTCTTTTCTCCTCTTTCCTTTTGAACACGCGACGGTGGCTCATTAAGCATGCCCGCCGCGCGGCTGTGTTCGGTGCGTGTAGAGGGGAAGTTGGGGTAGTTGGGGGACAAGCAGCGTGAACCATGCCCCCTTCCCCTTCACCCAAGACCGCCGAGGCTGCGAAGGTGCTCGGGACAGGTTGCCGCTGAAGCCCGGCGTAACACTTTGTGTGGTGTGTGCGTTGCTGTTGGTGAGCGTGCCCGGGAGCGGAGGCGACGACGTTGCGGCGTGTGTGTTTGCCGGCGTGTGCTGAGCGCGGTGGAAAGAAAGCCCGCGTGTGCTGAGCGAAAAAAAAAAAAACGTCCCGCTCGGTCACCACATGTGCGTCTTGGATGGCCGCCGAGAAGTTTCCTGGTTTCCCTTCCGCGTGTTCACTGTTCCCGCACCGACTGCGATCGGAGATCGTCTGCAGCCAGCAGCTGCCAACTGGCCACCCAGAAGTCGACGAGCGGTGAGTCACGTCCCAGACGGCCATAGACGTCCGACGGTCGACCGACGGACGTCCGTTTTCGGACCTTCGGACATCCGACGGAAGTCCGGTTATGTTCGATATACGTACAGCGGACGTCCGTCGGACTGTCGTTCGTGGATCCGGATCGCGTCCCACGGACGTCCGACGGGCAGCCGGAGGCGGACATTCGGACGTTTCCCGGAACATGCTTGCAGGGCCCGCTATTGGTGTAAAAACTTGCCAATAACATTTGTGTAAAGCTCAGCAAGCATGTGCCATGGAAATTTCAGTCACATACTAGTGCTCAATGCCTTTGTCGTGAGAGTAAAGCAGACAACAGAATATGCAACAGGTTCAAGTTTTCTGTTGTCTGCTTTACTTTCACGCACTAAGCACTGAACAGTAGTGTGCAATTATAACTTCCATCAAAGAGGCACATATGCTAGCTGAGCTTCACACAAATGCACCATTCCTGAAAACATGCTAAGTGCATAGGCATACCAGCATGAGAGGTTGTAAAAAAAGCATTTTTTTTGGCTTTATTGCAAAAACTGCATGCATAAATAGTCTACACTAAAAAAATATTGATGTTAAGGAATGGCATGGTAAAATGCAGGCCAACTGGAGTATTAAGAATCTACTTGAATAATTTTTTTTAATTATCCTTGGCCGTGACAGCTCTTGCCTTGGGGAAGTGGTGAAGGAAAAGGTATTTATTGAAACCTAATATTTCGGAATTAACGAGGAGATGATCAAGTTCTCTGTGGGCGGCCTCCGCAGGCCGGGATTCCAGGAGCAGTTACTATCCTGTGCATTTGCTCGATCAGCTGTTGCTAGTCTTTCAGGCCTAAGATGGAAAGAGCAGGCTGGGCTCCTCCTGCAATAGAAGGGAAAATGAAATTCAAGCTATCTGTGCTGAACTTTGATTACACATCTCCAAGGGCAACTGCCAGTTTCTCTCAATTGCTTTTTCCAGATGGCACTGTACGCATGCATCTCCATTCAGAACTGTCACATACTATATAGAAAGGTCATATAACTGCAGCAAAACCCATGCAGAATAACAAAAGATACAAACATAGTTTGACCAGAACCTGGCATTCAGTATTTTAATGTTTTTATGTCGTCTTTTTGAACATGCCACTCTGACCAAACATGGCATGTTATGCTTGCTGCTATGCGCCCTCAGCAATGCCCAAGACATGGAGTGCACATGCATAGAAACTAAGCATAAAGGATGCTGTATATGAACATAAAGCACAGCCAGAGCATTGCAGTATTACACAGGTACGCATTGGCGGCAGAAACCTGCATTTTGAGCGGTTTAACAGGCAGATTTCTAAAGTCATTGTTCCTGCTCTGAAAAGAAGTGATCAATAATAACATCATTTAAAATTGTTACCTTTTTGTTCTGTAAACTGCACATTTCACTGGTTTCCATGTACCCTCTACCGAAGACATTCCTTGGGCGTGTCGGGGGTATATCGACATCAACATCTAGGCTACAAGCGTCTAGAAAGCGTCTCCTTAGAGCAGCTGCGACGAAGTAACTTATTTGATAACATGCAAGCTGCTGCAGCAGAATAAAGATAGACATTTGACATGTGGCTAAAGCCCAATGTGGAAGCATAGCCCGCCGCAGTGACTGCGCAGTGTTCATGCTTCTACAAGAGTTAAAAGTAAAGTTATTTGTTTACCCACAGCACTATATGTGACATTACAATAGCAAGGCTTATAGTTACACAAAACACAAAAAGCTAACAACCACAAGCTCCTGATGTATTACCGGCAGCATGCAGCATGGATGTTAGTTACTGAAATATGGTTGCAGAATTCTGGCAACCAGCTGTGCATGTATGTCATGGATTTCTCAACTACGCACAACAAATTACAAAAAAAATAATAGTATTTATAAATGCAGCCAGCTGTTCACAAGCAACACTGTAGCTTTTTTATGGGGAAGGTAGTGGGCGCCAAAGAAACTGCCCCTGTAAAGGCACCTAATTTGCCCCTATGTAATATCGGGGACAAGTGTGTGGACTACACAAACTGCAATCAAAGCACATAACTTTTACATCGACCAGGAAACTCGGACCATACTTGTCGATGTGAAAGTTGAACGTTAGTTCTTTCATGTGTGCAAGAGAAATAAGGTCACAATTCGTTTACATCGCGATTCTAGTCCAAAATCTCCAGACATACTGTCCAGAGACTTTCGCCCCCGTAGTATAAGCCACCACTTGGGTAAGAGATTAGTAAAAGAAGTATATAAAAGACATTAGTGCTGTTGGACAGCCATAGCTATAAAGATGGTATTGACATTGGAGTACTGCCTTAAGGCGGGGCCTAGGGCATTACAAAAGCAAGAGTTAGTGTCCGCTGGTCCTCATTTGAACGAACAAAAAGAGGGGGGGGGGGGGAAGAAATCTACCTCAACTACATGTTTTGAGTGACACCGAGCTGCAGTTAGTATTAAAGATATCACACAGTTTTGTGGAAGATTTGGGAGCACTTTGCTGCTTTCTTACAGAATTGGACAAAAGAGCTCACCATCTTCAGAAAGGCACGTTATATAGAAATGAAAATAGCGAATTTACTGCATCTGGCCACAATAACTTGCACACGGAGAGGAAGATGAACTGAAAATTTTGTACATGAATGTATGTATTTACAACAGGTGAAACAATGACCATGATCTATGACGAAGAGGAAAGAGATCAAAATCTAGCTCAGAACGAGTTCTCCAGGCCGCAGGGCCGTTTCATTAACTTCGGGACACCGCCCACATTTCTCATCCCCAACGACAACGAACTCACACATGACTGGCTAACAAACGTTTTGGCATGTCTTTCCACTTTCATAAGTTCTTCATCCTCTCCCTAATACAAGCAATGCAAAAGGGACAACAAATTCGTTTCACAACAAACGGAATTTAGAGAATGGACCTCGAAATGATTGGCTCACTAGGTCACATGCCAAACTCTCTCCCCTAGGAAAAAAAAGAGAAAAAATAAATAGAACCCATCAAAACGGTGTCCCACGTGCGCAACCATTGCCCAAAGCTTGCATCCTTGGCGGCTCCTTTTACAGGGCAATTATTGCAATTACTGGCGTCTGAGTCAGCACCATTGCGGACCACATCAGAAGAGCCAACCCACATCCTCCCGCTCCGCATCATACCGTCACTGTTACACACTTGCCCTTTTTCAACGCCGCCATCTCCTACCATTGTTGACATCCAGGGTTGGAATCCTCAACGAGACCCCACTCAGCGCGCCTGCACTGAATAATTGTCACTTTTATGGGCTCCCCAACAAGGAAGAGGGCCTTACACCCTTCAACCTGACAGTGTTTTTTCTTTGAACGATAAGCAGTTCTTCCAAAAGAGGTGCTCGTTTCAAAGCTGTGCTACCTCCGGGTGATGGGTCCAGTCAGAGTACTAAGGACCCCTTAGTACGCTTAGTACTAAGGACCCCTTAGTTGTATACTGTTCGTAAAGCTCCTGAAATAAAAATGAGCCCCCTACATGACACAGCAACGAGAACAAACTGCTTGTCCCCGCGTCTTCAAGTGCGACAGCAAAGTCCTCGGAAGAGGGAACTTCTTTCCCTCTCTGCCTACGTTTCCGTTAAGCACTGTAGCTGCTGTAGCTGCCTCTCTGTGCACGTCTCTCTGCCTCCTGTCCGAGGGCAAGTGGGAGACGGCCGCAGCTGGGCAGTGAACAGGTGACCCAAAAAGAGCAGACTAATAAAGGTGCCTAGCATACCCACCGATCCCTTACAGAAATCATTAAAGAAATGAAAGCAACACATCAGATAACGCTACAATGTTTCTAAGTGCAAAGTCGACAACTCCAAGTCATATAAATATATGTACAGGGTCGTCCACTTCTAGCTATAACACAGACACTGCTTTCAAATCAACATTACGTACGAAACAGCCACATATCGATGCAAATCGGTGCACACACACAGGGACCCGGATGTGCTGCTTCACATGGCCTGCCACTTAGCTTTATTGTGTGGCCGGTTCGAACGCAACAGCGTTTTGAAGGCGGTGAGCATGTTATAGCTAGAAGTGGACGAGGCTGTACATCTCCGCACATTAACTAGACAGAAACAGTGCAGAGTAAACTAATAATTCGGTGTCTAGCAACACTATTAAAAGGGGATAAAGGCCACGGGGGGCTACGATTATTAGTACCGTTTTGCCTTTAAACTACAATAACATACTTGTTGCAAGCTTAAAATCAAAGATTCACACCTGTCCCACCCACAGCAATGCAGAGAAAGAGCAAGCTAGACTATTACAGACGCACCCTTGGTTATTTTTCTGGCATTTCTGAGGGTGAAGAATCTGACTTGTCAGTAGCATGTATATGAATAAGAATCCTATGACAGTAAATGCATCAGATTTTCTGGAGTGGCTTTTCTTTGCTGACCACATATGAGGTGAGCTATCCAACTTGGCCTAGGTTTATTCTATGAATAACAAAGCTATAGCAGGTACACAGTCGTCCACTCAGGCTGAACATGCGAGTGCGTGGCATGCACTTTTTGAGATGCCACTGCATTCATCGCAGCTGCACACCGTAGCGAAGAGGCAGACAGCGTGAAGTACCAGTTCTAGTCCCTCTACCACCACTGGGGTCCCAAACTAGGGACCCCTTGTTTTTGTCAGGTCAGGCCCCCTCAGGGTCAGCTAGTGAGTAACCTCCTATATTTGTATCTGATGGCAATGTTTTCCACCACCACCCACAATATGCAGCTGCGCATCATAGCAGATGTGAAGCAACAGCTCCTGGTCCTTCTATGCATAAGCCACTTTGCCTTGATGCATGCTTGCGTACCATAGTAAAGAGGCAGACGACATAACGCAGCAGCTCATGGTACCTTTACACATGAGCCCCCCCATTGTACTTCGATACGCACCATAGCAAATATACAGACTACACCACACAGCAGCTCCTGGTCCCTCTATGCATAAGCCATCTTGCCTCAATACGCACCTGCGTACCTGAGCGAAGAGGCGGACGTGAAGCTGCAGCTCCTGGGCCCTCCATGCACAAGCCACTTAGCATCAATGCACGGCTGTGCACTGTAGTAAAGAGGCGAACGACGTTAAGCAGCAGCTCCTGGTCCCTCTACACATCAGCCATTTTGCCTCGATGTGCATCTGCACACCGTAACAAACAGCCAGATGTGACAAAGAAGCTCCTGGTTTCTCTACACATAAACCACTTTGCCTCAATGCATGTCTGCACACCGGAGCAAAGAGGCAGGTGACGTGAAGCTGGAGCGGCTGGTCCCTCTACGCACAAGCCACTTAGCCTTGATGCATGGCTGTGACGGATGCATTGCTATTTTGCAAACTGCATGCCACACATTCCCATTCAAGCTAAGAGTGGACGACTGTGTAAACGTAAAATACTGGTCATTTACTTCAATGGACAATGACAAAAAGTAACATGGTGGACAATGTAAAAAGAATTTGCTGCATAAAGTTTGTTGAAACCAGTTCTACATCCTACATGTAAACAAGCTAAAACCTTAATGTCGAAGGGATGTCCTGTATGTTTAAAATCATCACGCTCAAACAACTTCAACACTGACAATCATGATTCAATATTAATAATATAGATAATGATACAATACTCACTTTTAGCCATACCAAAGAAATGAGAATGCAAAGAGATGTTGCTGTTTTTCCCCCGTGGATGACAGTTTTCCATGTTCAAAATGCTGCTTCCTGTTGGCCTACGAAATCGGCTACAGCAAATGGCATCTGAAAAATTTTTGGAAGCCTCATGCTAGTCTTCAACGAGAAAAGCATTGCCATACAGAAGCAGAACACAAATACTTTTACAACACACTAAAAGCACCAACTGCGGAGCTGTTTTTAGGATGACTAGGTAGAGGTTTTGCTGTAGCAAGCCAAATGTTAGCCTTCAATAAGGAAAGCATTCCCATACAGAAACAGAACAGAAAAACTTTTACAACACATTAAAAGCATCAATTGCACAAATGCTTGTAAGATGACCAGGTACAGGTTTCTGCTATAGCCCACATCATGTGACCAGCAGTTATCAGAAGCCTTGTATGTGAGCATGATGCCCTAGGTTCAATTTATGGCTATCACTGTATTAACAAGCATGGGTTTAAAGCTACTTTAATATGATAATCTAAGAACATGGTAAGAGCTTTCAGTGCGAGACATAAGCTCAGTATCATGCACTATAAGGTGCTGCATGGCTCTAGTGTAGCTTTGGCATTATCTCGCTGTCAATAATGCAGTGAAGTTCTGAGGAGCCTTTGAATATCTGTAAGGACAAAGCAACAATTTTGTTTTCATCTCACTTTTGCTCAACTCGGGTTTTTTTTTTTTTTTTTTTTTTTTTTTTTTTTTTTTTTTAGTCCGCGGCTTGCATGGCCTCCCAGTATGCCTGTTTTGCATAAAAGAAGGCGTTGCAGGTACCAGAGCTCACAGCCCAACTGTATCGCGGCGGCGGTATGCCAAATTCGTCCCAGAATAGCGCAGAACAACGGGTCAAGAAAAAGAAGTGCTGACTTTTTTTTTTTTCTCTCATCTCCTTGTCCGGTTGTTCTGCGCGGTTCGGTCCCACATGCATAACCAACATGCGCAAGGTGCTGTCCTGGTTCGTCAAAGCTGAAGGAGAGTACTAAACCTTTAGTTATTTAGTAGCTACAGCCGTTCCTTCTAGAAACTGTAGTTGCCGTAAAGCTCGAGAGAGAAAGATAAGCGGCTGTCCATTAAAAAAAAAAAAAAAAAAAAAAAAAAAACATGTCGCACGATAGGCTCGAGGAGTGCAAAAGTTTTCTCGTATAGTTTTTACAACTCAGCACGTTGCGCATGGTTAACAAATTAACTCCTTTAAAGCTCGGGCAGGCACTCCTTTATCAGAGACAGAGAAGTTGCGCGGCTTACTGGCGCAGCATCCAGTAATGCCGAGAAAGATGGCCCTCAGACTTGAGGCTGCACTTTAGTTAGTCGGCGCGGAGCCATCCTGTCAGTCTCGCCTAAAACACTCGACCGTTCGGCTGCTGTACAGAGCTGTTTCCTTACCCAAAAGCTCACCACTATCGGTGCATCGAAAAGTTCCACTAAAGAAACAAAAGTTCGGTGAAATACTTACTTTGGAATCGGCGGGTGAACAAAGTGTGCCAGCCGCACAAAGCCACAGCAAAAACAATGCTAGCAGTGCATTACAGCCGTAGGTATTTGTAACTGCGCAGAAAATGCAGAACACGGAAACGTGAAGCCATCTTCCATGACTAAACTTCAACTTGTCAGGTGGATTGGATTGGCTCATTTCAGATTTTTTTTAGGATAGGTTCGGTTTCGTTCTTTTTGAGCTTGCTGCTTGCTGCGTCTATTCAGCCACTGATTAAAATTTCACCGAAGCATCATGATAGAAAAATGTTTAATGGTCATTTAACTTTTAATCAAAAATTTTGATGGAAGAATTCAACGATGAAACACGCGGAAAATAAAAAAAAAACTGTTTAATGGAAACGCTTTCTATCGCATCGATTCGCTCTGGCATCATATAATGCAGACTTGACGGTATTACTGATTTATACGCAGTTCAGACGAGCACGACGACTACAAACTATATCATAGCTGTGTAAAAGCAAATCCAGTGGCGGACGTACGGCGGCTGTCCGCTGGGCGAACGGATTCGACCATCCGCTTTCGTACGTACGCCGGAATTCCGGCGGACGTCCGAAATCGGCCGCCGAGTTGCGGCCGAGTTCGGTTGTCCGTCGGACGTCAGTGGCCGTCCGGTACCGGTTACCGCCGGCTCTCTGTGCTGCACCGACGAACTGTGTCGAACTTTGGAACTTTGCAGCTGACACTTTCGTATTTACTTCGTATTCGGAACTTTACATATTATTCTCCAGGTCATCTTATCCTTTTTTTGTTTTGTTTGTTTTTTTGGGTGTGCCTTGTTGGTGTTTGTCTTTCTTGAGTGTTTGTCTTTTCGAGATCTTTTTGGCTGGAGCTGAAGCGTAGTTGACTTGTTGCGTGAGGATAGCATTCTTTTCTTCATGCTGGGGACCTGCCGCTTGCTTTCGCTGATGGGTAGGAGGGCAATTAAGGAGAGGAGGATGTGGGATTCGGGCTTGCTGCGGCTGCCCTTTGCGCGGCCGCCGCCCGCTTCCCAGTTGTTCTCCTCATTGGCGCCTTTTGGCGGGAACACGGCACCGCTTCGACAGCCGCGCTCGCGCGATTGTCCGAGCGGAGCCCAGAGGGAGACCCCTCCGAGACATCGCAAGGTGCGTACGCAACTGTTCTTGTCTGCCGGCCTTTGTCCGCGCAGACCAGTGTGTACTCGAGTTCGTCTGCTCCGGGTCGTACCTGAGAGCGCAACTCGAGCCTGTCGATCGTGATCCAACGATCCGCGACAGGCGTACCTTGCGGTGGTTGCCCACACTCTCTCAAAGGAACCCTTTGGTCACTGCGAGAGAGATCACAGCACGCCCTTGCGTGCTTGCGGCGCGCACTCCGTGTCACTTGTGCGCGCAGGGGAGCCTTGCTCCTCGCGCGCTCCCTTGACACGGTGACTGCGTATGTGTGTGTATGTGCGTTTTGTAAATATGCGTATGTGCGGTTGTAAATATGTGTGTGTGTGTGTGTGTGTGTGTGTGTGTGTGTGTGTGTGTGTGTGTGTGTGTGTGTGTGTGTGTGTGTGTGTGTGTGTGTGTGTGTGTGTGTGTGTGTGTGTGTGTGTGTGTGTGTGTGTGTGTGTGTGTGTGTGTGTGTGTGTGTGTGTGTGTGTGTGTGTGTGTGTGTGTGTGTGTGTGTGTGTGTGTGTGTGTGTGTGTGTGTGTGTGTGTGTGTGTGTGTGTGTGTGTGTGTGTGCCGCTGGAGGATGGCGTTTCAATAAACGTCTCCTTTGTGAACTTGGAGGTTGGTGTCCTTGCAGCGAAGTGCTCTCCTCCCGGTGGAGGTTGAGTGCGCGCTGCAGTGTTTCAGTGCGCGCGGTGACGGCTGATCGGGGCTTCGGCTCGCGCGACGCTCGAACCCGCGGTGGTTGGTGGCCTATGTCCACGTAGAAACCACAACGTATGCTGCCCACCTAAAGCAAAAAATGTAACCTTCTCCACACTCCTGAGTAGGGCTATCAGGGAAGCGGTACGAGATCCGTTACTAGTGTTAGAAGATTTCAATGCGCAGAGCCTCTCATGGGGCTACAGCCGAGAGGACATACGAGGACGGAAGCTAGCGGAGGCAGCGCCCACATTAGGCCTAACCCTACACACCGACCCGGCGTACCCCACGCGAATTGGGAACTCGGCGCAGATGGACACTTGTCCGGACTTAACTTTTTCAAAACACGCAAGGCCAGTGGAGTGGACGAATACGGAGGAAACACTCGGTAGCGAACACTGTCTGACCAAGATAACGATCCGCACTAAACCCCTTACCAGACCGACGGGGCAGACTACGATGCTGGACTGGGCAAAAGTCTGAAAAGAATATAATGTTAGTTCTATCCAGGAGCAGGGATACCAAGCCTAGACCAAACAGCTGCTGACCAGTCTCCGTTCGACGGAAACGTGGGTAAAGCTCTCTGAGGCGGTGACGGATGTGGACACCCACCTCCTCCACCTCTGGGAAGCCAGACGCAGCATGGTTAAAAGATAGCGCAGGCAGAAACATAACCGCAAGCTAAAAACCCGGATCGCGGCGATAACAAAAGAGGCGGCAGAATACGCTAACTGGATAGAGAGGTGCAACGCGCAGCTAGGCAGATGTCTGGCAAAAACACATGGCGTCTCTTCCGAGCTCTCATAGATCCAAACCAGACGCGCACCGAGTCGCAGAAACACCTAGCTGCAGAGAGCAATACACGCATTTCAAGGAAATACGGCCCAGCTAGCGCTGAAGCTCCGAGACCAGTACTTGAGCACGACCCAAGACCCAAGGGGATAAGCGCACAGGTACAGTGGAGACGAAAATGTTGAGCTGGATGAACCTTTCAAACTATACGAGCTCAAGGCAGCCCTAGCGAGAATGAAACGCGGGACCGCGCCAGGAAGGGATGGGATCACAGTAAATCTCCTAGCAAACCTACCAGAGCACGCGTACCAATCCCCTCTAGAACACTTCAATTCCATCTGGACAGGGGAAGTTCCTCTCCCCACAGAATGGAAGACGGCACTCATAACTTTCATCCCAAAGGCAGGCAAAGCCATAGATACGAACAACCTCAGGCCCATTTCTCTCACGTCGTGGGTGGGCAAATTGATGGAAACTGTGACGATCCCTCCCATGTGTCCCCGCCAGAGCATCTTCTCTACGGCAGCCGAACCGGTCTGCGTGGGGGAAGAAGCGGGAAGGGAAAGAGTTAATAAACGCTCTCCCCGCGTACAGCGAGGAGGGCCAGTTTTTCTCCCGCTAGCAATGTGTACAGTCTCCTTTCTGGGCGCCTCATCCCGCGCCCTCCTCAGGGCACGTTGGTGACCTGGGCATAGACGTCTTCGGGCTCGGCCCCTAACAACCCCATAACAATTCTGGCGACGAGGTAAAACTTAAGGCATTGCATTACAATTTCTGCAACCATGCCTACCTACGGTGTTTTGGAGCCGTTTCATGGGGAAGGAGCAGCCTGGACCGAGTACTTGGAGCGTGTGAAGTTGTTTTTCGACGCCAACAGCGTTCCCGGGGAAAAACAAAGGTCTGTGTTCCTGACGTGCTACGGACCCAACACATACTCCTTGCTGCGGAGCCTAGTGACGCCCAAGACGCCCGACCAAGTCTCCATCGACGAGATATTCAGCGTACTCTCCAGCCACTTCATTCCAAAGCCTTCCGTGGTGGTGTGCCGCTTCAAGTTCAACAGTCGTCAACGCCAGCCAGATGAGTCCGTCAACGACTACACGGCATCACTAAAAAAAGCTGTCGGCGAACTGTGAGTACGGCACCTTCCTTTCTGACATGCTGCGGGACAAACTCGTTTGCGGCATTAACGATGCGCCAATGCAGCGGCGCCTGCTTGAAGAGCCAAACCTGACGTTCGAGTCAGCAGTACAAATCCTTGTTGCGATGGAGACTGCCAAAACTGACTCAAGCATGCTGATGCAAGCGCAGGAGAGGGCCGAAGCTCAATCCAGTTCACACTGCAATGCGAGCGATGAAACAGACAGTAAGCTGCTATCGCTGTGGAGAGCCACACTACGCGACAGCATGCCAGCATGCCAAATCCAGGTGCAACGCTTGCAGCAAGATAGGGCATTTAGCAAGAGTATGCCGCTATGCGAAAACTAAAGACACGACGCCGAAGAACGTGTCGAATAAGTACGGCAAACAAAGGCAACAAAAGCAGTCCGTGCATAGTCTTGGCAGCAGGGAGAATGTTTCTGCCCCCAAGCCGCAGGTCTACGAGACGTGGCAAATGAACGGCGAGCAAACAATTCCACCCTTCATTGCAGTTCTACAAGTTGCAAGCAGGTCTCTCCGAATGGAGCTGGACACGGGGGCCAGCATTTCCGTAATGGGTGAAACTGCATTTCAAGAGCGATTTCCCGATTTCCCAGTAGAGCCTTCAGACGTGATACCGAAAAGCTACTGCGGAAGACTTACACCCGTTAGGGGCAAGGTCATCGGGCCAGTCCAATTCGGACGGAGAGAGGCTACATTGCCATTGTTTATAGCTCCTGATCACTGTCCAACTCTTCTCGGGAGAAACTGGATCAGCGCGCTACAACTTGACTTAAATGACGTCAGAGCTGTGGAACCCCTTACAAATATTGATTAGCTCCTCGCTCAATATAAAGATGTATTTTCAGAGGGACTTGGAACAATGAAAGGCGTGAAAGCGAAAATTGCTGTCAAGGCAGATGCAGTCCCCAAGTTTTTCAAGCCACGAACAATTCCTTTCGCGCTTCAAGATAAAGTCGCAGAAGAGTTGCAAAGAATGCAACGAGAAGGAGTCATTACGCCCGTCAGGACGTCAGATTGGGCAGCCCCTATTGTTCCTGTGCTCAAGCAAGACGGTCGCGTGCGCATATGTGGCGATTTCAAAGTAACAATAAATTCTGCAACAGTGCTGGAAAAGTACCCCGTCCCGAGAGTCGAAGACCTGTGGGCGAAGCTTTCAGGAGGGCAACAGTTCACAAGGCTAGACTTGAAAGATGCTTACCAGCAGGTAGAGCCTTGATATCGACTCACCGAGGCTTGTGACAATCAGCACACCTCAAGGCTTTTTTCAATACACTAGACTGCCTTTCGGAGTAGCTTCAGCGCCAGCCATTTTCCAGAGAGAAATGGAAAATTTGTTACAAGGCATGCGGCACGTCACTGTGTACTTTGACGATATCTTGGTAACTGGTCTAGACAAGGCAGATCACCTAAAGAACGTTGCCAGTGTGCTACAGCGCCTACAAGAAGCAGGTCTCAAGCTCAAGCTTGCAAAGTGTTCATTCTTAGCTCAAGAAGTTGAGTATTTTGGCCATGTCATAAATGCAAATGGACTAAGGCCGACACCAAAGAAAGTAGAAGCTGTCGTTAATGCTCCGAGTCCGAAGGACATCAAGCAACTTCAAAGCTACCTCGGACTAATTAATTTTTACAGGCGTTTTCTGCCTAACCTCTCGACAGTGCTTCACACTTTGAACCTCCTGCTTAAAAAAGAAACTGCATGGAAGTGGACAAGCGTAGAGGAACAAGCATTCAGAAAAAGTAAACAACTATTGACCTTTGCGCATGTACTACAACACTTTGATTCCTCAAGACAAATTGTTCTCAGTTGCGACGCCTCACCGTACGGAATTGGAGCAGTCCTCGCACATCGAGATGAAACTGGGGAACATCCCATTGCATTTGCATCGAGAAACCTTCTTCCAGCAGAGAAGAATTATAGTCAACTGGACAAAGAAGCCCTTGCCATTATTTTCGGTGTCACAAAATTCCATCAGTACTTATGGGGTCAAGATTTCGAAGTGATAACGGATCACAAGCCTCTTCTGGGACTCCTTGGACAAGACAAGCCTATTCCTGATAGATCATCACCCAGAATGATACGCTGGGCAATTACTCTGTCAGCGTACAAGTACAAGCTTGTGTACCGCCCTGGCACCTGCATCAGCAACGCCGACGCGCTGAGCCGTTTACCGCTTCCTACGGAGCCCGGCGCAGTGCCCAAGCCTACTGAGATTTTCATGCTTGAAAATGCGTATCCACGACTTCTTTCGCAATCCGCCATTGCCAAAGCCACAGATCGTGACTCTGTGTTATCAAATTTACGTCGTGCGCTACTTACTGGGGATGAGCTGCCAAAAGGAAGTGAGTGGGCGATATTTCAGAAGAACCGCACAGAGTTTAGCGTGCATGAAAACTGCATTCTACGAGAAACACGCGTCGTCGTTCCCAAGCAACTACAAGCAGAAGTTCTCGACCTACTTCATGAAACCCACCCAGGCGTGGAGAAAATGAAAGCAGTTGCAAGAAGTCATGTCTGGTGGGATGGACTCGACAGCAGCATCACAAAGAAGGTGCAACTCTGCAAAACCTGTCAAGAACGTCAGAGAATGGGACGGAAAGCACAGTCGAATCCTTGGCCATTTCCGAAGAAACCATGGTCGAGACTGCATGTGGATTTCGGTGGTCCATTTCAAGGCCACTACTTGTTCGTCTTAGTCGACGCCTACTCTAAGTGGGTAGAGGTGGTTCCTGTTCGTACGCCTTCAGCGGACGCCACGATCAGATGCCTGAGAAACATATTTGCAACTCATGGGCTTCCAGACATCATTGTCTCTGATAACGGCACCGCATTCACCAGCGAGAAATACGCTGATTTCTTAAGCAAGAACGGCATTCGACGTATCCTGATCCCTCCATACCATCCAGCGTCCAACGGTGCAGCGGAACGTGTTGTACAAACAATTAAGGGAAAATTGAAAAAAAGCGGCTCCTGGAGACTTCCAGACAAACATTGACAGGATCCTACTTTCATACAGAACCACGCCACACGCGTTTACAGGATCCCCTCCTGCAGAGCTTCTTATGGGCAGGCAGCTGCAAACTCCCATTCAACGAGTGCATCCCGACATGAGAGCACGCATGGAATTCAAGCAGTTAGGGCAAAAGGTGCGCTCCGACAGAAACGCATGGAGAAGCACTTTGCCTCCAGCAGGAGAGCGCGTCTTTGTTCGGAACTTCCGACCAGGCCCATCTTGGTTTTCCGGTACCGTCAATTGTCCCACAAGTTCTTCGTCTATTCAGGTAGAGCTTGAAGACGGAACGCTGTGGAATAGACACGCGGACCATGTGCGACCGCAAACGACGCCTGCCATTACCTACGACGACGAGAATCATTTTCCGGCATCAGCCGCGATAGCGGTCAACGAGCCGCCGCCCCCGTCTTCCCCGTATCCCTGCTCGAGTACCGAGCCGCCGACAAAAGCATCGGCGCGCTTTCAAAGGTCAAGCGGCATCCCCTCGGAACGCCAGCTTCGACGGTCTTCGCGGGTTCGGAAGCCTGTGGATTACTACGGACTATAGAAGACAAACAAGACATTGTTGTGCGCTTGTGCTGTGCTGCAGGCTTCATAAGAGAGGGAGGAGTGTGACGATCCCTCCCATGTGTCTCCGCCAGAGCGTCTTCTCTACGGCAGCCGAACCGGTCTGCGTGGGGGAAGAAGCGGGAAGGGAAAGAGTTAATAAACGCTCTCCCCGCGTACAGCGAGGAGGGCCAGTTTGTCTCCCGCTAGCAATGTGTACAGTCTCCTTTCTGGGCGCCTCATCCCGCGCCCTTCTCAGGGCACGTTGGTGACCCGGGCATAGACGTCTTCGGGCTCGGCCCCTAACAACCCCATAACAGAAACAATGGTCAGAAACAGACTTTCCGAGTATCTTGAAAACAAGCGAGTGTTCGCCGACTCGATGTATGGCTTCAAACCAAATAAATCTGCTCAGGACGTCCTGCTACAACTTAGCAGAGAGATATTAAATCCGATAGAACATCCGAACGGGGATAAGATAGTGCTGGCCCTAGATCTGAAGGGAGCCTTCGATAATGTGACGCACGAGGCCATCCTGACACACCTTTCGGAGACTGGGTGTGGAAAGAACGCGTTCGAGTATATAAAACGCTTCCTCTCAGACAGACAGGCCTACGTGAGAATCCAGAACGCAGAACACGGTCCGTTTCTATTAGGCACGAGAGGTACACCACAGGGAGCGGTGCTATCCCCGCTGCTTTTCAACATGGCAATGAAAAATCTCCCGGTCCACCTGGAGAAAGTCTCGGGTGTGCAGTATGCGTTGTACGCGGACGACATCTCCATATGGGCCACGCGTGCTCTCTCGGAGAAATGGAGGCCAGCTTGCAGGAGGCAGCCACCACTGTGAATGAGTACGCGAAAAAATGCGGCCTTCAGTGCTCACCAAAAAAATCCGAATTCGTCTATATTCGTCCTCCAAAAAATGCACAGACAAGATAGAATTGCTACTTGGATCAGAACCAATACCCGAGAGAGAGGAAATGAGAGTACTTGGTCTTTTCATTCACCACGACCACGCTCGACAAGCTAAAAAAGGTGGGAGACCAGGTGGGCCGAATGGTCCACAGAGTTTCAAACAAGAAAGGGGGACTGAGAAGCAAATATGTTCTATGACTGGCCAATGCCTTTGTAACAAGCAGAATCCTGTACTCCGACCCCCTATCTCCGCCTCAAGAAATACGACGAGAGGACCATCGAGGTGATCACGCGCAAAACAGTGAAGAAGGCCCTCGACCTCCCTATAACCACGTCGAACCTGAGACTCCAGGGTCTGGGTATGACGAACTCGTTCGAGGAGCTGAGAGAAGCCCACCTCACGAGCCAATGCACGCGACTATAGCAGACACCGTCGGGTCGTCGCCTATTAACCCGTCTACACATACAACACACGACTGTAACCGAGGAAAGAGTAAGGCTTCCCCAGGAGTGGCGATACGCCCTGCACGTAAAACCACTCCCCACTAACATGTCCAAAGACGACCACGAGGGTAGGCGCAAGGCCAGGGCAGAGGCCTTAGCTCACCACTACGAAGGGAAACCCGCAGTGTACTATGTGGACGCGTCCGGCCCGCACCAAGGCGGGTTGTACACGGCGGCAGTGATCCACGAGTCCAAAACGGTAAACGGGCTCACATTTAAAGCCCGAAACATAACACAAGCAGAGGAGGTCGCTATCGCGTTAGCAGCAACACACTCTGATTCAAAACAATCACAACGGACTCGCGAGGGGCGTGTAGGAACTTTCAACAGAGCTGGCCTACCGGCTACTAAAAAACAGCTCAGACCTGGCCTACCGACTACTGCAAAACAGCTCGTACGTGGAAAGTCCATCCCGCCGCTTCATAGTCTGGGCTCCGGCCCATTCGGGGCTAGGAGGAAACAAGGCAGCAGATGCCGCCGCCCGCGCGCTTTCTAACCGGGCAACCACGTCTCCTTCCTCCTCAGAAGAATTCACACCAGCCTACACTTTCAGAGAAATTACGCAGCTGTACCAAAACAGACACAATATTTGCAGCCCCCCCCCCCCCCCCCATTTTAAAGGTTAACAAGAGCGGAGGAACGCGTGTTTTTTTGCCTCCTTACGAATGCCATGATGTGCCCGGCGTCACTTAAACACTTTGACAGTGCCTTCTCCAGGGAGTGCCCGCACTGCGGGGAAATATCCTCGGACCTCTTCCACGTGGTGTGGGCGTGCCCCTCCAACCCTGCCTTTGCACCTAACCCAAACACCACCCGGGAGGACTGGGAGGCGACCCTACTCGCCTGCTCCGATCTGAAAGCCCAAAAGGCCTTGGTCAAACGAGCAATGGCGGCAGCGGAAGCCACTGGGGTCCCGTACTAGAGACTCCACCAAGTGCTTGTGAGGGGAAGGGCACTAAGCCTGACTCCAGAGCAACCTTTATGTAACTCTCTAATTTTATTAAACGTTTTCACCACCACCACCACCTTCGGGGCTAACGTGGGTTGCATTTCTGCACTGAAACTTGATCAGTTTGTTTGCAACTCTTAATCCGCCTTTTGCGCGAGTTTTCTGCGCATGCGCGAAGCCCAGCGGCGACTGATGAAAACACACTGAGCGGCGTCGACGGCGCTTCTCGTCGCCGCACTCATAGCCAACGCACGGGGGCTGGAGGCGCGGTCACGTTCACAGCCTCGGTAAAACGATGCCAACCACCTGTGCCACTTACGGCTGCCACTCTCGAGGCGTGCCGGGATGCAAGACGCGTTTAGTTAGGTTTCCTTCGGCGAGCCGCGACCTGCAACGGCGTGAAGCTTGGATTAGGGCAACCAAGCGTCAAGACGTGAATGGGCGACCTTGGCAGCCGACTGCGTGCTCTCGACTGTGCGAAAAATACTTCGTTACAGGTATGTATGCATCTAAAGGAAATGTGCATGATGAAAAGTATCTACCGGAGTTTGCACCAAGCCTGTAACCCACCAGTGATAGCCGCAATGAGCATTTGTTCGGGGCGTCTGATGGCGATGTATTTTGTCGTTTGTTTTATTTATGTGCGAAGGGGCCGGGCAGCGCAGATATCTCAGGTGGCTGTGTGCGCTAGACCGTAATATTTAGCATGTTTTATCGCGACTGCCGCCTGACTAAAAAGAAGAAAAAAAGGGTGTTTGTTGTGATGCACCGCCGTTAGCGAGCCGAGTGGTTGAGCTGGTCATGAGACTCGCGAACGGCAGTGCATTAAAACGCCGTATTTTTTTTTCTTGTTAGTGAGGTGGCAGTCACGATAAAACATGCTAAATATTACGGCCTAGCGCACACAGCCGCCTGTGATATCTAGGCTACCTAGCCCTTTCGCACATAAAGATAAGGGACAAAATACATCGCCTTCAGGCCCCGGTGCAATTGAAGCAATCACGCACCGAAGAAATCCTCATTGCAGCTATCACTGGTGCGCTACAGCCTGGGTGAAAACTCCAGTAGGTACTTTTCATCATGCCTATTTCGCTTAGATGCATACATACCTGTAGTATCTGTGTTTTTGCCGCTCGGAGCATATGACGCACTTGACACTTGCACGACGCTCAGTATTTTTTTTTTTAATTAAAGGCTCGCCTTCGTGCACGCCAAAGCATCCGGACTTTGTTCCTTTAATGTACGCAATCAGATGCACTTCGTTAGGGAGCTTGATAATCGTCGTCTTCGTCCAACCATTTGCAACGGCAAGGAAACCGCCCGGCACAATAAATGAGTCTCCTGGAGGGTTCATGCTCGTTCACTTGCAGAGTGGATCGCTCTGGACGTAGAACAGGGTTGGTTCCTGACCGAGATGCGCATCCGATATGTAGGGGATTCACATGTGTCACCAAGTTGTTGATTCCGCAGAAATTGCGGCGGAGGCAGAAATGAACGTTGGAGATCCTTTCACAACAGAATGACCATTCTCTGCGCAACGAGAACCTTTTCACCACTGCGACCACATCCGTTCTGACTCCTGAGGCCAGAAACCGGCTACAGCTCTCAATCATCCATTGCCAGAAAAATGCAGCGCGTTTCCTGCAGGTGTGCATTCCGGCCGGGACAATGCCCTTTTCACGGGGTGTGTATATGTGACTCTCTGCCGATCTTCGTGGATGAAATCCTATAGCTGCACGGTTGTAGATGACGCGAGGAGGAAGCGACGCCCATTGCACCATGCCGACGCCGCGGTGACCGCATTGTGCTCGGTAACTCAAGACACCCCGCGCATATGCGCCGCTCAAAGTCACAGGAGACGATTCCACCTAGCTCTGCAGCATCAACAAACCCCTGGCTGCTTTGCCCTTTGAGATCTCTCTCTCTCTCTCTCTGCCCCCACGCTCTCCTGTCTGCCGAAAACCTGCACGCTGAGAGCGTCTCATTCTGTCACGTCGAACACGGCCCGCGCTACACGCTCTTACAATACGAAGATAGTATATGCATACGTGCGTTATGAGTGGATTGTGAAAACGCTCTACCTTCCCCCATACTGCGTGAACATGATATGCTGCAATCACTGTCACTTCTCTCCGCTCCGAGGCCAAAAAAGGGGGGAAGCTTTCGCTTTCTACCAGCGTTGGCGTGGCCATTTCGTATGGTGCGCTTTCGCGTCGTCTGCTACACTGCCGCTCAATGTGTTTCCCGCCCGCTCCCGCATGATGGCGCCACATCCTCGCGCAAAAGGCGGATTGTCGTGACTGCTTTTCGAGTGCACGACGAATAGCGCAATAAAAAACGCCTTCCTGCAACTCGTCCACGTTTTGTTGTATATACTATATCAAGTCATAACAAGAAGCGCCGCGCTGTCAGTTCCATTCACTTGTGCCCGTGCATATGTTCGTACAGAAAATGACACGAAAGCTGCTGCGAATGTAACTGCTATTACTTTGAGCGTTCACTCTAGCGCGATATTGCCAAAACAGGTCTTGTGAAGCAGTTTTCTCTAGTATAACTTTCGTTAGTTTCAGCTAGTTACTCTTCATCTACCGTCCCAAAAACCGAGTAAACATCGTTAGGATCCGGGCAAAGTCACGCGGCATTATTTCTCAAATTCATAAACTTTCTTTTTGAAGGTCGTTAAGATTTTGACGAACGAATTAAATGTCCACGTACGTAGCTCTGATAAGCAGGACATATTCAAGCATGGTATATATATGCTACTTAGAGTTGAAGGAATCGGCTCTGAGGGGTGCAAAATAAGCAGATAAGATGACGTGCTTTTGAATAAAAAGTTCCCAAGTATATTAAAAAAAAGCTTAGCAGATCGCGCAAACTTCACTGCGAGCGATCGTGACGAACGTTGCATTTGCGCTCATGTGTGTCTCCTAAACAGCGAAAAGAACAAAATGAGAACATTCTTGCGGGCCTTCATGTATATATTTCCCCTGTAAATGACCTTGGCTACGTCTGTACGATGGAGCAGGCGTCAAACGTATTTTTATCGAGCAGCTATGATAAAGCAAGTTGGCAGCTCGCACTAGGCGAATATGTAACAAAAACATAAAAGATTGAGTTCTTATTCGGTGAAATTCTGACTTAAGTTGCCGGCACACTGAGCTAGAAATACGATTTCTAGTTCACTATAGTTATTGGTAATATATTGTTCTTTAGAGTGAAGGTCCTTCAGCAGAAAGCCCGTCGTCATACGAAAAACACAATTCCACTTATTCACACGTCATCTTTCTTGCATACGATAGCAATACGCACGGGGGTTGAATAATGTTAGCTGTTAGTTTTTCATACCCAGACGGCCATAGACGTCCGACGGTCGACCGACGGACGTCCGTTTTCGGACCTTCGGACATCCGACGGAAGTCCGGTTATGTTCGATATACGTACAGCGGACGTCCGTCGGACTATCGTTTGTGGATCCGGATCGCGTCCCACGGACGGCCGACGGACAGCCGGAGGCGGACATTCGGACGTTTCCCGGAACTTGCTTGCAGGGCCCGCTAATGGTGTAAAAATTTGCCAGTAACATTTGTGTAAAGCTCAGCAAGCATGTGCCATGGAAATTTCAGTCACATACTAGTGCTCAATGCCTTTGTCGTGAGAGTAAAGCAGACAATAGAATATGCAACAGGTTCAAGTTTCCTGTTGTCTGCTTTACTTTCACACACAAAGCACTGAACAGCAGTGTGCAATTAAAACTTCCATCAAAAAGGCACATATGCTAGCTGAGCTTTACACAAATGCACCATTCCTGAAAACATGCGAAGTGCATAGGCATACCAGCATACGAGGTTGTAAAAAAAGCATTTTTTTTTGCTTTATTGCAAAAACTGCATGCATAAATAGTCCACACTAAAAAAATATCGATGTTAATGGCATGGTAAAATGCAGGCCAACTGGAGTATTAAGAATCTACTTGAATCATTTTTTTTTTAATTATCCTTGGCCGTAACAGCTCTTCCCTTGGGGAGGTGGTGGAGGAAAAGGTATTTATTGAAACCTAATATTTCGGAATTAGCGAGGAGATGATCGAGTTCTCTGCCTCCGCAGGCCGGGATTCCAAGAGCAGTTACTATCCTGTGCATTTGCTCGATCAGCTGTTGCTGGTCTTTCAGGCCTAAGATGGAAAGAGCAGGTTGGGCTCCTCCTGCAATAGAAGGGAAAATGAAATTCAAGTTATCTGTGCTGAACTTTGATTACACATCTCGAAGGGCAACTGCCAGTTTCTCTCAATTGCTTTTTCCAGATGGCACTGTACGCATACATCTCCATTCAGAACTGTCACATACTATATAGAAAGGTCATATAACTGCAGCAAAACCCATGCAGAATAACAAGATACAAACGTAGTTTGACCAGAACCTGGCATTCAGTATGTTAATGTTTTTATGTCGTCTCTTTGAACATGCCACTCTGACCAAACATGGCATGTTATGCTTGCTGCTATGCGCCCTCAGCAATGCCCAAGACATGGAGTGCACATACAGAGAAACTAAGCATAAAGGATGCTGTATATGAATATAAAGCACAGCCAGAGCATTGCAGTATTACACAGGTACGCATTGGCGGCAGAAACCTGCATTTTGAACGGTTTAACAGGCAGATTTCTAAAGTCATTGTTCCTGCTCTGAAAAGAAGTGATCAATAATAACATCATTTAAAATTGTTACCTTTTTGTTCTGTAAGCTGCACATTTCGCTGGTTTCCATGTACCCTCTGCCGAAGACATTCCCTGGGCGTGTCAGGGGTATATCGACATCAACATCTAGGCTACAAGCGTCTAGAAAGCGTCTCCTTAGAGCAGCTGCGACGAAGTAACGTATCGGATAACATGCAAGCTGCTGCAGCAGAATAAAGATAGACATTTGACATGTGGCTAAAGCCCAATGTGGAAGCATAGCCCGCCGCAGTGATTGCGCAGTGTTCATGCTTCTACAAGAGTTAAAAGTAAAGTTATTTGTTTACCCACAACGCGATATGTGACATTACAATAGCAAGGCTTATAGTTACACAAAACACAAAAAGCTGACAACCACAAGCTCCTGATGTATTACCGGCAGCATGCTGCATGGATGTTAGTTACTGAAATATGGTTGCATAATTCTGGCAACCAGCTGTGCATGTATGTCATGGATTTCTCAACTACGCATTAACCCCGGGTAGACGCTTGGCCAGCGTCACGACGCTTTAACCCGTCGTTTGCCGGCTCCCTAATAAAGTTATACATACATACATACATACATACATACATACAACAAATTACAAAAAATAATGGTCTTTATAAATGCAGCCAGCTGTTCACAAGAAACACTGTAGCTTTTTTATGGGGAAGGTAGTGGGCGCCAAAGAAACTGCCCCTGTAAAGGCGCCTAATTTGCCCCTATGTAATATCGGGGACAAAAGTGTGTGGACTACACAAACTGCAATCAAAGCACATAACTTTCACATCGACCAGGAAACTCGGACCATACTTGTCGATGTGAAAGTTGAACGTTAGTTCTTTCATGTGTGCAAGAGAAATAAGGTCACAATTCGTTTACATCGCGATTCTAGTCCAAAATCTCCAGACATACTGTCCAGAGACTTTTGCCCCCGCAGTATAAGCCACCATTTGGGTAAGAGATTAGTAAAAGAAGTGTATAAAAGACATTAGTGCTGCTGGACAGCCATAGCTATAAAAATGGTATTGACATTGGAGTACTGCCTTAAGGCGGGGCCTAGGGCATTACAAAAGCAAGAGTTAGTGTCCGCTGGTCCTCATTTGAACGAACAAAAAGAGGGGGGGGGGGGGAAGAAATCTACCTCGACTACATGTTTTGAGTGACACCAAGCCGCAGTTAGCATTAAAGATATCACACAGTTTTGTGGAAGATTTGGGAGCGCTTTGCTGCTTTCTTACAGGATTGGACAAAAGAGCTCACCATCTTCAGAAAGGCATGTTATATAGAAATGAAAATAGTGAATTTACTGCATCTGGCCACGACAACTTGCACACGGAGAGTTCTCCAGGCCGCGGGGCCGTTTCATTAACTTCGGGACTCCGCCCACATTTCTCATCCCCAATGACAACGAACTCACACATGACTGGCTAACAAACATTTTGGCATGTCTTTCCACTTTCATAAGGTTCTTCACCCTCTCCCTAATACAAGCAATGCAAAAGGGACAACAAATTCGTTTCACAACAAACGGAATTTAGAGAATGGACCTCGAAATGATTGGCTCACTAGGTTACATGCCAAACTCTCTCCCCTAGGAAATAAAAAAAGAAAAAAAATTAGAACCCATCAAAACGGTGTCCCACGTGCGCAACCATTGCCCAAAGCTTGCACCCTTGGCGGCTCCTTTTAGAGGGCAATTATTGCAATTATTGGCGTCCGAGTCAGCACCATCGCGGACCACATCAGAAGAGCCAACCCACATCCTCCCGCTCCGCATCATACCGTCACTGTTACACACTTGCCCTTTTTCAACGCCGCCATCTCCCACCATTGTTGACATCCAGGGTTGGAATCCTCAACGAGACCCGACTCAGCGCGCCTGCACTGAATAATTGCCACTTTTATGAGCTCCCCAACAAGGAAGAGGGCCTTACACCCTTCAACCTGACAGTGTTTTTTCTTTGAACGATAAGCAGTTCTTCCAAAAGAGGTGCTCGTTTCAAAGCTGTGCTGCCTCCGGGTGATGGGTCCAGTCAGCGTACTAAGGACCCACTAAGGACCCCTTAGTTGTATACTGTTTGTAAAACTCCTTAAATAAAAATGAGCCCCCTACATGACACAGCAACGAGAACAAACTGCCTGTCCCCGCGTCTTCGAGTGCGACAGCAAAGTCCTCAGAAGAGGGGACTTCTTTCCCTCTCTGCCTACGTTTCCGTTAAGCACTGAAGCTACTGTAGCTGCCTCTCTGTGCGCGTCTCTCCACCTCCTGTCTGAGGGCAAGTGGGAGACGGCCGCAGCTGGGCATTGAACAGGTGACCCAAAAAGAGCAGACTAATAATGGTGCCTAGCATACCCACCGATCCCTTACAGAAATCATTAAAGAAATGAAAGCAACACATCAGATAACGCTACAATGTTTCTAAGTGCAAAGTCGACAACTCCAAGTCATATAAATATATGTACATCTCCGCACATTAACTAGATAGAAACAGTGCAGAGTAAACTAATAATTCAGTGCCTAGCAACACTATTAAAAGGGGATAAAGGCCACGGGGGGCTACGATTATTAGTACCGTTTTGCCTTTAAACTACAATAACATGCTTGTTGCAAGCTTAAAATCACAGATTCACACCTGTCCCACCCACAGCAATGGAACACACATCTGACTCAAGTCTGCAGAGAAAGAGCAAGCTAGACTATTACAGACGCACCCTTGGTTGTTTTTCTGGCATTTCTGAGGGTGAAGAATCTGACTTGTCAGTAGCATGTATATGAATAAGAATCCTATGACAGTAAATTCATCAGATTTTCTGGAGTGGCTTTTCTTTGCTGACCACATATGAGGTGAGCTATAGTTTATCCAACTTGCCCTAGGTTTATTCTATGAATAACAAAGCTATAGCAGGTACACAGTCGTCCACTCAGGCTGAACATGCGAGTGCGTGGCATGCACTTTTTGAGATGCCACTGCATCCATCGCAGCCGCACACCGTAGCGAAGAGGCAGACAGCGTGAAGTACCAGCCTCTAGTCCCTCTACCACCACTGGGGTCCCAAACTAGGGACCCCTTGTTTTTGTCAGGACAGGCCCCCCTCGGGGTCAGCTAGTGAGTAACCTCCTGTATTTGTATTTGATGGAAATGTTTTCCACCACCACCCACAATACGCAGCTGCGCATCATAGCAGATGTGAAGCAACAGCTCCTGGTCCTTCTACGCATAAGCCACTTTGCCTTGATGCATGCCTGCGCACCATAGTAAAGAGGCAGACGATATGACGCAGCAGCTCATGGTACCTTTACACATGAGTCCCCCCATTGTACTTCAATACGCACCATAGCAAATATACAGACTACGCCACACAGCAGCTCCTGGTCCCTCTATGCATAAGCCATTTTGCCTCAATACGCACCTGCGTACCTGAGCGAAGAGGCAGACGTGAAGCTGCAGCTCCTGGGCCCTTCATGCACAAGTCACTTAGCATCAATGCACGGCTGTGCACTGTAGTAAAGAGGCGAACGACGTTAAGCAGCAGCTCCTGGTCCCTCTACACATCAGCCATTTTGCCTCGATGCGCATCTGCACACCGTAACAAACAGCCAGATGTGACAAAGAAGCTCCTGGTTTCTCTACACATAAACCACTTTGCCTCAATGCACGTCTGCACACCGGAGCAAAGAGGCAGATGACGTGAAGCTGGAGCGGCTGGTCCCTTACGCACAAGCCACTTAGCCTTGATTCATGGCTGTGACGGATGCATTGCTATTTTGCAAACTGCATGACACACATTCCCATTCAAGCTAAGAGTGGACGACTGTGTAAACGTAAAATACTGGTTATTTACTTCAATGGACAATGACAAAAAGTAACATGGTGGACAATGTAAAAAGAATTTGCTGCATAAAGTTTGTTGAAACCAGTTCTACATCATACATGTAAATAAGCTAAAACCTTAATGTCGAAGGGATGTCCTGTGTGTTTAAAATCATCACGCTCAAACAACTTCAACACTGACAATCATGATTCAATATTAATAATATAGATAATGATACAATACTCACTTTTAGCCATACCAAAGAAATGAGAATGCAAAAAAATGTTGCTGTTTTTTCCCCGTGGATGACAGTTTTCCATGCTCAAAGTGCTGCTTCCTGTTGGCCTACGAAATTGGCTACAGCAAATGGCATCTGAAAAATTTTTGGAAGCCTCATGCTAGTCTTCAACGAGAAAAGCATTGCCATACAGAAGCAGAACACAAATACTTTTACAACACACTAAAAGCACCAACTGCGGTGCTGTTTTTAGGATGACTAGGTACAGGTTTTGCTGTAGCAAGCCAAATGTTAGCCTTCAATAAGGAAAGCATTCCCATACAGAAACAGAACACAAAAACTTTTGCAACACTAAAAGCATCAATTGCACAAATGCTTGTAAGATGACCAGGTACAGTTTCTGCTACAGCCCACATCATGTAACCAGCGGTTATCAGAAGCCTTGTATGTGAGCATGATGCCCTAGATTCAATTTATGGCTATCACTGTATTAACAAGCATGGGTTTAAAGCTACTTTAATATGATAATCTAAGAACATGGTAAGAGCTTTCAGTGCGAGACAAGCTCAGTATCATGCACTATAAGGTGCTGCATGGCACTAGTGTAGCTTTGGCATTATCTCGCTGTCAATAATGCAGTGAAGTTCTGAGGAGCCTTTGAATATGTGTAAGAACAAGGCAACAACAATTTTGTTTTCATCTCACTTTTGCTCAGCTCGGGTTTTTTTTATTATTATTATTATAGAGCCCGCGGTTTCCATGGCCTCCCAGTATGCCTGTTTTGCATAAAAGAAAGCGTTGCAGGCACCAGAGCTCACAGCCCAACTGCATCGCGGCGGCGGTATGTCAAATTCGTGCCAGAACAGCGCAGAACAAAGGGGCAAGAAAAAGACAAGTGCTGACTTTTTTTTTTCTCTCATCTCCTTGTCCGGTTGTTCTGCGCGGTTCGGTCCCACATGCATAACCAACATGCGCAAGGTGCTGTCCTGGTTTGTCAAAGCTGAAGGAGAGTACTAATCATTTAGTTTAGTAGCTACAACCGTTTCTTCTAGAAACTGTAGTTGCCGTAAAGCTCAAGAGAGAAAGATCAGCGGCTGTCCATTAAAAAAAAAAAAAAAAAAAAAAAAAAAAAAGCTCGCGACGTTTTCACCAGTGTAGGCATATCGCACGATAGGCTCGAGTGCAAAAGTTTTCTCGTATAGTTTTTACAACTCAGCACGTTGCGCATGGTACCCCTGTCACACGGGCACTTGTAAGGCCTTGAGAATTAAGGTTCTTTGCTCCAAAGGCGGTTGACGCGCAGCTACACGGCAAAGTCGTGGGCCCTTTGCGATAAAGGCCCGTAGCGGGAAAGGCGGTCGTTAGCGGCCTTCAGCTTCGTAAAGGAGCAGCCCGAACATGAACGCCACGGAGCGGAAGAAAAAAGTTGACACAAATATAATTTTTAACATTATATTTAAGCCTAATTGACGCTGACCCACATGGAGCGATTTTCCCGCGGCAAACCTTGCGAACAGCGGCCCGGCGGCCGTTCGCCGCTGACCAAGCCAGCTACTCCAAGATGTATGTACAATGGCTACTCAGTAGCTTGGAGTCGTGCGCACCGGCGATATGAAAAAACTCAAAAAGTGTGCTAAATTTTGTTGTTCCCGTAAATAATAGGTCGAATGTCAAAACTGAGTCCTTCTTGAGGATCTCTGAGCCTTACCGGGTCACTGGTATAGAAGCGACAACTTGCAAGCAAGTTTCTGCTCAAAGCTGGCTGCCGCCGTTGCAGCGCGGCTGCTGCGGCCCGCCTGCACGCTATAGCTCCGTTAAAAAGTGAAGCCGAATTTAATCATAATTTGCTTTTATTACTAGAGAATGGGACTGAGAGTTAGGCAGTTCTATGAGTAGGCCATTTACTATAGCACGAAAACAAAACAGGCCTAGCGACGACTAGGGAGCAGCGCACGGCCAGAGCACTGTTGTCGGCCGCGCTAGCGGCTTGTACCGCTTTGGTAAGGTCGCGTCATAAGGCGCTGTAAGCGTTGCGATTTTGCCTACTTTGATGATGGAGCCGAAGCGGGACCTATTTCGACGTTCCGCTCAACAACACTCGCTCAAACTCTGCTGCAAAGCGCCTACAGCAGTACGCTGTTGTTGCGGCGTCGGGCGTACTCGAAGGCTGTATGCAAGCGCTGTCGGGCGCCATTTTATACGCTGCCTATTTTATGTGTTGCTCTTGAAATGTCATTTAGTGTGGAAAGTGCGTTGTTGAAGCGGACCAGCTCGTGCGTTTTCTCACTCGCTGCCTATTTTATGTGTTGCTCTTGAAATGTCATTTAGTGTGGAAAGTGCGTTGTTGAAGCGGACCAGCTCGTGCGTTTTCTCACTCGGGCGCCGACACCGCCAGTTTTTCGCTGCATGTGGTACGGCACGGCGACGGTGCGTCAGCGTTGCGCCGCACCGCATGAAGTTCGCAGAGAAAGTTCGCTCCATGGGGTGGCCTTTTAGGCGTTAACTTTGCATTTCGATGAACTTTAAAAATCTCCGAGTGTTGATAGAAGAGTTCGAACGTTTCAGCAGCCGCATCGACATACGATGTCTCCTTGTGATTTCGCACTTAGCTTTCACGTCCTGGGTCTCGTCGCTCATGGTTGTAACGCGCACGTTGATTACGTTGATCGAACACAACCTATTAAAATTAATTCGAAATTCGCACAAGTAAAGTATGCTTCGCACGCGAGCACGGGGAACCAGGCGGGATGACGAGTGCGTGTCTACCGTGGTCAGAATGGAAAGGAAAAGAAAATCATGTCTCTAAACATCCGCTTCAAACCTTCATCAAACCTTCAGAGTCTTTTTATAACAATAAGTCGGTTACTTTTCCTAACATAAAAGGCCAGTCTTGTTCACTTATCATTTAAGGTGAAAGATATCGTCTACTTAAATTTTGGTAGCTGCTACTAGCGCCATTTCAAGCGCAGCGGTTGACAGCCGTTGATTGCCGCTCGACAGATGACGCTCACGAAGGATACCTGAATTATCATCACCATCATCTATTTCCTTTGCACTTGCCGTGTAGCTACGCTGCTTCTCCTTTTTAGTTTTGCTCCTTTAATGCAATACAGCTCCTTTGCAGTAAAGACCTTGGAGAAGTGCCGTGTGCCGTGTGCCGTGTGACTTTATCAGAGACAGAGAAGTTGCGCGGCTTACTGGCGCAGCGTCCAGTAATGCCGAGAAAGGTGGCCCTCAGACTTGAGACTGCACTTTAGTTAGTCGGCGCGGAGCCATCCTGTCAGTCTCGCCTAAAACACTCGACCGTTCGGCTGCTGTACAGAGCTGTTTCCTTACCCAAAAGCTCAGCACCATCGGTGCATCGAAAAGTTCCACTAAAGAAACAAAAGTTCAGTGAAATACTTACTTTGGAATCGGCGGGTGAACAAAGTGTGCCAGCCGCACCAAGCCACAGCAAAAACAATGCTAGCAGTGCATTACAGCCGTAGGTATTTGTAACTGCGCAGAAAATGCAGAACACGGAAACGTGAAGCCATCTTCCATGACTAGCGCTGTGATTGTCTTCAAGACACGACAGTACGTTAACGGTTCGGGTGCCGCTGATGCTTCACGCAGCGTTGCCCAAGTGGTTTCTTTTTTTTTTGTTATTATTATTATGTTTTCCCCTCTTTTCTGGTTTTCCTTTTTGACTTTCAATGGCGAATTTTAGGCTTATATGTCACACTTTCTCTGACCCTTTCTTACCAGACCTCTCGACACAATTCTCTATTGTGCTTAATCTCCCCTTTCTTTTCCTATGGCCGACGTCAACACGAGAAGCAATCAATGCACTCGGCTGTTGGTTGAGATGCAGCCTTGTACATATATGTGTAAATAAAGGTTTTTTGTTATGGAAAAAAAAAAATCCACCTGACTGGATCAGTGTGCTCGATGAACTGGCTGTCCTCAAGAAATTTTAAACCTTTCATGACAGCCGAAGTCTGGTTGTTGCGAGTTTTACCATTAATGTGGATCTTTTTTGAATTGATGTGAACTCAAAACAGGCAATAAAGAAACAAAAAAAATTAGCGGCGTAGCCGAGCGGTTAGCGCCGAACGTTACGGAGCAAGCAGTAGAGAGTTCGAGTCTTACCGTTACTGGCGGTTTTTTTTTTTTTTTTTTTTTTTTTTTACAAATCGATTTTTTTAACCTTTTGTAATGTATTTCTGGTGCTTCGTTATTTTTAGTTTTTACTTTTTACCCGAGGCCCTTTTCTTCGCCGGGCGACGAGCACAATATATCGACGCTCTCCTTGGTATGAGCGGCAAGTATGCCCCTTTTGTTTACGACGCCTGCAAATATCACGTTGAAGGTCTTGTTGACGCAGTATATGTTGGTCAGATGTGCCATGATTTAGTGAACAATTGAATGCTAATGCGTTTTTCCTTCGGTACTTAGCATATGTATGCTTTTCGAGGCGTACGTAGCTGCAGTCAAGCGGTCAGGTCGCAGTCGAAGCGGCAACGGCGGCGATATGTTGGCGCAGAAGTGTGAACGAAGGAGCGTGTCGGCGGTAGCGGATTTCGCTCGCTCGTGCCTCCGAATGCTCAAATGGGAACCATCAAGGCGCATCTGCTGCTCCAAGCCCGTAATTCAGGCGCTGCAGGTTCAAACAAACTATCCGAGTGCGCACAAAATGCCTGAGCCGAAACTTAAACTGAAGTGGGCGCCTGTGGCGCCTCCAAGCATATTTTTGTATTTGCCTTGCAACGTTTACGTTGTCTTTTCGCCGTCGTTTACGTATGATAAAAGCGTGTTATCATGTTTGAGAAAAAACGTACTACCGCATTTAAACATGCAACGTAATTCGCATTTGTCAGCCTCCGGGATCCCTAACGCATCACGTGATTTGTAGTTGCGAGTCTCGGCCGTTTGGCTGTGGTGGCGATACCTGTATTTCTGTTATTCTTCGTTACTACCTTATAACAGCTCTGTTTTCAGTAAGAGTGGTCTTTTTGTAATCAGGAACTGGCATTCTATTGATGGAAACCCACTTCCTTTCTCTCTTTAGTGTCCCTTTAACAGCCCTGTCAAACAGGAAAAAAAGAACTGAGAATTTGTTATCATCACCATCAAGCCTACCATCATCGGCAGCGGCGATGTTTATATGGCGGTCTTCGCAAAAGAAGCGGCGTTTGTCCTTCGTCTGTATACCGCAGCCTGCAGCGTAAGGATAACTTGTATAACTGTGCGAAACATGGAACAGTGATCAGCGGACGACAACGGAAGCAGCAGGGCTTGAAAATCAGCTGAGATGACGGATGCGCAGTCTGGGAGCATGGCTGCGATGGAAAGTCGAAAAACCAAAGCCATCGTCGCCGTGCTCAGTATCATCGTGAACGATTACCTGAACAAAGTGAACACCCTCCTGCAGGCGATGCAGCGTCAGCGCACGTTGCTTCACTTCCTCGCTTTGATTCGGCACCGAAAGAGGGTAACGACTTTCGTGGTGTACGCGTCTTGAGTGTCGCATCTGACCGCTTTGCAGTCGTATATATTGCGTTAGTACACCACGTGAGAGGCAGGAGCTACAGCCGTAATAACTAGCACGAAAAGTGCGGAGCTAACACGCTTCTTTCCGTTTCTGCGACACCTAGCGCTTCCACTGATAAATGTGTGCCCAACGGGTCAGGCCTTAGGGCTTTGCAGTTGTCACGTTTTCAATAGTGGCTGTGGCTAGAGTTCCGTCCAAACGGAACTGTATCTGTCACTAGAGTTCCGTCCAGACGGAACAGTATTTGCCATTTGACTTCTGTCCAGACGGAACTCGCTTATAGCATGAACTGTTTCCGTCCAGACTTAATTGCGGTAGAGTCGTAGAGTTCTGTCCAGACGGAATTGAAAAAGTTAAACAAAATTGTCAAGTACAGAGAAGATACAACCATGTACAACTTCCTGCGCATTTATAAAATGAGATGCGCATGGCTAGGGTGGTGTGGTTTCAAAAGTGTCTACGAGGCTTGCATATCAATATGCATCCATAGGGGTTGCCCACTAGACGACAGAATGAGCAACTCGTCACTCTTTTTCGCGCACATGGAGCTCCATGTGCAGCAGCTGTACATGACAACTCGTAGAGGCAGCACAGGCTGGAGTTCTCATTCAGCAGATGTGTAAATGCCAGAGGCATCAACATTGCATCCGTCTTATCTTTCTGTGGCTGCATGAAAAACAACCTTAACTCAGCTTGTTTTTGTTCTTGTAGTAGCAGCCGTGGAGCCAACAGTCAGGGGGACTTTTTGCAGCACTAGCAGACAGCAGCCAAGGCTAGCTAGAACAAGGAAGATGGCCTTTCAGCCCGTCTCTCCACATTCCCCTCTGAACACCCTTGGCATGAACCCACTCCCCACGGCATATGGTTAGCCGCAGGATTAGCTAATGTAATGTCACTCCACAAGGCATTTCTACACCATGTTCTTTTAGCAATGCAATTTTCCCATTGCGCATGCATGGAAGTTATGTCATACCTTCTAGGCCATTACTAAGTGCAGGTTTTAAACATATACATTCGTGCCTCGTTAATATGGACACTTTGGTTTCCGACCAAAACTGTCCATAAAGCGAGTCATCCATAATAACAAGTCATGAATAAAAACAAAAAAGGATTTTTTTGAGAAAAGAGAATTGTAATTAATGACTGCTTTTGTACATAACGGTGCGCACTGGACTCAAAATGTCACAGAACACCGGCAATTTTGAGTGCATTATCCTTGCCATTGTCTTCGAAAACTTGTAGTGCAGTCTGAAGCAACTCGCTTACCATGACACCCGTGATGTTGGGCTTTGTGTTGGTCGAACTTTCGAGCACGAACTCCTCACTGGCCGATGAATCAGCGTCTGATTCTCTACTCACCGCCACTTCCAAAATGGCCTCTTCACTGAGCAAAGTAGCCGCTAAGTAGCTGCTTGAGATTCTCCTGAGGCGAGGAAAGAGCTGAGCTGTAGATACTAGTCCCTCGCAGCTTGGATTGACTGAGATGGCTTTTGCCACTTATATTCACAGATTTCTTCACGCCTGCGTTCAGCTCTATTCTTTTGCGTTTAACTCCCGCCATGCCAAAAGCCAGACTCAAGTTGAGGGTTACAGGCTCCTGGTGCTGTGCACTTTTTTGCCTAGTTAACCTTTCTGCCTTTTCGTTCTTCTGATTCTTTCTTTTTTTGCCTTGTACTGTTTCTGTAAGGAAGCAAAGGAGTCAAATTGGCAAGCTGCTATGCAGAGGGTTATCGAACATCCCATCTTCTTGGTGCCGTTTTTGTGTTCCCATAAAACAAACACTGCAAGCTGAAGTACAGTTTAGAACGACAGCTAGTCGACTACGAAGAGCTCAGACCTTGTCAAGGCCGCATTGTTGACTCAAAGCGAAGCCGACATACGGACCGTCTAGTGTGCATAGTCTGGCAGTTCGGCAACTCAACAGGGACGAAAACCAGGAGCATGAGAGGGAAGCGCGTCTAGGACGGGACGCCCGGTCCCGGTTGCGTGTTCGGACGTCGCCTTTCTTTTGTCGCTCTACTTTTTGAGTGTGTCTTAACTCTCACCGAAAAGCGTTAACGGCTTCATAGAACATACATTGCGCTTTGGGAAAGAAAACTTCAGTTCCCACCGCCGCTCTAGGCACTTGTCTTTCTTCCTGTCATTTCTTTCTTACGCTTTTACCGGCCTCTCTGTTCACGTTCAGCAGAATTTATTGCAACTACATGTTGCTGTTTTCCCGACTGCAGCGGCACTTCCGCTGCACCCAGAAATCTCCTGGTTCCCCCCTTTCGTGGTCTTTCTTACACTGACCCTCGGTTTGCTGAGTATGTTCTTCTCCGCTCTTGCGCTCCCCCTCCCTTAGAACGGCGACACGCCCGCTTTGGTTCTTTGCAACCCCACAGGACTCGTTCAGGCATCCCGCTGTATCGGCTGTCGCGTAGGCTCGCGGGCGGCTCGCCTTTCTTTAACTTGTGTTCGGACTCCTCTGCTTTTTTTTTCAAGCACTGTCCATATTAACGAGACAAAAATACAAGTGGGGCGCGTGCATTCTTCCCCTGTCCATTGTCCGGACAGCGAGTTTCCATATTAACGAGGCATGAATACATTGAAAAGTTTTCGTCCCCAGAAAAACTGTCCATAATTCGGGTCGTCCATATTAACGGGGGTCATATTAACGAGGCACGACTGTATTCGTAATTTGTAAATTTTAAGGCATTTCTACAGCATGTTCTTTTACAATTTTCCAATTGTGCATCTCATTTCAAGTTATGTCATGCCTGCTAGGCAATTACTAACCCCAAATTTCGTTATAAAAATTACTTTTTTATGCCCTTTTACTCTAGGTAGCACTCACTGTGATAGAGAGATCATACTATCACTGTCGTCGTTATCATCATCATCGTGCAGCCATCTCGATGAACCATTTCTGTCTGGTTTCTATAGTCACTATGCCTGATTATGCCATATGCGAAACAGAGCAAAAGAAAAACATGAAGAATGTATAAGACCTCGGCAATCAACTTTCGTACATTTATTGACGGCAAGCGCTGATATTGCTGATGCTCGATGTTGAACGGCACTACAATAGCGGTAAAATATTCCGTCTGGACGGAACTTTAGCAGCAGTAAACGTTCCATCTGGACGGAACTTTAGCACGGAACGGTCGGCAAACGTTCTGTCTGGACGGACCTTTAGCAGCAGTAAACGTTCAGTCTGGACGGAACGGTAGACACTCTGTTTTATAGCGCCATGCAAGTCATTGCATTACGAGCTTCCATGTGAATAAGAAAAAAAAAAGATTGCGCGTGAATGCTCCAAAGGTTTGTAAAAACGTTAGCGAGTGTTAACCTGTAGGTCTCGTTTGCATGATGCGCCTGTCACCACAAGCCATCGCTGTGTCATATCCTTGCTGTGCAGGAGAAGCCGACAACTCTGCCGCGCGTGCCCGTCAACTGCTGCCCGAGCGTGCGCAATCTACTGCTGGACTACCTCAACGACGAGCGGCTGGACTTTGAGCGCCACTTCCGTGTGAGCCGGGCCACATTCCGGCGCATCTCGTCCATGTTCTCCAAGGCCCGCGTGTCGGGATGGGCGCGCGATCTTGAGCTGCTCATCTTCCTCCATTGGCTCGGCATGGGCACGTCATACCGCGCCATTGCCAGTCAGTTTCCTCCCTCCTAATCGCGCCTTCGTTAGGCATACTGAGAGACGGGGTGAAGCATTGAGCCCTAGTTAAGCTGTGATCGGATCATAAAACCAATTGCATCAGTAAGCACACAGCCGCGATGGCGCACTGGACTGCTGTACCCAAGGATACAAGATCAAATCCCGGCTGCTGTGGCCGCTTTTTGATGGATATCAAGGCCCCCGTGTGATGTCAGTGCACATTACAGAACCCCAGGTAGTCGAAATTGGCCAGAGCCCTCCACTACAATGTCTCTGGGTCGCTTTGAAACATTAAACCCCATAAGCCAAACCAAACCATGAAATAAACCTGATCAATTAGCCCTGCTTTCATTAGTCGGCCGTGGGCGGCAGCCATATCGACTAGTAGGAGTGGTTCAAACTAATCGGTTTGTGACTGGTTTTGTAATGTGATTATTGTGTAATTCGGCCTTCAGTTTGACCTGAGTATGTAACAGCAAACTCGAAACCCTGTTTTAGGTCATTACTCCTTTCGGGCTGGGATGCTGTGTGCTTGCTAATATTCCCATGCACAATTCTATGCATGCTTGTGTGCAGTATTTGAGTTGAAAGAGCAATGTGTGTCACCCCACCATGGTGATGCAATGGATGAGGGGTTGAATCCTGGCTGTGGTGGTCGCCACTTTTTGATGGAAGCAAAAAGCAAGGCGCCCTGTATGCTGTTCGATGTTAGTGCATGTTAAAGAACTCCAGTTGATCGAAATTTCCGGAGCACTTCACTACGACGTCTCTCGTAGTCTGAGTTGTTTTGTGTTTGTCATCTGTGAGCATCATACAGCTCGAAGCAGTAGTCTACTGTGCATGCATGCTAGTATGAATGGTGGCTTACATCATAGGCTTCGGAAAGCTTTTATTGAGCTCAAGGTGCAGCACCCAACATTATATTAGTGCTTTGGGCAACTGTGGGGAACACTGTACATATGTTACATTTCCTGCAGTCTGGGTAAATAAAGCCTCGTCTTTGTGCTTTGTTTGCAAAAACTCTTAGGGGTGCTGTGTAGCCAGAAATATTTTTTAGAGGTTATTATATGCCGGCAGTAAAAAAAATGCGAAGATAGGGATGCAGAGGGGATGATGCAGTGCTGAGACATTTTCGGGTGAGCGGGTAGTGTTCTGACATAGAAACCATGGTTATGCCCCTTGTGCTACATTTAAGTCACAAGTGTCACGGGAGCTTGTAGAGTTGAAGGCAACGTGAGCAGCTGGGAGAGACTCAAATTTGGCACGCATTCTCAAACGTCATTAAATTGCTTTGCAGGATGTCAAAAATGATACCATGAGCAGACACTCTTGAAGAATGCGCTTGTTGAGCAGTTGCTTCACTTTACTTGTGCAGACACCTTTGGCATACCACGCTCGACCATTCATGGCGTGGTGTACCGCTACGTGAACAACTTCTCCAACCAGGCCAGCCTGCAGATCCAGCCGCCCCACAATGAGGCCAAGCTACGCAATGTGGCTGACGGATTTACCGAGCTCTGCTCCAGTGAGAGCTTCGGTGCCGCCGCTGGTGTGATCGACTCGTGCTGCATCACAACAGAATCGGGCGAAACCTCCGTCCTTGTGCAGGTTAAGCTCCATCCTCTTGCAAAATTGTCCATAAACTGAGCCATTAACGAGTTGTGAAGAAAAGCGACTTTTATTGGAAAAAAAAAAAGGAAAAAACTTGGTAAATAATGTCTGCGCTGGGCACTGTTGGATTCTGGTTGACGCTGCTACACCAACATTGAGCCATTTTTGAGTCCTAAGTACTGATGCTACCTTCGTCGTAGCGAGGATGAGACCTAGTTGAGCCACTTGGATTGACTGGAGTGGCTTTTGCTGCTTGTTTTCACATAATTTCCACTTTGCACTCTTTTGCGTTCAATCCTGCCATGCCAAAAGCCAGACTAACGTTGAGTTCTAAAGGCCCCGCTCCATGGAGCTGGAGCTCATGAGAGGCACATGAGCGAGGCGCCTATGCACCTAGTGCACGCCCTGACAATGCTGGAAAAAGTACGCATCTCCATGAAGTGTCATTGGCATGCACGCTACTGTGTCGATCGACTATGTGCACATCTCTACATACTGCAGCAACGATGTAAAAAAAAAAAAAGCAAACAGAGATCGCAGAGACGGCGCGACAGGCAGTTTCAGAAGTCATGAGAACTGCATCTTCTGATTGGTGCATGCCAGCCATAAAACTGGTGAGCCTCCTCCAGCACAAGCGTGCAGCGAGCGCCCCAGAAATATCTCACATGGACAGATATCTGCTCCGCGCACGTCCCAGCTCACGCCTGGCGTCTCACGCATGTGCAGACCGACTCCAGCATACATTCGTGCCTATAAGTGCGCCGCTCAGGCACCCCATGGAGTGGAGCCTTAAGGATGCCTGATTCTTTGTACTTTTTGCCATGTGCTGTTTCTGTAAGGTTATGCTATAAGTGGGGAAATCAAGTTGGGCGGCTGTTGTACAGAGGACATTGAGCAGCCCGTCCCTGGCATGGGTTCCTATGAAACAAGCTGATTTATAGTTTACAGTGACAGCTTGCTGGTTGTGAAGAGCTCAAAGCATTGTCAAGGCTGCATTGGTAAGTCAAAGCGAAGTCGACATGCAGACTGCTATGGTTTCGGGGGGTGTAAAACGTGGCAGGTTTGGCAGCGCAGCAGGGAAGAAAAGCAGGTGCCCCAAAGGGAAGTGCATCCAAGACGGTGTGCGCAATCTAATTGCTTGTTTATGCCCTTTCTGTTGTCGCTCTAGTCTGTGAGTTTGTGTGTTTTAACTCTGACCAAAAGAGCGTTAATGGCTTCATGGAACACAGGTACATGATTGTGCTTTTTGGTTGAAGGAAAACGGCTTCACTTCCTGCTGCCAGTTTTGTGTGCTTGTCCTCTTTTCCTTTCAATTCTTCCTTACTCTTTTTTACTGGTCTCTCTGCCTATATGTTCAGCAAAATTTATTGCAACCACATGTGGCAGCATTGCCGTACTGTAGCTTCTGGTTGCAGCACTCTATGCACTCTAGTTTCTTCCTTTCTGGAGTTTTCTTTCTTGGTGGATTGCTGTATGTTCCCCTCTGCCCGTGTGCATTTTTCCTAGCGTAAAAAAGGTGACACTTCCGCTTTTGCTCTTTCCAACCACGCAAGGCTCATTCAGGCATTCGGCCGTATCAAGTGTTGCGCAGTTACACGGGTTGGGCACCCTTTATCTTGCGTTCGGGTGGCTATGCTTTTTTTTTTTTTTTTTAAGACACTGTCCACATAAATACATGGTTCCCAGCGGGCTGCGTGCAGTCTTCCGCTGTCCATTGTCGAGACTGCGAGTTTCCGTATTAGCGAGGCATAAATATATTGGAAAAGTTGGCTCCCCAGAAAAGCTTTTCATAATTCGGGTAGTCCATATTAGTGCACCTCGAATCATGGACTTATTAATAAACCAAATTCTTTTTCTCCTCACCATTGAGGATAGGTTCTGTGCAACTGCAGCAATTTCCATGGTGCTTCAAAACTACAAACTGGCACAGTTCTGAGATTGTCAGCATTGTAGCCCTAAGTGACACAGTTTCGTGATTGAAGTGAGGGTTCTTCAAAGGGATGCTCAATGCTGACCATTGGAAGAAGTTAGCAAATGAAATACAGGGCATATTTTATACTTCTCTGTGGGCTCAGAAGCTTACAAACAGTCCTTTCTTAGTTGTTTCACATCAAGTATAGCGGAAAGAATTTATAATGATGTCAGCTATGAATGCATGTTTTGATCGCCAGCAAGGGCTGACTGTTAACATGAGCTGGCTGCTGCTTTTCTCCGATCAAGTTTTGTGATCACCCCTGATCTTGGCCATTTCTCTTGTGACAGGCCCTGTGCGATTCCCGTGGCCATTTTCTGGATTTCTCTGTTGGCTACCCCGACACAATGGAGCCATCCGAGGTGTTCCAGGCCAGTCCACTCTACGTGAAGGCTCAGTACCCACCACCGGTATGTGGTGCAGTGCCTTATTTGCACTGCACTGTTCCATGCGGGCCAGCTGGCACTGCCATTGGCTACCTGTTGCTGTGCGGTGGTTGGGTTTTGAAGCACTGTTTCAGCTGGGGTGCCACCCGAGAGAGGCCGTGGCAGAATGTAGTGATCCAAAGCCACGGTACAGCTGGGATCATGGCTTCCCGTGCTAGAAGTAAAGCAAAAAATGCCTGCTAAAGCACACAGTTCTATTTGCAGCTTTCATTAGTTGCTGAACAGTTTTTATTTCTATACACGTGGATATTTTGCAGGATCAAAAGGCAACAGCGCTGCAAAAAAGCAGTGTGCAAGGTAAACAGGCTTGCATTTAGCATTTTGATCTTTTTGGACCTGTGTGTTCACAAACGCATACTGCAGTCTTTTGTACTAGCCTCGGAGACCTTACATCTTCAAATACTAACCTGGGAACCCACAGGGTGTTAAAAAAAGATGGTGCATTTACTCGTGAGTCACTGCATCAGGGATGTGATGTGAAAGGAGAAACCCTTCGTTTTGGCACCAAAAATCAAAGGGGCCAAACACGCCCGTGGTGCGTTTACGCAAGAGCAGGTCATGTTCGAGGAGCTTCGTATGAACAGTAAAAAAATGTTGCCGCAGTCAGCCTCCTTGGTGGCTTTGCCACAGTGGCCAAGCATTTGAAAATGATGATCAAGAGGTGACTTTCGCCATTGCTGTCGACAGAGTGGACGTTTTGCAAAGCTCCACGCACACAGGCTGCATTCTGCCAGCACTGGAAAAAGAACTGTTCGGACCTTGTGCTAAGAATTGCTAATCAATATATTTATCAACTGAAATTGACAGTGAATTTCTGCCTCGTTCAGGTTTTACGCTTTACAAAATTAGCCAATTTGTATCAAGTTTTTTTTTTCTAGTATAATGCACTTTTCTCCTTTTTTTCTCTTTTTTTATTATATCAACAAGCTCCATATGTATACGAAACAGCTGACTTGGAAACATGGACATTCTGCCTTGGCCTCCACTCCCTGGCAAATGCAAACTAGGGCAGCTGAATTCAAACCGGAGTCCTAACCGAGAGCCTGATACAGTTGGGCCCATTCACCTATCCAGTCATTATGACATTCATGCATGGTGTCATAATGTTAACCATTTCACTAACAGTCTAGCAGTGATCACTTGCCATGCTCTCATGGTAAAAGGCTGTAATCTTAATGTTTTATATACAGTATAATCTCATTATAACAGACCTCGATAGTGTCCAGGGTTTTGGTCTGTTGTAAGAGAAGTCTGTAGAATCCAAATACTGTTACAACAGACTTTGGTCTATAACTACGCATGAGTCTGTTATAAACAAAAGAATCTACAAGCAATGCCTGCCGACAACATATGCTTTAATCATTACTCAGCACTTCTGAAAGAAGTTAGTCAACTTTGACTGAACTGAGTAGGTAATGGCTTTTGATACTATTTGTGCCTCCAATAGCACAAGGCGATTTACTTCTTTAGGTGCAGCATTTTGCTCGAAGTATGATTTCAGGCCTTGGATGTGCTCGAGTGCTTCGGAGGTGGTAACCTTTTTAGGGACAGTGTCACCTTCGTCCTCTTCATCATCCTGCTGTTGGCCAATGGCAGGCATTTTCCTGACTTGGGTAACAATCTCGTCATCTGTGAGCTGTTCTGTGCTGATCAATTCAGCATCCACGTCCGCATACTCTGTAAAGTCTTGTGTGCCAAATGCTTTTTGCACAGCTGCCTATAGTGCTGGGTCCGGCAGGTCTGGATCCTCTGTTAAAGGTGCTGGTGGCTCATTGTTGCTCAAAATTGTGCCAGGAGGAAAATGTAACACTTTGGTGGCCTGCAGATCTGGTACTTGCATATGGCTCGAGCAGTTATCAAGGAACAGCAGCACATTCCTCTTCTCTTTTCTCATCTTGCTATCAAAATTGAGCAGCCACTTGTTGAAGATGTCCTTTGTCATCCAGGCGCTCTTATTTGACTCCCAGTCTACAGGAATGTGCACTTTGCGCAAGCACAATGGCCTTTTAGATTTTCCTATGACGAGGAGCTTTACTTTTTCGCTCCCATCCATGTTGCAGCAAAGAAGAATGCTCACACGTTCTTTGGATTGCTTCCCTCCGTGACACGAATCTGCAGAGAAAGCGAGCGTCTTTCCCGGTCTCAACTTGTAGAAAAGTCCGCTTTCATCAGCGTTGAAAATGTCCCGCGGAGCATAGCCTTCAAGCAGACCCGGCAGCGAATGGTCTTTCCAGTCCACCACCACACTGTCGTCGACGCTCTCCGACTCGCCAGAAATGCACTTAAAGGTGATTCCGTGCCATGATTTGAACCGGTTTAGCCATCCTTCACTGCATTTGAACTCCTTGTAGTCTAGAACGACGGCTAGTTGTTCCGCCCGTTTCCGTAGCAGAAAACCATTCACTGGTATGTTTCGAGAACGGGCGTCCCGTAGCCATACCAGCAAGGACTCTTCGACGTCCGGATACGAAGCCTCGCGGAATCGGAACCACTTTGGTTGCAGATCGCCGGTCACTTGCTTGGTCAGGATCGCATCCTTGTTCTTGACGATCGTGTGGACGGTCTGTTTCGATAGGCCAAAAGCCTCTGCGACGTCCGACTGCTTCTTCCCCTTTTCAACTTGTTCGATAATTTGAAGCTTTTCTTTTAGAGATATTTGCTTCTGTTTTGTTGACTTAGAAGGCCCTGCGCTCACCGAATCGTCCCTATACATTCTGTCCACGCGCGTTAGCCAAGGTAGATGTAGATCCTTGCGTTAGCCGTCACACACGTGGGCACTGGGCAGGTAAGGCTAAACAGAAAAAAACCGCTGCAAAAGTCTACGGCACATTTGCGTGATACGAGACTAATACGAAATGACCCTAATTATGGGCTCTCTGCTAAAATAAAATAACTGCGATAGTGATTCGAATTATTTGCTGTACTCTGTCCAGAAAGCAGAATTTAATCTCTAAAAGCTCGTCAAAAAGCTCTATGGAAAAATCTACTCCGTTTCTGGTTTTCCGAACTGCGCAACAACGCTGGACGGCGGCATGGGCAGTGGCTAGCACGGGCTAGGGCGCAAAGCGTAGTTAGTAAAGCTCCTCAATAAAGTCTCTGTTCGGTTTACTGTTTACCGAGTAGTTATTTCGGAAGTTGGAGCATGTGGGTGTGCAGATACACTGTTTTATCATCTTGAACCTCCTTCCAGCAGTTGGCCTCGCGAGGCCGTCTCCTATGTGCGCATGCCGCGATGTCAATCTGCCACGGACCAGTGATGGGCCCCAGTGATGCGATAAAAGTAATTGTGAACAGCGTAGCGCTTACGAGCTCCGCTGCTCAAATTATCATCTTTCTTGTACGCCTAATTCGTCGTCCATCATTGCGTCATGGATGATTCTAGCATTGTTCCTTCTCATTACCACCCGGTCGCAAACGCGACGAACGAAATTTCAAGCAGCGGAGCGCGTGTATGCCGTGCAGCTTGAATTTCTTTTCATCGCCCTTGTACGTCGAAAAAGTGCTCTGAGAAAAGTTTGCTAGTGCTCCAGAGGTCCATAAAAAGGTGAGTGAGCACTGGATCGCGAAAAGTACGTTCGCAGCAAGCTTGGCCAGTCTGGCTGAAAACAGAGGGCTGGTTGTCAATTATGTTTAAAGTCGGTCTCTGATTTTTTTTTTTTTCTCGGTGAGCCATGGCTGCGAGTTGAGCATCGACAGATTTACGTTCGGAGTTTATTGGTACGCAACAGCTGTAGACGGCGATGGCAAAATGACACCTGCCATCATTGCTGTTGCCGTCAGTCGCCACGATCCGAGGACCATTTGAAAATAAATCGCGTTTGCTGCCAAAAAGTCCGCTGTAATGAAGTGCGGATCCAAATTATCTTCAAAATTTTGTCCGTTCTAACCGAATGTCCGTTGTAGCCGAATCCGCAGTAAGCAACGTTCAGTCAACGGAAGATATTGGAAAACCGACCAAACATCGCAAATCGGTATGTTATATCCAAATATCCGTAGTAAACGGATCTGTTGTAACGAGATTATACTGTATTTTAGCACCAAGACCCCTGATACAGTCGACTCTTAATAAATAAGAGTTTAAATAAAAAGAACAAAAAATATCTAATTTGAATCGCAGGGTGCCTTTCTCACTTGCTGTTGGCAGGGCCAAAACATCAGTTTTGGCAGGACGCTCAATTGTAGTTGGCTTTGAATTAACAGGACTCTGTTGTGTTATACGAAGGATTTCATTTGTAAATCACTGGGTAACATTTTTGCAGGGGCCAACTTGTCCTCTTGCAAATTGGTATACAGCACAGCTCTGGTGGGAAGTTGACTCACGGCTTTCACTGTCCAGGTGAAAAAAAAAAAAAGGAATTAAATGAGGAGAGGGAGAGAGAAAATAAACTTTATTGGCTCTGAACAGAATTTCACCAAGTTCAGTGGGTGGGTCCTTTAGTCTGTTGTTCCGGCGGCCGCAGCTGCAGCACAGGCCTGGTAAACCCACTCCCCAAAAAACGCAGCCTCCCAGAAAATGCTCAGCGGTGGGTAAACACTCACTTGGTGTACAGATAGTTTTGACGTTGATTCATCGTTGCAAAGTCTGTTTGGGAGGAGAAACAACCCCTTTTTTCAGGGGTTCTTAACCTCAACAGCCATTGATATGTACCACACGCCCTCCCTCTCTCCCTCCACCATCACAACTGGGCAGTCTTGCTTGTGCATGGACCCATTCGGTTTTTCTTTGGTAGTTTAGGTAGTCACTTTTTGTAAGCATTCTTTTTTTTTTTTTTTCAGTCAATTTTTTTTAAATGCCTACCTGTGCCGAGACCATTACATGCAAAGCAAGAATGCAGAAAACTACAGTCACAAGTGCACAACTTGACATTACCTAATGCCAAGGACTGGGCTGCAGACAGTGCCTGTGCTGACAGTTCAGGAAGGAGCTAGATTAGGAGGAACTAGGCTTAACATGGTTTCAGTGACCTGCATGTAACAAGAAGATGGGGAAGGGGGGTGGGGATCTCACGAAACCCACAAGAGCAGCATGCACGTCCCATGCTGGCGAATGCTCGTTAATTTGACCCCCATTCAGACTGCCAGCACAGTCTATGGGATGAGTTCAGGCCCAGTTAATTTGAATGGGCTGCTATGTCAGGCACAGTTTGCCCTTTGCAAACCTGAATTAGATAGGGTAAACTGTGCTTCTCTGACATACGTGCAACAGTAGGTGTAATAAAAGAAAATGATGGATGGCCCCATCATTATGAATAGTTTGTCGTGGAAATTTTGGTTTCGCTTTCCTGACCACTGTGATAGGCTGTGGAGAGAAAAACGGCAACTGGTCACACGTCATCCAGCCACCGATAAGTTTTCCACATTTTCCATTCCTCGTCCTACAGTAGAATCTCGGTGATACGAAATTCAAAGGGAGACGAAAATTTTCGTATCACCCGAAATTTCGTATCACCAAAAAACGAGCAAAATCCGTTTTCAAGCCTTTCAACAGGTACGAAATATTTATTTTCGTTGAAAGAAATCGCGTATACAGTCGAACCCGGTTATATCGAACCCGGATATATCGAATTTTGGCTATATCGAACTCGCGGAATATCCCCTTGAAAATCCCATGTAAAAGTATAGGAAAGCCGCGTCATATATCGAACTCAATTTCACCGGTCGTTCGATATATCGAACTCCGCACCACGCACTGGAAAGTGTGCCTTCCCTAAAGACGATCGCATCACCCTTGGCCGTTTGCCACGTGACGTTTTCAAGCCACGTGCGAAAGGAATGAGAGAGGACAGTTCGGCGACGGCTGGTCTGGGCAGCGCCGCGCCCATTCCCCAAAGGCGCGCACGCATCTGCAGTTATCCTTTCCCGCGCGCCAGTACATGACGTTTGCAAGACATGTGCGTAGGTGTGCCCATTCTTTTGCCGACCTATCTCTTTCCTTCAGCACGCGCTTATGCATGCGTCAAGCCAGCTAATCGCACCCGTTTTCAGACAGACGTCCGACGCTTTCTCGAGCGTGTGTTGCGAACACTCTGCGCGCGGCGGCTGACGTGGCTATGGCGCCTGCGGACATTAAGAAGCGGCAGGTCTCTCCCTCTTTCTGTTTTTTTTTTTTTGTTTTTTTTTTTTTTTGCGAGAGTCATCTATTCTTATCGCTGTGCTGTACGCGGGATGTAGCGTAAGATATGGCCGGCTGCGGACGTTAAAAAGCGGCAGGTTCTTTTTTTTTTTTTTTTAAGGTGGGGGGGGGGGGGAGTCGTTTATCCTTGCATGTATGAATCAACGAAAGCACGTGGTCAGCTGCAATCATGACGCCCGCCCCAAGTGCGGCGTGATAAACTGAACCAGGCTTGTGCAATCAAGCCATCATGGGCACTCTGCCAAGTTCGCTCCCCGCCACCGCAGGAGCTATCAAAAGATAAACAGATAAATGCGCCGCCCCGCGCCGTGACGTTATGGCTGCGCAGCATCTTGGCACGCTGCCGAGAAATGAGCTGTGGATGAGACGACCGAAACGAAGTGGCGCGCGCCATCGACATGCAGCGAAAACGCTCGCGATTTCTGCCGCAGCGACACAGAAAATTTGTTTTGAGCTGCCGCGGTGCCTCGAGCGGAAAGAGGGACGCAGTTCCAGGAAGTTGGAAATTTTTGGCTCTGTCGCTGCCGCTCGTGGCTGAGATCGCTCAATCGCTTGCATGTGAGCGAGCAGTTTTTTTTTTCTTTTTCCAAATTCTCGGGTTCAAAAGTGAAGGGTGGGTTCATTATGCGAGTGGGTTGATTAGGCAGCGAATACGGTATCGTTTTTTCGCATCGTAAGTGCCGTCAAAAGCCGACTTTTGTATATCGAATTATCGATATATCAAACTATTTCGCGATCCCCTTCGAGTTCGATATATCCGGATTCGACTGCATCCTTCTGCACCTTCTTTTCCGCGAGATCTGATAACAGAGAGTTTTGAAAACTGAAAAATTGGGCCGCTGTCTTCTCCCGCACAGACTCGGAGGTCACGGCGCGCCGCAGAACATTGATGGCGTGCATCGTTTCTGCTGTCGTCGGCGGTGGGTCATCAACGCTTTGGTCGTCGTCATCTTCGTCACTGCATGGAATGCCAGGCTGTGATGACGCTTCCTCCGCAATATCTTCAACCGTGCGGAGACCACAGGTGGTGAGGTCATCATCCGCGGTGACGAAATCGTCGACGCAACAGTCGACGTCAAGTTGATTCCAGACATCGATGGGAATCGGGTCTGGCACTTGCGAGGCAGTAGCCACAGCGGATTTTAAAACCCCACACTTCGCGAAACAATTGGCGATGGTCGTAGGAACGACGCGATCCCAGGCAATTGCAAAAAAATGCACAGCGTCCAGAAGAGTGATCTGGAGATTCGCGTCCTTCCTTTCAATCTTCGCGAGGAGGCGGCACACCAACAAAGCTTTGAAATGGTGCTTAACATTCCTTATGATCCCAGCATCCAGTGGCTGCAAATGACTTGTTGCGTTCGGGGGCAGGAACACCACCTTAACACTCTGTAGTGTCATTTGTTTTGGATGGGCGGTGCACTGGTCCAGCAGCAAAACTATTTTTCTGTTGTGGCAAGATATCTTGCGGTCGAGGTACGTGACGAATTCCATAAACAAAGAAGACGTCATCCATGCTTTTTTGTTCGCCTTGTAGACGCAGGGCAATCGACCGGCTGCCTTAAAGCATCGGGGCTTTTGATATTTGCCAATGACTGTCAGCGGTATCTTTTCCGATTCGTCGGCGTTGCAACAAAACAAAACTGTGATACGTTGTTTGCTCTTTTGTCCGCCCCGGCAGGCATCGCCTTTAATGCACAAACGTTTTTCGGGCTGGAGATTGTAAAACAGCCCTGCTTCATCTACATTAAAAACATCACGTGCCTCATATCCCGCTATGTAAGACGGCAGTGTGGTTGTCATCCAGTCTTCCACGGCGGAGGCGTCGACTTTTTTTCCTTCGCCACAAACGGTCTTGTAGGAAAGATTATGACGCACCTTGAACTGGTGAATCCATCCACTGGAGGCCTGAAAGTCACCAATTCCAAGTGTGAGTGCGATGTCCGCTGCCTTCTCACGAAGCACTTTTCCGTCGATGTTGACGCTGGCCGCCGTGACCTCTCTGAACCACATTAGAAGAACCTCTTCCAACTTCACATGGTGGGCAGTTTTGGCTTCCTTAGAATTCATAGCGAAGTGCTGCACATTCTGCATAATTTGGTCGCGCTGACCAACGATCGTTTGCAACGTTGACAGCGGCAGGCCTAGCTCCTTGGCCATGTCAGTGCGCCTTTTCTTGGGCTCTTTGTCCACCTTATTTAAAATTTCCAATTTGTCTTTAAAGGTCAGCGCCTTTCTCTTCCGTGACATTGCAGTATGATGTACCTTTTTGCGTTGCCGAGATGATCACAAAACGACGCGCTATAAACGCGGTGTCAGCCTCAACAAATGAGAAAACGAAGCAACGTGTTGCCGCTGCAGCGGAGACTCCGGAAAGCGGAAGAGCGTGGCCTGCGGGGCGGCGGAGAAATGTGGAGAGGGCCGCATGGCCGTGCGCTTAACTAAAAAAAAAACAAAATGCGGGGGGAGGGGAGAGAAAGAGAGAGAGCGGGAGGGGGGGGGGGGGGGGGGCAAGATATCGCCGCCTTCCTTCGCCAACTTCGCTGCTGCCGCGGGTTGCCAAGCCGGTTTTTTCCCGCTGTAATTTTTTTTTTCTTCTTTCGTGCGCGTGTGCGTGATCCGTGCTATCAGTGCTGCGCACGCTTTTCTCGCTGTGCGTGTGTGCGTGGGCCTTGACCGGTTGTGATACCGAAGTTCGTATCACCCGTAGCGAAAAGAAAAAGTGTTCGGAACATCCGATTTTTTGCCCACTGAACGCAATGCAATTCGGCCGGGGAATTTTATGAATTCGTATCACACCGAATTTCGTATCAGCCGAGTTCGTATCACCGAGGTTCTACTGTATTTTGTATCTGCAACCACATTTGTCACGCGAGTTTACCACGAAGGATAGCCTCCTCGCATTTGATGCAGCTGCCTGTGAGGAGGCTCCTCAACACGTGTTGCACTGTGATGGATGCCCATAACAGTTTTGAGCAATTCTAACTATTATCACATCGTTCTCCTCGCAAAAGCAGGTCTGCCCACCCTTTAACCAGATGTACTTAGCGTGATGTAGCCAGTTTTTTCGAATTCATTCAATAATCAGAGTTTGCATAATTGCAACACACTTTTTTTCACTTCCTTGAAATTTGAATTATAGCACATTAATTCCAGCAATGCCTTGGCCTTGTGGTTGCGTACCTCACTGTCTTGGAAACACCCCAGTAGAAGGTACTGCATGAACAATGGGATGCGTAAAGACGTACATATCACAATAAACTTGAAATCAACCTATAGCTCACTCCGCAGAAGGCAGCAAAATTTTATGGGGATTGGTGTATGCAGTAAATTAAGTAAAACCTCGTTAATTCGAAGTCATCAGGATCACGAGGAGTCTGAATTAAGAGGGTTTTCTAATTAATCGATCACAGCAAGAAATATGACTCAGACAAAAGAATTTGTTGCAGGAATGCACTGCCTTTATTCGGCATATCTTGAATTACTTGAATTAATCGGAGATGCTGGTTTGCTACTTCTGATAGTTTGCGGCTCCGAAAGTCATGTTCTTGGGTCGGTCAACTAGGTGAAATATCAGAACTTCACTGTGGCACTCAATAAAACTGCGAATAACATTCAGCGATCCAATAAATTCAATGAGAGCAGGTACTTCTGGAGGCTCGTGGCTGTCATCGCGTATGTTCGCAACAGCAGTAACCTCCAAGTTACTGTCGGCTCACCAGTCTGGCGACTGCGTTGGACTAACCATCTTCTGTGCAGAGGATGCGGTCACAATACTCTGCTCCATCTTTACATCTGCAGTTTGCATCAACAATGCTTTCAGTGAAAAAAACCAGCATGTTCAAAACACCACCTGATCATTTTGGGCTCCACTTGTTTCCATGCGTACACTCCGAGGAGGTCGAGGGAGTATTCCTTGCTGTTGCCGTATTAAAGGAGCACACGCTTAAGCAGGTGGTGCCGATAAATCTTCCTGTGAAGCAGCGAGGCTTCCCCGTCTTCCCGACAACCAGTAGCGGCAGCTTGTGTTTGCCGCACATGTTTGCACCAAACAGCACAGTAATCCTGTCCTTGGCCTGTTTTCTACCTTTGACTGCGGTGTCCTTTACTGCAAATGTTTTTTTGGCAGCATCTTATAAAAAATTGCAGCCTCATCAAGGTTGTAAACGTGGTCTGCACCATATTCGATGCCGCTCTCACCACAGACAGTCAGAAATGTCAAATTATTGCGTTCTTTAAAATGGCTAAACCATTTGTTGCTTCACCTGAATTCTTTGTGCCCAAGTGGCAGAGCCAGGTCATTGGCCTTCTCCCGCAGTATCGTTCCATTGACGGGAAGGTGGGCTGCATTTGCTTTCTGCAGCCAGCGAAGCAGAGCAGATTCCACATCTTGATATGCGGAGCCAACGCTCGTAACTGCTTTGAAGAATGTCTTGACATAGACTTCTAGTATCTTGATTTGTTGCTCAGTATTGTGGGCAACATCGAGAGAGGCACGCCATGCCTTTTAGCCAAATCGGTCTTGAACAAGCTTTCTTGCCTGCTTCTTGGATCAACCAGAACTTCTGCTGCAGCGTTAAAGTCTTGTACTTTGGCATTTCGTTCACTAGTACGGTCACAAGCCAGCACTTCTACACAGCCCAAAAAACAGCAGCGCAGTAGCCAGCCCCTAAACACTGCGGCAAAACATGGATCAGGCTTTGCCACATAGCACCCCAAATTTTTGAAATAACCGGGGTGTTGCAGCCCGCCGGTTCAAATTATCCGGTCGGATTTACATCGGAAAATACGGGCCACAGATATCCTTCGAATTATCCGGGATTTCGGGATTCCGAGTTGGAATTATCGAGATTTATTGTATTGCTACAGCAGTGTGGGGGGACATGTTCCTCATCCACTGGTGTCAGCAGAAAGCAGCGCTGCAGTAAATTTGTTCCCAAGTACAGGCATAGCATAAACATTTGGCGCTAACCTTATACATGGACGCCAGTAATTTTCATTGCTAAGAAGCACATTTGTAATCGAAAAGTGATAGCATAACGTATGTTTCAGTTTTTGAATGACTGTCTGACGTGCTGTGCTCAGGGTGGAGTATGAATGACTGCATAATATGTGTCGTTTTATTTTTTTATTTTTTATTTTTTATTTTTTTTGGTGTCAGTGAAAGTTATGCATGCCCTAGGGCCCCAATTAGTTGTCATTTACTACTCTTAGCAAAACTTTAGCACCAGCCACCTTGAGTGTTGTGCAGTGTTGTGATTGGTGTACCTTGCAGGGATACTTCCTGATTGCCGGAGAGGGCTACCCGTGCACGTCGGAGCCACTGACAGTGATGCCACCATTCCGCGAGCCACTCCAAGACGAAGCTGAAGCCAGCTACAATGCCATCTGCTACCGAGCTCTGGCGGTGCTGCACGATGCTCTTGTTCAAATGACGGGCCGATGGCGGCTGGTGTTTGAGCGCCGCATGTCAACAGTTCGGCAGCGCACAGCGAAGGTCTGCTGTTTCCCACTGTTACCTTAACCCTTTGACTGTTTTTGCCGTACGGGCACTGCGCAGAGCGTGTAAAAAAGAATTTGACACTGGGGGTGAACTTCTTCGGAATATTTAAAAAAGAAAGAAAAGCCTGCAACACTTGAAACAAGAGCAGGTGGAATGGATGTCGTGTATTTCTTTTATTAGTCCAGTAGTCACCATCTGAAAATTCTGACCAAAGATTTTTCGAACATGCTCAATAATTTGAACTTTTTCGCAGCACCGCAACGTGCCCCATAGAGCTAATGTATAAGAGTGTCTGAAAATTAGGGCACATCGCAACTGATTGCTTGATTTTCCAAACCTTGCTCGCACTCTCTGCAGCAATGCTGCCTCCAAATTATGGGCATATCGGAGTGTCATTGGCTTCAAGGGGGTCAAAAATTTGATCAAGCAAAGCAAAATTCAAGCTAGGATGCAGCTCATGGGGAGAGCGAGCAGAAGAAAATGGCAGCTCGTGCCCACTAAAAAACACTGAAGCTCCGACTGTTCAGTCACCAGACAAACTGCTTCTCACTACACGCAAGTCACCAAAGAGCGCCTGCCATAACGTACCGCCAATTTGGAGATTGACCTTCGTCTGTAGTTGCTAGGCCTAATTATGAAAGACAATGCTAGCAGAGCATTTGTTTTGGCTGTTTATCGATTATCTTGATTGCCATCATGACTTTTTCATTTCACGCTGTGCGTATGGTGCGCAGCATGCTCCCCGCAGCGGTGAGTTTTCTTTAATGTCTGGCCTCCATCCATGCTTGCGCTTTCGTCTGCAGTGTGCCACAGGCAGTAGTACCTCCCAAAGCAAAACCACTTCCTCTGCCATACTGGTGATTAGGATTTGACTTGCAGCGACTCTTGTTGTGAAATTTGATTTTTACGGACCTTTTTACTGTTTCTGGAAAGTGCTAAATGTCGGTCATCCTATAGTGCATTTCTCATAGCTCCGGTGAGAGCATTCTCATTTAATTTTGTGACTCTCCCTTTCTCTCTGTGAATGAGAGAGATTAAAATGCCAGTGATCCATTTTTCAGCAAGTTGTGTTTGTAGCAGTTCAACAAAAGCCACTTCGCTTTATTCCAAAAGTGCCTACCGTATTCGCTCGAATCTAAGCCGGCCGCGATTGCAAGCCGACCCCCCAAAACTCGCCAACCCGGGGGGGAAAAAAAAAAAAAACACCTTGAATGCAAGTTGACAGAAAGAGACCACCCAGAACTAGAAAGACATATATTCAATCAAATGAAGGCCGACTGATCACTCGTCGTCGTCTTCCTCGCTGGAGGCTTCCTTATCACTGTCTTCCTCCCACAGTGCGCTGTCCTCGGTACCATCCAGGGCGTTTGAAATGCAGCATTTACAGAATGACCGCACGATCATCTCCGCGGGAATATCTTCCCACGCTGCTGCAACCCATTTGGCCACTTGACTTAGCGATGCGCGTTTAATGCAACCTGTCGGAGTGAGCTCGTGATCTTGTTCAGTCAGCCAATCAGTGTAGCACTTGCGCACCCTAGATTTGAGGGGCTTGAAGGTTGGACGAGCTTTCCGCCGCAAGCACAACTTTCTGCCTTAAAGCAGCGGTATAATGACACCGCTTATTTGTAGGCGCCATCGGGTCGGGAAACGAAGTTCACGAATCGAAAGAACCGCACGGAGAGTCCACGGACACGCTAGCAATTGCTGTAGGCCTACCCATAGGCCAACGCTAGTCACATGCGCAATACCGCGATGGCGATGGCGATTGTGCAGCCACATCCTCGAATCTAAGGCGACACCTCAGTTTCGTATTCGGAATTTCAGTAAAAGCTATCGGCTTAGATTCGAATAAATATGGTATTGCAATCTTGGGTCTTGGAAAAATTGAATGTGGACATGAAATTGGGTTTAGTTTCGAAAACATTGTTTGTCTTGAATTGTTAATTCAGTAGAACCCCTTTATAATAGTAAAGTCACTGGGACCCAGAAAAAATCTTTACTACTATATCAGCTATACCTGTTGTTGGTGATGACATTGCCCTGCAAATGATGCCTGGTAATTAAATGGTTACTTACTGAGCAAGTCTTGTTGCTTAATGAAAAAAAAAAAACACTAAAATACTTTCCATCTCTCTCTCTTATCATCAATTAGGGCCATTTTGTCAGTTCTAATGTGGGTGTGTTCAGATAAGAACGGTAATCGAGGTTCCATGACCATTTTTTGTTTTCAATTAAATTTTTATATGTGGTGGGCAAGTGTCTCGATACAAAGGAATGAACCTTAGTTTTGCAAGGTACAGTGTAGTTTCGTCAGAAAAAAATTGTGTATCACTAGAGCTGGAAAACGCCGTTTTTGAAATTTAAAAAAGTTGCAAGTTTGCAGGCCTGCTTCTAGCATACTAAAATTTTTTCATTCTTTGTTTTTTTATCACTACATCTATGCAATTTCTACTTTTACAAGGATTATTAGAAACATGTTTTGTTGCTGCTACAGTCGAACCCGGTTATATCGAACCCGGATACAGTCGAACCCGATTATATCGAACCCGGATATATCGAATTTTGGTTATATCGAATTCACGAAATATCCCCTTGAAAATCCCATGTAAAAGTATAGGAAAGCCGCGTCATATATCGAACTCAGTTTCACCGGTCGTTCGATATATTGAACTCCGCACCACGCACTGGAAAGTGTGCCTTCCCCAAAGACGATCGCATTACCCTTGGCCATTTGCCGCGTGACGTTTTCAAGCCACGTGCGAAAGGAATGAGAGAGGACAGTTCGGCGACGGCTGGTCTGGGCAGCGCCGCGCCCATTACCCAAAGGCGCGCGAATCTGCAGTTGTCATTTCCGCACGCCAACACATGACGTTTGCAAGCCATGTGCGTGGGTGTGCCCATTCTTTTGCTGAGCTCTCTCTCTCCTTCAGCACGTGCAACGCATGCGCCAAGCCAGCTCAGCCCCTTTTCAGTTTTCAGACAGACGTCGGACGCTTTCTCCAGCGTGTGTTGCGAACCCTCTGCGTGCGGCGGCGGATGTTAAGAAGCGGCAGTTTTTCTTTTTTTCTTTCTTTTTCTTTTTTTTGCGAGAGTCATCCTCTCTTATCGTTGTGCTGTACGCGCGGCGTAGCGTAAGATATGGCGGCTGCGGACGTTAAGAAGCGGCAGGTTCTTTTTTTTTTTTTTCGCGGGGATGTTTATTTTATTTTTATTTATTTTTTTATCGTTTATTCTTGCATGTATGAATCAGCGAAAGCACGCGGTCAGCTGCTGCGATCATGACGCCCGCCGCGCTCCCAAGCGCGGCTTCATAAATCGAACCAGGCTTGTGCAATCAAGCCATCACGGGCACTCTGCCAAGTTCGCTCTCCGCCACCGCAGGAGCTATCAAAAGATAAACGCGCCCCGACGTTATCGCTGCGCAGCATCTTGGCACGCTGCCAATGAGCTGTGGATGAGACGACCGAAACGGACTGACGCGCGCCATCGACATGCAAGCGAAAATGCCCGCGATTTCTGCCGCCGCAGCCGCGGCGACACAGAAACCTTGTTTTCAGCTGCCGCGGTGGCTCGAGCGGCGAGAGAGACGCAGTTCCAACAAGTTTCAAAATTTTCGCTCTGTCGCTGCCGCTCGTCGCTGAGATCGCTCAGTCGCTTGCATGTGAGCGAGCTGGCCTTAACGCTTTTTTTTTTTTCAAATTCTCGAGTGCAAAAGTGGAGGGTGGGTTCATTATGTGAGTGGGCTGATTACGCGACAAATACGGTATCGTTTTTTCGCATCGTAAGTGCTGTCACAAGCCAATTTCTGTATATCGAATTATATCGATATATCGAACTTTTTCGCGATCCCCTTTGAGTTCGATATATCCGGGTTCGACTGTATATCGAATTTTGGTTATATCGAACTCATGGAATATCCCCTTGAAAATCCCATGTAAAAGTATAGGAAAGCCGCGTCATATATTGAACTCAATTTCACCGGTCGTTCGATATATCGAACTCCGCACCACGCACTGGAAAGTGTGCCTTCCCCAAAGACGATCACGTCACCCTTGGCCATTTGCCGCGTGACGTTTTCAAGCCACGCGCTGAAGGAATGAGAGGGGACAGTTCTGGACAGTGCCGCGCCCATTCCCCAAAGGCGCGCGCATCTGCAGTTATCGTTTCCCGCGCGCCAACACATGACGTTTGCAAGCCATGTGCGTGGGTGTGCCCATTCTTTTGCCGAGCTATCTCTCTCCTTCAGCACGCGCTACGCATGCGCCAAGCCAGCTCAGCCCGTTTTCAGACAGACGTCGGACGTTTTCTCCAGCGTGGCTATGGCGCCTGCGGACGTTGCGGCAGCTCTCTGTTTTGTTTTTTTGAGTCATCCTTTCTTATCGTTGTGCTGTACGCCGTAAAATATGGCGGCTGGCTTTTTTTTTTTTCTTTTGGCGGGAACCATTTATCTTTGCATGTATGAATCAACGAAAGCACGCGGTCTGCTGCTGCGATCATGACGACCGCCCCAAGCGCGGGGTGATAAATCGAACCAGGCTCGTGCTATCAAGCCATCACGGGCACTCTGCCAAGTTCGCTCCCCACCACCGGAGGAGCTATAAAAAGATAAACACGCCCTGACGTTATCGCTGCGCAGCATCTTGGCACACTGCCAAGAAAGCTGCGGATGCGACGACCGAAACAGAGTGACGCGCGCCATCGACATGCAAGCGAAAACGCTCGCGATTTCTGCCGCAGGGACACAGAAACCTTGTATTGAGCTGTCCCGGTGGCTCGAGCGGCAAGAGGGACGCAGTTCCAACAAGTTTGAAATTTTTCGCTCTGTCGCTGCCGCTCGTCGCTGAAATCGCTCAATCACTTGCATGTGAGCGAGCTAGCCTTAACGCATTTTTTTTTTTTCAAATTCTCGGGTGCAAAAGGGGAGGGTGGGTTCATTATGCAAGTGGGTTCATTACGCGACAAATACGGTATCGTATTTTCGCATCGTAATGCCGTCACAAGCCGATTTTTGTATATCGAACTATTTCGCGATCCCCTTCGAGTTCAATATATCCGGGTTCGACTGTATTAATTTAGTGAAAAATTGCAAACTTCGCTTCTGGAGCGACGCGCTCCGAGAATTTCCACTTTATTCCTTACATACTGGCCTGATACCTTAAGTTGCTTGCTCTAAAGCTTTTTCTCTTTAATATGCAAGTTATGTATGTAATTTCAGACAAAATTTGGAGCTCTAGACCACTACGTGTTTTCTCCACAACATATCAAAATCGTCCGAAAGTTGAAAACAGCAATAAAGGGGGCAACTTTGCATCCAATTTAAAAAAAAACTGTACCTTCGATTTTTATAAATATTCATCTCAAGAATCATCAGCACCTCAGCAATATTACAGCCTGAAAAAGTGTTGCATTATATTGCTTAAATTATAAAGATAAGTATAAAACTGAGCGCTGGTTTTGAAAATTATCAATATTCAGCCCTACATTCTGGCACGACCTAATAAAGTGTCTATCCCTGGCAATTTCATGGGAGAAAGCAAGTGACTGTTGAACTTTTCTCTATCCTGTATTTTTTTTTCTTTTTTTTTTTTTGCCTGGTGCTGTGCTATTCAATTCAGTTCTTAATTATATTATTTCATTTCTCCTTTATGACAAAAATTGACAGTATTCTTAATGACCATTTTTCTAACTACAGTCATAAGCAAAACGCTTTGCAGCATGATAGTTAAGGTGGAACTTTGTATTTCTTTATAGCAGCAGCACGAATGAGCCGAGATGGCGAGCATTCTTGTCAACACTGCCATGTACCCCAGAAAAAAAGACTAACCTAACCTGCAGTTTAGCTAGAGGGCGGGTTCGGTCCGTGTTTTCTCTGAGCTAGTTAGCACACTCGACAAGAATACTCATCTCGGGTGATTCGGGCTGCTGCCACGAAGCAATATCAAATTCTACCAAAACTAGCCTGCTGTAAAGCGCTTTGCTTATGAGTGCACTCTTGTCCTCATTAGAAAAAATTAAAAGATTTCAACGCTGCTGAACCAAATATTGAGCGAGAGCATTAGCTGGGGGTGACCGAGCTTTCTTCTCTTTTTCTTCTTCCTCAGCCCACAGATAAAGCCCCGTTTTAACCAAGCCGTATGAACGTACCTTAGTGGCCTATAGGGGTAACATAAATGCCAGGGTCCTAGTAGGTTGATTCTGACATAACCGTCCCATGTGAAACGCGAGACCCAAGTTGGCAGCTCCTGCCAGCTTGGTGGTCACTGCCATTCCATGCTGAAGGCTCAAACTGGGAGCAGTATTGCTTTCGCAATAAAATTGTTCTCCAAGATACAGTATAAATTTTTTTCATAAAGGAGAAATGAAATAATATTATTAATAACTGGATTATATATAGCACAGCTACTTGCAACAAAAAAAAATGCAGGATCAAGAAAAGGCTCAACTGTCACTTGCGTTCCCCCATGAAATTGCAGGAATAGCGAATTTATTCCACTTTAAGCATTCATTCCGGCCTCGGCGGCCGCTTTTCAGTGGCGGTGCAATGCAAGGCGCCCATGTGCTGTGCGATATCAGTGCATGTTAAAGAACCCCAGGTGGTCGAAATTTCCGGAGTCCTCCACTACGGCGTCTCTCATAGCCTCAGTCACTTTGGGACGTTTGTTATATCAAGGTTTGACTGTATATTTTTCATTTCACCATGAAAATTCAAGGTTCATGGGCAGCACCCACTAATGAACTTGTTGCAACGATTGATCTTGATATGATGAACGAATTTATATTGATTGTGCCGTTCAGACAGTGCTGTGTGCACATGTCTATTACACTGTCACGGCACTCGTCTCCAGGTGGTGGCCATCTGTGCCATGATCCACAACCTGTGCGTTGACCAGGGAGACATGTGGTTTGAGCCCCACGGTGAGCCCCCGCTGAGCATGGCGCCCGTGGGCAACTTCTCCTGGTGCGTGCCGGGTGACGAGGAGATGGACGACGAGGGCGGCCTCATTGCCCGGTCCAACCTGGCGCAAGTGGGTGGCTTTCCCTTCTGTTACTTTGGTCAGAGCAGCTCAAGCTTCTCAAGGCACCTCAAGTGTGCAGTGAGAATTTTTTTTTTTTCCACCATTTGTACCGCATGCGTCACTGCCAGTCCTCTGCCTCAGGAAAGCGTGGTAAAATATGGGAGTCTTCGGAGAGTTTTTCGAGTGTTTTTCAAGCGTTTCAGTGCGCTTTTTTTCTTTATCTGGATTCCCCACTAATGAAAAATTTGGCCCCAGTGATTAGGCACGTACTCTCTGTTGTTGTTTTTCATGAACTTGTTCTAGTTTTGCTTCGTTTGTTTTTAGTTAAAGAAATGCATCCTGAGCCTTGCTTACCAGAACTTTTTTAGGGATTCAGTTCTTCAGCAGAGTACCCGTACAGAGCTAACATGTTTTCATTACCATGCAGTGAAGTCTAATCGATATGACCTCGTTAATATATTTCTCCGTATCGATACTTTTTTTTTTTTAATTTCCAGCCAACACCCTGTAGAGGTAATGCATTTTCATACTGCCGATAGATAGTATTGTCCTGTGGTTTGGATAATAGTCACGAAAATGTGCGAAAAAGTTACCTGGTTTCAAATTTAACTCCAAGGGTCAGCAGAAAACTTCTCGCTAGAGTCAATAGTAGCCTGGGCAATGGGGACCCTCTTGGCTGATTTATGGTATTTACTTGCATAATCAACCTCCTCCTGCTTATGTCGTTGAGAATTTACTTTTTGTTTTATTTTGGTAGTGCATCACAGCGCAAGTATGGTGGGGAGAGTTTTTGAATGAGCATGAGATTGTAACCATGCTGTATCTCACCTTTGTTGGTGATGCCGTGATTTGGTTTCAGTTGTAACTTAGCCCCTACTTTGGATCCTCAAACTCAGATAAGCAAGTCAACCTACAATCGTAAATACAGTAGGTGACCGATTTTTCGGACTGCAATAGTTCGGACTTGTGTGATACAGTAAAACCTCGTTACAAGAGGCACTCAAGGGACCCAAAAAACTTGTCTCTTGTAAGCAAGGTCTGTAACCAAAAATTCTAAAATCACTATGTTGATCAGTTTACTGCACATCAGTATATAAATGCATTCACATGCATTAATAGGAAATTGTTCAGGTAAGCTTAAAAAAGTTATTCATACTAGTATGTATTTTTGTGAGTGCAGAGCAAACCCGAATATAATGAACTCGGATAGAGCAAATTATGTTTTATATCGAACACTCGAATTTCCGCTAGCATTATGCATATAAAATGTATTTTTTATAACGAACTACACATCGGATATAGCGAACTCAGCGCGCGCGATCGGTCGCCAAACGCCCGCCAACGGGCGGGCCTTTGTGCCGGCTCCGAGTTCTCTCCGGGCAGCCCACGCTGCCGGGCCGCAATACTTCTAGCGCATGCCGTTGTCAGATGGGAGGGGGATTGGCGACGGCTCCGTTCCCCAAGGTCTCACACAGCGCATACGTCATCACGCGCCCGCTAGGGTGCTTCTGCTGCTTCTGCGCCGATGCCACGCTTCCGTAAAACGCAGGAGGGGCTCTCTACAGCAGCTTCCACGAGGGACCCTCCTGTACGCATGCGCGGCCGTCGCCCGGAGTAGCGTGAGTAGCCTTTAAAATCCGCGCCATCGGCCAGCCTCTCTTTGCAGCACTCCTATTCGGCAGCTGCCTACCATGTGATCAAAGACGTTCGAGCAGCTCCGGACCTATTGCGCTTCGAGAAAGAAGCAACACCGGCCAGAACTGGTTTCAAGTTTGGGCGAAGGGAAGGCAGCCTCCGAACAACGAACGCGTCAGTGGCGAACTTTCCCGCATCCTCGGAGCTTTCTTTGTTCGCGTTTGCAAGTCGTGCTGCTGCTATCCTCACGATTCCGGACGTGCCTACGTTGCTGCTGGCTTGCATTCCGGCGCTACATCCTGCAAGATGACGTCGAAGCAGCGGCGTGCCCTACCGCTTTCCGACAAGCTGGAGATAATTCGCCGCGTTAGCCGCGGCGAAAAAAAGTCTGACGTTGCCGCGCATTTCAAGATTCCGCGGAGCACGTTAAGCACCATTTTGAAAAACCAGTCGGCCATCAGAGGCAATGCACAGGAACGATCAAATGGTGACGGCTTTCGCCACCGCAAGCCGGCTTACGACCAAGTAGAGAAAGCGCTGTACCAATGGTTCTTGGACGTTCGCGCGCGAAATCTGCCGGTCTCTGGCCCCATGCTACAACAGAAGGCAAAAGATTTTGCCTTCGTCCTGGACGTCGAGGGGTTTACAGCGGGCAGTGGTTGGCTCCAACGATTTAAAGACCGCTACTCCATCACCGGGAAGGTGGTTGCAGGTGAAAGCCAAGCAGTGGACGCTGAGAGTGCTGAAAAGTGGGTGCAAGACATGTGGCGTGCTGTCACGGAGAGATACGAACCGTGCAATATTTTTAACACCGACGAGACTGCCTTGTTTTGGCAACTGCTGCCGAGCAGAACCTTGGCGCTAAAGAATGAGAAGTGCCATGGCGGCAAATTGAATAAGGCCTGAGTCACCGTTCTTCTCACGACAAACATGGACGGTTCATCAAAGCTGCGGCCGCTTGTCATAGGCAAGTTCGTCTCCTATGTGCCTGCGAGGATGCACTTCACTCCCAGTCACATACAACCCAAATTCTAAGGCCTGGATGACCAGAACGTTGTTCGAAGCGTGGCTGCGTGGCTGAGACAAGGAACTTGCAACGAGCGGGCGAAAGATTTGCCTCCTCCTCGATAACTGTTCTGCGCACCACTGCGGCGTCACGCTCAAGAACATCGAGCTTTGTTTCCTGCCACCGAACGCAACAGCGGTTTTGCAGCCCCTCGATCAGGGGATCATCCGCGCTTTCAAGCTGGGCTACAGGAAACGCGTCGTTGAGCGGCTGTTGGTGAAATTGCGGGTTAACGACGAGCTCAAGATTAATTTGCTGGCCACAATAGAAATGATTAACTGTGCCTGGCAAGACGTGACGCAATCCACAATCTGCAACTGCTTCCACCATGCTGGACTATGTCGAGAGGATGCAGAAGCTGCTAGTGAAGCGCGCACTGTGCAAGATGACAGCGATGTTGCCACGCTGTGGGAAGAACTCGCTGATGTTCCGGACGCTGTGCCCGAAGAAGTTGCCCTGGAGGATTTTCTCACTGTTGACGACAACGTAGCCGTGACAGCGAGCCCGTTGGACTCGGAAATTGTTGCCGACATGCTGGCATCTGGTGCGAACGAGGAGACCGAGGAGCCGCCGCCGGAGGACAATCGCCCTCGCCCGACGTTGCATGAAGCCCTCGCTGCTACCGATCTGCTGCGCCGATACTGCTCCGGAATACAGGGAAGCGGACTGGAGTTTGTGGAAATGATGTCGCGTGTGGAAAGTGCGATTCTCGCTGATGGAGTTAAATGCAGTGTTCAGGCGAAGATCACTGCCTACTGCAAATAAGTGAGCATTTATCTGCAATAAATTTCTTTTGTAGATTCATGGTGAGCGGCACAGTTTTTCTTTAGTTAGTGCGTTTTCGCTGCGCTGTCTGGACATCGTGTATAACGAATTTGGTACTGAAGTTCGTTATAAACAGGTTTGGTTATAGCGAAATACTTTATATAGCGAACAAATTGCGTTGAATTACGCAGTTCGTTATAACCGGGTTTGACTGTATTCCTTCCCAAATTCTAGAGGTAAAGCACTTCACTTTGCAAGCCTTGCTGTTGCTCTAATACCTTTGAGGCACTCTTACTTACTCGTCAACCTCAGATGCTTACAGGCTCATCACCCTCAGATGATTCACAGAGAAAAACATCAGGACTCTAAGCTTTCACCTTGTGATCAAATTTTAACAGCGAGGAGTTAAAAATGCTGGATGTCATTCATGCATTTTGATTTGCTTCGTAGGTAACAGTAATGTGATGCCGTTTTGACTTTCCAATCATGGGGAAGCACTCCTCAGTTCCTGACATACACAACAAAAAGGACACTGATATGGAACAGAATTTAGCTAAGGGAATCTGAAGTGCATCATGTACGAGTTGGTATGCTTCAGCTGCATTGCATGAGCACATCTGGGTTGTGTCTCTTCTAAATAGTGAAGAATTTGCTCCACGGACCTGAAAAAGTTGCTCTTAGTAACCGAGTGTCTCTTGTAACCATGTCTCTTGTATGCAATGTTGTTAACATGGCAGACATAGGAAAACCAACCAAACCATTTTCAAATGTCTCTTATAACCGAGTGTCTCTTGTAACAGTGTCTCTTGTAACGAGATTCGGACTTATTTCAGGAACCGTCATGCGACCCATTGGAGCGTGTACATTTTCGCGACCAATATTTCGTACCCTGTGGTGTCCAAAAGTTTGATTTTTCGGACCAAATTTGGCATGAGCAATACTGTGGAGATGTTTTTTGGCTGAAGGCTCGTTTTTTATGCATCGGTTAGGTGCAAGCGGGCATCGTTTTCACAAACAACTGGTTTTGCGTGGCTGTGAAAGCTTGGCGAAGCAGTCATCCAGACGGACTAGCCTGGCTGCTTGTTCATTGTTGCCATTTTAGTCGATAGCAATAAGCGAATTCGCGACCGTTTCATCGCGGCAGCCTACAAAGAGCACGCAATTGGATTGAAAATAGAATGTGAGCACAGTCCGCGGCCACCGTGGAGAAAGTGGGTCCGGTGCGGCGCGCATTTGTTCCTCGCGAGTTCCATCTCACGGTTTTGGCTATTGTCGTTAACCATGGAAACTTGATGTTATTACTTCACTTGGCGCATGCATTAGTTCGCAGCACGATTGACTGCGCCACAGTATGTCGTGAAGTGGCATGACTGGCCAAGATATTCTAACTGGAGGGTTACAGCTTAGCATGATGCGGTTCTGCGGGGCATCATTGTGCACATGGTGACTGCATTGAGAGAGTTGCATGCTTGCACACCGGCATCTGCACCCGCCAGTACGAGCGCCGTGAGTGGTCTGGCGGCCGCGCTTGCCATATCGAATCACGCGAGCGCATGCGCATGGGTGCCGTGCGGGAGCCAATCACAGTAGCAGATGGGGCTATGCTATATCTCCCTGTTATCAGCATATAAACAAAACATGGGGAGCAGGGAAGTTCATGATTTTCGCACAAAAATGAATTTTTTTCAAGTTGACAAATGTTTTTGACTGTTGGATTATTGGGACCATTTCCGTGGCCCCGCCAAGTCCGAAAAAATGGTTGGCGACTGACAGACTTGAGAAGCAGCTCTATGCAGCTGCTAAACCTGAATTCATCTAAAGAAAAAAAATGATACCTAGTGCTCGGTCATGGTGTTCTGTATCCTTTTAGTCATTTTTACCTTTCATGCCTTCCGTGTGGTGAAAGCAGCATAGTTCCTGCCCATCACATGCAGTTGCGCACTACACACCAAACTATGCAGCCATAAAAGGCCGTGTTTTGGATGGGGCCACTGGGCTGTCTACATTGGCATGGGAGGGTATATTTAGCACCCTAAAATTTACATACTGTACACGCTCCAGCCGGATAACCGTTTTATGGATTCAAACTATCTCGAAATTTATCTTATCGAGATTCTTGCTGTTACGAATGTCTCGTGGTCACATAAAATTCATATGATTCGAAGATTCGTATTATCAAAAAATGCAAAAATCAGTATGAAGAAGCATGGGAGAGAAATTCGCGCAGATCTATTTACTAGTCTCGTGCGAATATTCGAATGTTTCGAATATGGGTATTCGGAAATTTCGAATACAGTCGAACCTGGTTATATCGAACTCGCGGAATATCCCCTTGAAAATCCCATGTAAAAGTATAGGAAAGCCGCGTCATATATTGAACTCAATTTCACCGGTCGTTCGATATATCGAACTCTGCACCACGCACTAGAAAGTGTGCCTTCCCCAATGACGATCGCATCACCCTTGGTTGTTTGTCCCATGACGTTTTCAAGCCACGCGCGGAAAGAATGAGAGGGGACAGTTCGGCGATGGCTGATGTAGGGCAGCGCCGCGCCCATTCCCTAAAGGCATGCGCATCTGCGGTTATCGTTTCCTGCGCGCCAGCACGTGATGTTTGCAAGCCATGTGCGTGGGTGTGCCCATTCTTTTGCCGAGCTATCTCTCTCCTTCAGCACGTGCTACGCATGCGCCAAGCCAGCTCAGCCCGTTTTCAGACATACGTCGGACGCTTTAGCGTGTGTTGCGAACCCTCTGCAGTGGCGGCTGACGTGGCTCTCTATCTCTCTCTCTCTCTCTTTTTTTTTTTTTGCGAGAGTCATTCATTTTTATCGGTGTGCTGTACACGCGGCGTAGCGTAAGATATGACGGCTGCGGACGTTAAGAAGCAGCAGGGCTTTCTTTGGCGGGAGTCGTTTATTCTTGCATGTAGGAATCAACGGAAGCACACGGTCAGTTGCTGCGATCATGATGCCCGCTCCAGCTCCAAGCGCGGTGCGATAAATCGAACCAGGCTTGTGCAATCAAGCCATCTCGGGCACTCTGCCAAGTTCGCTCCCGGTCACCGCAGGAGCTATTAAAAGATAAACGCGCCCTGACGTTATCGCTGCGCAGCATCGTGGCACGCTGCCAAGAAATGAGCTGTGGTTGAGAGGACTGAAACCGAGTGAGGCGCGCTATCGACATGCAAGCGAAAACGCTTGCAATTTCTGATTTCTGCCGCGGCGACACAGAAACCTTGTTTTGAGCTGCCACGGTGGCTCGAGCGGCGAGAGGGACGCAGTTCCAAGTTAGAAAATTTTCGTTCTGTCGCTGCTGCATCGTCGCTGAGATCGCTCAATCGCTTGCATGTGAGCGAGCTGGCCTTAACACTTTTTTTTTTTTCGAATTCTCGGGTGCAAAAGTGGAGGGTGGGTATATTATGCGAGTGGGTTGATGACGCGACAAATACGGTATCGTTTTTTCGCATCGTAAGTGCCGTCACAAGCCAATTTCTGTATATCGAATTATCAATATATCGAACTATTTCGTGATCCCCTTCGAGTTCGATATATCCGGGTTCGACTGTATTATCGAATAATTTTAGAATATTTTTTAAGTGTTTCGAAGCTTGAGTCTGTAGGAACATGTACCTTTAACTAGGGCTACAAAAGAATAAAGAGCGGTGACATGCAGAATCGCGCTATGAATACTTGAAACTAGACTTTCACCTTTTGATCGTAATCAAACATGGGGACCCGGGTGCTTTATAGAATATCAGTCCCTCGTGGTAGCACTGGACTAATGTCATAAGATAGAGACCACAAGTTCGAGAAATGTAATCTAAACTAGTCGTCAGTGCATCTTCTATGTAAACAACTTGTGGAGTTCATCGTGGTACCATTGCACTACGCTCAGGTAGATTGGGCTTCTAGTGCACGCTTGCCCGAAATTAGAAAACCGACTCCGGATTGTCTTCAAATGGTTTCTGGCCATTCCCGAATCGCAGAAGCCCGTTAATCTGCTCAAATATTTGCATAGCATTCACAAGCATGCTGAGGAGGATGCAGCAACACGAAGCAATAACCACAGCAGAAAAATCCAAAAAACAACTCCCTGGTCGCGGCCATATTGGTGATGTCAATGTAGATGCGTTTAAGGCTCAATCGGCCGAAGGCTTTTTGTATAACATATTTAAAGAAATCATAATTGCATACAGATCGATCACTGTTTTTTTTTATGCTCGTTACGCTTCAAAATGTATCTGAACACTTATTTCGGTGAATGCGCTAGCCTCCGCGCAATTACTAAAACCTCTTGACCGTGTGCGCATCATCATTGTCATCAGTCTCCAACATAGGCATGGGCGAACGCATGTGATTGCGAACCTCTTTCTTTCACCGTGATGCGAACAGACTGGTCGGATGTTCCTTTGTCGCCATTGTCGCTGTGGGATTGAGTATTGGAATCGTTTCGTCGTGTTTATTCTCCTGCTTTTTTTTTTTACGAGCGCGAGCACGACTAAACCATGGATGAACCGCCTTCGAAGCTGTGTCGTAGCGCGATTTGTGAGTTTTACGAGCGAGGATCGAAAGACGCGAAGTGTCGCACGTGCAAAATAACCCTGAAGACTCCGACTGGCACTACAACGACTCTGCTAAACCACTTAAAGCGTCATCCGGAACAACTGAAGCGGTTTGAAAAGATGCGCAGTGCCCAAAAAACGTGTGACAAAAAGGCAAGTGACGTGAAGAAGCGGGAAGCAAGTGTTCCGGTACCCGTGCCTTTCAGGGCTGTGCTCAAAAGCGACAGCGCACGAGCCAAATTGCTGACGAAGAAAACGGCGTTGTTTCTAGCTACAGGCCTTCATCCTTACTCGGTTGTAGAAGAGCCAGGGTTCGTTGCAATGATGCAGGCTGCTGCCCAGAGTACCAGCTGCCGTCCAAGACCGCGTTTTTCCGCAGTGTTGTGCCGGAACTATATTCCAAGGAAGTGGACCGCATCAAAAGCGAGCTGTAGCACCATTTTCAGAATGGAGTTCAAAGCTATTCCTTGACAACGGGGAACCGGACGTCGAGGGCAGGAGAGCTATATTTCGCTGACGTGCCGCATACTGGACGCGAACTTCGGACCACAGAATTTCAATCTGTCCTGCAAGCACATGCCTCAAGGCCACACGGCGGAGAACTTGAAAAATACTCTACTAGAGCTTGCTGCTTAATGGGATCTGCCGCAGGATATTCCTGTCTATATTGTCACCAACAATGGACGGAATTTCGTTTCAGAGGTGATGCGGACGCCTTGGCGTGCACTTCAGTGCTTTGCACATACACTACAGTTGTGCATCAGTGACTCCAAGAAACAAACACCCCACTTTGAGGTGCTTTGCACCAAAGCGCGAGCAATTGTCGGACATTACAAAAGGAGTGCTGTAGCAAGAACACGCCTCAAGGATGTACAAGCCAGCATGGGAATAGAACCCCTGGAGGTAATTCAAGACGTTCCCACACAGTGGAAAGTGAGTATAACATGCTGGCACGGCTCTTGAAGCTGCGCCCAGCAATTTCCTTGGACTTGTCTGATCAAGACACGATTGATAATTTATCATCAACCGAGTGGTGCCTGATGGCTGGAGTGACATCAGTGTTAAAATGTGTAGAAGAAGCCACTAAGGAGAGCTGCTCGGAGAACTACCCAACCCTCTCGCAAGTTGTGCCCCTAGTACACTGCATACAACTTCTTCTAGCACAGAAGCAGCACGGTGGTGGCGAAGATGCCATATTTGCGGGACACCTGCTCCAGAGCATGAAGACCGGCTTTGGGGATATTAAAATGCAGATTCCACATGCTTTGAGCATGGTCTTGGATCCTCGATTCAAGTCAGTGTGCTACAATCTTCCCAGTGAGACACAGTGGCTGAAGAATGAGGTGTGTTCAGCAGTACAGAAAACTCTTCCATTGGAGGAAGACGTAGAGTCCAGCGCTACTGCATCGGCACCACCTACCGACAGTATTGTGTGGAGTTTTTTTGGAGCTTTGGCCTTTACCAGCACTGCGAACACTGCATCAAGACGGCAACTGCAAGAGCTAGAAGATTACCTGCACTCACCTCTAAGGCCTAGAACAGAGAACCCATACATTTGCTGGAGGACCACTGGGAAGGAAACTTATCCCCTGTTGGCAAAGGTTGTGCAATTTTACATTGGAATACCAGCAACACAGGTGTCCAGTGAAAGGCTGTTTTCGGCATCTGGAAATGTTATCACCAGGAGGAGGGAACTCCTGCTTCCTGAACATGTGGAACAGTTGGTATTTTTGCATAGCAACGTCCATTGAGCATCTTGGCCAAATAGCATGCGGGAGTATCAATAAAGATTCCTGACTATTGCAGATCCTACTACTAGTTAATTGTGGTTTTCTTTCATTTTAGTTACCTTGTGAGTTCTGAAAAGTAAGAGTTCCAGTGCGAGTTAAATATATATGTATGTATTTTTTACAATTGCTTTCGCGTTCGCAAACTATTCGCTTCGCTTTGAAAATATTCGCTTCGATTCGAAAATATTCTAACAGAATGACTATTCGCTTCGTATTCACTTCTAACTGGAAATTCACTATTCGCGCGTGCCTACTGTTTGCCGCTGAGATGATTGCCACTCGCGACCTGTACAGCATGACAGCTGATCACAATGTTGGTGATATGTGGGCTGTGTGTTACTGAAAACTTGTTGCGGTGCTTGCAGCATGGCGGGAGATCGTGATGTCGGCAGTGTGTGGGTCCCATGTCTCCACAAGCCGCCTGCACTTACAGCGCGATCAGTGATTGGGGAGTCAATGATACATGGGCCATGTGCTCCCTCCGTGTGCCAACTGCTTGTGGTGTACAACATGTGCAGATTGTGACATCAACGACTTGTTGGTTGCGCAGTGCTTCAGACTTCTCGCGGCATGCATGACGTGAGCTGAGCTGCGTGTGATCTGTGTGAGCTGCGCTCTGCCGAAAAGTGCTCCTTGCGCGTACCGTGCATCTGGCGAAAGTGGAGTCAGCGATGTGTGCCTAGTGCTTCAAGGCTGCTGTAATGGTTTGCATGTTTGTGTCATCCATAGTGGCATGGGAGAGTGTGTAACTTCCAATATTCTGTATATTGTACGCAGTGCACTTTGTCCGGGGAATTTTACAAATTGTGTCCTCCCAAAATTCGTATCGACTATTTTTCTATCACTGAGATCGTGCTTTATTTCTATTTGGTCTTCTCCCTTGCACGAGGCCTTGCAATGAGGCTAGTGAGAAGCAACTCATCCTCTCTCTCTCCCTCTCTAGGCCCTGCTGACTGAGAGTGCCTCCTGCCAGGTGCAGCTGGAACATGACTATTGTGGACTCGAAGACGAGTCCCTGCCCGAGGAGAGCTCTTTGGTAAGGAACCGCACTTGTTTGAGAAATACCTTCACTCCTGGTAATCCTGATGTGTGAGGGCAGAACCTGAAGCTGTGTGTACAGACCAGCAATATTTTGATGGACGCTTCCTCACACATGAGCTGGGAATGCACCCCACGGACTGTCGTAAGCTGGCTCCCTAGTGTCGGGTGCTAAACGTGTGCGAGATAGGGGTGTGAGGGGGAAGAAACAAGTTTTATTGTGAAAGCATTACTACTCCCATTTTCAGCCCTTCGCGTAACCACGGTCGGTGGGCACGTTTTGCCTTTAATGACCCCAGATGGCTGTAACGTCATACCAGCTGCAAGAGATGGGTTACCAAGTCGAGTAGTCGGGTGGCGGCGATCGGTAGGCACGGCGTGCTGGAGCTTGAGCCGCGCTACTACCGAGTGGAGGCGCTGCTGTCACCTCTTCTCTCATAGTTGAGAGGAGGAGGAGGAAGAGGAGGAGGAAAACAATGGGTATATAAATGTCGCGCTTGCTCAGCTGAGGCACTCGCTATGCATCTTGATAAACAGAAAGAAAAGCCACGCCGTCTCGATGAAGCCAGGAAACGACAGCAGGCTACAGAGACAGATGAAGAACGGGAACAGTGTCTCGCTCGACGGCGCGCTCAAGATGCAGCTAGACGCAGCTAGATGCAGCTAGCTAGAGATATGTATCCCGTGTTAATCGTACAGTCAACATGGTACACCACAATTGGCTACACTACGAGCTGAACTATAGCGTAGCCATGCTATTATTGCTTTCGCAAACTACCGGGCTTAACTAAAGCTAAGCACCAGCTAATTTTATTTTGGTGCTATTGCCCAAATCATTTCCTGAGAAGCCTGCGTGTATGAGCTGATGTACACACTCTGCCCACAGGTTGTGAGGCTGCGTTCCTATAAATTTCCTCCCGAGGGCTTATGTCAGTGTACTTGCCAAAGCTGCCACTGGTGCTCAGGGCTTGGAGAGCGGTGGACCGGCCAGTGCAGCTAGAAAGCATCTCTGGATTCTTTTCTTGGGATCAACACAGGGAAGAACAGTAGGAAAGGTGCCTAGAAATTCTGCCCTGTGTCGAATCATAACACTCCTTACTTGAGAGTATGCAACAGAACTGTGACTAACCAGCTGAAGCAAGTGTTTCATCAGCATTAAGTTCCTGGCAGCAACACGAAGTGAGGGGGAATTCCAAACAATGCAGCACATTGGATGGTTTGGCCACAAAGTGCAGGGGCTGTGGGACTTGACAGGCGCTCTTGCAAGTGTGAATCTTCTCATCCGATACCTAGCCATGGGCTACGACGCAGCTGGCTCAGGCAAAGTGGCCTTTCCTGTTGTCGGGTGGCATGGTTGAAAACATCCACACACCAGGCTTTTATATGAGGAATGGTTCCATCAGAGCCATTTAGTTTGGCAAAATTAGCTGTTAGGCACTATTGGTAGGTGGTTAGGGGCATAGGAATGGCAGGAACTGCACACTTTGTGCCTTGACTTGGCTGGCAGTTGTTTGGCAGAAAATGTGGATCCAGTCTAAGCAGTGTGACCTTTCTCAAGGGAAGCGTCCGGGGAACGCCTTTGCAGTTTCTGTATGGGCCTTATGCCAAACATTAACACATGTTAAGTTGATTAAAAAAAAAAGTGAAACATGTACTATATTCTTAATTTGCACACAGTGGAGGGCATTGCAGTGTACCTTAAATTATGTAGTACAGTTGACATTTCCAGCCCAAGCAGAGTATGAACTGTCCACTTCCTGTCATTCCTGCGGCAATAGATGATGTAACTATTTTTCTTTCGCGTAGCTTTGGGTTCGGTCAGGCTTCTGCGAATAATCAATAATTTTGAACGATCAATAGTAAAGTAGGCATTCATTGTTCAACCCGATCTGAATGCTTGGTATTTGAAATCTTTTGTCCTAAGCAAATATTGTTTCTGGAACACTTGCTTCCTGTGGCCTTAGTTCCATGTAGTACCTTTAGGCTGCATGTGTAGCCTTGCCTTCATGATGCTTACTAGGCATATTTGTAGTGCACCTGCTCACATGCACTGCAACAAATGCGAGCATGGCACCTCCATACTCAATATTTCATGATTTTAGGGTGTAAATTCACAATACTAGATCACAAACTGCACAAACTGTTCCTTTACAGTTTGTGCAGCATTCCGTGACGTTGTTTTGAAAGAATATTTTCCTGGAAAAATGTGCTTGTTAAGCGCAAAAAACTTTTGTTGTCTGCGTTGGGCAAATTCTGGCTAATGTTCGCACTTGCATTCTTTTTTGCTTGTTTATTTTCTTTGTAGCCAGCATACTTAACTTTAGGACAACTGTGATTGTGAAAGAATATTTTCTTTTTTCAATATCTTTTGGCAAAAATTTCTAGTTTTTCAGTTGTACCTAATCTTCCTGGCATTCCTTAGTAAATGAAATGCCCTTTAAGAAGCCCTTGTAGATGGGGGCAGCTTTCCCTCTATGTGGTATTGTGGTGTTGTTTCAGATGAAAGTGTTTAGTAGATGGGCTTAATGATACAGCTTCCTGCTATATAGCGCTGTTCATGTGGTTGATTGTAGAACATGCATAATAATCTCCTTGCAGGAGCAACTTGCAGAGCAGTGTTTCATGGAGGTGCAGTCAAATGGGGCAGATGCTGCTGAAGCCATGACCAGCAGCGCAGAGCAAGCACAGGCAGAAGCACCAACTCAAGAAGCTCCACCAACTCAAGAAGCTCCACCGACTGAAGCTCCACCCATTGAAGCTCCACCAACTGAAGCTCCACCCACTGAAACTCCACCGACTGAAGCTCCGGCTGAAGCGCCACCAACCGAAGAAGCAGGAACAGTGGAAGAAGGCATCATGAATCAAGATTACCTAGTCGCTGCAGAGTTGACTGTTTGATGCAGCAATAAAGGCATCACCTCTGCCTGTACATAGGTAGGAAAGGTGTTCCATTCTGTCACTTGCTCCGAATGACTGGAAGGCTTGAGCTCTGGTGAGGGGCTTGTCAAGTGAATGTGCCAGAAAAGCCTGGTAACCATCACTGCATGTGGAAAATTGATTTCTTCAGTTGATTTCTGTATTGTCTAACAAAGTCAAGACCTGCAATTCTACTTTGCTTTCAAGCTTGGTTTAGACCAGTGATAACTTCTTTGGTACAGATGCTACTGACTATTCTACGGATAGCAGCCATGTTAGACCAAGGGTCCGGGGACACTTCGCAAGAGCTCACGCTTCCCGTTAGTGAAGAAGTGTTTGAGAATTTCAATGGGTCGACATCTTGTTGACAGCACATCATTGCTGATGCAATGGCCAGCATTTTGAGATGCTTTTGCCCATCCTGTTGTGGGACTGGAAAGGTTCATTTGGCAGAGAGCCCTTGTGTCTAGCCGGATGATTTGGACGACCACTTCACATCAACCAGAGGCATGTTATCTTTCATTGCATTAGCTCCTCATTGAAAAAAGAAAGGCAACCCATTGTCATTGCACATGTCCCAAGGCACTGCCAAAGCGTTATTTGCTTTGTCATTTATCTGATTCTGTTGGGACACACAAAATGAAGCATTGCTATCATTATATTATTGGTCATCTAAGTGCATTTTTATTGCCTACTCTCATTAGCTGCAGGTTGCGATGTTCTGACTTCTTGAATTCTCTGTTTTACAATTATGCTATTATGTAATTGATTAACGATGGCATATTGAGCACAAGTGCACCCTACAAGAGCACAATTAAACAATCTATCGCAATTTGTAATGCACTATTAAAGACCATTTATTTTGTTAGACACATGTCCTTTTAGCAAGCTGCCAACGAATTCTTGGCCTTTGGGTAAATTTCATATGGGATGCTTCAAGCACAAGCTTACTGCTATACTTAAATGAGGAGAGGGATGAGCTAATTTAGACAGCGGATATCATCAGTCATACTTGGTGTTCCACTTAAGTTGGAATGGAGCAACGTTCATTGGGGGGGGAGGGGGGGGGGGGGATTTGAGTTACCCTTATTCATTCGCTTTGTCGCTGACTGTCTCAGAGTTTAAACATTTACAGGCTTGCTTTAATGATGCAGATTTCATTTGGGGCACCAAGAAAACGTGATCGATTGTATAGTGATGTTCTTGCACATTATTGTCACTGCTAGCCACCTAGCCACCCCACCACCAAGAAAATGCGTGACCGGAGATTTTTTGGTCTGCTTACCTTAATGTTCAAGAGCCCTGTCCCCCCTTACGTTGTTCCTGTTCATTGGTATTAAAATAGTCTTTCTCCCAAACTGGTGCAGTGTGACAGTGCAGTCCAGAATGACAGGTGAGCTGTGGTGCACACAAGGTTGGCTGTGATGTGGATATTTAGCAAGCCATATGCACCATCATCGCATCATATTATAGGTGCCAGTTAATTGTCTGCTAAGCTCTAATACAAATTGCAGAGTTTAATGCAAGGGAAACAGGTATTGAGGCTGGTGTCAGTAGTGGAGCATGGCAGTATCTTGCGGGCCCCAGGAGTCAATATGCACAAGCATATGACAGAGAATGCAACATCCAATTAGCTGTGGATCTCTGGCACATCAACAAGAGCAGGCCAGTCTTCCAAAAGGCCGAAATATGCCAACTGAAGTGTGTATATGTTCAGGCAGCCCTGAACAAACATCGGGCTGCTTGTGATGCATTGTTCACCTTCTGGTATTTGTTCGGCTACTTCTGCTACCTCCCAGCAGCACAGGGACTCTAACTGGGTGTCCATGGTGCGGCAGCGGCCACAGTGACACCTACGATAAATGTATTCTTATTATTGATACTTCGACACGCAAAACAGCAATCGTCATCAACCTTGCGCTGCCCTCCCGTTGCCGAAGGCAATTTCGGAAAAACTGCTTTGACCCCGCCGCGGTGGTGCAGTGGTAAGACGCCCGGCTACTGTGCCGGAGTTCCCGGGTTCGATCCCGACCGCGGCGGTTGCGTTTCGATGGAGGCGAAACGAAGAGGCGTCCGTGTGCTGTGCGATGTCAGCGCACGTGAAAGATCCCCAGGTGGTCGAAATTACTCCATTGCCCTTCACTACGGCTCCCCTTTCTTTCCACTTTCACTCCCACCTTCCTTCCTTCCCTTACAACCCGGTTCAGGTGTCCACAGAGCAAGTGTGACAGATACTGCGCCTTTCCCTTCCTGTGAACCAATTATATTAGCACAGGGCGCGTTTTTGGCAGCTCATCCGCGCGCTCGCGAGAAGCGCTACATCGTTGTTGTTTTGTTTTGTTTTTTTACAGAGAAATCATGCAAGGAACAATCAGCCAAGTGTGCGAATGACATGCTAGAGCAGCAAAAGCACTACATGAGATCGAATGTACAGTCGTGCGCGGATGTGGTGAGACTAGAATTGGGAGAACTGCATGTCAGCGCTTTCTCACAATGCAGCAGCTGTTTTCGAGATGCCGTTAAACCTCTATGTAACGAACCTCCATGTAGCAAATTCCTTGATATTAATAAGTTTTTCAATTCCTCAACACCGCCCCATTGAAGGAAATGTATTTGAAAACTCCATGTAACCAACATGTCGCGGTGGTTGACCTTGATGTAACGAACTCGCGACGCCGACTGTCTCTTAACTAGTGCTGAGTTAGTGGAAATTTGGTAGAACCCCGCAAGTTTCAGGCCGATAAAACACAAACTGAAGTGAGAGGAACGTCTTCTATAGCGACGAGTGACCGCAGTTGATGCAACGCGCCGTGTTTCAGCGCCGACGCCGCATCTTCGTGGCGGATGCAGCAGTCTCCTCTAGAGGGGCTTTAGTCTCCACTGCTTTCGTTGTCGGAACTTAGCACTACAATAGTTCATGCTTAAGAGCTGCAAAAAAGTGCCCACGATTATGTTACTTCCTAATGTGAAATTTCAGCGCAGCTCATCAGCTGTTTCACTTTTCGATAGATTGAGGCAAAGACTTCGAGCATACACATAGTATCTACAATTACAGACAGCTTTTTTTTTTTTAATTTTTCACACGTATTCCTTCAAGAAACACTCCACTAACAATTCTTGGCTGTCATGAAAGAAGCTTTGTGGTCGGAGAAATAAAGAGAGCAATTGAGTAATCGGGAGGTTGCGGGAAGCAGCGCATGAGCCCATAGGAACGTTACTCGACGAACTGATAGCAACGATTGACAGATGCCGCTAGCGAGTGAAGCGATGTGAGAATGGAATGCACGCACCGTGATCCGCTGATAGCGAGCCGGCTTTTCGCCAACCGGAGAGCACCCTCGCCGCCACGCAGAAAGGGGGGGGGGGGGGGGGCCTTTTCTTCTTTCTGCATGGCGGCGACGGTGTTCGATGCAGTCACGTTGTCTTGACTTGCTAGCAGCGGCATCAGTCGGTCGCTGCTTCCGGTGAAACCCCCCCCCCCCACACCACTTTCTTTCCTCGTGTTCTCCGGTTGCTGCGCGCGCTCCTGCCCCCATTGTTCGCCTCTGAGCAAGGTATATATACTATGGTAGTGAAGGCTCCATAGACGCCCATACGTACAAAACATGGCGGCGCATGGGCTCCAGCGACCAATGAAAATTGGGGGGCCATGACATCAAATGACGTCACACATCCGTTCACTTTGGAGCGAATTATAAACAAGTTTTTTTTTTAAACAAACTGCCGCTTTACATTGACGAGCCTGCATCTTTTGAAAGTTGTTGCCTTTCAGCGCGCGCCAACCTTTGCCATCTAAAAGAACTCGAGTTTCTGTTGTTTATGCCCTTGTTTATAAGCAGTTGCTCCAGCACACTGAAAGTGGTTAGCAAAGGTGGTGGCATAGAAAGGCAGCAACACGCATGCAAATTCATAATACAAATACTGCTGCAAGTCATGCAGGTACTTTGGCCATTTACTTTGTCCCTCAGCACAGTAAGGTGCGGTCCAGAAACACTGGTGCAACAGGGCAGTCGTGCCCAGTTCGCAACAGAGTGTACCAAGTGAACAATTACAGTTTTCATATTCATGGTTTATTGCGGCAACCAATAAAATACAGCAACAAATCACAACAATAAAAATGCATGTCGCAGACAGCACAAACAGTAGCGCTGTTTAAGCGGACTAATCATCTCAATGATCACAGCCGAGGCATGGAAAAGGCTTGAAGTTCCTGCCACAAAACATCGGCAGATAAGAAACATGCATGTGCAGAAAACAAAGTTATGACAGCTGCAATTGAAATAAAAATGTCATGAAAGTAGGTGCATCAAAACATACGTGGAGCATAGAGCACTGGGATTACTCTTCACATTTAAATTCTTCGGCAGAAAGCAGTTTTCAAGGCAATTTCAAGGTTGCACCAGTCCAGACAGCTTTAACATCAACAAACGTGCTTAACACAGGGAGGAAGGGAAGGGAGGAAGATATAGGAGTGAAAGTGGAGAGAAGGAGGAGCCGTAGTGGAGGGCTACGGAGTAATTTCGACCACCTAGGGATCTTTAATGTGCGCTGACATCGCACAGCACACGGACGCCTCTTCGTTTCGCCTCCATCGAAACGCAGCCGCCGAGGTTGGGTTCGAACCCGGGTACTCCAGCACAGTAGTTGGGCATCTTACCACTGCACCACCCCGGCAGGGCTTTTGGACACACAGGGCCGCCGTTCGGCGCCATTTTTATTTCTCTGGTTCTCAAAACAGTCACGTGTTTGAAATTTGTGGCTGGAAATTTCGGTGTGTCGAAATGGCTTTTTGCGCTGACGTTGAAATGACGTGAGCGTGAAAACAGATTTTTAGCAGCGGTATTCATGATGCATGGAGGGTATATTGTAAGTAACTGTGGAGGGAAAACAGAGGTATATATGATAGAAAGGGAGGCACTTACACTTGTATTACAAATGAGCTGAAATGAACCGCCCACTGTCAAGAGCCAACTTCTGAAATCTGATTGGCTGACGTTGTATAACGGGAAATACGTCATGCATAAACATTTAATGATGTCAAAATGACGTTTCATTACGCAAAGGATGTTCTGCCATTACTGTAAATGACCAAAGTTGGGCGCCGTATTTTGAACCACTTGAGTACAGTGTTCTAGAAGGATTTGTAGTGACACGGCCGGTCTCGAGGGAGAGCGCGCGTTCTTTCTTACGGCCTTCTCACTCGCCGCGGGAACAATAGAAACTTTTCTCCTTGAGTTACGCTCTCCGCCGCCGCATGGGGCGCGACCTACTCACTGTTGGCTCCGCATCTGCTTCAGCGGCGGCGGGTGGCTTTTGCATGGTTTCGCGCTGTCGCTCGCTTGTATCGTGGTGAGTGCAACCCCGAAATGAAATAACACGGAAAGTAGATACTGCAGCGGCATGTCGTCAGCGTACTACACACGTGAACCGAGTCTTTATATAAAAACACTGTCGCTCAGCAAACGTTCGACAAGCATATGACATGCGCATTGCGGCATGGTAGCTACTTTTGTCAATTTCCCAAGCCTGCACAAAAATAGCAAAAAAAAAAAATACTGAATGAGCAGTGATCACATCGAAGCTTCTTCAAAGCTAACATTACAGCAACTCGTCTGCAACAGCAAAATCGTATTTCAGCGCTAGATTCGGAACCATCCTTATATAGCAATGAAGATGAAAATAATTTCATAAAAATGTAATGTAAGTTTCATAATTGCTTGCATGAAATAAAGTATTAATATAACAGTCAAAGTAAAGACTGTAAGGTTGAGTTTTGAATGTTATAATTTATATATTAGCAAATGTGTTGTATTTAAACATTATTTTATTTTGCAAATAAACGCTGTTTTAATTAAATTTTACATGACATTATGCTTATTATGAAAACAATAAAGAAATGGTTTGATATGCATGACACCATTGTGCTGGAAGCGGTAAAAAGAGGCTGATAAATGACACAGCTGGTGATACTCGATTGCAGTAGCTGACAATGAATTCAATTGCTATATCGAAAGTATGCAAGAAACTTCTAAAGCGTTAAAGAAGGAAATTTTCACTGAAGAAACATTTCAAAAAAATGCTGTTCATCACGAGTCTACTGTACAAGTCGTAAATACCTCCTGGGGAAAATGTAGGCTCCGTCTGCATCACGAAACTCAATAGTGGCCCCATTGAGGCTCTCTTAGGAAAAGTAAGGCTAATGTGCGAGGAGAACGATATATGCTAGATGTGAGAGCCGCAACAGCGGCACTTGACCACATTGTCAAGACGGACGTTTCATCTTGGAACAAAATCAAGGAAGTTTTCGTTGATGCCGAAGAAATCGTTTCTGGTCTGCCACAATCAGTTACCGAGGAAATTAAGGAATCGTACGTGGTGGCATCTCCTGTCATCCCATTACTGTCACATATTCCGGTTTAGCTTACGTCGATGCAGGCGCGTAGCCAGTAGGGGGGGGGGGGGGGGGGCTTATGGGGCCTCAGCCCCCCCCCCCCCCCCCCCCCCCCCTCGAAATGTTTTCGTGCTGTCATGCACCGCCGACCAAAACAACCACCGGCGCTCGCATTCTGGGTTTTGTCTACAATCTTTTTCCGGTTCGTTCGAAAATACATTTCGGCACAAACATTACGAACTTGGGGGCTACATTTCGTAGCAACGCCCATGCAGACGGAGTCTCGTAAAGCCAGGAACCATTTCCGAGCACTAATTTTCAAGGGCGTTTAGATAGCGAGCGGGCTCGTCGCGTCAACTCGCGCCGGCCGCGGAGGTGAGGTTGGACACCTGAACTTGCAGAGAGCCGGCTCCGTGAACTGCGCATGCGCGCCCAGAAACAAAGTGGAAAGGAGGATGCGTTGATTCTCTCGACGGATGTGACGTCAAATAACTTTTAGTATTTGCTTTTTTCTGGAAATAAGATGCCAATTACCCCGTTTCACAGCGCCCGACGACTCCCGAGCCACCCGAACAAAAGCTGGCGCGCTTTTCGGGCAACGGGTGCTCGCGCCTTGCGAGCCCTAGGTCGCTTTTCATGCGTCGGCTTGTTGTAGTTTGCGGGGCATCATCCCGATAGATGCAAATTCGGTGAAAATCTGATTCAGTTCGTGGATTGTTGCCCTAAATTCAACAGCGCAGCCTTCGGTCCTGTCCCTGGCCTATCTGCAGCCTCCGACTACGGTGAGTCGTACGCGAATGATGGTGTTTCGTACATGCCCGCGAGCTCTAGGTAAAGCACTTGTCGGCGTTCTGCTACCGTCTTGCAGCTTTTTTAACGAGTTTTTACACGGCAGTGCAGCTATGCGGTAGTCACAATTACTGACGCGGCGTAATCACCCGACAGTCTCCGGGCGAAGGCATGTGGAGACTGCATAATGGCGTCGATCCCGTTTCTTCGCGCTTGAAACAACCGTTGCATACCTGCTGCTGTGCACCGATCGGTCGCCGGTTGCTGTTGTCTTCGGGGTGCACTGGGGTATTGGGACGTACGCGGCGACTTACAGATGATGTGAAACTATTTGTGAGTCGACAGTCACGGAAGTTTGTAATTTGCTTTTTTTTTTTTTTAAGATTCTTCGTTTGTGGCCTAGTTTGTTTGGGCAGTAGCAGGCATTTTGGTGTGCGCCAGCGTGAACGCGCTGGTTTATGATCAGGAGGTTTTATTGCCTTCCTCGCAGCTTCAGCATAGTGGCTGGGCCCATAAAAACGTTCGTGCTTCTGTCAAAAAACTCGAAAGGTATATATCTATGCGTCCCATACGTGGTGCTGCAGTGCAAGAGGTCAGCTTCTTTGCAGTGTCGACGAAGTGCTAAAGAAGGGGAGTTACTGGCCAGCTGAGAGACAGTATAAATGTAAACTGGCCCAGTGCGAAATGAGCCCCGGAGTGAAATGAGCCTACTGCTCAGCACGAAATGGTTACAAGATACGGGCGTATACCCGCACGAATTTATTGTGCTTATATGCTCACACGTTCCACTGTCGAGTACTCACATCGGTGCATGCAGCAATGAGGGTGACTTGGGCTATCATAGGTTCTTGCCCATGAGAGTATCTGCCCTTTTACTACCAAAATAACTGCATTGGTAGAACTCGCTGAGCTTATTTATATAGATTTAACACTTCGAATGCATGTCGCTACCGCCGAGTTCCCTAATATATATCTTTTGCCTGCTCCAGCAGCGTCATCACTTTGAGAAAACTGGGAATGATAGCAGAAATAATGTCCCCATAAATAGTGGGCAGTGCTTCGCTTCAAGCTGCTGTCAAGGCCATTGACAGCTTATTTGAAAACAAAGCAATAATTAACCTGAGGTGGTATGTTTTGTTGAGGAGAGTGAGGCACCGTTGCATCTACTACCTCGTAATCCTGTCAAAGAGCTTGTAAGTTGCTGCTATAAGCACTCTTCATTACAATTCCATACAAGCCGCAGCATATTCCGCACTTACTGCACACATGATTTAACTTAGTCTCTTTGTTGCTATTTCAGTGTTTTGCAAGTGTGCTAAATATTTGTATTTGTGCTAGCATTGACTGCCAGTCTCGTTGCTGCCTTTTTCCTTCTGCGGCAGGCACTCTCACTTGCTTTACTCGAATCAAATTCTACTGTGAGTGAGTTTGCTGAATTTATGCAAACTAAATGTAATTGCAGTATTGCTCTCATTTATTTACATTTGCAGAGGCAAGGAATACTCGGGGCCGACGTACGAGTTTCTTCCACCAGTTGGATTCCTCTGCTACCTCGGTAGTGCAGTGCGCTGTAACTGGTGTGACCAAATGGATACTCTCACTCCTTCTACTGGTTTAGAGCGTGCTCCTAGTTAAGTTTAAAATACCTTGCTTGCAATGTATTTAATCTTGTTGTGGAATATTGTCAGCCTTGCATTTGCTGATGTGTTATTTGGAAAGCATTCAGAGTGATTTTGGACGCATGATTTGCCGTGGCGGGAGGTGGAGAAGCACAAATGTGCGACTGCAATTTTTTGCCTCTCTAGTTTTCAGCCTTTAGAATTAAAGCAACAGATTGATATGTGAACAGGCCTGGCATGGATTAAAGAGTTTGTCATATACAACAACACTTGACCCTTGCGGGGATAACACAGCTGTGGTTATCTCAGCAAAAGTTCTCTGTATGTGATGGTGTCCGAAACATGGCATTGTCTTAAGTAACTTGGCATGGAATCGGCCACTTCTTGCACTCTCTTGACAGCATCTATTGTAATGTGTGCTAGGCAACATGCCTTCGGATCTGTTGTATGTCTGCAGCAGTTGCTTTGATGTATCAAGATGGGGTGGTTGTTGCGAGTTGGAAATTCCTATTCTCCCGACTACACCAATAAAATGCAGTGAAGCCAAATACCAGGAACCAAGCCTTCACAATGGTTCATTGTGAAGGCTTGCCATTCTCGTAACTTTGCCAAATTGCTAGAAACATTATTTTTAAGCCCGGTCTTTTGCTCATAGCACAACTCATTTCGTGCATTTGTAAACTTTTTGTGGTTTATAGTTGGCACATTTTGCAGAGGGTGACAAAATTTGAGCTGGTGTGCCACGAAGGTTAAATATCTGTTTATTGAACTCTTCTCTGGAAGCTACATGCAAATCCTGCCTAATGTAGCTGTGAGGGCTTCGCACTTGATTGATGTACCGGCGCTTTACTTGTGGCAGCTGGTCTACATTGTACAGGACTGCCACTTTGAGGAGCACCAGCACTGCTATGAAAGCAGATTCACAGCATTGTTCCTGGTGGAAGCAAACCACTGCAGATGTTGCCCTCATTCCAATGCAGCTTCAGCCAGTGAAGTTTCATAATGCCCGTGTTGGATGAACAAGAGGCCTATGAACTTGAGCATTTCACTTAGTCATTCCTTCCAAACATCCATCAAAACAAGCAACCTGTTGGGTTTCCCCAAAATCCCTGTACAATCATATTTATTTTTATTTTTACAAATAGTTTGTATCATAAGCTGGAGAGCCTTCACTCAAGTATACACTAGGTTCCTATCTACGTGAAAACTACACGCTTGTGTGCCAGTATCCGCAGATTGTTGCTAACGATTGTGGACACCCTCCTAAACAGAGATAAAACTGAGAGCATGCAGCGATCATGTGTACATACTCAAAAGCAAGTGGGTACGGAAACTGTGTGCACCTTTGGCCACTGTAATTGTAGTACCTGAATCGCTAAAACCTGAAATCAGAGCTTCTTCTGACTCTTCTGGCTTCTTTGCTGCTAGAGCGATAAAAAAATTCTGTAGCTGAAGTTGCTGAATCACACAATTTCAGTGTTTTTTTGTTGTGCGGCTTGACATGAACATTTCTCCATCTAAGCTGCCACCATTCTTCAGATAAAGATCACTTGTGTGTCACTACTTGGTGTGATATATGTCAGGGATACACATAAGCTCTGCGTTTAAGTGTATGACTCAACATTGTTAACAGCTATAGTCGGCAGCTGCACTTGGGAGTCTTCTGCATATTGATTTTCAAGCTTACCTTTCTACTTTTCCTGTCTAGGTCATCATTATTTGCAGTTCATCCCAGAGTTGCTTAGCAAGGCAATGTCATCAGCAAATCGCAGATTACTGAGGTATTCTCCATCTACCCTTATCCATAACTGCTCCCATTCCAAGTCTCTGAATACTTCCTCTAAGCAAGCTGTGAATAGTACTGGGGAGATTGTGTCTCCTTGCCTAACACCTTTCTTTATCGGAATTTTGTTACTTTATGCAGAACTATGGTTGCTGTGCAGCCACTATATCTTCCAGCACTTTCACGTACGGCTCGTCTACCCCCTGATTTCGCAATGCCTGCATCACCGCCGAGGTTTCAACTGAGTCAAATGCTTTTTCGTAATCAATGAATGCAATGTACAAGGGCTGGTTATATTCCGAGCATTTTTCTATCACCTGATTGATGGTATGGATATGATCGATAGTAGAGTACCGTTTCCGAAACCTTGCTTGATCCTCTGCTTGATTGCAGTCTAAGGTTGCCCTGATTCTATTAGCGATTACCTTAGTAAACACCTTATACGTAACAGACAGAAAGCTGATTGGTCTGTAATTTTTAAGGTCCTTCCCCTTTCTTATGAATGAGGATAATGTTTGCATTCTTCCATGGTTCCGGTACCGTCGATGACACCAGGCACTGCGTATAGGCACCGTGCAGAAACCCAGGGGGCAGCACTAGCGGCGAACAGGCAGCGCCACGAGTGAGCGCCGGAACAGTTTGATAGGGAGACGCGCAGCCGGCGCGACCGCCTGGGCAGGGCGCGCACTTGGAAAAGGCGGCCTGCGCAGCGAAATGGTAGCAGTTTCAGCCAGCTCAAGTTACGTAGCGAAGCACAAACAATGCGAGAGCCACAAGACGCAGAGACAGGGACGAGCCCTGGCCGCCCGCTGGGCGTTTATTTCTAGGCTGGAAACACGCGAAACGGAAGACAGGAGAAGCGCGCGCAGTTGGAAAAGGCCGAGCAAAAAACTAATGGGGTGGGAGGGTGGGGGGCGTAAAAAACACGGTAAAAATGTAGAAAAATACAAAAAACATTTGTGGCGAACGCCCCTCCTCCCAAGTGTGGTACAGCTTCACAAAGGCCAGCTCGAACGCCTCAAGCTGAGAAAAAAAAAAAAAAAAAAAGCTGCGGGGAATCGAGCGGCCGAGAAGGATGAACAAGTGTGGGAGAAGAAATGAGAATGAATGAAGCTGTAGTCGAAGAAGAGAAAAAAGCCTAAAAAAAAAAAGCGACAAGCCTGAAAACTCGAGAACGCGATTACCGGGGTCTGAAAATGCCGCAGGCACTTATATTATGCAGACGGATTTTGAAGAGCTTTAGCTGTTTTCTGGTGAGGCGGTTGCCACTTTTCTCGACGATAAAGGAAAGGATGGCAGACGGCACGTGGTCGCTGATACAGCGACACAACTATGAGAATGGAAACTCCCTTACAGCACTGCACAAGCGATCTACAGTTTCTAATACACATGCATGTCTTCCTTTCTGTCACATGTCAGACTTGTAGCATGCTTAATTTTCTTTTTCGTTGAAAGAACGTCCTGCCTCATCCCGACTTGAATGCTAGTTTTCTTTTGTTTTTTTTTTTTTAACGATCCTTAATGCTTCTTTAACGGTACTTTCAAGTTCTCTGCCACAAAATTAAGTTTTGACAGGGGAAGGTAACAGGTGGCAGCCAGCCGCTCGACAGGCAGCCAGCCGTTTGGAGCAGGATGGCATGTAATGAATGCGAGATCTGTTCAGAGCGTCCACGAATAAGTAAAAAAAAAAAAACATAATTTCTTTTACTTATATTTTACTATAGCCTCGATTGAGCAGTATCGCATGAGAAACAGCTTATCATTCGAGGTTCAACTGCTCAGTAGACATCGAAATGTCATTAACACAACTAAATGAATAAAGCGTATGGAATGGCAGACGGCTAGGGGCTTTATGAATCGCATCTACGGAGGAGGGCGAAGCAGACAGCGAAGGATGGCGAGGAAACAAAATAACGTGAGGCTCGGGGACGGATAAAGGAAGCCACCCAAGCGGCATAAACGCGGAAGGAAAGGGTGTGGAAAAAAAAAAGAAACCAGCTGAGAGGGAGGAAAAAAATAACGAAAGCAAGCAAGCAAAAAAAAAAAAAAAGTTGCCAAGGTAAATTCGCAAAACTAATGCGCAAGACACAGTAAATGCGCTATTAAAACGATCCATTCCTGTTGATTACTCTCTGCATTGTACTGGTGATTATGCAAGCTATCGTAGACAGGGAAATATAGACCACAGGACAGCTTAAGTAAAAATTATGCAATGAACAACTGCATCCATGAGCGCGGCCCACTGGGCGCGCACGGCGGTCCCAGTAGCGCTGATGCCTATGAGTTGCCCGATTTCTTTGAATATATATTCTTTTGCGGCTTGAGAAAGGATGCTAATGCAGGTGAAGGTATAGTGTGTCCTCTTTCAGAAGAAATGCTTCGCGGTAAATCTGGACGCGGCAATACCCGGGCATGATTGCCAGCTCACTGCTCATTGGAAGGCAGCGATTCACATTTAGTGTCGCTTCGCTTCGTAAAGCTTATTCGGTGACGCGAAAAATATTTTATAAGGCCACTGAAAATGTGTGCAACAGCAGCAATCCAAGGACTGCAGCCTAGCAATTCATTTGTGACCATAGAATGCCGCGAATCGAAAGAACGAACGATGAATGCGCCCCACGCACAGCAGATCCGCCGCGTCTCCGCTGCACGACCGGGCGCACGTCTCCCTACCAAAATGTTCTTCCCGCCGAGAGGGGCGCGCGCGTTGCACCGCGAGTTACTCCTGCACGGTGCCTATACAGGGTGGCCAGTTTTTCTAGCACGATATCCCCCCCGTCCTTCAGCAAATCTGTAGTTATCTGATCCTCTCTAGCCGATTTCCCCCTTTTCATAGTTTTTAGTGCTTTCTTGACCTCGACCTTCGTCACTGATGGAACGTCCGACTGTTTTTCCCTACCACCAATCTCATTACGGTCCTCACTACTTTGGCTACTGTAGAGATCTGTATAGAACTCCTCGGCTACTTTGAATATCTTGTCCATATTCGTGATGACGTTGCCCGCCTTGTCCCTTATCGCATACATTTGGTTTTTGCCTATGCCCAATTTCTTCTTTACCGCTTTAAGGCTTCCCCCGTTCTTTACAGCATGCTCAATTTTCTCCATGTTATACTTCCTTATATCGGCCACCTTGCGCTTATTGATTAGCTTTGATGTCTCAGCCAATTCGATCTGGTCTGTTGGATTGGAAGCTTTCATACTCTGGCGTTTCTTAATCAAATCTTTCGTCTCCTTAGACAGCTTACCGGTATCCTCTCTTATCCTACCGCCTACTTCTAACGCGCACTCAGTAATGATATCTCTGAAATTATTGTTCCTTGCTTCTAGGGTAATGTCGCCATCCTCCGTTAGAGCTAAATACCCATTCTGTAACGAAATCCTGAACTCTTCTGCCCTCCCCCTCACCGCTAAATTCGTGGGATTAGGGGTGCACAAAACGCAGGATGAACTATGGGGGGTGGGGGGAACTACTACCATTCCTGATCAGGGTTAGCTTTTTCTGCGGAAGACTTGTGGCTGCTGTGCGGTTTCCATATACTATTAACAGCATTTCTACATATGCCTTTCCTATGCCATGGTTATGTTATGCATGCATGATTGATGCATAGACTGAATCAAATGCTTGTAATATAAGCAGGTTGTATGTAGGGGTTGCTTACCGTATTTATACGATTATAGCACGAGTTACGTTTTTAGAAATTGCATCACTGAAACAGCACTTCATGCTATGTTCAGAAGCAATATCTGAATTTAACACTTTTCTTTTTTTGCTGGTCATCAAGATAGCTTTACCACCAGGTAAGCCAGTTGCGAGGAGAAGACAAATTTCTGGCAACTTCGAGGCTGTAAAATGAGGCAAGGTTAAAAAAAAGGTAACCATGGAGAAAGACCAGAAGGTGGAAGTGAAAAAGAAAATAATAAAAAGGTGTAGTTATTGAGGGTTCGAATTCTCCTGTTTAATATCATTAGATCATGGCCAATGGGCAAAACATGCAGGGAGCGATGCGGGATTCTAAGCGAGAGAAGAAAGCATGTAGTGCTTAGCAAATCGTGTCTAATCAAGAAGGGGGAAACGAGTGGGGGCATGTTCATGAACAGCGATAAGTAACTGAGTAGTGACAGTGAATAAACCACTCGGATACTTTTCTTTGGATTTTTAAATGCAGTCTCCTTTATTGTCACATCCCCAGCTATGGTTGCCTTTAATGTTACAATTTCATGTTATAATCGTCAGCTTGTGTTGGAATCGTGACAGAATTTTTTTCTTTTTATTCTCGACACAAACTGTTCCCTCGCATCATATATTCATTACGGAATTGTTTACCTGTAAATACGGTATATTCTGTGGTTCCTCTTTCATCTGATTGATGCCGTGAACATTGGCTGTGGTCAAGTGGTGTGCCTGAAATCTAAGTCTAGGTTTCCTCTTAATCTATCGGTGATTACCTAATTGAATACATTTAAACCCAGTTATAACCTAACTAAGACAGGTCTGCAGTTTTACTTCTTGGTTCTGTGAAATTTTTGCTTGAAGAAGAGTGGAAACCAAACTAAGGAGTACATATAAGTGAAATCACCGTGGGAATGTTTACACCAAACCCCTATTCTCGTAGTCATAAACTTGGGAAAAAACATTTTGCAATTGCACTGATAGGGCAACTGTGGCAGCAGCCTCCACCATCTCCGCTGCAGTTCGCGCAACATGGTTATGAGAGGTGTGAGGAGGGTGGCCATAGATACCTTGCCTGGGAAATTGTGCAGTCATGCCACCACTGCTTGAGCTTGACTGGCCGTGAAGGCACCTGTGTCTTCACGTATGTTCCCGCTCTGCCTGCCCAGCACAGCCGCCCCAGGAGATACATACTTGCCACTCACATTGCCACTGCTTTCCTTCGTCCCCATTCGAACACGCGAAAGCTGTCATTGGAATCTTGCGAGCAGTTGCATGGTTGTGCTGTTTATCTTTAAATCTGTCAGTGAAGAACTTAGTGATAGATACTGATTGATAATGATAGTTAGTGACAGTGATGATAATGACAGAGATTACTATGATGTCATGGCCGAAACTTACACCATGATGACATCACATTCAGTCATGACGTTACCAGGAGACTCGAGCACATGTGAAGGTTAACCCGATCCAGTCGTCAGTGCAGCGCCTTTCATTTAGCGTTAGCTAAAACGCTACATGACACAGCATACAAAAGCAGACGCAGTACAGCAAGCATCAGCAGCATTTCAAATTGGTTTACAGGAAAGAAAAGGCGTATCTCACACTTCTCCGCGAACACCTGAATCGAGCCATAAGGAAAACGAGGAAGGAGGTGGCATAGTGGAGGGCATCAGACCACCGTGCAATAAAGGCTTTCACCTCATTGCTCTTTAGTGGTCCAAAGTGCCCCCAGAGTTTTTACTTTTTGCTCGTATGAGCATTCAGTTCAGTGCTGCATAGTGTAATGTTAAAAAAGCACGAGTACCAGGGACCGATGCATTTGTCACCTGCAGTCGCTCATTACGACCTTGGCTGTTCCTTTTATGTTATTGTGTGTTTGTCATGACACATTAATGTGTTACCCCGCCGGGGTGGCGCAGTGGTTAGGGCGCTTCCTAAGGATGTGGGATCGAATCCGTGCCTCGGCGACCGCTTTTCGAAGGAGGCGAAAAGCAAGGCGACCGTGTGCTGTGGAATACCAGTGCACGCTAAAGAACCCCAGGTGGTCTAAATTTCCGGAGTCCTCCACTACAGCGTCTCTCATAGCCTGAGTCGCTTTGGGACGTTAAATCCCACAAACCATTCATGTAGTTCTGCCAGATATACAGTAACTTGGCACTAGCTAACAGAAAGTCACTGTAGAGAGTAGTGATGTGGTACTAGCTGGTATATGGTAAATGGTATTACATTGCGCAGGGCCACTGTAGCATTTTCTTTTTTTTTCCCGGAAGCTTAAATGGAATTCTTTTTGGCTCGGGCAGAAAAGTTTCGCAATTTGAACGCCTATGCTCTTCTCCAGCGTTGCTCTGTGCCTGCACTTCACTGCAGTGCAGGCTTGAGCCAGCGGCAAACGTATACATAACCAGTGCTGCCAGCTTTGGCGAATTAGTCTGCTCGAGGTTGTGGTTACAAAAAATAAAAATAAGCATCAAGATACCCCCATGCTCACTTGAGATGCAGACTAAAGGTCGTTCCTGCAGGAAGCATAATCAAATTCAAATGTAGGTTTCAGTTTGAGCACAAGTAGAGTGGTGAGTGCTTTTCCACATTAACAGTGTTGAGCTGCCCTTCTGCCAGGAAGTGCTCTTTGCGAACTGATAAGTACAGTAGAACCCCATTATAGTAAAGTCACCGGGACCGGCCAAAATCTTACTATATCAGTTGTTAGTGATGACATGGACCTGAAGATACTATCTTGTAATTAAAGTCTGCTTACTAAGCACATCTTGTTGCTTTATGAAAAGAACACTCTAAAATACCTTCCATGTCTTTCTTATCGTCTCTGTGCCATTTCCTTTTTCATTTTTTTTTTTTACCGCTTGTAGAAGTACCTGTTTAGCATGAATGCAACATGGATACGAATATAGCCGAGCTTGATTTCAGCTGAGAACCAAAGCATTGCGTGAGCGTGGCATCATCTTCCGCTGTTTCCATCTTTTAAGAGGCAATAGATGAAAAATGCGCGACAGTCCAGCACTGCAAAACCGCACAAGCCACGCCTCCAATTCTTGCCACTACTCCTTCGTGCTGAACAGTGTTGTGTGAATGCTCGGCCGTTTCTTCGCTTCCCTTTTACTCTATTTTTAAGTGACCGGCCGTCTTCTTTTTGTGTTTGTAGTCAGCTTTACATTTTTCCCCCTACATGCTGCATGCTTTCCCTCACGGCTCCAAGGCCTTCAAGTTGGCTTCTTCTCAGTGCTGATGAGCCTAGCGGTAAAACCATAAAAAAAATGCACTACTTATTTTTTTTTTTAAGAAAAAAATTTCCTCGCGATTCTAAGTAATGCGTGTGCAGCAATGTCATTTCGTGGGACGTCGACGCCGCGGCCAGACGTTGTTTAGATAACCTAGTTTTACCAAAAGCACCTTTACTATGATGGGACTTCAGTTTCACTTTACTATAGCAGGGTTCTACTGTACAATGATAACCGGTCATAGAGACTCCTCCATATTTCACGAGTGGAATGGAGTCCAGTTTTGTGCCCATTGCAGAAACAAGCTGAACAAGCTGGTCATTCTATGTTTCCGTTTTCTGGACAAGGTGCTTTGTAGCAATACCTAGCCTTCAGGGGCCGTGCAAAAATCTTAATAGTGACATCCTACAAGATATTCAGAAGAACTTGTCCAAGAAAAAGTATAGACAATCAATACGATCTGTGCAGGGGAGTATGTGCTAGGAGTTAGCATTGCTGTTCTCAATGCCGCTGATGGGTTACGACCATGCAAGCAGATTGTGCCACCTAATCTACAATCACAGTGCGACACATTGTACCCGTTCTCCACCCTCTGCCTCCTACTTTCTCTTCATCATCCCTCTTGTCTCTACTTTGCCACCTGCCAATCAAGGTCTCAAAGGGACGAACAACACAAGCTGTCTAAAGCCACCACTTGAAGGACACCAAATTTTGGTTACATGCTAATATGACAGCGTTAAAGGCTGCCATTCACCAGAAAATTTGGTATCGGGGTTGTGAATGAAAAATTGTGGGTGAGTGCCGGGAATTGATTGGTGGCAGGGTTGTGCAAAGTCACTTGGATCATATGATATGGCAGATTTGGCAGGAGCTGCCAACTCAAGCTTCTCGAATCAGATGGGTAGGTGAAAGGAATCGAACCCTCCAGGACTCTTGCATTTCAAGTCAGACATGCTACCCGTAGGCCACAAAGGCACTTCATACGGCTAGGTTAAGGGAGGCTTTATATTTGTGTCAGGCAGTCTTTCATATAATGTGGTAGTTCATGACTCTATGCTAAAGAGTATGTATAAGATAATGAAGGTACTACCTTTGCCGAAAATAACCAGGCTGCATGCTCCACTTTTCAGTCAAATAGCAGATAATTCGTACCACTTCTGAAACTGTAAATCTGTGCAAAGTAGTGAAGGCAAGCTGCAGTCCTCACTTCTCAAGTTGTGATCCTTTAGGAATTCATGTTGACCTTAGGATACAAGCTAAAAGCTAAACATGCAGCCTGGTTACTTTTGGCAAAGATTGTACAAAGTAAGGGATTAGTGATTAAGAGAGTGCATGTACAGCTGCCGAACTCTTTACTAATGTGCACGATGGCCGCCTTTTCTCTTCTGCTCATTGCAGAAGAGCTAACTTGCGTAAAGATTAAGTCTAACCAGAGGCTCACCGAGGCCTTGCCTTATTTTTACCTCTCTGCAAGTTCGATCCCTGCCAAGGCACAGTGGTACAGCAAAAATTAAGGCAGATTGCAGTCGTGTATAAGACTGATGACACAATGATGCTGTTTCTGTTTGCCTCAAGTTATCCGTGATTATACTTTGAGACTCATCGTGGCTATCTGTTGTCGGCGAACAAGTGTGACAGATATTATGCCTTTTCTTTCCTGTAAACCAATTTAAAACACTGCTGATTCCTGTGTGGTACGGCATTTGAGGAAGCGACAAATGAAAGGCGCAGCACGGATGCCTGGATTGGATGCCTGGCAAGGTTAGCTTCATATATGCGTGAATCGCACGGTGAAGTCATCGGTCATGACTGGACATGATGTCATGTGGTGACCTCAGTTCTGGTTATTAGATATGACTGGATGTGACGTCATGATGTCACATCCGGTAATGGTGACATTACTGCGAACACATTAAGCTGCGCACAATGGATGAAACAACCTCCAGCTTTAACAGCATCACTGTTGAAAGTGGACGTTGTGCAGTCTAGTTGAAGATTTGGGCGGCTGTATACGAGCAAGGAACTGAGTGCTGTGATTTAACTTCCCAAAATAAATACCACCGAGTGGTACTTTTTTCTTAATACAGGTCATACATTTACTAGAACCACCTTACTCTGTATTTGACAGCTGTAAATGCTGCAAAAAGCAAATTTTCTAAACTTACGAATTTTATTCTGGCATGGCTTATATCCTCTAATCTCCAAAACAATTGTCTTGGGTTCCTTTACTTCTAGAAAACTTGGGATATTATTGGAACAACTACAATGAGAACAGCAAATTTTACAAATTTGAAATTAAAGTGTATGAGAACATGCAAGATGGCGACCATGGCACAAACTTTTTTTTTTTCCGCCTAAAACAAGCTGGGGTAATGTTTGTCGTAGTAACCCAATACAGTCCTTTTCTGAACTGAAGGCGGTCGAACGTAAAGTTTGCGTCAAATGTCATGATATGAGTCTGTGTGCAGGCTTCACACAACTCGTACCCTCAAGCAAGTCCAGTAAAAGAATCTGACTGCTGAGCTGCTACCCGGCACAACAGAACTCAGAATGCAACCTAATCCTACGTTAGCCTGCATACTTAATATTTTTGAGACAAAGCATTCATAGAAGGTTGAAAAAACTCGTACATGCAGAATGTGATAAAAAAATCTGGAACAAGTTTTATGACACGCATGCCATTTTTCACAGCATATCACGCAACTTGGAAGAAAGTCGACAACTGTACTTTGAAAGCAAATTTTTGTGAAAATGTACAACACCACTGAGAAGGAAAACAATTGAAGCAGTTGAAACAAAAAAATTTGGTAGCGTATGTATCAGTGAACCCTCAGTGTCTATTAAAGAAAGTGAAATCAATGATCTTCGACACTAGTAGAACCTGAATAGCGCTGTGTGATAAGGCTGTCCACAAGTGGCAATAAACAAAGTTGTTAAAATCAAAACAAAACCAAACTTGACAGAACTTGCACCAATATCACGGCTATGCTAAAATAAAGTACACAGACACCATATAACCACTGTTCACAATACAAGTTCTACAAACCTGATGCGAATTTTTATATCATAGCTGTAACGATAATAGCACAGCCGGATAATTACAGTACACCTAAACAATCACTCTACCTGCCTCTATGCATATATTGTATGCATATAGGCACTATGCACATATTTTACTTGACTACAAAGTTCAGCATGGTAGTTAACAACCATGCACATGAAACAGCTCAGGTATTGAAAAGCCTCTTCCAATCATGTTCAAAACCAATATATTCTGATCAAATCAACATGCAAAATGTAAATATTTCGTAAAAATTTTCATTTTGCACACAAAGACAAAGATAGCTTTACTGCACATACTGTAGCACGGGTTGAATGCTCCGGGTAAATTTTCATAGTGCTGCAGGGTTTTTATGTGTTTATTATATGAACAATGCAAAAAAAAAAATCGGTGAACTCCATAAAAGGTGCCACATTAGAACAAAAATTGGCAGTGCTATGCCTAGATAATTCCACTGCAAGAATGCATATGTGCTGACTCATGTTCTGTTGCCATAAACAAAGTACAGTATGTGAGGAATACAAGTGATTCCCAAAGGAAACAGGATTTATTTATTTTATTTACCCCACTAATCACACATGTGCTCTGTGCTGTCGTACAGTACAGCAAGTAACGGCATATGGTACCTGTAATAAGACATAGTTTATGCTGGTTACATTGGCTGTCATGCAAAGATGTAATCAATGCAATTCACACTTTTTGTAGTGGCTTGAAATTGTTGACGACTGCGACCCCGACCAGTTCGCACGTGAACACCGGCAACCACTGTGATTTTGTAGTATCGATGACAGTCGCCGCAGATGATGAGGGGAATGTCTGGTGCCCTCACAATGCATCAGCCATCTCGCAGATAAGTGCTGCCATTTAGTGCCACCATTGCAATTCTTGTTTAAATGGCTATGGGTTGTACAAACTGGAAACTCTAGCAGACTAACAATCTTATGCATTCGCAATGCCGTAATAACATTGCATGGATAGTAATTTAGAAAAAAATAAATACATTCACAGTTATAACTGGTTCACTGGACAATATTTTGTAAGTAATAATTCAACAGTACTGCACAAGAATTTTCAAAACTCCTCTGAGCCTCACTAGGGCACCTATGAATGTCGTGCAGCCTTGGTGGATGGAACTGTGACAGATTATTGTAGTTGAAAATGTAGCCATTAAATACTGTCCTTTTTAAAATGCGTGATAGAGCGTTACACTGCAGTGCACAGGTGTAGAACATAAAAACAACATGGCTGCAGCTGCGAGCTATCGGGTGGCTGTTGCACATACTCCATGATAGTAAATCAGGTATAGGTATCTTCCATGGGGCAGGTAGCTAGTGGCAGGCTAGGCAGGCAAACAGGGTTCGTTCATGGCTCTGGTCCACCAACAATGTGACAGTGCTGCAAGTCATCTATACTTGGGCAGATTACTTAACATGCAGACAACTACTGTAAAGTCAAACACTGAACTTACCAAAAAATTAAGTTGATAAATGAAATGTACTGCCTTTGGATCTGAGCAAGAATGAGAACAGAGGCAAGCCTGTTTCGATGCATTCCCTAAAGCCACATCTCTATGCTGTTCTGACCAGTTTATTTGTTTTACAAGAATACACTAGGAAAGAACCAAGCGATCCCACATTACATCTACGTTGTGCACTACAGTTATAAAAATAAAAATCATAGCTAACGAGTACGTGACCCCGTTCGGTAATGAAGTACATTTACTTTGCTGTACAGCGTACCACTCGTCTCGGGACTGACGGACAGCGTGTCAGGCCCTTATCATTTGCCAAACAAAAAGCGAAGCTAGTAAATCAACATTACACACTTGAAACACAGCTAGTCTGCAGCATGTGCTGAAAAGGCGCGTCCGATGCAAGTGCAAAACTGACGTTGGCCTCGGTGATCTTACGACTGCTAGGGGAAAGCTACATGCCTCACATTCACACTAAAAGTTAATTCAAAGCACTTCTGACACAAACGTAAGCCTTCGATGTCTCTGTAGTCACAATGCCTAAGCACTTTCAGCGGAGCGCTTTATTTAGTTCTGCGCAGGCAAGCTCAGAACTTCGCTCAGACAACCTCATGTGCAGCAAGAAAGTAACCTTGCTGCAATGTTGGGCAAGTTATACACAGTTAAACGTCCCGAAACAAATCGTTCCCAGTTAATTTCACACAGCGATTCGCGGAAGAATCGCGGTTCTAGCGCAGGCACCGTGCTTACCAACATGGCACTCAAATATATTAACTCATTTCCTTCATCAGCTGGCTTTCTATTCGACTTACCAAAGTGATGCTCACCGTGCGAAGTGCGTCGCCTGATAGCCATTTTATGGTTCGTTAGCATTAGCAACAAATAGATAAAGCGCAACACAGGCTCCGTAAAGCACTGGAAGGAGAATAACCAGAGTCAATAACGCGTCAAACATTTTTTTTAAACGTTTCATGTAACGCGCCGCAACTCAAATAATTTAGCGGAGGGGGCGATGATGATGATAATGGTGCACGCACCATCGTATCTGAAATTGTTGCAAATGAAACTATACAATTTCAGTTAAACGAAGGAGGTGGTGACGCATAAACTACAAGCGCGAATTTTAATTATCTAAAGGTTTCCTTTTACTGAATTAATTTTTGTTGGTATTGGACGTTTTCGCCACCTGCAGCGCTGTCACTCAACCGTTGCAACGGCGCGCCATTTGAACCGGCTCGTTGTACGGTGCTCGCACAAGAAACTTGCAGAGAGCCGGCTCCGTGAACTGCACATGCGCGCCCAGGACCAAAGTGGAAAGGAGGATAAGTTGCTCTTCTGGACGGATGTGACGTCAAATAAGTTTTAGTGGTTGTTTTTTTTCTAGAAGTAAGCCTCAAACCCAGATGTTCACTGAGCCGCCCAAAGTAAAGAAGGAAGGCTGGCGCGCTTTTCAGACAACGAGCATTTGCGCTTTGCGAGCCCTAGGCACCCTAGGTTGTCTTTCATGCGTCGGTCTGCTGCAGTTCGCGGGCCATCATCCCGGTAGATGCAAACTCGGTGAAATGCGGATTCAGTTCGTGGAATATAGCCTTAAATTCAAGGGCGCAGCCCTCGGTGCAGTCCTACTGACTGCGGTGAGTCGTACATACATGCCCGCGAACTCTAAGTAAAGTATTTGTCGTCTTTCTGCCATCGCCTTCCTTGCAGCTTCTTTAACGAGTTTTTGCACGGCAGCGCAAGCATGTGTTATCCTCAATTATTGACGTGGCGTAATCGCGCGACAGTCTCCGGGCGAAGGCGTGAGGAGACGACGAGACTGCGTAATGGCGTCCACGATCTCGTTTCATTTCGCTTGGAACAACTTCCACTCCTGCTGCTGTGCACCGATCGGTCGCCGGTTGCTGTTGTCTTCCGGATGCACTGGAGTATTGGGACATATTGTCACGTAGCCGTTTAGGCCCGTAACCAGAAGGTTCGTTTTAATAGGGGGGTTGACCTAGAAGGCACAGAAGAGCAGGTCCAGAGAGCACTGAGAGACAGCAGCCGACTTCAGCTTCTTCTCAAAACGCCACGAGACCACTTCTTCCAGTCCGCGCACGAGACTCTCGATGAGCTGCCGCCTAGCGGCTGCTGTTGCACACGCTACATTACCCCCCTCTCTAAAAAAATAAATGCGAGTTTGATGAATTCAAAAGCAGGAAGAAAAAAAAATAAAGCAAGAAACATGCGGTAGGCGGTGCGCTAATTTTCTCGCGAAAAGTACGGTTTCATGCGCACGACATGAGCAACCTCGGATTTCTGCTGACGACGAGTAGAAGAAAAGCCGTCCGGAAGCACTTCGTAAGTCACGTCGCTCAGCTGACGGAGCACTTTGTATGGGCCAAAGTACTGTTTCAGAAGTTTTTCGGATAGTCCCCGACGTCGAATCGGAGTCCAGAGCCACACCCTGTCGCCCGGTTCGAAAGTCACTACACGGTGGCGGTGATCGTACCGCTGGGCGTCTCGACCTTGCTGGTTCCAGATGCGTGCCCTCGCCAGCTGTCGCGCTTGTTCTGCGCGTTGAGTGAACTCCTCGGCGCCAACTTCGAGGTCACGGCCGTCGTGGGGCAGCATGGCTTCGAGCATTGTCGAAACTTCACGGCCATACAATAAGGAGAAAGGCATCATTTGCGTTGTTTCCTGCTGCGCCGTGTTGTACGCGAACGTGACGTACGGGAGGACGTCATCCCAAGACCGATGTTCAACATCCACGTACATGGACATCATGTCGGCGAGAGTTTTGTTCAGACGTTCTGTCAAGCCATTAGTTTGTGGATGGTAGGCTGTTGACCTGCGATGGGTAGTGCCGCTTAGCTGCATGACAGATTCCAGTAGCTTGGCAGTGAAAGCAGTGCCTCGGTCCGTTATTATAACTCTCGGGGCGCCGTGCCTGAGGACTATGCGTTCGATGAAAAATTTCGCTGCCTCGATTGCACCACGCTGGAGGGCCTTCGTTTCAGCGTAACGCGTAAGGTAATCTGTAGCGACAATTATCCACCTGTTGCCGGAATCAGAAATTGGAAAAGGACCCAACAAATCCATGCCAACTTGTTCGAATGGGTATCTTGGCACTTGAACAGGATGTAGTAAACCGGCCGGTTTCACAGGCGGTGTTTTTCGTCGCTGGCAATCATGGCATGTTCTCACGTAATGGCGTGCTGCGGCCGCAAGGTTTGGCCAATAATAACTCTTCTTAATTCGGGCCAGAGTTCGAGCATACCCCAGGTGACCCGCGGTGGGCTCGTCATGACATGCCTGTAAGATTTCTTCGCGAAGAGGCTCTGGTACGACGAGGAGATAATCTCTTCCCGTCGGAGCGAAGTTGATCTTGTATAAAACATTGTTTCGCATGCAAAACGACGAATGCGTTCTGGCGAAGAGACGGGGAATTTCTGTAGTGCGCTCTTCTAGAAAATCAATAAGTGGTGCGAGAGCCGGATCATTACGTTGCTGCTGCGAAACAGTGAGCGCGTCGACGGCTGCGATAAGGGGAAAGTCTGGTTCTTTGTCTTCCCGCGCAGCCTCGACAGGTGAACGGGACAAGCAGTCAGCGTCGTTGTGCTGACGTCCAGACTTATACACGATGATCATGTCGAACTCCTGTAGCCGTAAGCTCCATCGTGCAAGGCGTCCGGAGGGGTCTCGCAAGTTTGTTAACCAGCACAGAGAGTGGTGGTCACTCACAACCCGGAAGTGCCGGCCACAAAGATAGGGTCGAAATTTCATCACCGCCCATACAACGGTCAGACATTCTTTTTCGGTGGTTGAATAGTTTGATTCGGCACGGGACAAAGTCCGGCTTGCGTATGCGATAACTCGCTCGGCACCGACTTGCCACTGGACGAGTACAGCGCCTAGACCCACGTTGCTGGCATCTGTGTGGACCAGAGTCTCGGCATTCGCATCGAAATGGGCAAGTACAGGTGTTGTCTGCAAGCGGTGCCGTAACTCGTCGAATGCCTTTTGCTGTTCGTCCGTCCAGGTGAAGGTGACATCATCCCGGGTGAGACGTGTCAACGGAGCGGCAATGCGTGAAAAGTTTTCAATAAATCTGCGGTAATAGGCGCAGAGGCCCAAGAAACGGCGAACTGCCTTCTTGTTACATGGAGTAGGATTTGGTGACGGCAGCTGTTTTAGCGGGATCGGGACGAACTCCTCGATGGCTGACGACGTGGCCCAAGAACATGAGCTCTTCATAGCCAAAGTGACACTTTTGTGGTTTTAACGTGAGGCCGGCAGATCTGATAGCCCGTAGCACAGCGGAGAGACGTTGGAGGTGTTCCTCGAACGTTGGTGAAAACACAACAACGTCGTCCAGGTAGACTAGACACATCTGCCATTTAAGACCAGATAGAACTGCGTCCATCATTCGCTGAAATGTCGCTGGAGCGGAGCACAATCCGAAAGGTAGGATTTTGAATTCATAAAGTCCGTCGGGCGTGACAAACGCTGTCTTCTCGCGATCACGTTCATCGACTTCGATCTGCCAGTAACCGCTCTTGAGATCAAGCGATGAAAAGTAGCGCGCGTGGCGCAACCGGTCTAATGAGTCATCAATGCGTGGCAGCGGGTAGACGTCTTTTTTTGTGACCTGATTGAGCTTACGGTAGTCCACACAGAACCTTAAACTTCCGTCTTTCTTCTTAACGAGGACAACAGGCGAAGCCCAGGGACTCCTCGATGGCTGGATGACACCGTCATTTAACATCTCGTCGACCTGTTGAGCAATGACTTCGCGTTCCCGCGGTGACACTCGGTAGGGGTTCTGTCTGACTGGTCGGGTGCGGTCGTCGGTTATTATGCGGTGCTTGGTCAAGGGCGTCTGTTTAACCGCGGAGGCGGATGAGAAGCAGTCTTGAAACTGAAAGAGTAGCCCAACGAGTCTGTCCTTCTCTGCCGGTGATAGAGCGGGATTCACATCAGGGTTGAAGTTGGGCGTTTGGCTGGCAGACGTGTTGGTCTCAAGAACAAAGCAGCCGTGGGCTGCTTCTGCGACACCTTCAAAGTAAGCTACCGTGGTGCCTTTAGCGATGCGTTGCCGTTCGTTCCCGAAGTTCGTAATCAGTACGTGAGCCAGACCATTAGTCAGATGAACTATACCGCGTGCAACACAGACTCCATGATGTAACAGAAGCTCTATGTTCTGTTCGGCAACACCGGCAGCACAGGACTGATCGTCGCACCTGACTGCGACGAGAGCAGACGAACGCGGCGGCATGAATACATCCGCGTCAACGATGCGTAAAGGTGCGTGGCGTCTTTCTGAGTCAGCGGTCATCGTTTCAGGCGTCGAAAACGTTACAGTACGGCGAGGAACATTAATAATCGCCCCATGCTCACGTAAAAAGTCCATGCCGAGTATGAGATCCTTGCAGCAGTGTGGCAGGATAAAAACGGCTACAAAGGCTGAATCGGCGATGGTTACTCGGGCAGTGCATCGTCCGATCGGCGTCATAAGGTGACCGCCAGTTGCGGCCCCAGCCATTCAGTTTTCACCTTAGAGAGCCTGCGAAATTTTTGCTTATTATTGAGAAGTCTGCTCCGGTGTCTATCAAAGCTGTTACTGGGTGTCCGTCGACGAGAACGGAAAGGTCGGCGCTAACAACTTGATCGGCTTGAGGTTGATTGGGAGTTTCGGATTCATGTGGCGGCGGCGGCATCCTGGTCACAGCATCGGACTGAGTCGTCACGGGGGGGTCTTCGGGATATCGGTTCCGTTCGTCAGCAACCTGCCCCCCTGAGGTCGCCGCCTTCAGTTTCCCCGGTGTGGGCTTGGCGACCGGCGCCTCGGCGCATCATTAAAATCACGGCGGCTAGGTGACGAGTAGCGCGCGGGAGAAGATACGGCTGCTTGAAGAGGTTGCACGGGTTGCGAGGTATTCCTCGATTTCTGGAGGGCGTTCGCCGACCCGGGGACGCGGGGAATCCCGAGAAAAACCCCGAAGACCGAGCTCACGGTATGGACAACGACGGTACAAGTGGCCGGGTTCTCCACAGTGGTAGCACAGCGGCCGTTGGCGAGGAGTGCGCCAGACGTCTGCCTTCCGAACCGGTGGCTGCATGACGGGGCTCTGCTGGGGCGGTGGCTGGTAGGAAGGCTGGTAGTATAGTGGCTGAGGAGCGGACGGCTGTATGACGAGGCTCTGCTGGTATGGCGGCTGGAAGGGCGGTTGGTAGAACGGTGGCTGCAAAGTGGGTGGCGGTTGTGCTTCGAATCGAAGCTGTTGCGCAGGAGGCACTGCAGGCCGACGAAGAGCCGCTGCGTAGTTCATAGAACGTGGCTCCGACGGTGACTCAGGCGGGGACAATGTCTGACGTATTTCTTCCCGCACGGCTTCGGTGACAGCCACGGCAGTCGGGTTAGGTGATCCAAGGTTGAACTTGAGGAGCTCCTCGCGAACTACCTCGCGGATCAGCTCACGCAGAGAGTGATCGTCAGTGGATCCGTTCAATGTGGCCACACTGCTGAAGGGCTGACCACAGGCAGACTCCGTGCGCCGGTATCTTTGCTGCAGGGCTCGCTCAATGAGGGTAGCTTCATTGATGAAGTCCGCGACGGTTTGAGGTGGACTCCGAACCAGACCAGCGAAGAGGGGTTCTTTTACGCCCTGCATCAGGTGGCGCAACTTCGCTGATTACGTCATGTCGGGATCAGCCCGTCGGCAAAGACGCGTCACGTCCTCAGCGAACATGGCCACGCTCTCGTTTGGTAGTTGCACACGAGCTTCTAGGAGGCGGCGTGCGCGATCACGGCGGTCATGGCTGGAAAAAGTGTCCCGCAGCTGCTGGCGAAAGGAATCCCAGCTTTGAAGACTGGCTTCCCTATTCTCATACCATGTTTTTGCGCAGTCCTCAAGGGCGAAATACACGTTGTGCAGCTTCTGAGCAGGGCTCCACTGATTGAATTGCGCCACTCGCTCGAACTGGTCGATCCAGTCGTCGACATCTTCCCCAGTAGCGCCATGGAAACTGGGGGGCGTACGAGGCTGCTGAAGCAGCAACTGGTGCTGACTTGCCTGTGCCATTACAGAAGTCTCGAACTGCTGATCAGCTGGCGTCGGTTCAGGTAGAGGAGCGAACTCCGGCGCCAGACCTCGGAGGCGACGGCTGCAGCGATGAACGGGTGTCGACACGAGCGGAAGCCGGTTGGGACTCGATGAGCGGCTGCGAGAGGCCCGAGACATGTAATTCAAGGCCTCACCTCCACCAGTGTCACGTAGCCGTTTAGGCCCGTAACCAGAAGGTTGGTTTTAATAGGGGGGTTGACCTAGAAGGCACAGAAGAGCAGGTCCAGAGAGCACTGAGAGACAGCAGCCGACTTCAGCTTCTCAAAACGCCACGAGACCACTTCTTCCAGTCCGCGCACGAGACTCTCGATGAGCTGCCGCCTAGCGGCTGCTGTTGCACACGCTACAATATGAGGCGACTAAAAGATAACGTAAAACTATTTCTGAGTTCGCTTATATTTTTTGGGGCAGTATAAGGCATTTTTGCGTGCGCCAGCGTGAACGCGCTGGTTTATAATCGGGGTTTTATTGCCTTCCTCGCAGCTTCAACCGATGGAGCGGCTCGGCCCATAGAAAATGTCGGGCTTCTTTCGGAAAACTGTTGGAAGGTAAGTGGCACTCATCTGTACAGACCATACGTGGTAGTGCTGCAATACATGACTAAATATCTGCGGACTGCTAAAAGGGGGGTTGCTGGCCAGCTGAGAGATAGTTTAAACGTAAGTAGGCCCTGTGCGGACTGAGCCTCGAAGTGCAACAAGCCCGAAGTGCAACAAGCCTACTGCACAGCATGAAATGGCTACAAAAGTGTGGTTATATACATGACCGAATTCATGTGCTTATTTGCTCAGACCTTCCACTGTTAAGTACACTTATTTCAGTGTATGCAGCAATGAGGGTAACTTCGTTACTCCTCAGCTAGCATAGGTTCATGCCTGTGACAATATCTGTCCTTTTACTGCCGAAATAACTGCATTGGTGGAACTCACTGAGCTTGTTTATATAGATTTAACACTTTGGATGTATGTTGCTACCGCAGAGTTCCTTAATAAATATATCTTTTGCCTGCTCCAACATAAATAGTTGGCACTGCTTGGCTTCAAGCTGCTGCCAAGGCCATTGACAGCTTATCTGAAAAGAGAGCAATAATTAATCTGAGCTGGCATGTTTTGTGGGAGAGTGAGGCACCATTGAGAGTACCTCGTAATCCTGTCGAAGAGCTTGGCAGTTGCTGCTATAAGCACTCTCCATTGCAGTTCCATGCAAGCCGCAGCATATTGGGCACTTACTGCACAAGTGATTTAACTTAGATTCTCTTTGTTGCTATTTCAGTGTTTTGTAAGTGTGCTAAATATTTGTATTTGTGCTAGCATTGACAGCCAGTCTCGTTGCTACCTTTTTCCTTCTGCAGCAGGCACTCTCACTTGCTTTACTCAAATCAAATTCTATTGTGAGTGAGTTTGCTGAATTTATGCAAACTAAATGTAATTCCAGTATTACTGTCATTTATTTACATCTGCAGAGGCAACGAATTCTTGGTGGCGAGGAACGAGTTCCCTCCGCCAGTTCGATTACACCGCCACCTCAGTAGTGCAGTGAGCTGCGACTGGGGTGACCAAATGAATACTCTCACTGCTTCCACAGGTTTAGAGCGTGCTCCCAGTTAAGTTTAAAATACCTTCCTTGCAATGTATTTAATCTTGTTGTATATTGTCACCCTTGCATTTGCTGATATGCTATTATTTGAAAATCATTCTGGGTGGTTTGGAACACATGATTTGCAGTGGGGGGAGGTGGGAAGCACAAATGTGTGACTGCAATTTTTTGCCAGTCTAGCTTCTAGCCTTGCGAATTAAAGTAACAGATTAATACCTGAACAGGCCTGACATTTATTGGAGAGTTTGTCATATAGAAGAAAACTTGATCCCTTGTGGAGGTAACACAGCTGTGGTTCTCCGAGAAAATGTTATCCGTGTGTGATGGTGTCTAAAACATGGCATTGTCTTAGGTAACATGGCATGGAATCGGCCACTTCTTGTACTCTCTTGACAGCATCTATTGTACTATGTGCTAGGTGATATGCCTTCAGGGATAAGAGTAGATGGAGAATACCTCAGTAATCTGCAATTTGCTGATGACATTGCCCTGAAGCAGTCAGGATGACGGGCACTAATGTGAGCAGGTTGTACGTCATGCTGGTCATGGAGGAAGTAAAAAAGCCTTAGAAGCAATGTAAAGGGTTCCGGAAATCGGCTGGTATGGATAGGCAACTGCAGATCTTTCAAGAGTGGTAGCGAGATTGTGCTAGAAAAACTGCTTGCTTTGTGTGTGTAGTGCCTCACGACCTCAAGCGTATTAAAATCTTGGAAGGATCCTAACAGTACCATAATCTATAAAAAAGGGGCTGTCAAGCACTTGCAAACTTAAACTGATCGGGTTACTGTCCATTGCCTACAAAATAATAGAATTGGGAAAATCTTGGACTTTCTATCAGCTGAAAGAGCAGCTGGCTTTCGTAAGGGCTGCCTTGTTTTTTAATGTGTCTGCCCTGCCGCTGTTGTGTGCTGGATTGTAGCCTACATCCACATCGGATAGGAGGCTGTGCTTACAAACTGCTGTTTACAGAAGGGACATAATTTGAACTGCCCATATCATACAGTGCAGCAGCAGTAGTGAAAAGTGCTCCATAAGAAGTGACTTATTGTAGAATGGTTGCCTTATTGCGGTGGCGTAAAAGGCGTCACCCTTGAGAAAAATCACAACCATGCCTTTGGCAGGTGACATGGCCAGGCACTGATTGGTTGTCTGGTTCTGCGATGTCATGAGGCCACATGATACGGCCGAACTGGCTGGAGCTCATATTGTGGAAAAGCGCAAAAGAGACAAAGAATCGAGAAAAGAGAGGACGACGCTGTCTGGAGCTGCTAACTCGGGCAGCTCCTTTGAGGTGAGAGGGTGAGGTGGAATAGAACCCTCCGAGACCCTTGGATCCAGTATCAGACGTGCTACTCCACATTCATACAGCTTGGTTAAAACAGAGCTTTATACCCATGTTGGTGGTCTTAGGCAGAATGTGGTAGATTATGGTTGTATGCTGATGATTATGTGTGAGATAATACCGGCACAAATTAAGGGATTAGGGCTTATACCTTTCAGGACCGCTTTAAGCCAATCGTTCATATCTGAATGATGGTTCTCACACACTGGCAGACGTAAATTTTCGTGTTTGGAACATGTAGCCCCATTTAGGCAGATAGTATGACAAAAGTAGTTATAGTAACTAGTTCACAGGGATGGAAAGGCACAGAATCTGTCACTTGTTTCTGTGGGCACCTGAACTGGGCCGTAAGGGAAGGGAGGAGGGAGTCAAAGTGGAAAGACAGAAATGGGTGCCATAGTGGAGGTCTATCGAAAGCAGCCGCCAGCGATTGGGTTCGGACATGGGTACTCCGGCACAGTAATCTAGCATCTTAACCACTGCACCACCGCAGTGGGGCTATTGTGACAACCATAGTTTCTGTTTGTGTGCAGCTTGTTTATTTTTTTTTTTGTTCTTTCTGGCACAGTGCGACATTTAAAAATTATTCGAAATAAAGAGGTCTTTGGCGCCATTCACACGATTCTGCTGCTTCTACTATAGTTTTCTTTTTATGAGAGCAGTAGCGAAGTCTCTTGAAGACAATTTTACTAGCTCTCAGTTCAGCTCAGATGATGAATCAGCCAAATGTCAGCCTCGAACTTCAGCTAGTGGCCAAGAAAAGCTTAGTTTCAATCTCTGATCGCCCTTGGTCAGTTACACGTGCTCATTTTGTGTTCCCACTGTTCTGTTTCCATTTGCTGGGTTTCAGCAGCAATGAAAGCTTGGTACTACTTGATATGGCTTCTCCTGAACTTCAAGTGTGGAACTTCTTCAAGCAAATCGACTGGAGTTTGAACACCGAGCTCCTATAGCAGATTTTCAAATTTGATGGCAAACTCTCCCACCTTCTGGAAAACATATCACCAAATAATCCAGTCATAAATCCTGAAAGGTTTGGAAATGCCAATGCTATCAACTGTAAAATGAGTAGAGGAAGGCCGAGCTTAAAAATGGGTGTTTTCAGCAACTTAGCTATATTTCTGAGAGAACAGCACACCTTCAAAATGAACTTCAGAACGTAAATTATTACTTCTTTGGCAGTTGGGCTTCGCTGCATTTTGTTAGTGTGATTTGGAGAATAGGTACATGAGACTCTCAACAACTGCTGCAGGAAGTCAAGAATGACCACTGCTTCCGAACAGCACTACGAAAAAAAGAAATCTGCCGATAGGTGCACCATATCTTTACTAGTAATAAAAGAGGCAGTGTAGCATATTTTTAGTATTCTGAATTATTTTTCTTTTTGTCTTGTTTTGATATTCATGCCCCCTTTTCTTTCACTTTTTGGATTTTTTTCTGCAAATTTCGGAAAAAAAGGTTTTTATGTTATGTATAAAGCCAAACACATAACATAAAACTTAGGACAGGTAGTAATCGCAGATCCGGACCATGAAAAGGAAATAACAAGAAGAATAAGATTGGGATGGAGCGCATTTGGCAAGCACTCGCAGATTATGACTAGCAGCTTACCGGTATCGCTCAAGAGGAAAGTATACAACAGTTGCATCTTGCCTGTACTCACCTATGGGGCTGAAACCTGGAGGCTAACCAAGAGACTTCTACTTAAGTTGGGGACAACCCAGAGGGCTATGGAACGAAAAATAGTAGGGGTAACATTAAGAGATAGAAAGCGTGCAGAGTGGGTCAGAGAAATAACTCAAGTTACCGACATTCTAGTGGAAATTAAGAAGAAGAAATGGACATGGGCAGGACATGTAGTGCGAAGAGAAGATAACCGATGGTTGCTGAGGGTAACAAACTGGATTCCAAGGGAAGGAAAGCGTAGCAGGGGGCGGCAGAAAGTTAGGTGGGCGGATGAGATTAAGAAGTTCGTAGGGGTCAAGTGGATGCAGCTAGCACAGAACCGGGTTAAGTGGAGAAATATGGGAGACGCCTTCGCCCTGCAGTGGGTATAATCAGGCTGATGATGATGATAAAGCCAAAACAAAAACATGGGCATTTATTTAATTGAGGATCTAAATGCCTGCATTTTAGTATTATCTAATAGCAAGATTGTGTAAATATTTTATTTAATAAACAAATTACATGGTACTGAAGGAGTTGAGGCAAAAAAAAAAACTTCTTCATTTTCAAGCTGTAGTTTAAGAAATGAGCATTTTTCTGCCTTTTGTATATCCTCAAGATTTTATTACAATTTCTTGTTTTTATATTCATGTTTGACAATACTTTGTGAATATTTTACCCAGTGCTGAGAATTTATCTTATGTATTATGCTTATATTCACAATATTCACGTGTTTATAGGGCATTTAAATAGCTGTATTTTGATTGGCTCATGTGCGTCATGTACAGAAAGTGTGATCAGAAATTGTCATCAAAAAACGTTCTTCATACTGGAACTTGCGTGTGAAGAGCTCTGGCAGGTGCGTGCTCTGTTACCGCGTTGCAGAGAGGAGGAAAGGAGGCATCCTGGCTGTGCAAACCGCCGCAGAGAGGTGACAAAGAGGCTAATGGCAACCCCATGCATACTCGGGCCACTTATGCGCTTATACACAGGACCTCGGAGGATGGGCGTGCGGTATTCGATCTGTCATTTGACGTGTGTAACTAGAAGGCTGCATTCCCTGCACCATACCTATTAGTCACATATTCTAATTCTGGTGCCGGGTTGTGTTCGCCTTAGCGATCTTAGAGCTCTTACGCACTTCCTACTTTTTTTTTTTTTTTTTTGTAGGTTGCAGCAAAGTTCTTTAAAGACTTCATTTATAAAATAGCAAGGTGCATGTATGCGATCAAGGATCTTTGAGGGAAGCTGCAGACGGGAGCTGTTGACGCTACCATGCTATACTCTTAAAGACAGATCTCAAGTGTCTCCTAAATTTTTATAACAAAACGAACATCCGCACAGTGTTTGCTGGAGATGCTTACAACCCTGCTGTCCTGTCCGAAGACAGAGGTACATGCATTACTGCCCGCCATATGCAAGGCCAGCCACAATTAAACATTCATTACCAGAGTAACATGATTGCCTGGCTTTTTTGTGTGTTCACTTCCTTAGCATACTGTAGCATAGTCATAGTAGTGTGCACTTTTCCAATAAGTGGTCACGGGGTGTCACCATATTACCTGCTGGACTGCTTTGTGCATTTGGTGCTAGCACAGTGGAAGCAGAGCCGGTTTGCAGCAATCCAGAGAGGAGGAGCGAACAATATGGTGGCACCGAGTAACACTTATTGAAAAGGTGTATATAGACTGCTTGTTCATGCAAGATGCAAGTTAAACTGCTCTCATACGAACAGTTTCGATCCTCATTGAACTGGATCTACATTCAACTCATTGTAGATCGAGGTTGTCACACGGCAACTGTCAAGTGCAGTTGAGCTCGAGCCTGCTTGACTCAAGGTTGCTTCCTCAATCGCTCTCGAGATTTCAAGCACACTCAAAAGCGGTCATTGACACCCTCGTCATCAACGAGCTCTAAAACTTGAAAACGAATAAATGCAATAGAACTGCACATAATAACACATAAATGTAATAAAGGGCATGATAGAACATTCGTAGAACAGCTAATTTTATAATATTGACACCATAATCCACTGCCAGTGGAAGCTAAGGTGGCGTTCTCTTGGACTGCGTCAGTGTGGAAACTGTGGAGCGGAAGAGAAACTGCACTGTAGCACTTGACCGCTGGGGGGATAGGTTAGGTGACCTGAGGCGCCAAAAGCGGAATGCTGCTGTGCACACTGAAATCGTGCTATCATTACCCCAATCTTAAATTTCTTTTTGAGACTCATTGCGACTGACAGCAGACGACGAACCACGTAGGAAATTTCTCAATGCTCACTGAAAACGCCCGTGTAGCACCGGATGCTTCAATCCTTCTTGAAAGCCTGAATGCAGATTGAGTTCAATGAGGATCGAAAGTGTTTGTGTGACAGAGGGATTAGTGTAGTGCAGCTAAAGCTTTGTGTTAGCTGGTGTGCACAAGTTGGGTGGCCAAGCTGTGTTAAATGGTATTACAATGCATATTTAGAAAACAAAACAGGGCACCCCAAACGGTTTATTCAACTTCTCAGATTATTTGGCATTACACACATTGTCTTGAAAGCAGTCCACAATATGGCCAGCACAACTTATGTCCTTGCTTATTTCAGATTGTTCATTTAAGAGAGCTAACATATTCAAGGGCTACTGACCAGGCTGACATTTTAACCAAGCCCAATAAGGCGTTGGACATGGTCTCTGCGAAATACTGCAGCGATGCACACACTGGAAAGCAACAAAATGCAAACCAAAGCTCTCATGGTCCTTTTCAGACAGCCAAACCTCCTCATCCTTTGCGCTGGCCATCGAACTTTGTCGATGAGGTACCAACAGATACTGCATCCATTGGTTTCTCTCCGACTGATGGGCGAGGGGTGTCACTTGGTCTGCTGATGTCACGCACTTTTTGTCTTGCATTTCGTTTTCACTTATGCATACACTCAGACAAGAAAGAAGGCTTTTAGTTTCTTTCATACAGCCTGCGCATTCACCGCAGATATAATGGCAGCTCTTCTAGGCAAGCAGTGCTCTCTTCCCCGTGAAGTGTGTGCAGGATTTACCCAACCCTGGTCACTCTCTTCTGTGGCGGCGCCCGGTGCGCACCTGCGTTCGCGCCTTCAAGCGTTCAAGTGTTCAGTTTACGGAGTGAGCGAAATACTTAGAGAAATTATGTAGTCTCAATTTTGCGTGCGCAAAAGCGGTGCAGTGTAGGCTCAGGCAACAGTATTATTTAGCACATTTTGATCGTAGTAATACTTACTTTGTCTTATTTCTTACAGTGCGCAACATGTGCTAATTACCATCTGAATACAACAGTGATTTGGGTTATCAGTCTGCAGTAAGGCATAGCAGCATACTATTGTAAGGTCAGTCCCATTATGCTGCACAAAAGCTGATTTTTTTCTTCCTGCTGTAACTTTGTTTCCTTCATGATATGAGGGGAACTGTCAAAAATGCATTGACATGGCTACAGAAGCACGGAATTTATCACATGAACATTTTTGGCCTCTCGGGCCTGTTCTGCCAGGCCTGTTACAATTAGTGGCCGAGCAAGGAGGAGTACCTGTTTTGCCCACATGCATTATTTCAAATGATATGCCAGTGTGACGGCATCTTTTCGCTTTTGGGCGCATTTCTGTCTGCTTCTGCACATGTACCAAAATTTTGGGCGCCTTCACGTGTGTGCAAGTCAGGCTGGTCGTTGACCTGTTTTAAGTTGTTAGTGCAAATTAAAAAAAAAGGGTAACCTGCTCTTATTGCACTTTTTGTGTACTTTGAACAGTGCATTCACTGTAACTGCTTTTCCTGTTCTGAGGCGTGCGCAACATCACCTCGAAATAACAGGAGACATTCATCACCATCCTCATATAAGGATAGTAGGAAAGCCTTCCGACCCTTGTCTTTGCCTGCCACCTATGTTGCTAAACTCTGCGGCTAGTTTGTAACGAAGCTAACTTCATGACAATAGTTGAGCTTCTCGGCCGCAGTGTGCTTTTGGTATTTCCTTCGATCCGGACCCATACGTATGTTTTCTGCCACACATTTGAACTTTATTTCCTCTGAACGACGTGCCCACGCCTGCAAGTTTGAAAAACTTGCAGTGTTTCCTTTCATCAATTTCCAAAGATCGAGAACTCTGTTCCAATAATTTAGCTATATTTTATGCGAATTTTTCCCTGGTTTTGGCTCTTCGGCAAGATGCTGATACACAGACAGAGCCTGTAAGGATGGCTCACGGCCGGCACACCTATCATCTATAACTCTCAGTACAGCGACAAAAATCACTGCAGGTCGCTCTGAACGCTCAAGTTTATGACATCTCGTTGGCAAGAATCACAACCGGGTGAAAGTGCAGGCTTGCAGCCGCAGGCTTGGCCAGCCTCCGCTTTTTTTTTTTTTCCAGCTTGTTGCACACCAAATGACGGCATCACTGAGTAGACGCGTCAATGCCACACAGTGCCACGATTTCGCAGCTGTAGCAGACAGGAAGCACCCTCCATGCGTAGGTCGTAAAGAGCGCACCGTCGCCACTCGAATCCAGCCATGGTACACCATGCATAACCATGAATACAGAAAACACAGAACATCCATACATGCACGGGCTCGGTTTCCTAAGAAAGGCCAGAGGCCTCGCACCTATGCTTCGGCCACCCATTGAGCTCAGCCTCTCCCCCTCCTTATTGGCATTGTAGCTGGATGAGCCAAAGCTCACTTCTCAACCTTCAAACAAAGGTCACTGGTGGTGCTTGGGTAGCAGAAAGCAAGAAAAAAAATAATAAAGCTGCGGCGGTAGCTTTTTGATGGAAGGCAAAAAGCAAGGCACCAGTGTTTGTGCAATGTCAGTGCACCTTAAAGAAAGAACTCCAAGTGGTCGGAATTGTCGGGGACCTTCACTATGGCGTCTCTCATACCTGAGTCGTTTTTGGACGTTAAACCTCACAAACCAACCAGCAAGAAAAAAAAAGAATGCCTGTAAAAGTCGGGGCCATAATGACTGCAGTTGATGCGTTCTCGTAGCTGTTTTTACCCATCACAGGGCAGCGTTTTCATTTTGTTGACCGAACCAACATGGCGGGCATAGTTTCTCAAAGCACTAAGAGATGGCGCTCCGCATTTCGCGTATTTAGGGAGCCTACATGTACCAGCCCTACGCGTATTGTCTCTTGTGGAGGCTAGTCAACCAGGGAGGAGGGAGAGACTCTTTGGTGATAGAAGGGAAGGAGAGAAACATACCGGTTTTGATGGTTGTAGCTCTGTTATTAACGAGTCTGCTGCAAAAGTATTTTTGGCTATCGCGCATTCTGAAGGCGCTGCCTCATAGACAGCAGGTTTGAACACATTTTCGAATTTAGGGTGGCTCATAAACAAGTTCAGTTTATGGAATCGCACCTTAAAACGAAAGGAATGATTGAAGCAGGAGAAATGATAGCACCTTAAAATAGAAACAAAAGGTAGATGGGTTTTAAGATGCTTTGCAGCTGTTTTCCACTTGCCCAAAGGCAGTGCAGAGTTTTGGCCGGTGTGCAATGAGCAGTTGGGCGCATGGTTTTGCTGATGGCATGGCAGCTGCGTGCTGGTTGGTGACATTTTATACACAAGGTCTTGCAGACTTTGTGTCTAGTTGGAAAAAAAGAGGATTGTAGCAAATGAGCATTTATGCTGAAATAATTTTGTGAGCAGCTTCAAAGAGCAGCCTTTTTTGAAAAATGGCTGCTTTCCATGAAAACATGGCATTAGATTTTTGCTTTTCTAGATGGTGTTTTAAATTTTGTTTTGATGGTTTCTTGCAATCTTTTGCTTGTTCTTCACGACAGATGTATTTACTTCATAGCTTGCAATAAAATGCTTCCATTGCGAATAAGCATTCCTTGTGTGTCGTGCTCTTTGGTCTCATTATTTTGAACTGTAGTAGCCATGACAATCGGAAAACATTTGGGAGAACAGCATTGCATCATGTCTACATTATATTCCTGTAGAAAAAGAGAACGGGCATTGCAGTTGATGTCGATGAGACTGAAATCCACATTTGTTTCAGCTAAACTGTTTCCTCGATTTCGAATCTGGTTTGGGCTATTGCATGTCTAAGGCCCCAGCCAAATATTGCCCACTGCCTCAATAACAGCACATGCTCAAGGACCTAAAGAAACTACAAGATGAAAGTTTATTTTTCAACCCTTTGTGATGAGAGCAACTTTACAGCAGGTAGAGGTATTGACATGGCACACAGGGATCGGGAATGCCAAAACCTAATGCGGTCTATGAAAGACGGCAAGCATGGGAAAGAGCTAATTAATTTTGACTGCTTGGTGTCCTTTAATATGCACTGACATTGTATAGCTCACAGGTGTCTTTACATCATGCCTCTGCCGAAATGTAGCCATGTATTTAATCTTAAAACCTTAGGATTAGCAGTCGAATGCACAGCCACAAAGTCACTGCTGCACATAGGTAGGAAGGTTTCGGACGTAGGAAGGGAGTAATGTTTTTAAGCCAGGTAGTCACTCTGAATCTGAACCATGAGAAACATTTCCCCAAGAGCAAAAAGAGGTGAATGTAAATTTGGAAGTTGCTGTACATATAATGTAATAAAAGGCAGCTTGCTATCATGTGATCATTTGAAAGGCTGAAAAGTGGATATTAAAGCATTAGTTTAAAATACCTAAGCAAAGGACAGTGCAGCAGGTTATAGAAAGTAAAATAATTTGGAAAACCTTCACAAACACAGATGTGGATTAAAGTACAGTTTCAAGGTAATCATAACAAGGAAGTAGTAATCAGCTATAATTGAAATGAGCAGGCCCTATTTGCCCTGGGCAGGTGGCGTCCTTGGTCCAAAAAGGTGAGGGCATAAGCAGGTCCTCATCTGATGATTTTTGTGGGTGGTACTTCTACGCTGCCGCAACACCATACCATATGACACACAGTGCTGGGCATCTTGCAGTAGAGTACCTGCAGTTGAGATTGCAGCACATGGGGCAGAAAACTGAATGCAGAAGATGCAGAAAACTGAAAAGAAGCATTAGAGTGGGACATGTAATGCAGGAAATAGGGCTTTTCAGCTAATCGATTAGGTTTCGAGGGAGTGAAACAAGCAAGGGATACCAGACACTGGGATGAAGAGATAATGTCGGCAAATGAGCCAAGGTTGGCGGCTGCAGCTAACGCATGAAGCAGCGATGATTGCAGACCGTTAATTCCCTTCAGCATACCTAATGCAGGCAGTGATGATGAGTCAAAACTCTGTTGCCAATTTATGAAATAACTATAGATATGTAACTGCACTGTGGGAAGCCCACTTAGCCACTTGATTTATCTTCCAAGTTTTTGTTATGAATGGACAGAGTGAAAATGTGCAAAGGAAATAAATGCCAGACTAGGAATAAGTGTAGTCCTTCATTGAATGGCTCTAGTGTCGCATTGCTGAACTGTGGTTTGAACGTTACTTGTGGCGTGATAAATGAGTCATATAGCCTCTGGGTGGCTTGCAGAGAGAGCTGAACTGAGAAGAGAGAACTCGAGAGAACTGCAGAGACTTGTGCTATAGTGTTCTAGAATTGAGAAGTGTGCCGTCTGCCGCCGGCGAGCTGGTCGTTTCAGCGATGACAGGAGAGAGGGCGCTGTGTGCAGGAGGAGCGCAGTGAGCGCGGAGCAGACAGCTCGGTGAACCGCCTTCGTCACCGCTAGTTCAATCGGACTCCGAAGGCACGTAGCAATAAATTGTGTCGCTTTAGCTCCCACACGCTTGTCTAAATGTATTAAAACGGTTATGTTCATGAACAAAACAACTAGTTCCCTATAAAATAAGCGGCCGTCGTCAGGGAACAGCAATACAAATACAGGCAATGTAAGATACAGATTGCCGACGAACTGACAAGCAACGGCAAGATATATTTCCTGAACGTATTGGGTGCTTTATTTCTCGAACACTAGCGGGAGGTTCAATGACAAATGTCTAACGTATTTCTATGATCATGTAAATTTTTAATATTGGATGCACCGGTTTATGCCGGCTAGACTGAAGTCTTCCATCGACGCTCGCATGTACTGAAAACGCAGTGAATGGAGTTTTAGGCTAGGCTAGCGTACTTTTTGCGCCACATGTAAATAGAGGTATTCGAAGGTTGCTTGAAGACAGAAATTATGCCAGCGCTTACTGATGACTTTATTTAAATGTGGGCTAATACATATGAACTGGCAGTCTTACTCAAAACGAAATGAATGAATGAGAGCACATAGCAATGAACGAAACCACATAATGGACGACGTGAAAAAAAAATTCGCGACTTAGTGCAAGAATATGGCACAAAGGTATAAAACTGTACAGAACTATATGAGAATATTAATGAACTGTACTAGGCCGTGAATAAATTAGGCTGCTAAATTTGAAAACGCACAAGAGAAAGGCAGAATGATTAAAGTCCTCAAACACGATTACTTGCACCTCCTCAGCTTTAGGTGCTTTACCTGCTCTGCTTTAGAGGTCTGCTCTTGGTTTAGCGACTTGGCATAAACACGCAATCGCATGAGGAAGTAGAACTTCACTATGTTAAGTGTCATTTCTTTGTCATGAGTTGGGCAACCAAACCTGGAAACCTCTGCGCTTTGCAAAAACAAAGCAAATTCACGCATGCTATTTGCGTTAATCTTTCTTGAACTAAAAAAACAACTGTGAAAGACTCTTCCAGCGTGTGCACGAGCTTTGCAAGCTCCGAGGACGGATAAAGGAGACCTCCGTGGTCGAAGTTTGAGATAAATTGATTTTCTTCTTTTTGTGCCGCGCACGATTTACTTGAAATAAGATAAGCGGAGCAAGTACTGCATTTTGACTTCTTCATGAACCTTCTAGCGACATATCCTGCAATATAAGCTATGAGACGGCTAGAACTGTGCCTATGTGACGTATCTGTGGTCATCTGAAGGAAGGGAATTCAAAGTAGCTTCGACGTCCTCGAGCCTTCTCTCGTCAACCAAACGGTCAAGCTCATCAATAGGATTTGAAAGAAGCTGAGTAGGTCTCTCGCTTGTACGGCTAATTATAAGTAAGGCATTTACAATTTCAGCATTACAATTTCCTGTCTTTGGGGGCTTCGCTAAGTTGTAAAATGCCAGGGCATTAACTGTCACTAAAAATTGAGCCGGCGTGGGATGATCGTTGCAGCCATTAAATTGCCTCACGATGCTGAAGAGGTTTTCTTGTTTGTCTTGGCTTAGTCTCGATGTGATAATGTATGTAAAACCGCATTTTGCAGATAAGTAGGCAACGAGGTCGACTGTGGACTGCAAAGTTACCCGAAGGCCTTCCACGGTGCTGTTGCTTAGGAAACCATGCTTTGAGTGTATTTCGAGAAGGGAAGGGTTCGAATAGGGAAGGCAGCAGAAAGAGCGCGCAATGAGCAAGAAGAAAGAACGAAATGAAGGAAAAGAAGGGGGGAGGGGGGCGAAAGTCATACGAGACGGACGAAACTGTTACTGTGCTCTCTGCAAACATGTGTTTTCCTGCTTGACCAATCATCGCTCTTCGCTCAACAACGCGCCATAGTACAACAGCCAAAGAAGCAAGGCGATGCAACAAAATTCACACAGGAAACGAGCCGCAGAAGCAGACGCCCCAAGCGTTTCCTCTGCGGCGCGCGCACTTGTGATGCGCTCCTACGGCTGACAGCGCCACCTACGCTTTTCATCGCTCCGGCGACCACGTCGCTCCCATTGCCGCGCGCCGAAGACGGCACACTTCCCAATTCTAGAACACTATACTTGTGCGAACTTGAACTTGCAGAGAGCCGGCTCCGTGAACTGCGCATGCGCGCCCAGGACCAAAGTGGAAAGGAGAATATGTTGCTCTTCTGGACGGATGTGACGTCAAATAGCTTTTAGTGCTAGTTTTTTTTTCTAGAAGTAAGCCTCAAACCCAGATGCTCACTGAGATGGCCCAAAGAAGGAAGGCTGGCGCGCTTTTCAGACAACGAGCATTTGCGCTTTGCGAGCCCTAGGCACCCTAGGTTGTCTTTCATGCGTCTCTCTGCTGCAGTTTGCGGGCCATCATCCCGGTAGATGCAAACTCGGTGATATGCGGATTCAGTTCGTGGATTATAGCCTTAAATTCAAGGGCGCAGCCCTACTTGCTGCCTTCTGACTGCGGTGAGTCGCACATACATGCCCGCGAACTCTAAGTAAAGTATTTGTCGTCTTTCTGCCATCGCCTTCCTTGCAGCTTCTTTAACGAGTTCTTGCACGGCAGCTCAAGCTGTGCACCGATCGGTCGCCGGTTGCTGTTGTCTTCCGGATGCACTGGAGTATTGGGACATATGAGGCGACTAAAAGCTAACGTAAAACTATTTCTGAGTTCGCTTATATTTGTTTGGACAGTATAAGGCACTTTTGCGTGCGCCAGCGTGAACGCGCTGGTTTATAATCAGGATGTTTTACTGCCTTCCTCGCAGCTTCAACCGATGGAGCGGCTCGGCCCATAGAAAATGTCGGGTTGGTTGGTTGGTTGGTTCATAGGAAGAGAAAGGCGCAGTATCTGTCACACTTGCTCTGTGGACACCTGAACCGCGCCGTAAGGGAAGGGATGAAGGTGGGAGTGAAAGTGAATAGAGAGAAAGGGGGGCCGTAGTGGAGGGCTACGGAGTAATTTCGACCACCTGGGGATCTTTAACGTGCACTGACATCGCACAGCACACGTTAAAGATCCCCAGGTGGTCGAAATTACTCCGTAGCCCTCCACTACGGCCCCCCTTTCTCTCTATCCACTTTCACTCCCACCGCGTATTTCGGAAAACTGTTGGAAGGTAAGTGGCACTCATCTGTACAGACCATACGTGGTAGTGCTGCAATACATGAGTAATATCTGCGGACTGCTAAAAGGGGGGTTGCTGGCCAGCTGAGAGATGGTTTAAACGTAAGTTGGCCCTGTGCGGAATGAGCCTCGAAGTGCAACAAGCCTACTGCACAGCATGAAATGGCTACAAAAGTATGGTTATATACATGACCGAATTCATGTGCTTATTTGCTCAGACCTTCCACTGTCAAGTACTCACTTATTTCGGTGTATACAGCAATGAGGGTGACTTCATTACTCCTCAGCTAGCATAGGTTCATGCCTGTGACAATATCTGTCATTTTACTGCCCAAATAACTGCATTGGTGGAACTCACTGAACTTGTTTATATAGATTTAACACTTTGGATGCATGTTGCTACCGCAGAGTTCCCTAATATATATATCTTTTGCCTGCTCCAACATAAATAGTTGGCAGTGCTTGGCTTCAAGCTGCTGCCTAGGCCATTGACAGCTTATTTGAAAACAGAGCAATAATTAATCTGAGCTGGCATGTTTTGTGGGAGAGTGAGGCACCATTGCTAGTACCTCATAATCCTGTCAAAGAGCTTGGCAGTTGCTGCTATAAGCACTCTCCATTGCAGTTCCATGCAAGCCGCAGCATATTGGGCACTTACTGCACAAATGATTTAACTTAGATTCTCTTTGTTGCTATTTCAGTGTTTTGTAAGTGTGATAAATATTTGTATTTGTGCTAGCATTGACAGCCAGTCTCGTTACTACCTGTTTCCTTCTGCAGCAGGCACTCTCACTTGCTTTACTCAAACCAAATTCTACTGTGAGTGAGTTTGCTGAATTTATGCAAACTAAATGTAATTGCAACATTACTCTCGTTTATTTACATTTGCAGAGGCAAGGAATTCTTGGTGCCGACGAACGAGTTCCCTCCGCCAGTTCGATTACACCGCCACCTCGGTAGTGCAGTGAGCTGCGACTAATGTGACCAAATGGATACTCTCACTGCTTCCACAGGTTTAGAGCGTGTTCCAAGTTAAGTTTAAAACACCTTGCTTGCAATGTATTTAATCTTGTTGTATATTGTCACCCTTGCATTTGCTGATATGCTATTATTTGAAAATCATTCTGGGTGGTTTGAAACACATGATTTGCAGTGGGGGGAGGTGGGAAGCACAAATGAGTGACTGCAATTTTTTGCTAGTCTAGCTTCTAGCCTTGCGAATTAAAGTAACAGATTAATACCTGAACAGGCCTGACATTTATTGGAGAGTTTGTCGTATAGAAGAAACCTTGATCCCTTGTGGAGGTAACACAGCTGTGGTTCTCCGAGAAAAAGCTATCCGTGTGTGATGGTGTCTAAAACATGGCATTGTCTTAGGTAACTTGGCATGGAATCGGCCACTTCTTGTACTCTCTTGACAGCATCTATTGTACTATGTGCCAGGTGACATGCCTTCAGGGATAAGGGTAGATGGAGAATACCTCAGTAATCTGCAATTTGCTGATGACATTGCCCTGAAGCAGTCAGGATGACGGGCAGTAATGTGAGCAGGTTGTACGTCATGCTGGTCATGGAGGAAGTAAAAAAGCCTTAGAAGCAATGTAAAGGGTTCCGGAAATCGGCTGGTATGGATAGGCAACTGCAGATCTTTGAAGAGTGGTAGCGAGATTGTGCTAGAAAAACTGCTTGCTTTGTGTGTGTAGTGCCTCACGACCTCAAGTGTATTGAAATCTTGGAAGGATCCTAACAGTACCATAATCTATAAGAAAGGGGCTGTCAAGCACTTGCAAACTTAAACTGGTCGGGTTACTGTCCATTGCCTACAAGATAATAGAATTGGGAAAATCTTGGACTTTCTATCAGCTGAAGGAGCAGCTGGCTTTCGTAAGGGCTGCCATGTTTTTTAATGTGTCTGCCCTGCCGCTGTTGTGTGCTGGATTGTAGCCTACATCCACATCAGAGAGGAGGCTGTGCAAACAAACTGCTCTTTACAGAAGGGACATAATTTGAACTGCCCATATCATACAATGCAGCAGCAGTAGTGAAAAGTGCTCCACAAGAACTGACTTATTGTAGAATGGTTGCTTTATTGCGGTAGCGTAAAAGGCGTCACCCTTGAGAAAAATCACAACCATGCCTTTGGCAGGTGACATGGCCATGCACTGATTGGTTGTCTGGTTCTGCGATGTCATGAGGCCACATGATATGGCCGAACTGGCTGGAGCTCATATTGTGGAAAAGTGCAGAAGAGACAAAGGATCGAGAAAAGAGAGGACGACGCTATCTGGAGCTGCTAACTCAGGCAGCTCCTTAGAGGTGAGAGGGTGAGGTGGAATAGAACCCTCCGAGACCCTCCGAGACAGCTTGGTTAAAACAGAGCTTTATACCCATGTTGGGTGGTCTTGGGCACAATGTGGTAGATTATGGTTGTATGCTGATGATTATGTGTGAGATAATACCGACACAAATTAAGGGATTAGGGCTTACACCTTTCAGGACCGCTTTAAGCCAATCGTTCATATATGAATGATGGTTCTCATACACTGGCAGACGTAAATTTTCGTGTTTGGAACATGTAGCCCCATTTAGGCAGATAGTATGACAAAAGTAATTATAGTAACTAGTTCACAGGAATGGAAAGGCACAGAATCTGTCACTTGTTTCTGTGGGCACCTGAACTGTGCCGTAAGGGAAGGGAGGAGGGAGTCAAAGTGGAAAGACAGAAATGGGTGCCATAGTGGAGGTCTATAGAGTAATTTTGACCACCTAGGGATCTTTAACGCATGCTGACATCACACAGCACACGGGTGCCACTTCGTTTGCATCGAAAGCAGCCGCCAGCGATCGGGTTCGGACATGGGTACTCCGGCACAGTAATCTAGCATCTTAACTACTGCACTACCGCAGTGAGGCTATTGTGACAACCATAGTTTGTGTGCAGCTTGTTTATTTTTTATTTTATTTTTTTTTTTGTTCTTTCTGGCACAGTATGACATTTAAAAAATTATTCGAAATAAAGAGGTCTTTGGCGCCATTCACACGATTCTGCTGCTTCTACTATAGTTTTCTTTTTATGAGAGCAGTAGCGAAGTCTCTTGAAGACAATTTTACTAGCTCTCAGTTCAGCTCAGATGATGAATCAGTCAAATGTCAGCCTCGAACTTCAGCTAATGGCCAAGAAAAGCTTAGTTTCAATCTCTGATCGCCCTTGGTCAGTTACACGTGCTCATTTTGTGTTCCCACTGTTCTGTTTCCATTTGCTGGGTTTCAGCAGCAATGAAAGCTTGGTACTACTTGATATGGCTTCTCCTGAACTTCAAGTGTGGAACTTCTTCAAGCAAATCGACTGGAGTTTGAACACCGAGCTCCTATAGCAGATTTTCAAATTTGATGGCAAACTCTCCCACCTTCTGGAAAACATATCACCAAATAATCCAGTCATAAATCCTGAAAGGTTTGGAAATGCCAATGCTATAAACTGTAAAATGAGTAGAGGAAGGCCGAGCTTAAAAATGGGTGTTTTCAGCAACTTAGCTATATTCCTGAGAGAACAGCACACCTTCAAAATGAACTTCAGAACGTAAATTATTACTTCCTTGGCAGTTGGGCTTCGCTGCATTTTGTTAGTGTGATGTGGAGAATAGGTACATGAGACTCTCAACAACTGCTGCAGGAAGTCAAGAATGACCACTGCTTCCGAACAGCACTACGAAAAAAAGAAATCTGCCGATAGGTGCACCATATCTTTACTAGTAATAAAAGAGGCAGTGTAGCATATTTTTAGTATTCTGAATTATTTTTCTTTTTGTCTTATTTTGATATTCATGCCCCCTTTTCTTTCACTTTTTGGATTTTTTTCTGCAAATTTCGGAGAAAAAGGTTTTTATGTTATGTATAAAGCCAAAACAAAAACATGGGCATTTATTTGTTTGAGCATCTAAATACCTGCATTTTAGTATTATCTAATAGCAAGATTGTGTAAATATTTCATTTAATAAACAAATTACATGGTGCTGAGGGAGTTGAGGCAAAAAAAAAAAAAACTTCATTTGCAAGCTGTAGTTTAAGAAATGAGCATTTTTCTGCCTTTTGTATATCCTCAAGATTTTATTACAATTTCTTGTTTTTATATTCATGTTTGACAATACTTTGTGAATATTTTACCCAGCGCTGAGAATTTATCTGATGTATTATGCTTATATTCACAATATTCACGTGTTTATAGGGCATTTAAATAGCTGTATTTTGATTGGCTCATGTGCGTCATGTACAGAAAGTGTGATCAGAAATTGTCATCAAAAAACGTCCTTCATACTGGAACTTGCGTGTGAAGAGCTCTGGCAGGTGCGTGCTCTGTTGCCGCGTTGCAGAGAGGAGGAAAGGAGGCATCCTGGCTGTGCAAACCGCCGCAGAGAGGTGACAAAGAGGCTAATGGCAACCCCATGCATACTCGGGCCACTTATGCGCTTATACACAGGACCTCGGAGGATGGGCGTGCGGTATTCGATCTGTCATTTGACGTGTGTAACTAGAAGGCTGCATTCCCTGCACCATACCTATTAGTCACATATTCTAATTCTGGTGCCGGGTTGTGTTCGCCTTAGCGATCTTAGAGCTCTTACGCACTTCCTACTTTTTTTTTTTTTTTGTAGGTTGCAGCAAAGTTCTTTAAAGACTTCATTTATAAAATAGCAAGGTGCATGTATGCGATCAAGGATCCACAAGGGAAGCTGCAGACGGGAGCTGTCGACGCTGGTATGCTATACTCTTCAAGACAGATCTCAAGTGTCTCCTAAATTTTTATAACAAAACGAATATCCGCACGGAGCTTGCTGGAGATGTTTACAACCCTGCTGTCCTGTCCGAAGACAGGGGTACATGCATTACTGCCCGCCATATGCAAGGCCAGCCACAATTCAACATTCGTTACCAGAGTAACACGATCGCCTGGCTTTTTTGTGTGTTCACTTCCTTAGCATACTGTAGCATAGTCATAGTAGTGTGCACCTTTCCAATAAGTGGTCACGGGGTGTCACCATATTACCTGCTGGACTGCTTTGTGCATTTGGCGCTAGCACAGTGGAAGCAGAGCCGGTTTGCAGCAGTCCAGAGAGGAGGAGCGAACAATATGGTGGCACAGAGTAACACTTATTGGAAAGGTGTATATAGACTGCTTGTTCCTGCAAGATGTGAGTTAAATTGCTCTCATACGAACAGTTTCGATCCTCATTGAACTGGATCTACATTCAACTCATTGTAGATCGAGGTTGTCACACGGCAACTGTCACGTGCAGTCGAGCTCGAGCCTGCTTGACTCAAGGTTGCTTCCTCAATCGCTCTCAAGATTTCAAGCACACTCAAAAGCGGTCATTGACACCCTCGTCATCAACGAGCTCTAAAACCTGAAGACGAATAAATGCAATAGAACTGCACATAATAACACATAAATGTATTAAAAGGCACGACAGAACATTTGTAGAACGGCTAATTTTATAATATTGACACCGTAGTCCACCGCCAGTGGAAGCTAAGGTGGCGTTCTCTTTGACTGCGTCAGCGTGGGAACTGTGGAGCGGTAGAGAAACTGCACTGTAGCACTTGACTGCTGGAAAGATAGGTTAGGTGACCTGAGGCGCCAAAAGCGGAATGCTGCTGTGTACACTCAAATCGTGCAATCATTACCCCAATCTTAAATTTCTTTTTGAGACTCTGTGACTGACAGGAGACGATGGACCACGTAGGAAATTTCTCAATGCTCACTGAAAACGCCCGTGTAGCACCGGATGCTTCAATCCTTCTTGAAAGCCTGAATGCAGATTGAGTTCAATGAGGATCGAAAGTGTTTGTGTGACAGAGGGATTAGTGTAGTGCAGCTAAAGCTTTGTGTTAGCTGGTGTGCACAATTTGGGTGGCCAAGCTGTGTTAAATAGTCTTACAATGCATATTTAGAAAACAAAACAGGGCACCCCAAACAGTTTATTCAACTTCTCAGATTATTTGGCATTATACACATTGTCTTGAAAGCAGTCCACAATATGGCCAGCACAACTTACCGTATTTACTCGCATAATGATCGCACCCCTGAATTTTGAGGTCAAAATTCTATTTTTTAAATTCCCCGCGTAATGATCGCACCCCGAACATGGAGCCGCCTGGTGGTTGATCTGCAGTCATCCCGCAGCGAATGCATTCCGACGAGTTCCCAACCTAGTCTAGTAACGTTGGAGTTCCCATGATTTCATGCTTTGCGGCGTTCGCCATTTCGCAATTCGGCAGCGTCGTAGCGTGCTTTGTGTTTTTGTGCGAGTTTACGCCATTTCACCATGGGGCGGCATAGAGTTAATACAAAGACTCTAGAGGGAAAGCTGGGCAGGGAAACAAGCTTCCCACTGGTCGTCGCCATTATCAAATTTGTCATTGTGGCCAGCACAGTTTCCGCTCACTGCGTCAAAAATGAATAAAGGTTTGAACAAAAGTTTTAAAAACCGCTGCAGATAACACAACTGTAGGAAATTTCTATACATTGTTTTCAAGTTTCAAGCACATTATATGATCTTTCAGGCACCTTCTTGGTCGTAAAGGAATGATGTAGAACGATTGAAAACCATGTTCGCGAGCAGAGGTAGCAGACGCCCTTTGAGTTTCGGTTTCAAATGTCAGTTTTCGAGCGCCTCGAGGTCAGACACTTGAAACGAAAAGTTTATAACAGGTGCTTGCTCTTTCATGCATCGCGATGGCGCCTTCCTGCGCTGTATGCAAGGCAACAGCTATAAAAGGATCCGGCATATCGCTTCACGTGTGAGTAGACGTGCCGCTTTTTATATTTGCAAATTTCATAATAGGTGTTCATAATAATACCTTCTACAAGGAGAGGTATGCGTGAAAGTCGAAACTATGGACTGCAAGGAGTGTACGTGAACAAAAACCTTCCTGTCTTTGTTTCTTAAAGGCAATTAAATGACACCAGGTGAGCTGAACATTTTTATTTGCAGCTTTCCTCACAGGAATAAGGAACAGCTGGACAGGTGGCTCAGCGTGACAGGATTACCACCGCCTCGGACTGACCAGAAATTGCTGATCTGCTCGCAGCATTTTGAACTGTCGTCCTATTATAGTGGCCACACGAGGAGGACTCTGAAGCCTGATGCAGTGCCCAGCATTTTTGTATTGCAAAACCGCCGTCAGGTAAGTAAGAAACCGAGATTAAAGTTCATTAAACTGAAAATTCAGATAGGTATTTATTGCCGTGATTAAATATACTGATTTTGTTTTGTAAGTAAATGCAATGTAAATGCTTGCAAGCATTTACTTACATTTATCATATGATCCCTTGCATATTACCTTTTAGAATAGGTTTACTGCAAAAAATGCTCAGCGTGAGAAAGAAAATAAATACATAATTAAAAGGTTCTGTCAAAAAAAATAATCACCTCAGTATTTTCATGACTCGTGAATCTGCGCACTCTTAAGATAATGAAATAGAGGTTCAAAACAGTTGTGCAAGCATCTGACGGGATGACAGGGGGAAAGCTTAGCCGAAATGATCCTTTCCCTATAATAACACTCACAGCTCAGGATCTCAATTTGCAGCATATTTGCCCATAATCCTTAGCGCAAACATAAACAAAAGTGGTGGAGGTCATTCCTGCAGATATTGTCGTTTTCTCATTCAGGCAAGGTCATCGCCTTTCCAAAGCAAATCCCTTAAATGATAGTTGGTGCTGAAGTATCCGAAGCAAAGGTATAATGAATGACCAGTGCTGACAAGCAAGGATATTTTTTTTTCTTTCAGGTTGCCGTTGAGTCCCATCGCAGAGATGCAGCGGTAGGCACTCCACAATCTGCAACACCAAGGAGGCGGCTAAGGGTAAGCAGCACGCAGTGATAGCACTTGTTCCTACAGTTTTCTTCTTTTCCACTTAGGCAACAACAACGCCTTCTCAAGGTAGTTCCTCCAGCAAACGGTCACCAGTGAAGCGCCCGAGGGTAAGGCACAACAACCCCGACGACTGGTGCAAACAAATAAGGTTGCTTTCTTCCTTTAAGGTGGTCTTTACGCCGCACAGCAGAGATGCAGCAGAAGGCACACCACAATCTGCAACACCAAGGAGGCGGCTAAGGGTAAGTAGCACGCAGTGATAGTGCTTGTTCCTACGGTTATTTTCTTCTTTTCCACTCAGGCAACAACAACGCCTTCTGAAGGTAGTTCCTCCAGCAAACAGTCACCAGTGAAGCGCCCGAGGGTAAGCCACAACAACCCTGACAACTGGTGCAGACAAATAAGGTTGCTTTCTTCCTTTCAGGTGGTCTTTACGCCGCACAGCAGAGATGCAGCAGAAGGCACACCACAATCTGCAACGCCAAGGAGGCGGCTAAGGGTAAGTAGCACGCAGTGATAGTGCTTGTTCCTACGGTTATTTTCTTCTTTTCCACTCAGGCAACAACAACGCCTTCTGAAGGTAGTTCCTCCAGCAAACAGTCACCAGTGAAGCGCCCGAGGGTAAGCCACAACAACCCTGACAACTGGTGCAGACAAATAAGGTTGCTTTCTTCCTTTCAGGTGGTCTTTACGCCGCACAGCAGAGATGCAGCAGAAGGCACACCACAATCTGCAACACCAAGGAGGCGGCTAAGGGTAAGTAGCATGCAGTGATAGTGCTTGTTCCTACGGTTATTTTCTTCTTTTCCACTCCGGCAACAACAACGCCTTCTGAAGGTAGTTCCTCCAGCAAACAGTCACCAGTGAAGCGCCCGAGGGTAAGCCACAACAACCCTGACAACTGGTGCAGACAAATAAGGTTGCTTTCTTCCTTTCAGGTGGTCTTTACGCCGCACAGCAGAGATGCAGCAGCAGGCACTCCACAATCTGCAACACCAAGGAGGCGGCTAAGGGTAAGCAGCACGCAGTGATAGCGCTTGTTCCTACGGTTATTTTCTTCTTTTCCACTCAGGCAACAACAACGCCTTCTGAAGGTAGTTCCTCCAGCAAACAGTCACCAGTGAAGCGCCCGAGGGTAAGCCACAACAACCCCGACAACTGGTGCAGACAAATAAGGTTGCTTTCTTCCTTTCAGGTGGTCTTTACGCCGCACAGCAGAGATGCAGCAGCAGGCACTCCACAATCTGCAACACCAAGGAGGCGGCTAAGGGTAAGCAGCACGCAGTGATAGCGCTTGTTCCTACGGTTATTTTCTTCTTTTCCACTCAGGCAACAACAACGCCTTCTGAAGGTAGTTCCTCCAGCAATTGGTCACCAGTGAAGCGCCCGAGGGTAAGCCACAACAACCCTGACAACTGGTGCAGACAAATAAGGTTGCTTTCTTCCTTGCAGGTGGTCTTTACGCCGCACAGTGAAGGTGTAGCAGCAGCAACTCCAAAATCAGTGACCCCAAGAAGGCGGCTGCGGGTAAGAGACATGCAGTGATATGTGCAATATCTCCACATGTTGAACTTGATTTGCTGCAGGCAGTACCAATAAAGCACAGTATCCTATTTGTGCACACTGCTCATATGACGTCAGGTCACACTTCGGTGATTTAAATGGCATGCACTACGGTTACCATTAGAACCTTGCATACAAAAGCTTCATTATTTTGCTGCCTAAGTAAGTTTTGCTAAATATATACATAATGCCATAGTACCATTTTGTTTATTGTTGCTTGCAACAAAACCTTTTTGCTTCCATAATAGGTGGCTCCATCATCTCCTCAGCTACAACACAGGAAGGAAGTCCATAGCCAAGACCACAAATATTCTACGCCTTATTCTCCAAAAACGAGGCTTCTCAGCACGAGCAAGAAGCTTTCTGAGATAAACAAGATCACAACACAACAGCTAAAGAAAAAGAAAGCAAGATTGATAACTCTCAAAAGCGTCATTAAGGAAATGAGAGAGAAAAACTTGCTTTCTTCAGAAGGGCAGCAGTTACTCGAATCATTTGGTGAACTTCCAAAGGAACTTTTAAGGAACTGGAGCATCAACATTCAAAGGGCACCAGGACGAAGGCGCTACAGTGAAAAACTGCAGAAGTTTGCCACCACACTGTACTACCATTCACCAAGTGCCTACAACTACATGTCCAGCATATCCCCAATGCCAAGCCGACAAACAATTCGCACATGGCTGAAAGTTGTGGACGCTTGGCCAGGATTCACTCAGGAGGCCTTGGAGCACATGAAAGAAAGATTCAAAGAAAAAAGTGATAGAGAGAAACTTTGCTGCATAATGCTCGATGGCATGGCGATCAGAAAAAAATGTGATTTCGACAGTCCAAGTGGTCGACTTATTGGTTATGTGGACCTCGGAAATTGCCAGAGTCCAAGGGAAACAGATGACACAAGTCTGGCTGGCGATGCTCTTGTCCTGATGGCTGTAGGAGTAGCTGCACCATGGAAGATTCCATTTGGATATTTTTTGAACAATGACATCTGTGAGGAAACCCTGAAGAACATTGTTAGCGAAGCAATTACTTTGCTCAGTGAATGCTCCCTAAAAGTGGTAGCAGTAACGTGTGATGCGCTGGCAGCTAACGTATCGATGGCAAAGTTGTTTGGATGCCGCATCCATGAAACTAGCAGCAACCTTTTAAAAACAACATTCCCTCATCCCATAGACCCATCGCAAAAAGTGTCAATAATATTTGACGCAGCACATGGCCTCAAGCTCCTCCGGAACCTTCTGGGCGACAAAAAAGTTCTAAGCAGCAACGAATATGGCGTAAGAAGCAGTTTAAATAATTTCCTAACAAGCACGTTCTAACATAGTATGTTTATTTTACAGAAAATCCAATGGGGCTTCATTGAAAAATTGCAAGACCTCCAGGAGGCCGAAGGCCTCCGAGCAGCCAACAAGCTCAGAAAAAGCCACATCGAATATTATCGCCAAATCATGAAAGTTAAGCTGGCCGCACAAACATTCAGCTCCTCTGTCAGCAAAAGCCTGCAACTGGCTCTGCAACTGAAGCTAGTACAGTTCACTGGCTGCAAAGGAACATCAAAGTTTATTGCTGACGTGGATCGGAAAGTTGCATTACAAACTTTATTCCTGTTGAATTTACAGCTTTTCTTTTCAGGTTATTCGATATGCTGAACTCGCAAAATCCTACTGCGATGGACTTCAAAGCCCCACTACGAGCATCTACGTTCCCAAACCAGAAGAGAACCATGTTAGCCCTCTCAGCAAAACTAATGGCCTTGAGGCTACCATCCGGTGGCCTTGTTTGCACATCTGGACAACGGATGTCTGTAATTAGCCTTGCCTTTTCTTTGAAAAGTGTGGCTGAGCTGGCAGAAAGACTATTCAACTCTGCTTTGTGCAGGTAGGCATTTAAACTATACTCCACTATTGAGGAGATTCCCACAAGCATGATTCTCCATACTGCCAGTAGAAACATATTTAAAACGGTTTATTGGACCCAAAGTGTAACAAGCTTTTTCTTCATACCAGGACCAACATAAATGAACATTTTGTAAGATAGTAAGCATGAATGCACACTGCAACATGCGTTACATATAACTGCGAACTGATAAGTCAGTGGACTGTACCTAGTGTTTTATATACAAAAAACTTTTTTCCTTACTCAAGGTTGCTGCTAACCATAATGAAGTACAATTACAATAAGGTGGAAGTTTGGGAAAGCTGATAACACTACTTTAGAAACAGCCCAACACCACATAAGGACAAGAGAGAACAAAAACACACATGAGCTGCTGTGTACGTTCTCTCTCATTCTTAAGTGGTGTTATGCTATTTTTTAATTTGGGTAAGTGCAGTTCATGAGTAACTGTTAGCAGCTTTCGAACAATGCGTGAAAGCATTTTGCATGAAATTACGTTACCCCATATGTCAGGATGAGCTACATGGAAGTGCTGTCTTTGATGGTTACATGTCAGTATAAACTGAATGCCAGAAGGCTAGCATGCAATCTCTAAAATGCCGTGCCTCTGTTGAGACTATACCAATGTTTGTATATTTCTACAGCTATGTCTGCACATATCGACTGAGCCAGGATCATCTAGAAATGTTTTTCAGTTCTGTGCGCCAAAGAGGGGGCTGGAACAACAACCCATCCGCACTGCAGTTCCGGTATGCATACCGGAGCCTTCTCGTTCATGCAGATGTGCGGCCGCCAAATACTGGAAATGTGGCCCCAGATCTTGAAGGGACTCTTTCATTGCCACACATGAGAGTGCAGCAGAGTCACGATAACAGCGATGACTCGAATGAAGAAGCTGCTCTTATCACAGCTGCAGATCATGATTACGGATACCTCAGTTATGGCCTTAGCAATTTTAGCAGCGAAGTAATACAGTACATTGGAGGTTTTGTTGTGAGGATTGTGTTAAAGAAAGTAGCATGTACTGCGTGTACTGACATGCTAGTGAAGGACAACATCACAAGTATTCTTATTTTTATAAGAAACAATGGCGGACTGATTATGCCTTCTGAACTAGTTCATCACACCCTCCATACTGCCGAGCATGTGCTGAGGAACCGCTTGGGAGAGGTTCAAAAAACAACAGCGGAGTATTTAACCTTGATGTCATTCCGCCAATTTTGTGAAAGGCATCAGAAGAGTCTTGGAAGCCTCGAACATTATAAGGAGAGTCCACAGCATGTGATTGGCTTAATCAAATTCATGTTAAAGACCTACATTGCCCTTCGCTTAAGGGAACACACCAGAAGGGTTACAGAACAGTCAAGGGGTGCATATGTGCGAGCACAGCTCACAAAACAAATTCTGTTTCAACATCAATAGCCAGAATGATGGTTTGGTTTTGTTCATAGGGTTTAACGTCCCAGTGCCTCAGGCTATGAAGGACAAAGTGAAGGGTGGCAGAGCATATGCGCTGGCGTGCAGCGATATGTAATCTTTTTATTTTTTTTACTACTGCACAATATTTTGGTGCAAAGATCGGTTGTTTACTAAAATCTATAATTTGTGCCATGATGTGACTCATGGTTACCAACAATGTCTTTTTTGTGCTCTCGTTTGCTTTCATCTACATTTCTATTTAAACGGGCTGTTACTCTCTGTGGAATAACGAATTCTGCCTTCCATACATTCCTGCTCAAACACTATGTCCATGTCATCATTTTATTTTGCTCAGAGTGCAGGCTGATATGGCAAATATGTCTATAATTTGTATGACCCAACGACTGTGAATGATGTGCCAACTAGAGTTTTCTTTCAAGCAAGTCAAGTTATGCTAGATTTGTATGCTTGATTGTTTCCCCTCTTGTTGTTCTTTCTTTTTTACTGTTTAATTTTTAGTTTTACATTTTTTTTATTCAGCTGACAGACATGTACGCTCAGACTTGTCTTACGCTGCTAAAAACTACCCTACAAGCCTTCTGTTGGCTTTGGCAAGCCCATATATGCATCATGGCATTCCACGAATGAATCATTATTATGATATACTTACATGATCTCGTTCAATGCTACATGGCAGTGAAAGTGCACACTATGAGATGACTAAAATGCTCAGTCCCTAACTTCGGGCTGCAACTCGAATAAAAGGTCTTCAGTGATATGCCTTACCGCTGTGTGCATGTCTTGCCATGAGATGCACAAAAACCATTATGATCCTGTTTATTTTTAAGTATATTCAGCTTCCTTATCGCCATTTCCCCAGCCTGCTAGGGGACACATTATGCTAATTTTAAAAGGTGAATGATCGAGTGTTTTCAGTGGCATCTAAATTTGTTTTACAGTAGTGTTTTGCATCGCTAATACATGCGGTAATAAAGACGATATTATTTAGCGCATTTCTGATTTCTCATAACTGCTACTCTGTATACTGAAGAACAAACAGCTGTTAAAATGGCTGGAGATGATGCAGTGGTGAGATAATCCCATTGCGACATCGTCCCGCGCCGGAAAAGATACGTCAACTTCATCCTAAGCGAAACGCAAGGTAAAAAAATGCACAAGATCTACAGGAGTTAAGAAGCCTTTGACATTTATAAAAGGAAACAAAATAAAAAATACGCACACAAGGCAAATCAACACTAAACACACACGAGCACCCTTTGAAATTTACTGTATGCAGCACTAGCCATCCCGGATAGACAAAGAAGGGCCGTTGCTGTGGAATTCGTCACTGTTTTTTTTTCTTTAATATACTGTGGTCGCAGCCTTGCGCCAAAGCAAATTTGACGTGTTTTCAGGTGATCGGGCACAGAGATGCATGTGTCCTCGGTAGACGAAATGCATGCGAAGCGTGTAACAATCGCAGGGATAGCCGGCCTTACGATAACAACTGAGAAGAGGCAGGACACCTATGTGATGTTACAGTAGGTACGCGACGCAACATACCACCAGAAATGCTCCAGACGCGACGATTCTGCCGTTGTTTACAGCACCTACTTTACAGTAGCACAGTAGCCGCCAGTTAACTGCACGCCGCCATCTTCCCACAATATACGTTGCCAGCTTCAAACCATCTTCATGCGCCCGATTTAGCAAGTAAAACTCATCTGGCAACCATTAAACAGTGTGATGATGGCGTCCTCTGTTTCTCTGTTCAAGGGCACACTGGCAGACACAGGAGAGGCTGGGCTCCGTCAAGCCCCAACGGATAAGGAGAAGGAGCGAGCCATGAAGAGGGTAGCTGCGGGAACAGCCACAGGATGTGACGGGATGCCCATGAGCTTGGTGAAGGCTATTGGACCTCTGGTCCAGGCTCGCTTATGGGACCTGCTGGAACTGGTGATGACAGACGCAGATATTCCAGATGACTGGAAGACCGTGAAGGTGAAACCGCTATACAAGGGTGCGGGGGACAGGAGGGATCTGGCTGACTACAGACCCATCGCCGTCACCCCAGTACTGTACAGGGTAGCAATGCAGGTCGTCAAGGCCAGGCTCCAGAGGTGGGCAGAGAAGCAAGGAGTCCTAGGCAAGCTGCAGATGGGTTTCCGCCCCGGTCGCCGGATAGAGGACAATCTATTAGTCCTCACACAGTGTATAGAAATGGCTATGAAGTACAGTTCACCCCTTTATGTGGCATTTCTGGACATAGCGAAAGCGTATGACTGTGTGAAATGGGACCTCCTGTGGACCATGCTGCAGGAAATGGGGCTGGCTGCGCAAGACATTGAACTCCTTCAGGCCTTTTATGCAGCTCCATCAGCAGTGGTGGAGTGGAACAATGTGGTGACGGCGCCCATGGAGATGCACCAAGGCCTGCGGCAAGGATGCCCGCTCTCCCCACTGCTGTTCATGCTGTATGTGAGTGGGGTGACACAGAAGCTGGCAGAGTCGGGATGTGGCTACACTTTGGAGCACAGCGAGGAAGCAGCGCTGGTAGTTCACCGGATCCCTGCTTTAATATACGCTGACGATTTTGCACTGTTGGCAAGATCACCCGAGGAGCTGCAGCGGTTGCTGGACATCTGCGGTGTGGAGATGAGACGGCTTGGTCTGCGTTTTAGCTCAACCAAGTGTATGGCTATGGTGTGGGGGCCTCACAACCATCAACCTGATCGAGTGTGGGATCTGCAGGGCAATGCAGTGTCACAAACCAACGTGACCAAGTACCTTGGCGTCCGACTGAGTGCGGGAGCGGATTATCTAACGGCACATGAGAGGCTCCTCAGAGCAAAGGCCGCTCGCACGAGAGGCATGTTAGGTCAACGGGCCTTGTGGACCTACAACCGCTACGAGGTCACAAGGGCACTCTGGAAGATGGTAGCGGTCCCGGGTCTGACCTACGCCAATGCCGTACTCTGTCTCTCGGCGGGTACGAGAGAATTTTTGGAGAGGCGCCAGAGGGACGCCGGCCGAATGGCACTCGGGCTACCCAAACACGTCCCTATCGAAACCATCCAGGGCGACATGGGTTGGTCGTCATTCACAGCCCGGGAAGCAGTGGCGAAGGCGGCGTTCGAGAACCGCCTGTTCCGTCTTTCCGAGTCGAATGTGGCCCGTCAAACACTCGTGCACACAATTTTCACCAGCCGAGCGACGAGATGGACGCGCCGAACACGATCTCTTCGGCAGAGGTACTGGCTCCCGACGGTATCGTTGGCCACAAAAGCATCGGAGCTGGACTGCACAGCACAGCAGAAGATCCGGACCCAGGTACAGCTGGTCGAGACGGAGGAATGGAAGAAGACTTCCGAAGAGAAAGTGTCATTGGACCTATACCGGGCGGAGAAGGACACCATCCGAAAGGAACTGTGGTGTGATAACCAAGGCTTTTGATCGGAAGAGGATGACGCTGGATGAGTGTGTAGCAACTGAGACGGACATGCGGCTGACGTCGCACAATCTTGCATCTTGGTGATTTCGCTTTCTATTCCTGTTCTTGTATCTGTCTGATTCGCCGCCGTGCTTGGAAGACCCGCTGTGTTTGGAAGACCCGTTGTCTTTGGGATGGCTGCTGCGCTTGGGATGGCCGGTGTAGATGCTGCGCCTGGAAATGTGCTTGAGATGCCCGGGGTGTTTAGAACGCCCGGTAAATGATGCGGTGCCACGAATATTGGGACTGGCACCATTGCCATGACTTGTACTGCTTGGGGGGCAACATACCGCTGTAGTGTCAGGCGAGGCGGCACGGGAGCTGCTGTCTTGTGCAGGTGCATTTGGGGTGCTACCACTGCCGCTGTCACTGCAGATGCTGTTGGTAGTGTCCGAGGCTGCTGCTGCGACACTGTGGCATTCGACAAAGAGTTCGTCGTCACTGATGTTTTCGTAATCGGAGTTGCACAGGACATCCCTGGCCGCCCTTGCCGATGGGGAACAGATGAAAGAGGCGTTTCTGGGCAAAGCGAAACCCCTGGAATCTCCAAGTCTGGGACGAAAGTCCGCGAGCCCTCCGGTAAATCGGGAACGTTCCTCACTTTCCGTTTCTTTATCGGCAAATAGTCCGCTCGATGGTGGTCCCCCGCCAGGGAAGATTCCTTCAAACGTCGGCGACGCGTTGCCCCCGTGCTGGCAATCGGCACGAAATTTTCCCCAGGCGACAGGCCCATGGTTACCAACGACGACGTCTGCAGCGGCTGCCGGCTGTTCAAGCGGAGATGACACGGGCTTTGCGGCGCTGGAAGCGGCGGCGTCGGCTTGTATGCAGGGAGTGGCGAGGGCCGTTCTTGACGTACCGGAGAGCTCAGAGCATTTAGTGGTCGAGAGTGTGCCCGTCGCCCGTTCATTCGCGGAAAGCGGCGGCGAGGGGGAATGTGGCGAGACTGCTATGGATAACGATCCCCTTAGCGTACCGGATTGGTCCGTCGAGCCGCTAGGGGCATCCGTAGCAGCCACCAAGCGCTCCAGTGCTATCACGTCGGCCTCCCTTCCTGTCGGCGACGGCGGGGAAGCCGGGCCAAGGTCAATGTACAACTGGTCGCGCAACTTGGAAGAAAACGCGTGCCGCTGCCTACTGCCAGCGGCATCAACTCGATGATGAGGGCTCCTGCGAACTGTGAGGCAAATTACTAGCGCACAGAAAATAAGATCTGCCAGAACTCCAAAGAACTAGAAAGTAAACATAATATTCTCACTCAGGAATGAATGCAGTTTTTGTTTCTTGCGTAAGAAAAAACGTGTCACATTTTTAATAATATTTTAACTTGTTTCTAACGGCCTCTCTCGGCCACTTATTATCCGCTGCGTAGTTGCCCAAAGCTCAGACATGGCGGCTTTTTTCATCCGCGGGATGGGTGCGTCAACGGCCCCGGTTCAACGTTCATCGTTGCGCGCTGCGTACAGAGTGGGTTATCTGTAACAAACAGTCAGTATTTTATTATGCTGGTTGTGGTAGAGCTTTACAGCAAGGCGAAGACTGTGTGTGCTCGATGAGAAACTGATTGCCGCTGCATGTGCGCATTTCCGGACGATGGGACAATGCTGCGTCACAGCTCTGCGGTTCGGCTCGGCCTCCCAGGCATGTCGCAAAAGTGGTGGCTTAATTGTTTTACGGATACACGTCTGCATGAGCGGCGTATCGCTGCATGTTTTAATTGAACGGTGAAGGTGAGATTTCATTGCCCCCAAGATGCGTGTCGCATTGCTCAAAGCCTTCCGTTCCGCTCCCTTTGCTGCGTGTTTTGCTTACTGCGTCGTATTACCGCACCAACGTTCGCTGAACGTGCTTTAGCTGTTATTACAGTGATGTTCCTATTGTCAATGGGATCTTTCTCATGAACATGTTAAATGCTTAAGTTGTATATTTGTAACCTCACATTGACTCCTCTCAGTGGCAAATGAAGCGCGAGTAAAATAATGGAATCATGAACAGGGCGAGATTTATTGGAGAAAAGCTATATCGTAGATATTTTGACTTCTCAGCCGCATTAACTTCTAAATACTAGTAATCCCAATTTGAATTGCTTACCTAAGCTCTTACAGGTTGGCGTTCTAGCGCTAGCGTTAGTTATTCCGTTCGTTTGTTTTTGTTGTTCTTTGACACTGATATGTTATTTGTTAGCAAGATTTTTTACCCTTTTATAATCTCACCGCGTCTCGTTAGGAGACCTACGCTGAGGTCATTTTGTTATCACGAGGATTTCATGAAGACCGTGACGAATGAGCGGTGGTCGCTTTCCTACACTTAAAGATTTCATTGTCGTGAATCGTCCATGTAAGTAATCGTGAATTAATAAAGCCTGGCTTTCTATGCAGCACAGCTTCACTCATTTATGCCCTTAGTGAAATGCCTCAAGCCATGTGATTCTATCCATGTGCTTGCCGAAGCCCCAGAATGCGTTTACATGACGCGCGACGAAAGACTAGGCTAACGACGACGGAGGCAGAACGATGCTATGATAAGGTGGTTAAAGATGCCGTAACATTTCAGTTAACGTAAAACTTGACTGTAGAAATCCATGTCAAGTTGGCTGAACAGTTACGGTGTCCATTTTTCTGCCTTATCTGAGCATCGTTCTGCCTCCGTCGTCGTTGGCCTTGTTTTTCGGTTACAAGTAAAAAGACGATCAAATTCCCCGCCAAAAACACGTCCCTGTGACGTCACAAGCAACGTCACGTGTTTGTTGTGCCTCACAGTTCGCAGGGGGCGCTGGGAAACTAAAGCCTCGCTCAGAGTCGACACGCAGGCTTCTATGGGAGTTACGCTACCATTTGTTCTTCTACCATGGCCGGGCTGCGTTGGCCGCCATTACTGTCGTCGCGTTGCTGTTCTGCCGCCACCACAGGGGGCTCTGTCAGTACATGGCTCCGAGGAGACCGCCCGAAGATGTATTCCACGAAGTCCAGCAATTTGCCGCTCTGCAGACACTGCAAGTAACAATACCATGTATCGGTGACTATGTTGAAACCACGTCAGGACGCCCATGGATATTACAAGGCAACAATCCTACGTGGCAAGAGCCCGCGTCTATGTCTCCCGCAAGCCATCGTCCATTCCCACAAGGCAACAGCGTCTGTCCAAGACTACAGCCAGTGTCTAAGCAATTGAAGTAAAATGTGATTTTGGGCTAGTCGGTTCATGTCGTAAGGAAATACAAAACTGCGCAAAAAAGACGGGACAAGAAGAACAGAGAGGCACCTTTTTTGCGCAGTTTTGTATTTGTTTAAGCAATACAAGGCAAGAGCCAGCGTCTATTCCATTCCCACAAGGCAACAGCGTCTGTCCAGACTACGGCCATTGTCTAAGCAATACAAGGCAAGAACCAGCGTCTATTCCATTCCCACAAGTCATGCCTACGTGAATACAAGGCAACAACGGCAACAAATCTGTCCTGCACTTCCATATCTATATGGAATTGCTATATCCTACAAGACAACGGTGATACGTGCTACCTACAAGGGTCGCCTGCATCGATGCTAACAGCAAGGCTATCCGCGCCTCAATTGCACACACACATGGAATAAATATTGAAATAGAACACATCACATGGAAATAAATATTGAAATAGAACACATCACAAGGAAATAAATATTGAAATGAAACACATCACATGGAAATACATATTGAAATGAAACACATACACACTTGTCATGTGGAAACAATAAAGATGTAGTGCTCCTGAATAAACATGGGATTCGCGCAATCCCAAAGGAACGAATAAAAAGAGCGCTCACCCGCATCATGATCTCCTCCGTTTGCCAGTGTAGTGGCTCTGGCTGCTGGTGCTGCTGCTGCGGCGGCGAATTCTGGAACTGGGGGGGAATTCTGTAACGCTCTCAATTTCGCTCTCAAGTTGTAGAGCGTGACGTCAAATTGACGCGGCTTTCACGTGACCTTAAGACGTCAATCGTGACGGATTACGGAATCGACCAATTGCCAGCGACTCGTAGCATGACTCCGCCCCTGAGGTCCCCGTTCCGCGGTCGGGCCTACTGCTACACATTTGTCGTAACGTTAGCCGAGGCCGACGAGGGACCGTCTCCTAAGTTTTTATGAAACGGCGCAGTTAATACGCAGTAAATAAAATTAATAAATATTTATTCTGCTGAGGAACTGTATTTACAACTAACTAACATAAAGCATAAGGAGATATGTTTGAGGCTTCGCAATTAAATTTGCTCTTTAGTAACTTTTTGTCTCCGCGAGGGCACGCTGACGGTGTCAAAGAGTGCACATGGCGGCTTGCCAGAAAACAGCTGATTCCTCGGCTAGTTGCTATTTTCCGTGCGTCGCCTGAAATCGAGGTCCTGTGCGGATGTCGTGAGCAGCTGGAAAAATCCGATTGAAAACAATGAAGGCTACGAACCTGCAGTGATCAGCGTGGTGAAAGCGTTGGGCATGAAAATCGACTAAGTCATCAGCTTACTGAAGAGTGTCAGCGTTGTCAGTGTTTACTATCGATGGCAAGAGCGACGAGTGGGAGGTATGTGGTCTGCTGTTCTGTTTGTTGAAAAGAAAATACAAGAAGATCATGAAGGCTACATTACTGTGTTTGTCGACAGAGGAACGTTTGCACTTGCAGTAAGGCAGGTGGCAGCTACTATGCAAGAGTTAGCAATTGCAGTGCGGGAAACGAGATCCGACACACGACCCTCCACCACGGACTCCTCATGCAAGCCACGGTGACAGTCACTCCTGTGCTTCGCAGCCAGTTGACTTCGGCCACATCGGGCTCCGTTCCCGATATTCCGTTGATGTTGATTGTTTAGTCTCTATAAGGTACACAAACTGTGATGTTAATGCTTCCTTTGGTGTGTTCAGAGAAAGAAAATACATTATTCAGAAATTTGATATAGTGACCGAGGAGAGGACGAGCTTGTTCAGCCAGGTCTGGACAGGGATGTGCAGTATGTTGTATTTCGCGCAGCAGGCTGTGTTTGTTAGTGGCACATTGTTGAAACGTTGTCAGTGTCTGTTCATGTTGAACGGTATCCCCCCCCCCCCCCCCCTTTTCGACGGGAAAGGCAAACACATCACGCAAGCTTGGTGCGCGATGCCGGAGGCCAGCTGGTGAATCTGCTAAATTTCCCTAGTCTTATAAACAAGGGGCCCACCAGTGAGGTGTGCAGATTACCTCGAAGGCGAAGAATGTGTGCTAGTTTTGAAGTGTCGTCATGGAGTCTGTGCAGTGTTTCAAAAAGATGTTCATTTTACACACATTCCTCATTCTATTACCTTTCCATGTTGTGTGCTGTGCATTATGTACAAACCATTTCAATTGAAAAGCCAGTTTGCACAAAAGATGCTTTTTCTGATTATTTGGTGAAAACAACTTGGAAAATAAATTCCAAGGTCAAAAGTAGGTGACAATTATGTAAAGAGGTGCTTATCACATGTTTATGGTGTATGAAAGAGCACTGAACACGGGTTGAGGGGAGCCTCAGTTTGCAAGCCGAGCCCACATTTCGATTTTGGTTGGTTGGTTGGTTTGTGGTGTTTAACGTCCCAAAGCAACTCAGGCTATGAGAGACGCCGTAGTGGAGGACTCCGGAAATTTCGACCGCCTGGGGTTCTTTAACGTGCACTGACATTGCACAGCACACGGGCGTCTTGCTTTTCGCCTCCATCGAAAAGCTGCCGCCGAGGCATTTTGGCTAGCAAACCAAGGTTCCTCCTCAACCCTTGTTTAGTGCTGTTTTGTATTGAGTAGCCATCTTATTTCCCTCGTTCTACCATGTTTATGGTGTAAAACATTTTTGAATGCTCATGTTTTAGCTGCCTCTACTGTCTTCAAGCTGCTCAGCAGTCCCCTTGCAGTTTTACACGTTTTATTAGTGTACATAACATCTGCTCACACATTGCCTTAACAATGTATGTGTGATGCTTATTTTATTTTCACTAGAATTTTGTAATCATTCAGCAATCATTGTGGGCACTGCAGCCTAGTATTTGTACACTATTCTCCTAACAGCTGTTACAGCATTTAGCACTGCGAGCAAGATCTCTAGTAGTATACCATCCAGCTGGCATTTTTACCTTTGATATGTAAGCGTTTTGCACACTGCACCATGCATACAGTACCTATTTGTATAGGTAGCTTCAATATGTTGAAAGGGAGCGGCTTCTTTGAGCCCGATAATTATTCTGCAATGTACATGTCAATGTTGTATGGTCATTGTACATCAAGGTAAGTGTGCTGGTATGTATGATGTCTTTTTCTCAATAAAAACACTCGAGTGAAATACAGCGGCCAAGAAATAAGTGCTTCTACTGAGTATATGTGGCAGTAAAAAATCTTTGGTGCCATTTTCTGATTCCAATCAGCGTCATGGATATTTATTACCTTGCTGTAACGCTACGCTTCTCGGTTTAAGCATGTTTACCACACAGCTAGTGACCACAGCCAACTGTGCCAGGCTGCAAGGTGATAGCAGAGAAGGGACAGCAAGTTGGGTCTGGGATGACTTGGCATTGGTGTAAGCAGCCATGACTCCAGTGGGTAGTCACTGTCTCCTGCATAACCAAACAATGACATCCACTTAAGTCCGCCTTTTGCATGTTCTAGTATACAATCAAAGATCCATACCAACTAGCCCGCAGTGAGGTGGTAAACATTCACAGGAATGTTGGCAACGTGTCACAGGGCTGTCCAAGCAAGCATCATTGTAAGGATAGCCTTGTAGCTTCACAGTGATATAAACAAAATGTGTTAAGATTACCTGCACAACACAAGCGCTACGGTTTCTTAGGCAGTAAAGAGATTTCAAACATTGAATATTTGGTTCCTGGTGCCATAACACTAAATTTGTACATTAACAAGCATTCATATGCATAACTATAGTCCGTCTTATGCATGCAGCTTCAGCGAATTCAGACAATCGATCACTCGCCGAAATACAAGTCAGCTTCTCTGTAAGGCTCGTAATCCAACCAAAGGGTCTCGTTGTCACACAACAGACTACTAGTTCTTGCTGAAATGAAAAGAAGCAGGCGCTTTTTGCAGCGTACTCACACTTTCGAGTAGCGAACGTGTCGTAGGGAGGGAGCGTAACGAATGGGGGCAAGGCACTACAATCCCTAGTCCCTTCGTTCTGTATTTTGAGGTATATACAAGTATTGAACTTTCGTCAGGTGTCGCTGGGTAATCTCGAAGACAACAGCTGGAAAGAAAAGAGATCTTTCCTCTGTTCGTTTTTTAACATTGCGAGGGGGAACGAGTCCCTTTGGTTAGAAAACAAGACTTGCAGAGAAGCCAACTTACAGCAAGTGGTCGATTGCACATATTAATGCATATAATCAATATCGTTCGATAACCGACGCGGGTTTTTTACAGCTTACCCAAGAAAAGTCGCAGGCGTTTAGCAGGCCTTCGTTCACCTTTCGGCGTGCAGGAGTACCGCTAGACGAACGCGTTGTTTGGAGTCCTTGGTCCCACGGGGCAACGAGGGTCAAAAGTGCGTATGTTCGCGTCGCAGATCTGTAATAAAATAGGCACAATACAAGTTTACAATGACGTTTCGAAGTCGTAGCCAAACACACACAGTCAAAACCAACATTTACTCACCACTGTGATGTTCAGAACGTAGAACCTAGCGACTTCTTTCCATATCGCACCGCGGCGCCTTGACGACAATCAGCGTTCCGCCCGATGTCTTCCGCTATCAGCACACGCACCTGCTGATCGATGCCTATGCGATGCAAACGATGTTACGTTCCCGACGCAAGCTGGTAGCCCCCGATAGCAAAAAAACGCGGTGCGCATGCAGCCGCAGTGGCTGCGCACTCGAGCTGCGTGAGCCCCCGTTCATCGATGTTCGTCGGCAATCGCCGCACAGTCACTCCACTTTCTGCTGGTTTCCGAGTTGAACACAGTCGGAACAACTAGACCGGTACGTCAAACGCGTCTTCGTGCTCCCTTCAACGCCGTGGATCGCACCGACACAACTGTCACACAGCCAGCGCAACGCTATAACAACGCAAGGAACACAGCCGCCATTTTCGCTCTACTCAGTTGACTGGTTTTGGGGTTACCTCGTTTCGCTCACAATTTCAGCTCAATATTCAGCTCATGGGCAACGTCACCACTTTAGTCTTGTTGATGACGTAAGCGCAGTCACCGGTGAGATCAGTGATGACGCAAAATTTTAATATGGCCGCCGACCAATAGGAGCAGGGCAAGTTGAGCGGTTTGAGACTGGTTTTGTATTGAGAGCGTTACAGAATTCCCCCCCTGGTTTGCTGGCGATGCTGGCTGCTCCTCGTGCGGCGACGACTGTACAACGATGGGCGGCCTCTCTGGTTCCGTAGCCACAGGCTGCTCCACCAGCGGGTCCGTGGGATGCTCGGCGTACGGCATAGCGATGGGCAGCGGGTCCTGGGGGGAATTCTGTAACGCTCTCAATACAAAACCAGTCTCAAACCGCTCAACTTGCCCTGCTCCTATTGGTCGGCGGCCATATTGAAATTTTGCGTCATCACTGATCTCACCGGTGACTGCGCTTACGTCATCAACAAGACTAAAGTGGTGACGTTGCCCTTGAGCTGAATATTGACTGAAATTGTGAGCGAAACGAGGTAACCCCAAAACCAGTCAACTGAGTAGAGCGAAAATGGCGGCTGTGTTCCTTGCGTTGCTATAGCGTTGCGCTGGTTGTGTGACAGTTGTGTCGGTGCGATCCACGGCGTAGAAGGGAGGACGAAGACACGTTTGACGTACCGGTCTAGTTGTTCCGACTGTGTTCAACTCGGAAACCAGCAGAAAGTGGAGTGACTGTGCGGCGATTGCCGACGAACATCGATGAACGGGGGCTCACGCAGCTCACGGACGAGTGCGCAGCCACTGCGGCTGCATGCGCACCGCGTTTTTTTTGCTATCGGGGGCTACCAGCTTGCGTCGGGAACGTAACATCGTTTGCATCGCATAGGCATCGATCAGCAGGTGCGTGCGCTGATAGCGGAAGCCATCGGGCGGAACGCTGATTGCCGTCAAGGTGCCGCGGTGCGATATGGAAAGAAGTCGCTAGGCAAGGGGTTCTACGTTGTGAACATCACAGTAGTGAGTAAATGTTGGTTTTGACTGTGTGTATTTGGCTACGACTTCGAAACGTCATTGTAAACTTGTATTGTGCCTATTTTATTACAGATCTGCGACGCGAACATACGCACTTTTGACCCTCGTTGCCCCGTGGGACCAAGGACTCCAAACAACGCGTTCGTCTAGCGGTACTCCTGCACGCCGAAAGGTGAACGAAGGCCTGCTAAACGCCTGCGACTTTTCTTGGGTAAGCTGTAAAAAACCCGCGTCGGTTATCGAACGATATTGATTATATGCATTAATATGTGCAATCGACCACTTGCTGTAAGTTGGCTTCTCTGCAAGTCTTGTTTTCTAACCAAAAGGACTCGTTCCCCCTCGCAATGTTAAAAATCGAACAGAGGAAAGATCTCTTTTCTTTCCAGCTGTTGTCTTCGAGATTACCCAGCGACACCTGACGAAAGTTCAATACCTGTATATACCTCAAAATACAGAACGAAGGGACTAGGGATTGTAGTGCCTTGCCCCCATTCGTTACGCTCCCTCCCTACGGCACGTTCGCTTTTCAGCAAGAACTAGAAGTCTGTTGTGTGACAACGAGACCCTTTGGTTGGATTACGAGCCTTACAGAGAAGCTGACTTGTATTTCGGCGAGTGATCGATTGTCAGAATTCGCTGAAGCTGCATGCATAAGACGGACTATAGTTATGCATATGAATGCTTGTTAATGTACAAATTTAGTGTTATGGCACCAGGAACCAAATATTCAATGTTTGAAATCTCTTTACTGCCTAAGAAACCGTAGCGCTTGTGTTTTGCAGGTAATCTTAACACATTTTTGTTTATATCACTGTGAAGCTACAAGGCTATCCTTACAATGATGCTTGCTTGGACAGCCCTGTGACACGTTGCCAACATTCTTGTGAATGTTTACCACCTCACTGCGGGCTAGTTGGTATGGATCTTTGATTGTATACTAGAACATGCAAAAGGCGGACTTAAGTGGATGTCATTGTTTGGTTATGCAGGAGACAGTGACTACCCACTGGAGTCATGGCTGCTTACACCAATGCCAAGTCATCCCAGACCCAACTTGCTGTCCCTTCTCTGCTATCACCTTGCAGCCTGGCACAGTTGGCTGTGGTCACTAGCTGTTTGGTAAACATGCTTAAACCGAAAAGCGTAGCGTTACAGCAAGGTAATAAATATCCATGACGCTTATTGGAATCAGAAAATGGCACCAAAGATTTTTTACTGCCACATATACTCAGTAGAAGCACTTATTTCTTGGCCGCTGTATTTCACTCGAGTGTTTTTATTGAGAAAGAGACATCATACATACCAGCACACTTACCTTGATGTACAATGACCATACAACATTGACATGTATATTGCAGAATAATTATCGGGCTCAAAGAAGCCGCTCCCTTTCAACATATTGAAGCTACCTATACAAATAGGTACTGTATGCATGGTGCAGTGTGCAAAACGCTTACATATCAGAGGTAAAAATGCCAGCTGGATGGTATACTACTAGAGATCTTGCTCGCAGTGCTAAATGCTGTAACAGCTGTTAGGAGAATGGTGTACAAATACTAGGCTGCAGTGCCCACAATGATTGCTGAATGATTACAAAATTCTAGTGAAAATAAAATAAGCATCACACATACATTGTTAAGGCAATGTGTGAGCAGATGTTATGTACACTAATAAAACGTGTAAAACTGCAAGGGGACTGCTGAGCAGCTTTAAGACAGTAGAGGCAGCTAAGACATGAGCGTTCAAAAATATTTTACACCATAAACATGGTAGAACGAGGGAAATAAGATGGCTACTCAATACAAAACAGCACTAAACAAGGGTTGAGGAGGAACCTTGGTTTGCTAGCCAAAATGCCTCGGCGGCAGCTTTTCGATGGCGGCGAAAAGCAAGACGCCCGTGTGCTGTGCGATGTCAGTGCACGTTAAAGAACCCCAGGTGGTCGAAATTTCAGGAGTCCTCACTACGGCGTCTCTCATAGCCTGAGTTGCTTTGGGACGTTAAACCCCACAAACCAACCAACCAACCAAAATCGAAATGTGGGCTCGGCTTTCAAACTGAGGCTCCCCTCAACCCGTGTTCAGCGCTCTTTCATACACCATAACCATGTGATAAGCACCTCTTTACTTAATTGTCACCTACTTTTGACCTTGGAATTTATTTTCCAAGTTGTTTTCACCAAATAATCAGAAAAAGCATCTTTTGTGCAAACTGGCTTTTCAATTGAAATGGTTTGTACATAATGCACACAACATAGAAAGGTAATAGAATGAGGAATGTGTGTAAAATGAACATCTTTTTGAAACACTGCACAGACTCCATGATGACACTTCAAAACTAGCACACATTCTTCGCCTTCGAGGTAATCTGCACACCTCACTGGTGGGCCCCTTGTTTATAAGACTAGGGAAATTTAGCAGATTCACCAGCTCGCCTCCGGCATCGCGCACCAAGCTTGCGTGATGTGTTTGTCTTTCCCGTCGAAAAGGGGGGGGGGGGGGGGGGGGGATACCGTTCAACATGAACAGACACTGACAACGTTTCAACAATGTGCCACTAACAAACACAGCCTGCTGCGCGAAATACAACATACTGCACATCCCTGTCCAGACCTGGCTGAACAAGCTCGTCCTCTCCTCGGTCACTATATCAAATTTCTGAATAAAGTATTTTATTTCTCTGAACACACCAAAGGAAGCATTAACATCACAGTTTGTGTACCTTATAGAGACTAAACAATCAACATCAAAACATCAACGGAATATCGGGAACGGAGCCCGATGTGGCCGAAGTCAACTGGCTGCGAAGCACAGGAGTGACTGTCACCGTGGCTTGCATGAGGAGTCCGTGGTGGAGGGTCGTGTGTCGGATCTCGTTTCCCGCACTGCAATTGCTAACTCTTGCATAGTAGCTGCCACCTGCCTTACTGCAAGTGCAAACGTTCCTCTGTCGGCAAACACAGTAATGTAGCCTTCATGATCTTCTTGTATTTTCTTTTAAACAAACAGAACAGCAGACCACATACCTCCCACTCGTCGCTCTTGCCATCGATAGTAAACACTGTTTGACAACGCTGACACTCTTCAGTAAGCTGATGACTTCGTCGATTTTCATGCCCAACGCTTTCACCACGCTGATCACTGCAGGTTCGTAGCCTTCATTGTTTTCAATCGGATTTTTCCAGCTGCTCACGACATCCGCACAGGACCTCGATTTCAGGCGACGCACGGAAAATAGCAACTAGCCGAGGAATCAGCTGTTTTCTGGCAAGCCGCCATGTGCCCTCTTTGACACCGTCAGCGTGCCCTCGCGGAGACAAAAAGTTACTAAAGAGCAAATTTAATTGCGAAGCATAAAACGTATCTCCTTATGCTTCATGTTAGTTAGTTGTAAATACAGTTCCTCAGCAGAATAAATATTTATTAATTTTATTTACTGCGTATTAACTGCGCCGTTTCATAAAAACTTAGGAGACGGTCCCTCGTCGGCCTCGGCTAGCGTTGCGACAAATGTGTAGCAGTAGGCACGACCGCGGAACGGGGACCTCAGGGGCGGAGTCATGCTACGAGTCGCTGGCAATTGGTCGATTCCGTAATCCGTCACGATTGACGTCTTAAGATCACGTGAAAGCCGCGTCAATTTGACGTCACGCTCTACAACTTGAGAGCGAAATTGAGAGCGTCAGCCTGCAGCATCAGCGGGTCCGCGATAACTCGCGCGGTAGTGGTTTGCAACATATTCTCCTTTCCACTTTGGTCCTGGGCGCGCATGCGCAGTTTACGGAGCCGGCTCTCTGCAAGTTCAAGTATGCTGCCGAGGCCGCGAACGCGGAGCGATAGCACCTTAGCTATTGGTAGCGCCACCCCGCGGTGGCGGCGGGAAGGCATCACCGCGGCGGACACGCCAGCGCGCGCCCTCGGCACACTAGCCAGTATATTCTAGGCACTATTTTCAGGTCCTCTTTTTGGCTACTTTTTATTGCTCTTCGGCGCCGTCTGCTGCGACCCGGTTGCAGCAGCGAAATGCTTTCTGCAACCGGGTTGCAGGAGCAAAATGCTTGCTGCAACCCATGACGTCTTATCCGGTTTAAGAAAAACGTCACGTCCGGCTATTGTTTTGTGGGTAGGTGGTTGTTTCATAAGCCCTGTATACATGGACTCGACAGAGTCGGGTCGAGTAAGCCTGTCGAGTAAAAAACCAGTTGTCGGGTTCATGTATACGCAGTCGGGTCGAGTAAAATAGCCGCGGAGCGGGTCGCGTTAACTCGCTTGACCCGCTTGTCTAAAAGCATGTAGACGCTGTCGAGTGAGGGCGTCGAGTTATGGCGAACTCTGGGATTAAAAAGCAACCGGAACGGCGAGGAGCGTCAGCGAACTTGAATGCTTTTTAGCCCTCATCAACGATAAAAAATAATAATCGAAGCTCTCGATATTAAAAGGCAACGGAATCAAATACGAGTAAGAAACTTTCACAATAACTTCAAATCTCGACGCTACGCGCCGCTGCGATACTTACTCGCTAGAAAGCGGGTTCATGTAGGCACCAATCGGGTCGAGTAATGGTGACCTCGCTTACTCGACGCTTACCCGACCCGGTGCTGTCGAGTCCATGTATACAGGGCTAAAAGAGATTGGTAAAGAGCGGTCACTCGGCGAAAACTGGCCCCAGGAAATGACGCGCGACTTTTTGCGCTGCCGCCGATTGATGGATGGCGGCACCAACGTGCGCATGCGCGGACGCGCGCGCGACGGCACTCGCTGCAGCGGTAACCCGCCGGAGCAGACGACGAAGTTGTCGAAGGGAGCGGTTGTGTGCTCGTGCCTCGCCGCGCTTGTGCGGCACAGACCTCTCGTGGGCTGCTGCGCGGAACGACAGCGGTTTAAAACGACGGCAAGGTGAGCAACGTTTTTTGCTTAACTACGCTGCTTTTCAAGCAGTTTACGCTGACCATGCCGGCCGGTGAACAGCTCGTGAACAGGCGCGCCGGCTGTTAAGGCGCAGTTCGTTACGCCGTAACTCTGGCGGTTGCCAACCACGCCGAGGTGTAATATGTTGTGTTCTCGGGAAACAGCTTCATTTCGAACAGTTTAGCTAACGCTTGACAAAGTGGCATGTGAAGGCACCAAGGCACGCCGTTGCGCCAAAATGGCGTGTTTGCCGGCCGGTGCGGCCATGGTGACGCAGTTTGCCGAACGGCTAGTTTTGCTAAGTGTCGCGTTTAGCAGAGCAACGGTAAAGTGAGAAACGTTTCATTATTGACTTTCTTGTCAAACTACGCAGTATTTCAGGCAGTTTAGCTCAGTACGGCGGTCTGCGCTTCACAAAGTCGCACATGAAGGGCAGCCAACAGGCATGACAAGGCGCTCGCCAATATGGCTCGCCGGCCGCGATGACATGTGACATGGCGCGAGGTTTTGCGAACGGCTAGTTTTACGTGGTGTCGCGTTTAACAGGGCAACCGCAAGGTGAGAAATGTTGCATTCTTGTAAAACTGCGAGGCATTTCGGGCAGTTTAGCTCAGCGCGGTGGTCTGCGCTTCACAAAGTCGCGTATGAAAGGTAAGCCAACATGGCGTGCTCGCCGGCCGCGGTGAGGCCAGGCCGCTGTTTGCGAACGGCTAGTTTTGCGTGGTGTCGCGTTAGATTTAACAGGACAACGTTAAAGTGAAAAATGTTTTATTATGTGGCAAGCTTCATTGCTTCAGCTGTTCAGTGCTCTTGAAGAATATTGTTAGTAATTAGTGGCCGTTATTTCAAGCTGTGTAGAAATGCATTTTCAGATAGGTTCGGTTAGCCTGCATTTCCTGACCTCTACGTTGCAAGAGTAGCTTTTGTATCAATTTTACGAATGACAGCTTTTCTGTTCTGGACCATAACTGCTGCTCACCAAGTTTTCAGTACCCACCCACATGCACAGATGTGTGCGCGGTGCAGTGGCCTTACATTTCATTGCAACCTTCTGCACCATGTTCCTTCCTTTTCCAACAGCACTGCGTGGACCCACGGACTCCAGCCGAAGCACGGCAGATGCGACGAGTGAATGGTGTGGCCTTTCCTCAGGCGTCAGTTCTCCTCTCTGCCCTGGACAATACAAGTTACCCTTGCTAAGGTTGCCGCGACTGGCACTGTGTAGTTTATGTATAATGCCTGTTTTGTTACATATCATTTGCAATATTTCTGAAATCAGTTGTGCTGTTTTTTGTCTCTACCTAAGTGCTGTTTCTCACCTTGTGTATTTTTATTTTTCTGTATTGTGCACATCGCCTAATGTGTGTCAAGTATTGTCAATGAATCCGTCTACATCTGTTGCATCTCGTGTTTTGTATGCAGCAAAATAAATTCATTTCACGAAGCACTTGGCGTGTTTTCTGCACTTCTTTTTTTGCAAAGGCTGTGGCGGAGCTGCGTTGATGGGCAGTTTAGAGGACTGGGAATCTATTTTTCCTGTTATAGCAGACCATTTAAAACCAAAATAATGCGCCAAAAGGGCAGGGAAGGGCGCAGCGCATGGCTAGCATTCAAATCGCGCGCCCCTCAGCAAGACCGGATGTAGTTGCCGCCGGCCGCTTGGTGCACTACAGTCAAATGGGCCGCTGGGCCCTATGGGAGCCTTGCAGAGAGCCGGCTCCGTGAACTGCGCATGCGCGCCCAGAACCAAAGTGGAAAGGAGGATGCATTGATTCTCTCGACGGATGTGACGTCAAACAACTTTTAGTATTTGCTTTTTTCTGCAAATAAGCCTCGAGCCACCGCACCAGAGCAAAAGCTGGCGCGCTTTTCGGGCAACGGGTGCTCGCACCTTGCGAGCCCTAGGTCGCTTTTCATGCGTCGGCTTGTTGTAGTTTGCGGGGCATCATCCCGATAGATGCAAATTCGGTGAAAATCTGATTCGGTTTGTGGATTGTTGCCCTAAATTCAACAGCGTAGCCTTCGGTCCTGTCGCTGGCCTGTCTGCAGCCTCCGACTACGGTGAGTCGTACGCGAGTGATGGTGTTTCGTACATGCCCGCGAGCTCTAGGTAAAGCATTTGTCGGCGTTCTGCTACAGTCTTGCAGATTTTTTAACGAGTTTTTACACGGCAGTGCAGCTATGCGGTAGTCACAATTACTGACGCGGCGTAATCACGCGACAGTCTCCGGGCGAAGGCATGTGGAGACTGCATAAATGCGTCGATCCCGTTTCTTCGCGCTTGAAACAACAGTTGCATACCTGCTGCTGTGCACCGATCGGTCGCCGGTCGCTGTTGTCTTCGGGGTGCACTGGGGTATTGGGACGTACGCGGCGACTTACAGATGATGTGAAACTATTTGTGAGTCGAGAGTCACGGAAGTTTGTAATTTGCTTTTTTTTTTTTTTTTTGAAATTCTTCGTTTGTGGCCTAGTTTGTTTGTGCAGTAGCAGGCATTTTGGTGTGGTGCGTCAGCGTGAACGCGCTGGTTTATGATCAGGAGGTTTTATTGTCTTCCTCGCAACTTCAGCAGATAGAGTGGCTGGGCCCATAGAAACGGTCGTGCTTCTGTCAAAAAACTGTCGTAAGGTATTTATCTATGCGGCCCATACGTGGTGCTGCAGTGCAAGAGGTCAGCTTCTTTACAGTGTCGACGAAGTGCAAAAGAAGGGGAGTTGCTGGCTAGCTGAGAGATAGTATAAATGTAAACTGGCCCAGTGCGAAATGAGCCCCGGAGTGAAACGAGCCTACTGCTCAGCATAAAATTGCTACAAGATACGGGCGTATAGGGGGTATTCACTGACGCGCCGTGCGCGGTGCATTGTGGGTAATTGAGGCACAGTCGCCCATTTTTGTGTCCTCGGAACGAACAGGGCGAACGTATGTATCAAGTGCTGTCGTGCGGTTCTACAAGCAGTGACACCCCCAGCTATATGATTGTTTATTGAGCTATCGTAGACTGTAATAGACGCGTGCACAATGTAAACAACGGAAGCTGAAGAGCTGCGCGATAGACCTCGGCATTTTAAGGTTCCGGAAGTACACACGAACAACTCCACCCGAACGAGACACTTCCCCGAGATGCGACGCCACGTATGGCTGGCACGGCACAACCGCACAGTTATCATGGAATGTGAGAAATGTATGTCAAAATGGGCTGGACTGGAATCTTCTGAATGTGCCCTAGCAGCCAGCTCTTGTCACTATCTGTGCACGACTGTTCTTCACGCACTCGGAAGACACATTCCCGGTAAAAGAGCAGCGCGGCAATGTATCGCTTGCAGTCATGTGCATGCATTCAGCGCGCTGCCAACACCTCCTCGTCGTGTTTTGTTGAAATAAAATCATTCAAAGAGGACTCGCTAAACTTTGTGTTGCCGTACTTGCCTCATTCGATCAGAAGAAGTTGGATGTTTGCATCGTCTGTGTCGGCTGCTAATCAAAGCAGACCGCATGCAGATTCGACGAAGGATCGTAGGCGGGCAGAGTTGTTTTGCAGAAGGTTTGAAGAACTTCATAAACAAATTTATCTCTAATAACAAATCAAGTTTAGCTTGGCCAAAACTGCGCTATATTTCAAGAGTTTTGTTGCAAAAGGTTATTTCGAGCCCGCAAGGCAACGAGGTGGCGCTACCGGTGTCATCGCTGTGGCGTGTGGCAGCGGTTTCTTTTGCTTCCTTACCGCCACAGACGATGCAAAGATCCGACTTCTTCTGATCGATTGAGGCAAGTACACCAAACAAGTTTTGTATAAAAGATACTGACTACTAAACGCCATTTCTATGCAGAATATCAGCTACAAAAACTCATCGGTTTAGTTGGTATAATACGGAAAGTTGAGCTAGTTGGTACATGATTGCAAATTACGAGCGCTGCGACGGAGAACAACAACGAGAGAGAGAGAGAACAACAACGAGAGAGCGCCTGTCCTTGTCATTACTCTCTCGTTGTTGTTCTCCGTCGCAGCGCTCGTAATTTGCAGTTGGTATAAACGTTGGACGGCACGCACGTAATTGCACAAAGAGCGAGTTCGTCTGCTTCAACCGCGGCTCTTAACCCAGCCGATTGCAACGTAGTTGCGTTCTTCGAGTGGTCAGTAGGCTTGCGATTGGTTTCTTGCGATGAAGCTCGTCTGTAGAACAAGGAATTCATGAATGTCGCACACATTTATGCGGGCACAGGCCGACGCTTACCGTGCAGTTGCGCATATCGACTGCACACGGGTTGGTACCAATGTTTTGTTTCGTACAGGTCTCTGTCCGCATCGCGCCCACTTTGCTGATAAATCGAACTGTCACTCATGATACCGATTGAGTTTTCATAACAACGGTGCTGGCATAAGGCAGAGTGACAGACCAAACGGACGCGCACGAAAAGCTAACCTAACCGCCGCTCCGTACTAGTCATAGAGTTTCTTACTCTTACCTAGAGGGAAAGCTGTGCTGCCGTCTATGGGCGTTTACATGGAGTTTCCAAACGGCCAGTTCAGCCACCATGGGCGCTCAAAGCATCATGGGCCGGTGAGCTACCGAGTGCAGAACCACAACTTTTGGCCAAAACTAATGCAAAGATAAACGTTGTTCTACCGTAAATAATGTCCTAAGATTGAATATTGTGACTATAAATTGTAAAGAGAGAGAGAAACAGCATGTCAGTGTGATATTTATCCAATATAAGCGATGGCTCTTTCTCCTATTGGCTTAGTTTTGAGCAGCACAAATACCAATATTTCGCACTTAATAGGCAAACTTTGGAATAAAAAACGTTATGAAAATATTTATGGTTGTGCAATCACTTAAGAAAGTTTTTAGTGGCATTTTGGGAAACAAAAACCATTTATTGGCGACGTCTGCTTTTGAGCCTTCGCTACTATGGCTTTCGCGGTCTACGTACGCACCTTCAAAAGATGATGATGACGAAAAAGAAACATCGAAGTAACGCCACTCCACGTACCTGAGAAAAACCGACTGTCCCGCAACAAGTAGCACACCGGCCCATGATTCTTAGCGCGCCCATGGTGGCTGAAGTGCAGCGCCCTCAGCTTTCCCTCTAGTTAGTGTAAGGAACTCTATGGTACTAGTACTATCAAAAACAGGACGCAAATATGGCGTCGGCTGCATACTGACGTCAGCTGTGACGTCATGTGAATACCTCCTATACCCGCACGAATTTATTGTGCTTGTATGCTCACACGTTCCACTGTCGAGTACTCACATCGGTGCATGCAGCAATGAGGGTGACTTTTCGGCTATCATAGGTTCTTGCCCATGAGAGTATCTGCCCTTTCACTACGAAAATAACTGCATTGGTAGAACTCGCTGAGCTTATTTATATAGATTTAACACTTCAGATGCATGTCGATACCGCAGAGTTCCCTAATATATATCTTTTGCTTGCTCCAACAGCGTCATCACTTTGAGAAAACTGGGAATGATAGCAGAAACAATGCCTCCATAAATAGTGGGCAGTGCTTGGCTTCAAGCTGCTATCAAGGCCATTGACAGCTTATTTGAAAACAAAGCAATAATTAACCTGAGGTGGTACGTTTTGTTGAGGGGAGTGAGGCACCGTTGCATGTACAGCCTTTGTCAAAAGTGTAGAGCCCGGGGGGTCCGCTTCTGAGCCGAATAGTGGCACTGATGTAGAATTAGTTGAGGCCTTTCCCACTGAAGGGGGTAGGACAAAACATCTTCTTGCCATCAACAAAGTTGGAATACCGGAAATTCATTACAAGCCGCAGGAACTGGCCCAGAAGCAGACCCCCTGGGCTCTACACTTTTGACAAAGACTGTACCTCGTAATCCTGTCAAAGAGCTTGGCAGTTGCTGCTATAAGCACTCTTGATTACAATTCCATGCAAGCCGCAGCATATTCCGCACTTACTGCACACGTGATTTAACTTAGTCTCTTTGTTTGCTATTTCAGTGTTTTGCAAGTGTGCTAAATATTTGTATTTGTGCTAGCATTGACTGCCAGTCTCGTTACTGCCTTTTTCCTTCTGCGGCAGGCACTCTCACTTGCTTTACTCAAATCATATTCTACTGTGAGTGAGTTTGCTGAATTTATGCAAACTAAATGTAATTGCTGTATTACTCTCATTTATTTACATTTACAGAGGCAAGAAATACTCTGGGCCGACGTACGAGTTTCCTCCACCAGTTGGATTCCGCCGCTACCTCAGTAGTGCAGTGAGCTGTAACTGGTGTGACCAAATGGACACTCTCACTCCTACTGGTTTAGAGCGTGCTCCATTTAAGTTTAAAATATCTTGCTTGCAATGTATTTAATCTTGTTGTGGAGTATTGTCACCCTTGCATTTGCTGATATGTTATTATTTGGAAAGCATTCAGAGTGATTTTGGACGCATGATTTGCAGTGGCGGAAGGTGGAGAAGCACAAATGTGTGACTGCAATTTTTTGCCTCTCTAGTTTTCAGCCTTTAGAATTAAAGCAACAGATTGATGTGTGAACAGGCCTGGCATGGATTAAAGAGTTTGTCATATACAACAACACTTGACCCTTGCGGGGGTAACACAGCTGTGGTTATCTGAGCAAAAGTTCTCTGTATGTGATGGTGTCCGAAACATGGCATTGTCTTAAGTAACTTGGCATGGAATCGGCCACTTCTTGCACTCTCTTGACAGCATCTATTGTAATGTGTGCTAGGCGACATGCCTTCGGATCTGTTGTATGTCTGCAGCAGTTGCCTTGATGTATCAAGATGGGGTGGTTGTTGAGAGTTGGAAATTGCTATTCTCCCGACTACACCAATAAAATGCAGTGAGGCCAAATACCAGGAACCAATGTGTTGTGTGGTTCATTGTGAAGGCTTGCCATTCTCGTAACTTTGCCAAATTGCTAGAAACATTATTTTTAAGCCCGGTCTTCTTTTGCTCATAGCACAACTCATTTCGTGCATTTGTCAACTTTTTGTGGTTTATGGTTGGCACATTTTGCAGAGGGTGACAAAATTTGAGCTGGTGTGCCACGAAGGTTAAATATCTCTTTTTATTGAACTCTTCTCGGGAAGCTACATGCAAATACTGCCTAATGTGGCTGTGAGGGCTTCGCACTTGATTGATGTACCGGTGCATTACTTGTGGCAGCTGGTCTACATTGTACAGGACTGCCACTTTGAGAAGCACCAGCACTGCTATGAAGCAGATTCACAGCATTGTTCCTGGTGGAGGCAAACCACTGTAGATGTCCTCATTCCAGTGCAGCTTCAGCCAGTGAAGTTTCACAATGCCCGTGTTGGACAAACAAGAGGCCTATGAACTTAAGCATTTCACTTAGTCATTTCTTCCAAACATCCGTCAAAACAAGCAACCTGTTGGTTTCCCCAAAATCCCTGTACAATCATATTTATTTTTATTTTTACAAATACTTTGTATCATAAGCTGGAGAACCTTCACTCAAGTATACACTAGGTTCCTATCTACATGAAAACTACACGCTTGTGTGCCAGTGTCAGCAGATTGTTGCTAACGATTGTGGAAACCCTCCTAAACAGAGATAAAACTGAGAACATGCAGCGATCATGTGTACATACTCAAAAGCAAGTGGGTACGGAAACTATGTGCACCTTTGGCCACTAGTTGGCATTACAGGTGGTTGTAGTACCTGAATCGCTAAAAGCTGAAATCAGAGCTTCTTCTGACAGACTCTTCTGGCTTCTTTGCTGCTAGTGCGATAAAAAAAAATCTGTAGCTGAAGTTGCTGAATCACACAATTTCAGTGTTTTTTGTTGTGCGGCCTGACACGAACATTTCTCTATCTAAGGTGCCACCATTCTTCAGATACAGATCGCTTGTGTGTCACCACTTGGTGCAATGTTGCTCTGTGTCACCAGGGGTAGAGACAGACAATTGGAGGAGGAGGATACGCTACAACAGGACATGTATTTGCAGACTAACAGGAAAAATAAGGAGGCCTTAGGAAAGCTAAAGAATACGGTAAACGCTGCCATGAGGCTCACTGAAAGAATCTCCAATCTAAAGAGAGGATTGCAGGAAAAGGAGTCAAGTCATTTGGTACAGGCATTCGTGATCAGTAGAACAGTTTATGCGACGCCTTGTATGAATATGGATGTGACTGAGGAAAACAAGGTGGACGCTATGATTAGGCTGACGTATAAGGCGGCCCTTGGGTTACTTAACATTGCTTCTACCGAAAGTCTGTGGGATTCATCATCATCAGCCTGACTATACCCATTGCAGGGCGAAGGCCTCTCTCATATTTCTCCACTTAACCCGGTTCTGTGCTAGTTGCATCCGCTTCACCCCTGCGAACTTCTTAATCCACCCATCTAACTTTCTGCCGCCCCCTGCTACGCTTTCCTTCCCTTGGAATCCAGTTTGTTACCCTCAGTGACCATCGGTTATCCTCTCTTCGCACTACATGTCCGGCCCATGTCCATTTCTTCTTCTTAATTTCCACTAGAATGTCGGTAACTTGAGTTATTTCTCTGACCCACTGTGCACGCTTCCTGTCTCTTAATGTTACCTCTACCATTTTTCGTTCCATAGCCCTCTGGGTTGTCCTCAACTTAAGTAGAACTCTCTTGGTTAGCCTCCACGTTTCAGCCCCATAGGCGAGTAATGGTAAGATGCAACTGTTGTATACTTTCCTCTTGAGCGATACCGGTAAGCTGCTAGTCATAATCTGCGAGTGCTTGCCAAATGCGCTCCATCCCAATCCTGTTCTTATTTCCTTTTCATGGTCCGGATCTGCGGGTGCTACCTGTCCTAAGTAGACATATTCGCCTACTACTTCCAGTACTTCGCTACCTAATGTAAACTGCTGTTCCTTTCTGAGGCTGTTGAACATTACCTTAGTCTTCTGCATATTGATTTTTAAGCCTACCTTTCTACTTTTCCTGTCTAGGTCATCAATCATTATTTGCAGTTCATCCCCCGAGTTGCTTAGCAAGGCAATGTCATCAGCAAATCGCAGATTACTGAGGTATTCTCCATCTACCCTTATCCCTCACTGCTCCCATTCCAAGTCTCTGAATACTTCCTCTAAGCAAGCTGTGAACAGTACTGGGGAGATTGGATGCCTGGCAAGGTTAGTTTCATATATGCGTGAAATCGCACGGTGAAGTCATCGGTCATGACCGGACATGTCTTGTGGTGACCTCAGTTCTGGTTATTAGACATGACTGGATGTGACGTCATGATGATGTCACATCCGGTCATAGTGACATTACTGCGAACACATTAAGCTGCGCACAATAGATGAAACAACCTCCTGCTTAAACAGCATCACTGTTGAAAGTGGCCGTTGAGCAGTCTAGTTGAAGATTTGGGCGGCTGTATGCGAGCAAGGAACTGAGTGCTGTGATTTAACTTCCCAAAATAAATGCCACGGAGTGGTACTTTTTTCTTAATACAGGTCATACGTTCACTAGAACCACCTTACTCTGTATTTTACAGCTGTAAATGCTGCAAAAAGCAAATTTTCTAAATTTAAGAATTTTATTCTGGCATGGCTTATATTCTCTAATCTCCAAAACAATTTTCTTGGGTTCCTTTACTTCTGGAAAACTTGGGATATTGTTGGAACAACTACGATGAGAACAGCAAATTTTACAAATTTGAAATTTAAGTGTATGAGAACATGCAAGATGGCGACCATGGCACAAACTTTTTTTTTTTCCGTCTAAAACAAGCTGGGGTAATGTTTGTCATAGTAGCCCAATACAGTCCTTTTCTGAACTGATGGCGGTCAAGCGTAAAAATTGCGTCAAATGGCATGATATGGGTCTGTGTGCAGGCTTCACACAACTTGTACTCTCAGGCAAGTCCAGTAAAAGAATCTGACTGCTGAGCTGCTACCCGGCACAACAGAACCCAGAATGCAACCTAATCCTACGTTAGCCTGAATACTTAATATTTTTGAGACAAACCATTCATAGAAGGTTGAAAAAACTCGTACATGCAGAATGCGATCAAAAAAATCTGGAACAAGTTTCATGACACGCATGCCATTTTTCACAGCATATCACACAACTTGGAAGAAAGTCGACAACTTCACTTTGAAAGCAAATTTTTGTGAAAATGTACAACACCACTGGGAAGGAAAACAATTGAAGCAGTTGAAACAAAAAAATTTGGTAGCGTATGTGTCAGTGAACCCTCAGTGTCTATTAAAAAAAGTGAAATCAATGATCTTCGACACTAGTAGAACCTGAATAGCGCTGTGTGATAAGGCTGTCCACAAGTGGCAATAAGCAAAGTTAAAATCAAAACAAAACAAAACTTGACAGAACTTGCACCAATATCACTGCTATACTAAAATAAAATACACAGACACCATATAACCACTGTTCACAATACAAGTTCTACAAACCTGATGCGAATTTTTATATCATAGCTGTAACGATACTAGCACAGCCTGATAATTACAGTACACCTAAACAATCACTCTACCTGCCTCTATGCATATAGGCACTATGTACATATTGTACTTGACTACAAAGTTCAGCATGGTAGTTAACAACCATGCACATGAAACAGCTCGGGTATTGAAAAGCCTCTTCCAATCTTGTTCAAAACCAATATATTCTGATCAAATCAACATGCAAAATGTAAATCTTTCGTAAAAAATTTCATTTTGCACACAAAGACAAAGGTAGCTTTACTGCACATACTGTAGCACGAGTTGAATGCTACGGGCAAATTTTCATAGTGCTGCAGGGTTTTTATGTGTTTATTATATGAACGATGCAAAAAATAAAAAATCGGTGAACTCCATAAAAGGTGCCACATTAGAACAAAAATTAGCAGTGCTATGCCTAGATAATTCCACTGCAAGAATGCATCTGTGCTGACTCATGTTCTATTGCCATAAACGAAGTACAGTATGTGAGGAATACAAGGGATGAAGGTTTGATTCCCAGTGGAGACAGTATTTATTTATTTTATTTACCCCACTAATCACACATGTGCTCTGTGCTGTCGTACAGTACAGCAAGTAACAGCATATGGTACCTGAAGTAAGACATAGTTCATGCTGGTTACATCGGCTGTCATGCAAAGACGTAATCAATGCAATTAACACTTTTTGTAGTGGCTTGAAATTGTTGACGACTGCGACCCCGAGCAGTTCGCACCTGAACACTGGCAACCACTGCGATTTCGTAGTATCGATGACAGTCGCCGCAGATGATGAGGGGAATGTCTGGTGCCCTCACAATGCATCAGCCATCTCGCAGATAAGTGCTGCCATTCAGCGCCACCATTGCAATTCTTGTTTAAATGGCTATGGGTTGTACAAACTGGAAACTCTAGCAGACTAACAATCTTGTGCATTCACAATGCCGTAATAACATTGCATGGGTAGTAATTTAGAAAAAATAAGTACATTCACAGTTAAAACTGGTTCACTGGACAATATTTTGTAAGTAATAATTCAACAATACTGCACAAGAATTTTCAAAACTCCTCTGAGCCTCACTAGGGCACCTATGAATGTTGTGCAGCCTTGGTGGATGGAACCGTGACAGATTATTGTAGATGAAAATGTAGCCATTAAATACTGTCCTTTTTAAAATGCGTGATAGAGCGTTACACTGCAGTGCACAGGTGTAGAACATAAAAACATGGCTGCAGCTGCGAGCTATCAGGTGGCTGTCGCACATACTCCATGATAGTAAATCAGGTATAGGTATCTTCCATGGGGCAGGTAGCTAGTAGCAGGCTAGGCAGGCAAACAGGGTTCGTTCATGGCTCTGGTCCACCAACAATGTGACAGTGCTGCAAGTCATCTATACTTGGGCAGATTACCTAACATGCAGACAACTACTGTAAAGTCAAACACTGAACTTACAAAAAAATTAAGTTGATAAATGAAATGTACTGCCTTTAGATCTGAGCAAGAATGAGAACAGAGGCAAGCCATTTGGCAAGCCTGTTTCGATGCATTCCCTAAAGCCACATCTCTATGCTGTTCTGACCAGTTTATTTGTTTTACAAGAATACACTAGGAAAGAACCAAGCGATCGCACATTACATCTACGTTGTGCACTACAGTTATAAAAATAAAAATCATAGCTAACGAGTACGTGACCCCGTTCGGTAATGCAGTACATTTACTTTGCTGTACAGCGTACCACTCGTCTCGGGACTGACGGACAGCGTGTCAGGCCCTTATCATTTGCCAAAAAAAAAAAAGCGAAGCTTAATTTCTAGTAAATCAACATTACACATTATTAAGAAGCGGTCAACACACTTGAAACACAGTCCTATATTCAGCTAGTCTGCAAACTGGTTTGATTTGGTTTGTGGGGTTTAACGTCCCAAAGCGACTCAGGCTATGAGAGACGCCAGTCTGCAAACTATTACCACAGTCATCATACATAAAAGCAATAACAGGCGCATAAATGCAGCATGTGCAAAACTGACGTTGGCCTCGGTGATCTTACGACTGCTAGGGGAAAGCTACATGCCTCACATTGACACTAAAAATTAATTCAAAGTACTTCTGACACAAACGTAAGCCTTCGATGTCTCTGTAGCCATTATGCCTAAACACTTTCAACGGAGCGCTTTATTTAGTTCTGCGCAGGCAAGCAGAACTTCTCTCAGACAACCTCAAGTGCAGCAAGAAAGTAACCTTGCTGCAATGTTCACAGTTAAACGTCCCGAAACAAATCGCTCCCAGCTAATTTCACACAGCGATTCGCGGAAGAATCGCGGTTCTAGCGCAGGCACCATGCTTACCAACATGGCACTCGAGTACGTTAATGTTCCACAAATCAATATATTAACTCATTTCCTTCCAAAGAGCAATCAGCTGGCTTTCTATTCGACTCACCAAAGTGATGCTCACCGTGCGAAGTGCGTCGCCTGTGCTGTATAAACACAGAACACAGCCATTTTATGGTTCGTTAGCATTAGCAACAAATAGATAAAGCGCAACACAGGCTCCGTAAAGCACTGGAAGGAGAATAACCAGAGTCAATAACGCGTCAAACATTTTTTTTAAAACGTTTCATGTAACGCGCCGCAACTCAAATAATTTAGCGGAGGGGGCGATGATGATGATAATGGCGCACGCACCATCGTATCTGAAATTGTTGCAAATGAAACTATACAGTTTCAGTTAAACAAAGGAGGTGGTGACCCATAAACTACAAGTGCGAATTTTAATTATCTAAAGGTTTCCTTTTACTGAATTAATTTTTGTTGGTATTGGACGTTTTCGCCACCTGCAGCGCTGTCACTCAACCGTTGCAACGGCGCGCCATTTGAACCGGCTGGTTGTACGGTGCTCGCACAAGTCTCTGCTGTTCTCTCGAGTTCTCTCTTCTCAGTTCAGCTCTCTCTACAAGCCTCCCAGAGGCTGTATGACTCATTTATCTCGCCACAAGTAACTTTTAAACCACAGTTCAGCAATGCGACACTAGAGCCATTCAATGAAGGACTACACTTATTCCTAGTCTGGCATTTATTTCCTTTGCGCATTTTCACTCTGTCCATTCATGACAAAAAACTTGGAAGAAAACTCAAGTAGCTAAGTGGCTTCCCACAGTGCAGTTACATATCTATAGTTATTTCATAAATTGGCAACAGAGTTTTGATTTATCATCACTGCCTGCATTAGGTATGCTGAAGGGAATTAATGGTCTGCAATCATCGCTGCTTCATGCGTTAGCTGCAGCCGCCAACCTTGGCTCATTTGCCGACATTATCTCTTCATCCCAGTGTCTGGTATCCCTTGCTTGTTTCACTCCCTCGAAACCTAATCGATTAGCTGAAAAGCCCTATTTCCTGGATTACATGTCCCACTCTAATGCTTCTTTTCAGTTTTCTGCATCTTCATACTCAAAGATGTGCACCATGTGCTGCAATCTCAACTGCAAGTACTCTACTGCAAGATGCCCAGCACTCTGTGTCATATGGTATGGTGTTGCGGCAGCATAGAAGTACCACCCACACAAACCATCAGATGAGGACCTGCTTATGCCCTCACCTTTTTGGACCAAGGACGCCACCTGCCCAGGGCAAATAGGGCCTGCTCATTTCAATAATAGCCGATTACTACTTCCTTGTTATGATTGCCTTGAAACTGTACTTTAATCCACATCTGTGTTTGTGAAGGTTTTCCAAATTATTTTACTTTCTATAACCTGCTGCACTGTCCTTTGCTTAGGTATTTGAAACTAATGCTTTAATGTCCACTTTTCAGCGTTTCAAATGATCACATGATAGCAAGCTGCCTTTTATTACATTATATGTACAGCACCTTCCAAATTTACATTCACCTCTTCTTGCTCTTGGGGAAATGTTTCTCATGGTTCAGATTCAGAGTGACTACCTGGCTTAAAAACATTACTCCCTTCCTACGTCCGAAACCTTCCTACCTATGTGCAGCAGTGACTTTGTGGCTATGCATTCAACTGCTAATCCTAAGGTTTTAAGATTAAATACATGGCTACATTTTGGCAGAGGCAAGATGTAAAGACACCTGTGGGCTATACAATGTCAGTGCATATAAAAAGGACACCAAGCAGTCAAAATTAATTAGCTCTTTCCCATGCTTGCCGTCTTTCATAGACCGCATTAGGTTTTGGCATTCCCGATCCCTGTGTGCCATGCCAATACCTCTATCTGTTGTAAAGTTGCTCTCATCACAAAGGTTTGAAAAATAAACTTTCATCTTGTAGTTTCTTTAGGTCCTTGAGCATGTGCTGTTATTGAGGCAGTGGGCAATATTTGGCTGGGGCCTTAGACATGCAATAGCCCAAACCAGATTCGAAATCGAGGAAACAGTTTAGCTGAAACAAATGTTGATTTCAGTCTCATCGACATCAACTGTAATGCCCGTTCTCTTTTTCTACAGGAATATAATGTAGACATGATGCAATGCTGTTCTCCCAAATGTTTTCCGATTGTCATGGCTACTACAGTTCAAAATAATGAGACCAAAGAGCACGACACACAAGGAATGCTTATTTGCAATGGAAGCATTTTATTGCAAGCTATGAAGTAAATACATTTGTCGTGAAGAACAAGCAAAAGATTGCAAGAAACCATCAAAACAAAATTTAAAACCCCATCTAGAAAAGTAAAAATCTAATGCCATGTTTTCATGGAAAGCAGCTATTTTTTAAAAAAGGCTGCTCTTTGAAGATACTCACAAAATTATTTCAGCATAAATGCTCATTTGCTACAATCCTCTTTTTTTCCAACTAGACACAAAGTCTACAAGACCTTGTGTATAAAATGTCACCAACCAGCACGCAGCTGCCATGCCATCAGCGAAACCATGCGCCCAACTGCTCATTGCACACCAGCCAAAACTCTGCACTGCCTTTGGGCAAGTGGAAAACAGCTGCAAAGCATCTTAAAACCCATCCACCTTCTGTTTCTATTTTAAGGTGCTATCATTTCTCCTGCTTCAATCATTCCTTTCGTTTTCAGGTGCGATTCCATAAACTGAACTTCTTTATGAACCACCCTAGATTCGAAAATGTGTTCAAACCTGCTGTCTATGAGGCAGCGCCTTCAGAATGCGCGATGGCCAAAAACACTTTTGCAGCAGACTCGTTAATAACAGAGCTACAACCATCAAAACCGGTATGTTTCTCTCCTTCCCTTCCATCACCAAAGAGTCTCTCCCTTCTCCCTGGTTGACTAGCCTCCACAAGAGAATACGCGTAGGGCTGGTACATGTAGGCTCCCTAAATACGCAAAATGTGGAGCACCATCTCTTAGTGCTTTGAGAAACTATGCCCGCCATGTTGGTTTGGTCAACAAAATGAAAACGCTGGCTGCCCTGTGCTGGGTAAAAACAGCTACGAGAACGCATCAAATGCAGTCATTATGGCCCCGACTTTTACAGGCATTATTATTTTTTTCTTGCTGGTTGGTTTGTGGGGTTTAACGTCCAAAAACGACTCAGGTATGAAAGACGCCATAGTGAAGGTCCCCAACAATTCCGACCACCTGGAGTTCCTTCTTTAAGGTGCACTGACATTGCACAAACACGGGTGCCTTGCTTTTTGCCTTATATCAAAAAGCTACCGCCGCAGCTTTTTTTTTTTTCTTGCTTTCTGCTACCCAAGCACCACCAGTGACCTTCGGCTCATCCAGCTACAATGCCAATAAGGAGGAGGAGTGGGAGAGGCTGAGCTCAATGGGTGGCCGAAGCATAGGTGCGAGGCGTCTGGCCTTTCTTAGGAAACCAAGCCCGTGCATGTATGGATGTTCTGTGTTTTCTGTATTCATGGTTATGCATGGTGTACCATGGCTGGATTCGAGTGGCGACGGTGCGCTCTTTACGACCTATGCATGGAGGGTGCTTCCTGTCTGCTACAGCTGCGAAATCGTGGCACTGTGTGGCATTGACACGTCTACTCAGTGATGCCGTCATTTGGTGTGCAACAAGCTGGAAAAAAAAAAAAAAGCGGAGGCTGGCCAAGCCTGCCGCTGCAAGCCTGCACTTTCACCCTGTTGTGATTCTTGCCAACGAGATGTCATGAACTTGAGCGTTCAGAGCGACCTGCAGTGATTTTTGCCGCTGTACTGAGAGTTATAGATGATAGGTGTGCCGGCCGTGAGCCATCCTTACAGGCTCTGGCTGTATATCAGCATCTTGCCGAAGAGCCAAAACCAGGGAAAAACTCGCATAAAATATAGCTAAATTATTGGAACAGAGTTCTCCATCACTCGGAAATTGATGAAAGGAAACACCGCAAGTTTTTCAAACTTGCAGGCGTGGGCACGTCGTTCAGAGGAAATAAAGTTCAAATGCGTGGCAGAAAGCATACGTATGGGTCCGGACCGAAGGAAATACCAAAAGCACACTGCGGCCGAGAAGCTCAACTATTGTCATGAAGTTAGCTTCGTTACAAACTAGCCGCAGAGCTTAGCAACATAGGTGGCAGGCAAAGACAAGGGTCGGAAGGCTTTCCTACTATCCTTATATGAGGATGGTGATGAATGTCTCCTGTTATTTCGAGGTGATGTTGCGCACGCCTCAGAACAGGAAAAGCAGTTACAGTGAATGTGCTGTTCAAAGTGCACAAAAAGTGCAATAAGAGCAGGTTACTTTTTTTTTTAATTTGCACTAACAACTTAAAACAGGTCAACGACCAGCCTGACTTGCAGACACGTGAAGGCGCCCGAACTTTTGGTACATGTGCAGAAGCAGACAGAAATGTGCCCAAAAGCGAAAAGATGCCGTCACACTGGCATATCATTTGAAACAATGCATGTACGCAAAACAGGTACTCCTCCTTGCTCGGCCACTAATTTTAACAGGCCTGGCAGAACAGGCCCGAGAGCCCAAAAATGTTCATGTGCTAAATTCTGTGCTTCTGTAGCCATGTCAATGCATTTTTGACAGTTCCCCTCATATCATGAAGGAAACAAAGTTACAGCAGGAAGAAAAAAATCTGCTTTTGTGCAGCATAATGGGACTGACCTTACAATAGTATGCTGCTACTTGCCTTACTGCAGACTGATAACCCAAATCACTGTTGTATTCAGATGGTAATTAGCACATGTTGCACACTGTAAGAAATAAGACAAAGTAAGTATTACTACGATCAAAATGTGCTAAATAATACTGTTGTCTGAGCCTACACTGCACCGCTTTCGCGCACACAAAATTGAGACTACATAATTTCTCTAAGTATTTCGCTCACTCCGTAAACTGAACACTTGAACGCTTGAAGGCGCGAACGCAGGTGCACACCGGGCGCCGCCACAGAAGCGAGTGGCCAGGGTTGGGTAAATCCTGCACGAACTTCACAGGGAAGAGAGCACTGCTTGCCTAGAAGAGCTGCCATTATATCTGCGGCGAATGCGCAGGTTGTATGAAAGTGCGCGCCGCTGCCACAATTGAGTCCAGCCGTTGGTGTATGAATAGCACAATGCACAGAACACGCTGAAGCATGCATAGACAAGGGCAAGAAACTAAAAGCCTTCTTTCTTGTGTGAGAGTATGCATGAGTGAAAACGAAATGCAAGACAAAAAAGTGCGTGACATCAGCAGACCAAGTGACACCCCTCGCCCATCAGTCAGAGAGAAACCAATGGATGCAGTATCTGTTGGTACCTCATCGACAAAGTTCGATGGCCAGCGCGAAGGATGAGGAGGTTTGGCTGTTTTAAAAGGACCATGAGAGCTTTGGTTTGCATTTTGTTGCTTTCCAGTGTGTGCATCGCTGCAGTATTTCGCAGAGACCATGTCCAACGCCTTATCGGGCTTGGTTAAAATGTCAGCCTGGTCAGTAGCCCTTGAATATGTTAGCTCTCTTAAATGAACAATCTGAAATAAGCAAGGACATAAGTTGTGCTGGCCATATTGTGGACTGCTTTCAAGACAATGTGTGTAATGCCAAATAATCTGAGAAGTTGAATAAACGGTTGGGGTGCCCTGTTTTGTTTTCTAAATATGCATTGTAATACCATTTAACACAGCTCGGCCACCCAACTTGTGCACACCAGCTAACACAAAGCTTTAGCTGCGCTACACTAATTCCTCTGTCACACAAACACTTCCGATCCTCATTGAACTCAATCTGCATTCAGGCTTTCAAGAAGGACTGAAGCATCCGGTGCTACACGGGCGTTTTCAGTCAGCATTGAGAAATTTCCTATGTGGTCCGTCGTCTGCTATCAGTCGCAATGAGTCTCAAAAGGAAATTTAAGATTGGGGTAATGATTGCACGATTTCAGTGTACACAGCAGCATTCCGCTTTTGGCGCCTCAGGTCATCTAACCTATCTTCCCAGCGGTCAAGTGCTACAGTGCAGTTTCTCTTCCGCTCTACAGTTTCCACGCTGACGCAGTCGAAGAGAACGCCACCTTAACTTCCACTGGCAGTAGACTACGGTGTCAATATTATAAAATTAGCCGTTCTACGAATGTTCTATCATGCCTTTTAATACATTTATGTGTTATTATGTGCAGTTCTACTGCATTTATTCGTTTTCAAGTTTTAGAGCTCGTTGATGACGAGTGTGTCAATGACCGCTTTTGAGTGTGCTTGAAATCTCGAGAGCGATTGAGGAAGCAACCTTGAGTCAAGCAGGCTCGAGCTCAACTGCACTTGACAGTTGCCGTGTGACAACCTCGATCTACAATGAGTTGAATGTAGATCCAGTTCAATGAGGATCGAAACTGTTCGTATGAGAGCAGTTTAACTCGCATCTTGCAGGAACAAGCAATCTATATACACCTTTCCAATAAGTTACTCGGTGCCACCATATTGTTCGCTCCTCCTCTCTGGACTGCTGCAAACCGGCTCTGCTTCCACTGTGCTAGCACCAAATGCACAAAGCAGTCCAGCAGGTAATATGGTGACACCCCGTGACCACTTATTGGAAAGGTGCACACTACTATGACTATTCTACAGTATGCTAAGGAAGTGAACACACAAAAAAGCCAGGCAATCATGTTACTCCGGTAACGAATGTTTAATTGTGGCTGGCCTTGCATATGGCGGGCAGTAATGCATGTACCCCTGTCTTCGGACAGGACAGCAGGGTTGTAAGCATCTCCAGCAAACACTGTGCGGATGTTCGTTTTGTTATAAAAATTTAGGAGACACTTGAGATCTGTCTTTAAGAGTATAGCATGGTAGCGTCAACAGCTCCCGTCTGCAGCTTCCCTTGTGGATCCTTGATCGCATACATGCACCTTGCTATTTTATAAATGAAGTGTTTAAAGAACTTTGCTGCAACCTACAAAAAAAAATAAAAAAAAATGTAGGAAGTGCTTAAGAGCTCTAAGATCGCTTAGGCGAACACAACCCGGCACCAGAATTAGAATATGTGACTAATAGGTACGGTGCAGGGAATGCAGCCTTCTAGTTACACACGTCAAATGACAGATCGAATACCACACGCCCATCCTCCGAGGTCCTGTGTATAAGCACATAAGTGGCCCGAGTATGCATGGGGTTACCATTAGCCTCTTTGTCACCTCTCCGCGGCGGTTTGCACAGCCAGGATGCCTCCTTTCCTCCTCTCTGCAACGCGGCAACAGAGCACGCACCTGCCAGAGCTCTTCACACACAAGTTCCAGTATGAAGGACGTTTTTCGGTGACAATTTCTGATCACACCTTCTGTACATGACGCACATGAGCCAATTAAAATACAGCTATTTAAATGTCCTCTAAACACGTGAATATTGTGAATATAAGCATAATACATAAGATAAATTCTCAGCACTGGGTAAAATATTCACAAAGTATTGTCAAACATGAATATAAAAACAAGAAATTGTAATAAAATCTTGAGGATATACAAAAGGCAGAAAAATGCTCATTTCTTAAACTACAGCTTGAAAATGAAGAAGTCCTTTTTTTTTTGCCTCAACTCCTTCAGCACCATGTAATTTGTTTATTAAATAAAATATTTACACAATCTTGCTATTAGATAATACTAAAATGCAGGTATTTTGATCCTCAATTAAATAAATGCCCATGTTTTTGTTTTGGCTTTATACATAACATAAAAACCCTTTTCTCCGAAATTTGCAGAGAAAATCCAAAAAGTGAAAGAAAAGGGGGCATGAATATCAAAATAAGCCAGCAAGAAAAATAATTCAGAGTACTAAAAATATGCTACACTGCCTCTTTTATTACTAGTAAAGATATGGTGCACCTATCGGCAGATTTCTTTTTTTCGTAGTGCTGTTCGGAAGCAGTGGTCATTCTTGATTTCCTGCAGCAGTTGTTGAGAGTCTCATGTACCTATTCTCCACATCACACTAACAAAATGCAGCGAAGCCCAACTGCCAAGGAAGTAATAATTTACGTTCTGAAGTTCATTTTGAAGGTGTGCTGTTCTTTTAGAAATATAGCTAAGTTGCTGAAAACACCCATTTTTAAGCTCGGCCTTCCTCTACTCATTTTACAGTTTATAGCATTGGCATTTCCAAACCTTTCAGGATTTATGACTGGATTATTTGGTGATATGTTTTCCACAAGGTGGGAGAGTTTGCCATCAAATTTGAAAATCTGCAATAGGAGCTCGGTGTTCAAACTCCACTCGATTTGCTTGAAGAAGTTCCACACTTGAAGTTCTGGAGAAGCCATATCAAGTAGTACCAAGCTTTCATTGCTGCTGAAACCCAGCGAATGGAAACAGAACAGTAGGAACACAAAATGAGCATGTGTAACTGACCAAGAGTGATTAGAGATTGAAACTAAGCTTTTCTTGGCCACTAGCTGAAGTTCGAGGCTGGCATTTGACTGATTCATCATCTGAGCTGAACTGAGAGCTAGTAAAATTGTCTTCAAGAGACTTCGCTACTACTCTCATAAACAGAAAACTATAGTAGAAGCAGCAGAATCGTGTGAATGGTGCCAAAGACCTCTTTATTTCGAATAATTTTTTAAATGTCACACTGTGCCAGAAAGAACAAAAAATAAAATAAAAAATAAACAAGCTGCACACAAACAGAAACTATGGTTGTCACAATAGCCCCACTGCGGTAGTGCAGTGGTTAAGATGCTAGATTACTGTGCCGGAGTACCCATGTCCGAACCCAACCGCTGGCGGCTGCTTTCGATGCAAACGAAGTGGCACCCGTGTGCTATGTGATGTCAGCGCGCGTTAAAGATCCCTAGGTGGTCAAAATTACTCCACAGACCTCCACTACAGCACCCATTTCTGTCTCAGAAACAAGTGACGAATTCTGTGCCTTTCCATCCCTGTGAACTAGTTACTATAATTACTTTTGTCATACTATCTGCCTAAATGGGGCTACATGTTCCAAACAAGAAAATTTACGTCTGCCAGTGTGTGAGAACCATCATTCATATATGAACGATTGGCTTAAAGCGGTCCTGAAAGGTACAAGCCCTAATCCCTTAATTTGTGCCGGTATTATCTCACACATAATCGTCAGCATACAACCATAATCTACCACATTGTGCCTAAGACCACCCAACATGGGTATAAAGCTCTGTTTTAACCAAGCTGTATGAATGTGGAGTAGCACGCCTGATACTGGATCCAAGGGTCTCGGAGGGTTCTATTCCACCTCACCCTCTCACCTCAAAGGAGCTGCCTGAGTTAGCAGCTCCAGATAGCGTCGTCCTCTCTTTTCTCGATTCTTTGTCTCTTTTGCGCTTTTCCACAATATGAGCTCCAGCCAGTTCGGCCATATCATGTGGCCTCATGGCATCGCAAAACCAGACAACCAATCAGTGCATGGCCATGTCACCTGCCAAAGGCATGGTTGTGATTTTTCTCAAGGGTGACGCCTCTTACGCTACCGCAATAAAGCAACCATTCTACAATAAGTCACTTCTTGTGGAGCACTTTTCACTACTGCTGCTGCATTGTATGATATGGGCAGTTCAAATTATGTCCCTTCTGTAAAGAGCAGTTTGTTTGCACAGCCTCCTATCCGATGTGGATGTAGGCTACAATTCAGCACACAACAGCGGCAGGGCAGACACGTTAAAAAACATGGCAGCCCTTACGAAAGCCAGCTGCTCTTTCAGCTGATAGAAAGTCCAAGATTTTCCCAATTCTATTATCTTGTAGGCAATGTACAGTTACCCTATCAGTTTAAGTTTGCAAGTGCTTGACAGCCCCTTTCTTATAGATTATGGTACTGTTAGGATCCTTCCAAGATTTTAATACGCTTGAGGTCGTGAGGCACTACACACACAAAGCAAGCAGTTTTTCTAGCACAATCTCCCTACCACTCTTCAAAGATCTGCAGTTGCCTATCCATACCAGCCGATTTCCCCCTTTGCATTGCTTCTAAGGCTTTTTTACTTCCTCCATGACCAGCATGACGTACAACCTGCTCACATTACTGCCCATCATCCTGACTGCTTCAGGGCAATGTCATCAGCAAATTGCAGATTACTGAGGTATTCTCCATCTACTCTTATCCCTGAAGGCATATCACCTAGCACATAGTATAATAGATGCTGTCAAGAGAGTACAAGAAGTGGCCGATTCCATGCCAAGTTACCTAAGACAATGCCATGTTTTAGACACCATCACACATGGATAACATTTTCTCGGAGAACCACAGCTGTGTTACCACCACACCGGATCAAGTTTTCTTCTATATGACAAACTCTCCAATAAATGTCAGGCCTGTTCAGGTATTAATCTGTTACTTTAATTCGCAAGGCTAGAAGCTAGACTGGCAAAAAATTGCAGTCACACATTTGTGCTTCCCACCTCCCCCCATTGCAAATCATGTGTTCCAAACCACCCAGAATGATTTTCAAATAATAGCATATCAGCAACGGTGACAATATTACACAACAAGATTAAATACATTGCAAGCAAGGTGTTTTAAACTTAACTGGGAGCACGCTCTAAACCAGTAGGAGTGACAGTGTCCATTTGGTCACACCAGTTACAGCTCACTGCACTACTGAGGTAGCGGCGGAATCCAACTGGTGCAGGAAACTCGTACGTCAGCCCAAAGTATTCCTTGCCTCTGTAAATGTAAATAAATGAGAGTAATACAGCAATTACATTTAGTTTGCATAAATTCAGCAAACTTACTCACAATAGAATTTGGTTCGAGTAAAACAAGTGAGAGTGCCTGCTGCAGAAGGAAAAAGGTAGCAACGAGACTGGCTGTCAATGCTAGCACAAATACAAGTATTTAGAACACTTACAAAACACTGAAATAGCAACAAAGAGAATCTAAGTTAAATCACTTGTGCAGTAAGTGCCCAATATGCTGCGGCTTGCATGGAACTGCAATGGAGAGTGCTTATAGCAGCAACTGCCAAGCTTTTTGACAGGATTACGAGGTACTCGCAATGGTGCCTCACTCTCCCACAAAACATGCCAGCTCAGATTAATTATTGCTCTCTTTTCAAATAAGCTGTCAATGGCCTTGGCAGCAGCTTGAAGCCAAGCACTGCCAACTATTTATGTTGGAGCAGGCAAAAGATATATATATATATTAGGGAACTCTGCAGTAGCAACATGCATCCAAAGTGTTAAATCTATATAAACAAGCTCAGTGAGTTCCACCAATGCAGTTATTTCGGCAGTAAAAGGACAGATATTGTCACAGGCATGAACCTATGCTGGCTGAGGAGTAATGAAGTCACTTTCATTGCTGCATACACCGAAATAAGTGTGAGTACTTGACAGTGGAGGGTCTGAGCAAATAAGCACATGAATTCGGTCATGTATATAACCATACTTTTGTAGCCATTTCATGCTGTGCAGTAGGCTTGTTGCACTTCGAGGCTCAGTCCGCACAGGGCCTACTTACGTTTAAACTCTGGCCAGCAACCCCCCTTTTAGCAGTCCGCAGATATTACTCATGTATTGCAGCACTACCACGTATGGTCTGTACAGATGAGTGCCACTTACCTTCCAACAGTTTTCCGAAAGAAGCCCGACATTTTCTATGGGCCGAGCCGCTCCATCGGTTGAAGCTGCGAGGAAGGCAATAAAACCCCGATTATAAACCAGCGCGTTCACGCTGGCGCACTCAAAAATGCCTTATACTGCCCAAACAAATATAAGCGAACTCAGAAATAGTTTTACGTTATCTTTTAGTCGCCTCATATGTCCCAATACTCCAGTGCATCCGGAAGACAACAGCAACCGGCGACCGATCGGTGCACAGCAGCAGAAATGGAAGTTGTTCCAAGCGCAATGAAACGAGATCGTGGACGCCATTAAGCAGTCTCGTCGTCTCCTCACGCCTTCGCCCGGAGACTGTTACGCCACGTCAATAATTGAGGATAACGCATGCTTGCGCTGCCGTGCAAAAACTCGTTAAAGAAGCTGCAAGGAAGGCGATGGCAGAAAGACGACAAATACTTTACTTAGAGTTCGCGGGCATGTATGTACGACTCACCGCAGTCAGTAGGACTGCACAGAGGGCTGCGCCCTTGAAAAGGCTATAATCCACGAACTGAATCCGCATTTCACCGAGTTTGCATCTACCGGGATGGTGGCCCGCAAACTGCAGCAGACCGACGCATGAAAGACAACCTAGGGTGCCTAGGGCTCGCCAAGCGCAAATGCTCGTTGTCTGAAAAGCGCGCCAGCCTTCCTTGCTTGGGCCATACTTTGGGCGGCTCAGTGAACATCTGGGTTTGAGGCTTACTTCTAGAAGAAAACAAGCACTAAAAGCACTAAAAGCTATTTGACGTCACATCCGTCCAGAAGAGCAACTTATCCTCCTTTCCACTTTGGTCCTGGGCGCGCATGCGCAGTTCACGGAGCCGGCTCTCTGCAAGTTCAGGTCTATGGGAGTGTCCGCTCTTTACCAATCTCTTTCTCTATGGTTGTTTTTAGTAGCAGAATGGCTGGTCGTCGGAGCCGTGGGAGCTGCGTCGCCGTGCCAGCCGTGCGCTCTCGTGTTGTACGGTACGTAAGCAATTTTTTCTATTTTTTAGATATTTCAGTATGCATGTATTGAGTCATTGCCCGCTGTCTGGAACTCTACATTTAGTTTTCAACTTCTCTGCGCCCAAATGTTCTGTTGACGACCATTGAGCCTGCTTGGCCGGCAGTGGGCCCGAACGGCCCAAAGGTGTATTATAGAAAGTTTCAATCGAAAGCTCAACGTAGTTCTACACCAAGGAACATGCGGTTCAATACCGTTTATTAGGCGAACCGCACGAAAGTCTCAGTCATGTAAAACACGCCTGACTACCAGTCTTGCGTGCGCCTAAAAAGGGCGGGAAACTTGGGTGAGCTTTCCTCAGCGGTCTGGATGAATATTTATTGATTGTAACGTCTTTGAGCTGATGGAGGGACTTAAGGAGATACTAGGACATGACAAAACAACGCGTAGAAGCAGGAAAGGAGAGGATCACACAGGCCTGCGTGGGAAGCTTTTGTTTCGGTGCACCACGACGTACTAACCATTTGTGCGACGTGACCCTTTGTGTGACCCGCATTGTAATGACGCGGTGTAGAATAATGATTTCATACCTCATTTTATGACTGCGCACTGTCAAGTGTATGCAGGGCCACTTTCTAATTACGGTGGGGTAAGCGATTTCGCCTTGTACTTGTCTTAATTTCTTTTGTGTGTGTAAACATCGCTTATAAGCTGACGTCTAATATTTGTACGCAGGGACCTTCCTAATATGTGTTTTGGAGTCTAGCATGGGCTTGCTGGTTGCGGAGGCTGAACAAATGGGACTATGAAAGGCGGAGGCAGCATATGCTCCAACGCCGCAAGGTGAGCCCTGTACTTAATTTCAAAATAATTGCTGTGCCACCGGGACTGGTCATTTGTTTTAATTTTTACATGGGGAACATGGCACAGGTCGCCAGTTTGCATAGAGTGTATGAAGGATTCGAATAAACAAGCATCCCTGCAGCTTCCTGCAGTTGCGGTGTCCAGCTTGTAGTTTGCAGCCTTTCTTTCTCAGCTGCAATTAATGCATCACAAACAGTGTGCAATGTAACAGTTGATTCAGACTAAGAAAACCAGACTAGCTCCAAAAAACAAACAAATGTTTGCACGAGATGGAAGATCAAACCACGCTATATTGTCTTCTCAATTCGCTGTGAGAAACTAGCAACGCTGCCTTCTTTAACGAATGGTATTCCTACACAGATTGGTTGTGTCGCTTTTTTGTGCGTGTGACAAAGTTGCTGCAAGAACTTTATTTATTTATTTATTTATTTATTTATTTGGTTACTATTGGGGCCGTTGAGCAGCTAAAAACAGTGACAGCTTCTCCGGGCACCGATATGCCTACCAGCCGATTGTGGCAGGGTTGCTTCACATTAATCAAAGCAGCCTAGCAAATGAGGCTCCCTGTAGCAGCAAGAATTGTGAGCATGCCCTCGCACTCACTTGCTTTGTCATCTCCTGCATCTTCTGGCGCAGCAGTGCCGGGCAGTCTCTTTCCGCTCATCAGAGATGATCCTTTTATGCCAGGGGTCTTAGAGCACGGCCAGCGAAGCTGCGTGATGCAGTCTGCCCAGCTCAATTTTTAGCCGGCGTTTTGAAAGCATTACCACCAGCCCTAATTTCGAACTAAAATAAGCTCAGACTTAGTACCCAGTTAGTACACATTCATTTTTGATAAGGCGTTGACCACTTAATCTGCATGAACTTTCGTTTGACATCACTATGCCTTCAAAAGCAAGGAGCCAGACATCCTGCCTTTTCTTTTATTTCCAAGTGTGCTTTTTTTTTTCTTGCTGAGGATTATAAGTGTGGTATTTATTAACAGGTATGTCATTTCAGTACCTCTCTCCGAGTGATCCTGAAACTGCTTTTGTCCGGCATTCAAGCGGAAAGGAGCACATGTTGCTTTTCTTTTGCAATAATGGAAGGGCTTGGTCTGGAAAAAAGAAGTTTTGCTTATTTTTGTTCATTTTATCATTATTTATTGTACTTTGTTTCCTGTTGTTTTGTTTTCTGGCTCCTGGGTCATGAGGGAAAAGGCTTTGTCAATGCGGCCCACGTAGCAATATGAGTTTGAGACCGCTGCTCTATGCCCATAATGGCGTGGCTATCAATGGATTTCATAATGAGTTTGTCTGAGGTAATTGTCAAGCAAAAAACTACCATATGCCACTGGTCGGCCCGGACACACAACCTCCGCATCATGGTGTTAGAATAGAAATGCGTGAGCGGGCTGCTCCACACCAAGCAGTAAGTGGTGATACCGATGCGCTGATTTCTGTAGGCTGCCGAGAGACTGCGTTGACTGTTGGTGGCCCCGGGTTCGCTGACGCCCCCGCTCCACGCCTTTCTTCGATCATGGTATATTCTAAGTTGTAATGTAATGTGGAAAAAACGTGCATTGTTCTCCACTGTGATACAGGCTATGTATTCTGCAATGAAAAATGTCAGCTTCTTTCGGTGCGAAAAGATGTCGAACAGCTTCAGCTATGGCGGCCGGCATACCAAGGTAGGACCGAGCTACTATACAGTCACTGTTTGTGAGGGGCATTTGAAGCCCAGGTTTGTGTCCAAAACATGGATGACAGAGTTAAATGGGCATGTGCTACAAAGCGTTGCTCGTTGCTAGCAAAGGAAGCGGTCCCCACGATATTCTCTGCCGGCCTTGCCTACCTTTCAGACTTCGAAAAGTAGAAAGCGACCCACTGAAAGGCAGCCCCAGGAACCGAAAAAATAGAAGATCGTCAAACCTTGTGTAGAAGTGTCAGGTGAAGGTAGCACGTGATTCACACGACACTGCGTGGGCATGGGCCGGCCCAAAAGCCGGGTGCGGCTCAGCCCACGGGTCGTCTGGGCCGACTCGTGAACATTTTTGCTGGACCCGGGGTGGACTTAAACGTGCAGGCCCAAGCCGGATTCGGGCTTGTACACAGAGAGCCGATGTCCGATTTATAGTCACTTTGTCAGAGTAAAAATCCGCGGCGTCGCAGCAACGAAACGGATGAAATAACTGGTACGCTGCGAGAAAAAGGTTTAGTCTTCATAGCTTATTTATTTACTTTTTACGGCACCGCGGTGGCTTAGTCATTAAAGCTCTCGAGTACTGAGCTGGGATACCCTAGTCTGATCCGAATTGGGAGACAGCATTTCGGTCGGAGCTGAAAGCATGGCAGGCATATGCTATAGATGACAGTTTCATTGAAGAACCCCATGTGGCTGAAGTGATCCGAACGCCTGTGCTACAGCATCCTCATACCTTGAGCCGGTTGGGGACCATTACTCCAGACATAGCTTTTTTGTTTGTTTGTTTTTTTGTTTTTTTTTTTTTTTGATGTCATGTACACTTTTTTTTTTTTTTTTTTTTTTTTCGTTGTGAGAAAATTCAAAACCAAACGTAGGTATGGTTTTCATTTTTAGCTGTTGATTGGAACGTCTCATGACAGAAATAGCCGCAAAGGCTTGATAGAGTTTAGAAATCTCCTTGACGTTGAAATAAGATAAATCTTGAATGAGCAATGTTTAAATGAGTCAATTAATGTCGTAAGCAATTAGACGTGCGCGGGCCCATTGAACGATTCAAACGAATATATGAAATTACTCCCCTCTGTGACTGAAGAGCAGCAGTCAGACACCGCTCTTGCATGTTTTAAAGCTTAAAATGCCATGTGCGGGTTACTCTAGTGTGGTGCAGCGTGGCATTCGCCTAATAAATTAGAGTAGCGCTGGATAAGGCTGTTTAAGCTATCAGCGAGCACAGACAGTCTGGTCTGCGATAAGGCGTTTCCGCATATGATCAGTTTTGTATACCACTGGAGACTAGGAACTGGAAACCTCATACAAACCACTGGGAAGGGCCAGCGTCTGAACGCTTTATGAGGTTTGGCCTTTTCCAAGGTTGCTGTTCAACACTCGGGACGCCAGCCACAGATACAGTCTTGCTGCCGCGACGGCGCCATCTTTCTCGAAAGGGGAAATTGGAGGCGGGGGGGACCTTCTACATGCAGAATCAGCGAAGAGCATTGCAGCCAGAACACATGCCGGCCCTGGCGGCGGTGCGATAAATATAGCTATGATATAACAGCGCCTCTCGCACACCACAGAGCGGGCACGCCGCCTGAGCTTCTTGTCTTTCTTTTACCACCATCGCCTCCAGTTCACAGATACATTAAATTGGGAAGAATATTGGTTTTCTCTTTCTTTGACGGAGGTGATACCTACGCTTAACTAACGGCCGTTTTGGCATGGCGTGAAGACTACATACACATGCAATTGGCTACCTTGCGTTTCCTCGACATTTTAATGTTATATTTTGCTGCACGCGGTGTCTAAATATTAAAGCCTCCTCACAAAAAATCCGATTACTCTCTCTCTCTCTCTCTCTTTTTTTTTTTTTTTTTTTTTTCGGGGCCCCTCGAAAGTTTAGACTTGGTGGGGAAGGAGGAAGCCGCTGTGGCAGTGTAAAGGGCAGCACACGAGGAGCTCACTGACTGCCGGCGTCTCATAGTCTGGCACACACCTGCATCGATCGGCGTCTGCGTCCCACTGTCGGGGGCACTCCCGCGTCGAACCATGTCGAACGCGCCACTGCGCGCTGTCGGCAAGACGAATTGGAGAAGCGTAGTGTAGATGGCTAGCGAGGACTTGGTCTGGGCCACACCGTCTGCGTCGCAAGGGCCGTTGCGCGCTGTCGGCCAGACGAAGGGGATGACCGCGTGGCCGGCTTGAGGGTACTGACCCAGTCAGGAAGACGCTGGGATTCACTTGAACCTTTTTGTTTCCCGATGGCCCGACTTGGGCTGCTGTCGCCGTCTGGCCAAACACCCCGCGTTCCTTTCCGGTGGGGAATTCTTGTCACAATAGTTGAAAGCGGCAGTTCTCGCGTTTGTCTCGTTGTCGCCATCCTTAACAGGGGACATGACTATAAAAGCTATTTTTCCTACGTTTTTCAACAAATTGGATAAAACCTGGTATTCTGATTTAGTTTCTTGCACTGATTTCAAATATATAATTGTTTCCAATTGGTCAATTAGTTCAGAAGATAAAATGAAATTGTTCATAATTTGCGGGAACAATGAAAAAATAACCGCACTACAAAAAATTCACGTGAACACTTTGCTAGGTACTAGAAAGCATAACAAATACAATGTTACGTGTACTTTTGTATAACAAATATTAGCAATGTTATAGCAGTTTAAAATTCACTGCTCCAAATGTGAGTGCCTTCCTGTCTGATTTAGAGCAAAATTGAAAACTTTGAACTGCTATAACATCGCTAATATTTGTCAAAAAAAAAGAAATGCTCCTAACATTGTATTCATTATGCTTTCTAATACCTAGCAAAGTGTCCATGTGAATTTTTTGTAGTGCTGTTATTTTTTCATTGTTTCTGCAAATTATGAACAATTAATTTCATTATCTCTTGAACTAATTGGCCAGTTGGAAAAATGGTTGCATGTTTGAAATCAGTGCAAGAAACTGAATCAGAATGCCAGGTTTTATCAAATTTGGTCAAAAATTGGAAAATAATTTTAAGAGCCATGTCCCCCTTTAAGCAGAAGCGAAATGCAATACAGCTGACATATTTCGTGGTGTGTTTGGAGACTGTAAACGGCCTAAACTAATACATTCGTTTTCAGAATTTTGCAAGTCTAGAGTTATCATGGGAAGACGAAAGAGTCACACTGGCCGTACTGCCCGAATCCGTGGGTCTCACTGCCTGTCGGAGGTTGGGCACACTACGAGCAGTGGCGTGCCACGCCGGCGCGGCTTGTTCCTACACAACCCTTCAGACACCGTGCTCCACATCATGTTCTACTTGGCACTTGCTGTATTTCATTTTAAACCAGCCAAAAGACGAGACAGAGAATAGAAGCGAACGAGATGAGGCTGGCTTCTCTGTCACTAGTCTTTTGGCTGGCTTAAAATGAATGATTACCAACTCGCCCAGTCGTTAACCTTGTTACTGTATTTACAGGGCATTCCCACGTCTGCTGCTGTGGTTTAGTTTAGCACTGGTGAACGCTGTCTATGTTGGGATACATGCAACATAAATAGCTTGAAAGTAAAAGATTGCACAGCCATTATTGTAGCTAGTTTGTAAAGCATGGGATGCATAATGTGGAGGTCTCGGACCTCAACAGTGGCATGTTTCTTGTTTTTGTTTTGTTTTCCTAGTTTGCAATGAGTTATTTCTCATTTGAGAGTAGATACACTGCTAATTACCGTTCATCACCAATGCAGATTTTGTTTTTATTAGTTAATTATATGCTTTCCTCAATTTCATTCTGTTCGTTAGCATACCTGTGTCGTAACAGGGCCTTTATATGTGTTTCCTTTTCTGCTAAATAGAAGAGCATGAGCCTCTCATAGCCTGTGTTGCTTTGGGACATTAAATCTCATAAGCCAGACCAGCATGAGCCTCGTTTCTGGCAGTCGTAGATCTATTTCATTGAACCTCTTTGTTAATAATAAGCTTGTCAAACATACGTCAGACAAAAACATACAGTATTATGGGTGTGACACCATAAGGGTGTCAATCATTAGAAATGTCACAAGTGTTGGGCAGGCATGGAGGGCCTATCATTAACATATTAAAATTAAGGAAGCTCCGGTGCCACTCAAGCGAAAACATGAGAAGCCACTGACAGAAAGCCATGGAGTAGGGCATCTGAAGGTGGAAAGGGCTATCCTTGAGGGCAGTCTATCCTCACTGAAGGGATTACTGACCAGTGCCTTGGAAATTTTATCAGAACAGGCATGGATAAAAAAAAATATATGCACAAGATAGGGAGTGGAAATGTGCTGCTTATTGATGTGAACTCCAAACTAGTCTAGTGGTGCTTGAGCACATCATAGTGGTATAGTCCACATTTCTCAAGCTAAAAGAGTCATGTTTTTATCAAACTTATCGTTCGGGCATCAAGTATAGAAACAAGCATTGCATTTTCTACTAGTTTGTTCCAAATTGTTGCTAAGGTCATTTGTGTTTTTAAACATCTATACCTGTTTTGGCTGTTAGTCTTGCATTTTCAGCAATGCATTGATCTTTGAATAAAAAGGAATCAAATAGGTTATTTTGGTATGTCAGGTATAAAAAATTGAGCTAATAAAATCTTTTGACTTTAGAAACGTGCTTCAAAACTCCCGTTTTTTAGCTTCAAAGTGCTCGAGCCTGCTTCCACCTCTCCAAGTTGGTTTGTGGTTCAGGTCATTATTGACAGTTCTGCATGACTGAATTGATGTCTTCAATTTGGAGTTTTGGGGAGGGTTGCATCCATTGGGAAGAGTGAAAAATGCTGGCCGAAGATAAGGAACGCTGCATTATGAAAATTCTGATTGCTATTGGGCGACCAACTCATGGATGATGGCACTTGAAAGTGTTTTGACTGGAGGTACTCGCACTGCTTGGGCTAGGCCAGTGCAGTACTTCATCTTACAGGAGCATATGCACCTAATTTTGGTCGCATTTTGCTCGTTAACGACATGCAAAACGTTACTCTGTACAGATCATCACCTGGTTTTTATCTTCAACCGCTAAATAATTTATAATTGAATTTTTGTCATCTGTTTCAGGGTGTCTATACTCCATTAACACACTGAATGTTAGTAGTGCTGCTATTGCACTTAAAATCAAGTGTTGGTCTCTGTTTGCAATATTTTTTAGCTGCTTTGAGAAGTATGATGCTCATGGACAGCCTCCTTAACAACATGAACTGGTGTATTTGTGATGAGGACCATATATCAGACAGCCAGAGGTTTTATAATGCTAGCATTGTAGCAACTGTTGTGGTCCTGTAGTTCGGTGAGGGATTTGCCCATCTTGTGGTTGTTGCCCGTTTGCTGTGGCCACCCTCAAAGTAAATAGCTATGGTCCTGTCACATAGTTTGTGAACTTCTTGTTACTTGTATAGAAATTACTGTTTGGCACAAAATGACTTATGGCTGCCATCATGTGCATTATAGAGGGCGAGCAACTACATTTCGGTGGAACAGTTCCTCATTCTTTTTCACAGCCCATAGGAAGGATTTCGCAAGTTTAGAAAAATGAAATGTTCACAGCTGAGTCAGTCGCAATTCTGGAATCATGCTGTGTAGTCGACAAACGCTACAATCCGAGAGCAACGCATGTCGTCTAATGAACAGTGCAAGCGAAACTTCTTGGATGCAGCAGCAAATGAAAATGTGCACACATGGTTTTCAAGATGTCTCAACGTTTATTTATATGCTTCACAACCTACCAAAGCCCGCACGCTTACGTTATACCAAAGCACAATCAGCTGTCTGTTCTGATGTCTGCGGCCAGTGTTGATAAAGTTCTTTACCACCCATGGTGTCCATTTCTGCTGTGCATGTGCACTGCAGTGATACATTGTCACACGCATGCAGAGAGCACTAGTACTGGCCTTACTTAGGGTAACCTTTTCGCTGTTTTGGCTTTTCTCATTCTTGAGCTATGCTACAGGGTGCACACTTTTCTTCTTGTCTGGTTCCTTTGACGAGTCATGAATTCAGCATTTGTGCTTCTTTCCTTTTTGAGGGTGTAGTGACCATATGCAAATCCACTATTAGAATATATGAGCTGCTGCATTAGCTGCAGTCCTGCTATCTTTTTATTTAAATTTGGTACATCTCTGAGTTTCTCTGGGTGTTTTGTTATTGTTCTGAGCTTGCATTCTTTTGTTTTTTTTCCCCGTGACAGCCGATCCTGCACGTGACTGATACTAGTCGAGAGATCACAACAGCTGCCCACCTTTCAAAGCATGGCATTCCCTGGCCCAAGTTGACTGCTCCCTGTGCTACTGGCTCAACAGTGTACTCACAAGTCTGCACTTCACTTACGAGCGTAATGGCAACACACACACATTGGCCATAGCTTCTGTGTCAAAATAAAGTATTCCTACTTATGTGCCTTTTCATTCATTATTAACGCACATGATTGGAGTAATAAACACTCCAGTGCCAAAACACCATGTTGACACACTCATTTATGTTTAGACTGCCTACCTTCTGCATTACTTCCCTTTTTGTAGCCTACCTAGAAAGGTAAGTATTTCCTGTATGTGTCATAGAACCACGTGTATTTGTTATTCCTTTTAAGACTGGAAATAATCTGCAAAACCAGTGAAGTAAGAAAAGTTCGCAGATATATTTCGTAGACAATTTTTAGAGGTAAGCCCAATGAAGATGTTTCGAACTGCAGACAGGGACTGATGATAAAATGGCAAAGTGGGCGGTGTTTGTTGAATTGCATAAGATTGGTTTATTTCAGTATTTTGCAGATGAGCAGCAACTTTCTTAATTGCAATGCTTGCTTACACCCATACTGTCACCTCATGTAATGCTCAAACATTTGGCAGTGCTAATCATTTTACTAAAATATTGAACTCTTGGCCCTTCAAAGCGAGGTGACATGCTTGTAGCAATGAGATTAGATCTAACCTTGGATGCTTGCTTAATACACTATTGCTGTGCCTCTATGCTACTGGGATGGTGAGGCAGCATACTAAAAGGGCATAAAAAAGGCGTGTGCAGTAATTCGTTACATGTAACAATAGTTGAAGCCCTCGCCTAATTTAATGTGACTGCATTAAAAGGCCATATTTACCAAAAAAGGCAATTCGAGCGACAAGGATGAGTTGCAGATAGTATGACAGGATGGATTGGTCTGTGTGATGTGAGGACCATGGTGTGGTCCAGCTGCCTACCCAAGCAGCTCCTTTGACATGAGAAAAACTCATTGCCTTTCAGAATCCGAAGTCAGATGTGTGAGTTGGGAGTTCATTTACATAATGTGGTAATTAGTAATTTTACAAATTGGTATGTGTGATAAAAGTGCAAACTAAGATTGGTGAGTCAACAAGTAGCCAACTAAATGTACAGGGATGAGGATACAGGAGTCGTAAATGCTGTGGCATGTTTTCCTTAACAGCGGTGCTGAAGTGCCCCCGAAATATTTGTTGCATTTGCTCAATTTATGTGTATTTCAGTTTCTGGTATAACCTTTCCCACACCTTTAACCTTTAGGCACAGTAATTGTAAGTAAAATCGGCAGTTAAAAAAATAGCATTGTCAAGATGACAGTGTTCCAAAAAATTGAGAAATAGTAATTAAGGTACGTAGAGCAGCATACACGTGTGATCCCAGCCATTTTTGGAACCATAAATGCAGTATTAACATCAGTAGTTTATCAATTCAGTTTCGGACTATCCTCATGTTTGACAAGATTTTAATGATGAAACTTTCAGCTTAATGCCTCCAGTAGCCTGAGTATTCTGAAGCATAGCATTGTTGCCTTACTTAATTACTTGGCATACTTTCCAATTTTGCAGTGAGAAATTTTCTTAGCTTAAAACTGAAAAATTTGGCAGTACTCTGTCAGGGACGAAGCAAGCTTTTGGAAAAGGAAAATAGAGTAAATGTCTCCGAGTGGACACCTCATATGTGCACTGTGAATAAAACTAATGAGCAAAAAAAAAAAAAAGCATATGCTTTCAAGCAAAGTATTGGAATGCTTAATATTACATAGAATTCCTCCTGGCACACATAGATTTCATATTTCAAGTTGCCAGTTTCCATCATGCAAGGATGACATCTGCTAGTTTCTATACAGCACCTTCGTGCTTTCGCACTGGCAAGCCATGTTTTGCGAGAGGGTACTTTCCAAGTGGGCTCAGCTAGGCTTAACCTGATTTCCATGAAATATATATGGAAGGGTGCTTAAACCAGATGCTATCAGGCGTATACCTGCAGGTAAGGGCCCTGCCAACTACTATTTTTAATAAAGAAAATTTGATATATCTAGTCGTCACTTAGTGTTTGTCATATATACTCCCTCAAGCACAATTAATAGTGGTCTAATCGAGCTGCTTGGTTGATACTAAAAATGAAAACGCAGCACTGACACCAAACATGGACGGGCTACTGCTCAATTAAAACGCCTGGAGAGAGTGCAACGTAAATCAACTTAATCGCTTTCACTTCTTTCTTGTCGACTGCGACGTAAAGTATCGGCAGCACTTGAGCAGTGGTCACCTTTACAAACCAAGCATGCTATGCGTCTGGTCATCGACTGGCAGCTGTCGGCCGGCGCATCGTCGCCGTCGATTCTCCTAGCGACGCCACGCCCTCCGCGGCACGGATCCAACCCTCTTCCAGTTTGGTTGCTAATGGCCATCAATTTTCGCTGATTATTGCACTATAAGCAGGTAAGCCATCTCTACTAATTGAGCACATAAATAAAATATTTTATCGAGTTTAGTTTACAGCGCAGCCCTATGGCAGTCGCGTAATCGGCGAAGCGAATAAAGAGCACATCAGAGGATGAAAGTTCGGCGATTCACTCTGATGCATATCTTACGCACTGGATTTGTTAGAGACCAACATTGAATAATTTGAACGAATTGTTCGATATAAACGGTCATTTGGCTGCTGGATATACCATTGCTTGTAAATCCGGCCGCGCAAAATATATAGTAAAAAAAAATTACTTCTTTTTCCATATTTTATGTTCACAACAAACATATGCATAACCACGCACTGAGATCAAGTGCCACATGAAAATTCGCGCTTCCACTTCAGTTCGAATAATAGCTCTCGAGGTCAAATGTTCGAATAAGTCGCGTTACATATGCTGTGTATGCAAGGTGGATACGTGGGGGACGAATTAAACTGCACTGCAAAAGATGGTTTGGTTTGGTTTGGTTTATGAGGTCCCGAAGCAACTCGATCAGGCTATGAGATACGCCGTATATAGTGGAAGGCTCCGAGAATTTCGACCATCTAGCTGGGTTTTTACCGTACCGCGCAGTACACGCGGGCGCCTTGTTAGTATTCGCTCCCATCGAAAAGCAGTCACCCCAGTCAGGATTGAATCCCACACCCTTGGACACAGAAGTCGAGTACGCCAACTGCACCAGCACAGTGGGGGAGGGGAGGGGGACTGCAGAAGACACTGTTGCGTTGTTGGGTGCTTGGTTTTGCCCGCGGCTGCTACATTTTTATGACATGGCCATGCAGTCCCGTTCCACCTAGCTTCCACTGGGCCATCGCAATTCAATCTCGACTTCCTATAAAATCGCAACCATGCAATTCCTGGCACGAAGTCGCCCCCTGGTCGAATTAGCATGGCTTACCCTGCTCGAGTCGCCAGACAGTTCGTTTATACACGCTGGCCAACAAAGACGTACGGGATCTGTTGGCTCTTAAATGATCACAACGGTTCACTGCAATGCCGATCGACGCCACGTGCACGCTTACGGGCGGCATGCAATTCGTTGCAGCCTCCGCTGCTGCGGGTGCGAGTCGTGAAAAAAGAAACTATGCCGGGACTGCGGGCATTGCAGGATTAACATGCAGTTTCACAGGTTGGTTCGGCTGGAGGCTTTTAATTGTGCCCGTGTATGCGGTGCGATAACAAATAATTAAGCAGGCGCTGGTATATAACTGATAATACTTTTTAACTAGTCATGCGCACTAGCGCCTCATTTACTAACAGCTATAGGTTTGCTGAGGTCGCAATTATAATATCTATATCAGTTTTTTAAATTTTGGAAACACCATTATCGTCCCCGCTTTTAGCACATGAATTTAGGCCGCGCATGGCAGAAAACGAAACCTCTCGGTCGAGGATAATTTAGTGCGCGCGGCATATATATGCACGGGTGTACGTTGTACGATCGCTTCGCTAGCCATTCCTCCCGGGCGCTCCCGAACATTATGAAAGGAGTGACATCCGCGGCGGTGCGTGGCGCGTATTCAGCATGCATGACTAGCGTGGCGATTTGCGCTCACCCGCTGTATAGTTTCGGTTTCGCCTGTGTACGGCCGAAACTACCCGAGCAGGTAGCGTAGATGGCAGCGTACTGCTCCGAAGTTGTCACTTGCTCCTTCGTAACGCACAGGAGGGACGGCAAGCTTCGAGAGCAAGGTATACCCGCACATATGAAACGGGCTCATAAGAGAGCCAGGTCATAGCCTCCTCTATTTTTTCGAAAAAATAGAGGAGGTTATGGCCAGGTACGCGCTCGATCATCACAGTGGTTTCAATTTAGCCCGCGCATAGAAATTTCTTGCGCTAAATACGCCAACAGAATTATGTTTTGGGAAAGTTTACACTGATATAGATACTGATATAGATACTGACATGGGCGTCGGCATGACCCCCTGCATGGTGCCAACAGATTCTTATTCACTGAAACTGCATTCAGAACACAATTTGTTCATTCTAGAAGGACAAACTCGTGGAAGTTTAAATTTTGGGGCTTGTGTTATTAAATTAAGGAAAAAAAGTATGGGAGATGGAATAAACCCCACCCTTTACAACCCCCTTTACTGATACATTATCACCAGGTTTGATTTGGTTGTTTAATCTGATGCAAAAATTCATAAGAATAGCAATAAATGGACAGCAGAAGACAATTAAGTAGTTCAGTTTGGTAGTTAAAATCTTAAGGGTCACTGTATCAAATGCTTTTTGAAGATTAAGAAAAGGTAGCTAATTTTGAGTTGAACATGCCCATGCTTCTCATTTAGTGAATCCGTATATACAGAGCATTCCTCATCACCTGATGGGCCAGCTCATCAAGACACTTACAGTAATTGCTTAACTGTGGCTGCTTCCTCTTTGTCAGTTCAGGCGTTCAGTCGTGTCCGACTCTTCGTGACCCTATGGACCATGTCACGCCACGCTTTCCGGTCTCTCACTATCTTCTTAACATCACATAGCTTCATCTGCAATGCCTCGAGAATGCCATCTAACCATCGCGTTCGCTGCCTACCCCTTCTCCGGCGACCCTCAACCTTTCCCAACATCAAATCTTTCTCCAGCGACTCCTCTCTTCTCATCAGATGACCAAAGTAGCTGAGCTTTAACTTTAGAATTTGACCCTCCAATGAGCAGTCAGGGTTTATGGTCGACAATATCGACTGATTTGATCTTCTGGCAGTCCAAGGAACTCTTAAGAGTCTTCGCCAGCACCACAATTCAAACGCGTCAATTCTTCGGCGGTCAGCCTTTTTCACTGTCCAACTCTCGCATCCATACATCACAACTAGAAAGACCATAGCACGGGTTATACGGATCTTGGTTGGCAGACTAATGTCTCTGCTCTTTACTAGGCGGTCAAGGCTAACCATTGCCCTCTTTCCCAGAAGCAGGCGTCTCCTAATTTCATGGCTGCAGTCTCCTTCCGAGGTAATCTTGGCGCCCAAGAACAGAAAATCTGTCACAGCTTCCACTTCTTGTCCATTGATGCTCCAGGACTTGATAGGGCAAGACGCCATGATCTTCGTCTTTTTAATGTTCAGTTTAAGCCCAAACTTCTCACTCTCTTCTTGTACGCGCATCAGAAGTCTCTTGAGTTCCACTTCACTTTCTGCCATTAAAGTGGTATCATCCGCATATCTAAGGTTGTTGATATGTTTTCCAGCAATCTTCACTCCAGCTGAAGACTCGTCCAGACCGGCCTTCCTCATGATGCACTCTGCATATAGGTTAAATAGGCAGGGCGACAGTATGCAGCCTTGCCTCACCCCTTTCTCAATCGGAAACCAATCAGTAAGACCATGCCCAGTTCTGACTGTGGCCTCTTGCCCTTCATAAAGGTTCCTGAGGAGACAGATGAGGTGAATTGGAACTCCCATCTCTCGGAGAGCTTGCCACAATCTGCTGTGATCTACGCAGTCAAACGCTTTCACATAATCAATAAAGCATATGTAAATGGGTTTCTGGAACTCTCTTGCTTTTTCCATGATCCAGCGAAGGTTGGCAATTTGGTCTCTAGTTCCTCTGCCCTTGCGAAACCCAGCTTGCACGTCCGGAAGCTCCCGATCCACATACTGCTGCAGCCTACCTTGCAGGATTTTTAACATCACCTTGCTAGCATGCGAAACAAGCGCGATCGTGCGGTAGTTGGAACAATCTTTGGCACTGCCTTTCTTTGGAATGGGGATGTAAACTGACCTCCTCCAATCCTGTGGCCACTGCAGGGTTGTCCAAATCTTTTGACATAATGTATGCAGTGTGTTAACAGCGTCGTGGTTGAGGTTTTGAAGCAACTCAGCTGGAATACCATCAATTCTGCTAGCTTTGTTCTTAGCAAGGCTGGCTAAGGCCCATTCAACTTCACTCTTCAGGATGTCTGGCTCGAGATCAGTAATCACAACCGTCCTATGTTGGGTTTGCACATCCGGGTCCTTCTTGTACAGTTCTTCTGTGTATTCCTGCCACCTCTTCTTTATCTCTGAGGCTTCAGTGAGGTCCTTGCCTTGTTTGTCCTTTATCACGCCCAGCTTAGCACAGAAGCTTCCTTTGATATCTTTGATTGTCTTATACAGAGCTCTTGTGTTCCTTAATTGGCTGTTGTCCTCAACTGCTTGACACTGTATGTTCAGGAAGGCATTCTTATCTCTCCTTGCTATTTTCTGAAAATCCGCATTGAGAACCTTGTATCTTTCTCTTTCCCCCATACCTTTTGCCATCCTCCTTTCCTCAGCTATTTGCAAAGCCTCTTCAGATAACCAGTTTGCTTTTTTGCATTTCTTTTGCTTTGGAACTACCTTAGTAGCAACTTCTTGTATTATATCACGAACATCAGTCCACATCTCTTCGGGCTCTTTGTCTTCTAGATCTAACTCTTGAAATCGATTCCTCACTTCCACAGCATATTCTAATGGAATCTGATCCAGATCATACCTGAAAGGCCTTCTAGTTTTCTGCGTTTTCCTCAATCGAAGCTTAATTTTGGCAACAAGAAGCTGATGATCGGTGCCACAATCGGCCCCAGGCCTTGTTTTTACTGCTTGTATAGCGCTTCTCCATCTCTGCCGGCAAATAATATAATCGATCTGATTCCTGTACAGACCGTCCGGTGAAATCCATGTGTACAGGCGCCTCTTGTGCTGTTGAAAATGAGTATTCGCTATGGTCAGGTTGTTTTCGTGACAGAACTCTACTAGCCTCTGCCCAGCTTCATTTGGCTCACCAAGACCGAACTTGCCTGTAATTCCGAATATTTCTTCACTCCCGACCTTAGCATTCCAGTCTCCTATGAGAAAAACGACGTCTGATGATGGGGTGCGGTCTAAAAGGCATTGTAGGTCCGCATAAAATCTCTCAACGTCAGCTTCTTCAGCAGCAGTGGTCGGTGCATAGACTTGGATAACTGTTATGTTGAAAGGGTGACCTTGGATCCGAAGTGAAATCATTCGGTCGTTTTTGGGGTTGTACCCTAGCACTGCTTTGCCAATTCTTCTGTTTACTATGAGAGCGACCCCATTCCTTCTCTTGGATTCGTGCCCACAATAAAAGACATAATGGTCGCCGGAGTTAAATTCTCCCATTCCGGTCCACTTGAGCTCGCTGATACCCAAGATATCAATGTTCAATCTGTCCATTTCTCGCTTGACGATATCCAGTTTACCTTGCGTCATAGATCTTACATTCCATGTTGCTATGTGATATATCTCCTTGCAACATCGGACTTTCCGGTCGCTTCCCGACACATCCACAACTGAGCGTCCTTTTGGCTTTAGCCCAGCCGCTTCATTCGTCCTGGAGCTACTAGGAATCGCCCTTTGTTCATCCCCAGTAACATGTGGGACGCCTTCCAACCTGGGGGGCTCATCTTCCGGCGCCATATCGATAATGGTATTGTACGAAATAAAAAACTAACTTGAATTTGAGGCAAAAATTTCTAAGAAAGGAAAAGGCGCGAGTACTGAGTCATCAAAAGTGCCTTAAAATTGAGATACTCGCTTAAAATCAAGAGACTTAGCTGCAGTATATGCAGCCAAAGAAGAAACAGAAAAAGGCTTTTGAAATGTCAAAACAAGTGATTTTAATAGCACCCCCAAAATTCAGCAAGAGTACTGGGCAATTTTAGAGTGTATGGTTAAAGCAGAATTCATTTTACCCAAATTTAATACTCAAGTTGGCTGTTCTGCCAATGCCAAATTTTTATAAAAAATTTTAACACTTAGCACAAAAAAAACCTAGCCCTGAAGGCTTTTGCTTTCTTTTCTAGAATGCATTCATACCTTCAGTTAGAAATGTTAAGAGAAGCACGATCAAAAGCGACCATTCAGACCTTCATTGGAACTATCCAAAATATAAGTTATGAACTGCAAAATAAAACGACCCAAGTTTAAGGTCTAATTGTGTTAAGTTTCGCTCTCAGCTATGCTGGTTCCTGCAGACCTTTCCTCAACTCTTTAAACTGTACTTCAAGACCTAGTAGAAGTAGTAGTAATAAACTTTATTTGGCTACAAAAATGAGTGCCAAAGAGGTTTGCAACTTGTAGAGCCAGGGCCATCTGTCACTTCGACATGGAGGACTCCAGCCAGGTACACCAATTAAAAGGAGGAGAGTCAAGATAAATGGGGGACTGAATGGCAGTGGTGCAAAGGAAAAGCAATGTTCCAGGTTAATGCAAATGGGAGATTACAAGATGCTTTAGGTGGAAACGGTACAGAAAAAAATGCACTGGGAGAAGGAGGAAGAAACTTAAATGACACGGAGTATTAGGCACCGAGAATGTCCTGAGTACGGGTCACCAAAGCCAACCAGTCCGTCAGCTGGTGCAAGACTAGCCAAACCCACCAAGTCGGGGAAGAAAAGTGCGGAAAATGAAATGTGCCGGGATGGAGAGAAAATTTGTACCCATTTTACGTTTGACATGAGATTCATGTGACAGAGGAAAGGAAGAGGTATCAAAAGAAGAATGAGATAATCTCGAAAATTCCTGGAAAGCAGCTTCATTCATCAAACTGACAGGTTGAAAGAAGCTGGCTATCCGGAACATGGTGTCATCTCAGTTGCTGAAGGAACCTATAAAAAAATGAAAACAAACAGCAAGGAAGCTATGCCTAACACAGCGTACAGAATACAACAAAATCTGGTTGCAATAACCTATCTGCACAGCATATCGCATGATTTGAAACAAATAGGCAAAAAAGTAAATATCGAAGTAGTTTTTACAGCTTCGGAAAAGTTATCGAAGCTTTGTAGGATCACTCAAACTTGTGGTGTGCAGCAACGCGCATGTAGCATAAAACACCAGACTTTATTTGTACCCTGCAGCACAGGTGTGGTGTATGAGATCCCACTAAGTTGTGGGAAACGTTACATTGGACAAATGGGTAGATGCCTCAATGAATGGCTCTGAGAACACAATTATACCTATGAAAAACTTGCAAAAAAGAAACATCTGCGAAGGAAACGTTGCTTTGCACTGCAGCAGGTGCACAGGTTGTATGCCCTGGCTTCTACAGGGCTTAAAGCCAGGGGGTGTGTCAGAGACCCCCCCCCCCCGTAATATTTAAGAGGGGTCTGAGATCCCAAAAGCTTGAATTCAAGCATGAGGACTGTAAGAATACAAACCAAGTAATCATTGTTTTGTTCTTGTCAGTGGTGTAATTGGAAGATTTCTTCTCTATCGTTTCAACAGTTTCACATTGAGTATTAATAAAAACCAGAGATGGAGAAAAATAATGATTTCTCCCCTTTGTATAAAACGATTTGCAAAACAGGCAACCAGCCACTTTCTCTCTTTATTTCCCTTTCCACCAATGCTCGAATCACTACAGACCCCCTCCGATTGAGCCAGACTTTAAGCACTGGGCTTCACAAAACAAAGATTATTGGTAGAAGCAACAAGCAGATTACAAGAGAGATTCTGGAGGCAAGAGTCATCAAACAGAAAAAGGGCTTGTGCGTCAGTGCACCTTCAATAATGCTCAGTGAAAAAGAACTTGAGATCCTGTAAGTAGCGTAGGTTTACTCAAAACGCTTAGTATTGTTATATCTTTTCTTGTATGGCAGTTTCCGGTTCTATATCTGGTGGTTTTTAAGGCTAACGACACGACTTAATCCTGCTCATTCATACTTTACATTTTGACAACAGAAGCCCATATACAGCTCAACCTGGCTTTTTCATTTGTCTTCATCGAATGTTTAGCGGTGAGGCATGTGCTTGCTCATGGTGTATACTACTTCACTTGTGTTTTGGATTTTTGTGATTTCTTTTTTATTGTTATTTATTTTTTTGTCAGTGCTTTGTTAGGAGAGAAAACTGGTATATGTGTATATGACGTTTTGACTTCGGCTGAGTCACATGTTATGAAAATGTGCATAAATTCCTCCGTTTTCCAATAAACCTCAGTTGACAGTCGGTGCTGGGTTCATCTCCCTACCTCTGACCACATATATCTTAATCTCAAAGACCTCATTCCAATAGTAACATGCACAAGTATTGATACAGTCATAAATTTATTACAATGAACAAGACTTTGCTGTCAACCATGATGAACTTGACTTTCTGCAACATCTAATGTCAAAGTGAAAGTGATCGCTCCTTCTGCTTATATGCTTTACTTATTATTAAGGAGATTATTAAGTTGGTTTAGACCTCAAGGCAGAATATTAGTTTAAATAGTTTAGTCACACAAACAAAAAAACACGGAAAAGAATTTATAACCGAGCTTTTTCTTGGTTGAAGCGCCGTACAGAGGAAGAAGGTAAATATATTTACACAGGTGGAAGCAGGCTCAAGCATTTTAGAACAGCTCAGGGAGCAGTAATAAAGTAACTTCGGAGCAGCTTTGAAGCAATAAAACGAGAGTTTTGGAGCAATCACATTATGTCTTGGAGCAAGATTCTAGACTCGCTTTTAATAATAGAATTCTAGCTTCCTCACTTAACTCTTTGACTGTCGAATATTTCTAAAAAAAAAAAAAAAAAATCACCTCCAGTGTCGAACTATTTCAAACGCTATGTGTTTAGCGCAATACCCGTACTGCAAAAACGCCGCGGGACGGCATACGGCCGCAGCACCTGTACGGCAAAACCAGACAAAGGGATAAATAGCAGCAAATGGAATGCTGCCTTCTACATTTCATAAATGAAGATCTTTTAACTAAGAGATTTATACTGTTTTGTAAGATTCAAAGGTGGACTTCACCACTTTGATGCACTCAAGTATTGCCACTAGTTCGAAGTTCACATCAATGAACAGTACATTTCTGCTTTCTATCTTGTGCATATTCTTTTTGATCCTGCGCCTGTGCTGATAAATTTATGGGTACTGGCCAGTAATGCCTTCAGGGAAGATAGGTGGCACTTTAAGTACGGCCTTTTTCCCCTTCAAATTCATTACTTTATGGCCCTCTGTAGCTGCTCAAATTATTGCTTGAGCTATCTTAGTTTCAACACACTGGCGATAGGCCCTGTATGACTTTCCAACACTTTTGAAAACACATTTAGTGACTGGCACCTAAGTGGCATCACCTCCATAAGAGTTCCAAGTGTGCTTTTGTCTGTCGTAGGCATGACAGGCTAGATGGTGAAGCACCTGCTTGTATTCACAGCAGAATCGCTACAAACCGTGTAGTTCGTTGCAGCTGGACAAGTTTCCATTGGCTCATAGTCATCATCGGCCAGACTATACCAACTGCAGGGTGAAGGCCTCTCCCATACTCCTCTACCTGTGCTAGCTGCATCCACTTTACTCCTGCAAACTTTTTAACCTCATCCGCTCACCTAACTTTCTGCTGTCCCCTGCGACGATTTGCTTCCCTTGGAATCGTTTATTACCCTAAGCGAACATCGGTTGTCCTCTCTACGCATTACATGCCCTGCCCATGCCCATTTCATCTTCTTGATTTCCACTAGAATGTAATTAACTCAAGTTATTTCTCTAACTCACTCTATGTGCTTCCTATTTTTTAACGTTACACCTACCATTTTTCATTCCATAGTCATCTGCGTTGTCCTCAACTTAAATAGAACCCTTTTCGTTAGCCTCCATGTTTCAGCTCCATAGATGAGTAAGTGTAAGATGCAACTGCTGTATACCTTCCTCTTGAGCAATACCGCTAAGATACTAGTCATAATCTCAGAATACTTACCAAATGCACTCCATCCCAATCTTATTCTTCTAGTTATTTCCCTTTCATGATCTAGATCTGCGGTTACTACCTGTCCTAAGTAAACATATTCGTCTACCACTTCCAGTGCTTCGCTACCTCGTAGTAGTCTGTGCGCCTGCTTCACTCGCTGATCTCATTTCCCTCACCACAGGCGATTCAAAAGGCCGGAAGTAGGTGCTATATCAAGAGCACAGAACATTTTCCGTAACGAATTCCTCAAATTTGCTTATAAGCAAACATTATGCTGCATACTTTTCTAGTATATTACAATTTTATACATATTAGGCTCGGGTGAGATGCATTACACCTCTGCTACCGGTGTGCTGCCATCGTTTTGACTACACCAACCACATACCCTGTATACAGAACTCATAACAGACCATTGCCCAGCTGCGCTTCTCATAGTCGCTTAACTTAATTTTCTCGGATTGCGGTTCTTGCTATCAATACCAGTAATGGCCCACTCTGCGGCAAAACCGTGCTCCACTAAATTTAATGTCAGAAAATTGATGCAGTCGAATTGGAGCAATTTTGGAGCAGGGAAAGCAGGCTGGAGCAGAATGAAGCAAATGGAGCAGCACTTCCACCCCTGCATTTAGTATGAATGCAAAGAAAGGAATACTGCAATCAAATTCTAAATTCTAAGTTCATTCTAAGTTCAAAAGGCAAGCCACCATGTCAGTGTTATCACTCAGTATCCTATTTCTAAGTTCAATATCACAGGAAAGACAATTGTGCCAAGCTCAAGCTTAACACCGTTCAACATGATCCAGTTACATATATATATATTCCTGCCGAACATAATCACAGTTCCCATATTGTAAGGAATCTTTATCAACCATGCTTTTATTTATGTGTTTATTGATACCTCAGAGGTCCTAATGCAAGACTTTACAATGATAAATGGCGACAGGCTGGTGGTATACATGGCTATGATTAGACAGGTTCTTCGATGGCAGTATTGAAGCTTACAGGATCACTGATGACGGATGATTCCAGTTGTGAACAGTGCTTGCGAAAAATGACTCATGAAATGTAGTTGTGCGGGCATGCGGTGAAACGCCACTTTTACGATGACCTGTGCGAGGTGTTCTATACACAGGTTAGCCGAGACGACTGCCATGAGGTCTTGTATGGAAAGCTTGTGATAAAGGCAGGGGCATGAAGTACAGTGACTAGAACAGAGACTGTAACAGAGATTTCATGGCAGAGATGCTGAAGGAGTATTCGAGGGAATGAAACTGGTGGCATGGTTTTTAACAGGCTCATAAGGTTCAGTAAAGTTACAGTAGTGTGGATCAACTATATGATTGGTATATTAAAGTTGTGATCACACAAGGGTTTTGTAATCTAGTAATTTTACACAAGAAGGTGCCAGCCATGGGTAGGTTACGATAGAGGTATCCAACAGTTCTATTAGAGTAATTAGTTACATGGCTTACAAGGCAAGACAATGTTAAGCCATTAGTGAGGTGAACACCAAGGTACTTAAACGAATTCTTTGAAAAAGTAGTACTAGTGTTAATTTTGTAAGTAGGATGTGTTTTGGCAGTGGTGAGAAGAAATCAACAGTTTAAAGCTTCTCAGGGACGGAGGCCACATAGCACATCACTATTGTATGCGAATTAGATATTGATATAAGGCAGAAGCGTCGGACGAGTTGGTTACAGAGCAGCGAAGTACACAGTCATCAACTAAAATGTGGATGGTAGAAGTTACTGAAGGGAGATCGTTAAGAGTAAGGGACAGTGCTTTGTGGAACACATAGCTGAAAGAAAACTTTGAGAAAGAGGACTGGGTATTAGCAGTAACAAACCGCGCGCGGTCGGTCAGAAAGCCCTGGATCAAACTAGTGGATAGAGGTTTGTTCAATTCAGGCAGCTTCAGCAGAATGCGGGAAACGTGAAAAATGCGTGCAGACAGGCGACGCAACTTGGGAAAAGCGGTAAAAGAAAATCGAGTACCGAACCTGCTGGATATTTTTTTCGAAGTTAATATTGGGATATATTGAGGGCGAAATGCACCATTTCGGCTCCATATTAGTGCCTATACCCTGTGCGATTCAGGGAACGTAGGAACGGGTGAATGCTAAATATTTTTTACACACTCTTCCACACTACGCGAACGCGCACACCTCGTGAATAACGCGAAATAGAAGTGTCCTTTCGCTAAGGCAGTTTTGGGAAAACTGCTAGCAGCTTCGAAAAGACCCGTTTTATCTGGAGTGCCCGGCATTGCAAAAGAAAGAGCACATAAACACCCTTCCAGAATCAGCCAAGCGATCACATACGGTGATTACATAAACACCGCAACCTTCAAAACGAAAGCCAAGACCACCTACACATTGAGAATCTTCTTCCATGGCAGCACAAACCAAATCACGATCCCCATACACAGACCTTTTACATACGCTCTTGGTTTCAAGTATGCCACACTGTGCACCATTCATGCTTCAAAAATAAATCCAAGACGCCCTGTTCGTAAGGCAACACGCAAATATGATTTGTTGCAGAATGAACGGAGAGACCAACGGGGTCCGCAGGTAGGAGCACTCTTTCAACTTCCGTGGATGCACGAAGCCTCTAATGCGTCTATCGCCTCTGTGGTTACTAACGTAATCCATGAAGAAACTGCAAGATGAGCACTGAGGCACGAAATGTGCACGGCGCAAAAATCGCGATTCACACGACCACACATTCCAAACGTCGTTTACAAACACACGACACGTGATCTGCCTTGGGCTTTCCTGCAAAAACATCAATCCGAAAATAATAAACAAAGCCAAGCCAATCCATGGGTTGCAATAATGATTTGCTTATTTTCACCCGGTTGCACCAAGCTTCTAGCTTATTCCAACCGGGGGCCCGATCCTCGATATTCGCCTTTTCGGCCATGTTGTGACGTACCCGTGACGTAAATATTGGGGCGGCGCTAAAACGCGTATAAACAGAAATTGATGACGAAATTTAAAAAACAAGAAAAAAAGTTACAAAAAATAACGCCATCGTCTGCTACTTGGCGCCGATTACAAAAATGCCAACGCTGCGATGCCAAGAAGCTGAAGGGTCGGTGCGAACAGTGTTTACGCTGCATACACGCGTCGCGCGGCAGGGCAAGGCTGAGGAGATAGTGAGATACTTACGTATACATTGCGGCTGTACTGTACTATTATAGTAACGGTAGTTGCGACCACAGTGCATCATAGTACACACGCTGTCGGACGTCCACCAGCAGCTAGGCTGAGCGAACGGCGGTACTCGACGCAAACCCCACAAACAGCCGGTCGTCAAGTGTGAGCGATGCCTCACTTGAGATGCCTGCATGTTGCTAGCTGTCCGTGTTTCATTTATGGACTTAGTCGCGCAGAGAAATCGGCGAGTATCAGGATTAAAGAATTTGTTTACGACTGAGAATTGGAAGCGCCCAACAGATTTTCGGGCTGCAGTTGCCTCTAGAGAAGAGACGCACCTATCCGACGACAACGCTGGCCTTCTCAGGGTATCACTGTCGTTGGAAACTGCCTGCGGCAGCCCACCGTTTCCATCATGTTAGCAAGTCTGCTACGGCCGGGTATACGTGTCGGCTTCTGTGGCGTAGCGTGCGGATATCGGCCCGACTGGAGCGGCGTAGTGAAAACACGCATAGTGGAGAGCTCGATTAGGCCATATATCTGGCGATCTTAGCATGCGCTGACATCGGACCACCTTTAGCGTGTTAATTCCATCGAAATGCGATCGTCGTAGCTGGGCTACGCACATATTGCGGGTCAGAGAGCCGAGCGTATAATCATTACTGAGCCATCGAGGCGGGGACGTTTTCACGCAGCCGCAAAAATAAGCAGATAAGGTTTTCTGGCAGCAATGAAAATGCAATGAAAAGTGTATCCAGATGCCCACTGGCAGCAACAGGTTAGCTTTCACGCTGATGGCATTTAATGTGCCCTGAATTAGACATAGCACGCTGTATGCACATTTCACCGCATGCAGAGTGTGTCACTCTGTTGTGGCAGATGCCTCGTTAAAATAATAATAATAAAAAAAAAAGCTGTCGGTATTATTCTGCTTGGTTTCTGAGCATGTTGCATAAAAACATTTTATAAAAGTAGCAACACTGCTCGTCTGATGCAGGTGCACATCACACCACAATGTCACAAGAGAAACAAAATTTGTCAGGTACAGCCTAGTTCCTTTGCTACTGTTTACCAGTTTTGCACTTGCAATAGCATCCGGCACTTTCTTTCAGTGCAGCATGATTCCTCAGAGGAGAGAAGGGTGATGAGGTCGGCTAGAGATATGCCTTCACATATACTATTTGACGATCAGGAAGTGAAGGAACAGACATGAAGAGTGAATATGATATATGATGCCTAATTACAATGAGCTAGATGCAGTACGGAAACCATTTTCTTGAAGCAATTGTCAATTGAATGTAGCATTCATGCACACATTAACCAGTGCACATGCTATATACACAAAGCCCGAACCTGTTTCTGAGTGAAGCAAGGGAGCCAAAGGGGAAAGCAAGCGTGACTTTAAAGACACCGTAAGTAAAAAAGTAACAGCAACAAAAAAGAAAAACAGAAGCATGCACAGGAACAATATTCGACAAAAAGAGGCATGAATTGCAAGGCCTGCAGCAATGTGGCCTGCAGCACATCAGGGTGGTGTTCTGGATTTTTTGGCAAAGGTTCATTAATGCCAGGTGATAATACTGTATGATTTGTATTGGCTGTGCCATCCCCTGTGTGCTCTTCCAGCAATGCATAATGTCCAACGTGCAACTGTCTAACATCCACTCTCTACACTCTGACTCAAAAACATGCTCAAATGAACCTCACCTGAATACGGGCATAAATATGGGAATAAAGCATGAAATTTACTTTTTCGACATTCTGATTGCATATCATTGGAAAACTAAACGTGATTTAAATGAGCGTATGATTTGCAGCTAGTGCGTCTTGTATGCATGGTTCTTCCAACAGGTTGCAGTATAGCTTCTGTCCTTTATTTTGGTAAAACATGCACACTTTAAGAGACCTGCTACTCACGTAACACATTCCCTGTAGATTTAAACAGCTCGTCGTTGACTAACAATTGGTGTATCATTTGCTTTCGGTACTTTTTGGCATTTTTTTTTACATGCACCTGACATGAAGCCTTGCTTATAAGAAAACTGAAAATTACAATATACAAAACAATACAAAATTTATTTACAGCACTGCACACTCTACAATACACAGCCTAAAATGAAAGGCTGTCACACATTCAAGTAATTACAGTATTGTTGTACTTGTACAGCTCATCGCCATATCTGAAAGGTGGCACGGCCTTGGAGACCAAAGAAGAGAAATTAGTTATACAAAGCAAGGGAACACAAGATAGGGTCAAAAACCCATTCTCCAAGTGTTTGGCCCAAGATAACCCCAGCACCAGCAAAGCAAGCACCCACTGTTTTACCAATGAGTACCCAACACCACTGAGGATTGGTCCCCAAATGCTCAAACCACTAGGCTGCAACTGCAGTCAAGGGATGCTATGCGTTCCGCAGTATTACCAGTATCAAAGATTATGGAACTCAACGTCATTTAAATGGTAGTCGGCACCTGGGACAGAGCAAGTATTCCCTGATTCTGTTATGGACAGGGCAAAGGTAGTTATAGTGTGTGTAAGAATGATTTTATCTGTGCATAAATGCCTGCCACACCTAGAATGTTCCCTTTATGCAGTCTACCAAAAAGGAGAAATGTTTGGCTCAGGAAGACAAGCCTTAAGCATTATTTCAGCAAGTCACTCAGTGTGACGGCTATCAGGCAAACCAGCACAGCACTTGAAAACTTCATGCTCTAAAAACAATTGTGGGGACACGCAAGCTCAGCATTTACCCCTATGACACAACAGCTTTTATGGCTCCTGTCTGCAGACTCTCATTCGTGTGAATCGACTTTGCTACTGCTAACATCTAGTATTTATTCTATGATACATATCAGTAGCATATACCTGTAAGTTATCCAATTATGTGGAAGACCACTTGTCTAGATACCTATAAAGCCCACTCTAACCAAGCTGTACGGATGCGTTTCCATGGCCTAAGGGTTGCCTGTCTTATTACCCAAAGATCCTGCAAGGTTTATCACCTCACACATTCATCTCAAAGGTGAAGCCAGAGACATCACACTGAGTACTCGGCCATGTCACCTGTCTGAAATGTGCCCAAGATTTTCCACTCACAACGTCGCGTTTTGTGCAGAAAAGAGGCTTTAACGTTGCTGCATCAAAAAAAAAAAAAAGCAAGAAGCCAATAGCTGAACATCAACGCTACATTAGGCTCTGCTGGCTCGCAAGACATTTGACCACAGTGTCAACAGCCGAGTTATAGATGCAGCTGTGGCAGAGGCTGTACCACAGAAACAACAGATGAATGTGGTCAAGATAAAATGAAATCGCTTTGTTCACAAATTCTTCAATACATCACGAAAAAGAATGGCTCACTTATGGATAGTATGACGTCTACTGTGTTCAATAGGATTGTACCTTCAGGAAGTTATCTTTTGAATGCAATCTTAAGAATATATTGTGGTGTTCAATTTAGGCTGTACACATAGCAGACGTGCAAAATATGCAGCACATTCTGAGGGTTAAATGCAGAGAGGATTGCTGAAGCTGATATAATAGGAAAGCATAGGGATACTAGATAACATAGAAAACACATGCGACAATAGGATAGGTGTAAGTGAAACTAGCGCAGCTGTCACTTATGAGAGCAAAAAGTTATACAACTCAGTACTAGCACAATGGTACAAAATGTTGAAAAGTGATGATGAAACACAAGTTTCCTTGAAAGTGCTTCTACATAAATGAAATGAAAGTGATTGGCATAAAATTTGTGCCCCTTCCTTAAAATTCTCAATTTAAAGCTCACAAAGAACAATGAAGGCTACAAAAGCAACTAACAGAAAAAAAGTAATGAAGCAGTTATACACAGCTGCAATCATTCGATAAACATCTCGAGTGATGAAGCCAGTCTCCAGTGGCTTAGAGCATGAATATGTGAGCTTTACCAACCCTCTTTTAACATATGTGAGTGCCGGAGGGCATGTGGCAGCAGCAAGAATGTGTCAAGAAGCAAATGGCCCAGATAGCAGCCTCATAATAGAGGTATGGAAGGACTACACACAGCGCTATCATGGAGGGAGGTATTTTATGGAACAAGATATGTAGCAATGCACAAAAGGAGCAAAGCATTTTGTAGAGCTGCAGTCAAAAATTTATGAAGGACAATCTTATCAAAAAGTTTTTATTTCACTCCTGCGCTTGTGCATCATTATTGTGACTATGAGTTATATAGTGAAACATGAAATGTCAAGCAATTTATCCCGTACACAAATGAATGCATTCTTTCCCCTGCGAAGCCACCTTCAAGAACTTTTGCCAGTGGGTGCACATGCACATCAATATCACCTAGTTACAAAACAGAGAAGTCAATAGTTGCCTTTGTGAAAAAACTGAAGAATACAAAAATGTTCATTGATCGCCGAGCCACACAAATGATGCAGAGGTTAAACAGGTTATCTGGGATCTTGATTAACATCACTACAAAGCATCAGTAATTGCAGTGCAAAATGAAACTGGCAAATTTTGCAAAAGTGGAATCTAAAATTGCCAAAATGGGTTGACAAGTTGGCGGGGGCCTCATTTTCCGTGCATACAACAATGAAAGACAATGACCACCAAATAGATGCACAAATTATCCTTGGGAAAACTAGTTGATTGCTGTTCATCTACATTCAGCATATGAAGGAAGCAATAGAAAACAAGCATAAAGGCAACCAAATACAAAGAAGCACAGCTCGCTTCACTCTGCAGTTTGTGGAAAAACACAGTGGGCACCTCACATTTCACCCTAGTAGCACACAAGATAGGTGTAACGAAATGGACTCTGCTATGGTAAACGACTGCAGACACATCCACCAGGGTGCACGTATGTCAAATATTCTCACTGAAGTAGTACATCGCAGGCTGCCTGCTTGCCACAAACACCAAAGTGAATTGTGAACTGTTGCTGCCCGCATGTCCTACTCAGAATGGCACTTCTGGAGGTAGAAGGAGAACGTTTTTGTACCTTCCTGTGTTTCATTGACATGAAGCACTTAATAAAATGCACACTGAGTTTAAGCAGAACACAAAAAAGCAAAGTATACAACAAAGAATGACAGCTCTCAGCAAGGGCCACAGCACTTGTAGAATACACTCAGTATGTCTACAGATGGTAGACAAAAAATTATAGCACCAAGGAAAGGTTTGGTTTGGTTTGTGGGGTTTAACGTCCCAAAGCGACTCAGACTATGAGAGACGTCGTAGTGGAGGGCTCCGGAAATTTCGACCACCTGGGGTTCTAACATCGCACTAATGTGCACTAACATCGCACAGCACATGGGCGCCTTGCTTTTCACCTCCATCGAAAAGCGACCGCCGAGGCCGGGATTCGATCCCGCGTCTTTGGGAACAATATTCGAGCGCCGTAACCACTGCGCCACCCCAAAGCTGAACTTGGTTCTTGCACATGCTATCAACAAAATGTACACCAAAGAGATGGTTATATCTCAAAACCACAGAAAAAATTAAGACTTGGACGGCTTTTCAGCAGTATGCTATCGAACATGAAGCAGTAAGAATGTGCACATTGATCACTTGTGGCATATATCAAAATCATGACAGCGAGTGAAAATCTCAAGTGCAGGTGATCAAGTTGTTCCTGTCCGAGTTAATATAAATGTTGCACGTCCTCTTCCTTGTACTTGTTGATGTTCCTGCTGCGATTACCATTTGCAGGTGGCGTCAATGTCATGTGATCTGCACACACTACAAGCTGTAACGATCTTCAAAAAGAGCTGTCCATCTGCATAGCACTTCACATCTGATGTGGCCGTCCAGGGACAAGGCGTGGCCTCCCAGATTATACAAGCCTAGCAGAGAGGTTAATGATGTTGAATATGGCCCCAGGACTTCTCGACCACATGATGACTCGGATTGGAAGTGCTGCAACGGCTGCACAAGGTCCACACGATCACCTGCAAATGTTTAGTGCCTAAATTATATGCAAATAAAATATCAAACACGCATGGCACAGGAACATTCAAAATCATCAAAGCTACAAGCTAGGCTGCGGTAAAGTGTAATCTATGAATGCAAGAAATGGTCAGTGCAAAACCTAAACCTAAGTGAACCATTTCCGTAACAGGTAAAGACGGCTTGGTGGCGGAAATTGTATTGTGGCTAACTTTTTCTTTCTTTTTTTGCAATTAAGGGAACGACTTATATCAGGCGATTTCACTTGTTTTTCCTTCCTCGGTCGTCGAAACCATTAACCAAGAAATCTTGACAACTACAAGCACACTCAGTTTTTTTTTTTTTTTTTTTTTTTTTTTTTTTTTTTTTTAAGTTCGTGCAGTGTAGAGAAGTTGAAGAAAATTATAATGCGTCGTAGAAATATGCAGCTAAAAGCAACGCAAAGTGCTGATTAAAAATATCGGATTCGCCGCATGCGTCCTGTGAGTATTCCTTTAATCTTCAGTCATTTCCCGCCTGCGTACAACTTGAATGCGAATGACGCTGTATGAACAGTCACCTTTACAGGTTTTCTTATTGCACTTACCTCTGTGATGCTCGACGTGCTGCACCATTTCCAGCAGATTGACTGCGTTGCCCTGCTGGTCGACACCCATCGAGAAGCCCGACACATTCCGGGAGCTTGTCGCTCGGCCGAACGAATACATTTCGTGCCATCCAACATCAGAGGCGTTCACCACTGGCGATCACACCCGAAGCACCAGTAGCTCAACAGTTCAACATTCCGAGCGCAGGACAATTCTCGCCTCGGAGCTTGCAAAGCCGCCACACTACACTCCTCGTCAGATGATTGATCTGACTGTACTGACGAGCTATCTTTCAAGACAATTTGACAGCATTGCTGTGCTGCAGCAAATCCTCGATCACTACTTGCAGACGACGAACGGCACGAAGACCACTCATAAGCGTACAAGTTCTTTCTTTCCTCCATGTAAGCTATAGTGAACTAGAATATATATTCTAGTTCACTATAATGAAAGCGTACCTCCCTTCATGCCTCCCTCCATGGCCGCCGCCATTGCTGGGTTATCATAACCGCACAGACCAATGATTTCTTACCATGGGAAGAAAGGGTTTGAAATAAGAAAGCAGTTAGCGCCGTCACGCGGCCGCAAGCTTCTGCCCCCATTACAGATTGTCTCAAGCGTCCTTTATTTCATACGCGCTCATTATTTGCCTTTCTATTGCGTTTAAAAGCCATGCAAGGTGTATATAAAGTTATCCTTTTACTTTTAATAACAAGCTAAGAAACTACGGTAGGCTAACGGCTGCATAAATCAGCTTGCCTGTCGCCATAGTCTCATTAGCATAATTCGGGCACCTCGCCACTCGGCGAAATTATGGCGGCCAAACGTCAGCATTTTCGGTAATGGCGGCACATCAGTTACGTCATGACGCGTCAATTTGACGTAATCTAAATATGCCTGCGTATCACGTGTTTCACGTGACATAGCTCCAGCCAATCAAATTTGAGCATCCGCTCCTTCCCAGTATGCCATTATTTTCATCACATTGGTTAATCGAGCGTAAGTGTTCTCCAAACCACCATCAGTAACTTTGCTTCCACTCCAAAATCATTCGTATTTGTCATCCAGGCAACAAGGATAGCTCCGGTTGAAATCAATTTTCACGGCTACGTCATTTTGACGTAACCGCTAAAAGTGCTTGCCTCAACTGATGGTTTCGCGCCACAAGTTTGAAGCACGTGACTCTTTTCAGAGCCAATCAGAAAGACAATATGGCGCCGCCAGGGGAAGGCGAATATCGAGGATCGGGCCCCCGGTCGCAGCAACGCCGGCCTTGCTCTTCCTCTGGTTGGCTACCAAGTGGCTACTTTCTGGCTACTTTTCTCATTTTTGTGGCGACTTTTCGTTTTTTGGACCTGGCAACCCTGGCTGTAAACATGGCCGCGCTCGTCCATGTGCGCGGGTAGCGCGGGTGTGAAAACGTTGCCCAACTGTGATGATGTGCGTGCGGTCATGAAAAGTGATCTCTTCAGAAGAGCCTTGCAAGAAAAGGAACTTCCTGGCTTTGTTTTTTCACCATGGAGTGTTTGTTATCGAGAACGCATGTTATAGCGGCGACATTTTGGGGTAACGTCATTCTCGTTGGTAAGTTCACACGAGCGAATGCCGAAGCCCAGCACTGGGCTGCGCTAACCGATCCCTGAAATTCGCTTTTCTGTTGGGAGTTTTGTGGTAACAGTAGTGGAACATTTCTGTCGGAAAGGGAGAGTTGGGGCATATTGGTTTGGGAAGAGATAGATGCGGAGCTTCAGTAGTTGGGCTTCCGTGATCCCGTTTGTCCCCGACGCCAACTAGGCCCTCGCCACCAGAATGAGCTGTGTGCTTGGGTCGCAGTCAGTCAGGAGGGCCTCCCACTGCTTACGTCAACATGGGACAGGCACAGGGGTCTACTACGTGGACGTGGCAGGTCCGTCGCCCTCCGGATTCTATACGGCAGCTGTAGTTCACCAGGACTTCAACGTGAACGGGCTCTCCTATCGAGCTCGAAATTTTGTGCAGGCAGAGGAGGTCGCCTTTGCGTTGGCCGCCGCGGACCCGAAATCGAGAACAATAATAACAGACTCACGACGAGCCTGTGAGCATTATGTGGCCGGCGAGGTGTCACCATTAGCCTACCACCTTCTTAGACAGGCTCTGAGGGAACCGGATCCCTCTCCCAAACGCATCATTTGGACCCGGGCCACCAGGGTCTGCGAGGTAACGAAGCCGCTGACGCGGCTGCCCGAGCGCTTACTTACCGGGCTCCTCACACAGATTCCTCCGGCTTCGAGCATATGCAACCACCCCTGCGGTTTCGTGAAATTCTAATTTATTATTGCGAACAACGTCAGCTTTACCCAGCTCCTGCAAAGAGGTTGAGTAGGGAGGACGAACGAACCCTGAGGCGCCTGCAGACCAACACTTTGTGTCCTGCTATAGCTAAACATTTCGATTCCAAGATAGATGGGCGGTGCCCATACTGTGGTGAGACTTCCGATGTCTACCATATGGTGTGGGCATGTCAAAAGAATCCCCTACCCCTTTCCCCACCCGAGAGGCATGGGAGGCGGCCCTGCTCAGCTGCTCATCGCTAGGGTCCCAACGGGCTCTGGCGAAACGGGCGAGGGCGGCGGCTTTGCCCAGCGGGGTCCCGGACTAAGGACTCCACTCATGTAAAGGGTCCTTTTTGGGCCTGCACACTCTCATTTTCTAATTAAATGTTTTTCACCACCACCACCCACTGCTTTAGGCTAGGGTTGTTTATCGTCCGTAATAAGAGGCTATTTTGGCAGTCCCCAGGACGTGGTAAGTCTCCCCCATACCACACGCAGTCCTTCTTGTATCTAGCCGGCCACATTTTATCATACATGCCTTTGCGTGGATATGTTTGTTTGCTGTCGTCTGAGCGGGGTGGCCTGCACTCTGTTGAGGTCAGCCGGAGCCACATGCTTTCTTGCGCGCTCTCATTGCCGTTCTGATGTGCTGAAAAGTTCGACCGGCAAACCCCCCCTCAGATTTCTGGACCCTCGTACAGCGGTGTCTACCGTGGCATTTACCTCAACCCTAGTGTCTGGGACCCAAATGACGGTGTGTTGAATGTTTGTGTGATTAGTTCCATGTCTGTGTTGGTTTTGTTTGGAGAGGATATTCGTGGTTTTGTGGCTGTTTCTTCCATCTCTGTATGCCCTCGTTGCAGCCTGAGAATCCGTCTCTATCTAATAACTCGGTCCCAGCCGGTTGGCCTCAGCCAGGGCCATGGCGATCTCTTCTGCTGCCTGTGTTGCCTTTGTGCGTACTAACACACTGGTGATTATCTCCCTTGGCTTTCACTACTTCCGTTTTCCTCCCTTTTGTACTTGGAGTTGCCCACATACAGAATCATCAGTTTTTTCTTTAGGAACCTGTCCAACTCCAACGATCTTGACCCCCTTATGCGCTTGTTCTGGTTCATGTTTTTCGATACCAGTTTCACCAAGAAAGGGCTCTTCATTTTGCCGTGTCTTTCTTGCCTTTGCTCTAGTCTTCTGCCGGGTATCACAGCTTGACCAGTAGTGCTGTACCAGCGGCCATTCTTTTAAGTCTTTCCAGTCTAAGCGCTGATTAGCTTTTCGCAGTTTACGGCACCTAAGGCTTGCTTATGTGCCTTGCTGATGAATGTTTCTATTGTGTTCTTTTCCCCTATGTTAAGTTGTAGTGATGAGCGCTGAACTGATCCACAATGCCCTTTGCTCCCTAACCCCTTTTCTCTTTTTTGTAACCATGCTGAGTATCCTGCATATTTTTCATCTGGAGCATTCCAGGAGCTGGATGGCATGCCTTTCTCCTCTAGCCACATCCCAAGAGGTGTTGTCTTATGTCGCCCTGATTAATGGAGTGTTCTGTGCTTTTTCATAGTGTTCTAGCTAATCCAACCATTGTTGTGCTGAAAAGCAGAGGTGAGACGGTGGGTCCTTCTGGTGTCTTTTTGTTCTGCTTGGCGTCGTCGCCTTTTCCAAGCTGGTGTTGCCGTTTTGTTAGAAAGGAAGGCCTTTACGTATGCAAAGGTCTGTGCTCAGGTCGTTTGTGTAACCTTGAAACATGCAGGTTCATCTACCACTAGCTGCTGTGTCCTGTTCTATGCACACCATATTCCAAGTTAAGATCAGGTTCTTGTGCACGATGGGTTGAGCGGTGGGATCTTATGCCTTGCATGCTTCCTGTTGATTGCAAGTCTCGGTCAGCACTGAGCAGCGCTATTTGTTAATGCCCATTTTCGGCAATACTGTGGGAGACCTCTTTCTGCAGAGGAGGGGCAAATAATTGCAGTTGCCTCCTGAACAAATAGGAAGAAAATGTATAGTTTACCTTTTTGGATAAAAAGCAATAGTTTATAATGGTATTTGGGATGCTTGCACTCGTTACAATGAATGCAGTGCAAAATTGATGGATTCACTCTTGCGTGCATGGGTGTTTGGGCACAGGGGAAGGTGACCGAGTGTATGCCTACTGCCTGGAAACACTAAATCAGGTGGGATTCCAAACAGCGTTCAGCACCAGCAACGTGCATGGCATACGCGTTGGTGAGTCTTAATTTTTTTTAAATAATTTCTGTCACAGGGAAGGAAAATGGAATTAATGCATGAAAGGGTAGTAGAAAGGCACAACTTCTGACCAGAAAAATATAGTCACAAACGCGAATGGTCTTCTTGGGCTGAATTACGCTCCCATCAGATCACAAAAACTGTCACAAGCCTGTTAGTCAGCCCGACTCCTATTGATCGACAGGTCCGCCAGTCAGAATCACCTAATAGGAGCATTTGTGAGAGTTTTTTTGATGTGATTGGTGCTTAATTCGGCCTTGAAAAAGTATGCTTTGTGCCGCCAGAATGCAGTACAGGAAAGGGATCATGGCTGCATGCCAGGTGCGAGACCAAAAAAAAGGCCATGTCATGCTCATGAGTCATCACAGTAGATACCAGCAATAGAAGATGAAGGTGAACATAATCATTACATTGTTTTTGACACGAGCACATCTCGTGAAATGGATTAGGAATGCTATTCATTGCATCGAATACCATTCCTAATTCACCTGTCATGGAACAAAATTTGGTGCGATGCTATAGATCATACAGCAGCTGGAGATACGAAGCTTACAAGTAGCAAAACATGCTCTCGTTGGCAATATACAAGCTACTCATTTTATGTGGAGCAATATTTCTTTGAGAACGTGCCACATCGGGTGTTTTTCACTCAAGTGGAGTTCATTTTGATGCAGTTTGCTTTTTTATGCAGTGGGCAAGTCTGTGGCAATGTGTGCCATTTTTGGCTCCCGCTTCCTGACCATCATGAGTGCAGAGCTGTCTGCGGGATCGTCTGTGGTGTGAGTCCGCATTCGTGTAAACTTAGTGAATGCATTTTGAGCTGGTGTGCTGCTGTGTGCTCGACTCATTCAACCATTGTGGTGGTACTGTGCATCAAAGTACTAATCACATTGCTGCTGTTGTGTAAATGCTCTAAACATGGTTAATATCATATTGGGGGGAAGGTGGTGTGGTGAGTTAGCAGCCGCTCACAGAGGCTATCCTTTCTGCTGATTCCATTGGGTGGAGCAGTGGCATACAGCAGTTTCTCTCAGCATTTAAAGACTGTATTTCTTCTTAAATACCTTATTTGAAGCAGGAAGCAGCTTTCATACTGTTCAGATACCTGCATTTCGACTGCAGGGAAAGATGCTGTCTGCTGGAGCAGACGATGCACAGTGCTCGTTGCTTTGGATCTGGCATCTCATGCACATCCAGGGATTTGTTGCTTTTTCTTAAAGACGTGCCGGTGATAACAATCCCTTATTGGGGGATTGGCAGCTCATCGTACGGGACTGTCTCATGCATTCCTTTCTGCTCCGACCACAGAGACTTGCTTAGATCCTCTGTCTTGAATCTTTTGTGCATTAGACCATGGTTCACAGTGCACTGGATATAGCGCAAAAAGAATTTCAATGATGGCAGTGACAACGGAAGCAGTTTTGTGGAAACATACTGCAGAAAAAAAGGCTTGATAAGCGCATTTCCTTTCTGTGTGCTGAGCACAAAGTATATATAACAATGCATCTTCTAAACTGAAGTTGCGGCAATTCAACTGACAAGAAAAATATGACAACAGCAACATGAGAAAGCTCGCGATGCTACTACTCTGACAGTGTAATTATCAAAGGTTATCTTGGTTCAAATGTCTGACTGTCGAGTGATGAAATGGAGACCTATGTTGCGTGGTTTCTGCGAGGCTTCAAAGGCCATAAGCATGCGGCAGTGCAAGGCTGGAGAGCTGTGGAACAGCTTTGGCAGAACCAGTGATGTGTGCCTGCTCGTAGCTTATGTTTGCCGCAGAGTACTTGTGCTAGCCAAAGATACCAAATGTGTGTGCTGCTCGTTGCGTTTCTGTGCTTCGCTTCTAGCTCCTCTGTGTGAGGTTTTTGTTTTGAGCATTCAAGTAGACAGATGCTGATTTCAACAAGATCAAGGGACTACTCATGTTTTCCTTAAAAAAAAAGAGTAATGAAAGAGAGAGAGAGAAGTAGTCAGTTTCCTGCGACCATTTCATGACATGTACAAATTCAGAAGTCAATTATTACCACCTTCAGCTTGTGCTGTATCGCGAAACAAGTGACATTTGGAGCAATGCACAGCTTGCATATATTGGGAGCAGTGTAGGCTAAAATAGAAGCTTGGGCAAGTTGATATTCCATTCCGTAGAAACTGCAGAGAAAACCAGGACAACTTGTGGCCTCTCTCTGTCCTGCTTGTCTTTGAACTGCTCCTACGCAGCTGTGTAGGCTTGTTTAGCGCTCTTATGCCCCTTGTGAATGCACGTTGCAAAGTCCTGACTAGAATGCTTTAAAAAGTGCCACTGTAAAAGTGCTTCACCTAAGCTTGGCCTGCCAGGGCGCTTAAATGGTTGGAGTGCTCGACTGCTGAACCCAAGGGCAAGGGTTTGATATCGGCTACTTTTCCACGGAGGCGAAGAGCAATACGCCTGTGTACTGCGCGGTGTCGGTGCAAGCTGTTATATTCAGTTTCGTTTTCGGTTTGTATTCTTTATTCCCCAGGGCGCGTTTCTGTTATTCGTTATATATACCGGGTGTCCCAGCTAACTTGAACCAAGGGGTACAAAATAATATATTTGAGGCAGGTCAGTGAAACTAATTGCATTCAACTGCCAGCCTCCTTGTGCACTACAGGCAATTTTTTGTTTTGCAATTACTTAATTAGCTAATTATGTTAATTTATCTAATTTATTAAATATTGACTTTAGACTAAACATGCAAATTGGAAAGTTGTAGAGCACCTTCAGAAACCCCCATTTCATTAATTGCGATACAGAAAGTCTCATGTGTATCTTTTTTTCCGGGCTCAGAAGAAAGCCCGCGAAATACAAATAATACCACGTGACTAGTGCATTTGTGCGCCGCGATTGTGGTGCTCTCAGTCGTGGTTTGAGCGAACGAAATCAGCTGTGGCCGTGTCTTCTTGGCCCCCGTTAAAGCGGCAGGCCGATATGCCTGCGATGGCTTCTTCGCCTGCGTCAGACAGCCGGCCCACGTGACGGTGCAGTAGCAGCGAGGGCGGCGAGCCAACACCACTGACGTTCTAACAAGGCCTCCTTCTCTCCCATCAGCGAACATCACGACAAAAGAATGAGCGTTAAGGTATCAGCCACTGAATTTGCGCATACAGGCTTGGGTAAAGGGGCGAGATGACATCATGTCACTCGACTAAAATTAGCGCTGCACCTTCATTTGCCGGTTCTTTATCGCCATCCGCCTGTCATGATGTAGGCTGCTGCGGTGCGCAGGTCTGGCCAAAATCGCGGTGGCGACAGGCGAGCTTGAGCTCGCTCGAACCATCGCCAACATTTCTGCCTGCCGCTGCAACGGGACCATCGGGTCACGGCCGCAGCTTATTTCGTTCGCTCAAACCACGACTGAGAGCACCACAATCGCGGCGCACAAATGCGCTAGTCACGTGGTATTATTTGTATTTCGCGGGCTTTCTTCTGAGCCCGGAAACAAAGATACACGTGAGACTTTCTTTATCGCAATTAATGGAATGGGGGTTTCTGAAGGTGCTCTACAACTTTCCAATTCACATTTTTGGTCTAAAGACTATATTTAATAAATTAGAAAAATTAACATATTTAGCTAATTAAGTAAATGCAAAACAAAAAATTGCCTGTAGTGCGCAAACAGGCTGGCAGTTGTATGCTATTGGTTTCACTGACCTACCTCAAATATATTATTTTGTAACCCTTGGTTCAAGTTAGCTGGGACACCCGGTATATGTGCGTATGTGTGAATAAACGTGTTGTGTTCATTCCGGACGGCTGGAGTGTGCTTGTATCTTCGAAAACACCACATTGGCGACGAAGATGCTGTGAACCTACCCCTACCTACCCCAACCCCGCTGCACCGTCCGGAACCACTGCCATGAACTTCACCGGGCTTGCTCCGCCACCGTTCTTCCTTCCGACGCCCGGCTGTCCATCATTGCCATGGGAGCAATGGGAGCAGATGTTCAGCGTGCACTTGGTGGCATCCGGAGCCGCTGCATTCAAGCCAGAGCAGCGCAAGGCTATTCTTTTGCATTGTTTGGGGGCGGAGGGCCAGCGTGTTTATCAGACATTACATGCAGGGACCAGCGCCGCAGCAGCACCATCAGCGCCAAGTGCCGCAGCCCTCGCGCATGACAAGTCTGCCGCTCCCGACGAATACGACTCTGCACTTGCCGCTCTACGGCAGTAGTTTTCGACGTCTTGCGTTTTTGCTACATGGTACAATGCCCCGAACCAGGCTGGATGTTGTGGGCTTTTCAGCACCAGGATTTGCGAAAGACCCAGCCAAGGAGTTGGCGCGACTCCGTCAAAGAATCCGGCATCAACAGCAGAGCAGCAAATGCTACATGGACAAAAGGAGAGCTGCCAAGAAGGCTAAGATAGCCGTAGACGATTTTGTCCATGTCAGGAAACCACCAGTTCGATTTAAGGGAGACTGCTTTTTCTCCACCAACAAAAGTGATAGAGAGGAGGGGACCAGCTTCGTTCCAACTTGGAGATGGCCGTACATGGAATGCCTCCAAGCTTTCCTGGGTTCCAGAGAACCGGTCTCCTGGCGTACTGCCTCCTGCCTCTCCTGGCGTGCTGCCTCCTGCCACGCCGCAGCCCAGGTCTCCTGGCGTGCTGCCTCCTGCCACACTGCAACCCCGGTCTCCTTGCATACTGCAGCCCGCTGAGCTGCAGCTGCCTTCCCCCAGGACGCAGGCTCGGACTGCAGCAGCAGCCTACGAGCCTGCCACCAGCGTCGACAGTGCGTCGTTCAAAGCGAGAGTGCCGGCCACCGGCCTGGCTCCAAGATTACCAGACCCATTAGTTGGGACTGACATGTAGATATGTGTAAATATGTAAATATGTGTAAATAAGTACAATGTGCATGCCTTGGAGTTTCCCTACTAATACTTACCAACAACAAATCACTAAAAAAAATAAGGGGGGGAGTATGTTATATTCAGTTTCGTTTTCGGTTTGTATTCTTTATTCCCCAGGGGGCGTTTCTGTTATTCGTTATATATATATATATATATATATATATATATATGTGTGTATGTGTGAATAAACGTGTTGTGTTCGTTCGGGACGGCCTGAGTCTGCTTCTACCTTCGAAAACACCACAATCTGCTACAGCTTTGCGTGTTGTTTTTTATTCTGTTGCCGTGTCTGCTACGTCGCGTCAAGTTCAGGGGCGCATGCCTCTCGAAGCGTGACTCAATGGCCTGAGTCATTTTGGGATGACAAACCTTGTAAACTGAAACTTGAAATTGCTTTCTAATGTGGCTACACACTGCCAAGACTGTTACACCATCAATTAAGCAGTAGTGCCTCAAGTCAGAATATAGGCTGGCAGAGAAATGAGGGATGTCCTTTCAACCAGGTAGAAGTATTGAAGCCAACAAAATGGGCCCACCAGTGCAGATGCTGCCGTCCCTTGTGGTTCCACTATGGTGCCATACATTTGGTGTATTTTGACTGAATTTGACCTTGACCGAGCCAGAGGTCATGCATGCATAGAAGTCGTACCACAGTTAAGTCCTTCAGGGTAACCTTGTGGACCACTTTGGTGTTACACCATGAGGTCATGACCTTGACCCTTTGACCTGTTAAACTTGGAGCTGAGGAGAGATTAAAGGGGTGGAACACGTGATTAATCATGTGGGAGATGTCATAGCGCGCAATCACGCGATAGGAACAGCTAAGACTTCAATCGATGGGCATAAAAACAAGGAGCAGCCGCGCCTCGACTCAAAGCCAGCCATGGGCTTCGACTACTGTTCTGGAGTGCCCGGGTTCGAATGTGACCACTGGCGGTGGTGATTCAATGGAGGTGCAATGGAGAGGCATTAGTGTGCTGTGCGATGTCAGTGCACATTAAAGATCCCCAGGGGGTTGAAATTTCTCCGAAGCCCTCCTTTACCGCACCTCTTTCTCTCTCCACTTTCACTATCACTTTCTTCTCTTCCCTTACAATTCAGTTCAGGTGTCCACAGATAAAGTGTGGCAGATACTTTGCCTTTCCATTCCTGTATATATAAAATATGAAAAAAAGAAAACCGGATTGAAAGGTGGTATTAATGGGATATTGTAGCTACTCTCACAACTTTCGCTCGTATCACTAGGTTCAAGCCATGCTTAGACCCCAACAATTTTTTTCGACATGTGAACTTTCCCCAAATGTTCCAGCAGTGCTTTTGCCTGCAGGTTCAAGGTTCTGTTGCAGCCAGTGATGTTTGACGACTGGATCTGGGACGTAGCGTGGCTACATCCTGAGGCTGGTCCGCTGGTTCCCGGTGCACTTGTTACCACCTTGGCCTTGTGCTTGGGCCACAACCGAGTGGTCCACTGGGACTGGCAGGCCAAGCAGGCACTCGCGGTCACTGCCTGCACCGACTACTGCCTCCTGTATCCTTAAAACCTGTAAAACTTCCTGTAAAACCTCGTTACAAGAGACACTCAAGGGACCTGAAAAAGATGTCTCTTGTAACCAAAAATTATAAAAGCACTGTGATCACTTTACTGCACATCAGCACATAAATAAATGCATTTACACGCATTAATAGGAAATTGTTCAGGAAAGCTTAAGAAGTTATTCATACTAGTGTGTATTTTTGTGAGTGCAGAGTGTATTCCTTCCCAAATTCTGGAGGTAAAGCACTTCACTTTGCAAGCCTTCCTGTTGCTCTAATACCTTTGAAGCACTCTTACATGCTCGTCACCCTCAGATGCTGACACTTTTCCTCTGAAATGTCTTCGTAGTCATCCTCTATGACACATGTGCCATTTACTTGCGTGAGAATTGCACTCTGTAAGCTCCTCGGGAGCACACAAGATCCACATCTGCAGATATGAGTTCCTCAAAAGATTCTGGTACCTCAGCAGTCTCTTGGATGCTGATATGGAACAGAATTTAGCTAAGGCAATGTGAAGTGCATCATGTATGAGTTGGTACGCTTCAACGGCATTGTATGAGCACACCTGGGTTTTGTCTCTTCTAAATAGTGAAGGATTTGCTCCAGGGACCTGCAAAAGTTGTCCTTAGTAACAGAGTGTCTCTTGTAACCATGTCTCTTGTATGCAATGTTTTTAACATGGCAGACATAGGAAAACCAACCAAAACGTTTTCAAATGTCTCTTATAACCGAGTGTCTCTTGTAACAGTGTCTCTTGTAACGAGATTTAACGGTAGCTTGTTTTGTGTTGGAGCCCAATCTACGTATGCTTCAACTTTTACTCACTGTGCTTTGGAAGTACTAATCTCGCTGTATTTGGGTAGGGGTGCATGATACAGGGTTAGGGTGGAATCGCCAAATGGCCATGGGAGCTGATGACAGGAGTTGCACTGCTGGGTTATATGGCACAGAACATTGTTGAACCAAGTTCTCTGATGCAAAGGGGCAGTTCACACAGCCAAGGCTGGAGTTCCATTTTCGCTGAGCTGCTGGCCATTTTTTACAATGTTTGCACAATTGCTGCTTATGATAGAAAATGAGTTGTAGCTCATACATGAACATATTTCCTTTTCAACTGTGTGCATTGTTAGCATTAGTTGACACAAGGGGAGCGAGAAAAAAATGGAGTGCATAAAACAGTGCCTTCGTTTGATTTGCCTACTTGCATGATGTATTTGGGAAAACTACTGTACCAAAAAGGGAGGTGTATGTGTAGCATTAAAATGGAATGTCGGTCTGGATGCGTTCAAGCAGTTTTAACTTGAGTGGATAGTTAATTAGCACTGGTTTTAATACCGAAAGTGCCAAAATTGTTCATATTAAATGACTCTGCAGCTTCCCAGCTAATTGACGAGTGGATATTTTATTAAGTTTGCAATATTTCTTTCAGCTGAACGTAGTAATTTTTGTTTCCGTTGTTTAAGGGGGGATCTGGGTCTTGAACAAAATTTTCTTAATATTTATGCTATCAGTATGAAATTGGCAGTGTCTATGTAAATTTCTGTGCTGATTTCAAATATGTTGTTAGTTTCTTTCTACATAAATTTGTTCAGTAGTTACAATAACCTTTGTGTTCGAAATTTTCATGAAGCTTGTAGGAATATTTGTTGAAGGGAAATAGCTAAGAGCTGTAAGGATCTGTTCCTGAATGTCTAAGGAACACAATAAAACTACTTTAGAGTTTAATGGATTTTCAAAATGTTCATGCAGTGCAGACCTCTTTTAAATAGCTTTGTTGTGTTCCTTGCACAATCACGAGCCAGTTAAGAAAAGAATCATTAAAATCTAATGAGTAGAAGAGCCACACTGCCACCCGCAAAATGGAAGGGTAGGCAAAATTTACATTTTGAGAATAATGGAAAAAACGAATTGCAATGTAAAAAATATCAGTTTAAGGGGGGATACCCCTGTTGGAATCATTTCTTTTACTTACGATCAGATTTGCACAAGATTTGCAACATTTGTGCATTTTTTTGTGCTCATTCCAAAACTGCAAACTGTATTTACCTAATGCAGGTAATTCTAAATATTGTTACATATATGCCCTGCGTTGCTGGACGTTGAAGAAGACGATGATCAACAGTAGTGACACGGAAGGAAGACGAAGCTGTAGCAACGGTAGCTGGTGCTACGAGAAGGTTGGCACCTACCCGAACATTCACTGAAGTCATCAGCCGTTGCATTCTCGAACTAACCTTCTTGCCACGTATCATCTTAGTGGAGGGGACCAAAGATCCCCGTGTGCACAGATTACCCCTTGCGCTGCCAAAAGCTGGATTTGCGCAGTGGCCGTCATCTACCTGGGCTCTCAACGATGTCGGCAACTACCGCTATGACCTCTGACGCGACCCCTACCACCGCGGCAACTTCGGCTCAACCAGTCGTGCTCATGAAAAATCCGCCACCTTCCCATCTTTAATGGCGAAGACAAGACAAACGTGGAAGATTGGCTGGATGAGTACGAGTGCTGCGGCAAGAACAATCACTGGGACGCGACCCTTATGCAGGCCAACATCATTTTCTGTTTGGTGGGAACAGCTCGCACTTGGTTCCAAAATCACGAACAAGAGTTGGTGACGTGGGCAATTTGTAAGCAAAAGCTTCAGGATCTGTTCGGGAAGCCCATTGGTCGGGCTCTTGCAGCAAAAACAGAACTTTCGTTTCGCATCCAATCCTCCACGGAGTCCTACCTTGCCTACATTCAAGACGTGCTTGCGTTGTGTCGCAAGGTTTACTGCTCAATGACGGAAAATGACAAGGTAGGCCATATCCTCAAGGGCATTGCAGATGATGCGTTAAGATCCTGTTCTGCATGGATTGCTCCACCGTTGACTCGGTGCGTCGTCTGTCGAAAATTTGAGCAGGCTTAACAACGACGCCTCGTAAATCACTTTGAGCGCCTTCCAAACATGGCAGCTACATCATTCTGCGATGATCTGGCCCCTTTGCAACAGCCTTCTCATCCCACGAACATGACTCTGATCGTCCGGAGAGAACTCGAGGCCTTAGCTCCTACACCACTCATGTCTCCGCTGCCCGACACCGGGGCCATGATACAGGCCGTAGTTCGCCGAGAACTTGCCAACGTCGGCCTCTCTTCCAGCCCCGTGCCGCCCACGCCACCATCCCACCCTGTTCCTGTAGTGGCTGCTGCTACTGCCAGCCCACCTTCCCCACGTCGCTACCTTAGTCTCAATCCTGCAGAGTGGCGCACCTCAGACGACAGGCTAATTTGCTTCATTTGCTGTCGCGCCGGTCACACATCGCGTTATTGCCGTAGCCGTACCTTCTTCGCTCCTCGCTCCTATTACAACGCCGACCGCCGATACTACCAAGGACCTCGATGCTTCCCTGCCCACCCAAAGGAGCTCCGCCCTGCCTACGATGGACCTGGCCATTATCTTCCTCAACAAGATGAGCCTCGTAACGAAACCGTCCCCACTGCCCGTCGCCCCAGCTGATCTCCATCCCCACTGGCTCGTCGATCCTGTTCACCGGTACCTCGCCGCAACTCCTCCCCATCATACGCCGGCACCTACTCGGGAAACTAGCGAGCGCAGCGCCCTGGAGTGACGCTGCATTACCGACTCGGACTGTCAACTCGGAACTGACCCCTGCACCCAGACGGAACCTTATCGATATTCTTGTGGACGGAGTCTCGGTTTCTGCCCTTATTGACTCTGGCGCCCACATTTCTGTTCTCAGTTTCTCGCTCCGTCGACGGCTCAACAAAGACCTCACACCCGCTTCCTCGTCTACCGTTCGTGTTGCTGATGGCAACACAGCTACTGTCATTGGTATGTGTACTGCGAAAGTTACCATTGCTGACCACCACATCCCTGTGCTATTTACAGTCCTCACCAGTTGCCCTCAAGACGTTATATTAGGACTCGACTTTTTATCAGAACACTCCGCTCTCATTGACTGTTCTTCTGGACTGATTCATCTAGATCTGCTGCTCTGCCCCGATAACAAAGCTCTTGAAACTTCAACACTCAATCTCCGCTCCGCTACATTTAGTCGCCTACCACCAGAAGCCACAGTGTATCTGCTCATGTCGCCTTTTCCCTCCGTTCCGGATGGCGACTAAGCGAAAGCTCGTTAATTCGAACCTCGATAATTCGAATTTTCGGATAATTTGAACTACACTACTTGGTCCGGCCAAGCTCCATAGAGATCTGTGTATAAAAAAGCCCATTAATTCGAACGCGAGTCGGTTCCTCTACGGATAATTCAAACTACGCGCCGCCTCATCTGGGCGGCTTGGCGCACATGACGCGGCAAAAAACAAAAAAGTAAAGAAACACCTCCACTATCAGTAAGCATATTTAGAGGCTGCGCACGCCTAAAACGGGGACAGAAGATGGAACCAGGTAAAACCATGGAAGAGTGGGTAAAACTTAAATGGCGCCATGGCCAGCGTGGCGGCCGGCGGCGTTGGAGGGAGGGGACGGCGGCCGCGGCAAGGTCAGCGCATGGCCGCACAGCGGCGGCTGCCTGCTCTCTCTTCTGCGCAACCTCCATAGCTCGCAACTAAATACTTAATTCCAACCCTGTTAATTTGGAAATAGGGATAAGTACTGTCGGCGTGGTCCCAGTCAACGCCCATAAAAGGCTATGATCTGGGACGGGCACTATGGGTTAAACTTTTTTTTTTTTTTTTTGCAATAGCCATCCCTTCCACCCTGCAGTTGTCAACGGAAGCACAGGAGTCAGCCGCAATCATGACGCATGCTAATAGCAGCACGTTCATTCTGATGAGTTCCGATGATTGGAGTGGCAGTAGGCGGTGCCGCCTGCCCCAGTCGCTTATAGCATGATAAAGCGAACATACTGAAAAGGAGGCTTGCACAACCGGACAAGCGCTGGCACTTTGCCAAGTTCGCTTCCCTCCCCCCTGCTGGAGCTAAAGTCAAAAGATAAACATGCTGTTATCGCTGCAAGACGAAACTGTAGCAACGGTAGCTGGTGCTACGAGAAGGTTGACGCCTACCCGAACATTAACTCAAGTCATCAGCCGTTACGTTCTCGAATTAACCTTCTTGCCACATATCAATATACTAAGGAAAGCATGGTTAGTAACCATCAGATCTTGAGGAGAAGATTTTGATCCTTAACCCTTTGAGGGTCGAATTTTTTAAAAAAAAACTTTCCCAGATGGTCAAATTACTTTATTGCGGATAATGAAGGTTCAATATGAGTAAAGTCAAGGAAAAGTTGTAGAAAAATATTAGGAACCGTATTTTGGAGTCAACATTGCTCCACACTGCAAACTCAGGAACCTCGGGAAACCACAAGGAGAGCAGGAATACCTTGTGAGCGTCGATGATAAATAAGCTAACAGCAGCCTCAATAAAGATGGAAATCGGTTTCTGTGGCCCCTGCACCGGGAGTAAAGATAAAAATCAAGTTTTGTGCGCCTCCATTGTGATCACAGAAAGGGGGGGGGGGAATGGGGGTGTTTAACCGAAACCATGCAAGGGCTTTGCCGTAGTCCGGGCCACATTCTGCAGCTAGGCGTAAGTTCTGTTTATCCCCTACACGTAAGCGCCCATAAAGATATAAATCAAGTTTCGCACCTCTGTTGCAATCACATGGCGAAATCGAAATCGTGGGCGGCGTTGCCGTAGACCGGGCGACAAGCTGCAGCTAAGAATCACTTCTGTTTATCTACGCAAGAAGGCAGTGCAATAAATTTAAAGCTCTTCTTGTAAGTCCTAGGAGGTGGCAGCACCTCCCAGTGAGCATGCATCGTCATTAGGGCGCGAAATTTCAAACGGAGGATTGAAAACGTACGGGTACGACAGAAACCTTGCGGGACGGAAAACCGCCACCGTACATTTACGGCAAAAGCCCTCAAAGGATTAAATAATCTAAAATTACAGAAGACTGCAATGAAGCATAATTGAGCATTCTAGGATGATTTGGAAGGAAGTTGTGGCTTGTCAAACTTGCAAAAGAAAAAAGCTCATTTTGGTGACTGGCCAGATGATTTCTTTTGATAATTTTGGCAAACAGTGTTAAAAAGCAGTTTTATTGTAGAACTTATGATGTTATCTTTCTGAAAAAAAAAAAAAAAAAAGAACTTATAGCGATAGCTGCAATAGAAGTCGAGATATAGCTCCTTCAAAATAATGACTGCGTCCAAAATTCAGTTTTGAGAAATCAGCGAAAAATGTTTTTGGCATATTTTTGAATTGCCAAAGCCAACAGCAACTGAATAAGATGTGTTATGACTGGTTTTTTGGTGTGAATGCACCATTTTTCACCGAGATAATTGCCCCTGCAACTCGAAAGAAAATTTATTTCGACAAGGTTTGCGATTTTGCACGCTGCACACGATTGCCGCAGCCGCCGTGCCACTAACTTTTGGGAGTGCTCGAACTGTCGCACCCACGAAAACTGCTTAGGTATCACTTTTTCATCGGCATCATACGCAGTAGGAATCTCCCCGAGGAAATCGTTCGCTTCCCTATCTGTGGCGCCGAGCACCACCGGCTACGCCCTTATCAGCCCATCACAGAGCGTTGGCACTTCGTCGCTGATTGCTGATAACAGGAGGCCGCGCTGCCGCATCACCGGCCTGCCTCTTATCTCCACCTTTCTTCGTTTCTTAGGTCAGAATGACACTCAGACCCTAATTGTTCGTGTGTTAGCAGCGGTCGTGGCGACGGAACGTCGCTAAACGAGCTAGGCCTGCCTATGCGACCTTTTCAAAATAGCAACAGGCCGCAAGCAGTCGACGCTGGTAGCCAACCAAAAGTGGTCATTTGGGTCACATGCTTTTGGAGTCCAACAGCAGCGCATGTTTCGCGCAATTTTGTCTCTTTGTTTTTCGCTTCGGGAGTTTGCTCACGGACGCCGATCGGGACATGGGAATAGCCTGAATCACGATCCCAAACGAGACCAAAATGAGGCTGATGGAGTGCGTATTTCTCGATCTGCGTTCGATCAAATTTGCCTCACCGAGGTGGTGCAGTGGTAAGATGCCCGACTACAATGCCGGAGTACCCTGGTTTTGATCCCGACTGCGGCGGCCGCGTTTCAGTGGAGGCAAAACGAAGAGGTGTCTGTGTGCTGTGCGATGTCAGCGTACGTTAGAGATTCCTAGGTGGTCGAAATTACTCCGTAGCCCTCCACTACGGCTCCTATTTCTCTCTTTCCACTTTCTCTCCCACCTACCTCCCTGCCCTTACGGCGCTGTTCAGGTGTCGACAGAAACAAGTGTGACAGATACTGTGCCTTTCCCTTCCTGTGAACGAATTATATATACATATATAAAAACTTGGCGTGATTTGACCTCAATTTAAAGGGCCAAACTTTCAGATTCATAACTTTGCAATGCTGTAACATGCGAAGTGGGTGGTATCTTTCAACCGCAATTTGCAGATAGTTGCGGAAACGTCTCAGGACTGCAGAAATGAAGAAATGAAAAATCTAATTTTTAGACGATTTTCGGCCACAAAGACGTGTGTCCCCCCTTAAACTGAACTATCATCCCCAAAAACGCAACCCATGGAGGTAAGGTTCTCCATGACCACACCTCCATGGGTCGTGTTTTTTGGAATGACATTTTACTTTGAACAGTGAAAACTACAAAAATGTCATATGTAGTTGAGAAAAATATCACACACTTAATTAACTCTTTCCCTACTGCGCTCATTGCGCATCGTTAGCCCTCTAACGATGACTTTGCACGCTGATTTTGAACCCTTCCGCATTGCTCACGGACACGCTACACTATCTAGTTTGTAGATAATTGTATTTTAGATTTTGATGCTGTTTACATTTTTCTCGCGAAGCGGCTATTTTTGATCGTGCTCCGAACTCGCGGCAGCGTCTCGGTCGCATGCGAGAAAGGCGGCATCCGTGTCGACGACACGCGCTTCGAAACGTCGCAAATCTGACGACTACGCACTATCAACGATTGGGTTTATCAATGACTCAAGCAGAAACGACTCTGAAGATGCTGCCTTATCGTCAGAATTCAGTTCAGACCCCGATGACGATGGAAACCAGCCCGGAACATCGGCGGCCACACTTTGTTGGCCTGTTTGCATGCGTCTGGGACCGCCCTGGATGTTTGTTTTTGTGTTGTTCGTGTCACTCATCTCATTCCCAGGGTGTCAACATCATTTGGGCACCATATCTTGCCTCCCGCAAAACAGGGAGTGGCGTCCTGCCCAAGAAGGGAACCGGGCAGCCGTTTCGGCATGGCGCTCTGCAGTGGCCCTCTTTAACTGCTCATTATGCATCAAGAGCACTATTCAATACTGAGCTTTTATTTTTTCACAGGGAGTGACCAATATAATGCTCTGCATTTTGTATATCTCGAAAAATTATTTATATTTTTGTTGTTTCATGTACATGTGCATTTCCTCAAGTTTTGTTCAATTTTTTTCTAAAATATGGTTTTTGGGAAATTATATACATAAATAAAGAGGGAAGGCAGGATGCTAAGCAGAAAGGCGTTCTGATTGGTCACCCTGCACGGGGGGGAGAGGAATAAGGGGATCAAAACCCACAACTTCATATTCAAAGTGGTATACCTACAAAGCAAATCTATTTTTTCTTTTCATGTATTGTGTAAAATTTTAGACATGATAGTTTTTACAGAAAAAAAGATCTACTGAAACCTACAAAAAAACGGCCATTTTGCCCACGGTAGGGAAAGAGTTAAGTGCGCACATCCTACAAATGTGTCAAATGCACTCATTAGTATTTTGTTAATTGGATAGGATGCTATTGAGGCTCTGATATGCATCTTTTTTTTTGTCATTGGTGATTGTTTTACACCGTTAGTTCTAAATACAGTTAAACCTGGTTATAACGAAATTGTAAAATGTCCTCGATTTTTCGTTACATCCAGGTTTTTTTTTTTACATGCAGTTTTCGTGTGAAGATGCAAATGGACAATGTAGAACGAAAATCAGATTAGGAATTGATGTGAGGGAAACCACCTTGAAGGTGTTTACAGTAAATCGGAATTATTTGAAGTCATAGAAGGGGATGTTTCACGATCGCGCTGATTGCACGGCGCGACTGCGGCGGCAGCCTCCACCTTCTTTGCGGCTTGTGTGACGCGTCTACGAGGGAGCGGGGAAAGGGGGTGGAGGAGGAATCAGTCTGGAGGAGAGTGTGCACATTGGTGCCGCCCCGCCTCGCATGCCATGCTGCGTGCGCTCGCCCACCACCGTTGCCCAAGGAAACCGACTCAGCTTCACGTCGCCAGCGCGCTCAGCTGTTCTCTCTACCGATACGTGGGAACCCGCGAGCAACCATGTGGCAGCGATGGATGCGCGGCTCGCCCCGTGTCTTCTACTAATTTTTGCAGCTTTTAAGCGTGAACTATTGTAGTGCCATGCTCCGACAGTGAAAGCAGCGGAGACTGTTGCGTCTGCCACGGAGATGCGGTGTCGGTGCTGAAACGGAGCGTTGTATCAACTATGGTCGCTTGTTGCTATAGTAGGCGTTCCTCTCACCTCACTTTGTGTTTTATCGCCCTGAAACTTGCGGGATTCTGCCAAATTTCCACTCACTCGGCACTAGCTAAGAGACAGTGGTGCTGCGAGTTCGTTATATCAAGGTCAACAGCCGCAACATGTTCATTACCTGGAGATTTCAAATACATTCACTTCAATGGGGGCGGTGTTGGGGAATTGAAAAACTTCGTAATATCGAGGAATTTTCTACAGGGAGGTTCGTTTCATGGAGGTTTATCTGTAATACTTCATTGGAATCAAAAGCTGCTCTAAATGTACTGAAATTAACATTTCATTCAAATGCTGGAGAAATTGCTCTGTTTTTAGGGCACCAGTTTCTCCCAAACACTGGCACGCAAGCAGTCAAGTCAAACAGCGGTGCTGTTTAATGGCACTTTGTCTTTTGCTCATTCCTGTCGTGTCAACAATTATTAGTATTGACATATACCATTGAAATGTAAACACACGCATGCTTTTAATGAACTAAAACATGTCACAAGCAGGAGGACAACAGGGATTGCACAAGCATTGTAAAGAAATGGCCAGGGGCCATCCCCGTGACAGGCATGCAGGGTAAACGTAGGAAAAAGGTTGGGCGCCGTAAACGTTGACAAATTCACAGAGTAGCTGAATCCGTCCACTGGTTGAAAAGCTTTGTTCTTTTTTTCTTCTTGCTGATGACTGCCTTAATTGATGTCGAAAATTAGGGCGAGCGAGTGTGCATGTCATAGAAGCAACGGAAATGTAATGCAGCTTTGACGAGCAATGATTGGTGCAGGTGAAGAAATATCTCCCCTTGCCAATATTTGAAATGACTGGCTATCACCTTTAACATTGGATAAGGTACACAGCACAGTTGGTTGGTTCTTCTTGGAAGCAGCTAATTGCAGTAGTGGGCACGGTGTACCGGGAGGTGCTTCTCTGGGTGCCATCTCAACCTTCCCCTGCCTCTGTTCTTCACCGGCTAACTGGTCACCAAGTGAGTTTGATACTATTAATAAAGGCATAGTAATATTGTGGGCTGCAATGCTGAACTCTTTCGCTGTTCCTGGCCAAGACGGAGTATACCAGGGAACAAACATAATTTATTTTTTATTATGAACATGACAATGACATCATTAATGAAAACTTGTTTCGGTGTCAAAACTGCCCCCGCCTCCCCCCCTTTCCCTCTTTGTTGCTCGAAATTTTCTCAATGTTGCATTTCCCCATACATTCTAGCCTTCTTCTTTTTGACTGGCTCCTTCTGACAAATATTTCTGGCTACGCCACTGTAATTTGAGCTTGGCTTGTATTTGGAATTTGAAGATGCATTGCTCAGCCCGCCATCGAAGGTCCCGTGCGGCAGCCACCCGAAAGCAAGCGCACATGGAGTGAGCTTTTTGAGTGGCTTGCACAATTCATAGAAGTAGAAAGTTGCAAAAAAAACGAACAGAAAAGGATGCAAAGTGAATGCAATAACCTCGTTTGCTGCTGAAGCGGAAAGCGAGTCGTGTTTCGAGAGGCACGTGCGGCTTAACTTTATGCAACGTAGTACACACCGCAACAGAATAGAACCTGCAAAGCTGTGACAGAAAAACCTTTCTACCTCAAGTTGCATGTGTGCATAGCTGCTTGGCTTGAGAGAATAGCGTGCACTGAGTGATTGCGCACACCGTTGCTTCCCTGAAGAGGGGTGTGTGCGGTCACTCTGCACTGTTCTTCTCCAGCAGTGTGGGGTGAAAATAAGAGCTTCTAAACGATTCAACAGATGGCATGACAAGTCTAAGCACACCAACTTTGCGCTCTGGCATGAGTTTTTGAACACGCAGTAGACAATGTAGGGTATGTTGGTGACACTGCGAAGGGGAAATGCGGACCAGTATGTCAGCGACAGTGAAAAGGTTAAGAAATGCACAGATATGACGAGAGTTTTTTTCTTCACTTTTTCAGAAGGCATCTGGCGTTATATTTGGGACCAAGGCACGAATATCGCTCAGTTCCTCAAGATGACTGCAGTGGCCTTCACCTTGCTAGCTATAGGGGGAAAGAAACCCATGCACACTGTTGAGTAATCACGGAAACTGCTGAGTAGAGTAGGGAAATGGCCATAGGACTGGGTGGCATGAGAGACTGCGTGTGTTAATGCGCAAGTGCTGTGCTGAGCCCTTGGCACTTCTCTGGTTGCTGGCGTAAACAACTTGTGGTCGCATTATAGTCGTAATAATTGTTTTTCGTGAGGTCTCCTTCACATTAGATTTGGGGTTGCATTATATGCGGGTCAATATGGTATATTTTGATTGACTGATTGACAAACGAAACTTTTATGCAGGGTTTTGTGACTAGTGTCCTAGTTTGCCGGCTTGATTATGTTCAATTGTGAAATACATGGCATTCTGTGGACATATATACATAAATAAAGAGGGAAGGCAGGATGCTAAGCAGAAAGGCGTTCTGATTGGTCACCCTGCACGGGGGGGAGAGGAATAAGGGGATCAAAAACAGGAAGAGAGAAGGGACGCAGAACACAATTACAATTTGTCACTCAAGCAAGTCTCAGGAAACAAAGCAGTTCTGTGTAGGCCTTGAGAGCAGCTGACTGCTGTGGCCACGGACCAGGTATTGTATCTTCTCCCAAAGTGCTATGCAGCCTTTATTTTTGCGCCCACAAAAGCAGGGTGCTCACACACAGGAATTTATCGACTGTCTTCTCGCAGCCACATCTTTCACAAGCAGGGCTTCTGGCCATCCCCATCCGGAAAGCATATTTGCTTGTGAAAGCAACACTGTACCCCGTAGATGGCACAGCAATGTTGCTTCGCTGCATGTTATGTTATGTGGAAGGAGAAGGTGCAGTTCAGGGTCCAGTGCTGTGAGGTGGCGGTTGAATAGCTATTCCGCGTACCACGCTGAAAGTGTGTGCTCCTGCGTCCAAGAGCGAAGCCCACATGCTACGCCACTGCTAGATGCTGGGAGGTCAACTTGAAGTCTATCGTTTTGGTCCAAACAGGCAGCCACATCTGCCTCTCAATTTCCATTAATACCGCAATGTCGCGGCAGCCAGTGAAAAATAATGTCTTGACCTTTCATTGTGGTGCTGTGATACCGCTCGCGGATCTCTGCAACAAGTTGTTCATACAACCGGTGGTATAGTCCAGCTTGCAGGCCCTGAAGGACTACCTTATAATCAATGAAGATTGTCGTCATGTGGAGGTTCTTCGCTGATCAACTAAACTGCAGTATATAGGGCAGGCAGCTAGTTTCTACACTAGTTGAAGAGGTGAGATAGTTTGTTTTCACCCTCATCAAGATTGACCATACTGGTATCAGAGTTAACAGAGCCATCTGTGTAGACATGTACGTGCTGGCTGTCATTAAAATGCAGGTGATTCAACGTCATTGGTTTTAGTGCAGGCAATAGCACACCAGCTTTCTTTAATTCCAGGAACAGAAAGGGGAACCTGTGGTTCATGTAGACTCCATATGGGTAAGCATGGTCTTGAATTGCGAAGGAAGGTAGGTGTGGTCAGCTTCCTTGACTTAGACGAATGCCGTATGGGGCCTATTTACTCAAAGAGCAACAGAGGGGACATCTGTGTAAGATGCCGAGTGTGAGTTCTCATGGTGTTTGCAGATTGACACCATTGAGGATTTCATTAAACTGAAGCTTCGATTAATTGTACATTCCGAATTTTGTGTTTGGCAATGCACTTGCAGACGCCAATGGCGCCAGAGTGAGGAAAAAACAAAAAGGGTTGCACATTACCAGTGACGGCTACTTGATGTAGTGTGACAAAGCCTCGCTGTCTCTCTGGACAGGGTGTGATCTTTTCAGTGAGCTTCCACGTGCCACAGCGGTTGCTTTGCTCCACGTCGGACGACCGGTCTTTGCGAGTCTACCGGTTTCATGAGGCGGGTGGCCGGGAGCCAGGCCCACCAGGCGCTGGGCCAGTCAGCGGCAGCACCACGAGCGGAACGGCCTCCTCGCAGCAGCCCTTTGGGCCAACCCAGCTGGCCACTGGCTGGTTTAGCTCAGTGCACGCACTGTACGGCCACGAGTCACGTGTGTGGCGGGCAGCCATCCTGAGGACGTGCTACCTCACTGTGGGAGAGGTGAGAATGACATGCGGCTTTGCTCATTTGGTTATATTTTTATTGCGAAAGCAATACTGCTCTAGGTTTCGGGCCTTCAGCGTAGCGCGGCGGTAGCCATGTACGTCTTACCCACGCGACGCTGTGACGTCACACCCCACCTGACACTAGGGTGAGAGCTGGGCTACCAACTCAAGCGGTTGGCAGGAGCTGCCAACTTGGGTCTCTCGTTTCACATGGGACGGTTATGTCAGAATCAGCCTGCTAGGACCCTGGCATTTATGCTACCCCTATAGGCCACTAAGGTACGTTCATACGGCTTGGTTAAAACGGGGCTTTATATGTGGGCCGAGGAAGAAGAAAAAGAGAAGAACGCTCGGTCACCCGCAGCTAATGCTCTCGCTCAATATTTGGTTCAGCAGCGTTGAACTCTTGCATTTTTTGTGCTTCTTATCTGCAAGTAGGGCCTTAAGGGTATGGTATAGGCCCCAAACTTTTTGCGATGGAAATTTTTGTAATGCATGGATTGAGAACAAAGAATGCTGCTACATTGAGTTGTGCTTCAGAATGCACCTTATGTTCAGAGGTGTTCACGTGAGTTTCTCTTAATTAAGCTATTCAGGGTAGGTGAAGTGACCTCCACCACACTTGAAAGCCAGTGGAAGATGCCGGCTTTTCAATGAACTTGGGGCAAAGTGCGTGGTGCGCAAGTGCAAAGGAGAAAGTGACCATGCATTTAGGTGGTGGAACAGAGGTTGGTGGCTATTTGCTGCATCTAATAAAGTGTCGGATGTCTAGCTTTGCTCGATTGTGGCACACCTTTTAAAGGAACCATGAAAATCTATTTCCTAAAACTAGAAAATGCTCACGAACTGTTGGTATTCTATTACAGTAGAACCTCGGTGATACGACTCTCACGCGGTCGCGAAAAAATTCGTATCATCCGAACATTCGTATCATCAAAATGAACGAAAATAAGTATACAGAAGCATGGGAAAGGCAGTTGCGCATTTCTGTTTACATTTGAGAAGGTTTATTACGGTCGCGAGGTCACAGCTTGTCACTCGCAGTGCACACAGCGTGACAGGCGATCGCGATGTTGGCGATGTGCGGGCTGCGGGCCTCTGCGGACTTCTCATGGCGCGTACAGCACGACAAGAGATGGTGACGTGCCAGCTGCGTGGCGTCGCAGACTGCTCGCAATGCGTACAACGCGACTAGCGGTTGCGAAGTTTCCGATGTGCGGCCCTTGCGCTCCCGCCGCCGTGTGCGCCGCCTGCTATTACGGCGTGCTGCTGCAAACCTTTCATGGCATGGAAAATGATTAGTGGTGTAATGGAGCCAGTTGTGAGAGGGCTTTTTCCTTTGTCTTTGCCCTCTGACACACTCCTCCATGTAGGGCGAGTAAGTGCACTTTGTGCCAAGCATGTACTAAAAGCAGTCTTTTAGTGAAATGGGAAATTTGGTCTTCTTTTGTTTACTCGACAAGAATCTTATGTTTGCATGGCCACCAGTTCAGTTCAGTGCAGTCGTTCAGTCGTGTCCGACTCTTCGTGACCCTATGGACCATATCACGGCACGCTTTCCGGTCTCTTACTATCTTCCTAACATCACATAACTTCATCTGCAGCACCTCGAGGATGCCATCTAACCATCGCGTTCGCTGCCTACCCCTTCTCCGGTGACCCTCAACCTTTCCTAACATCAAATCTTTCTCCAGCGACTCCTCTCTTCTCATCAGATGACCAAAGTAGCTGAGCTTTAACTTTAGAATTTGGCCCTTCAATGAGCAGTCAGGGTTTATGGTCGACAATATTGACTGATTTGATCTTCTGGCAGTCCAAGGAACTCTCAAGAGTCTCCGCCAGCACCACAATTCAAACGCGCCAATTCTTCGGCGGTCAGCCTTCTTCACAGTCCAACTCTCGCATCCATACATCACAACTGGAAAGACCATAGCACGAGTTATGCGGATCTTGGTTGGTCTCTGCTGTTTACTAGGCGGTCAAGGCTAGCCATGGCTCTCTTTCCCAGAAGCAGGCGTCTCCTAATTTCATGGCTGCAGTCTCCTTCCGGGGTAATCTTGGAGCCCAAGAAGAGAAAGTCTGTCACAGCTTCCACTTCTTGTCCCTTGATGCTCCAGGACTTGATGGGGCAAGACGCCATGATCTTTGTCTTTTTAATGTTCAGTTTAAGCCCAAACTTCTCACTCTCTTCTTGTACGCGCATCAGAAGTCTCTTGAGTTCCACTTCACTTTCTGCCATTAAAGTGGTATCATCCGCATATCTAAGGTGCATGGCCACCATTTGTATCTTTATTTTTGCTCTGTTAGCATCAGCAGGGCTGGCCTCGTTCAGGTACTACCCTTTCTGGATGTTTACTTGCAGCTGTGGGGAACATTATTGCAGATGAGCAGTGCTACCTTGCACAGTTGCAGCTGTGCAAGTCATGCCAATGCCTCGAGGTGCACAAGCAGAGAACAGGCTTTGTTACAGAAATGAAACTACTTGCCACAGTGGCCGTGGCCTCTCAGAGGCTTGCTTTTTCATGGTTGCTGGAAATGTCCCCAATAAGAGAAGGGGGTGGCACTCGCTATGTTCGGCTCTGTTCTCTATTAGAATATTCTCACTTTTGGTGAGAATAGGTTTTTAATGTCTTAGTTTTAATGACGACATATGTTATATCTTCTTGTACTGAATTGTATCACCTCTACGACTTTGCACTGTTTTCCTCCTACACTAATGCCCCTTGCGCTGTAGGTACCTCAGTAAATAAAAAATAAATAAATAAAAAGGTACACCGGGTTGCATCATGGAGTTTCCGCCAGAAGCATGTCGTTTTTTCTTGCCAAATCAACCTCCATCTAAAGCTAATACTTCCCTGATAATGGTTATGCCTTTTTTTGGTTGTGCAGTTTACTATTAATATAAGCCCTACTGCTTGGGGGCACAACACACTTGCATTGAAGCTAGCTTTTGATTTTGATGCCTCAGCAGTCTTTATCTGCCTTAGGATGGCCACATCTGCTTCTGGGGCTGTCCAGGAAACCTCATCAACCGGATGACAGCACCAGGGGTGAGTCATGATTGGGGAGGCTCCCTTGAGGACCCTGCTCAGATTTCTGAAGGCCCTGAAATGAACGACCACCTTTTCACTTTTAGCTGTAGTCAAAACCACCACTTCACTATTTCGGTGGGGATCTTAACATGGCACACAGCCAGGCTACTAGGGCATGCCTGGCCTGACAGCAGCCAGTTTTTGTTTTGCCAACATCAGAGCATTGTTCTACAGTAGCTCCTGTGGATAGTGCTCAAGGCAGCCTGCGGTCGGCGAGATAAAAAGAACAGGGGATGGGAGGTGCATTTAACCATGCAGGAGATGTCTTTTTGCAGTAAGCTGTACCAATCCGTAATAAAGTGGTAGGGCTGTGCGCATATTCAACATCTTTGTGATTCAGCTCGTAGTCGATCCGAGAAATTGATTTTCGATAACTTTGGAATATTTGGCAGTAATTGAATATGTACCCTGCTGACTTTCACCGATCCAACTGTGGCAAAACTACAGTATCCAGGCATGTTATAGGAAGGTCAGGCTTAACAGAACTCAACTGCTGGAGTCTAGTATAAAAATATTCACATACTCTTGTAGATCTCATCACTTTGTGGCAGTAACGAGGGCATTACATTTTAAATTGCTCTAGAATGTCGGGTATGACTGGTAGTCCCCTAGAGTGTGAAATGATTGTATGACAGTGCCACAGCCTCCCATAGACAGTTATTTTTGTTCATAACGTACCTGTAATTTATAAAATGAGAGAAAGGTACATACCATTCTTTTTTTCAGTAAATTGCAGGCAAGTTTTTAATCTTCAGTCTTGCTTTATCAACTTTTAAAATGCTTTCAAGAGAGAAATCACATTACCGAAGGCAGCGTTATACTTGCAACGGCATTGCCATTGGTGGTGCCACTACAAGCAGACGCGGTTACTTGTATCTGTGGTTGGTATCTAACTTATTCATTCATTTTGCTTTTTGACATTACTATAATACTGTGAATTTTAGTTTTAAAAAGTTCTGTACGCCTTATTTAATATTGTGTTCTGCGCACAACTTGGGTAGCGCTGCAGTCGCGTTTATAGAGCAGCATAGAATTACTTTACTTACTGTATATTATGTACACGTGGTCAGGGTTTGCAGATGCCTTGTACCATTGACAAAAACGAGGGGTGCTGTATGGAAAAATGAAGTTAATTTGGGGATGGAGCTTTAGAATGAAGAATGAAAAAAAAAGTAGACTTTGAAGCATCAGCAGAAAACACGTATAAAGCTCGGCTTCCTTCTCCGTAGCATGGACTGACCACATGTTGAGAAATTCTGTGCTTGCTCCCATATTGCTAGTGCTAGTTTCGAACAATTACAACGTGGAAGCGGTTTTTGTTTGATGCTTGTTGCTAGGATAGTGTTGTGGTGGAAGCATCTGCTGTAACTGCGTGCAGTGTAGCCTGGAGTGCGACCTGGTGAGGTAAATGGTGTGCAGTGGGATTTTTTATAACCAGGATGGATTTGCATACGGAAGCATGATTTCGCTTGAGCCGTGGAACTATACATCCTGCTAAGAGTGCGCACGGGGCGGGTTCTTTTCGGCTGCTACTCTGTTTGGGTCCCCATTTTCAGGGGGTAGCACGTGGTGAATTTCCACCTGTGCTTATGCATTCATTTTGCAGACAAGGAAACCATTGTAGCTTGTACTGCCTTGTGGCTAGCTTCTCCTGCAGTGAGTGCACTCTTCATCACAAGGCATTGGTTCAACCATTGCTTTAAGTGTTTGGTAGAAAGGAGCTCCCAATCTTACTAGCGAATAAATTTTCCTGCCTTAATTTTGTAACTGAATCAAAACTTTTTAAATGGATAGCCTGATGGTCTAGTCTTTGCTAACTGTGGTTAAGTCGCAGTTGGGTGTTTTAGCAGTGCACTGCCTGCTGCTGCCGGATTTTTTTAGTTGGCTTAGTTGACTTAGTACTGTGAAACATTTGCACTCAACTTTGAATAAAGTGCAGTAGACTTCTGTTAAGATTAACAGTGTGAGTATGTTTATTTGGCTTCCCATAGAGTCAGTGCAAAAAAAAAAAATTATCTACTTAACACTTTTCTGTCCGCACCTATTCCCATCAATAGCCCGCTATCGATGGTTTCACGATTTGAATTTTCCCGCTTTTGAAGCGCTCCTTGACAAGTGGCATCCTCCAATGGGAAATAGAGGAACCCTTTTCTCAGTTTTATTTTTTCTGCCATGCCGTGTCTGTCCGGGTGGTCTCCGGAGTCAGGTGATCGGCGCTCCTTGTTTACATCATGGCGTCGATGTCGCGCGCTCCTGCTTCGTGGAAACCGCGCATTTCCGCGCCATTTTTATACTAAACTCCAGCAGTTCAGTTCTTTTAAGGGTTTTTGTGGCTGAAAATTTGTCTAAAAATTGGACTTTTTATTTCTTCATTTTTGCGGTCTTGAGACGTTTCCGCAACTACATGCAAATTTTGGTTGAAAAATATCACCTATTCCCGATCTGTAGTGGCTGCACAGCAACCATAGTTCTCCATAAAGAAAGTAACAAAATTCCTATAAAGAAAGGTGTTAGGCAAGGAAACACGATCTCCCCAGTACTATTCACAGCTTGCGTAGAAGAAGTATTCGGAGACTTCGAGTGGGAGCAGTTAGTGATAAGGGTGGATGGAGAATACCTCAGTAATCTGCGATTTGCTGATGACATTGCCTTGCTAAGCAACTCGGGGGATGAACTGCAAATAATGATTGATGACCTAGACAGGAAAAGTAGAAAGGTAGGCTTGAAAATCAATATGCAGAAGACTAAGGTAATGTTCAACAGCCCCGGGAAGGAACAGCAGTTTAGGTAGCGAAGTACTGGAAGTAGTAGGCGAATGTGTCTACTTAGGACAGGTAGTAACCGCAGATCCGGATCATGAAAAGGAAATAACAAGAAGAATAAGATTGGGATGGAGCGCATTTGGCAAGCACTCGCAGATTATGACTAGCAGCTTACCGGTATCGCTCAACAGAAAAGTATACAACAGCTGCATCTTACCTGTACTCGCCTATGAGGCTGAAACATGGAGGCTAACCAAGAGGGTTCTACTCAAGTTGAGGACAACACAGAGGGCTATGGAATGAAAAATGGTAGGGGTAACATTAAGAGATAGGAAGCGTGCAGAGTCTGTCAGAGAAATAACTCAAGTTACTGACATTCTAGTGGAAATCAAGAAGAAATGGGCATGGGCAGGACATGTAGTGCGAAGAGGATAACCGATGGTCGCTTAGGGTAACAAACGGGATTCCAAGGAAAGGAAAGGGAGGGCAGCAGGGGGTGGCAGAAAGTTACGTGGGCGGAGGTAGTTTGCAGGGGTCAATTGGATGTAGCTAGCACATGACCGGGTTAGAGGAATATAGGAGAGGCCTTTGCCCTGCAGTGGGTATAGTCTGGCTGATGATGATGATGAATTTGATGGTTGCTTTCAGTGCCAATCATACTTAGACGCAGCCTAACTGGTTCGAGACCCGTAGCTCTCTGACAACATGGGCATTGGCTGTGACAACGCCATCAGTAAGACTTGTCTGTATTTCCAATTTAGCGGTGATCAAATTAATAAGCATTTAATTGCAAGTCTGAGAGGTCGTGCGCAATAGAAAGCAGGCAGCCACCATCGTGACTGTCAACCCCTGTACCCTTTGGCTATGCTGGAAGCTGCGTTGGTTAGGCAGTGGTTTCACCTGACCAAATGTTTTAGGTTTTCACCTGGTTTAATCTGCCCCTGTTTTGGACGTGTGCAGCCTCAGAACTGTGCCGCACTTTCACGGGAGCATTTCTTTGGCCAAGTGCTGTGCGCCAGGCCACTTAGACGTGGCAACGCATAGTTCAAATTATCCGTGTCTAGAACCTACTCGCGTTCAAATTAACAAGCTTTTTTATACATAGACTATTACGGAGCTTGGCCAAACGGAGCCGAGGAGTTCGAATTATCCAAAAATTTGATTGGTCAAGGTTCGAATTAACAAGGTTTCACTGTATTTCTTATTCGTATCTAACTCAGGGTGGCAGTATCTGGTGCCTCGCTGTTAATGAAGAGGAGACACTAGCGGTGAGTTGCCTTCCTTTCTCTCTTCAGCTGTACTGGAAATTATTGATTCCTTTACCTTGCCCTGTCCAGAGAGACTTTGATTTGGTTAGGGTTTTACGGTGATACTTTTTGCTCTAAACGAAACAGGGAAAGCAGAACACTTGAACTACTGGAATTGTCTTTTGAAAATTGTGTACAGTTTAACCTATTATAATGAAATTGGGTGTTGAGTGAAAATTGGTGCATTATATCTAGTATTAGCCTTAAAAGTATATGCACAAATTCTCGCAGGACAATCTGCTAGTAAACCCTAGCAAAGGGTGCTGAAAGGGTCAACCCAAAGGGGCAAAAGGTACTGTCACCAGCAAAAGTTTGCGGGATCTCCAGCGCGGGGCGGAGTGACGAAAAACTGCATTGCTGCGCCATCTGCTGCAATTGTGCTAAATGACGAGGCTAATGGAAATTGCACCTGAAGCATTCTACACACACGCCTGACCTTCCTTTGCTATCAAGCATGTCTCGGCGCTTGCTTCCCCGGGATCCGCTTTCGACACTCGTTGCTGCTGCTGAATTGCCCTGTCACTGTTGTTGCACAGGACGAACTCCTTTCATTGCGCCTGTCAAGGTAGACCGGCGGTGAATGTCACAGAGCGCCTAAGCTACTTCCGCGAACTTGATAAGCGTGTCACAAGGAAGCAAGCAACGAGGCATGCTTGACGGCAAAAAAAAAAAAGACAGACGTTCACAGAGCCTGTTTCAGACACAATTTCCTTTAGCCTCCTCATCGGGCTCAATTGCGGTAGATAGCGCAGCAATGCAGTTTTCCATCGCTCTGCCACGCGCTGGAGATCCTGCAAACTTTTGCGGCTGAGAGTACAATTTAAAGCTTGGTATAAACATGTGGAACCTTGCTTTTCATTTGGTATAGGAAAGCAATAATGAACACGCAAATAGGCATGCCTGCTGGCCCACTGCACGAGCAGATCCAGAGTCTGCTGTGGCGTTTTTTTTTTTTGCACCCGCTTTTGACTGCACTGAAAATCTTCATATTCCGCGAATCTACTTTACATGTTTTGTGTAACGGAGGTGATGAAGTTGCGGAGTGTGCTTGGATTGTGCGCACAAGTTTGCTGAGGTGATGGTGCAATCGCGTACTGTTCACATACCAGTGGGCTATTGATGCTGGTAGTTTTTTTTGCAGCCCCTAGATAGCATGGTGTGTGAACACATCGGCATTTTCAAGGGGACCTGAATCAATATTTTTGATAATATTTTAATGCAAGAGATTTATAAAGGTGGCCTTTGTGAGTATTCGAGTCAAATTTAAAAGCTCTGCATGCACCCTATAATTGACAAATAATTTTTAAAATGTGCTTCTGGTGACTGCTCTCTACCGTTTGGGGGGACACCTCACTGTGCATTCGTAGCCTCCCCTTCATGTTGATGTCAGCTGGGATTCTGTACCTTTTCATTGGGCACGCCCAAGTGACACGGGTGGGATGGGTTACAGTGAGGCAACGTCGCAACCTGTCTTTTGCTTTTTTCTCGAGCACTAGCATGCGATATGTCGAAAGAGTACAGGAGCATCATTTTTGGTCGCTAATATCTTCGGCTTTTGTGAAGCTAGCATGAAAATTTTGCATTGTGGAGCTGACTGATGGAATACCAATTGTTTGTGCTTGTTTTCTACTTTTAGTAAGTAGCTTTTCTTGGTCTCTTTAAACACACTTGTCAAACGATTCAAAAGATGAAATTTTCTGGCTTATTTGCACATTTTTAGTCATTTGATTAAAAAGTATTTCTTCGTTATAACTGATTCAGTCTAAAATTTGGAACTTTTTGTTTCATTATACAGATAGGACTCCTGTAGAAATAGCAAGGACCAACTAAACATTCCTTGTACTTAATTTTATCTGATAAATTGCTATATCACTCTTCATTACTACGAGTTTTGACCATTCATTTTTCGAAATTAGGGCTACAGTAGCTGTGAAAGTAGTGATTTAGCCTTTTTAAAGCTGATGCTGTGTTTTTTCACCATTGGGAGTACCGAAGGATAAAAGCACTGTGTAAGCGGTATTCACACCAGGTGATTCCGGCGAGGATGGATGTGGAAAGAACTCGCTCGTGCTCCCAAATTGACACAGGTGACGGAGAGAGCGATGTCGCTGTTTCAAGCCGCATGCAGCATGACAGGAATGGCGAATACACGGGGCAGCCGTTTCTGGCCCACTGGTGTTATTTTGCCACTCAGGGGAACAATGAAGACGGCAAGTTCAGCAAAGAAAGTGCAGAAAATAAAACAAACTCGTCCGAAAGGGAAGGGGCCTGCAGAAGAAGGGGGTGGAATACAAAAGACTGAGGTAGGGTAGATCGTCTCTATGCTCAGACACGCCTTTTTTTTTTCCTCTCGGGCACTCTCGGGGATCATTCGTGCCAAACGGCTGAGATGTTCCCGAGAGGGCAGCCAAGGGCGCAAAACCAGGAGCTGTGACGCCCAGCAGCCTCTCAAGGGCAAGACGTGAGCACAGTCACCCTCGCTTCCTGTGTGAATGCCGCTGTAGCAACACGTTTGTAAATTGCGATGTCAGGTGTTTGTGTAGTTGTGCAAAATGTGCAGCTTTTGTACACATCTTCCATGGATGACTTTGAGCATGCTGTAAAGCTACTGTAGCCACAAATTTGTCTGTAATATGAATTTCATTAGGTTGAGGAGCAGTACTTTGCTTTGTGAAGCAGCTCTATTGGTTGCTGTTCAGGTGACGGGGAGCAGTGGATCGGCTCTGAGCCTGTGGCACATCCCAGAGGTGGTGAGCCAGTCAAGCAAGACCACCTGGATCGAGGCATTTAAGGATGGCACCGACTTTCCACGTAATCTTGCCATCCTCAACACAGGTGGCAGCATGTCCCTGGTTGTGTCCACCAATGAAGGGTGCGAACTATTTGTGATACATTACTGGGCCTCGCTCTTCAAATGGTGCATGACAGGACCTTGTTAAATGTAAAGTGGGTAATTGATTTTACTAACCGCACTAATTCAGACCTGCAAATGTTTTGGGCTTCATTCGGAAAGCATCTCGCACCCCATAGCAGTGTGTACAGTTTCATGACCACTATTTCAGACTAAAATAGGTGCTAGTAATACTGTGGAAATCATTTCTCAACTTAAAGCCTGCTTTTTCAGTATAATATAACAGGACAGGGGTCTGTCACAACCAATTGGTTCTTTGTGGCTTTGAAAAGCACCAACTTGAATTTAAATGGAATCATTGAGATGGACTTTGGATAGGTTTGGCTATTTGTCGCTCGACATAGTGGCAATAACAGTATGCTCTTCTTTTTCGAGATGGCAAACGAAGGGTGCGTGATCATGTCAAAAAGCGGGACTGGATTAGGGCCCACCGCGAAGCAGGGCGAAGGGGGTGGGGGGGTGAGGTGAGGGTGTATTCGGAAGTGCTCATTTTCTTTTCATAGGTCCTAGCAGTTGGCCTTAGCAACTGTCATTGCCCTTTTTTTTTGCGAGCTGTGTGACTGAGCTTCAAGATGTCACAATCCAAGCTTAATTATGGATACCTTGGCCCAGTCTGTAATGATGAGGTGTTGTGTCTTAGCATAATCACGCGCATAATGAAGTGTGCAACTCTGCAGGTTGTGCCTTGCAGAAGAGCCTACGTTTTTATTTTAGTGTGTCAAGCAGCCCTTCACGACTATTCCAGCTGACGAACTGAATGGACCGAGGAGGTCCATGCTTGATTTGGTGCTTAAAGGGCAGCTGCATCACTTTTTGAAAAGAAAGAGTTCGGAATACAGATATACAGTTTACGACCCCCTGAACACGAATACGACGTTAAATTTAGTCATAAGTGACCGCAAACTACTTTTTAATCAGAAAAATGTGCACCAACGCCGTGGGGCGTTTTGAAAGTGGCGCTCTTGCCTGTGATTGGTCAAGCGCGCCGTGACGTCAATGACGGCGTGCCATTCAGTGGTAGCGGCGGTCCAAGCGATTGTACATGCACGCACGGCTTCTCTGTGGATGTATGCTGCTGAACATGCAACGATCACGCTGCTCAGGGTAATATGATATTGAGCCGTACTTGTTCGAACCAGCGGCGGCTTCGGAACAAGGTGACACTGGCGGCAGCGGCGACATGACGAGAGAGGAGACAGCGCTAACCTTTTCCCGCATGAAAAATTCACACTGGTACGTACCGCTGCGCTGCACTGCTGTATGCGCCTGTGATCCGCTCTCAATTGAACATATCTGCGTTACTCGTGCCCTAAATCTCCTGCCAGACTCGAACGAAGCAGTGTCACGTCAATGCGCTTGATGTGACGATTGTAAACAAATGAACTCATCCAGACGAGCCGTCGCCCCAGTTTTGTTGCGTGAATTTAGTCATTTATATGTCAGCAAGAGCAGCAAAAGTCATGCTCTCAGCTCCCGCAACCTCTAGTACGTATACATTTTAATCTGGTGGGATTTAACAAATTAACGCGGGAGCGCGGTATCGACGAGAAGCCAGGCCGCTACCTTGCTGCGCGCGCGTAATCCCATTTAGAACACCGGTAAAAATACCGAAACGCTAGGACAGCTATCGGCAGTCACGCGCTGCCATGTCGCGAGTTTAGCACACTTCATTTAGCTGCGCTTAACATCGCGATTTCGACCACAGACATCATACTGCCCCGATTTCTTTTCTTAATTGGGATAGTTGAATTTCCCAGGAGCTCTCCAAGAACCTGAAAATAAGAAAATGGCCATAAGATATAAACATGACATAAGAAACTTAATTTAACAAAGCAGAGGCGAGTTTAGGATGTGCGTTCTCCTTTATGACATAGGTTTCTGACTTCCATTTTAAAAAGTTCATACTTGGCATGTGCAAGCAGAATCGGATCGCCAAGTGCAAAACGTATAGAGGTCCAAAACGGCTCGTTTTCCTGAACAAAACTTTTCATGAGCAAATAAGGGCTGCCTTTCCATTCGTCGATTCAGCAGTGTGATGACTCTTTCCGCATCGCACCGATAGCCTAATCAGGAAAAAAAAAAAAAAGTCCTACTCTCTCACAGTTTTCTAGCCGCGTCAGCGGGCGCCAATGCTGAATAGTTTTACTTTCACCAGTGCCTTCATTTGCCCGGCCACCCATCTGCCCCACAGAACAAAAACGTAAACAGAACAGAAGAGCAATATGATGTATTGGACCTCTTACCTCGAGTTTTCTTCTTTTTGCGAAAGCAGCTCTTGGCGGCGGAGAGGTGCTCTTGTGTACGAAGACAGAAGGCACAGCACCGGTTTTCAATCGCGCAGATTTGATCGGTATCCCAAAAGATCGCATCAACGACAAGCTTTGGTGATAGTCACTGTCGCGAAAATGATCTGAGCAGATCACCGACGATTTTGTAGGCTTGAAATCCTTCCTCTTGACCGCGGCAACCCAAAGCGCCGATAGCTTGCGCTCCTTTGGGAATTTATGAAACGCGACATCCTCTCGGCCGCCAGTGTTCGTGCATCCATAGGCTGCGCAGAACCACGGCATGGTCGTTCTTTTCGTGAAGAACGGTGCAAGATGCACTTAAAAAGCTTGCGGTAATGTTCGCAAGAAGAAAACAAGCGCGAGACAAGAAAAAGGTTGCACTGCGTAGCCTGCAAGCGACAGGTGATGCACGGCCTGCTCGGGCAATAGAAGCGGAGGAGAGGTAGACGCCGTCCTTGACGTCACTACCGCCTGTCGTACTCCTGTCGTCTGCTACTGACATCCCCCCTCCAGCGCTGTGCACTGCGGAGAAGCCTGAACGGGGTAGCAACTTTAATCGATGATTACGTCACTATTTCAAAAGCTAAAGCCAAAATATTTCGTATACTTAACATACAAACCCTGCAGATTCGACCCTCTAAAGCGCATCAAATTCTAAAACCGGTGCAGCTTCCCTTTAACACTTTCCTGTCCGCGGGAAAAAGTGTTTTTTGGGTGGTGTCAATAATATTTTTTTCTTTAACAAAACTTGCTTGGTACAGGAGTGTTTAGTATCAAATTGTAGAGGAGGAATTTCTCTTCACAAGTAACAATCAACATGTTTATTGAATAAGTGATGAAAAAAAAAAAAAAAGAAAGCAATCGGCACGAAATTATTGTAAAAAAAAAACAAAAGCATCAAAGTTTCTTAATACAAGTAAAACAAAAAAATGTCAAATTTTAACATTTTTTACAACGGACTAATGCAAGATTGCAGCAAATTCTAGCTTTCTGTGTACAGTATTCGCTGGGTTACGAAAAAAACAGTAGTCTAGGTCGACCCCTGGCAGTCCTCTAGCGGAAAACACGATTCCGTGCGCTGCCGGCAGCAAGCAATACTACCCAAAAGACGTCACCTACAGTTGTGACTTTCAGAATCGTGATCTCTTCCGATTAGCGTGCATTAAAAGCGGAAATTTTTGGGGAGTGAACGCGAAACTTACCGAGGCCTGACTGTCGACATTTTGGGTCGGTTTGACGTAGTTTCGCTGTCAGTGCTAAAGTCTGAAGAGCTGAGTTTGTCTTCCGAGTCATGACTGCTGCTCTTCGCATCCAAAAACGAGCTCTCCGATGCGTCAACTTCCGCGGAACCGCACCGTTTCTGAGCAGCAGGAGCACACGCGACGTCGACGCCATGATGTAAATAAGGAGCGCCAATCACCTGACTCCGAGACCATCTGTACGGGCGCGGCACGGGGGAAAAAATAAAACCCAAAGCAAAGCTGAAAGAAGGGCTGTTCTATTTCCCACTGAATGACGCCACTTGTCAAGGAGCGCTTTGAAAGCAGGGAAATTCAACCATCGATAGCGGGCGACACTTATCTCGCATGGCTGTCAACATTTCGGATTGGTTTGACATACTTTCGCTTTCAGTGCTAAAGTCGGAAGAGCTGAATTCATCTTCCGAGTCATCACTGCTGCTGTTGGCATCCAAAAACGAGCTCTGTGATGTGTCAACTCTTTCACGGAACCGCATCGTTTCCGCGCAGCAGGAACGCGCAACATCGACGTCATGTTGTAGACAAGGAGCGCCGATCACCTGACTCTGGAGACCATCTGGATGGGCGTGGCGCGGCGGAAAAATTTAAATCAGAAGCAAAACAAAAAGAAGGGTTCCTTTGTTTTCCATTGGAGGATGCAACTTGTCAAGGAGCTCTTCGAAAGTGGAAAAATTCGAATCGTGAAACCATCGATAGCGGGCTAGCGATGGGAATAGGCACGGACAGGAAAGTGTTAAGGGGGCTCGATGGACTGCAACATGCTAGGCCGTTTCAGTGATAGTGTCTTCTTATACAGTCGAATCCGGATATATCGAACTCGAAGGGGATCACGAAATAGTTCGATATATAGATAATTCAGTACGCAGAAATCGGCTTGAGACGCCGCTTGCGATCGTGAAGAATGATACCGTATTTGTCGCGTAATCAACGCACTCGCATAGAACCCACCTTCCACTTTTTCCGTTGAGAATTTGAGACAAAAATAAAGTGTTAAGGCCGGTTCACATGCAAGTGAACGAACTTAGCGACGAGCTGCAGCGACAGAGCGAAAAATTTCCAACTTATTGAACTGTGATGGTCGAGTCGCCGCGACAGCTCAGAACAGGCTTTTGCGTCCCCGCGGCAGAAATCGCGAGTGTTTTTGCTTGCATGTGAAACTGCCTTTAATCGGTGGCACGTCCGTCCCTCCGTTTCGACCGTCGCATCCACAGTTCATTTATTGGCAGTGCGCCACGATGCTGCACAGCGATAACGTCATGGCATGTTTATCTTTTGACTATACTTTGATAGATCCTGCAGTGGGGGGGAACGAACTTGGCAGAGTGCCCGTGATGGTTTGATTGCACAAGCCTGGTTTGATTTATCATGCCGCGCTTGGGTTGGGCATAGTCCGCTGCCACAAAATTGCTGGAAAGCGTGATAGCTGCAAATGCCGTTTGAAGCAAACAATGCTAAAGGCCGGTGTCATGATTGCAGCTGATCGCATACCTTCGTTGATTCATAGATGCAAGGATGAACAACTCTTGCCAAAAAAAAAAGAAAAAAAAAAGATCTGCCGCTTTTTAACGTCCACAGCCGCCATAGATTACGTACGTTCAGGACGATGAAACGCGATGCACATGGCACGTGAGCCGCTCTGCTCAGAGTTATACACTGGAGAAAGCATCCGACATTCTGTTTGCCACGGGCTGAGCTGGCTTGTCTGCGCATGCGTGCTGCTGTGAACGAAGACCGGGAAAGATAGAGGAAGGCAAGAGAGAAAGCTCGGCAGAGGAATGGGCACACCCGTGTGCTTCACTTTATCGCGATGTTTCCCGTCTCCCGAACACCACGGCTTCTCGTTCCTTCATGCACATGGCTTGCCAACGTCACGTGCTGGCACATTACAGATGATTACTGCAGATGCGCGCGCCTTTGGGGAAAGGGCTCTAAACCAGCCGTGACTGAATCATTCCCTCATTCCTTGCGCGCATGGCTTGGGCTGAGGGTATGTGATCATCTTTGGAGAAGGCGCACCTTCCAGTGCGTGGTGCGGCGTTTGATACATCGAACGTCCGGTGAAATTGGAGTTCGATATATGACTCAGCTTTTCTATACATTTGCACGGGATTTTCAAGGGGATATTCCTTGGGTTCGATATAACCAATATTTGAATTATCCGGGTTTGATATATCTGGGTTTGACTGTACGACGTAGCTTTCCTATACTTTTACATGGGATTTTCAAGGGGATATTCCACGAGATTGATTCTATGAACAAAAATCGGACTGGATGTTTTTACCTTTTTTTTAATCTTTGGGAGCCAGATATTTTGTAGCTGCAGCAATTTTATCAAGACTAGGTTTATATTCTTGGTGTTGACAGTGCACCTCAAAAAACTTCATCATTCTGTGGAACATTGCTGGCATATGACAAAGCCTGAAGGGGAGTAAATGAAATTTGTAGATACTGTCTGGAATTGCGAGAGCAGCTTTTTCTGCCCATCTTGTCAGCTTCTATCTGCCGTTACCTGCTTTGTGGGTCTATTGAAGAAAGGTATTCTGCTTGACGAAATTTGTTGGTTGGATGCATTCGCGAATAAACATTTCTTGTCACACCGTTAAGCTTCCTGTTGTCTACAAATAAGTGCAGTGTTCCACCTTTCTCATTTTTTTTACTTGAACCACTGATGACCATGGACGCTTTGATGATCGGATCATGCCATCGTCAAGCATCTCTTTGACTTGTGATCTCTGTGCTGTTTCATGCGGACAACAAAGCGGACTCAGCATGGAGCGTGTCATGCTCGTAGCAATACAGTTCTAACCAAAATTGCCCTTTTTTAGCTGAGTCGCTGTAAAGCTATGGTTAGCTGCCGGTGGGAAATTTAGGTTGTGTGGCATTGTAGGAAAATATGTGAAATATCATCTGCAGATGATGTGATAGATGAATAAATGAAAGAAGCATGGTGCTGAAGGCATTTTCACAACCAAGGGAGCAGAAGCAGGCAGCAGCTGTGACACAATACCTGCCTTGCTTCATTAAGAAAATAACTGAACCAGCTTCACTGTAGGATCTCACATCAGTTGGTAGTACCTCTGTCTTATTCAGCTTGAGGTGGGGTCATCAGCCAGCCCAACATTCAGTTGTGGAGGGGATGATGGGCCTCACTCAGTGCAGAAGTGGTGTTTACTGACCAGACTCCTGTCGTGTGCAGGCGGCTATTGCGGTGGTCCCTTGGCGGACCTGCGGGTGGCAAGCGGGAGGAGCTGATTAAGCGAGACTACCTTGCGTCGTACAGTGTTCTCGCTGTCTCCCCCAATCGTAATCACCTGGCCCTCGGAGGGATACGTGGAGATGTGGCCGTCATCCGATGTGGTACGTATTTCAAGGCCAGGGTGGTGGATGGCCTCTCCCCCTTGCTTTCCACAGCTGCATGCAAGCAGTGCCACGGAATAAACACCGGGGTCCTTCTGCTGCCTCACTGTTGTTTAGAGGATTATTATGTGCACATGCTGCTCGTTACAGTAGAACCCCTTCATAGTAAAGACACTCGGACCGGCAAACATCTTTACTATATCAGTTGATATCAGTAGTTGGTAATAACGTTGTCCCTAAGATGATGTCTGGTAATTAAATGGCTACTTACTAAACATGTCTTTCATCATCATCATCATCAGCCTGACTATACCCACAGCAGGGCGAAGGCCTCTCCCATATTTCTCCACTTAATCCGGTTCTGTGCTAGCTGCATCCACTTGACCCCCGCGAACTTCTTAACCTCATCCACCCACCTACCTTTCTGCCGCCCCCTGCTACGCTTTCCTTCTTTTGGAATCCAGTTTGTTACCCTAAGCGACCATCGGTTGTCCTCTCTTTGCACTACATGTCCTGCCCATGCCCATTTCTTCTTCTTAATTTCCACTAGAATGTCGGTAACTTGAGTTATTTCTCTGACCTACTCTGCACGCTTCCTATCTCTTAATGTTACCCCTACCATTTTTCGTTCCATAGCCCTCTGGGTTGTCTTCAACTTAAGTAGAACTCTCTTGGTTAGCCTCCACGTTTCAGCCCCATAGGTGAGTACAGGTAAGATGCAACTGTTGTATACTTTCCTCTTGAGCGATACCGTAAGCTGCTAGTCATAATCTGCGAGTGCTTGCCAAATGCGCTCCGTCCCAATCTTATTATTCTTGTTATTTCCTTTTCATGGTCCGGATCTGCGGTTACTACCTGTCCTAAGCAGACATAATCGCCTACTACTTCCAGTACTTCGCTACCTAAAGTAAACTGCTGTTCCTTCCCGAGGCTTTTGAACATTACCTTAGTCTTCTGCATATTGATTTTCAAGCCTACCTTTCTACTTTTCCTGTCTAGGTCATCAATCATTATTTGCAGTTCATCCCCCGAGTTGCTTAGCAAGGCAATGTCATCAGCAAATCGCAGATTACTGAGGTATTCTCCATCTACCCTTATGCCTAGCTGCTCCATTCCAATTCTCTGAATACCTCCTCTAAGCAAGCTGTGAATAGTACTGGGGAGATTGTATCTCCTTGCCTAACACCTTTCTTTATGGGAATTTTGTTACTTTCTTTATGTAGAACTATGGTTGCTGTGCAGCCACTATATATATCTTCCAGCACTTTCACGTATGGCTCGTCTACCCCCTGATTTCGCAATGCCTGCATCACCGCCGATGTTTTAACTGAGTCAAATGCTTTTTCGTAAACAATGAATGCTATGTATAAAGGCTGATTATATTCCGAGCATTTTTCTATCACCTGATTGATGGTACGGATATGATCGATAGTAGAGTACCATTTCCGGCCGGTACATGTCTTTATGAAAACATGTCGGTACATACCGTACAAGTCTTTATGAAAAGAAAAAGTCTAAAATACCTTGCAGCTCTCACTTATTGTCTCTTTGTGCAATTTTTTCAATTTATGAAATTTTTTATTTACATCTTGAGGTAGTACTCTTCAAGCATGAGGGCAACATGGCTACGAATACAACTGAAATTGATTTCATGTGAAAACCAAATCCTTGTCTTTTAAAAGGCAATAGATGAGAAATGTGATGACTGTCAAGTGCTTCAAATCTGCACACGCCACGTCTCCACTTCTGTACCTCACTGCCTCATGCTACAAATGTTTGGCCATTTCTTCCCTATTTCTTGCTGCACCTTTACTCTCCTTTACTTTCTGGATCGGCCGTGCTGCCTTCTTTCCTTGTTTGTAGCCAGCTATAGCTTTTTTTTGCCTGTAAGCTGCACGCATCCCCTCACGGCTTCAAGGCCTACGTAAAGTTTGCTTCTCAGTGCTTAATGCCATTAAAACAGTATTTTTTATTTACTGGCAGATTTTGATGAAAGCTGCACCATTTATGCAGATTTTTGGGCTGATTTCAAACATGCACATTAATTTTATGTAAACCATTTAGTTCTGAAGATATTGAGCACTTTGTTTTTTGTTTGGAGGTGAGCTGTCAGTAAATCTGCAGGAGTTATAATAAAAACTGACATATCAAATCAATTTAGAACACACAGAAAATGCAAAAATCAAGATTGAATGTCCTGGTTCCATTTTAACCAAAGTTACAGCTTATCAAAGTTCAGAGACCAAAAAGCCACCTTGACACTCTGAAAACATGCAATTTTTAAAAACTTTCCTCATTAAATACCACAAATTCATTTATATTTTTGCACTGTGCATGAGTTTACCTTTCTGGTGCAAAAGGAATTATAGCAATATCATAAGTATAACCAGAGATATTGCATCTCCAATTATGTACCGTCCTCAATATTTTGATTTTGAGAAATTGATGAAAAACGTGTTGATAAACTTTTGAAGCACCAAAGCTAACAGTAACTCATTAAAGTGGGTTCTGACTAGCTTCTGATGTCAATGCATCATTTACCATCGATATAATTCGCCCTCAAAGAATGAAATTTCCGGCGAACAGAACGCATGGTCCGGAGGCCGCCACCAAGACGAGTGCGTTTTCATCGTGACCTCCACAAAAGTTGGTGCCAAGTGCTGGCGTGCGATTGCCATTCTCACGTTCATGCAGTAAACGCAGGCGGACTGCATCTAGTGATAAGCGACAGTTGCTCGTCTTGCACCATGTAGCATTCAGAAGAAAGTTTATTTCGACAATATTTGGGATTCCGCGCAATCTTCTCTATGTTCTGCGTGTTGCGGGACGCTGCTTCACGACTGCTGCTGCGGCTGGTCGCGGCACTGCCTCACAGGGCGATCTATCCCGGCGTTGAAAGCTGCACTTGCTCATTTGCACCCTCACAATTCGGTACGTGGCAGATCGTGCCGCTCCTCGCTATCGCACTGAGCACGACCGGCTATGCTACGCTGGTATCAGGCCATCGCGGACTCGAAGCGGAGCGTTGGCGCTTCGTCATTGATTGCAGATAACCAGATGCAGTGTCCCCGACGCGTTTAGCTCCTCTCGCTACTTTTCTTTAGGCTAATAATGAAGCGTGGATCTCAATATTGCGCATTTTGCGTTGTGGTTACGATGAGGGAACGGCGCTAGGCCGACTAGGCCTAAAGGAGAGACCTTTTCAAAATGGCGCCGGACCGCAAGCAGTCGACGCCGCCAGCCAACCAAAGCTCGCCGATTTGCTCACGTGTGGTGGGAGTCCAATAGCAGGGCATGTTTCACACAATTTTGTTCCTTTGTTTTCTGCTTCGGTGGGCTCACTCATGGTCACCAACCGAGATATAGGAATGGCCTGAATCGCTATCTTTCGAACGACACCAAGATTATGCCCGCGGATCGCGCATTTCTCGAACTGCAGGAGATCGAAATTCGGCGCGATTTGACCTCAGTTTAAAGGGCCACACGCTCAGATTCTCGTCTTTGGAACGCTGTAACACGCAAATTAGGCGATATTTTTCAACGAAACTTCAGAGATAGCTGCGGAAAGATCTCAGAATCGCGAAAACGAGAAGATTGAAAATCCGATTTTCTGACCGATTTTCGGCTGCAAAGACCCGGGTCCCCCCTTAAAGAAAATACTTGGTGTTATATATATATGTGTATACCGGGTGTCCCAGCTAACTTGAACCAAGGGTTACAAAATAATATATTTCAGGTAGGTCAGTGAAACCAATTGCCTATAACTGCCAGCCTGTTTGCGCACTACAGGCAATTTTTTGTTTGGCAATTACTTAATTAGCTAATTATGTTAATTTTTCTAATTTATTAAATATCGACTTTAGACCAGAAATGTGAATTGGAAAGTTGTAGAGCACCTTCAGAAACCCCCATTCCATTGATTGCTATAAAGAAAGTCTCACGTGTATCTTTTTTTCCGGACTCAGAAGAAAGCCCGCGAAATACAAATAATACCACGTGACTAGCGCATTTGTGCGCCGCGATTGTGATGCTCTCAGTCGTGGTTTGAGCGAACGAAATCAGCTGCAGCTGTGACCCGATGGTCCCGTTGCAGCGGCAGGCAGAAATGTTTGCGATGGTTTGAGCGAGCTCGAGCTCGCCCGTCGCCACTGCGATTTTCCAGGCCTGCTCACCGCAGCAGCCTACATCACGACAGGCGGATGGAGATAAAGAACCGGCAAATGAAGGTGCAGCGCTAATTTTAGTCGAGTCACATGATGTCATCTCGCCCCTTTACCTAAGCCTGTATGCGCAGATTCAGTGGCTGATACCTTATCGCTCATTCGTTTGTCGTGATGTTCGCTGATGGGAGAGAAGAAGGCCTTGTTAGAATGTCGGTGGTGTCGGCTCGCCGCTCTCGCTGCTACTGCACCGTCACGTGGGCCGGCTGTCTGACGCGGGCGAAGAAGCCATCGCAGGCATATCGGCCTGCCGCTTTAATGGGCCAAGAAGACACGGCCGCAGCTGATTTCGTTCGCTCAAACCACGACTGAGAGCACCACAATCGCGGCGCACAAATGCACTAGTCACGTGGTATTATTTGTATTTTGCGGGCTTTCTTCTGAGCCCGGAAAAAAAGATACACGTGAGATTTTCTTTATCGCAATTAATGAAATGGGGGTTTCTGAAGGTGCTCTACAACTTTCCAATTCACATTTCTGGTCTAAGATGAATATTTCATAAATTAGAAAAATTAACATAATTAGCTAATTAAGTAATTGCAAAACAAAAAATTTCCTGTAGTGCGCAAGGCGACTGCCAGTTGTATGCAACTGGTTTTATTGACCTACCTAAATTTTTTATTTTGTAACCCTTGGTTCAAGTTAGCTGGGACACCCGGTATATAAATATTGTTACGGGGTGGCAAGCCGATGAATACAAAGAACACAAGACAGAGAGATGATATAAACACAGTGCGAAGAAACAGGACACAGGGAGAAGACACATACAAGACGAGTCGGGAGAAGACACATACAAGACGGGACTCGTCTTGTATGTGTCTTCTTCTCGTGTCCTGTTTCTTCATGCTGTGTTTATTTCGGGATAGGTATGAACCAACTAGCCCAGACCAAGATCTTAAGAGAGATGATGTTCAATGACCGTGAGATGACATTTAATGAAAATGTTGGCGGGCCTTGTGCGAGCGTGCCTGCCCACGCCACTGCCCGCTTCTTCCTCGTCCGTAGCATTACCTGGGGCCACCGAGCGATCATCCCGATCGGGGACGAGGAAGTTTGTCAATATTGATGAGTCCATGGCATGATTATGGGCGTCATTAGATGGCTGAAGAAGAGGAGGAAGGAAGGAACTCACGGATTATCCCCTTGAAGATACCATGTAAAAGTATAGAAAAGCTGCGTTGTATATCGAACTCAGTTTTACCAGTCGTTCAATATATCGAACTCCGCACCATGCATCGGTGGGTGCGCCTTCCCCAAAGACGATCGCATCACCCTCGGCCGTTTGCCGTGTGACATTTTCAAGCCACGCGCGGAAGGAATGAGAGGGCACAGTTCGGCGACGGCTGGTTTGGGGCAGCACCACGCATCTGCGGTGATCACTGCCGCGCGCCAACATGTACGTTTGCAAGCCATGTGCATGAAGAACGAGAGGGAACCAATGCAGCCGTGGTGTTCGGGAGAGGGGAACGTGTTAGAGCGAAGTGCAAGGGTGTGCCCACTCTTCTGCCCAGCTTTATTTCTCCCCTTCCCCTCTCTTTCCCGGTCTTCGTTCACAGCAGCATGCACTGCGCATGCGCAGACAAGCCAGCTCAGCACGTTGAAGACGCTTTCTCCAGTGTGTGTTGTGAATGCTTTACGTGCGGCGGCTGACATGCGATGCGCGTCTCATGTCATCTGCAGACGCTAAGAAACGGCATTTTTTTTTTTTTTTTGCGGGAGTTGTTCATTCTTGCCGTCGTGCTGAATGTGCGACGTATGCTTATGGTGGCTGCAGATGTTTAAGAAGCAGCAATTTTTTTTCCTTTTGCGAGAATCGTTCTTGCTTGTGCTGAACGGGCATTCCAGCGTTAGCTATGGCGGCTGCGGACTTTACGAAGCGGCAAGTTTTTATTTTCTTTTTTTTTTTTTTTTTGCGAGAGTTGTCCAATCAACGAAAGCACGTGGTCAGCTGCGATCATGACACCGACTTTTAACATTGTTCGCTTCAAATGGCATTTGCAGCTCTCACGCTTTCCAATGATTTTGCGGCAATGGACTATGCCCGCCCCAAGCGCGGCGTGATAAATAGAACCAGGCTTGTGCAATCAAGCCATCACGGGCACTCTGCTAAGTTCGCTGCCAGCCACTGAGGATATATATAAAAAGTATAGTCAAGATAAACACGCCGTGATGTTATCGTTGCGTAGCATCATGGCACGCTGCCAGTAAATGAGCTGTGGATGCGACGATTGAAATTTTGGAGGGACGCGCCACCGAACGCTTTTTTTTTTTAGATTCTAGGGGGCAAAAGTGGAGGGTGGGTTCATTGTGCAAGTGGGTTGACTACGCGACTTATACAATATCATTTTTCACGATCGCAAGTGGCGTCTCAAGCTTATTTCTGTATATCGAATTATCGATATAGTATCGAACTGTTTCGCGGTCCCCTTTGAGTTTGATATATCTGGGTTTGACTGTAGAATAAAGTGTTTGTAAATATTTTTGAGGACAGCTGGAGAAAGCTTGCAGTGTTTGTTTATTTGTAGGGACATGTGAATTCTCAAAACTCTGGGTAGTTTTTTTTCTTGGTTGGTAAAATGTTTCCCAGTGCATCTTTGACTCAGAAAAGGTGTGGTACATTGCCTGCAGCTATGTTGTGACCGTTAATGTGTTTCCATAGAAGTGTTTCACTTTTGCACACAAACATGCATGCAGTGGCTCAGTGCTTATGTCGCTCGACTACTGTTCCGGGGTACCCGGGATCAACCCCGACTATGGCGGCTGCGTTTCGATGGAGGCAAAACACATGGTGCCGGTGTACTGTGTGAGGTCAGTGCACGTTAAGGTGGCGGTTCTACGGTCGCCATCTTGGAAGTAGTTCATATTCTGCCACCAGGCTACGCCACTAATCCATGACTGAGGAATTGAGTATCCAGCCACTCAGCCCTCTCGACTTGAGCTGCCTGAACGCTTTTCTTGTGTTGCTGCGTGGACTTTCAAAGACTTTTGCGGCTCCACAGCAGTGTCCAGGCAGAGAAGGGGAGGATTTTTGTCCCCGTCCTGAGCAGCATGGGCTGCCCCATTGAACTCCCCTCTTCAACCCACAGCACCACTACTTCGAACAATACGCGCCCTGACAATTGGACAAGAGGCTTCCCTCTCTTGCCTATACATCGTCTCACAAGATGTTTGCAGCACAGCGAAAAGCAGAGGCACCCCAGCAGGTCCAACCAGGATCACGCGTACAATAGGCAATTGTGCTTCTAAGCGCCTCTCACCCCTCCCCCCCCCCCCCAAATTGGCGGGGGTGAGAGTAGGAGCACAATTCTCTATTATAGTGCGCACAGGCTAGAGGCACTTAGGAGCACAATTGAAAGGGCTCCTCTGCCTTTCGCAGTGCTGCAGATATCTTGTGAGACGAAGTACAGTTTCCGCTGTAGAGCCACGAACATTGCTCCTACCCGCCGAGCGTGAGGGGGTTGGACTGGACTGCAGTAGGCTAGCTTGACTGAACACAAATAAAACAGGGTGTCAACATGATTGCACAGTGCAATCTTAGTACGAGTGAAAAGGAAAAGCGAATGGCACTATTTCTGCACACTTCGTCAATGAACCTTAGTTGAAGTCGGCGCCTGTCTTGTGTTCTTTTGATCCTCGTCTTTTGGGCTGTGCAATCGAGTGATCATTAGCGAGCTTTAGAATACGGCGACCCTACCCGTAAGTGGGATAGAGTAATAGCGGAGCGTGCGCGCTCTAATAGAGAATTGTGCTCCTGCTGTCACCCGCGCTATTGCCCTGTCCCCCTAAGCGGTAGGGGTACCATATTCTAAACCTCCCTATTGTTGATGCCATAGATATAGTAAGGATCGGAACACTCCTTGACTGTAGTGGAAGCTGTCAGCTCTTGCGGTCACCAGAAATTTGCTTTATCAAACGTGATTACAAATATGATAATATAGCTATAATTAGCTGAACTTCAGTCAACAGTCGCCCTTGTTTATTTTTTGTTCGTGCTTGTCCAATCTTGGAAACTAGAGCTGGTAAGTTACAATGTGCAAATAAGTGAATGATTGCGAAGAATCGATATTCCGAAATAGATGTGAAATCCACCAAGAGGCTATGTATCGCGCAGGAGGCCGGCATGTATTCATGCTCTCTTCGGCACTGAGGAGGCGCATTCACACTAAACTATGTGGGAAATGGGGGAAGGGGAGAAGGGGTTGTAAAGGAAGGTTGTCAGAAGAAAGGACCTAACGGGGACAGTTTTTTAGGCGCTTATGGCGGCCACTTCCCCACTCCCAGTTGGATGCTCCACAGTCTTCATTTTATTTTACGCGCGTGCGCGTGCGTGCGTGCGTGTGCGCGCGTGTGTGTGTGTGTGTGTGCGTGTGCGTGCGTGTGCGTGCGTGCGTGTGCGCGCGCGCGCGCGCGCGCGTGTGTGTGTGTGTGTGTGTGTGTGTGTGTGTGTGTGTGTGTGTGTGTGTGTGTGTGTGTGTGTGTGTGTGTGTGTGTGTGCAATTAAAGGAACACAGTATTTTCAGGCAATTAGAATAAAATTTGAACAATCAATCCCCTAGAAACATTTTTCTCCTGCGGAATTTCACTCGACACTGAAATCTGATGTGAAAAGTAGCATGCTATGGAAGACGCTGACCTGTCCTGCTGCAGCTTCCCGTGATGATGTATGCGCTTTCTGAACCAATATATTGGGTGGGCTACTGTAGCTTGTAGCCTACTTTATTGTACTCATTTTACAGGGCGCACACACGTATGCAACAAGTATACTTTAGTGTTGAGCCCGCCTTTTGGCTTCATATGTTGGTAGTAAATGATTTCGTGATGTGGCACTTGTACATTCACACATTTGCAACATAATAATCAGAGCCCAATTTTTACTCCATGCAAGAGCGCCCATGCTTACCAAATGTTTTCCTGCAAATGCCAAACGATTTGACGCATCGATCAGATCGCGTTCGGTCAGATTTGGCATGTGCTATAATTTGTGAATTTGTCCATACCAATGCAGTACAGCGGCTTTGCTTCATGTGGTCAAACGGAAGCACGTTCTTTGTATGCTTCGAAATTCTCACACGCTTCTATGTCACTTTTGCTAACATGATCGGATACCTTTCATAGCACAGGAAGTCGAGTTGCTTCAAACAAGGTTCAAATATAAAGTCAACAAATTGGGCGTTGAGACGGCGGGTGAGAGGACGCCTGGCTGACACGGTATCTACCTTACTCGAGATAAGGGCCCCATTCTTTTGGAAACGCTCTGCCTGCCGACGGGCTTTTAGAGCGTTAGCTCTGTTGCTCACTTGCGCGAGTGGCGCGTTTTTCTAAGAATCGTAAACAGAGCCATTACCATAGCAACATCGCCGTCTTCACTGTGCCCAGGCAAACTAGACCGAACTCTCCAAGCCCCCGGCCACAGCGGCAAAGCGCGGTAGCAGGCGATGCTAGGCAAGTATAGCATTATAGCAAAATGAACGCCAAACCAGCTTCCCTGCCGAATGCATCAACGGTTTACCCTAGACGCCGTAATGCTTCGGACAATCAGCGGTATATCCTCCTCCAAGAAGCGGAATTACCTGGGAAGAGGACGGGACATCATGCACGTATAAAATAAATAAAGTAAGCGCAAATAAAAACATCAAACGGGAAACCAATTCAGTGTTTTCTCTCTCTCTCTCTCTCTCTCTCTCTCTCTCTCTCTCTCTATATATATATATATATATATATATATATATATATATATATAGGGCCATTGATCAAGTCAAAGTATTTGAAGAAGATATAAACGAATGCTTTTTGTCTGGTTTCTCGAACAAGGAAGCTGTAGGGCTGCCGAAACGATAGTACGTTTTCATGAAACTTTGACTTGGTCAATGAGCCTGTATATTTTTTTATGCCACCACCTGATCAGACTGCATTTCGTCGAACTCTTGATTACAGTGGTTTCTCTCATTTGAGCTAAGCTCGACATTCGGTTCAGCAGCGTTGAGCCTTATCATTTTTTTTTTTAATTTTTAGTGAGGGGAATGACGGAAATGCAGTGGCAAAACCCGATTCAACATCACATTTTTGTATTGGAGAAGCTTCACATGGCTGTTTCCTACTTGCCCATTCACCGAAAACATCCCCGGCAGCTACTGCGGCACCTTTACTATCATCACCGGAACGCAACATTCGGAAAAAAAAAAAAAGGAAAGAAAAAGAAAAAAAAACATGACTGAAACGCTGGTGATTATCTTCGGCTGCCCACTATATCATTTTTTCTCCTTTTCTTTGGAGCCTGCACTGCTTGCGCTATATTGGAACTTCAGTGGGAAGGTTGCAGAGGCATGCTTGTGCATGTTCAGGTTTTCAAGTTGTACTTGACAGACTGTCGAAACATTTTATCTGTACCAGTAAAGTGGCAGAGGGTACGAGTATTCGTGCAATTTCTCCTAGGGAGACGCTCTTTGAAATTATATTATATTAATTTATGCAGTGTTATAGTTCCGTGCCCTACTATTCATTTTATCGTAGAAAGGGGACAATATTTTTCCTTCTTGCCACTGGAAAAAAAAAAAGTCTAAATTCCACATCCTCATAATATATTAGCATATATTGTGAGGATGTGGAATTTAGACTTTTTTTTTTTTTTTTGTTCGCGGTGTTAGCACACCGCGAACATCTGAAGATAGCTTTGTGGCGGAGCTAAGACGAGGAATAACCAGCTCCGACAGCGTTCGGGTTCGAACTCTCTTTTTTTTTTTTTTTCGCTGCTTTCACTGAGACGCTTAGTGCCAAATTCTTCTTTGTCCAGCGCCGTGCCGTTGTTTGTGATAAAAGCGCGGCGCGAGGGGCGCTACAAGACTACAAAACAAAACCAGAAAAAAAAAATTCAATATCTCCGCCACGATTATATCTTGCTGAGTAAGTAGAGTAAGTAAGTAGCGCGAGAGCCTTAGCTGGCAACGTTTCGGCACACAAACAGTATGACACACTTAATTCGAGGCGATAAATAAATCTCAAAGCAAGCAAGTGTACATTTGTCAAGGGACTATTTTCAAGTAGCGCTACTGTGCATGCGCGAAGCACCTGAGTGCGCGAAGCACCTGCACCTCAGTTCGACCCGGCCACTCGATCGGACTCGCCAGTGTTTACCTCTCTCGCCCGATGGAAAGGAAAGGGCACAGGGAAAACGTTGTAGAAGCACAATACCCTCTCGTAAATACCCCTCGATTCAGGGTGTTTGTGGCGCCATGCTCGTAATTTTTCTGAACTGCGATATTTTAGTGCATATGAAATTTCATAGATGGCGCTACCTACTACGTTTATCACACATGGCTCTGTTATTTTACTATTATTTGACTTTGTAGTTGATAATTGTTACCGGTTGAATAAGGGAACGAAAGCCCGAACCTTTAAGTTATATTCGCCAGAAACAAACAAGCCATGGAGCATTTCAATCATGCTTAAAATATTTCATGAAGAGCTCGCGCGCTTCAAGTGAACACGAAAAAAATAGCTGAAATCATCCTGACAGTGCACATTCCTCGAGAGTCGTAGAACAAAACCGATGCTTATCCTCTGACAGCGAGGTGCAAAGTTTTTCCACGCGAAATTTCAGCACAGATAAGAGCTTATTACTTGAACAGTTTAGCATATACTTTAAGCCATTTTGCAAAAAACGCAAAGTTTGATCACAAATAACTTTTACACTAAATGAAGCAGACAGATGATATTTTCAGGAAAAAGCGAACTATGTACGACCTCCAACTGCGCAAAAAATCTCCGCAGCAGAATGCGTATCTTGAAAGTTATTGTATGTATAATTACGTGTTTTATACACTTTTCACAGGCGCGTGGCTAATAAACTATGCGATACACAGTAATAAAAATGCTTAACTTTGTTCATTAACATCTAATCTCAAAACATCTCGAACGGTGTTTCTCTAGCTGCAAAAGATTTTGCACAATTTTGCTTTTCCCGAGACAAGTAGAGCTGAAAAGCCGTTTCTTACCTTTGTGTTTTCCTTTACAGCTTAAACATCGTTGCAGCTATTTATAAACCAAATGCACCATTAGAAAGGAGAGGAAATAAACTTTACAAATATATCAAAGTCATATTTATAAACTAAACAAGTGAGGCGCAGTAGGCGTATGAATATCGCCAAAAATGTCGTCTCTTCACCGCTGGAGTGGGACCGCCACCTTAAAGAACCCCAAATGGTTGAAATTACTTGGAATGCTCTACTACAGCATCCTTCATAGCCTGTGTTGCTTTGGGACCTTAAACCACATAAACCAAGCAAAATAAAACGAAGCTTTTTTTTTTTTTGTATGATAGATGTGGTGGTGTGTTGGGCATTTTCTATAATGAGCAGGAGGCACATGATGTCAGTTAGTATTGTAACATTGATTTTACTGTTTCTGTACTGACGCAGGACCTGGTTCAGCCGTCACACTGTGCTGTGAATGGCACGTGCATGATGGCCGAGTGCATAGTATACGATGGGTCTGTGATGACCCTCCTGCCTACCTCAGCAGTGGGCCTAATGGACTCATGGTACGTACGCTTGTCATGTGCAATCAGGGGCAGAAGTCCTGCTTCGTATATGCGTGAATCGCCTGGTGACGTCATCATGACATCAGTTCTGGTTATTAGACATGGCCGGTCTGGTCATGACGTCACGATTTGTCCTGACAAGGTGATGACGAAATAGTCAGTCATCTGTGGTTATCGTTACCGCTGTCACTATAACTACCACTATTATTATCGGTTACTATCTACCACTAACTAGTGGCAGCGGTCTTCATGGCAACCACTCTGGCATGACGCTAGGCAAGGAGAACTAAGATACGTTTCTCACGGCGTGGCTAAGTCGGGATGATCAACAGCTATAGGGTTCGGGTGCCCGTCGTATGGCGCCACCGTCGCCTGGATGGAACAGCGCCGCCCGCGAGAAGACACGCACCAGCGGAATGTCGAGGCAGCGGAGCGGTGCCGCCGGTTCCGTTTGGCGAGGCGTACACGAGCATGTCTTTACCCGTTGTTACGCGGTGTGGCTTTCAAAACTTAATCGCACGGAGATTTTTCGACCAGGATATTCTTAAAAGAGAGAGTTGTCTTTGGCCGGGAGTTAATTGTCATTGCAACTACCCGGCAAATGGTTTGATATGCCGCGCGGGCGATTTCGCCATACGCCTTTGAAGACGACTTCGGTGACACGACCTGCGCCCGCACTGCGCGGCAGTGTTTTTTCTGTTTCGAAATTCATCAGAAGATCAAGCACCGCCGAACCATGAAGCGATGACGTCGTTTTAGTCGCAATGGTCTTGAGTTAGTGCATTAGAAAATGAAAACAAAACAAAAAAAGCAATATGCTCAAACGTTTCGGAAGGGAGCGATAGCCGATGATTTTGCAGCCTTGCAAAGAGAGCTGGCGAAATAGAAAAATGAACCAACAAGGCAAAAGTAGGATTACCTTTTTTGGCAGGAAAAGCAAAGCAACAAACTTCCGTTATTTCCGGCACAGTTAGGCCTCACTGAACCCGGCCTTGGGACTACTCAACTTAATCATCATATAAACGAAGTTAAGCATCATCTTTACAGATACAACGATGCTCTGGTTGAACACTTCGGAATTGCTTCAAAAAAAAAGGACTTTGGAAATGCTATAATATGAATATGTTTCTCTCCACATGCTGCGGATCAATAAAAGCTAATTATACTGCTCTGAGCGGCAATACTTTTCAGATACTACAGTGATTGATACAGTCCTAGGAATATTTTGCTTTTGTTCATCCACGGCCGCTCAATGGAGGCGCACTTGGTGTGGCCCGTCGCGTCGCGCCTCAATGGCTGGGGAAGCGCGTATTGGGAGAAGTTACAGTTTCCGCCGTCATTCTCCGCGGGGGCGCCACCACTTCAGGACAAGGCGCCGCCGGCACGGACGAGCAGACGACGCGGAAGGAGCGCGCTGGCTGGGTTGGCACGTGTTATCGTTTTGACTACTCAGCATAACCGCATGGCTCTAATAATTCAGCATGCGTTTCATCGGTGCCTGTGTCAACAGCGTCCTAAGCGTATGCAGCACCATGCCAGGCAACTGCTGTGTGCCGCTGTGCACCACGAAAGCAAGAAAAGATCGGTTACCATGAGTTCCCGTGCGATTCACAACGTCGAGCAGCATGGCTGAAAAACATATCTCGGTAGGGCTAGGATGTAAAAGGAAGCCGGTGGGAGCAGAGTGACAAGTCACTGGTATACTCACTGCACTTCACAGATGACGATTACAGGAAGAACATAAAACTGAAAATCCTGCTTCCTTCAGTTGTCCCCTCCGTGTTCCCGAACTGCCCACATTACAAGTTAAGTTACTCACGCGGGCTCATGTTAAGCCAAACAACCTTGAAAAAATTAATGTGCGCAGGTCAATAGCTTTATTTTCCCCCACTTGTTATAGCTACACTTCATTTCCTCCTGGACAACCCCCCGTGTCATCCTGAAGCATGTGTGTTTCAAGATAGCTCTGCCACGATCACCTTTATGACAATGATATCAAAATGGTATGCCTTGCACAACATCGCATAAGTGAAGCCATGGAGATACCAAGAGGAGCAACTCTATTTGTCACATGACGAGCGACTCTCTTGGTTACAGTTGGGCTTGCCATATTGAAGACATTCAGGTCAAAGGAGGCACGTCGAAGCAAAGGCCAACCAAACAAACTTACGAAGCAACAGTCATGACAACCAGATCCACAGTGGCGCAAATTAAGGACCTTCTTGATCACATCAAGTATCTTACAACAATGTCTTCTGTGTGCCTTATTAGTGCATTGCATTTAACCGAATCTTATTTTCAGCTTCCGATACGCCCTAAAGCAGGCTCTGAAAGCGGGTCTATAGTATCGCTTTTTAGCAGCCTAAGGCAATTCAAAGGCAGGAACGACAAAGTTGACGCAAGGGCTGCAGTTATCACCTCGGAGAAAATACTGAAGGTACCACTAGCGAAAAAAATAAATATATCGACTGAGATTATACACATTTTGCCATGCTTTGTGCAGGTTGGCATCTTGCAAGCATCAGTCTGCAAATGCACCTATCAACAATAGGCAGCTATAAAACTTGGCATTCGTGATTATGAAAGTCGTACTTTACCAACTGCCATATCACGTCTGCTGCGAGAGAGTTTTCGAGTCAGCTTGGATCCATTCATGCGTGGTGTGAACCAGCAGCTCACATAGAGTTAGCACCGATTGCATTCTTGGCTGGTTACCTTGCACGTCCATTTGAAGAGAAAGTATGAATATACAGTTTTACAGAATCTCATGAAACATTATTTATTCTGCTTTCAGTGCCTGCCCGTGTGTTCATTATTTATATATTACCAAAGTTTAAATAACTTGTAGTGCTTACTTTAGAGTGTCAATAATTTTATTTTATTAGTCCCCATCCTTTTATTAACTTTGTGCTTTGTGATTCCTGCAGAACCCTGGACTTATCAAAATTCTTGATGATGGACGCCTAAGGTATCTGAAAATCACCATGCACCTTTGTTAGCAAGGTGATGAAGTGACCGCAGGTCATAAGAAGCAGCAAGCTATACAACATGTCAATTTCATCCCTTCTTCCCCATTTTGTGCAATTTCCAGAGTTGATTTGCGATAGAGAAGACCGCAGTCACACTAAGGACCTAACCAAACTAATGCGACCACTGCTGACAAACTCAACAGGCAACATCAATCAGACAGTGGAAAAAATCACGCTAGCACATAAACCTTTTTCGAGAGAAGTTCTTCGCTTGTAAAATAAGCTTGCGTGTCTTCTGTGCATCACGCGGCTTCATAATCAAACGAGAAAACCATTGTCTGGGCCTGCGGGCGTGTCGTTGAACTTGGTTTGGTTTGGTTGGTTTGTGGGGTTTAACGTCCCAAAGCAACTTAGGTGTCGTTGAACTGGCTGTCTTGTGTTGTTTCTTTTGCAACAGTTTGTGTTAGCTAGTATGTTTTGGTGGTGGTACCCACTTGAGTATTATTTCCAGTGAAAACGGAGGAACAGGCTGAACAATAATGTTGAACGCTACGTCTTGAATTGTAAGTTTCCAGAAAAGGGCACGCTGAATAAATGGCCCCAAACCACGTCCCGATTTCAAGATTGCAATATCTAATACGTTATTACAGTGGTTGAAACGCAACTAAATGGGTGCGCACTCAGCGAAGCACACGACTGCCTCGTTCTCGTTGTAAACGGAAGACCACGAATGACTTGGAAAAGCCTAGTGATGATGACTTGCCGCTATCACCTTATCAATAGCAAACTTGCACATAGCATCACATACTATGTGAAACGCCGCTCATAATCCTAAATTGAGCAAGCGCCGACGACGCCGAAACGAAAGCACAGCTACGGCCGCTGCGCGCAGCTCTCCGCCCGGACTCGTCCCGGAGCGGTGGCGCCGCAGCGGTGGTGATGAGAACTAGGCGCAATACGGCTCTTCTGGGCGACGCGACGGGCCGCACCCAAGTGCGCCTCCATTGAGCGGCCGTGGTTCATCTAGGCTTTCTTCAAGCGCAGGAAGTTCATCGCTATAGGGACCGGACAGCTGAACAGGTGGCGCCGCCTCTCGGCGCATCGCTCAATCGCTGGAGCCGGTGCATTGCCAGCGCATTGGAGCGTGCTGTTTGTCGTTAGTTTGTGTGGAAATTGGAAATCCTAAAGTTTAGATGATGTGCGTGAATATAGGTATCCTCAAGAGAGCAGAAAGTTGGGCTAGTTGTGTGAATATGTCCAGTGAAACGAAGTCTGGCCAAACAAGGCTGGCGAAACGTGATGCGTTGTTGGCTGCACTGGCAGCTACGCAAACTCGTCGGGCGCTTTTAAGTCGATTCATTTCTACGGGTTTCCACACAAGCATAAGTGGCGGGTGACCTAAGCATGGTTCTTTGAAAGGCAGAGGCACGAATCTACGTATTTGGTTACTATGTGGTCATGGAAAGTGCCGAATGTTTGCAAATTCCGGTTGCTGCCGGATGTTTTGTGCCTTCTATTCCCCAGGAGTGATGGCACGAGAGTCTCGGAGTCGAAGCCGCACTCTTCAACTGTAGTCACTTTATTGACAATTGGATATCGAAGTAACCCAACAGTGTAAGTTACAACGCTAGCATTTTCCTGCCTGTGTACAAGAAAACCCAGTACAGAAAAAGAAAAGGCAGCTCCACCATCGGCGTTCGGGCTGCGTTACAATCTTCAGTGATGGGCAGAGACAATGTTTGTGCAGCTATTTTCGCTGACATAGTCATAGATCATTTACTTTTTTCTCTTAACAGAAAAAGCAGATAGGAGACATGAACAATTCCTATTACCATGACCTTGTCCTTTTTCCTCTCTTCGTTTGTCAACCAATGAAAATGGGCTGAGAGCTCTGCGTTGATACTCTTAGAATTTGTTAACATTTATTTGTGGCATGTCCATTTCGCCTAATAAAATCACTCACTTCACAGTTCAACCAATACCGCATGGTCACAAAATCTGCTATCAGCTTCATATAAAAGTTGGACAAGACAAAAATACAATTCAGTTTGTGGAAACGAGCCTACACATAGCATTTTTTTTTTTAATTTCGAAGGCCGTGTAGCAGTTTATTTTTTTTCGCATTCACGTTGCACCTGACACGGGTCTACGTATTTTCACAGCAGCTCCCATTTCTTGGCCCGCTGAATACATGTGTTTTGCATTGGCATTTTAGTGAACGTGAGATTTCCTGATTGTGGCGTAGTAAGACAAGACCGTTTAGCTCTCTCAGAAATTGCTTCTATGGCCAATGTAAAAAGGTTTAGCAGCAGTCCGGCAAGCTGCAGGGACAAAGTTGTAAAAGGAATGGCTTTCAGTTATCCGGAATCCTTTACGTGCAAATAGAAAACTACCTACATGATCATGTCCCCTCAAAATCATCAGGTATCGAGGTCAGCTAGATTGGAAGCTAGGTATCGGCCCTGAAAGTTCGTGTTACGCTGAGAAAGTAGAACACCTTAGCGAACGAGCCATCAGAGGAATTAATTTAACAATAGAGCGCTTTCTTTGTTGTCGGTGGCTTATTTCACAACACATCACACTGTGTGTTTTTTTTTTCGATTGTATTTAACAGTTTGACTGTATTGGACTATTGCCTTCAAATGTTCAAGGCAGGTGCGGTCAATCGCATTGAACTTCCTGCGCTGAGAGAACACCTAAATAAGCAAAAGCCAAATACTACCAAGATCTCTCTATCATAGCAGCCGACCGAAAAAATAATGCCGCTGATAGCCGGAAGGCCGGGTTCAGTGAGCTATTGTAGCGTAATTGTGCAGGAAGTCCTGGAAGTATATGTGAGTTCGCTTTTCCGACCGTAAATAGGATCCTACTTTTGCCTTGCTTGTTTATTTTTCTCCTTTTCCAGCTCTCGTTGCAAGGTTGAAACTGGAATGTCATTTGCTATTGTTCTACTCTGAATCGTTTGAGCCTAGCTATTACCAAAAAAGACAGGTGCAGCATCTTTTTCATTTTACATGAACGCTGACCATTACAACTACCACTACCACGGTTACATGGCTACACGGCTCGGCGGTATTTGATCTTCAGGCGGGTTTCGACTAGACCTTATATAAGACGAACGTGCAGGGCAGGTGCAATTCCCGTCTTCGAAGTCGTCTTTACAAGCGCCTAACGAAGGTGTTCTTAGCGCATAGTGAAATCACGCGAGCGGCATTTCCGAGTATACAACAGAAATGCCATGCGCCAGGCGGTTTCAAAAAAAAAAAACACGCACGCCCTGCCGAGGATGGCCCTTTCCTTTTTCAAGATTTCCCGGTCGAAAAATACTCCTTGCGATTACTCAAAGCAGTTCAAAGCTCTCAAAGCCACACCGCAAAACGACGGGTAGGGACATGCTCAAAAACGCCCCGCAGAACGGAAACGACTGCGCCGCTCAGCTGCCTCGGCACCACCTCGGCACTCCGCTGCTTCGGCAATCCGCCGCGGGCGGCGCTGTTCCACCGAGGCGACGGTGGCGCCATACAACGGGTGCATGGTCCCTATTGACGGCACCTGTCTATAGAATTTGACGGCACTAATTCAGTACTGCCAAAACCGTAAACTACAATCGAATAAAAACAGAGTGGGATGGGTTGTCAGACAAGCCGCCAAAAACTAAGAGGGCATTCTATTGCTAAATTACTCGATGTGATGGGTCGTCTGCTAAGGTGTTCTACTTTCTCTGCGTTTCATGAATTTGCACGTACCACGCGAACTGCGGCTTGTGGGAGTGCAGTCAAATCTGTTTTACAGCGTTAGTCATGTTTTTAATTTCTCCAGGGTAAGAAGACCTTGTGTTGCTAGGTCCAAATCTGGAAATCTCGTGTTCACTAAAAAGCCAATCAGGAACACCCTGCTTAGGCGGGCCAGGAAATGGGCGCAGCTGAGAAATTGCATAAACTGGTGTCAAGTACGCGCAATGCTAAATAAACAACTGAGAAATATTTGCTACTCGAGAAGAAATTTACGCGGGACCTATAAACATTCCAAACGTCGATCTAGTGCCTTCGAAAGGAAAAAAAAAAAAAAAAAAAATTTGAGTTTATGCTCGTATTTTCATTACTAAAATTTCGTTTTTTCTCGTTTGCATTTTATATGGCGCTGATAGCTGCTGTTGTGGTCATGTGGTATTGAATGAGCTCTGCAATGGGTATTTTTAATTGGGTGAGAAGGGCATGCCACAGACAAAGCTGAACAAATTCGAAAAGTCTAAACGCAGACTTGCTCATCAGCACTGTGGCATTGGTTGACGAATGACTGAAAGAGGAAAGAGGACAAAAAGTTTGTAGAATAGCAGTCATTCGTGTCTCGTCTGCTCTTTCTGGAAGGAGATAAAAATAAATATGCTTTAGCTATGCCAGCAAAAGTAGGCGTGCTAACATTATTTCTTCCCATCACTGAGTGGGCTGCCTTTTCTGTGCTGGCCTTTTCTTGTTCACGGAAAAATGCTGGCGTAAATTAGGCTGTTGGATTCTTCCGATTTCCAATAGCCGATAAAATGACGACTATAGATGCTGGAGTGCGGCTTCAGCTCCGAGTCTCCCATGCCGTTACTCCAGGGGAACGAAAGGCATTTGGTTGCAACACAATTTTAAAAAGTTCCGCACTTTCTAAGACCCAAATCAGTAGATACGGGCTCCTCTGTCTATAAACAAACCATGTCCAGGACACCCTACGCTCATGCTTGTGTGGAAACCGGTAGAAATGAATACAGTCGACGACCGATTTTTCGGACTCTCAACGGACCACGAAAATGTCCGAAAAATCGGGCAGAACGGAAAAACAAATGTGCACCAAAAAAGCTCCATTTATTGACTATTCTTCACTTTGAGGCCGGAAAAAGTCATGAATGCTTTTCTGCACCATGCCCCGCTTCCGTGCTAACAGGTGTATCTGCGAGCCCAGCGCACAGTTCCAACTCGTGGTCCACATCTGTGAACTCTGAAAACGAGACGGCCGATGGAATTTTGACACCAGCAGTGCGAAGGTCATGAATGAGCTGTTCACTGCCTGACAGCTGCTCGACAACGCTCTCCTCGTCCAAGACAGCCGACTTGTCATTCAGCACAAATCTCGCTAGGCGGAAGCAATTGCGCAGTGTTGTGGGTGCCATCGACTTCCACGCATCAGCGAGCATACTAAGTGCTCCAAGCAAATTGACAGAGTATGTTTTCCCACTGTCCAGGCACACCACCACCGCTACCAACCGCTGGATCACAACACCGACTCTGCTGAGTGCCTTCTTGCTGCTGCGTTGCATGCAAAAAAAAAAAAAAAAGAAACTCCTTATAAAATCTGGAAACAGCCTTTTGAAGAACTGAAGCCGATTCAAATAAATGTGAGCCACAGTAGTGACAGAACGTAGTTCTCGCATCAGCACGACCACGGCTAGGCCTACTCGCTACGCTCGGCAAACACACAGAGGAACAGACAGTCGAAGCGATCATGCTAAAAGAAAAAAAAAAGCACTCTGGTGCAGCGACGTCCCGGAAACGGAAGCTGCTAGGCAAATAATATAGCCTCGATCCAGCGTCAGTTTAGCTGAGGAGCGGCACGCAAGACCGGCACCGGTTTCGAGGCTATCGAAGGAAAAAGTAAACAAACAAGATGGCGGCAACACCGCTCAAAATGTGTGGCAGTTGGCCCGGCTGACGCTTGGAATGTCCGAAAAATCGAATAGCCCTCCTTAGAGTGTCTGAAATTTTGAGCAGTGTAATATATTGACTTTATAAGGTATGTCCTGGGGCCGGGAAAATGTCCGAATAATCAAGCATGTCCGAAAAATTGGATGTCCGAAAAATTGGTCGTCGACTGTATGCATAAAAGTGTCCGACGAGTTTGCGTACCTGCCAGTGCAGCCAGAAACATGACACGTTTGCCTTCACTCTGTTTCGCCGGACCTATTCACTCACATCATCACCAAAAGATTAGAACTACCGAGGGAATCTCAAATAAACCAACGACAGACTGCGCACTCCAATGCGCCGGCTGGCGCTGATGCATTCCAGCAACGAGCGAAGCGCCGAGAGGCGGCGCCACCCGCCCAGCTGTCCGGTCTCTTTAGTGGGACAGGGCGCCGTGAGGGAGGCATTAAAGGCGTTTGCCTTAATAAAGCTCAGCACTGGCAATGCTAGCGAAGTGAGATGAAACAGAGCAGAGCAGATGAGGCCATGTGCATTTCCTGTGCAGCGACATCCTGTCTGCTAGTGTAATTCCATTGTGAGGCAACCTCCTTTCTGAAGGCTCTGCTGATAGTCTCATGCAACTGATGATGGCATTGTTGTGGAAAAAGGCAACGACTGCGAAAGATGACATACAATATGTAAAAAGGAAACGATCTGAAAAACCATGCTGGTGGCCCATTTTGCGCTCTACCAAACGCTGACTTCCTGGCCAAGCCTGCTTCTGGTGGCTTCACTTTCGGGCACCTGATGCGGAATTCAGTTCGTTGGTGGAGATTAGTGTATGCCACTGTCATTGAAACTTGAAATACAGGATCTAATTTGACCACCTGCAGGTTTTGTCGCGAGTTCCGGACGAGGTCTCTGTGGACGATGCCGAGAGCTTTGACCTGTACGCCCAGTGTGCACTGCCTCGTGGCCGACAGCGCTGGGCCACCGCAGCCCTCTTCTGTGCTGGCTTAGACGCTCTGTACGTTGGGGACCGCTGTGGATCAGTGCACGGCTTTTACGTCGATGAAGATGAGGTAGGTATGTTTAAGGAGTGCAGTTTCAGTGACAGCTAACAGTCACTGTTGATTAATTGAAATTCACTTTCCACTTGGCAAGGGGGGGACACGGCTCTTTGAGACGAAAAAATTGCGAAAAAATCAATTTTTTTGAAACTGACATTTTCAAAATCTGTAGCTATTATTCCTTTAATTCGCCAGGTTTTATATCTCGCGGTGCAGTATTTGGGCCACAGAATCAATTTATAGCATCACTGTCAGCTGAAATCTGCGCAAAAACGTTTTTTTCCGAGGCGCGTAGGTCGTTTTCTACACGTGCGATCGCAGCCATCTTGGTCTCGTTAAAAAGAGCGGCTTTTCTTTTCTCATTTCCCGCCACAAGTGCCTCCGCCGGCTTACTGGTGACGTTGAAATTCGAGCATAAGAAAAGTCCAAACGCGCAGTTCTATTCGTCGAGCTAGCACACGTTATTGAAAAGCGCGCTGTGATTGGCCGCGCAAAGTTCCCATCGCCTGCTCCTCCACGGGCGACGCGCCTCTCCTTGTTCAGTCTTAGGGTTGTGACGAGTGCGACACGATGTCGGAAGCAACGCCGAAGTTTGCCACGAGTCACAAGTTTGGCAAAAAGAAGAAACGATCGGCCTACAACTTCAAAAAGCGCTCAGTTTCTTCGGCCGGCGTCGAGAATAGTCTGCCGCCAACAGCAAGTGATGCCGAAGCCGCGGACAGTACCGAAGTGGACTTAGGCCTAACCGGATCGCCGATGAGTGAATGCATTCTGGACAGCAGCCGCATTCGGCGCGACGCCGAAATATTGCAGCGTACGGAGTTGTTGCAGAGAGAAATGGAAGCCCAAGAAAAGCTACAAGTTCTTTCGTCAACACCGGCCACCAAGCGAAAGATGGATTTTTTTCACTCGCACTGACGATGTTGCGGCCGTGCCATCGGACATCGAGACAGGCTTCGTTGTCGTCAGTTTGGACTCAATGAACGCGTTGATGTCGTTTGTGAAGTGCAAGGTGTGTGGCGGTAGCGTCACGGTAGGGAAAGGTGAACGTGAATATGGCCTCGCTATGAAGATTATTATCGAGTGCGCTTGCTGCGGTGATGTTGCGTCGGCATGGAGCTCGCCCCGTGTGAACGGAAAAGAGAAGTGCAACCCGTTCGTTGTGAACGTCCTTGCTGCGCGCGCGATGCAAGCCTCCGGGCATCTACAAATGGCACTCAATGACGTTTTTGCGACCATGAACATTTCGCACCGTGGCCTCCACAACAAAACTTGGCAAAGGTACGTGAAGAAGAAGCTGGCGCCCGCGGTAGCTCTTGCTGCCGAGAAGCAAACGTGCGCGCAATTGGTCCGGGATCTGTATGATGAGTTGCAGGTTGCAAATCCCGGAAACATTGCTGTGTCATACGACGGTTCCTGGATGACGCGCGGCCACTCGTCCCATATCGGTGCCGGCACGGTCATCGAGCTGTTTACAGGACTGGTTCTCGGTTACGTGGTCCTGAGTAATTTTTGCGCTGGTTGCGAGCGTGCCCCAAGCGAAGATTACCCGGCATACAAGGCTTGGAAGGAGACCCATGCATGCCAGAAAAACACCACCAAGAAGGCTGGTGAAATGAAAGTTGAGGCTGCTCTCACCCTCATTTCAGTTGAGAAAGAACACTGTATCAACCATGTACAGAAACGGATGGGCACGAGCTTGCGAAACCTCATCACAAAACATAATGGCCCTGGTTTGGAGAGCCTTGGTGGTAAAGGCAAACTGATTGCGGACCTAGTGGCAAAGTTGACAAGCTACTATGGCTGGGCACTGAAGACTCACAAGGGTGATGTGCAAGGAATGAAGAGGGCAGTGATGGCCACTTATCGCCACATAAATCAAATGACTTGGTGTCGGACCACAGCTATTGCCCACCAGGACCGAGCTCATGGTGCCGGCAAAATGCAGCAAGAGCTAAGGGTGAGACAGCCCCTAAGCACCGCTACAATCTGCCTCAGCACGTATGGGAGGCCTTGTTGCCCATTTATGAGCGCCTGTCTGATGAAAGGCTTCTTGAGCGGTGACAACGGGGCAGCACTCAAAACACCAATGAATGTCTCCACTCCCTGATATGGTCACTGGCACGAAAAGAACAGCATGTCTTACGGTTCACGGTGCAAGCTGCTGTGGCTGAGGCTGTTATAAGATTTAATGCTGGTTGCCAAAACTCCTCTGCAGCAATATTGAAAGAGCTGCACCTCAACCCTGGGACACCAAGCAAGAAGCGCATGGCAGTGAAAGACCACCCCCGAGCAGTGGCATCTGCAAACAAGTGCAAGACCACTGCGGATCTGCAGCACGCTTTCAAAAAACGTCGTTTGGGTGGCCATAGTCAGTCTGACTACATCCCTGGTGCCTTCTAGTCACTTACATTGCAAAATATTGCAATATTTTCTCTACATTTTTGATTAAAAGAGAGCCAATCTTTTTTTTTCTCGTTTTCTCAAAACACCGATTCTTGACTTCTTGCTTATTTGCAGAAGTGATATCTCTGCCTTCAATGGAGGTAGAACCATAATTTTTGTTGTGGCATGTAGCTAAAAGTGCAAAGCACACAATGTTAAGAGTAGATTTTGCAATGCACGTTTTATAAATTTTTTAAATTTGCTCTAGGTCAGACAGTAGGGCACCCACATTTGAATGGTGAACTTTGCAATGCTATAACATCGATAATATTTGTTTTATCAAAAAAGTGCTCCTAACATTGTATACATTATGCTTTCTAGTACCTAGCAAAGTGTCAATATGAATTTTTTTAGTGTGGTTACTTTTTCATTGTTTCTGCTAATTGTGAACAATTAATTTCATCTATCTTTTGAACTAATTGGCCAATTGGAAAAATAGTTACATATTTGAAATCAGCACAAGAAACTGAATCAGACTACCTAGTTTCATCAAGTTTGGTCAAAAATTAAGAAAAATAGCTTTAAGAGCCATGTCCCCCCTTAATGTCATGGTTTTGTCAGGGTCATATTTATGAACTTATTTGCTGGAGATTATTTGGAAGCTTTTAAATATCTTTTTCCCAAATCTATTACTGTAGTCTATTTTATAGTAAAGTCACAGTGATCGGCAGCAACCTTTGCTGTATACAGTAAAAGCTCGTTAATTCGGATTTCTAGGGACCGTAAAATATGTCCGAATTGACAAAATGTCTGAATTATCGAGAGAAAGAAAAAACAAAACAAATGCACGATTTTCATCAACATACCTTTATTACATAAAGTAATCGCAGATGCTTGTCTGCTTTCCCGCAGAAACCCACGCGGATACTATTTTTCCAAGTCCTTCCAGTGCTCAGCAGCTCACATGCTGTATGCAGTGCCCTAACAAAATTCGTCTAGCACAACGAGGGCCTCCACTGCTTCCTTCACTGTGCGAGGCTGCTCCTCTCGTGGGCCCTCTTCCTCTGAATCTTCGCTGTGCAGTATGTCCCTTACAATTTCTTCATCAGTTAGAGAGCCAACTGTAGCAACGCCGTCATCAATACTGATGTAATCAGCGAGTTTCACCGCATCCGGTAGAATACCTCCGAAATCCGGGCAGTCATCTCCATTGTCGTCTGGCGACACTTCGGCCACTGTGTCATCGCAGGGCTCAGGCACAACGAAGCTACTGTGTCTAAAACAGCTAGCGATGACGTGCGCAGGTGTGTTTCCAAACGTATGCAAGAATGTTGACCGCGCTCAAAAGATTCACGTCGTACTGTTTGCTGACTTCATTGCACAGGAGCATACGTAGCTTCCAATCCAACAGACCAGATTGAATTGGCCGAGATGTCAAAGCTAATCAATAAGCGCAAGGTGGCCGATATAAAGAAGTATAATGTGGAGAAAATTGAGCATGCTGTAAAAAACGGGGGAAGCCTTAAGGAGGGAGGCTACCTTTGAATACCAACTTTTTTGTTTCTTGAGATAATTGAATGAAGTTTTCAGGGTAGACTCATGGCACAGCCATTTGAATAACTGCAAAGTTTCATGGAGCTCTGCACATTGGTAATCAAGTTAAAGAAGTATATCAGAATGGTTCACATGAGTTCCTTGTACCATGCCTGGTGAACTTGCAAAATGTGCTGGCACTATGAAATTCATTATGAAGGTACCACAGGGCAAGACAGAGCCCTTTTTTTTTTAATTTCCCTGCTGAAACATTTTAGCAGTGAATTGAGGTTAGTGCCACTAATTGGACTTGCATTAGCCTAATTTTGATTGTTTATTATAAATTCCAGACTCAATATTTTGAAAAAATGAGCTTGTCTTGCCCCCGGAAATTTATTCAGGCACACAATAAAAAAAAAAACAGGTGGGAATCCGATTAGCGGTTCCAGAGATACTGCGGGAATAAGCAACCATACCATGAAAAAAATTCATTCTGAGAAAATGGCCATTGAAGTTTAAAACAGCATTTTCAAGTCTAAAGTTTGTTTTTTACTGCAGCACGCTGTGCCTCCACTACCTCGATTCCCTCGGAAAGGGCATTTTCATGCGAACAGTGGACGACGCTTGCAACGCGTTATCGCTTACAATGACAGATGCGATACGGGAGGCCGCGATCGCCGAGGTTGATAGGTCGGTACAGCAGGCACGCTCAAACACCGGCTCCTTACGTTGACACGAAAGATACGCAGTTGGAAGTGGCAGCGCAGTCGGTCTAATGGTGGTGTAGCAGAGGCACCACTAATAGAAGCGTCTCCGCGACCGTTGCAAACGCGCTTCGCTAACTTCGCGATTCGGACGGCATTCACAGAACGATGACCTATGCAGTGTTTTGAACTTCTTAGCGCACATCGTGGCCGACTCTGCGACAATCCACAAGGTGCACAAAACCGTTCAAAACACGGCATCAGAATCCGTAACGAGCGATGATCACGGCGATCTCAAAAATGGTGAAACGTGAAGCGATTCAGCCAGCGCAAAAAGAACGCCAACTCAGCAGGCAGCCGGAGCAGACGACACACCGGAGAGGGGCCACCGCGTCAGCGCGCGCAGCAGCCAATAGCAGTCGCACGATCCCCCGCGTTCTCACGGAGCGCGCGCTTTGTCCAATCACAGCCTGAATTCGAAACGCGGGAAGGTCAACAATCCCTGTGAGGCCCCCAATCACAAGCGAGCCATGCTTCTGCTACGCCGCGGACGCCACCGGCGAAGGCAACATGGAAAAGGGCGAGCAGTCACAAACAAAACAAGACCAAGATGACTGCGCTCGGTTCAGTGGCAGAGAAATGGCGCGCTCGCGAAGTTTGGGTACTTCTGCCGTTCCCTCGCGACTCTGGGGCTGCCGCGCCCAGTTGTATATTTAATTTAAAGCAGTTACACGATGAATTAGGCGTTTATAGTTATAGTAAAGGTAGTTTATAACATATACAGCCGAGATATGTACTTTTTGAAAAGCAGACTTTTTCGCGATTTTTCGACTTTCAAAGCCCGCGTCCCCCCTTAAAGCGGTAAAGAAGAATTTGGGCAATGGCAAAAACCAGATGTATGCGATAAGGGACAAGGAGGGCAACGTCATCACGAATATGGACAAGATAGTCAAAGTAGCCGAGGAGTTCTATACAGACTCCTACAGTAGCCAAAGTAGTCAGGACCGTAATGAGTTTGGCGGTAGGGAAAAAGAGAGACGTTCCACCAGTGACGAAGGACGAGGTCAAGAAAGCACTAGAAACTATGAAAAGGGGGAAATCAGCTGGAGAGGATCAGATAACTACAGATTTGCTGAAGGACGGGGGGGGGGATATCGTGCTAGAAAAACTGGCCACCCTGTATACGCAGTGCCTGGTGTCATCGCCGGTACCGGAGCCATGGAAGAATGCAAATATTATCGTCATTCACAAGAAAGGGGACTCTAAGGACCTTAAAAAACAGACCAATCAGCTTACTGTCTGTTACGTATAAGGTATTTACTAAGGTAATCGCTAATAGAATCAGGACAACCTTAGACTGCAATCAAGCAAAGGATCAAGCAGGTTTTCGGAAACTGTACTCTACTATCGATCATATCCATACCATCAATCAGGTGATAGAAAAATGCTCAGAATATAACCAGCCCTTATACATAGCATTCATTGATTACGAAAAAGCATTTGACTCAGTTGAAACCTCGGCGGTGATGCAGGCATTGCGAAATCAGGGGGTAGACGAGCCGTACGGGAAAGTGCTGGAAGATATATATATAGTGGCTGCACAGCAACCATAGTTCTGCATAAAAAAAGTAACAAAATTCTCATAAAGAAAGGTTTTAGGCAAGGAGACACAATCTCCCCAGTACTATTCACAGCTTGCTTAGAGGAAGTATTCAGAGACTTGGAATGGGAGCAGTTAGGGATAAGGGTAGATGGAGAATACCTCAGTAATCTGCGATTTGCTGATGACATTGCCTTGCTAAGCAACTCGGGGGATGAACTGCAAATAATGATTGGTGACCTAGACAGGAAAAGTAGAAAGGTAGGCTTGAAAATCAATATGCAGAAGACTAAGGTAATGTTCAACAGCCTCGGAAAGGAACAGCAGTTTACATTAGGTAGCGAAGTACTGGAAGTAGTAGGCGAATATGTCTACTTAGGACAGGTAGTAACCGCAAATCCGGACCATGAAAAGGAAATACAGTAAAAGCTTGTTAATTCGAACTTCACGGGACCGGGAAAAAAGTTCGAATTATGTGATGTTCGAATTATCGAATGGCCTCGAAAAAACTGACCAAAACCATTTGTATTACGGTAAATGTTATTTTGTCGCATAACGAACACGAACTTGCTCGCATAATGAACCCACTCAGCCCCGTTCTTGCCTACGAATCTGAAAAAAAAAATAATAATAAAGGCGTCAGCGTCACGGTCCACAACACATTTCTTGGCAGTGCGCCAAGATGCTGCGCAGCGGCGTGTTTATCTTTTGACTTTAGCTCCTTCAGGGGGAGGAAAGGGAGCTTGGCAAAGTGCCAGCGCTTGTCTGGTTGTGCAAGCCTTCTTTCAGTATGTTCGCTTTATCATGCTGGGGCGGGCGGCGCCGTCTACTGCCATTCCAATCATCGGAACGAACGGTGCTAAAGCGGGCGTCAGGATCGCGGCTGACTCGCATGCTTCTGTTGACAACTGGTGGGTGCAAGGATAGATAGCTTTCGCAAAAAAAAAAAAAGTAACCCATAGTGCTCGTCCGAGATCATAGCCTTTTATGGGCTTTGGCTGGAACCGCGCTGACAGTACTCATCCCTATTTCCAAATTAACAGGGTTGGAATTAACGAGTATTTAGTTGCGAGATACGGAGGTTGCGCAGAAGAGAAGCAGGCAGCCGCCGCTGCGCGGCCATGCACTGACCTTGCCGCGGCCGCCGTCCCCTCCCTCCAACGCTGCCGGCCAGCCGCCACGCCAGTCATGGTGTCATTTAAGTTTTACCCACTCTTCCATAGTTTTACCTGGTTCCATCTTCTGTCCCCGTTTTGGACGTGCGCAGCCTCTAATTATTCCTACCGATCGCGGAGATGTTTCTTTACTTTTTTTTTTTTTTGCCCTAGACGCGGCGGCGCATAGTTCGGATTATCCGTAGCGGAGCCGACTCGCGTTCGAATTAACTGGCTTTTTTATACACAGATCTCTATGGAGCTTGGCCGGACCATGTAGTGTAGTTCGAATTATCCGAAAATTCGAATTATCGAGGTTCGAATTAACGAGCTTTCACTGTAACAAGAAGAATAAGATTGGGATGGAGCGCATTTGGCAAGCACTCTCAGGTTATGACTAGCAGCTTACCGGTATCGCTCAAGAGGAAAGTACACAACACTTGCATCTTACCTGTACTCACCTATGGGGCTGAAATGTGGAGGCTAACCAAGAGAGTTCTACTTAAGTTGAGGACAACCCAGAGGGCTATGGGACGAAAAATGGTAGGGGTAACGTTAAGAGATAGGAAGCGTGCAGAGTGGGTCAGAGAAATAACTCAGGTTACCGACATTCTAGCGGAAATTAAGAAGAAGAAATGGGCATGGGCAGGACACGTAGTGTGAAGAGAGGATAACCGATGGTCGCTTAGGGTAACAAACTTGATTCCAAGGGAAGGAAAGCGTAGCAGGGGGCGGCAGAAAGTTAGGTGGGCGGATGAGGTAAAGAAGTTCGCAGAGGTCAAGTGGATGCAGCTAGCACAGAACCGGGTTAAGTGGAGAAATATGGGAGAGGCCTTCGCTCTGCAGTGGGTATAGTCAGGCTGATGATGATGATACTGAATTATGCCTTGGTCCATCGGTTGGAGGGCTGATGTAGTGTTGGGAGGCAAAAAAACAACTTTAATGTTGTTCAGTCCGGTGACACTGTTATGTGCACTGCAGTTGTCTAGTACGATTAGTACCTTGCGATTCTTTGCGGAAAACTGTCCATCTAACTTTTGCATCCAGCCGCAAAAAATTTCTGATGTCATCCAGGCCTTTTTATTAGCCCGGTAGTCCACCGGAAGAGCAGGCACATTCTTAAAGCACCGTTGCTTTTGTGCCTTTCCAATGACGACAAGCGGCAAGCGCTCTGCCCCTGTCATGTTTGCGGCTAAAAGAACGGTTACTCGTTCCTTGCTCTTTTTCCCTCCAATGCACGGTTCTCCTTTCACCGTCACAGTCTTGTCTGGCAACACCTTAAAGAAAAGTGCTGTTATATCAGTATTAAAAATATCATTTGGGTTATGGGCAGCGACGTGTTCGAGCAGCTGAGTGTTTTTCTAGTTGTTGGCAACATCTTCGTTGACAGCACCTCTTTCGCCACACACAGTCTTGAAAACGAGACCATGTCTATCTCTGAAGCGCACACGCCACCCTTCTGACGCTGTGCATCATCAGTGCAAACTTTTCGGCCTGCGCCATGATGAGGGGTCCACTCAATGGCAGGTTTGCATCATGCGAGTTGCACCACCCACCGAAGCAAGCCTTCTTCCAACTCCGGATGAGCTGCTGTTCGCAGATGCTTTCTTGACGCTTGGAATTTTTCGCTTTCGAACGCCTGAAGAATCTGTTTCCTTTTTTACATACTTGCTTAGGGTGCTCCTTTTAACATTGTATTTTTTCATGGCTTCTTGTTGGTAGAGCCCGTTCTTAAAAGCCCGCAAAATTTCCACTTTAGTAGCAAAGTCCTTGGCCTCGTAGCTCTTCGGCCGTTTCGCCGGCGTTGCCATCGGCGGCAAGGGCGTTGACACCGGAAACCGCTGAATGAGCCGCACTAAAGCCAACGGTCTTCGATACAACAGCGTGCAAGGATGTAGTGCACAGAGAGCAGCAAAACAACAAAATGGCACCGCCAATAACACCGACACGTGAAAAAACAAAGAAAAGCTCCCTATCCAGCCACAAGTCGGGCCAAGAGGATTCATTGATGTCTATGGCGATGCTGCGTTTGGGTATCGCGGGTTGCTATAGCACCGCGTGCGCCTTTTTGTTTTCGAGCCTCGGTAGCTGCCCGAAGTTGTTCGAATTATCCGATGTGCGGACAAATCCGTCCGAATTAACAAGAGGTTTGTCCCATAGACACCTATACATAATTATGGGAACCAGGTGCGAAAGTCGAATTAACGAGTGTTCACTCTACTCCCGCAACATGAATTTGCCGGCAAAATGCAACAGGTTAACGATGGGATTCCGTGTGTGCTGATCCTCCTCCGATACCTTCTGTTGCTGTTCTACTGTGATTCCATTTAGAAAAATGGATCATAACAGATATATTATTGATAAAAAATCTGTACTTTAGCCTGTGTAGTATCGCAGGAATCTGCCATTATATCCAGCCGATTGTGGACGCGTATTCAAGTAATGTATTGTGGAATTGAAATTTCGTGTTCAAATTAAAGAGAGCAGTCTGGCGCCTTTGAATTGCAGCAGCGTTTTCTATCTGGATACCTGGGCATATACATATGTAGAAAATATCTGGAGGGCTTGCATGCCTGAAGCAGCAAATTCTGGGCTGACTTGGGTTAGCTTTACAGTTGCTAATGCGGAAAAGAATGTACAAAAGGATATAAGGACGGACTAAAAGTTACAGTAATGAAGTTTAATACAGTAGAACCTCGTTGCTACCTTCTTCACTGCTGCGTTTTCCCGGCTGTTACGTCGCTTTCATCCGGTCCCGGCATTGCTCCCGTAGGATCCAATGTATTGGGATCCTCGTTGTTACGTTGTAGCTGTGAAAACTTTCCTGCATGATACGTTGCAACTGGTCGCCGCGAACCCGCGCACGCGATTTGGAGAGGCCGCCACTAGATGGCCATCTGCCTCGTGAACGTCGACGAGGTGGCGTGCACTGCCACCACCCGATTCAAAGGGTTCAGATTCATCCATCCATCCGTCGAACCAGTCCACGACAAAGCCGGTCGTGAACCAGTCGAACTAACCCTTGTCCTTTGTATCCGACAATCGTGATCTGACGTTCTTCGATGGCGTCGCGCAAGCGGGAGGTGCTTTCCCTCCAGGAAAAGCTGGACGCACTCAACGCTGTCGATAGGCAGCCAGCGCAGAAAAGAATTGATATTGCCAAAGACCTTGGTCTGCCACCATCGACGCTTAACAGCCTCAAAGCGTGCCGAGATTGAAGGCAATGCAGTGCTTTTCGGCCCGAAAGCTAAGCAGGCTCGTGGGGCCAAGTATGGAAACCTCGACGAGGCTCTTCTGATCTGGTTCAAGCAAGCTCGCGCTGCCGGCGTCAACTTTGATGGCAGCATTTTGCGCGAGAAGGCAGTGGACATCGCTGACAGACTGGGCGTCACAAACTTTGCGGCGTCGAATGGCTGGATGACCGTTTCCGGAAGAGGCATGGCATCGCGTACAAGACAGTAAGCGGTGAATCAGCAAGTGTGAACTTGGCAACAGTCGACGATTGGAAGGTCACACTATCTGCTATACTGATTGAGGGCTATGCGCCTCGTGACATCTACAACGCCAATGAAACGGGCCTTTTTTTTTCGGGTGCAGCTGTCGGAAGTCCCTAAGCCTGAAAGGAGAAGCGTGTCACGGAGGCAAAAACAGCAAAGAGCGATTGACGGTGCTCCTTTGCTGCAACATGGATGGTTCAGATAAGTTAAAGCCATGGGTAATCGGCAAATATCGGAACCCGCGGTACTTGAAGAACACTCGCCTGCTGCCATGTCACTACAGAAGTAACAGTCGTGCGTGGATGACGTGTGCGTTGTTCGAAGAATTTCTTCGCTACTTCGACAACAAGATGGGATCCCAGTGCAGGAGTGTTCTTTTTCTAGACAATTGTGCTGCCCACCTAAGAGACCCGCAGTTTCTTCGGAACGTCAAGCTTGTGTTCTTCCCACCGAACACTACAGGCCGTCTGCAGCCGCTGGATGCCGGCGTCATAAAGAACTTGAAGCATTCCTACCAGAAGTGTGTTGTGAAGCGCTGTCTTGCGCGTATTGATCGTGGACAGCAGCCTACGACCATTTCGGTGCTTGACGCTATGCACTATGTCGCTTCAGCGTGGGCTGCAGTGGCCGCATCAACTGCACAGCACTGCTTCGCGCAGTGTAGCTTTCGCACGGACGGCGAAGGGGAATTTCCTGACACAGACGCTGGGGAGTCGGAAGCAGCCTCTTGCGATTAAGAGCTCACTGAGGCGATGGATGCGCTGGGTGCCACGGGACTCACATACGACGACTACGTCGCGGTGGATGCTGCCGTCGTGACATAGGAGTGCGAGAGTATCGGTGATATTGTTGCGAGCTCGGTCGCGAGTGAAGCCACAGATTGTGATGACGAGCTCGAGCCACACAATTCCGAGGATTTGTCAGATCCGAGCTTTGGAGAAGCGGTCGCGGCTCTGGACCTCCTCCGTAGGTATGTCACACCTCAAAGTGACGCGGACAGCACTGCGGCTTTCCAGGCTATTGAGAAGCGCCTGGTGTTTTCTAGCGAGCGAAAGAAACGGCAATCCACTATTCTTGATTTTTTAAGTCCTAATGTCACTTTGCGGAAATAAATTGTTTGAAGTGAAAGCTGCACCGTTCTAGTTGCTTTTCGGAGCCTTCCTCACTGTTGTGTTTTCCCGGCTGTTACGTTTTTTTTTTTCTCGGAAAGGTGAAAAACGTATGAACGGGGTTCTACTGGATATAAATACACACAATGTACAAGGGTAAAATACTAGGCACGATTTCGCACAACAAACCGCTCGCGCACACGCTCGGACGCACACTCCCGTTTCGCCCGTTTCGCCCGTTTCGCCCGTTTCCTGCACTCCTCTCTCCACACAAAGAGGGTGCTCTGCTCTTCGTCAGAGTTGACAGTCTCGCACTTGAAAGTTTAAAGGAACACAAACATGCCCCGAAAACACAGAAACACACAGAGAGAAGGGATGGGATGCACATGTGCAAATGTCCTCTTCCGAGAAACGTCGGAGTTGGAGCCGTCCTGCGTCCGAACCAAGGTCGCTTCCCCGAAATTGGCAACACTGCGTCGGGCCCCTCCCGCGCAGGGACTCTCACACAAAGAAGCACCTCCCCACCCTTGGCCATAAAATAAGAGGAATGGCCATTAGTGAAGTGAACACAGAGAAAGAAATGGACGCCCGCTACACTTGCTTACACTCGGCCATCCTGACCTGTTTGACGTCCTCGTTAAACTGAAGAGAGAAAAAAAAGGAAGAATGCAAAACAAACAAGTGTGAACGGTACAAATTTTACATAATGCTACGCACGCAAATGAAAATGACACAAAATCAGATACACACAACGCACAATGATAAGCACTGGTTGAGATCGTTATTCGATCTCGTTTGGACAAAACATTTTCTTGTGTTCCTCAGCTTGACTGAAACCTTTTAGGAGGTCGCCGCGTTCGCTGCAGTCGGGCACTCACGGAAGCTTGCCCTGGGGCACCACACTGATTTTCTTCGTCGTCTTCCTCCGAAGTTGAGTCATTATCTCCGGCGGTGCAGTCAGTCACAGGCCACCCTTTCAGCTGCGATGTGTGCGCAGTCGTCGCAAACCGTTTTGTGCCCTGTCCAGCCAAATCAACTAGGTACTTGATACGTGTCCACCGGCAGGGCCTTCGTTACAACAAGCGGACCCCAGTATCTTGCTTGTGTTTTTTTCGATTTCTGAGGCCCTCTCCTCATGAGGCGCTCTCCCACATCTTACTGCATTGTGGGAAAGTGACGACGATCGTAGGCCTGCTTGCTTTGCTCCTGCTCCTTGATAATGCGTGCTCTAGCCTCAGCCCGAAGTTCGTTTGGGTCTTCAAGGGCGCCTGTGGTTGAATTGAGCTGATTCGATGCGATAAAAAGCTGTGCTAACAAGACAAGGACAAAGGAAAGGCTGGACGCACACAAACGCAGGTAATCTACGTTTTTGCCGTTCTTTTTCTTCACTAGGATCACCGGACTCGCGTAAAGAGAACGAGTCTCACTCACAATGTCCTTCTGCTTCCATTCCTGAACGATTTCTCTCATTGTCTCTCTCTCTCTTCTAAGTTCGTCTTGTAGGGACGCACTGCCACATGCGAACTTCCGGGAGCTTCCTGGATGTCCGTTTCAAGCAGATTTGTGCATCCCAGCTCTTCGAGGCTCATTGCAAAACAGTCTTTGTGGTCATTGAGCAGCTTCACTAGCTCCGATTTCTGTTCGGCGGTGACACACTCTCCAACATCAACTTCACGGTCCAGAATTGGCAGTCTTTCTGAGATCGTGCGCGCTTCTTCTCTATCTTCGCTCAATGATTCCACATCACTCGGTGCAACATCGTTTTCCTCAGTTATATCGACCGGCACCGCACGCCCAAAGGTTTGTCCTTTCTTCATGACTGTCATTTCACCGTCGAACGGACAGAGTGGCAGCGTCACTTTACCGCCTACTATATAGACAAGGACGTCGCGTCCCAAACGGCTCACGACAGCTGGTCCTGTAAAGTCGCTTTTTGTTGTGAGAGTGACTCAGGTCACGAATTCACCTTCTAGCTGGGTGTCTTCGGATGTCCTGAGCCGCAGTCGCTCTCTCGGCGCTGCCTCCAGGTGGGTGAAGGGGCATTGGTTTCTCGGTCAAAAGTGGAAACAACCATCCGCACTCCCATAGGTGACATGCGGAGGTTCCGTGAATGTTCTTCCTATTATCACGTCAATTGAGAGTGCCTCGTCCGCAACAGCAAGGACGGGGACAGTTCTTGCAACAACACCATCTACTTCTAGGTCTGCCTTGCAGGTACCAATGGTGCATGCACCGGGTGAGTTTGTATTCCCAAATCCATATAGCGGCTTGTTTTCCACCCTTAGTTTGATGCCACAACGGGAAGAGCGGAAGCGTGCATAATGCAACTTGAGCTTCCGGTGTTCACCATCCCAATTAATTTAATTTTGCCGTTGATGGTCACATATTTTAGCAGAAGCCCTTGCCGTGCAGCACTGTTGTCAACCACGCTGATTTGTTGCCCTCAGCGCCTTTGGGTGTGTTCAGTCTGTCCACAGCGTAGGCATGTTACCTCGCGCTTTTGGCTCTGGGCAATCCCTAGAAATGTGCCCAAATGTGCCGCAGTTGTAGCATTCGAGCTTCCCCTTGTCATTCAGTAAGTGTGGTCTTGTGTCACGCATCATACGCCTTGTCAAACATTCTTGGTCCTCTTGCCTTGCAATGCGCTTCGGATACGTGTAGCCCGCCTCGAACCCTCTCTCGTGCACGCGTCGTTCCTGCCTCTGTCTTTCCACTCTTTCATAATCCTGGATATCATGAATGAGGTTGTCCTCATCATCATGCGTGTGCCCCATCAACATTGAGCACAGCTGGCTCGACCTCAGGCCTATCAACACCTGCTCACCAGTTTCATTAAAGTCCAAATGAGCTTCTGAGCACAAACATACTTTAGCGTGAAAATACATGCTGGAACTCTCATTCCTCTGTTGCACGCGCTCCTTCATTCGCTGGTACCGATCTGCCACGCTTGACTGGCTGATGAAGGTCTGGCGGAAAAGGTCTTCGAAATGTTTCCATGAATTTATGCGCGCACGGTGGCTCCGGTACCAATCCAAAGCCATTTCAAAGAGGTGCGATTTAGCGGCTTCGAGCTTAAATTCCATAGGCCAATTGTGTAGAGTCGCTGTCCCCTTTAGATTTTCGAGCCAATCACGCGCTGATTCTGAATTTCCGTCTGCGGAAAAGTCCTTGATCGATTTGCTCATGTCGGGCATTATCTGAAACGTCGAGACGGTTTGCTGAGGCGGTATTCTTAATTTATTAAGTAGCTCATTGATAATCGAATTCTTCTCATTGACCATTTTCAGCAAATCGGCCATAGTAGGTGTGCTCTCCCTTTCAGCCATAGCTTGCCATAGCAGCCATAGCAGCCATAGCAGCCATAGCTCAGCAATTATCAATTTTCATCGAGAGACCTGTCAAAACACTCATTACACACACACAAGAACAAAATGATGCGCTCCAGCTCGACGAGAACAAAACAAACAACATTATACATAACGAGGCAATACACAAAACACATGTTAAAGGTTACAATCCTAAACAAGACACTCGGCAGCTCAAACAAAAATAGGTACAGTGAAACGTCTACACAGCTATGCTAAGAACATATATTTCGTTAAGTGGTTGAAATTGTTCAAATTTGCGTTGAATCAGATCAGCCCACTCAGGGTAAATTGCTCAGTTTGCTCACTCACGTCTTGTTGTTCTGCCGCTAGTTGATATCGGGGTGTTGTCGCTCTCGTCGTTCTTCACTCTTTCTAATGGTTGGCGGGAAGAAAGAAGATGCCGTGAAGCTTGAAGATGCCACGAAGCTTGAAGATGCCGCGCAGGTAAACGATCGGTCCCGCTTCTGAGGTAATGTTAGCTTTTACAGTTGCTGATGTGCAAGACAAAGAATGTACAAAAGGATATAAGGACGGACTACAAGTTGCAGTTAATGAAGTTTAATATATAAATACACACAATGTACAAGGGTAAAATACTAGGCACAAATTTGCACAACAAACCGCTTGCGCACACTCTTGGACACACACTCCCGCTTCGCCCGTTTCGCTCGTTTCCCGCACTCCTCTCTCTGCACAAAGAGGGTGCTCTGTTCTTCATCAAAGTTGACAGTCTCGCACTGGAAAGTTGAAAGAAATACAAACACGCCCCGAAAACACAGAAACACAGAGAGAAGGGACGCACACGTGCAAATGTCCTCTTCCGAGAAACGTCGGGGTGGGAGCCGTCCAGCGTCCGAGCCAAGGTCGCTTCCTCGAAATTGGCAACACTGCATCGGGCCCCTCCCGCGCAGGGACTCTCACACAAAGAAGGACCTCCCCACCCTTGGCCGTAAAATAAGAGGAATGGCCATTAGTGAAGTGAACACAGAGAAAGAAACGGATGCCCGCTACACTTGCTTACACTCGGCACAATAAACAAATCATGAGCAACACCCTTGCAGATGTTTTACATGGCAAGGCTATGCGAAATTCTTCTACAGAAAAACTTGGCACATGCGGGCGATATATTTGGCCTGCCTTGGCACCGAGTACGGATTTTCAATCATTCATAGGAGGCATGAATAAGATACCATTTTGCAGTTTAGGTGCGCCGTTGAACGAATGTGCGTCTACTGCGCGAGAACATTGGGACAAAGCCACACAAAAAAAAACTCAATGGATATAACTTGCTGCTTCTTTTCTTTGACAACTTTATTTTAGTTTTGCATGCAGCAAGGGACACAACAGTTGGCATTATCGGCGATAATGAACGCTAACCTAGCAGCCAACAAACCCCCTTTTCTATTCCGCTTGCCACTTCTTGATTTAGCTACCCTCAGACATGGCGGAAACACTTGTTCCGGCTGCTAGATGGCAGCATTTTTGCATAAGGTCTATTATTTGTGTCGCTCTTAAAAGGTGATTTCGTGTGAAAAATGCACGCTGCTGGGAATCAGGCCAGCTCATGCACTTCGCACTCAAACTGTCGAATACCGCGGTGACCCCCCTGTCTTTAGGTGCTGGTTGTAGTCTTGAAGCTAGGTTGGTGATAACCATGGTCAGCAGCATAATTATATAGCATGAACGCGTTTGGGTTTACCTGTGAACAGCAGTTAGTGAAAAGCGTCGTCATGCCCTTGTGACATCTTTTTTTTAGTCAAAAACATGATTCAAATTCTGAATGTAAGCTTGGCGCAATTGCGATATTTACGCAATACCATTAATTTCCATAGATGGCTGCAGTATTTGTATCGGCACAGTCATCATTTCAACATGACACTTGTTTTTATTGTGTGACAGCGAGCACCGAAAGTATCATTCTTCCAATGCACTTCACTAAACTCGTCTGTGTGACAGGGGTATTAGTGCCACTCGTCCAGCCATGGATCCCTGCAAGGTCGTCTTGTGTGATGCCGAGTGCTATGCGTCCATTGCCTAGTAACAGGTGGCCTGCTGTTTGCAGCTTCTGCACTTTGCCTGTTGTGACATCTTGTTAGTCTCCTTCACTTAACAGCAGATGGCATGCACATCATTGTTTGCTGTGGCTGCAGTCTGTCGAGTGGAGGAATGCGTGACTTAATGCCAGGCAGTATAAAGAGAGGTGTGTTGCCTTACCATAGGTGGCCTGACAATGGGCCTGCCAGGCCAGTCGTTCATAAGAGTCAAGTGGCATGCCTGGTGGATGGAGGTCTAGCAAGAACGATGGTGTCAGCTTGGGTCCTGTCGATGCCAAACACCAGTCTAATGGCGCATTCTGTTGGGGGGACGAGAGCAGAGGTGCCAAGCATTGCAGAGCAGTACAGGAGCACGCCGAGCGAGGGTGTAACTGTCCTCCCACGGGAACGCTGTCTGAGTGTCGAAAGCAGCGCGCCACGACCACGTGACCGCACTTCTCCAGCATTCTCCGCCTGCCCGCAGTGACGACAGTTGCAACCCGAGGAGAGGCCAACGCTCCGTGAAGAACCGCTCTTTTTGTATGCCTTTGTTCTCACAGCGCGACGATTTGCCTCCTTTGGCCCTTTCGATGCCAGCAGCGACTCAAACATGCATACAGCACCTGAGCAGTGCTTTCCGCTCCTGACGCAAATTCGCTTGATTCTGAAGAGCTCGGGAAGCGCTGACGCTTTGCAGCTGCCATATTGAGCGTCGCCGACTCAAGAGAAAAAAAAAAATGGCGCGGATATGACGCTTTATGCCATGTGACTTCCTCTACTCTTGCTTTAGACCAGGGAGCAGCTGAGAGGGCACTCGGGCGCTCTCAGGGGAGGAAAAGCCCCCCTCCTCTACCATTGGAAGCTAGTGATTCTACTCTTGCTCCCCCACTGGAGGGCGCCTGCCTGTCTGAGAGCACTTTCGAAGTGCTCTCGAGTGCACCTGCTCTCCCACTCGAATTCGCGATAAATGTGCCAAGGAAACCTAGATAAGCCATGCCTTCGCATGTTAACCAGGTTTAGCCAAACTGGACCACGTGTCTTCTTTTTTTTTTTTTTCATTGCTGGTATCCATTTGCCTTGAGCTGGGCGATAGTCAATCTTTTATTAGTGCCCAAATCAGTAAATGTTGGTTTGCCTCCGACTGTTGGCCTTGCAATATGTGGGATTTCTGCTTACTTGACTCAGCTCCCCTTTCCATGTGAAGAAATTCTCCACGTATGGGCAAGTGCCATTGGCGTGGACGTTAAGTGTGTGATGAAATAAGTTGCAATTGCTTCAAGTGAATGACCTCCTTGTTTTCATCAATTGTTGAATTATTTGCCCTGTCCACATGCATTGTGCAGCAAGCCTTTGATGGCTCATTTTCAATCCTTGTGCAGGAGATCATAGAGCCTTTCCGGACGTACGCTGGCATCCACGGCAACAATGGCGTCACGGACATTCAGCAACAAAATGAGACGCTGGTTACTGCGGGACGGGATGGGCGGGTGCTGCTCTACTCCCTTCGAGATCGAGATTTACGCTTCCTGCGTGTCTTCTGGGTGAGTGAAAACACTTCTTTTTTTCATCTGAATGCAAAGGGCATTCACCTGCCGCAGCATATTTCTTCACTCTGTTTCCATAGTTGCTCAACTTTCTTATTCTGTGTGCACAGCCATTCCCTTGCCCGTGCTTGTTTCCTCTTCTGGTTTGCTTGGCTCATCCCTTTTAGTGCCGTTGAACTGCTTGTGTAAGCCATAGTTTTGATTTCTTGTTAACAAAATGCTTTCTTGAACAGACCAGTGTTAGGCATTGCCTAACTGCAATCTGAGCTTAACCAGTTGTTCTATCTCCTCATAGGCCCACTCCCTTTCTCCTCCTTCTCATTACAGCGGCTGGTACTTTCATCAACATGAGCACAGGCACACGAGCGTTAAGAGGCACAAATTGTTTTCACTTGATGTTTGAATATTCCAAAAGGTGACTAATGAGCAGTTGAGGCGGAAAGGTGGCACAGAATAGGGACTGCTTTAGGTGCTCTCACTTTTTCCTAAAGAGAAAACCGTTTAAGGCTCTACTCACACTTGTTGCTGCCATATAAACAACCCATGCAGTACTAACTGAACTGTTACTGCTGAAAATCTCTCTTTGCTAGCATTCTGACATCCTGTATTGAATCTTGTTACAGCTGTCAGTGCAGATTCATCAATTAATGTTGAGGTGGTTGCAGGCTATAGGTGGGAATAGCCTTGCAGATTCAGCTTACACATTGCCCCACTGTAGCGAGACTTGGATGGTTATTAAGGGGGGACGCGGGCTTCGAAAGTCGAAAAATCGCGAAATAGTCGGCTTTTCAAAAAGTACATATCTCAGCTGTATATGTTATAAACTACCTTTTTTATAATTATAAACACCTAATTCATCGTGGAACTGCTTTAAATTAAATATACAACTGGGTGCGGCAGCCCCGAGTCGCGAGCGAACGGCAAAAGTATACAAACTTCGCGCGTGCGTCATTTCTCTGTCGCTGAACAGAGTGCCGCCATCTTGGAATTGTTTTGTTTGTGAATGCTTGCCCTTTTTCACGTTGCCTTCGCCGGCAGCGTCCGCGGCGTAGCACAAGCATGGCTCGCTTGTGATTGGGGGCCTCACAGGGATTGTTGAGCTTCCCGCGTTTCGAATTCGGGCTGTGATTGGACAAAGCGCGCGCTCCGTGAGAACGCGGGGGATCGTGCGACTGCTATTGGCTGCTGCGCGCACTGACGCAGTGGCCCCTCTCCGGTGTGTCGTCTGCTCCGGCTGCCTGCTGAGTTGGCGTTCTTTGTGCGCTCGCTGAATCGCTTCACATTTCACCATTTTTGAGATCGCCGTGATCATTGCTCGTTATGGATTCTGGTGGCGTGTTTTGAACGGTTTTGTGCACCTTGTGGATTGTCGCACGGTCGGCCACGATGCGCGCTAAGAAGTTCAAAACACTGCATAGGTCATCGTTCTGTGAATGCTGTCCGAATCGCGAAGTTAGGGAAGCGCGTTGCCAACGGTCGCGGAGACGCTTTTATCAGTGCTTCCTCTGCTACACCACCATTAGACCGACTGCGCTGCCACTTCAGGAATCGTGGCAGGAATTCAGGAATCGTCTAGTCCATGGGCTGCCCCGGTCATCATCATCATCATCATCATCAGCCTGACTATACCCACTGCAGGCGAAGGCCTCTCCCATATTTCTCCAATTAACCCAGTTCTGTGCTAGCTGCATCCACTTGACCCCTGCAAACTTCTTAACCTCATCCGCCCACCTAACTTTCTGCCGCCCCCTGCTACGCTTTCCTTCCCTTGGAATCCAGTTTGTTACCCTAAGCGACCATCGGTTATCCTCTCTTCGCACTACATGACCTGCCCATGCCCATTTCTTCTTAATTTCCACTAGAATGTCAGTAACTTGAGTTATTTCTCTGACCCACTCTGCATGCTTCCTATCTCTTAATGTTACCCCTACCATTTTTCGTCACATAGCCCTCTGGGTTGTCCTCAACTTAAGTAGAACTCTCTTGGTTAGCCTCCACGTTCCAGCCCCATAGGTGAGTACAGGTAAGATGCAACTGTTGTATACTTTCCTCTTCAGCGATACCTGTAAGCTGCTAGTCATAATCTGCGAGTGCTTGCCAAATGCGCTCCATTCCAATCTTATTCTTCTTGTTATTTCCTTTTCATGGTCGGGATCTGCAGTTACTACCTGTCCTAAGTATACATATTCGCCTGCTACTTCCAGTATTTCGCTACCTAATGCAAACTGCTGTTCCTTCCCGAGGCTGTTGAACATTACCTTAGTCTTCTGCATATTGATTTTCAAGCCTACCTTTCTACTTTTCCTGTCTAGGTCATCAATCATTATTTGCAGTTCATCCCCCGAGTTGCTTAGCAAGGCAATGTCATCAGCAAATCGCAGATTACTGAGGTATTCTCCATCTACCCTTATCCCTAACTGCTCCCATTCCAAGTCTCTGAATACTTCCTCTAAACAAGCCGTGAATAGTACTGGAGAGATTGTGTCTCCTTGCCTAACACCTTTCTTTATAGGAATTTTGTTACTTTCTTTATGCAGAACTATGGTTGCTGTGCAGCCACTATATATATCTTCCAGCACTTCCACGTACGGCTCGTCTACCCCCTGATTTCGCAATGCCTGCATCACCGCCGAGGTTTCAACTGAGTCAAATGCTTTTTCGTAATCACTGAATGCTGGTTATATTCCGAGCATTTTTCTGTCACCTGATTGATGGTATGGAATGATCGATAGTAGAGTACCGTTTCCGAAACCCTGCTTGATCCTTTGCTTGATTGCAGTCTAAGGTTGTCCTGATTCTATTAGCGATTACCTTAGTAAATACCTTATACGTAACAGACAGTAGGCTGATTGGTCTGTAATTTTTAAGGTCCTTAGAGTCCCCTTTCTTGTGAATGAGGATAATGTTTGCATTCTTCCATGGTTCCGGTACCGTCGATGACACCAGGCACTGCGTATACAGGGTGGCCAGTTTTTCTAGCACGATATCCCCCCGTCCTTCAGCAAATCTGTAGTTATCTGATCCTCTCCAGCTGATTTCCCCCTTTTCATAGTTTCTAGTGCTTTCTTGACCTCGTCCTTCGTCACCGGTGGAACGTCCAACTGTTTTTCCCTACCGCCAATCTCACTACGGTCCTGACTACTTTGGCTACTGTAGAGATCTGTATAGAACTCCTCGGCTACTTTGACTATCTTTTCCATGTTAGTGATGACGTTGCCCGCTTTGTCCCTTATCGCATACATCTGGTTTTTGCCTATGCCCAATTTCTTCTTTACCGCTTTAAGGCTTCCCCCGTTCTTTACAGCATGCTCAATTTTCTCCATGTTATACTTCCTTATATCGGCCACCTTGCACTTATTGATTAGCTTTGATATCTCGGCCAATTCGATCTGGTCTGTTGGATTGGAAGCTTTCATACTCTGGCGTTTCTTAATCGAATCTTTCGTCTCCTTAGACAGCTTACCGGACAGCTGCCCCGGTGATACTAGTCAAAAAGAAAGACTGCATATGGCGATTTTGTGTAGATTATCGACGGCTGAATACCGTTACCAAGAAGGACGTGTATCCCCTGCCACGTATTGATGACGCCATTGATTTTTTACATTCTGCCTCCTATTTTTCCTCAGTTGACCTGCGATCAGGCTATTGGCAGATTCCCATGCACCCGGAAGATAAAGAAAAGACAGCATTCATCACCCCAGATGGGCTGTATGAATTTAATGTGATGCCGTTTGGATTATGTAACGCTCCAGCCACGTTCAAAAGATTCATAGATACAGTTTTGCGCGGACTGAAGTGGCACATTTGTATGTGTTATTTGGACGATGTAGTGATATTCAGGACTACTTTTCGTGAACACAACAGTCGATTAGAGATTGTCTTGGAGATTGAGAAAGCTGGTCTGGTACTCAATTCCAAGAAATGTCGTTTTGGAGAATGTCAGACTGTGGTACTTGGTACTTGGCAAACTTCTTAACCTCATCCGCCCACCTAACTTTCTGCCGCCCCCTGCTACGCTTTCCTTCCCTTGGAATCCAGTTTGTTACCCTAAGCGACCATCGGTTATCCTCTCTTCGCACTACATGACCTGCCCATGCCCATTTCTTCTTAATTTCCACTAGAATGTCAGTAACTTGAGTTATTTCTCTGACCCACTCTGCATGCTTCCTATCTCTTAATGTTACCCCTACCATTTTTCGTCACATAGCCCTCTGGGTTGTCCTCAACTTAAGTAGAACTCTCTTGGTTAGCCTCCACGTTCCAGCCCCATAGGTGAGTACAGGTAAGATGCAACTGTTGTATACTTTCCTCTTCAGCGATACCTGTAAGCTGCTAGTCATAATCTGCGAGTGCTTGCCAAATGCGCTCCATTCCAATCTTATTCTTCTTGTTATTTCCTTTTCATGGTCGGGATCTGCAGTTACTACCTGTCCTAAGTATACATATTCGCCTGCTACTTCCAGTATTTCGCTACCTAATGCAAACTGCTGTTCCTTCCCGAGGCTGTTGAACATTACCTTAGTCTTCTGCATATTGATTTTCAAGCCTACCTTTCTACTTTTCCTGTCTAGGTCATCAATCATTATTTGCAGTTCATCCCCCAAGTTGCTTAGCAAGGCAATGTCATCAGCAAATCGCAGATTACTGAGGTATTCTCCATCTACCCTTATCCCTAACTGCTCCCATTCCAAGTCTCTGAATACTTCCTCTAAACAAGCCGTGAATAGTACTGGAGAGATTGTGTCTCCTTGCCTAACACCTTTCTTTATAGGAATTTTGTTACTTTCTTTATGCAGAACTATGGTTGCTGTGCAGCCACTATATATATCTTCCAGCACTTCCACGTACGGCTCGTCTACCCCCTGATTTCGCAATGCCTGCATCACTGCCGAGGTTTCAACTGAGTCAAATGCTTTTTCGTAATCACTGAATGCTGGTTATATTCCGAGCATTTTTCTGTCACCTGATTGATGGTATGGAATGATCGATAGTAGAGTACCGTTTCCGAAACCCTGCTTGATCCTTTGCTTGATTGCAGTCTAAGGTTGTCCTGATTCTATTAGCGATTACCTTAGTAAATACCTTATACGTAACAGACAGTAGGCTGATTGGTCTGTAATTTTTAAGGTCCTTAGAGTCCCCTTTCTTGTGAATGAGGATAATGTTTGCATTCTTCCATGGTTCCGGTACCGTCGATGACACCAGGCACTGCGTATACAGGGTGGCCAGTTTTTCTAGCACGATATCCCCCCGTCCTTCAGCAAATCTGTAGTTATCTGATCCTCTCCAGCTGATTTCCCCCTTTTCATAGTTTCTAGTGCTTTCTTGACCTCGTCCTTCGTCACCGGTGGAACGTCCAACTGTTTTTCCCTACCGCCAATCTCACTACGGTCCTGACTACTTTGGCTACTGTAGAGATCTGTATAGAACTCCTCGGCTACTTTGACTATCTTTTCCATGTTAGTGATGACGTTGCCCGCTTTGTCCCTTATCGCATACATCTGGTTTTTGCCTATGCCCAATTTCTTCTTTACCGCTTTAAGGCTTCTCCCGTTCTTTACAGCATGCTCAATTTTCTCCATGTTATACTTCCTTATATCGGCCACCTTGCACTTATTGATTAGCTTTGATATCTCGGCCAATTCGATCTGGTCTGTTGGATTGGAAGCTTTCATACTCTGGCGTTTCTTAATCGAATCTTTCGTCTCCTTAGACAGCTTACCGGACAGCTGCCCCGGTGATACTAGTCAAAAAGAAAGACTGCATATGGCGATTTTGTGTAGATTATCGACGGCTGAATACCGTTACCAAGAAGGACGTGTATCCCCTGCCACGTATTGATGACGCCATTGATTTTTTACATTCTGCCTCCTATTTTTCCTCAGTTGACCTGCGATCAGGCTATTGGCAGATTCCCATGCACCCGGAAGATAAAGAAAAGACAGCATTCATCACCCCAGATGGGCTGTATGAATTTAATGTGATGCCGTTTGGATTATGTAACGCTCCAGCCACGTTCAAAAGATTCATAGATACAGTTTTGCGCGGACTGAAGTGGCACATTTGTATGTGTTATTTGGACGATGTAGTGATATTCGGGACTACTTTTCGTGAACACAACAGTCGATTAGAGATTGTCTTGGAGATTGAGAAAGCTGGTCTGGTACTCAATTCCAAGAAATGTCGTTTTGGAGAATGTCAGACTGTGGTACTTGGTACTTGGCAAACTTCTTAACCTCATCCGCCCACCTAACTTTCTGCCGCCCCCTGCTACGCTTTCCTTCCCTTGGAATCCAGTTTGTTACCCTAAGCGACCATCGGTTATCCTCTCTTCGCACTACATGACCTGCCCATGCCCATTTCTTCTTAATTTCCACTAGAATGTCAGTAACTTGAGTTATTTCTCTGACCCACTCTGCATGCTTCCTATCTCTTAATGTTACCCCTACCATTTTTCGTCACATAGCCCTCTGGGTTGTCCTCAACTTAAGTAGAACTCTCTTGGTTAGCCTCCACGTTCCAGCCCCATAGGTGAGTACAGGTAAGATGCAACTGTTGTATACTTTCCTCTTCAGCGATACCTGTAAGCTGCTAGTCATAATCTGCGAGTGCTTGCCAAATGCGCTCCATTCCAATCTTATTCTTCTTGTTATTTCCTTTTCATGGTCGGGATCTGCAGTTACTACCTGTCCTAAGTATACATATTCGCCTGCTACTTCCAGTATTTCGCTACCTAATGCAAACTGCTGTTCCTTCCCGAGGCTGTTGAACATTACCTTAGTCTTCTGCATATTGATTTTCAAGCCTACCTTTCTACTTTTCCTGTCTAGGTCATCAATCATTATTTGCAGTTCATCCCCCGAGTTGCTTAGCAAGGCAATGTCATCAGCAAATCGCAGATTACTGAGGTATTCTCCATCTACCCTTATCCCTAACTGCTCCCATTCCAAGTCTCTGAATACTTCCTCTAAACAAGCCGTGAATAGTACTGGAGAGATTGTGTCTCCTTGCCTAACACCTTTCTTTATAGGAATTTTGTTACTTTCTTTATGCAGAACTATGGTTGCTGTGCAGCCACTATATATATCTTCCAGCACTTCCACGTACGGCTCGTCTACCCCCTGATTTCGCAATGCCTGCATCACCGCCGAGGTTTCAACTGAGTCAAATGCTTTTTCGTAATCACTGAATGCTGGTTATATTCCGAGCATTTTTCTGTCACCTGATTGATGGTATGGAATGATCGATAGTAGAGTACCGTTTCCGAAACCCTGCTTGATCCTTTGCTTGATTGCAGTCTAAGGTTGTCCTGATTCTATTAGCGATTACCTTAGTAAATACCTTATACGTAACAGACAGTAGGCTGATTGGTCTGTAATTTTTAAGGTCCTTAGAGTCCCCTTTCTTGTGAATGAGGATAATGTTTGCATTCTTCCATGGTTCCGGTACCGTCGATGACACCAGGCACTGCGTATACAGGGTGGCCAGTTTTTCTAGCACGATATCCCCCCGTCCTTCAGCAAATCTGTAGTTATCTGATCCTCTCCAGCTGATTTCCCCCTTTTCATAGTTTCTAGTGCTTTCTTGACCTCGTCCTTCGTCACCGGTGGAACGTCCAACTGTTTTTCCCTACCGCCAATCTCACTACGGTCCTGACTACTTTGGCTACTGTAGAGATCTGTATAGAACTCCTCGGCTACTTTGACTATCTTTTCCATGTTAGTGATGACGTTGCCCGCTTTGTCCCTTATCGCATACATCTGGTTTTTGCCTATGCCCAATTTCTTCTTTACCGCTTTAAGGCTTCCCCCGTTCTTTACAGCATGCTCAATTTTCTCCATGTTATACTTCCTTATATCGGCCACCTTGCACTTATTGATTAGCTTTGATATCTCGGCCAATTCGATCTGGTCTGTTGGATTGGAAGCTTTCATACTCTGGCGTTTCTTAATCGAATCTTTCGTCTCCTTAGACAGCTTACCGGACAGCTGCCCCGGTGATACTAGTCAAAAAGAAAGACTGCATATGGCGATTTTGTGTAGATTATCGACGGCTGAATACCGTTACCAAGAAGGACGTGTATCCCCTGCCACGTATTGATGACGCCATTGATTTTTTACATTCTGCCTCCTATTTTTCCTCAGTTGACCTGCGATCAGGCTATTGGCAGATTCCCATGCACCCGGAAGATAAAGAAAAGACAGCATTCATCACCCCAGATGGGCTGTATGAATTTAATGTGATGCCGTTTGGATTATGTAACGCTCCAGCCACGTTCAAAAGATTCATAGATACAGTTTTGCGCGGACTGAAGTGGCACATTTGTATGTGTTATTTGGACGATGTAGTGATATTCGGGACTACTTTTCGTGAACACAACAGTCGATTAGAGATTGTCTTGGAGATTGAGAAAGCTGGTCTGGTACTCAATTCCAAGAAATGTCGTTTTGGAGAATGCCAGACTGTGGTACTTGGACATCTCGTAGACAAGGATGAAATCAGGCCTGGTCCGAAAAAGATCGAAGCTTTCACTTTTTTTAAACCGCCGAAATCGTTAAAACAGCTGAGGAGTTTTTGAGCCTTTGCTCCTATTTCCGGCGTTTTGTTCCGATGTTTGCTGACCTAGCATATCTCCTTACTGTCTTCTGCAAAAAGATGTACCTTTTAAGTGTACTGCCGATTGTGACTCCGCCTTTCGCCAGTTAAAATTTATTTTGACATCTGGGCCTGTACTACACCACTTCTGTCCACCAGCTCCAACAGAACTTCACACTGACGCCAGCGCAGTTGGAGTTGGTGCTGTGCTCATACAGTGCCACCGTGGTGATGAACATGTCGTTGCATATGCAAGCCATTCTTTGAGCAAGGCTGAGCGTAATTACACAGTAACTGAACAGGAATGCTTAGCTGTTGTTTTCGGTGTGCAACGGTTTAGGTCATATCTTTATGGATGTGCATTTAAAATTGTGACAGACCATCATTCCTTCTGTTGGCTTGTAAACCTTCGTGACCTCTGTGGACGCCTTGCGCGGTGGGCTTTGCGCCTGCAAGAATTCAATTTTACTGTGTCTTTTAAGAGTGGTCGTAAGCACGGCGATGCTGACTGCCTGTCATGGTTGCCGCTTGAAACTACTGATTGCGACAATGAGATCTTGGACGAATATATAGCTGCTATCTCTCCAAGCCTCCCCCGATGTTGGTGAATTCAAGATTGCGCAGCGGAACGACAAGGAGTTGGCACCGCTTTTTGATGCAGCAAGTTCCCGGAACCCTCCGCCCTCATTCTGCTTTCGTGACGGTCTACTATACAGGAAGAACTACTCGTCAGTAGGTGCGCAGTTTCTTCTGGTAGTTCCTGCAAGTCTTAGGTGTCAGGTTCTTCGGGTATTGCACGACGATGCCACAGCTGGACACTTGGGTTTCGCCAGGACATTGCACAGGACTAAGGAACGTTTTTATTGGCCGAAGATGCGTCAAACTTCTCAACGTTATGTGGCCAGCTGCCTCCAGTGCCAGCGTTTCAAGCACCCAACCTGCTCTCCGCCAGGCCATCTTCAGTCTATAACGCCACCACGAACCCCATTCGAACAGACGGGAATTGACCTTCTAGGACCATTTCCCCGATCCTCCAACGGAAACCGCTGGGTCATCGTGTGCGTAGATTACCTTACGCGGTACTGTGAAACTGCTGCCATACCGTCAGCCACTGCTTCTGACGTCTCGGCTTTCCTCCTACGGTCTATTATTCTTCGACATGGGCCTCCTCGTGTGTTAATAAGCGACCGTGGGTGACAGTTTACGGCAGAAGTTGTAGAGGAACCTCCTCGCCTCTGCTCATCCCATTTTCGCCATTCAACTCCTTACCACCCACAAACAAACGGTCTTACCGAACGCACCAATCGTACGCTTAGCAATATGCTCGCAATGTATGTCGACTCCCGCCACAAAAACTGGGATGAAGTCCTTCCGTTTATAACGTACGCCTTTAACACTGCTAGGCTATAGTCTACAGTCTGTAGTCCGTTTTTTTTTCTTTACGCACGACCTCCACGAACTACTCTGGACACGTTTTTACCTTTCTCACTCCCTGCTGAAAGTTCACTCGCGCATACTCTCTCTTGGCTGAAGAAGCTCGTCGACTCTCTAGACTTCGCACACTTGCCTCCCAGGAACGCTACAAGCAACGCTACGACAAGCGTCATCAAGATGTTAATAATACCCCTGGTGATTTGGTATGGCTTTGGACGCTACTGCATAAGCGCAGCTTGTCCCAGAAACTGTTGCACCACTATACTGATCCTTTCGTTGTACTGGAATGCCTTAGCGGAGTCAACTTTGTAGTCTCTTGCCTGACCACCCAAGGTCGTCGTTCTCAGAAGACTCAAGTAGTTCATGTGGCCCGCATGAAGCCCTTCTATCAACATGACGAACCTTGACTCGCCCGGTGGGCATCGTCTACGAAGGGGGCAGTGTCACGCAATTCCCGCGGTCCTGTATTGGAAGAAGAGGAGGCTTGGCGGGATAAGCAGAAGAAGATGAGAAAGCTGGTTCTGCCCGCTCTGGTGTGCTAATCTCTAGCGCATCCTAAGATCTGTCTAAATAAACCTCGTAACAATATGTATTTAACTCGCACTGGAACTCTTAGTTTTCAGAATTCACAATGTAAGTAAAGTGAAAGAAAACCACAATTAACTAGTAGTAGGATCTGCAATAGTCAGGAATCTTTATTGATACTCCTGCATGCTATTTGGCCAAGATGCTCAATGGACGTTGTTATGCAGAAATACCAACCGTTTCACATGTTCAGGAAGCAGGAGTTCTCTCCTCCTGGTGACAACATTTCCAGATGCTGAGAACAACCTTTCACTGGACACCTGTGTTGCTGGTATTCCAATGTAAAGTTGCGCAGCCTTTGCCAACAGGCGATAAGTTTCCTTCCCAGTGGTCCTCCAGCAAATGTATGGGTTCTCTGTTTTAGGCCTTAGAGGGGAGTGCAGGTAATCTTCTAGCTCTTGCAGTGGCCATCTTGATGCAGTGTTCGCAGTGCTGGTAGAAACCAAAGCTCCAAAAACACTCCACACATCACTGTCGGTAGGTGGTGCCGATGCAGTAGCGCTGGACTCTACGTGTTCCTCCAATGGAAGAGTTTTCTGTGCTGCCCACTGACTTGAATCGAGGATCCAACACCGTGCTCAAAGCATGTGGAATCTGCATTTTAATATCCACAAAGCGGGTCTTCATGCTCTGGAGCAGGTGTCCCGCAAATATGGCATCTTCACCACCACCGTGCTGCTTCTGTGCCAGAAGAAGTGGTATGCAGTGTACTAGTGGCACAACTTGCAAGAGGGCTGGGTAGTTCTCCGAGCAGCTCTCCCTAGTGGCTTCTTCTACACATTTTAACACTGATGTCACTCCAGCCATCAGGCACCACTCTGTTGATGATAAATTATCAATCGTGTCTTGATCAGACAAGTCCAAGGAAATTGCTAGGCGCAGCTTCAGGAGCCGTGCCAGCATGTTATACTCGCTGGTCTTGAATTACCTCCAGCGGTTCTGTTCCCATGCTGGCTTGTACATCCATGAGGAGTGTTCTTGCTACAGCACTCCTTTTGTAATGTCCGACAATTGCTCGCGCATTGGTGCAAAGCACCTCAAAGTGGGGTGTTTGTTTCTTGGCATCACTGATGCACAACTGTAGTGTATGTGCAAAGCACTGAAGTGCACGCCAAGGCGTCCGCATAACCTCTGAAACGAAATTTCGCCCATTGTTGGTGACAATATAGACAGGAATATCCTGCGGCAGATCCCATTGAACAGCAAGCTCTAGCAGAGCATTTTTCAAGTTCTCCACCGTGTGGCCTTGAGGCATGTGCTTGCAGGAGAGATTGAAATTCTGTGGTCCGAAGTTCGCGTTAAGCATGTGGCACGTCGGCGAAATATAGCTGTCTCCTGCCTTCGACGTCCAGCTCCCCGTTGTCAAGGAATAGCTTTGAACTCCATTCTGAAAATGGTGCTACAGCTCGCTTTTGATGCGGTCCACTTCCTTGAAGTATAGTTCCGGCACAACACTGCGGAAAAACGTAGTCCTGGACGGCAGCTGGTACTCTGGTGCAGCAGCCTGCATCATTGCAATGAACCCTGGCTCTTCTACAACCGAGTAAGCATGAAGGCCTGTAGCTAGAAACAACGCTGTTTTCTTCGTCAGCAATTTGGCTCGTGCGTTGTTGCTTTTGAGCACAGCCCTGAAAGGCACGGGTACCGGAACACTTGCTTCCCGCTTCTTCACGTCTTTTGCCTTTTTGTCACACTCTTTCTGGGTACTGCGCATCTTTTCAAACCGCTTGAGTTGTTCCGGATGATGCTTTAAGTGGTTTAGCAGAGTCGTCGTAGTGCTGGTCGGAGTCTTCAGGGTCATTTTGCACGTGCGACACTTCGCGTCTCTTGATCCTCGCTCGTAAAACTCCCAGCTTACTTTCATTACAATTTACAAAACGACACAGCTTCGAAGGCGGTTCATCCATGGTTTAGTCGTGCTGGCACTCATTTAAAAAGAAAGCAGGAGAATAAACACGACGAAACGATTCCAATACTCAATCCCACAGCGACAATGGCGACAAAGGAACATCCGACGCATCTTGGTGAAAGAAAGAGGTTCGCAATCACATGCGTTCGCCCATGCCTATGTTGGAGACTGATGATAATGATGATGCGCACATGGTCAAAATGTTTTAGTAATTGCGCGGAGGCTAGTGCATTCACTGAAATAAGTGTTCAGACACATTTTAAAGTGTAACAAGCATTAAAAGAAACAGTGACCTATCTGTATGCAACTATGATTTCTTTAAATATGTTATTGAAAATGGCTTCAGCCGATTGAGCCTTAAACGCATCTACATTGACATCACCAATATGGCCGCAACAGGGAGTTGTTTTTTTTACTTTTCTGCTGTGGTTATCACTTCGCGTTGCTGCATCCTCCTTGGCGTGCTTGTGAATGTTATGCAAATATTTGAGCAGATTAACGAGCTTCTGTGATTCGGGAATGGCCAGAAACCATTCGAAGACAATCCGGAGTCGGTTTTCTAATTTGGGTAAGCGTGCTCTAGAAGCACAATCTACCTGAGCGTAGTGCAATGGTACCACGATGAACTCCGCAAGTTGTTTACATAGAAGATGCACTGACGACTAGTTTAGATTACATTTCCCGAACTTGTGGTCTCTATCTTATGACATTAGTCCAGTGCTGCCATGAGGGACTGATATTCTATAAAGCACCCGGGTCCCCATGTTTGATTATGATCAAAAGGTGAAAGTCTAGTTTCAAGTATTCATGGCGCGATTCTGCATGTCACCGCTTGCCACTTTGAGCATATCTAATAATTACAATTCTTTCGTAGCCCTAGTTAAGAGTACACGTTCCTACAGACTCAAGCTTCGAAACACTTCAAAAATATTCGAAAATTATTCTATAATATTCGAAGCCCGAATTGAATACCACATTATTCGCTTCGATATTCGAAACATTCGAATATTCGCATGAGACTAGTATTCAGTAAATTATGCGGAAGTGCTGCCAGAGAGTAGTATGCAACAAAAAGCAGGGATAACCACGCCGGCAGCAGGGACGGGTGGGGCCGCCTCTTGGCACTTCGCTCGTTGCGGGGATGCACTAGTGCCAGCCGAAGCATTGGAGTGTGCAGTCTGTCGTTGGTTTGTGTGAGGTTGCTTCGATGCTCCTAATGTTTAGGTGAGTGTGTGTGAATATGTTTGGTGAAACGAAGTCTGGCAAACGTGTCGCATTGTTGGCTGCACTGGCAGCGACACAAACTTATCAGATGCTCCTAATTATTTCTAATTCTAATTCTAAGGTTATTCTTTTCTACTGGTTTTGTACTCTGTGAACAGATAGAAATCGACGCATAATGCAATGGTTCGCATACAAATGAGACCTGAGTAGTCAGAAAATAATGAAACTACGAAGTACAAGCCTGACCTTTTTTTTCTTCCTTTAATGAACGCAGTTCTAGGAAATAGTGGCTGGCATGACTCTTTTGTGCGAGGAAATTGAAGGAACCACGTCATGGTTTAGCCATGTTGTTTAGACAAAGCCCCATAGAAATTGCATTAAGAACTAACTGCATGTAGTCACAGTCACGAAAATGCTTTGAGTGAAATATTTCCTTTGGTCGGTTTGAATTTATTTCTCTTCTCAGCAGCGCCGCATTGCGCCACGAGCTTTTGACACGATGGAAGACGGCATCGTCGCATCCGCAGCTGTTCGTGCATCCGAACACATGCAGAGCTTCGTTGTATCAGGTGCACAACACCAAGTTGACATGTTTTGTACATCCACAACGCACACAAGACGAGGAACAGTGCATGCCGAAAGCTCCCTCCGTTGGCTCTGAACGCCTCCAGCTCCTCAAAATGACATCACAACGGAGGGAGAAGCAGGGTTTCTCTCTCCGCTTTCCTCCTCTGTAGCAGTCACATGGGGCGCGGGAGATTTGAATTGCGCGCTTTTAGCCGGTGATTGCTCAGGTGTTTTATGCACAATCGAAAAAATAACTTCACAGAAATGATCAACAAATAATGTAATTCAAAAATCTATAGTATTTGCACATTTTAAAACTGCTGCAGTGTCCCTTTAAGCTCTGAAAGCCACACCGCGGGACAGTGGGTAGAGATAGGCTCGAGTATGTCTCGCCGACTACCTGGGTATTTCACTGGCGTGCTTTTTCGTGCAAGCGGCACTGTTCCGCTGAGGCGACGGTGGCGCCATACGACAGGTGCCCAGTCCCTTATAGTGCTGCCAAGCGCATGCCCACAGCCATATTGGGTTGGATTTGCTCGTCTTTTTGTGGGGTGGGCGGCTCGCGTGCTCTGAGGTTGGCATCAGTGCGCTTTCAATATTCAGCAAACTTGTTGTTTTTACACAGTCGTTAACACTAATAACAGCCTCTTCATTGTTGTGATTTGCAGAATAGGATTAATAAATAGATTTTTGTTTGAATTATTCGTTTATGCTCATTATCATCAGCAGCTACATTTTTGAGCCTCAATTCACTCGTCAGGGAATTTGAACTGAAATAATCAGGGAAAACCTGGAAAAGGCAGGGATTTTGATTATAGTGGTTTGAGAGACACCCTGAAAACAAAGGAAAGCATATTATTAGTGCATGCTTCGCGGCAATTTCCAAGTACGGGCTATTGTTTCATCCTAAACATGGGTGGCCACTGCACTGCGCAAAGGCGCCACTCATGGAGACAGTTGCCCCATTCAAGAGCATTTCTAGAAAGTGGAATAATAGTAGTGGGAAGGTTGCTTTGGGCAGGAATTTACCGGTCTATTGTTGAGTTGTATCTGAACTTAGAACAAAGATGATTCTATAAGTCTATCTCCCCTTTTGGTGTTTTTTTTTTCCCTTTCCTCCCTAGCAATGTTTTTTATTTCCCTTGGCAAGTTAAATTGTGCCAGGAGTGAAGCTCCGATGTTCAGATGTGAAGACTGGGTGGAGAAAGGAAATGAGTGGAATTACTGGTGGGGGTATTAATTCAGAAGCTCTATTTGGTGTGCTATCATTTTGGCCCATACAGCTATGGTGTCAGGGAAAAAAAATGCATTTCATCGCTTTATCCACCATCACTGTAGCGAATACCTAAGACAGTCTAGAAAGGTGGTACAGAAAGTTAGAAGTGCACTATTAAGCGGAAACCTAACGAATGAGTAATCTGGTCTATAGGGTGCGTGCTGACGAGGGAAGTCGGGATAAAAATATTGAGAAGCAGGGAGAGGGACGAGGTCAAGTGGACCGAAGGAACCTGCAACTATGTTTTAAGGAAAAAAAAAAAAGCAGACGAGGGAATGGCAGTAATTGTGTGATGCAGCATTAAAAACTGAAAGAACGAAAAGCCAGTGAGGCTTGCAAAAGCAATACAGAAAGTAACAAAAACAAAAAAACAAGAAAAGGTTGAATAGAGTCTTCATCCCAAAGCCACTCGTGTGAATGAGACTGGTTACAAAACACAGGGTCTGTGAAACTGTCTCTGCTATCCTTATTGCAAAGAAAAAGTATTTTCATCATCGCAATCGTTGTGCGGAGAGTGCGCATAGGCGCCAGTGGTGGTGCATGGCCCAACTGCATGTCCGGTTGCAACCGGCGCAGTAGTGGACGCGTTCCTAATTGGTGGAACCCAATTAGTTTGTCAATGAAGCACTGAAGTACGTTAGCATTTCTTCAAGCTTCCCGGAAAACACATTCACTGCACAATGACGGTGCTCAAGGGGGAAGCTGCCCCATTCGAGAGCCTTCATTAATAAGCAGTGAAATGATACATAATTCGTAAGTAGAGTTACATATTTAGTTAAATAAATAAAGTGAGGGTAAATGGTGTGGGTGCCAGACAAAACATTGTTGTACATGTAGCAGTAGAGTTTTCGCTCTAAAATAAAATTCATGAAAATTTTGTGTACCTGAAAAGCAAAGCAGGAAACATTTCCTTTTAAATTTCTTTCGGTGTTTGACAGCATTGGTTATGGGCCAGTGATATTGGTCATTGTTTCTCCCATCCTGCTCTAATCGTTGGCCACTCATTATAAACATTTTGCTGAGGTGTGTACAACGAAGTGGAGCCTGTCACATCTGACGACAAAAAGTAGACTGAGTACTATATCAATTTTCAGCTTTTATTATGTACTCGAATAGGAAAGAAAACTTGGCATTAAAAAAGTACACCAGAAGTTTTTTTTTTCTGAACCTGGTTTGAACTGGGTCGGCCAGGGTAAAACGGGAATGTGTTTGAAACGGAACGACGGCGTGAACCCGACACCCTGATTGGGAAGGGATCATGACGACAGCTTTTTAGTATCGTCCGCTCAAAAAGGCGCTCAAAAGTCACGCCTTCCAGTGATTTTGTGGCAGCGGATGGCACCTGCACTATTCACAGCGTGGTAAACGTATATACTGAAAACCAGGCTTGCCCAACCGGACGGGCTGAGCAAGCCGCTACTGCACGCCTGGCAAGGCCGCTGGCACTCTGCTAAGTTCACAACCCACCCCTTCACTCCCCGCTCGTCCATTACAGGAGCTAACATAAAAAAATAAACACTGCATAGCATCTTGGTACGCTGCCAAGAAATGAGCTTTGGACCACGAATACGACAACGCAAAGCAGAGGGATGCAATAAACATTTTTTGTTTTTCAAGTTCTCAGCGGCGTAAGTGCAGTGGGTTCATTTGAGAGTGGGTCCATTGCACGAGTAAATATAGTAATTGAGCTTCTCGTTAACCCTCTGAGCCATGGCGCACCTTTAAAATAAACAGTGTAGGCGGGCGCGCTGTCACTTTCTCCCACCCCTCGTCAAGGGCATGGAGCAAGAGTGGCCACGTAGCTGGACATGCACGGCCGTTGCTATGTGTGGAAGATGCTTTGACACTAGCGCATCCACCGTGCGCTGCCTTGTCCATGGCTGGGTTGGAGAGGGCCCAAGAGTGTGCGCACAGCTATTTCCAGTCTGGTCGTGCCTCAACGAAGCACCGAGTGTATGCACGGCTGCGTTGCAGTGAATGCAGTGAAGCAGACCTCCACCTCTGAAGGAGCGCGCCTGGGCAGTTGGCAAGCTGTACCACAGAGTGGCTTTTTGTGCTGGGAGGTATAGAGTTGGAGCGTTGCGGCATATCAATCATAAGCATCACTTTGCGGCGGCGCCACTTCGGGGCTTCGATGTGCCATTGTGTCATTGGTTTGCGGCGAAATTGGGATCGAGCTTTCCAGCAAAGCACCGAAAACCTTTGAATTGACACGAGTGGTGCAGGCGGCCGCTTCGAATTGTACAGTTAAATTTACATGAGATATTACAGAAATTTCTCGAATCATCCAGGATTTGGAATTAACGCGAATTTGAATGATCAAGGTTTTACTGTACTTGGCACAAAACTTACTTTTATCACGTTTTAGACAACATCTCACTTTGCATTGAACTTTTTTCTCTCCCCCCTCCTTATCTCGAGGCAGGGGATCTCCTCAAAAGGTAAAAATAAATATGCAGAAGTGAGATGTTACCTGATATCCACCTGCATCTTGGCACGCTGCCAAGGTCAGTGCTGCAGGACTGTGACATCGGCTATGAGCATTACATTTGCTGCACCTGCTATGCCCCCCCCCCTCCCCCCTTTTCTCTTTACTAGAACTTTTCACTGCCGCTTGGAGGGGAATGCGAAAGTACACATATTATATATTTTTGCTATCACATTATCCAAATCTGCATGAAAATAGGGAAAATTTTATTGTATTTGCTATACAAAAATGCATTGCCTCTGTAGGAAATCAGTCGTAAATGATGTTGTTGTTGTGGTGTTTAGCGTCCCGAAGCGACTCGGGCTATGAGTGATGCCGTAGTGGAGGACTCTAGAAATTTCGACCACCGTGCACTAACTTCGCACAGCACACGGGCGCCTTGCTTTCCGCCTGCATCGAAAAGCAGCCGCTGACACCCGGATTCGATCCCGCGTCCTTGAAAACAGTAGTCGAGTGCCGTAACCACTGCGCCACCCTGGCAGGTTAGTCGGGAATGAAACAGAAAAAAAACTGCGTTATGTCGAAAAACACATCAAGAAGGATTGTATCAACGAGATTTCACCGTAGCTGCATAATGTCTGAAGGAATCTAGCCAGTAGCGTCTTCTTAAATTACACACAGACGCATGACATGGAAGAGTGCACGAGTTGAAAAAATTTGTCAGAAAGGGCTTGCTTACTTTCAAGCATACTTCGAGTTCTCTGCAGCGTGTAAAAGTGCATTGATTTGTCTCAGATGATCTAGTGATTGATTTAGTGTGTTCAATGTGTTTATCATGCTCGTTAGGTGTTGCAGGCCGCCTTTAAATATGCAGTTCGTTGCTTCCTATGTGCTGCTGCCCATCTTGAAGGAGTGTGCACTAGTACTGTATTCCTTTAAATGGTGTGCAGCAGAGGTCACAGGTGTGGGCGTTCCCCGCAGTGTCACCTGTATTAAGGGGAGACACTGCTCTTTAAACTAATTTTGTTAGTTTTTGTCGCACATAGATGAAAAATGTATGCCTGATGTATTTTTGTATGCTGAACACAAATATGCAATCTGTTTTTATCTATCTTGTGTCAGTTTTGAAATATTTGTTAATTAATGACTAATCATTGTGCCCAAGTTTTTAATAAGTTCCTGATCAAAAAATGATTAAAATTTGATATCTGTGTGTTCTGCAAGAGCCAGAGTGTGCAACCATACCATTCCTATAATTTTGGCCTCCCTGGCATAGAAGTTATAGACTTGCCAAATACATCCATCAAAAATTGGGAAAATTTCAACAAATAACTTACTAATTTAATTAAATTTCAAAGAGGAATTGTTGTGCTTTTTAGATCTTATTGCAGAGAACAATTCATAAGCTTCAAAATACAACAAGAATTGTTCCAATCTGACCACCACATCTGGAGATATCTTGGGCAACAGTATGTGGAGTGGTTAAAAAATCCATTTTGAGAAAACAAGAAAAGAAGTTTGAAAACAAGGCCGGAGTTTATTTGCTGCAAGTCAAGGCTTGGACTTCATTGCAAACTGTGTTAGAAGCCTCCAGGAACATAATCATTATCAACAGTTTTCCCTTGCTTCCTTTTCATGGCACTCCGCAAGTTTTCAGCACCTGCATGCTTCCTGTCCGATGCAGCCAGCCGGCGCTGGTCTTTCTCGGCACATCTTTGTACCAATATGCTGCTTCGATTCACGTGCAATTCTTTAAGGATAGCCTCAGTGGCATGCTCTTTCCCAGCATTGAATCTGGCGACAGCTTCCCCTACTGCACTCTCAACAGTGTAAAGAGAGGCATGCTTGGTTTTGGGTACGAGTGACCATATCACAGAGTGTAGGCACTCATTTGCATTTTGCGTTTTGCCTCTCTGGCAACGCTCAAGCAGTTTCTTGTCGGAGAGGTGTGTGTATATAGGTAGCAATGCCTCAGCGACATAGTCTGGGAGGTTGTATCGATGCTTTGGTGCTGGCTCCTTCTTTGCCACAGCCTTGTTGTGGGTGCACCAGCTGTCTTCCCCTTTTGGACAGAGCGAATGATTCGACCTTGCATCTGTCGAGGTCACATGATGATACATTGCAAGAACAGCATTCTTCATGTCATCAATGTTGCCCTGGTTCGCCTTCAGAGCCCGCCCATAGTAGGTGGATAATTTTGCAATAAGATCCCCTGTGAGCTTGCCCTTTCCGCCGAGACTTTTCTGGCTATCCCTTATGCTTTTGCAGGAGATTTCTCAGAGCAGCGCCCATGCGTTTGTGAATATGGTTAATGCAGTCTTCTTTTTCGATTTCCACAAAATCATATACCTTTTCTTCGTGCAGGCTGTTAAAAGCTCGGCTATCACCGTCGCACAACATCGTTGTATAGCGCAGGCCATGCTTTTGCAGTGATCGCCCAAACAGTATTCGTGCAGCCTCCACTTCCATTTGCCCAGGCTTGCTCAAACAATTTTTTTGGCACTGGTGGTCAGCTCGCCACTGCTCATACTGAGGGTCATCTTCTTTCGGGCCCAGCTGGCATCCCAAACAAAAGTTCGAAAATACCACAAAATCGAGCACGTACCCGGTGAACAGCTCAATTACTACACCTACACAAATGTGCGAGGAGTGGCCCCTTGTCAGCCACGTTCCATCATATGAAACCGCAATATTGCCGGGGTTTCCGAAGTTTAACTCGCTGTACACCGATTTCACGGCATCGGCGCACTCGCTCATCACATGCGCGGCAGCGTTCAGCACGGTAGGGTTAAGTTTTTTCTTCATGTACTTCTGGAAGGTTTTCGGGTGTAAACCACGTCGTGAGATGTTGAGCGAAGAAAAAATGTCATTTAGAGCTGTCTGCCCGTTCCCTGTGCTCATCACTGCACGAGTAGCGAGCACATTCACTTTGAAAGGGTTGCAGGTCTCATTCCCACCTGCTCTGGGCGAGCTCCATTGCGCATCAAGTTCACCGCAATAATCACAGGTTAAAACAAGCTTGACAGCTATTTCGTACTCCCGGGCCGTCTTTGAAAGCGTCACAGGGCTACCGCACTGCTTACACTGCGCATGCTGGAGGAGTTTGTTCACGGCTGCGAGGCTTAGAACGGTGAACGGCGTCCCGACTCCCGGGGTCTCGTCTCCCGGCCTTTCGTCGAAGTCCCCCACAAGGCGTTTGCGGCGGGTCGCAGACATGGAAGAAAGCCTTCGCTGTTCTTCTTGTGCGTGGAAATCGATTGCCGCTTCATCTGCATCGGAAAGAAGTGGCGTATCGACGCGCACTGTTTTCGGCACCGCAACGGGCGTCGCCGCCGCGCATGCCAACAATCCTTCTGTAGACGCACTGCACTGCCTCGTCGAGGTGGTCGTCGCTGCTGCTGCTGCTGGCGGTTCTGATGGCTCCTCACACGTCCGAGGCCGCCGTCTTCGTTTTTTGCCGAAAGCGTGCGCCGTTCGAAATTTCCGTTTTCCACCAGCCATCGCGACGGAGAAATGCGGTCGAAATGCGGCAAAATGCAAGATGGCGAACGATCGGAGCAGCATCGTCTTTGTGTAGCAGACAATGCTGCTGGCGTCCAATCGGAAAGCAGGATTTGCCCCACGTGATGCAAAAACACCAATAGCGTGCGACCAAGATACTTTGTTGGGCGAGTTGGTACTTATTAATTATTAATATAAACAGCGCGAACACGAAGACAAGGGACAAGAAACAAGAAAGCCACAGTACATGCGCTGACTCACAACTAAGCCTAAGCCGTTTACTCCAAGGCCCAGAAAAACAAACATGAAGAAAACGAAACAGTCACGTGAAACAACCCCTGGGTTCACCTGCTGCATAAAAAATTACTTTAAAAAATCACTTAAAAAAGACACCTCTTTGCTTGAAAGAGCAAGAGACGTCTTGCTGACACACTTATTGTCCGTTGAAATAAAATACGATTCCACTATCTCTCTCGTTATCTTCTCTTTGTGGCGATATAAAATCTTAACACTGTCAAACTTAGGAGTGCACTTCTTCTCCTTCTTCATTATTTCACATGACTGGCAATGTGAGACCAGAAATGTTTTGTCCTTGCCACTTTCCAAGTTGTTCCGGTGTTCCAGTAGTCTCTTGTTAATACATCGTCCTGTTTGTCCTATATAACAGGCTCCACAAGAGAGTGGAAACCTGTACACAACACCAGTCTTGCATCTAACAAATGGGTCTCTATGTTTCACCCCACATTCTTGCTTCTTCAATTCTCTTTCCCTTTGAATAACCGGGCAAATACTCTTCATCTTGAGCGGGGCGGTCAATGCGACGTCAACACCATAACTCTTGCCTACATTTTTGAGGCCATGTGAAGTTCTGTGCACATACAGTACCACTACAACTTTCCTCTTCTTCTCACCTATGCTGGGCAGAGATTTCTGTCTGAGCGTTCTTTTAAGGCTCTTCAGTAACCGGCAACTGGCCTCATTAATAACAGACTCCCGATAACCGGCCTTTGCAATTCTCTTCACTTGTCTTTCAAAACTCTTGCCCATGCCGTGGTAACAAGATTTCTTCAACGCATTTAATAAGCATGTGTTTATCATCCCATTCTTCACTAATTTGGAATGTCCTGAATTGGAGCCTAGCAACGGCTTCATCGATCTTGGGTTGTATTCCCAACAAACATGACCATCACCGAATTGAATCAAAATATCAAAATACTGTAACCGATCGTCCACTGGTTTCTCAACAGTAAATTCCAGCCCGGATCCACATTCAGTAAAAACATCCATAATGTCCTTCATTCGTTGATAGAATCCTTCACGGTCTGTTAATACTAAAAAGTCGTCCACATACCTGAAGGTGGAATAATGTAAGCCCTCCAAGTTATCCTTCAGGTGTCTGTCCACGTACATTAAGAAGATGTCACTCAAGACCGGTGCTACACTCGACACAATGCAGACTTCAGCCTTCTGCGTATACAGCTTGTTCTTCCAGTCTATGAAGGTGGATTCCAGGTAGAACCTCAAAAGTTCAAGGAAACATTCAACACTAACACCTGAGGCGTCAATGAAGTCACATTCATCATTGTCTTCTGTAATGCACATTTGTACACGCTTAAGGAGGCAGTCATGGGGGAGGCTATAATATAAATCCTTGACATCCATGCTGAAGCCGACACATTTTCTTGGGTTGTGTTCTTTGAGGAACACGGCAAGGGCTTCAGAGTTAGGTAGCCTTAGAGGGTCTGATAAAGTCAACGAGGAAAGGTGTTTCTGCAAATATTTGGACACCAGGTGCTGCCACGTGCTCTTCTCAGATACGATGGCTCTGAACGGAACATCTGGTTTATGGGTTTTTGCCGAAAAGAATACTTCCAAATGTAATTGCTGATAAAGTCAACGAGGAAAGGTGTTTCTGCAAATATTTGGACACCAGGTGCTGCCACGTGCTCTTCTCAGATACGATGGCTCTGAACGGAACATCTGGTTTATGGGTTTTTGCCGAAAAGAATACTTCCAAATGTAATTGCTGATAAAGTCAACGAGGAAAGGTGTTTCTGCAAATATTTGGACACCAGGTGCTGCCACGTGCTCTTCTCAGATACGATGGCTCTGAACGGAACATCTGGTTTATGGGTTTGTGCCGAAAAGAATACTTCCAAATGTAATTGCTGATAGAGTCAATGAGGAAAGGTGTTTCTGCAAATATTTGGACACCAGGTGCTGCCACAAGCTCTTCTCAGATACGATGGCTCTGAACGGAACATCTGGTTTATGGGTTTTTGCTGAAAAGAATACTTCCAAATGTAATTGCTGATAAAGTCAACGAGGAAAGGTGTTTCTGCAAATATTTGGACACCAGGTGCTGCCACGTGCTCTTCTCAGATACGATGGCTCTGAACGGAACATCTGGTTTATGGGTTTTTGCCGAAAAGAATACTTCCAAATGTAATTGCTGATAAAGTCAACGAGGAAAGGTGTTTCTGCAAATATTTGGACACCAGGTGCTGCCACGTGCTCTTCTCAGATACGATGGCTCTGAACGGAACATCTGGTTTATGGGTTTTTGCCGAAAAGAATACTTCCAAATGTAATTGCTGATAGAGTCAATGAGGAAAGGTGTTTCTGCAAATATTTGGGCACCAGGTGCTGCCACAAGCTCTTCTCAGATACGATGGCTCTGAACGGAACATCTGGTTTATGGGTTTTTGCTGAAAAGAATACTTCCAAATGTAATTGCTGATAAAGTCAACGAGGAAAGGTGTTTCTGCAAATATTTGGACACCAGGTGCTGCCACGTGCTCTTCTCAGATACGATGGCTCTGAACGGAACATCTGGTTTATGGGTTTGTGCCGAAAAGAATACTTCCAAATGTAATTGCTGATAGAGTCAATGAGGAAAGGTGTTTCTGCAAATATTTGGACACCAGGTGCTGCCACGTGCTCTTCTCAGATACGATGGCTCTGAACGGAACATCTGGTTTATGGGTTTGTGCCGAAAAGAATACTTCCAAATGTAATTGCTGATAGAGTCAATGAGGAAAGGTGTTTCTGCAAATATTTGGACACCAGGTGCTGCCACAAGCTCTTCTCAGATACGATGGCTCTGAACGGAACATCTGGTTTATGGGTTTTTGCCGAAAAGAATACTTCCAAATGTAATTGCTGATAAAGTCAACGAGAAAAGGTGTTTCTGCAAATATTTGGACACCAGGTGCTGCCACGTGCTCTTCTCAGATACGATGGCTCTGAACGGAACATCTGGTTTATGGGTTTTTGCCGAAAAACACACTTCAAAAGTAGTTTGTAGGCTTTCGGTGTATATACATGTGCTTGCAAGTAGAGGATGTGAAACAGAAGGGCATGTACTGTGGCTTTCTTGTTTCTTGTCCCTTGTCTTCGTGTTCGCGCTGTTTATATTAATAATGAATAGCGTGCGAGATTTTAATATTTTTTTGCGGCTGTCTAGCTCCACTGTTGCCAGACGGAGAACTGTTTCCCGCTAGGAACGGAAAATAGAAGAGTGCAGCTTTCGAACGATATCAAAATGGCCGCGCTGCGCTGTGCCGTTGCCGCGGGGCGCGAGGTTGAATTCGACTAATCTTGAGGTCTTTTTATGAGCGAAAAATGTCATGTTACTGACTTTAAAACCTAATAACGCAATAAATACTAGTCAGAGGACTATAATATTTCAGAAATGGGTTCTTCAGAACCTCCAGATTCCAGAAAAAAAATAGTTCAGAAAACCGAATTTTTGGCAATTTTTCGGCCTCAAAGAGACGTGTCTCCCCTTAAGGACAGTATTCAGTGCCCTGCCAAGAAGGACCCTGTATACATCTTCCCAAAGGCCCCAACTCAAACATTACTGCAGGCTAGGTAATGGCCCACTTTACAGTCATGGACAAAAAGTTTGCGGGACGTGAGTTCGTGGAAAAATATTTTTATGTGATCGGGTAAACATAGTGAATGAAATGTGCTGAATCACGAGGGGACATGCACGCTGTTTCCAGAGAAAAAAAAATATCGCAGGAAAAACTAGCCAGGCAACGAACAAGTAAACGTTTTTACACAAATTGGCATCCCGCAAACTGTTGTCCCTGACTGTACCTTGTATATCAGTGCTTGTGGCTTCAGGGACCAAAGGATGGCTGTGGGTATCCTTTTGTAGTGCCATTCTGTGGATCTCATGAGTGCATTTGGGCTTAGCGCAGAGCTCGACGACGCTCGAGTGGATTGGCCACATGATTCTCCAGAGCAATGGGCTCCTCTTGTGTGGATACCACATGGTAAGTGAGCACACCTCCAGTCTCACAGCGGTGATTGCCAATTGGCAAAATGCGTGGGAGGTCAAATGGTGTTTCACCGTGCTCTCACAATGGGCATGAAGGAAAACAAACACACTTCAAAAGTAGTTTGTAGGCTTTCGGTGTATATACATGTGCTTGCAAGTAGAGGATGTGAAACAGAAGGATTGATACTTTAAGGAACTGGTTTTTATTGATGGCACGACAAAATATTTTTCACCAAGTATTTCATGCATTGGATGCTCCCCAAAGCTGGAAGCCATGACCGCAATAGTGAATGCTACATGCGGTCATCAAAAGTGAGAGGCCAAAAGGCAGTGTGGGCCCAATTGCTTTGGAGCTTTAGGGCATGTGTCAGCATTTCAGTTAATGCTTTGTTTTAAGGCGAAAGCTTTTAAGGCTCATGCTCGCGGCCACGATCGTGTCCTCCCGTAACGCTTTGGTTTGATGATGTCATCAGTGGTGTCACACCTTAACTTGTATTAGTAGTAGTTATGGCTAATGACTAACTAGTTGTAGGATGACATTAGAATCAGCCTATTAGGACATTTGAATTCACGTTGCACCTATGCTTGGGCAGGAGCTGTCTACTCGTGTCACTCATTTCATATTGGAGGGTGATATTGACATGTGCATTAGAGCAAGAAGAATGAGCGAAATGGGACGAAGTAGACGACGTTGAAGTGTGGGCCCCGTTCCTGGTGTCCTCGTTCGCTGGTTCAGCTGTCTCGGTGCTCTCGGTGCTCTCGCTCGGCGGCCACAGTGGTTGTTTCTGTGTAGCAACTGTTACACATCTGGTGGAGTCATGCTGGGCATACGCTTCCCGACCTACGTACACCTAGGAGATAAAAACACTGAGCTCTTACTGGTTCATCAGCGCCAGGCTAGCCACCGCCTTCGCGGCCAGTCACCTGAATTCGGACCTCTTACCACCCCGACAAGGACGATGCAGCTTCGACCGACGGTCCCACCGGAAATGGCCACAGATAGTAGATCCCCGGCGCCCATCCTCTACCACATGCCGCGTACATTGCCATCTTTTCACGGCGATGTATACGAAGATGCGGAGGATTGGTTGGACACCTTTGAGCAGGTCGCCTGCTACAATGGCTGGAGCGACGACCGTAAGCTCCATAACGTGTTTTTTGCGCTTGAAGACTCCGCTAGGACATGGTTCGAGAACCACGAGAACAACATGTCCGCCTGGGAGACATTACGCCTAAATCTCCTAGCTACATTTTCCAATGCAGACCGCTGGGAGAAAGCGGAAGCTGCGCTTCACTCCCGCAACCAGCGCATCAACGAAAGTGTCCGCATGTATGTGGAGGACATGACGCGCCTCTTCAAGCGTGCCGACCCCTCCATGGCGGAGGAGAAGAACCTACGCCACCTCATGCGTGGGGTCAAGCAGGAGTTTTTTGCCGGTCTTGTGCGCAGTCCACCGCGTACTGTTGCCGAATTCCTCACTGACGTGACTACCATGGAAACAACGCTCTTGCAAAGAGCCAGGCAATACAATCGGCATGAGAGCACGCTTGGCCCCGCTGTACCTTCGGTGTCGCTTGGGAGCGATATGGCCGCTTTACGTGACCTAATCGGGTCGATCGTCAGGGAGTAACTACAAGCCCTCCAGCTGCCTTCCAGCGCGCCTTCTACTACATCGCTGTCAGAAGTCGTCCGGGACGAGGTGCGCCTAGCACAGCAACAACCCCCTGAGGGTCCTAGCCAGAATGAGGTCAGACCTACCTATGCATCTGTCCTCTGCCGGGCGCCAGCACCTCGCTACGATGTCAATACCGTCAATACCACGACTCAAGCAGGGCAGCAGTCTGGTTTTGCCCGGGTGCCTGCTCGACTAGCCTATCAGCGGCGACGAAAATGTGAAGTGTGGCGTGCACCAGACCGGCGGCCCCTCTGCTACCACTGTGGTGAGGCGGGTCATCTTTACAGGGCCTGCCCATATCGCCGAGTGGGCCTGCATGGTTTCGCGCCCAACGATCCTTGCCCACGGAACAGCAAACGACAATTCGAAATCGAAGCTCACCTGTCGGCTCGTCAGAGGCCTGGAACATACGGCCGTTATGACTCTAGATCGTCGTCTCCTCGGCGTTACCATCCCCAAGTCCTCGCCGAGACGCCGGCTATCCTGAGCGGCGTTCTCCCAGTCCATCGGGAAAACTAATTCCAGCGGTCTTCGGAGGCAAGGCTGCTGCTGTCGGGAAAACCGAAGATCCTCCGTCGCCGATACGCTGAAACGCTGATTTCTCACTGGGGTAGGGTAGCGACAGCATCCGACGGGCTACCTCTGATTTGTGTGTGACAATTGACGGTACTGACGCTGTCGCTTTACTTGATACTGGTGCAGATTATTCGGTGATGAGCCATGCCCTCGCCCAGGACTTGAGCAAAGTTTTGACGCCATGGCTGAGCCCTAGCATTCGCATGGCTAGAGGTCACCTCATTAGCCCGGCCGGAAGGTGCACAGCCCGAATCAGCATCCGCGGTTTCGTCTACGTTGGTGAATTCGTCATCTTGCACGAGTGTCCGAGGGATTTGATCCTGGGCCTCGACTTTCTACAGGCAAACGGTGCTGTGATCGACCTACACGAAGCATGAGTTACATTTTCGACAAAGCAAGCCATGGCGCACAGTGACACAGAAGACCCAGGAGTCAACGCTCTGCATATTGTCGAAGGTGACGTAATGCTGCCACCAAGGTCCAGTGTGCTGGTGTTAGTGAGGAATGACTGGTTTCACGACTGTGAAGGTATTGCGGACAGTAACCCTTCGCTGTTGCTCGAGAAGGGAGTGGCTATTGCTCGCGGTCTTGTCGACCTGAATGACGGCTGTGCGACAGTTTTCGTGAAGAATTTCACCAATGAAATTCAGCACCTAGCGAAGAGAACGGCTGTTGCCTTCCTCCACGGCGTAGATGGGTTGCCGAATCTGTGCCCCGTGGAGATGAATCTTCATGACGATGCCGCAGCACGCAATGCCCTTTCAGATGGTTAAAATCAACCCGGGTCTGTCACCTCATCAAAAGAACCTTCTGTCGTCCCTGCTACTTGATTTTAAAGATTGCTTCGCGACGAGCTCCAAGGTCGTACATACGCCGGTAGCCAAGCATCGCATCGTCATCGATTCAGCCACGCCACCAGTTTTTCAGTGTGCATACCGTGTTTCGCCTAAAGAGCGGGAGGCTATTAGAATGCAAGTCGATGAAATGCTCGCAGACGATGTTATACAGCCGTCAACAAGTCTGTGGGTGTCGCCGGTCGTCCTGGTGAAAAAGAAAGACAGCTGAACATTTCGACAGATTTGCCTGTCTGGTTGGGTTGATAACTAAATAAAACTTGAAATTTCTCCAACCAACATTTTTATTTTATAAAACCCGACGTTTCGGAGCCGGCTCGGCTCCTTCTTCAGGGGTGCATGACGCGGGGCTGCGTGCAGCTATAAGTAAAGGAATGGTCGAGGGGGAGAAGAAGGTGGGGGGGGGGGAGAATGGGGAGGGGGTGAGATGTGTGTGAAAGAAATGAGAAGGAAGGAGGGGGGTTTAGACGAGTGAAGGTGCCGCAGGTGCAGGTGTGCTCGCTGGCGACTTTTTTCTTTTCTTCTGTGAAGTGGCCAGGAGAGAGCGAAGACCTTGCAAGTATACAGCAGGAAGGTTGCCTATTGTCCTGTTGATGTTATTTGCGGTCGACTGTATGTGCCATGACTCGAGGAGGCGTCTTTTGCGCCTGCACTTGACCGACTCCGAGACGCCAGGTTCTTTTCTTCCTTAGATCTGAAAAGTGGATATTGGCAGATCGAGGTGGACGAGCGAGAGCACCGAGAGCACCGAGACAGCTGAACCAGTGAACGAGGACACCAGGAACAGGGCCCACACTTCAACGTCGTCTACTTCGTCCCATTTCGCTCATTCTTTCTGCCAGAACTCTTTGCATTCATGTTACCCCTAGGACACGCAGGCACGTCCATACGGCTTGGTTAAAGAGTGACTTTATATGTGTGCTGGTAGTGTGTACGCTCTCGCGTCATACCCTTTAAGGCTGAGCTTAAGTGGCCTCAATAATGTAGTGCCCTATACTGATTGGGCATGATAGGGGAATAATGTAGCAGGCAAAAGATGCTTTCGCTTCCATCCAAGTTTAACCAGAGCTAAACCACAGCTAATTTTTTTCTTATCGAGAGAGAGTGAAACTAATAAATTGGAGTGTAACGTATATGAACACCACATATGCCAGCTCTGGGGCCATGAGTCCTTTCAGAACAGCGCAGAAGTGATGAGGAAAGTGGGGCTGAGGAAGGAATTCTGGACCATTGGACATGACAAATCTTTGTGCAAGAGAATTGATGCAACTCACTGATGACCCAGTGTCGTGCGGCTAAATTCCTGTGGCGAAGATGGTGGTACCATGTAGTTTTTGAATCAGCATTTAGCTTTTCCACTGCTATGACTTAGGCCTAAGGGGGTCTTCCCTAAACATTTTACCAACAGGAATGGTTATGCAGCGCAGCATCCAGGAAGTGTGGCCAAAAAGTCTGCATTGAGGTAGCCATTAATAACAGCAGGGGTGTTTGCTAGCTTACAGAAAATGTTCTCTATTTCTGGTAAGCATGATCGACACAGAGAATTTTCAGTTTGCCCTCTCTCGCAGAGTGACTTTGTGCTGTGGAGCACGTGGCAACAGCGTGCAGTGTTCCAACTGAATTGTGGCGGTGGTCACCGGTCCTGGGACTTCGCAATGAATGCAAGTGAAGGTCTCTTTGCCTGCCTCAAAACTGGCCGCATCATGGTGCAGCGCTGTGGCCTCAAAGAGATGCTCCACCGGTCATGTGTGCGGGTAAGGAGCAGTCTCTGTAGTGGCTTGGGGTCAAGTGAAAGCCTCTCAGTTTCCCATTATGTGCAGGCACCCCTGCACCGAAGAAAAATTGCAGCCATTTGTTTGCTCTTTACGGAGGAGAATGCATCCGGGGGTGAGTAGTGCCTTCTCAGCCTGTCCTGTTTGCGCAGCTCAGTGCACACCTTCACTGGAATGCACTTTTCTTTGCTAATGCCTCGATTGAGAATGGCACTGTTGCTAGAATAAGTGGTGAAAAACAATTGCCCTGCTTTTCAAACGGCACTAAAAAGGATTTTGTTTCCTTCTATCTCTGTTGTACCCAAGCGTGCTGAATTTTTTGCGCTGAAAGAGGGTGCAACAAAAAAAGAGCTGGGAGGAAACCCTGAAATTCAAGTGTGTTTGAGGTTAACAGCCAAGCTTTTTAACCAACCTTGTCAAAATGCTGTGTGCATGCAGTGCAGTTTGAACAGTATTAGTGCTTGTGTAACCTTCCCCTGCATGTAGCTTACACTGAAGCCCACAACATGACAAGAAAATGCTTTCGGTGGTTTGTGAAGCCTAGGCAGGAAAGGCTGTACACTGTGTGCGTATAAAAGCAATACACTGTGTGTGTACTGCTTGGGGCAAGGGTATGATGGGATGAAAGGGGGAGAGACAATGCAGGGTCACTGGGCTGAGTTTGGCCCCAATGGATTGCATATTTTTAATTGTTGTGGGACGCCCACGGAACACCCATGTTATTGCATCAGAAGCTCGTTTATTTGGGTTACCTGCAGCTGGCGTCTTAATTTGGCCATGCCTCTGAAGGGGCATCATGTTAAGGTATGACCTGCTGGAGAAACGGTTGTCCAGGTATTTGTCCTTGGGCTTGAACAGCATATTACATTGTTTTCTTGCACCCCACTGGCATGCTGTTTGCGGCTCGTGTGGTGAACCCTCCTCACTTGCATTGCCATGTGCAAAGAAGCACCAGCTCTGACTGCATTGCGTGCCGAAAGAAGCTGCAGAAACCCTCGCCGTTATGGAACAATCATCCTTTTTCACACAGCCGCTGTGTGGACACGCACCTCTTCACTGGTTGAAAAAATTGGCTGTGGCTTACCTTCGGTTAAACTTAATGTGAAGTGATAGCTGAAGCATGGAGACTCAGAAGCGACAGTGGCTCGTTGCTCATACCGTGCAGCATCATCGCGGCTGTGTTTCGCAAGATGCTCCTTATGTTGTTCCGGCATTTCAGCTACTCTTTTGGCTTTAGGTCATTCTCTACTTTGCAAAGTTTCAGCTCGCAATGCAATGCTCTCCGGATCATTAGATGCAGCCAACCGATGATTGTAACGAGCACGGCTGCTCAGTTGCTCTTACTCCAGTCCATGGCGCCACACTGGCCAAGGCACTCGGCGCGCCTCTACATATATTCAAGATTGATGTCAGCGATCACATCTCGCCATGCAGCTGCTCACGCATTAGCTACTTCCCATGTCAGTTGACCTTGACCTCGACCTTTGGTGGGAACATAGCTACTCAAAAAGGTTGGGGCTTTGCCCGCCGCTGGGGTGCAGTGTTTAAGATGCCCGACTACTGTGTCAGAGTACCCGGGTTCGATCCCAATCACCGGTGGCTGCGTTTCGATGAAGGCGAAACAAAGAGGTGTCCATGTGCTGTGCAATGTCAGGGCACGTTAGATTCCCAGGTGATCGAAATTACTCAGGAGCCCTCCACTATGGCACCCCTTTCTCTTTCCGCTTTCACTCCCACTTTCTTCTCTTCCCTTACAGTGCGGTTGAGGTGTCCACAGAGCAAGTGTGACAGGTATTGCGTCTTTCCTTTCCTGTGGACCAGTAAAGTTCCAACTTGACCGTGAAGCTGTTTGAAGGTCATCAGAAGCACATGGTGACACTTCATGTAGTGATGCTATCGCTTCAAAAGGAACCGCCAGTCTCCGCTGTGCATATTCATGACAGGTGTGTGCAACAGGTGGCGGCAGCTGTCAAGCACACATATGGCCAGTTCATGGTGTAGTGGGTGCCTCACGGGCTGCCTCTCCCCGTGTGCATTTATACAGTCGAACCCAGTTATATCGAACCCGGATATATCGAATTTTGGTTATATCGAACTCTCGGAATATCCCCTTGAAAATCCCATGTAAAAGTACAGGAAAGCCGTGTCATATATCGAACTCAATTTCACCGGTCGTTCGATATATCGAACTCCGCACCATGCACTGGAAAGTGTGCCTTCTTCAAAGACGATCGCATCACCCTTGGCCGTTTGCCGCATGACGTTTTCAAGCCACGGGCGGAAGGAATGAGAGGGGACAGTTCGGCGACGGCTGGTCTGGGCAGCGCCGCGCCCATTCCCCAAAGGCGCGCGCATCTGCAGTTATTGTTCCCCGCGCGCCAACACGACGTTTGCAAGCCATGTGCGTAGGTGTGCCCATTCTTTTGCCAAGCTATCTCTCTCCTTCAGCATGCGCAACGCATGCGCCAAGGGAGCTCAGCCCGTTTTCAGACAGACGTCAAACGCTTTCTCCAGCATGTGTTGCGAACCCTCTGCGCACGGCGGCGCGGCAGCTGACGTGGCTATGGCGCCTTTCTTATCCTTTCTTTTCATCCTTTCTTATCGTTGTGCTGTACACGCGGCGTAGCGTAAGATATGGCGGCTGCGGACGTTAAGAAGTGGCAGGTTTTTTTTTTTTATTTTTTTGGCGGGAGTCGTTTATTTTTTATTTTTTTTAATCGTTTATCCTTGCATGTATGAATCAACGAAAGCACGCGGTCAGCTGCTGCGATCATGACGCCCGCCCCAAGCGCGGCGTGATAAATCGAACCAGGTTTGTGCAATCAAGCCATCACGGGCACTCTGCCAAGTTCGCTCCCCGCCACCGCAGGAGCTATCAAAAGATAAACGCGCCCTGACATTATCGCGCAGCATCTTGGCACGCTGCCAATGAGCTGTGGATGAGACGACCGAAACGGACTGACGCGCGCCATCAACATGCAAGCGAAAATGCTCACTATTTCTGCGATTTCTGCGATTAGTATCCGGGTTCGACTGTATTATTTAACGATTTCGTTAAACGACTGTATTTCGACGATTTATTTAACAATACTGCAGACTTCTTCTGGAGTCCAAGCAAGAGTTGGGAAACAAACATTCACAAACTAGAAATACAAAATAAAGGCAAAGAACAAAAGTTAAACATTCATACTTTTCAAAGAGGCAATAGATTCCGCTTAATCCTTACGATCCACAGCATTTTGAGGCAGCCTATTCCATCCGGATACAGTCTTGAGGAAATAGGAATATATAAAGGAATCGATGGAAACCTGGTATTCTTGTAAACGTTTCCCGTGGTTAAAGTTGTTTTAGCCTGTGATACAGGGGTCAGTAGCAAGCCTTGCTAATCTGAGTCTTATTGCTGTATAGGAGGTATAAGAGCTTGAGTCTGTACTAGTGATGCAGAACTATCGGTAAATTGACTATCGATAGTATTGATAGTTTTTTTGAAACTATCGATAGTACTAGTATCGATAAACTATCGATAGTGCAATCGATACTGCAATTGAGAGTACAATCGATAGTACTATCGATAGTACTGTCGATTGCACACTATCGATATGCTGTCAATAATTAAGCAATTTTTGGCCAGCGATATTGCCAAAACATTTGCTATAACCTACTATCAGCAGCACTCATTTCGTGTAGTTTATGATCAAGTTTAGGCGAATGAAATAAATAATTTAATTCCACAATGAAAGTGCCGGATTATGTCCATCAATAAATTCATACTCAAAAGTAACCTGTTAAATCCAACCAACAAATTCGGTGCTTGATGTTTTTATTCTTAAATCACGAAATGCAAATATGAATTTTATGCAGCGCAGTTCCACACACTTGTTATGGCTTCCTCTCCACTATGAATGAACAGTTCAAAAGTTGTCGTTTGTCACCCAAGCATTCTGGTGAAGGAACACAAGCATGTCAACTTTCTTGCCCTTTAGCCTGCTCCTCCCTTCTGAAATTATCTGACCAGCCGCTGAGAATACACGTTCTGCCGGTACCGACGTTGCTGTAATGCACAAGCTTTTCCTAGCCACTTCAGAGAGCGGCGTTGTGGAGCATTTCCAAGACCTCCAGAATTCTATAGGGTTGCTCGTTATTCGCGAGGTCGCTTGAAAGTTTCGTTTCTATTTTGAAAAGGCAGCGCCCCCTCTTGAAAGAAAGAAGTATTGCAGCACCGTGTGACATGCGCCACCGGTGTTTCTTTGTCTGCTTTTTTTTGTACATCCGTGGACGGATTCAGTTTAGTTTCATTTGCACCGCAAGGGGGTCATTCGAAAGCTTCGATACAAGCGTAAGCCTGCTTACATTGCTGCACCGGCGCGAGTTGGGTTTCTGTTGCGGCTTTCACTTGTCGGTAACCCAACTCCCAGGAATGAAACAGGGGAAGCGCAGTTTACCGATCAGGTCTATCATGTAAGCTTGCATGCCCCATACCGGCAAGTTAACTCGACATGGCTTGGTGCAATTCATTCGTTTTCTTATCTACCCGCTCCTACTGTCTCAAATACGCTCGTCTCCTGCCGCTCCTGTCTCTTCCCTTTGATATTTTATTTTGCAGACCGCAAAACACTCCCGTTCGGATTGCACTTGATGCTGATGGGACACGCCATGCGACGTAATAGGGATGCTTTGGTTCCATCCGAGAAGGCGGGCCTCATCATGCGACTGTGTTCTGTGATGCCATATGGCGTGCAAGTCCCACATACTATTGCGATGATATGAATTCATATTGCGAATGTACAGAACAAAAAGCAGCTGACACTTGTTTATTTTCCAGAGTGCTAATAACTGCTTTTTATGCATTTGGTACATTGGTGAAGGATGTCACTATATACGATAGAAACAAAAAACAAAGAAAGCAGTTTGTTGAGAGTTGTAACAAAGTTGCCAGTCTCAATTTCGCAGGTAATCAAGCTCGTGGAAGACGACCGTGGTGTGACTTTTAATGGGCGTATGCTCTTCATGTCGTTTCTTACACATAGACAAAATATAATCAGAAAGGTGTACCTCCCGCACCGCCGATGTATGGATGGACATAATGCCTTTAGAGTGCACTGATACTCCAAGAAGAAATAAAAAGAAAAAAATAGCCTCTCACGCACTACTACTGATGTACCAAATTTTTCCTATCAACATATTTTTTTTTCTTACTTCACCGAAGTCGAAGTAGTATGCGTTAGGGTGCCGCCAGCCTCATCCAGCGAAAAAATTACTCGAACTGCATTCTGAATATCGATTAGTCAAACCCGCTTATAACGAACCTGAGCGTCATGTGGAATTCGTTCGTTGTATCCAGAAGTTTGTGATATGGGGGCCGCTCACAAAAAAAAAAAATCGACATCAATGAAAAAAAAAAAAAAAAATATTCAGAAAAAAAGTAGGTGATCTTTGCCTCTTAAGGGGGGACGCGACCTTTGAAAACCGAAAAATTATGAAACAGTCGATTTTTGGAAGATTATATATTCCGGTAATATGTCTTATACACGAGTTTACAAAGGGGTGAAGGGTTCTGCCATATTGGGGAGCTGGGCTGCTATCGTAGCACAGGAAAAAGGAAACCGGTTTCTCCAAGGGTTGTAAAATGGTCTATAAACTACCCTTTCTGTAATTATCAATGCCCAACTCACCGTAGAAATACTCTAATTTAATTATATAACAAGAGGCAGTAGCCGCAGAGCAGCAAGCAAGCGCCGAAAATTCCCAAACTTCGCGCACACGCCATTTTTCTCCTGCCGAACTGAGCGCCGCATCTTGGTTTTGTTTTGTTTGTGAATTCTTGCGCTTTCTTCTGCCACTCTCGGCAGCGGCGACGGCGGCGTATGTCGAGGCGTGGCTTGCTTCCGATTGGAAGCCTCGCGGCAGCTTTTGAGTTTCCCGCGCTTGAATTCAAGGCTGCGATTGGGCAAAGCGCGCTCCGCGAGAACACGGGGGATCGAGCAACTGCTATTGGCCGCTGCGCCCGCTGACGTGTCGGTCTCCGCCGGCTACCTCCTCGCGTCGTCTGCTCCGGCTCTTTGCTGTCGTTGTTGACTGTCTTTTGACTTCGTGAATCGCGAGTTCTGTTCCTCTGAACGGTTTCGAGCAGCGTGTTAAACGTTGCATGGTCGCTCACGATGCCTCAAGATGCGACATGTGTGCAGTGCAGGCTTGGCTAGGTTTTTTTTTTCTTTTTCGTTCTGGTGCTTTATTTGCCACGTCGCCACTCCTCTGTGCCTCCGCTGATGCCACGAAAGATAACCCGGGAAGTCGCTTGTCGCGTTTGGGCCGCTCCTCGTTCCTCCGGCGAGATGCCGCGAAAGATAAACCGGGAAGCAGCTTGCTGCGTCTGCGCCACCCCTCATGCCTCGGACGAAATGCCGTGGGGGAATCAGGAATGCCGATTGTCGCAGCTTGCAGAGCACAGGATTGACGGATCTCAGCATGTGGAAAGTGGTCCGCGGCACAAAGGTGTTCGCTGTAGCCGATCGGCTATTCGCACAGATGTTTGTTGTAACCGAGACAGAGCGCCATAGCCCTAATGTATATTTTGACGGTCGCACCGGACTTGTTCATTATAAGCGAGCGTTCGTCTTAAGTGGGGTCATTATAAGTGGGCCCGACTTATTTTTGAGGAATTTCGTAATTTTGAACCGCCCCAGAACAACGCAGGCTAAAATGTCGACTAAGAAACTAGAATCGTTTTTAACAATGCTGCTCTTACGAGTTCTGAAGAATTAGCAATTATTAGACCACCGTAACCAACATAGTCTGCGTCCAGACATTGAATGTTCTGTACAAGCTTACCTGGCATAACCGGCCGTTGCTACTGTTTTGAAAGCAGCAGCTATGCTACAGAGAGCACAGATCACTGCAATAAAAGGTTTTCATAATCAGCAAGCATAACCGCTGAATTGTTAATTTCAAACGATTTCGGCTCAGAAGCAGACACGCCAAACAGTGCGTCTCGGGTTGTTGCTGCCAGCACAACTAGGAAATTAGCGACACTCAGCACTATTCAGCAACTCTACCTAGGGTACAGATGTGGGGAAAAAAGGATTAATAAAATTACGTCTAAATCTGAAGAAGGAACGCAACAGATTAGTAAGAAAGAAACCCATCAACGAATTAGCGTTGAGGGGGAGGGCAGAAGAGTTCAGGATCTCGCTACAGAATAGGTATTCAGCTCTAACCGAGGATGGCGACATTACCCTAGAAGTAAGGAACAATAATTTCAGAGATATCATTACTGAGTGCGCGGTAGAAGTAGGCGGTAGGATAGTTAGAGAGGATACCGGTAAGCTGTCTAAGGAGACGAAAGATTTGATTAAGAAACGCCAGAGAATGAAAGCTTCTAATCCAACAGACCGGATCGAATTGGCCGAGATATCAAAGCTAATCAATAAGCGCAAGGTGGCCGATATAAGGAAGTATAACATGGAGAAAATTGAGCATGCTGTAAAGAATGGGGGAAGCCTTAAAGCGGTAAAGAAGAAATTGGGCATAGGCAAAAACCAGATGTATGCGATAAGGGACAAGGCGGGCAACGTCATCACGAATATGGATAAGATAGTCAAAGTAGCCGAGGAGTTCTATACAAATCTCCACAGTAGCCAAAGTATTCAGGACCGTAATGAGATTGGCGGTAGGGAAAAACATTCAGATGTTCCACCAGTGACGAAGGACGAGGTCAAGAAAGCATTAGAAACTATGAAAAGGGGGAAATCAACTGGAGAGGATCAGATAACTACGGATTTGCTGAAGGACGAGGGAGATATCGTGTTAGAAAAACTGGCCACCTTGTACACGCAGTGCCTGGTGTCATCGACGGTACCGGAACCATGGAAGAATGCAAACATTATCCTCATTCATAAGAAAGGGACCTTAAGGACCTTAAAAATTACAGACCAATCAGCTTACTGTCTGTTACGTATAAGGTATTTACTAAGGTAATTGCTAATAGAATGAGGACAACCTTAGACTTCAATCAAGCAAAGGATCAAGCAGGGTTTCGGAAACGGTACTCTACTATCGATCATATCTATACCATCAATCAGATGATAGAAAAATGCTCAGAATATAACCAGCCCTTATACATAGCATTCATTGATTACGAAAAAGCATTTGACTCAGTTGAAACCTCGGCGGTGATGCAGGCATTGCGAAATCGGGGTAGACGAGCCGTACGTGAAAGTGCTGGAAGATATATACATTGGCTGCACAGCAACCATAGTTCTACATAAAGAAAGTAACAAAATTCCCATAAAGAAAGGTATTAGGCAAGGAGACACAATCTCCCCAGTACTATTCACAGCTTGCTTAGAGGAAGTATTCAGAGACTTGGAATGGGAGCAGTTAGGGATAAGGGTAGATGGAGAATACCTCAGTAATCTGCGATTTGCTGATGACATTGCCTTGCTAAGCAACTCGGGAGATGAACTACAAATAATGATTGATGACCTAGACAGGAAAAGTAGAAAGGTAGGCTTGAAAATCAATATGCAGAAGACTAAGATAATGTTCAACAGCCTCGGGAAGGAACAGCAGTTTACATTAGGTAGCGAAGTACTGGAAGTAGCAGGCGAATAGGTATACTTAGGACAGGTAGTAACTGCAGATCCGGACCATGAAAAGGAAATAACAAGAAGAATAAGATTGGGATGGAGCGCATTTGGCAAGCACTCGCAGATTATGTCTAGCAGCTTACCGGTATCGCTAACGAGGAAAGTATATAACAGTTGCATCTTACCTGTACTCGCTTATGTGATGAGAATGGCGGATAGCCCCAACTGTGAAAGATGCGGCTGCTAAGAGACCACACAGCATCTCCTTTGCGAGTGCCCTGCTTTTTCAAGCGAAAGATATGCGCTGTGTTCGGCTCTGGACCATCTTGACAGCCGTCCTTTCACAGAGGAGAAAATCCTCGGCCCATGGCTACAGAAGGCGTCTAACGGCAAAGCCTTCAAAGCACTTATGTGTTATATGAGAGACACAAACTTGATTGAGAAACTGTGACTGTGCTCCTCGCCGCCTTACCTTTCCTATCATTCTCTTTATCTTTCTCCTTTAAACTCCTCATTCCCCTTCCCCAGTGCAGGGTAACAAACCGGAAGCTTTCCTGGTTAACCTCTCTGCCTTCTCTCTCTTTCTTTCTCTCTCTCTCTCTCTCTCTCTCTCTATGGCGCTGAAACGTGGAGGCTAACCAAGAGAGTTCTACTTAAGTTGAGGACAACCCAGAGGGCTATGGAACGAAAAATGGTAGGGGTAACATTAAGAGATAGGAAGCGTGCAGAGTGGGTCAGAGAAATAACTCAAGTTACCGACATTCTAGTGGAAATTAAGAAGAAGAAATGGACATGGGCAGGACATGTAGTGCGAAGAGAGGATAACCGATGGTCGCTTAGGGTAACAAACTGGATTCCAAGGGAAGGAAAGCGTAGCAGGGGGCGGCAGAAAGTTAGGTGGGCGGATGAGATTAATAAGTTTGCAGGGTTCAAGTGGATGCAGCTAGCACAGAACCGGGTTAAGTGGAGAAATATGGGAGAGGCCTTCGCCCTGCAGTGGGTATAGTCAGGCTGATGATGATGATGAAAATGACGTCACCAGTGCATCGAAAATTGCACCGCGCTGCTGGCGCAGCTGGCACTGCACCATGCTTTGTGAGCAGGATTAGCAATTTTGTTGTCGGCGCGGTCGTAACCGCGGCGCCGAGTGTTGTTGTCGGCCGCTCCGGAAACACGTCACTAGTGCTAATGTTTTTTCAACTCGACTGCACATCTGCAGATCTCGGTGATGTGTCGACTGCGATAATGGAGAGTCCTGTCATATTTACTACCACCATCATACCATGCACTCAGGGAACCAAGTTTTGCTGCAATGAGTTCGCACGGTTGATTTGATTCTACCGATAGCAGTGCAAAAATTACTACTGATAGTACTATCGATAGCGCTATCGAAATAAACTATCGACGGACTATCGATAGAGCTGTCGATATACTATCAAAATTACTGTCGATAGTACTATCGATCGTTTTTGTCTACCCTAGATAGTTCGATAGTGACCCAACTATCGATATTACTATCGATAGTTCTGCATCACTAGTCTGTACTCCGTCTAGATCGGAGGGTCTGAAGGTCCAGGAGATTAAATCTTTCCCTATGTGGCCGAAATGGCCGTTTTCTGTAGGTTGGAGATTTTTTGTAAAAACTGTCATGTCTGAAATTTTATGCAATGCATGAAAAGAATCCTAAATTGATTTGCTTTTTAGGCATACAACTTTGAATATGAAGTTGTGTGTTGTAACACAATATAATTTCCCAAAAACCAGATTTTAGAAAAAAATGAAGAAAACTTGACGAAATGCACTTGTAAAGAAACGAAAAAAATTGAAGAAATTTTTCGAGATATACAAAATGCAGACCATTATATTGGCCACTCCCTGTGAAAAAATGAAAGTTCAGTGTTAAATAGTGTTTTTGATGCATAATGAGCAATCGAGGGCCGCTGCAGAGCGCCATGCTGAAATGAATGTCTGGTTCTCTTCTTGGGCGGAACGCCACTCCCTGTTTTTGCAGGAGGCAAGATATCGTGTCCAAATGATGTTGACACCCTGAGAATGAGATAAATGACACCAACAACACAAACAAAACATCCGGAGCGGTCCCAGACGTATGTAAAACAGGCCAACAAATTGCGTCCGCCGATGTTCCGGGCTGGTTTCCATCGTCATCAGGGTCGGAACTGAATCCTGACGATAAGGCAGCATCTTCAAAGTCACTGCTGCTTGGGTCATCGATAAAATCTGTCGTAGACGGTGCGGAATCATCAGATTTGCAACGTTTTGAAGCGTGCGTCGTCGATGCACATGCCGCAATTCTCGCATGCGACTCCGACGCTGCTGCGTGCTCGAAGCGCGTTCAAAAATAGCCACCTCGCGGGAAAAAATGTAAACAGCAATAAAATCTAAACTTCACTTACCCGGCTACACGCTAGATGGTGTGATCGACGCGGAAAGGTTAAAAATTTGCTTGCGAAGTCATCGTTAGTGGGCAGAGTGTGGCCGCCGGTGTTCCGGGCTTGTGTTTTTGTCGTCAGCGGGGTCGGAAATGAATTCTGACGATAATTGGCAGCATCTTCAGAGTCGCTTCTGCTTGGGTCATCGATAAAATTGATCGTAGATACAAGTCGAACCTGGATATATCGAACCCAGATAGTTCGAATTTTGGTTATATCGAACTCACGGAATATCCCCATGAAAATCCCATGTAAAAGTATAGGAAAGCTGCGTCGTATATCGAACTCAATTTCACTGGTCGTTCGATATATCGAACTCCCACCACGCATTGGACAGTGCGCCTTCCCCAAAGATGATCACATCACCCTCGTCCGTTAGCCGCTTGACGTTTTCAAGCCACGCGTGGAAGGAATGAGAGGGCACAGTTCGGTGACGGCTGGTCTAGGTCAGCGCCGCGCCCTTTCCCCAAAGGGGCGCGCATCTGTGGTGATCGCTGCCGTGCACCAGCACATGGCGTTTGCACGCCATGTGCGTGAAGGAACGAGAGGGAACCAATGCAGCCGTGGTGTTCGGGAGAGGGAAAAATGCAATAGAGTTTTTGAATAGAGTGAAGTGCAAGGGTGTGCCCACTCTTTTGCCGAGATTTATCTCTGCTGTTCTCTTTCCTGGGCTTCGTCAGCGCCCTCTAGATTAGGTGGCCTTGACTTCGTTCGCAGTAACACGCACTATGCATGCGCGGACAAGCCAGCTCAGCCCGTGGAAGATACTGTCTCTAGCGTGTGTTGTGAACGCTGTGCACGCGGCGGCTGACGTGTGATGTGCGTCTCGTGTCGTCGTGCTGAACATGCGTAAGCTACGGTGGCTGCGGATGCTAAGCGGCAGTTCTTTTTTTTTTTTTTATCGGGAGTCGTTCATTCTTGTCGTTGTGTTGAACGTGCGGCATAGCGCATTCTATGGCGGCTGCGGACATTAAGAAGCGGCAGGTTTATTTTTTTTTTTTTTGTGAGAGTCATCTATTCTTGCATCTATGCACGCGGTCAGCTGCGATGATGACACCAACTTTTAGCATTGTTCGCTTCAAATGGCATTTGCGCTTATCACGCTTTCCAATGATTTTGTGGCAGTGGACTACGCCTGCCCCAAGCGTGGCATGATATATCGAACCAGGGTTGTTTAATCGTCATATCACGGGCACTCTGCCAAGTTCGCTCCCTGCCACCGCAGGATCTATCAAAAGTATAGTCAAAAGATAAACACACCGTGACGTTATCGCTGTGTTACATCTTGACGCGCTGCCAATAAATGAGCTGTGGATGCAACGGTCGAAATGAAGGGACGCGCCACCGAACATTTTTTTTTTTCCCATATTCTCGGGAGCAAAAGGGGGGGGGGGGGGGGGGTTCATTACACGAGTGGGTTGATTACACGACAAATAGAGTATCATTTTTCACGATCGCAATTGGCGTCTAAAGACGATTTCTGTATATCGAATTATCGATATGTCGAACTATTTCGTGATCCCATTCGAGTTCGATATATCTGGGTTTGACTGTAGTTCATAGTTGTCAGATTTGCGATGTTTCAAAGCACGCGTCGTTGATGCAGATGCCGCCATTCTCCCATGTGACTGAGACGCTGTCGCGTGTTCGGAGCGCACTCAAAAATAGCCGCTTCATGGGAAAAATGTAAACGGCATCAAAATCGACACTTCAGTTATTCAACTACACACTAGATTGCAAAGCTGTTTGTGAGCGATGCGGAAGGGTTCAAAATCGGCGTGCGAAGTCATCGTTAGCGCGCTAACGATGCTCAATGGGTGCGGTAGGGAAAGAGTTAATCATCTCTGTTACGCTGTCTATTTGTCTGTAGCGATGGCGAATAAAACAGATGGCCATTCTCTGCACTTTTTCCAAGTTGTCTATACAGGAGACCCACTATTGTAAACTCGCATAAAGTAAAAACTCGGATATAGCAGAGTAAAACTGAAGTCCCTGTTCGTCTTTCATAGACAACTGCACATCTTTCGCCCGTGATAGTAAAGACACTATTGTTAAAAATCTGTTTAGTAAAGTGCGTTTGCCTGCAGCGACGACTTCCTACGAAATTACTTTACCGCATGCTCGCTACCTAGGATCGCGATGCAATTTTGTTTAAGAACACAGTGTTCTTTTAAATGGCTTTATCACCAGGCTTAGCAGCATGCAGGAGAAGCCAACTTTACTTAGGCCTTGGAGCTGGGAGAGAAAGCATGCAGCGCATAGGAAAAAAAAAAAGCAAAGCTGTCTGCAAACATAGAAAGAAGGTGGAGCGGTCCGTTCAGAAAGTAGAGCCAAGATGTAGTGAGAAATAGGGAAGGGAAGAAACGGCGAAACATTTGCAGCACTGTGCAGCACGAAGAATGAAGCAGCGTTGGCAAAAACTGGAGGTGTGCGCGGTTTTCCAACAGTTGACTGCGGAGCTAACTTCTCGTCTATTGCCTTTTAAAAGGCAGAAACAGCGGAAGATAGTGCCGTATTCATAAAAGGCTTTGATTTTCACATGAAATCGACCTCGGCTATATTCATAGCCAGGTTGCCCTCATAGTGGTACTTCCTTCCACAAGGTATAAACAAAACTGAAAAATGGCATAAAGGAATGATAAGAAACAGAAGGTATTTTAGAGTTTTTTTTCATTAAAGGGGTCATGACGGCAATTTTGGTATATAAACTGTTTATTGCATCTTATTCCCGATGTGCCATGCAACTGAACCACAAAGTTTCAGCTCCATCGGAGCTGCAGATATTTTTAAAAGTAGTATTTCCACTTCTTCGTTAAGGGGGGACGCGACCTTTGAAAACCGAAAAATAGCAAAAAAGTTGATCTTTGCAAAGGTATATATTCCGGTAGTATATGTCATAAACTACCTTTTTTGCAAATATCAATGTCGTAATCGTTGTAGAAATGCAAAAAATTGATAATATAACAAGCCGCGGCAGCCGCAGCGCAGTGAGAAATTGGCGAAAATGCCCCAAGTTTGCACACCCGTCATTCCTCCCCCGCTGAACCGAGCACTGCCATCTTGGTCTTGTTTTGTTCGTGACTTCTTGCGCTTCCTCTCGCAACCCTCGACAGCGGCGGCAGCGGCGTGGTTGCGGCGTGGCTCGCTTCTGATTGGGAGCCTCGCGGCGGCTTTCGAGTTTCCCGCGTCTCGAATTCGAAGCTGCGATTGGAAGAGTCGCGCACTCCTCGAAAACGCGGGGGTTTGGGCGACTGCTATTGGCTGTTGCGCGCGCTGACGCAATGGCCTCCACCGCCTACTTCCCTGCGTGTCGTCTGCTGCGTCTTTCTTTTGTGCTTTGCTCTCTTCATCACACACCATTTTTACGATCGCTGTCTTTACGACCTCTTGCCGTGCCCTCCAAAGAGTTTTGTGCAGTCTGTCGATAGTTGCGTAGTTGGTCACAATGCCTAAAGCAAAGTTCAAAACGCGACATTCGTTCGGGGCACGGAAGCGCTCCACGAAGGCTGCGAACATGGCGAGGCGCGCTGGCGACTGCATCGACACTTCCAGCGTCCCAGACGAATTCGTCGCCGCTACCAGCGTCCGAGATGACTGCGCCGCTGCTTCCAGAGTCCGAGACGACAGCGTTGCCGCTACCAGCATCCGAAATGACTGCTTCGCCGCTTTGAGCCATGTGCCATCTGCTTCATCGGCACAAGAGTACAACGTTTCAAGTGCGTCTGGGGATCCGGGCCCCTCGACCTCGGCAATTGTGGCCTTCACCTCCGGTCCCTCATCTCCTCTGAAGGGAAAGAACACTGCTTCCACTGTTCGCCTGGAAACGTATTTCTTGACGCTCAAGGAGATCAAGGCAGCGGAGGCACAGCGTGCTGCTGTTAGAGATGAACTTGGTGCCATGCCAGCGACGCAGCGCAAGTTTCAAGTGATGACACCTGATCCCGGACCTGCCACCGTTACAACCGAAGGTGCCAAATTTTGCCTCAGGCAGATGGATGCCCTAGGTGCCCTGCTTTCAAACACCTTGTGCGTGCATTGCCTCGCGACTGGGCTGACAGTTCAAGGAGGCACCGAACTTGGACTAGCAACTAAACTTCAGTGCGCAAAGACACTTCAAGCTACTGTGTGTCATTTTAGACCTGGAAGTGTCACAGTTGTTGAGGGCCATTTTCTGGGAATTGTCTTATATGGCTGCTCATGGCTGTTGTTGCGGCGCGTCTTTCTCTCCTTCTTTTTTTTTCTCTAATATATCAGGAACTGCTTGTCAGATTTTCATGGGGTTTCTTTTATCTCATACCTGAATAAATTTTTGAGGGCAAGGCAAGCCTATGTATTCAAAATATTGTCTGGAATTTGTCATAATTTGATTAATCAACATAGGTCTAATTGATAACAAAAATTCCAGTGCTATGCGGCTATTTTTCAGCAAGGAAATTTAGAAAAAGGGCTTTGTCTTGCCCTGAGGAACCTATCTAGGAACCAGCATGACAAATTGCACAATACCAGTGCCTTTCGCAATTTCTCCAGGCCTAATATAAAGGACCTATTCAAACTAATTTGATATGCTTCTGTAACTTGAGAACTAGCATGCACAATTCTATGAAACTTGGTGGTTTTTCATTTGTTAATGTCATGAGCCTGTCCTGAAAATTTCATTATGATAACTTGAGAAACAAAAGAGTTATTGTTCTCTCAACCTTTGAGAGCCGTTTTCTCAGAATCAATTTTTTGCACGGTGTGGCTGCTAGGGAAAGTCATATCTCAAGAACCGCTTATTGGATTTTCATGAGTCTTTTTTTGTGCATACCTAAGTAAATTTCTAAGGGCAAGACAATTCGTTTTTTTTTTTTTTTCAAAATATTATATGTGTAATTAGGGGCAGTCAATTAAAATATTGTTAGGTCAAGTGTAAATTTTAACACTAAATTTGGGGCTGTACTAAAATTTTTCAGAGAGGAAATTTGGAAAAAGGGAAATGACGCCGCGTTGTCTGCTGTATGTTCTGTGCATGAGCAGCGCCAACCGCAGTTAAGCTGTTCTAGGTACCATAGTTGTGCGACGCCAATGTGGCAGACCAAACGGCAATCATGCCACCAACAGCGGTTACCGCAAGTAGCTGTTCGATCCCTGTTAGCGCTTTTAACGTAGGCAATAGGGACGCCTGTGGGCGGGATTCAGGAGTATGTCGGCTCCCGACTGGAACAATGTACACACTGTGTACTGAAACGCGTCTCAAAAGCAACACATAAAAAGCGCATAGAGTGCTGTTCGATGGCTCATCCGCTGGCTCTGTACTGGCGAACACTGCATGGTTGCAGGCACGGAACTCGGCTTAGCTTGCACTTTTGTGGCGACTTCCTGCGATGCTTCTGGCGATAAAAAACGTAGCTGCAGGTGTGCCCGGTGCTCGCCGATGACGTGGCGACATCGCATAAAGTTCCAAGATGAGCGGTGTGATGATCTGACGATGTTTCCAGTGACCCAGAGCACAGCGCGTAAAGGTCTTCAGTGTCTGGTGCATTCAGACGATGCATCATCCGCATAGGAAGTGCTCAGCAATGGCGCCGTATACACTCGTATCCACGCACAAGGCACTCGCCTCTGTGCCCGCAATTTCGGTGACACTCCTAGCCACACAATAATCACTCGCCTCAGCGCCCGTAATTTCAGTCACACTCGTAGCCGCGCAGGAAACACTCGTATCCGCGCCTGTAACTTCAGTGACACTCGTGGCCATGCACAAAGCACTCGCATCCGTGCCCGTAACTTCAGTGACACTCGTGGCTGCGCACGTAGCATTCACCTCCGTGCCCGTAACTTCAGTAGAGTGTTGAACACCTGAAGTTCTTGAAACAGACGACTTCTTCACCATCGACGATTTTAGCTTACACGTGCCGTAGGCATGAACCGTCTTTTACTTCAGCTGTCGTCAACCTTTGACCAACAGTGAAGTCCGAAACTGCTCCGCGCGTACGTGCGAACACAGCGGCTGCATAATCTGTATTCGAAACTATGCTTTGCGCAAATAACAAACACGGACACGCGGTGAGTCTCTGCGCGAATTACTGGTACGGCGAGCCAAGAAGCCAAGATGTAAAGAGGCACGTGTAGCAGACACTAACGTTGAGGGGAGGCATCGTCGAGGCGACCGATTGCGGAGCGCGCTGCTCTCGCGTGATGCGCGCCGCCAATCAGGAGTCGTCGTGCGACCCTGGAACTTTTGTTTATTATGCGTTTGGTTCGGCTCAGAGGAGACCGTTGAAGTGGGAAATGTGAAGTCAAAGTAACACCCTTTCCGTAGAGACAAAGATGGCTGCACTCCATTGGGCGGTTGCCGAGATATAAGGACTTGGAAAACGCAGTTTTTTTCGCTATTTGGAAGAAGTTTTCTGCTACCTTTGATCACATAAATTGTGATTTGGGAGTGTTTCTAGATGGTTTTCGATGGTGAAAAATTTTAATTACATAAAACAAGAGTTGTAGAAGAAGAAAATAACAGTTTAAAAAAATTGATTTTTTTTACCATTTTCGCCTGTGGAAAGCCGCGTGCCCCCTTAAGGAAACAGACATGTTGCAACAGCGTAACGCAGGTGAACGAGCGACGCTGATTCAGAGATAAAATTTTTATGCTCTCAGCGAAGCATATGTACCCCAATGCAGATCTAAGGGCATTCTCATCCCGAAACAGTGTTCATTCATTTCTGTGCACTAGTTTTGAAACTGCTTTTACTGATGTGATGTGTGCTGCGTGGCTCTATATGATAGTGCAGGAAATTGTTTTCTGATCCAAGAAGCATTGATAAAATCTGGAGAACACTATAGCTTGCCACCGATTGCATTCGCTCTTGTCTGTAAGGTGCATGAAATATGAAATTGGCAGTCTAAATAAAGGATTTCAACGTCAAGATGACTTCATTAAAGCCTGTGCAAGCGCACAGTGCGCTTGCACAGGCTGGTGCCGCATGCTTTTTGCCCCTTGCAACATGGTCGTTGCTTGCTTAGCCGGCTTCACCCGTCCGCATTGGCGTCTATGGAGGACCCCCACTCGAGACGTTCTATATAACCACCCTGGGCTTCACGCACACCATTAACAATGGGGATGGTGGACTCCAGGCATGGTGTTGTAGAACCGACTATGGATGTGAATTTGTCTATGCCATTTGTCGGACCCTCATCTGCCCCGCACGCTGTTGACAATGGAGGTGGTGGACTCCAGGCATGGTGTTTTAGAACAAACAGACTGGGCGTGGATTTGTCTATGCCGTTTGTCGGCTCCTCATCAGCTTGACACGTGCCATTGACAATGGGTATGGTGAACTGCACGTGGGGCGCACAAACTGCCGTCAAGCTGAGCCCCCCTCCGAGAACTTGCAGAAACTTTTCCGAAATGTGTTTTTCCAGTTTTGTGTGCGGCAGGTTGTATGTGAGAAAATACTGTAATCCATTAATGAGTTTTTGTTTTCAGTTTCGCAGAGCTACATTGCCACTGCTGGTGAAGACAATATCATCACAATATCTCAGCTTTACCGTATCCTTTGGGGTTTTTGTTTCATTTGAGAGAGAGGGTGCACACACTGCCTGGCAACTTTGCTTTTGGTGCTGGGCAGCTTAAAGGAGGCATTGCAAGAACCTGAGGACTGCCCCTTGACCTATGCCATCAACAGAGGAGCACACGCATTTAGTGCAACGTGTTGCATGTCGCCTGTACGGGCACATCTCCTCGGTCAAGGCCCTGGCCTGCTGTCGACCCTCGCACCTGCCTGGCCGCGAGGACCGCCTGTTGGCTTCAGCAGGAGGCCGCGCCCAGCTCTGCCTTTGGAAGGTCGCAGCGTCCAGACAGTGTGAGTCTTCATCGCAGCCTAATCTGAAATTCATACAGTTGTCATAGGGACATGTGTGATGTGGCTGAGCATTGGTCTTAACTACTGGTGTTAAATATTAATGGCATTGGAGTGCACGTTTGCCACCAACTCCAGAGTCATGACAATGAAATGGCCTGGTTGGTCAATACAGGGATAACATCATTCAACCACGGTTGCGAAGTGCCTTCCAAGAAAAAAAAAAGACTTATGTGGAGAAGAGTGGATGAGCGGGAATTGTGAATCGCTGCCCGTTTGGATGCAAGCCAGGCACACTAGCTCTACACCAGTGAGGAGCGTTTATTCAATATGATGGTTTAAAGGCCTGATGCAAGCTCCTGGTACCTTAGGGTGGACAGCAACCCCACAATGCATTACAGCAACACTTAGTTGAAGTTAAGAGCACTGATTAGCACAGCTAATCAGCACTAGTAAGTAGTACTGCTGGCCGGGGTCAGAGGAAGGGAATGTTTAAACAGAAATTGATTCAGTAAAGGTTTACTGAGCATATTGAAATGCTTCATGAACTCACACTTAATCAAACTCCATGTAGGAGGTAAGCATTTCAAAGTAGTTTTATTGTATCTTTTTGTTCCTCACGGCACTTCATTCTTTGACCACACGGAGTACAGCAGGACTGTGTGGAGAATCACTATCATGCAAGCTGTAGACAAAGATGTGTACTTTTAATCTGGATTATCCATGATTATTTTGATCTTAGTGCCAGGTTTCTTTCCTTTGTTTCCTTGTCTGCCGCAGTGGGGCTGAAGATAGCTCAGCTTCAAAAGAGGCACTAGAACAATTTGTGGAGAGTGTCCTAATTTAGTGAAAGGTGCACATAATTGAGGAGACACCACAATGCATGACTAGAATCAGAAGTTTGGAAAGATTACCATGGTAGGCGGTGTAAAGAAGATGATGTGCATAAGCGGTAGCGCGCGATCACCAAGCGCGGGTTGTTGGCAGTCCTGGAACAACAGTCGCTCTGAACTGACATTCCATTATTCAAGACTTCTAGTTGCCAGTCCTTGGAGGGGCAGTAAACTGTTATTACAAGTAGTGGGGTGCTGGGTATGAGGGAGGAGTTTCAGGGGATTCATGCCACAAAGTGGCTAAATGAGGAATGGAGTATGATACGTTCTCTCTTTAGCTTTCATAATAGCTGTGTGGGTGAATGTGGTCACTTGACGATAATCTACTTTGCTTGCCTTTTGCATCAGGTGACACATTCCATGTTGACCCATAACAACCAAGAGCAGTGTCTTGCAGCATACAAGCCTGCCCCTGGAACTTTGCAGGCAGCATGATCAGTGAAGAGCTCCATGACCACCGCCTGTGGTCCTTGGACCGGCAGCACCGTGGTGCCTGCCGCTTTCCGTCCACGGACCCCCTCGCACGGTACCTGGACGTCTGCGTCTGGGAGCATGCACCTTCTGACATCCGTGTTGTCACTGCTGCCTCTGATGCCCTCATTCGGTGGGTAGTGGCTATGATGTGAAAAATAAATGCAAGGATTTCAAAGTGCAGAAAACTCAACATCTATGCTAGACGTACCGTATTTACTCGCATAATGATCGCACTCGCGTAATGATCGCACCCCTGAATTTTGAGGTCAAAATTCCATTTTTTTAATTCCCCGCGTAATGATCGCACCCCGAACATGGAGCCGCCTGGTGGTTGATCTGCAGTCATCCCGCAGCGAATGCATTCCGACGAGTTCCCAACCTAGTCTAGTAACGTTGGAGTTCCCATGATTCCATGCTTTGCGGCGTTTGCCATTTTGCAATTCGGCAGCGTCGGTCGTAGCGTGCTTTATGTTTTTGTGCGAGTTTACGCCATTTCACCATGGGGCGGTATGCCAGTTACACCGCCGCGTTCAAGCTCAAGGCTGTCGACTATGCACTGGAGCATGGCAACCGCGCTGCTGGTAGGCATTTCGGCGTGGACGAAATGAGGATACGCTATTGGAAGAAGCAGCGCGAGAAGCTGATGGCTACGAACAAGACACGGCGGGCTTTCCGTGGACCCAAAACGGTCAAGTTTCCTCGTGTTGAGGAGGCGATCCTAGAATACGTGAGGGACCTGCGCAAGGATGGTTGTGCAGTATCATTAGAAAAGATACAGACGCATGCGCGCACAACTGCCAGGAAGCTGGGAATCGCCGCAAAGGATTTCCGCGCTAGCTCCGGTTGGACGACTCGCTTTATGCGACGGAATGGACTTTCCCTGAGGCGGCGGACGTCGTCGTGCCAGCGGCTCCCAGCCGCGTATGAAAGCAAAGTGATAGACTTCCATCACTTCGTGGATGGCGATGGGCCAGCATGATTTGACGTCGAGCGGAAAGATTAAAAGGCCATCCGTGGAGATGCTGTGCTTGTGGATCACAGAAGCGTAAAGCAGTATCCCCGACGAGGTAGTGGCTCAGAGTTTTAAGAAGACAGGCATATCTAACGCTTTGGATGGAATGGAAGATGACTTCCTGTGGGATTGTGAAGATGCTCCCAGCGACGACACTGCCGTTTCCGATGAGTCGTGCAGCAGTGAAAGCGAGGATGGCGAGGATTCAGACTTTGATTAGAGTACTGACGAAAAAAAATAAATGGGCATTGTGCACTCCATGTGATGCTTAATGTGCGTGTTTATTGCGAAGGTAAGCCTTACTCAGCTTTTATTTTTGGTTGTAATCGAGATATATGTTCTAAGACGTCTGACCTGCAACTTGTTTGCGTTTTCGGTGCTCAAAAATTTTTTGTAGAACATTTACCCCGCGTAATGATCGCACCCCGAAATTTGCGTCAGTATTTAAAAAAAAAAGTGCGATCATTATGCGAATAAATACGGTACCTGAAACTAACCTACCATAGTGTCGATATTGCTAGCACCGCCCTTTTTTGTGGGAAAAGAAAAATGTTTGAAAAGGAATTTGCATGCGAATTTAAGCTCCCCCTTTTTTGCAAGCAAGTGCACATCAGAGGCTGTGAAACGCTCTTGCTCGCTCGGTCATCAAACTAGAGTTGTCAGTCCTCAGCGTCTGTGGTGTGATCTCCGGCATCATGTGTTGCTGTGTTCAGAGGCTGCATGACAGATGCCAGCATAAAAGGCCAAAACTCAGCTGAAAGAGACCCCGATAATTCTATCAGCATGGTGTCACCTATGCCTGGTATCGGCGGCGCTCGGCAGGTTTCACAGGCATTGCAGGCTTGCGTTGCTTTGTTTGGTGTCAGTTGTTCAAGATCTGTAACTGAAGTTGGAACAAGTTTGCAGAGGGCTGCCTGCAGCTTGAAGTTTAAGTGAATTGTAATCATGTTTGCTGAAGATGTTTGCCAACTTTGCCGAATAAATTGTTCCTCGTGCCCGTCATGTCGAGATATAGCCATGAAAAAAAAAATGGGGGGGGGGGGGGGGGCTATTTAGATTTTTTGAATCTAAGCACTTCTTCACTTTCGACGTCGTGATTGGGAAAAAAAAAAGCGGGTGCTTAGAATCGAGGGAATGTGATAATATTCAAGATTGTCTGATTGTCTTTTTCCGGGAACTAAAATTGAGCAAACTTGTAGTTTTCAGAAAGGAAAATGAAATGCCAATGGCTCCACTGCAGTGCTGAAGTGGTTAGGGAGCTCGACTTCTGTGCCCAAAGATGCAGGATCAAATCCCGACCGCGGCGGCCGCTTTTCAGTGGAGGCAAAAAGCAAGGTGCCCATGTGCTGCGCAGTGTCAGTGCACGTTAAATAATCCCAGGTGGTCTAAAAGATGATGGCACTTAGGTCACCTGTGTAGTGGAGGCACATTGAAAGGGGCACTAGACTTCAGGGGGTGGGGGGCACGGGAAGCCAGAGGAGTCTTGTTGGAAATAAAAAACAAGCAGGGAATGATACTGTATTTTTGCAAAAAAAAATTTACTGTATTCCAGTGGCAGGATCAACTGCTATAGACACTCTGCACATCTTAATCCAACACTGTATGAGCGGCACTCGCGGTGGCGAGCGCGACCCGGTCAGGAGGGCTGGAGTAGACGACGGCGCCCGCAGTGCTGTGCCGTGCTGTGCTCGTCATTGTGAATGAGCTCTGCATCTTTTTCTCGATCACAAATGGCGCATAAAAACAGCTGGATACACTTATGTGTTGTAGGCTTAGCAATAGATACATGAATTCGCCTGCTGGAACAAAATTTTACAGTTGCCCAACGCAGCATTGTGATACCAAGATACTTTGCTGGGCGAGTTGGTAAACATCCATTGTTAATTCAAACAGCGCGAAGAGGAAGACACAGGACAAGTTAAAAGGAAGCCACAGTACAAGCAGTGACTCACAACTCAGCCTAAGCCTTTACTCCAAGGCCCAGATAAAAACAAATATGAAAAGAACGAAGCAATCACTTGAAACAACCCCTGGGTTCACCTGCTACACAAAAAATCACTCAAAAAAGATATCTCTTTGCTTGAAAGAGCAAGAGAAGTCTTGCTGACACAGTTATTGTCCCTTGAAATAAAATATGCTTCAGCTATTTCTCTCGTCAACTTTTCTTTGTGGTGATACAAAATCCTAACCTGGTCAGACATGGCAGTACACTTCATCTCCTTCATTGTTTCACAGGAATGGCAATGTGAGACCAGAAATGTTTTGTCCTTGCCACTTTCCAAGTTGTTCCGGTGTTCCAGTAGTCTCTTGTTAATACATCGTCCTGTTTGTCCTATATAACAGGCTCCACAAGAGAGTGGAAACCTGTACACAACACCAGTCTTGCATCTAACAAATGGGTCTCTATGTTTCACCCCACATTCTTGCTTCTTCAATTCTCTTTCCCTTTGAATAACCGGGCAAATACTCTTCATCTTGAGCGGGGCGGTCAATGCGACGTCAACACCATAACTCTTGCCTACATTTTTGAGGCCATGTGAAGTTCTGTGCACATACAGTACCACTACAACTTTCCTCTTCTTCTAACCTATGCTGGGCAGGGATTTCTGTCTGAGCGTTCTTTTAAGGCTCTTCAGTAACCGGCAACTGGCCTCATTAATAACAGACTCCCGATAACCGGCCTTTGCAATTCTCTTCACTTGTCTTTCAAAACTCTTGCCCATGCCGTGGTAACAAGATTTCTTCAACGCATTTAATAAGCATGTGTTTATCATCCCATTCTTCACTAATTTGGAATGTCCTGAATTGGAGCCTAGCAACGGCTTCATCGATCTTGGGTTGTATTCCCAACAAACATGATCATCACCGAATTGAATCAAAATATCAAAATACTGTAACCGATCGTCCACTGGTTTCTCAACAGTAAATTCCAGCCCGGATCCACATTCAGTAAAAACATCCATAATGTCCTTCATTCGTTGATAGAATCCTTCACGGTCTGTTAATACTAAAAAGTCGTCCACATACCTGAAGGTGGAATAATGTAAGCCCTCCAAGTTATCCTTCAGGTGTCTGTCCACGTACATTAAGAAGATGTCACTCAAGACCGGTGCTACACTCGACACAATGCAGACTCCAGCCTTCTGCGTATACAGCTTGTTCTTCCAGCCTATGAAGGTGGATTCCAGGTAGAACCTCAAAAGTTCAAGGAAACTTTCAACACTAACACCTGAGGCGTCAATGAAGGCACATTCATTATTGTCTTCTGTAATGCACATTTGTACACGCTTAAGGAGGCAGTCATGGGGGAGGCTATAATATAAATCCTTGACATCCATGCTGAAGCCGACACATTTTCTTGGGTTGTGTTCTTTGAGGAACACGGCAAGGGCTTCAGAGTTAGGTAGCCTTAGAGGGTCTGATAAAGTCAACGAGGAAAGGTGTTTCTGCAAATATTTGGACACCAGGTGCTGCCACGTGCTCTTCTCAGATACGATGGCTCTGAACGGAACATCTGGTTTATGGGTTTTTGCCGAAAAGAATACTTCCAAATGTAATTGCTTGCATTGTTTCACCTGTTCATGTATTCGTTCAAGCCCAAGATCACCAAGTAGAGCCATAGCCCTCTCTTTTACCATAGTTGCCTTCATAGGAAACCTTTTAAAATTTTCAACAGCAGCCTCCGCTTTTTCTTGAAACTGATTCACAGAAAAAATAGTAAAATACCCTTCTTTATCTGATAGTATAACTCTGAGGTCTTTCGAGGCCATCCATTTGGCAATATAGTTAATAGGGCACGTTTTTCCCTTTAATCCTTCTTTTGTGTGCTCTAACACTTCCAAGCACTCATGGATGCACCGCGACCTATCAGAATTTGGAATTCTATTTGCAATACAGCGTGACATGGCCACCTGTTCAGCCTCATCAACTCTAGGCTCAAAAGCATGCTTAGGACCCAGCTTCAGCATCTTATCAATGTCTAGAGGTATCCCTTCATCTGCGAAATTCAATACCTTGCCTTGCTGATCTTCGTCCATCATCTTTTTTCGTGGAAGCCGACGTAGAACCACCTTCCAAAGAAATTCAGTCAGTCGTTCACTCAGGGCACTCCACTCTGTGTACTTGCGACTCACACGCTGCTTGCTATAAGTGCTCTCACACACGAGTCGTAGACAATCCTTAAAGTGGCGGGCTTGCCTCCACATCTCAGACACCATTATATGGCAGAGTCTCCTGCAATGACCAGTAGACGGCCTCAGGAACCCAAAGGTCTTCAGGAATTCCGGAGGCACTGTGCCGAGCTTGAGGTACCAAGAGGCCTTTCTTGCTTGGCAGACACAAACGGCGATAAAGGTGCCATGTCTTCGTTCATTGCATTTGCGTAGCAGTGTGTGCTCTTTATTTGTTTTTACGTTTACCTCTGCAGCGAAGGTGGCACGGGTGCCATTGGTGAAATCCAAGATATGCAGCAGCCATTTCGTGGGAAATGCAAAATCGAATGAAGGAGGGCACCCGTCCTATGACCCAAGTATTTTCCCTTCGTCCTACAAAAGAGCAAATGGTTGTTCCGGTAGCTGTCACTTTAATTTGTAAGAATGTAGCGGTAATCCGGGCCGGTTAGTCCATTGCATAAAGCTAGCAACAAGTCAGGATTTCTAAAAACCCAGTAGATGAATATTTTGCTTACCTTTAATTTGATGGTTTCCGATGGCGCACTGATGTTTGTCTACATAATACACCAGGCTGTTATTTCGACCTCATCACACGATTTTGTCTGTTTCATGTTGTGCACATGGCCTGCTTCAAAAAGCTTTGTTCCTTCTCTAATGTTCGTGTCTCGAAAGAATTTTTCAGCCCCATTAATAGCTCCAATTCCCGTCTCTACAATCAGTGGCACACCGCTAGCAGACTCTATCCCTGCCGAGATGTGGAGGGAGCCTTCTTGACAGGAATGAGGAACGGGTCGCGCAGGGTGCTGAACTCAACCTTGACAGTGGCAGCGCCTAGCGGGCACAAGGTGCCTGTGCTGTGGGGATCAGCTGTAGATCTGCATTCCAGTTTATTCCTGTGCGAGCAGAAGCAGTACCAAAAGTCACGTGGTTCTATATCACAATATTGATAAATCATTTTTTGTGCAGCATTCAGGGTGGTGTTATACCATTTCGGTTCCCATTTGGCATCCGTCATCAACTTGGAGGCTGCTTTGTGATTGAGATTTTAACTGGTGACATCTGCATCTTCAGTTGTATACGATCATTGTAATTGTAGGCGTCGACCAAGAAGTGAGAGAGACTGTGCGCCTTTCCTGAAATTGGTGGGCTGATAGGGAAAGGAAGATATCTGTCATACTTCCCAGGGGACACTTGAGCCATACCTCAAGGGAAGGGAGGGAGAAATATGTGCCTTAGTGGCAGGCTATGGAAGAATTTCGACTACCTGGGGTTCTTTAACACACGCTGATATCGGGACAGCACAGGGACACCTTTGCATTTTGCATCCATCAAAACGTGGCCACCGTTCATGGGTTTGATCTTGGGTCCTCTGGTTCAGTAGCTCAGCATCTTAACCTGTGAGCCAAGGCAGCAGGTTCCTAAAAGGCAACCACTTTTCCTTTCAGGGAAGGCACACTTTGTCAGTTTGCTGTGCCAGTCTCTATACTCAACAGCCAAACAAACACATGCCAAACAGCGCTTTTGCACGTCTTAATAATCTGTTTGAGTGGGGATAACCTCCGGCTAACTTTTTTTGTTGCGACACTCCGACAGCCAAAGCGATACCTCGGGTGGCCGCAGCTACGCCGTGAAGAGGCGTAGTTACGGTCTGCTCATAAAAAAAATCAGCCTGCTATGACATTTGAATTCACATCACCCCTATGCCACGGGCAGGAGCTACCAACTCTGGTCGCTCCTTTCATATGGGAGGGTGATATTAGAATCAGCCTACCAGAACTGTTTAGGCACGTCCATACGACTTGGTTAAAGCGTGACCCTATATGTGGGCTGGTTGGTAGCTTACGCTCTCACATCATACCCTTAAAGGATGAGCTGAAGAAAAGCGTGACCTTATATGTAGGCTGGTTGGTAGCTTATGCTCTCACATCATACCCTTAAAGGATGAGCTGAAGTATCCCCAATATTGTAGCACCTTACACTGATGTGGCGTGATAGGGAAATAGTGTAGCAGGCAAAAGAAGCTTCTGCCATTGCTTTTGCAATTCAACTAGGGTTAACCAAAACTAAACCGCAGCTAATTTTTTTTCCAAGCTCTGCCTGGACATTCCTGTGGACACCTGCCAGAATGGAACCTTTTTAAATTTATTCACAAGCACCCTAATTGAGATGGCCCGTTGTAACAACCATTAGGTGGATTTGTGAAGAATGCATGGAAGCGGCAGGTGTGGCTTCAAGAGAGCATTTGGCACTGTAAGCGAGGAATTTTTGGTTGCACTGCCTTTGTACAGGTTTTGGTGTATGATCTGTGAGAGTTTAATTGATGGTGGAGCTTGCTTTGATGCCCATCAAAGCAAGCTCCACCAAAAGCATACTCATTCATCATAAGACCCAAGCTTGAATATGCCTCCGCCGTTTTGGACCCGTACACAAAACTTAACTTTCACTCACTCGAAATGATCCAACGCAAGGCTATTTGTTTTATTTTTTCTAAGTATCGTGCAATGGACTCACCAACCGAACTAATGATGCCACATAACATCCCTACACTCCAGTTACGAAGGAAGATTCAACTACTTAAATTTCTGTTCTTACTGAAATGTAATAAATTGATAATGAACTCCTCGCCTTACCTGACGCTGCTTAACACCCGTCTGACAAGAAATCGTCACGAACATCAACTAATGCCTTACAATTCTAGAGTAAACGCATTTAAATATTTGTTTTTTCTGCGTACTATAGAAGAATGGAACCGACTGCCACCTTGCTTAGCTAATAGCATTGACTTCATAGAGCTAATTGAATCTTAATTACCTGTGACTAACCTGCTATGATGTTGCTGCTCTAAAGGATATTTGTTCGTGTTTGAAATAATGCCTTTTTTTTCCCGTTGCTTTGTTCATTGACGCATTCTATTGTTTATTTTCAAAGTGTTCAGTTATTCTACCCCTGGCTGCTGTGAATATTGTGTTGTGTACATTTTTTTTATTTGTTTCTGTGATATTGTTATTGTTGCCCCTCCTGCTAGGGCCCATCAAAGGACCTGCAGTATATTTTAAATAAATAAAATACCCCCAGATAACTTTTTCTGGCTGTGCAGCCAAAGCTACAGAATCAGCTCACTGGGCAGCGTGATATAATCCCTTCATATGTTTTGCGGATCGCACTCTGGACTGTTATGACATTGCAGAAAGGTTCACGTTATAATTAAATCATGATTTTACTAGAACACAAGCCATTTCAACGTTAGTGTAGTGCATTTTCAAGTCAGTACACTGTGCCAAGAAAACTGAATGGCTGCGCCATCTGGCGGGAATGTCCCAAAGCGTGCGTTGGTTGCTTCTGTTGCATCTACTCGCCGTTTCCATGTGGTTTTGCAATGTCCTTGTTTCGGTGATATACGTAGCATGTGATATTCATTAACCGCGATTTTACATTCACTTATGCCTTAAGTAGCTTAAAGAAAAGCATTTCTGCATCTTTGGTCACTCGAAACGTAATATTTCAAGTAAAGGCTGAACTGAAACCGTAACTGAGGCCAGATAAGCCAGAACTACATGGTGCAGTAACACCGTGGCAAACGCCCCACCCCCATAGCCTTGGCTGCTGACCACAAAAAGTCCCTGAGCAAGTTGCTGTAAAGGAGGGCCTAGAAGCAGTATAAGGCATTGGCATTCTCTGCTAATGGAGTGATTTAAATGCAAAAAAAGCAAAGCTTTGTTCAGTGACCCCACACCTGTGTTGCACCAAACTGCCAAACTAGGTTTGCGGCACCGGCGTGATAAAATTAGGAATATTGCACCAAGCTGCTCTGAACTGATTGCTTTGGAACCATGTGGTGTCATGCGTGGCTGGTGTGTGCGATCCATGGATGTGTTCTAACAGGACAGAAGGTGTGCATGTCTTTTTCAACCATCCTGTACTTTTCGTGCCATTCCTTGTATGGTGGGAGCACTTCACCATTGCATCGTAACAAGCGTGACAGGAAATGGCTGCTAAGCAGTGCATTCACTCAACTCTCCTCACTTGTCACAAGCTGTGGTGGTTCTTTCTTTCTTAAGACCAGAGTCATGATGCAACCAGCCTAGGTGCTTTGTCACAGTGTTGCATGGCTCTCGTAATTTGTGGGTTGCAGACTCTTTCGCTACCAGTGGGGTGGGCCCCTCGACATCCTCTTGGCGATCCCAGCAGGCCAGCACTGCCTGTTTAGAGTCTTGCAAGTGCCGCTACCACTGGCCTCTGAGCTGTTGCCACCTCTTCGCCAGCAACAAGTGAGTGCTTGCTGTGGACATATCTTGACACCAGGCCTGCCTGTGCACTCAGCAAACTGCACAGCACAGACCGGCATCCCTTGATACGGGTGTGCGGATTGAATGCTGTCGCTACTCTGAGAACACCTTCACCTCTCCTCGTCCTCCTTAGTGGCTGATTCAAACCTGGAAGTATTGCATTTGAATGTATTGCTCTTATATGCTTGCCCCATATCATGGCAATGGTATAAAGCTTATGAGGTATATGGATACTGGAATTTTACAATACAAGTTGAGTCTCGGGTATTTGTTCTGTAAGAAATTTCAAACAAGTTAAAAAAGTATAGACACCAGTTTTTGAAACGTCGGAAGAAATATGATTGGTTTCCCGGTTATACAAAGGAGATGCTCCCCAAGTAATCCCAGCCTCTCACGTTGCCGCGAAGATATTTTAATTTGAATTTAAATGCAAGCTAGGCAAATACTTCGCTTTTCAAAACTCATCTTTGTGACAAAAACATGTATATAGGTAAATACATTGATATCATCAAACAGCTCTGACATGGAGTCAGAAAAGCAAAGAGCAGTGATGACACAGGATAGCTCACTGTGTCGGAATCGAGCGGCAGCACCGCTGCCGCTTAAGTCTGGCCATGCTCTGGGAATGTTCTGCACTTCTGCTCGCTTGACTCGGTTGCCTTTCACACTGTATTTGTTGGTGCATGTTACAATCACTTCACCTGGTGGTGATTCCGCGGTGGGTGTGTTTTTCAAGCGCAAAGCTTGGGTATACTTAGTGCACGCACGGACACACCAATCAGGCTCTAAAAAGGGGAAACAGAATTTACTCTTTTTATTTTACGCCATTCTTGTACAACTTGAATCTGGTGTACATATGGAGACTGCCTGCTATACTTGGCCCCCAACAGTATTCCTGCACAGGTGCAGAGCTTTCGGCAACGGCGTCTCCCGCTGGCGCGCCGGGAGACGAACTGCATCGCTCCCCACCTGCCTTAGACATCACCAAGCCTAGCTGGTTTCACGCCGAAGTGAACGAACTAAAGCTGTAATAAATGTTGGACTTTCGTGCCGCTTTACTGGGAAGCCCATCTCATAATAAAATATGTTCATGATTTGCACAATGCCTTCAGCAGCGGACCTAGCAGACTAGCAGACACCGGGTATGTTGCACGGGACAGCAGTAGCAAAGTGCCTGTGAAAAAGAAAGCTCATTTTTATTGCTATAATCACTTCAGCACCTCAGTATTTGCAAAACAATCCTCCCAGTTGAATCGTTATTGATAGACATTTGTACAGGGAATTGTGATGTAAGTGGATGAACTGCGATCCACGATAGATTACCCGATCGCAGCGGCCACTGCTTTACATGCCCAGATTGCCTTGACAGCCCCAGATGTCGCCACATGCTTAGATGGCGGTGCGCAAGCCTGCCGTGTCGGGACCAATCGGCGCGTGAGCACGGGAGCTGTGCAGTAGCAGGTCACGGTGGCTGATCACGCCATGCTATAATTCTCTACTAAACATTTTTCCCAGCGCCAGCTTGGCGCTGGGAAACCGGACAGGGAGAGCAGCATCTTCACGGTAATCAGTTCTGTTGTTCAGCGTGTCCTACCAGTTGACATTTCCTACACACCAACCAACCAATCTTTTGTGGCTGCTGCTGATTCCTGCTTTGTCGCTTGAGTCACTGGCTAGTGTGCCAAATTCAAAGTGCATGGCAATGTCAGTAATGTCCGCGCCTTTGGGTGAAACAATGTTACAGAACTAATTATGCTATGTTGAAGTGCTGCTCGACGACAGTCTTTTCTTGCACGTGCTATTGCAAGTAGATGAAGCACTCTTCCCATGTCTGTCATTAGATTTTGTGTTTACGTGATCATTGAGCTGTGCTGGGGCTTTTTGGGTCGCAGTCCCTCTGTTTTGGACGATCGTGGATCGATTAAAGCAAACATACTGAAACAGAAAATCTGGGTGTCTATACTTCTTTAAGGTAGGCATACACTGTTGTCCCCCTCACTGACCTCCCCTTTTCAGTGTAGTGTGTGGTCTTTGCAACCAAAAAAAATACAGAACTAGTCCTGTTCAACACTGTACAGGAAAACATGGCATTCACAGCAGTGTAAATAGAGCCTCTGAGATACAGATCTCACGGGGCCACGAAAAAATTTGTATCTGGAAATTTATATCACCAAAACAAAACAAAAATCAGTATGCAGGAGTATGGGTAAGAATTCAAGCAAGTCTGTTTTAAGGCTACACAGGCGCAGCTCACCACTCGCGGCGTGTACAGTGCGACAGACAATCGCGACGTTGCCGATGCGTGGGCCATGTGCCTCGGCATTAGCAGGTTGTGGCACACTTCCTGCAGGGCTGTTTACACTTTGATGATGTCTCCAGGCTTCACTGCTCTTGGCATCTGGCAACGATGGTCTGCTGCGTTTCTGGAAGTGGGAAAGCCAGAAGTGCCAACTTATAGCCGTCTTCCGCAGGCACCAGTCCGGTATCAATGCCCTGGACGCATTTCCTATGCAAGGTGAGGGCCTCTCTGCAATTTTTTTCCTACATTTTTGGGGGTACTGTGCTATTTTTACAGGGTTTTTTTTTTTCTGAAATTTGGTACAGATGTGATGTAAGTAATTTTGCTGAATTTAGAAGTCAGTTCTGTTGTTTATGTTTTTATAGGGTCTAATATCCCAAAGCAACTCAGGCTATGAGGGATGCTGTAGTGCAGTGGTCCAGATAATTTTGACCGCTGAGCATTCTGTAGCGTGCACGGCCATTTTGTGTTTTGCCCCTACTGAAGTGCAGCTGTCCTTGGCAGGGCGTGCATGTTTTTTCTTTTTTTTGAAACCGCCCCGCGCATGCCGGGCGGTTTCAAACTCCGGCGCATATACTCGAAAATGCCGCGCGCATGATTTCACCATGCGCTAGGAACACCTTCGTTAGGCAGCTGTTAAGACGACTTCGAAGACTGGAACTGCACCTGCACTGTGCGTCCATCTTATATTAGGTCTAGTCGAAATCTACCTGAAGATCAAATACCGCTGAGCCGTGTAGCCGTGGCGCCATAGTAGTGGTAGTTGTAATGGTCAGCGTTCATGTAAAATGAAAAAGATGCTGCACCTGTCTCTGTTTTGGTAATAGCTAGGCTCAAACGATTCAGAATAGAACAATCGCAAAAGATATTCCAGTTTCAACCTTGCAACGAGAGCTGTAAAAGGAGAAAAATAAACAAGCAAGACAAAAGTAGGATCCTATTTATGGTTGGAATAGCAAACACACATATACTTCCAGGACTTCCTGCACAATTACGCTACAATAGCTCACTGAACCCAGCCTTGAGACTATCAAACTTAATCATAATGTAAGCCAAATGATTAATACCACTTCAGCATCATTTTTACATATACGACAATGCTCTTGTTGAACATGTCGGAGCTGCTACATATAATTGACTTAGAAAATATTATACTATACAGACCTTTCTCTCGACATGCTGCAAAGGTTGTGAAAAGAAAAAACTTCCCTGCTATCAGTGGCCTATTTTTTCGGATGCCTGTTATGATAGAGAGATCTTGGTAGTATTTGGCTTTTGCTTATTTAGGTGTTCTCTCAGCGCAGGAAGTACAATGTGATTGACTGCAGCTGCCTTGAACATCTGAAGGCAATATTCCAATACTGTCAAACTGTAAAATACAATCGAAAAAAAAAAAAACACACACACGCAGTGTGATGTGTTGTAAGATAAGCCACCAACAACTAAGAGAGCGTTCTGTTGTTAAATGAATCCCTCTGATGGCTCGTTCGCTAAGGTGTTCTACTTTCTCAGCGTACCACAAACTTGCGGGGCCGATACCTCGCTGACCTCGATACCTGATGAGTGTGAGGGGACATGATCATGTAGGTAGTTTTCTGTTTGCACGTAAAGGAATCCGGATAACTGAAAGCCATTCCTTTTACAACTTTGTCACAGCAGCTTGCTGGATTGCTGCGAAATCTGTTTACATTGGCCATAGAAGCAATTTCTGAGAGAGGTAAAACGGTCTTGTCTTACTACGCCACCATCAGGAAATCTCACGTTCACTAAAATGCCAATGGGAAACACATGTATTTAGGTGGGCCAGGAAATGGGCGCTGCTGAGAAAATATGTAAAGCCGTGTCAGGTGCAACGTGAATGCGAAAAAAAAATTTCCTACATGGCCTTAGAAATTAAAAAAAAATGCTACGTTTATGCTCATTTCCCCAAATTAAATTGTATTTTTTTCTTGTTTGACTTTTATATGAAGCCAATAGCAGATTTTGTGACCATGCGGTATTGATTGAGCTGTGAAATGAGTAATTTTATTAGGCGAAATGGACATGCCACAAATAAATGTTAACAAATTCTAAGAGTATCAATGCAGAGCTCTCAGCCCATTTTCATTGGTTGACAAACGAAAAGAGGAAAAATGACAAGATCATGGTTATAGGAATTGTTCATGTCTTCTATCTGCTCTTTCGGTTAAGAGAAAAAAAAGTAAATTATCTTTGACTATGTTAGCGAAAGTAGCTGCACAAACATTGTCTCTGCCCATCACCGAAGATCGTAACGCAGCCCGAACGACGATGGTGGAGCTGCCTTTTCTTTTTCCGTGCTGGGGTTTTCTTGTACACAGGCGGGGAAATGCTAGCGTTGTAACTTACGCTGTTGGGTTACTTCGATTTCCAGTTGTCAATAAAGTGACTACAGAATGAAGGAGTGTGGCTTCGACTCCGAGACTCTCGTGCCGTCACTCCTGGGGAACAGAAGGCACAGAGTATCCGGTAGCAAGCGGAATTTTAAACATTTGGCACTTTCCATGACCACACAGTAACCAAATGAGTAGATTCGTGCCTTTGCCTTTCAAAGAACCATGCTTAGGTCACCCGCCACTCATGCTTCTGTGGAAACCCGTAGAAATGAATCGACTTAAAAGCGTCCAACGAGTTTGCGTAGCTGCCAGTGGAGCCAACAACGCACCACGTTTCGCCAGCCTTGTTTGGCCAGACTTCATTCCACTGGACATATTCACACAACTAGCCCAATTTTTTGTTCTCTTGAGAATATATTCACGCACAACGTCATCTAAACCTTAGGATTTCCAATTTCCACACAAACCGATGACAAACAGCAAGCTCCAATGCGCTGGCAATGCGCCGGCTGCATTCCAGCGATTGAGCGATGCGCCGAGAGGCGGTGCCACCCGTTCAGCTGTCCGGTCCCTATAGTACAGTCGAACACGGATATATCGAACCCGGATAGTTCAAATTTTGGCTATATCAAACTCGCAGAATATCCCCTTGAAAATTCCATGTAAAAGTATAGGAAAGCTGTGTAGTATTTTGAACTTACTTTCACCGGTCATTCGATATACTGAACTTCGCACCAGGCACTGAAAAGTGCGCCTTCTCCAAAGATGATCGCATCACCCTCGGCCATTTGCCGCGTGACGTTTTCAAACCACACGCTGAAGGAATGAGAGGGAACAGTTCGGTGACTGCTGGTCTAGGGCAGCACCGCGCCCTTTCTCCAAAGGCGCGCTCACCTGCGGTGATTGTTTGCCGCGCGCCAGCACATGATGTTTGCAAGCCGTTTGCATGAATGAGCCGTGGTATTCGGGAGAGGGGAAAAACGTGATAGAGTGAAGTGCAAGGGTGTGCCAATTCTTCTGCCGAATTTTATGTCTCCTTCATCTCTCTTTTTTCCGGTCTTCGTTCTCAGCAGCATGCACTACGCATGCGCGGACAGGCCAGCTCAGCACGTGGCAGACAGAACGTCGAAGGCTTTCTCCGGTATTATGCTGAATGTGCGTAAGCTATGGCGGCTGCGGACGCTAAGAAGCGGCAGATTTTATTATTTTTTTTGAGTCGTCCATCCTTGTCGTCATGCTGAACGTGCGATGTAGCGTATGCTATATGATGGCTGTGGATGTTAAGAAGCGGCAGATTCTTTTTTAACTAGAGTCGGCCATACTTACATCTACAAATAATCAAAGAAAGCACGCGGTCGGCTGTGATCATGACACCGGCTTTTAGCATTCTTCGCTTCAGATGGCATTTGCAGCTATCACGCTTGCTAATGATTTTGTAGCAGTGGACTACGCCTGCCCCACCCCAAGCGGGCATGATAAATTGAACCAGGCTTGTGCAATCACGCTATTACAGGCACTTTGCCAAGTTTGCTCCCTGCCACCGTAGGAGCTATCAAAAATAAAGTCAAAAGATAAATACGCCGGGATGTTATCGCTGCGCAACATCTTGGCTTGCTGCCAATAAATTAGCTGTGGATGTGATGGCTGAAACGGAGGGATGCGCCACCGTAATGCCTTTTTTTTTTTAAGATTCTCGGGGTAGGGGGGGGGGGGGGGGTGTGCAAAAGTGGAGGGTGGGTTCATTGTGCGGCTGGGCTGATTACGCGGCAAATATGGTATTTTTCACAAACGCAAGTAGCGTTTCTAGCCGACTTTTGTACTATTTCGCGATTCCCTTCGAGTTCGATGGTATAGACTTCCTTTTAAAGAGCACAGCTACACATTGATGGCTTTCACAATGCTGCAGTTGCATTCTAGAAAAAGTTAGTTGTCGGAAACTTTTCTCATTTCGGTGTTTTTAGGCACTGCACTCAGCCTTACAGGGCTTTTTTCTATGTTGTTTTTAAAGGGGTCATGACACCTATCAACTGAGCATAAACTGATTATTGCATTTCACTCCTCACATTAAATTATAAATCCTTGAAGTTTGAGCTCATTTCGTGCAGTAGATAGTTTTAAAATTAATTATTATTATTAATATCGGAATGAGCTTTCTGGTCTGGCAACCATTGGCCGCAGACGTCACAACGTCTCCATGTCGTCTGCTATCCGCGTTGCCGGCTGTAATCTTGCATGCATGTAGTGGATGGTGGTCACTGAGCTTTTTTTTTCTTCAGCAAAAATATTTTATTCACATATTCTCTTTTCTTTGAGAAGCCTTCACTATAATATGCGGTCTTAGAGATCCTCGGACTTGTTTTGGGCTTCGTCTAGAGATTGCCGAGAAGGCCGAAATCAGCGAGCTCATGCTGTATAATTTAGGCATGCAGTCAAAAGTGTATTTTTTCTTACGTTATGAGAGTTAGCTTGTTTTAGCAACAAGTGCTCCCGCATATAAAAAGGCACTTGTCCAATGTTTCCTTCGACCGTTTGCCGTCGCTTTTTGGGTCCAAAAACTAAGAGTAAATCTCAAACAAACACATCTTGACGTGAGAGCATACTTTGCGACATAGAGGAGCAGCCAACACTTTTGAACGAACCGCTACCTCGTGACTTGCTGTTGTATGTGCGTGTTAGTTAGACTTGATTATTTTCCGCTGGTAAAGCATTTTTGCAAAACTATGCAGTCTGGCCACGGCCAGCGCACGAAAGAATGTGCCGCCTCCGCCGCTTCAGTCCCGTCATCGCAAAACCCAACGCGATTTGATTGCTCTTCACTGCATGCCCGCACCGAACAAGAGCCTCCCAGTCGCCTCTGTCTCATCTCCACCGGAGCGCGTGCATGATTGCGACGGACTCACGAGCCTCACCTTCCGTTTTTGTAGTGCTTCTCCAGCAAATGACTCGTGAGTGCTTCAACGTAAGCATACACCATTTAGTATTTAGTTTGTGAACCCTAAACTCCCGCAGGAATGCGCCGATTCGCGGATTATTCCCCCGCAGGGGGCACCTGTTAAAGCAGGTGTTTGTGTGTTTTGTGCGACACCACGGACCCCGAGCACCCACGCTTAGCCGTGCGTGGCATCGTCGTGTCTGGGGAAAAGGGGATCCTGGTGGTTGAGCCGATGCCGAGTGTTTGGACCTTTAAGGCCCCTCGGCGGAGGCAACACACCACTTTGGCCCACGCTTCCCATAGACGACACCTCCGGGCTGACCCACCCGGGGGAAATCGGCAGTCGCCTTTTCCTGTTCTCCCCTCCATCTTTCACTTTCCTATTTTCTTTCTTAGAACTGTCCTGTCCTCTCTTACCTTCTTCATTTCTTCCTACTTCCAGGCGGCGAGGGTTAACCTTGTGTGGCTAGCTACCCTGAGTTACGCCATATTGGGTTATAGTTGCGGTGTACAGCTGGCGTGGGCAGGAATAGACAATTTCTGTCCCGTCCCCTCGTTGGGCTCCATGGTGGGTGGCTGGCACTGCAGCCGAAAAATACACTTTTTATGGCATCTAAACACCTTAACCCCGATCGTCCTCCTTCTAAAAGGGGGCGCACCGAGACCACCATGTTCTTCTCAAAGAACATAAACAACTTTCCTCGTTTCCACGTGGTCCACAGTGACCACGAGGAAATCACTGCACGACTTGTGTCCCCATTTGTTGTTTCTCGAACGTTGACTGAGGCCATTGGCCAGGGCTATAAGATAAAGAAACTTGGAAACGGTGACCTGCTACTAGAATTAATATACAACCATCAGTATCAGAAGCTAAGTGCAGTCGAATCATTTGGAGAAATACCGGTACAGATTAGCCCGCACCGATCACTAAACACTGCCCGAGGAGTCATCTCTGATGATGACCTTAGGTACGTCAGTGAACAAGAACTTCTTGAAGGCCTGAAGGAACAAAATGTCACAGATGTTTACCGGATAAAGATCAGACGAGATAACAAAGAGATAGAAACAAAGCACATTGTACTCACCTTTGCTGCAAGCACTCTCCCAGAATCAGTCGAAGTAGGCTACACAAAGATAAAACTGAGGCCCTACATCCCTAACCCACGCCGCTGCTTCAAATGTCAGAAATATGGCCATGGCTCTCAGAGTTGCCGTGGCCAACTCACATGTGCAAAGTGTGCCTCGCACGAACACCCTACAGACAACTGCGAAGAACAGCTGCTTCTCTGCTCAAACTGTGAAGGTAACCACCCAGCTTATTCACGCTCATGCCCATACTGGAAAAAAGAAAAAGAAATAATTACACTGAAAGTCACCGAAAACATATCTTACGGAGAGGCACGAAAGCGGCTTTCTCTCCCTCAAAAGCCACACTACTCCGTTGTGACGCAGCAGGGCGCGGCATCACAGCGGTCGTTGGCACCTGCCCAGGAAGCACACAGTTCTTCCAGGGCAGCGCCACCTGCGCCCTCGGTGGAGTCAGCTAGCGCTACTCCACCACCACCCGCAAAGCTGGCTGCGCGGACCCCCAGGTCAGCCGGCCCAAAGGCCTCGACCCATGAGTCGAGGCCTAAAACTGACAATCCTGTGCTTTCTGCACAGTCGTCCACCGCATCTGAAGATGCGATGGACACAACTTCTTCACCCCAGCTGCCTAGGCGGCAAAGCTCACTGGAGCGAAAAAGAAAGGGAAAAGTCCCAATAACAGGTCCCAAGGACCTACAAACCTAAATTTAAACTTGTCCCTTAAATAACTTTTAATTATGGCGCTCCTCATTTATTGGAACTGCCGAGGACTCTTTAAAAATTTAGATGATATATATGAAATTCTTGCGGACTATCAGCCAAACATACTTTGTCTGCAAGAAACCCATTTAAAACCAGCAGACTCAAATTTCCTTAAGCAATATAATGTATTCAGGAACGACAGGCAAGGCAGCTCTCACTCCTCTGGTGGCGTTGCCATTGTAACACAAAAATCAATCCCCTCTCGAAACATCTCACTCAACACAGACTTAGAGGCAGTGGCAATCAGAAGCTTAGTTTATGGCAAAATAACAACCGTATGTTCCCTGTATATTGCTCCAACTTATAAGCTAAGTAGCGAAAGTTTTGAAAAATTGATTGATCAACTTCCGGAACCTTGGTTGCTGGTCGGAGACTTTAATGCTCACCACCCATTATGGGGATGTACAAGAACGGACTCCCGAGGTGTTCTAATCGAAAAATTCTTATTGTCCTCGGGATCATGCTTACTAAACACGAAACAGCCAACTTACTACAATATAGCTTATAACTCTTACACATCCATAGACCTAGCCATTGGCTCCTCGATGTTCCTGGCAGCTACAGAGTGGACTGTCATTAACAATCTATACGGAAGTGACCATTTTCCGATCTTAATAAAATATACTGGGAACGGAAATGAAAATGTGTCGAATCCCAGAAAATTCAAAGAAAATGCAGCCAACTGGAAGATGTTCAGGGAACAGTCATCATTGGCCAGTTCATCAGTTACTGACTTAGGCGTTGATGAAACTCAACGCTTAATCACGCTGCACATCATAGAGGCAGCAGAAAAATACATTCCACAGACGTCAAGTAAGCCACGAAATAAACGAAGACCCTGGTGGAATGCAGAATGTAAGACTGCTCGTGAAACTCAAAACAGGGCATGGTCGAAACTACGCCGATACCCCACAGCCGAAAACCTAATAGCCTTTAAGCGTGCAAAGGCAAATGGCAGGCGTATTCGACGCATCTCCAAGCGAGAAAGCTGGTCATCATTCCTTTCTTCAGTGAACTCCTATTCTGACGCACACAAAGTTCACAACAGGATAAGAGCACTTAAAGGATATAGCACAGTCCCAACGCCCCTTGTCAGCACCAGTGGTGACTCTCTTGAACATCAAGCAGACACACTAGGGCAACACTTTGAATACATATTCAGCTCAGCACACTATACAGATTCCTTTTTGCGGCACAAGGCAAGAGAGGAGAGGAAGCACATACATGATAAAAGGCCATCCTCAGGAGGATACAATAGCCCATTCACCATGCAGGAGCTGAAGATTGCACTAGACACATGTGGTAACACAGCTCCAGGTCCTGACAGGATCACATATGGAATGCTCAGGCATCTGCATGTGAACACTGTTGAAACCCTACTCTACCTGTATAATAAAGTATGGGCCACAGGACGCTTTCCTAAAGCATGGAAGGAAGCGATCATCATCCCAATATTAAAACCCGGAAAAGAACCCACACTTGCTGCTAGTTATCGGCCTATCGCACTAACCAGCTGTCTATGCAAGCTTTTTGAGAAAATGGTAAATCGTCGCCTTCTCCATTTCCTTGAATACAATGGTCTTCTTTATCAAAACCAAGCTGGTTTTAGAGCTGGGCGATCAACAGCTGATCAGCTCATTGCCTTTGAGTCTTATGCAAGGGATGCTTTTGCACATAAACAACATTGTTTATCTGTCTTTTTCGATCTTGAAAAAGCATATGATACCACTTGGCGCTATGGTATCATCCGCGACCTCTTCTCTCTTGGCATCACAGGAAACATGTTGAGCACAATTCGAAGTTACTTGTCTGAACGGACCTTCAAAGTTCGTGTTGGCAATGCATATTCAAAGCAGTACATTCAAGAAAATGGTGTCCCTCAAGGTGGTGTTCTCAGTTGCACACTTTTTGTAGTCAAAATGAACTCTTTAAAAAGCGTGCTGCCAAAAACTATTTCTTGTTCTGTATATGTTGATGACGTCCAGATAAGCTTCAAATCTTGCAACTTGGCCATCTGTGAACGACAAATTCAGCTAGGTGTAAACAAATTGTCCAGGTGGGCTGATGACAATGGGTTTAAATTTAACTCTGGAAAGAGTGTTTGTGTACTTTTCTCTAAGCAGCGTGGCATCAGGCCTGACCCCAACATTACACTGAATGGCCAGAGCCTTGCCTTTAAAAAAGAACATAAATTTCTTGGCGTAGTTGTTGACGAAAAACTTTCCTTCCTTCCCCACATAAAACAGTTGCGACTGAAGTGTCTCAAAGCGATGAATTTGCTAAAAATTCTCTCTCACCGGTCATGGGGCACAGACCGTGACTGCCTTCTGAACCTTCTGAATAGTGTAGTTCTATCACGCATTGACTATTGCTCGATGGTTTATGGGTCAGCATCATCCTCTGCGCTAAAATTGCTCGATCCCGTGCACCACCTCGGCCTTCGCCTCGCTACAGGCGCTTTCCGAACTAGCCCAATTGCTAGCCTCTATGTCGAGGCGAACCGATGGTCACTGCAACGAAGGAGACAATTTACTTCTCTAACTTATGCTATGAAGGTACTATGCCAACTGGACCATCCATGTCGTCGGCTCCTGCTTGACAAAACTGGCACAGCACTTTTCTCAAAAAAACCATCTCTAACACCACCATATCCAATCAGAGTTGCCACGCACATTGAATATCTGAATGTTTCGGTTACCAGTCTTCATACAACTTCCATAAAAGACCTAATTGCTCCTTGGGAAATGCACGGTGTTAATTGCGACCTGTCGTTTCTTGAAGTGGGCAAACATGCATCCCCTATTGCCATACAGCAGCATTTCATGTCACTTCAGGAGAAGTACACTTGTGATGAATATTACACTGATGCTTCGAAGTCTGCTCAAGTCTCCTGTGCAGCACATGGACCACAGTTTTCACAGTCAAAAACCCTGAACAGAAATACTAGTATATTTACCGCTGAATGCAATGGTATCCTTTTAGCTGTGAGACACATTATAGAAAATAAAATACAGACGTCGATCATCTACACAGACTCCCTCAGTGTTTTAAAGTCCCTATCCTTTTGGAAATGGCAAAATAAGAACCCAGTACTGAACTCTCTTTATAACACCCTTATGTTTGCCCATGAACAAGAAATTAAAATTACACTGTGTTGGGTGCCAGGCCACCGCTGTATACCTGGTAATGAGGCAGCTGATAGGCTAGCTGCTTCAGCTGCCCTTCGAAATGACACAGACATTGATAAGATAACTTATCATGACCTCAAACCACACATAAAAAACATGATTCGACAACAATGGCAAGAGGAATGGGACGCAGCATCAGAAAATAAACTACACACAATAAAGGCAAAAATAGGCAGGTACACCACAGAAAAACAACACAGATTTAAAGAAGTAGCCCTGTGCAGGCTGAGAATTGGCCACACATACATAACCCATACATATCTTTTAACCAACTCTCCTGCACCACACTGCTCGAGATGTGGTGATCGACTCACTGTCATACATGTTTTAATCATATGTGCACAACTGGAACCAGAAAGAAGACGTCATTTTCCCTCCTTGTTCACTCATCAAATACCTGCACACCCATCCATTTTTATTGGCGACAACCCAATGTTTCCTTTAAAACAGGTGCTTAAATTTTTATCACAAGTAGGCTTTTTACATGAAATTTTTTATCGACGTGGGTCTCAGCCCGCTCCTCCTTGAGAGGGCGGATGAGATATTTTAATACATCTACTTATACATTGCGCATCCATTATATATCACAAATGAATTTTAGGCCCTATACACCATTGTTTTTAGCGATATCACAGAGCGAATACATTTTTAGGCCCTATACACCAGTTTTTTATCCCTTCATGAAAAATCACAACTATTCCATCATATAAACTTGAGTGCACCATTAACCTTGAGTTTGGCGCTCTTTGGCCTGAGTCGCCCTTGCGCCATTAAAATCCATCATCATCATCATCGATTCGCGGATTACACCTGTGCCCCAGCATGTTTGTTTACAATATAGCTTTTGCAATCAATGACTGCTTGTATGCTGCTCGTTCGCACGGCGTAAATGCAAGCTGAGCTAGCAATACCAAAACTATCCACTTCTTTTCGCATCCAGTTACACCTTTATTTGTTCACAAACTACAACTACGCTGCAAGAAGCGTCGTGGATACTACGTCCCCTGCCTACGCCGGGTATACACACATACAGCACTAGCAGCTGCCGGCTGCGGTCGATAGACAGGGTCACATATATCGACTCTTCCCCCTCAATGTGCATTCGCTTTGTGATGTAAGCAGTCATCGATTTGAGGTTGCTACTGCCAGATGCAGTGCTACACGCAGTGCCTGGTGTCATCGACGGTACCGGAACCATGGAAGAATGCAAACATTATCCTCATTCATAAGAAAGGGGACTCTAAGGACCTTAAAAATTAGACCAATCAGCTTACTGTCTGTTACGTATAAGGTATTTACTAAGGTAATCGCTAATAGAATCAGGAAAACCTTAGACTGCAATCAATCAAAAGATCAAGCAGGGTTTTGGAAACGGTACTCTACTATCGATCATATCCATACCATCAATCAGGTGATAGAAAAATGCTCGGAATATAACCAGCCCTTATACATAGCATTCATTGATTACGAAAAAGCATTTGACTCAGTTGAAACCTCGGCGGTGATGCAGGCATTGCAAAATCAGGGGGTAGACGAGCCGTACGTGAAAATGCTGGAAGATATATACAGTGGCTGCACAGCAACCATAGTTCTGCATAAAGAAAGTAACAAAATTCCCATAAAGAAAGGTGTTAGGCAAGGAGACACAATCTCCCCAGTACTATTCACAGCTTGCTTAGAGAAAGTATTCAGGGACTTGGAATGGGAGCAGTTAGGGATAAGTGTAGATGGAGAATACCTCAGTAATCTGCGATTTGCTGATGACATTGCCTTGCTAAGCAACTCGGGAGATGAACTACAAATAATGATTGATGACCTAGACAGGAAAAGTAGAAAGGTAAGCTTGAAAATCAATATGCAGAAGACTAAGGTAATGTTCAACAGCCTCGGGAAGGAACAGCAGTTTACATTAGGTAGCGAAGTACTGGAAGTAGCAGGCGAATAGGTATACTTAGGACAGGTAGTAACTGCAGATCCCGACCATGAAAAGGAAATAAGAAGAATAAGATTGGGATGGAGCACATTTGGCAAGCACTCGCAGCTTATGTCTAGCAGCTTACCGGTATCGCTAACGAGAAAAGTATATAACAGTTGCATCTTACCTGTACTCACGCTTATGTGATGAGAATGGTGGATAGCCCCAACTGTGAAAGATGCGGCTGCGAAGAGACCACGCGGCATCTTCTTTGCGAGTGCCCTGCTTTTTCAAGCGAAAGATATGCGCTGCGTTCAGCTCTGGACCATCTTGACAGCCGTCCTTTCACAGAGGAGAAAATCCTCGGCCCATGGCCACAGAAAGCGTCTAACGGCAAAGCCTTCAAAGCACTTATGTGTTTTATGAGAGACACAAACTTGATTGTGAAACTGTGACTGTGCTCCTCGTCGCCTTACCTTTCCTATCATTCTCTTCTATCTTTCTCCTTTAAACTCCTCATTCCCCTTCCCCAGTGCAGGGTAGCAAACTGGAAGCTTTCCTGGTTAACCTCTCTGCCTTCTCTCTCTTTCTCTCTCTCTCTCTCTCTCTCTCTCTGTGGCGCTGAAACGTGGAGGCTAACCAAGAGAGTTCTACTTAAGTTGAGGACAACCCAGAGGGCTATGGAACGAAAAATGGTAGGGGTAACATTAAGATATAGGAAGCGTGCAGAGTGGGTCAGAGAAATAACTCAAGTTACCGACATTCTAGTGGAAATTAAGAAGAAGAAATGGACATGGGCAGGACATGTAATGCGAAGAGAGGATAACCGATGGTGGCTTAGGCTAACAAACTGGATTCCAAGGGAAGGAAAGCGTAGCAGGGGGCGGCAGAAAGTTCGGTGGGCGGATGAGATTAAGAAGTTTGCAGGGGTCAAGTGGATGCAGCTAGCACAGAACCGGGTTAAGTGGAGAAATATGGGAGAGGCCTTCGCCCTGCAGTGGGTATTGTCAGGCTGATGATGATGATGACTGCCAGATCTGCACTTGATAACCACATGTGACCGCTAAAGCTTGTGAATACGTGCTCCGTAATCGCCGAAACTCTAGACCCGAACGCGTGTACTCGAGCTAGGTCTATTCGTCGCTTGAACGAGCCGGCAGTTCTGTGCCGACTAACATTTCTGGCCAAGGTCGTTACTGATGACAAGGGGGAACTCTTGTTTTCCTTTTTCTAACTCTGTTAAGCTACAGACAAGCGCAGCTGTTCAGGTCGTTTACGATCGAGTATCGGGTGTCAAGTTCTCGCTAGGCTTCCGATCCGACCAAAACAGATCGAACAACTATCCACAGATCAGTTTCGTTGACATCGTGGGGCCTAAAACCTCACACTATGGTGACAGGCGACCGTTGGCCGTGCCAACACCACCTAGAAGACTGGCCGTGCTGGCGTCACCGCCGGTGTAATGCGACAGACCACTGCATCGATAAGCTAAGGAACCTAACCGTGCAGCCAATTGACTGTGAGCGTGCCTTATGCTGAAGAAAACATGCCTTACTCTATATCTTTTCATGCGGTAACATCTTCATCAAGCACTTCTCCATGAGGGACGAACACTGTGTCAATCATAACAAAAAAAAAAAAAAGGCATGTCCTTTGATATTGCAGCCTTCATTGCAGACGACGTTCCACCGTGTATACTTTGTGACATCACACGAGCATAATGGCGGTCGCTCTCGGTGGGAAGAGCTTCCGAGTTCTGATTTTTATCACGTTTTTTTGCATTTTGCAAATGTGCTGCGTGCTGGGCAATAAAACTTTGCGAGTAGAATCACAGACCTGTATATTATTCACAGAAGTATAAAACGGCAATACATCGAACGACCTTGTCATCGTGACAAATTAGGTATAATTGTAATCGTACTACAAAGATCTAGGGGGTGATGCTATTCATTTTGCACTGGTGCAGTTGTGCTAATTGTAAATTAGCATGGTAGTGAGAGATAAAGAAAAGTGTATGTACTAAGAGTTGGTACACTTCCTTGCCTACAAGTTACTTTAAAATGAATAAAAATAGCATCGCCCTCTAGAGAATGTATTTAGCATCGAGTCTGTGCACTTATTTTTTTTTGTTTGGCAAGGCAAAATTGCCAGAAAGCCCTGTAATAAGTACTCTTTGATTATTTTTTAATTCTGCAGCAGTCCCTGAACCTCAAAAATCCAAGCACAGATTTGAAATCAGCATGAAAAACTGATCATGTCTGAAAAGTTTCATTCAGATTGGACCAATAATACAGAAAATAATATCAACACCCGCTTCCCCCCTTAATATGCTGCCCTATCGCGGAGGCGTTTCTTTGGTCTTGTGTTTTTTTCTGTATTTTTTTTACATAGGTGCCCAGCCTTCCAGGATTGGTAAGATGGCTCATCATCTTTTGGTTTTCGTTCACATCCAGCATGAAAGTTGCTCAGTACGGCGTAATTTAGCACAAGTCCGCGGATCGGTTCATTGACTGTGCCTACGCCTATGTGCGACATGCTGCCGCGCGTCATCCATGTGTCGTCATACAATACAGCGATGTTGGCGATGTTTGCAAGGTCTTATTTTGTGTACTGTTCCCAAACTGACCGCACGCACCCTTGGGTAACTTGTTCGGCTCATGAGCTGCTGCAGGTGTCAACTTTTTCTTTATGTAGTCTTGCCAAATTCTAGTATGCAGACAGTGGTGTGAAGCGTTCAATATTGAGAAGGTGTCGTTCAGAGCAGTCCACTGAAACAGTAAATATTAGATCTTGAGAAGATTTCAATCCTTCAATGATCCAGAATCACAAAGGACTGCAATAAAGCATAAATAAGCATTCTAAGATGATTTGGAAGAAAGTTATGGCTTGTCAGACTTGCCAAAAAAAACCACTTATATTCGTGACTGGGACAAATGATTTATTTTGATAATTTTGGCAAAAAAAACAGTGGTTAAAAGTAGTGTTACTGTAGAATTTATGAGTTTATCTTTCTGGCAAAACAAAAGTGATAGCTGTTATAGAAACTGAGATATCGCTCTTCCAAAAGGGTGACTGTGTCCAAAATTCATTTCGAGAAATCAGTGAGAAATGTTTTTGGCATATTTTTGAATTACCAAGGTTAACAGCAACTCGATAAAACGAGTTATGATTGGGGTTTTGTGTGAATCACCGTTTCGATAGGAGATAATTGCCCCTGCAACTCGGAAGGAAATTTATCGCAACAAAGTTTGCTATTCCGCATGCTGCGCGTGATGCCGTTTTGTGACCGCTGTGCCACTAACTTTTGGGAGTGCTTGATCTGTCGCACCCATGAAATCTGCTTAGGTATCACTTTTTCATCTGCATCGTCATGATTACGATGCTTGTACGTGGCAAAAATTGCTTCGAGGAAATCGTGCGGTCTCCTATCTGTTGTGCCGAGCACCACCAGCTACACCGTTATCGGCCCAGTGCAGAGCATCGGTGCTTCGTCACTGATTGCGGATAACAGGATGCCACATCATCGGCTTGCCTCTTATTTCTATCTTTCGCTTTTTAGGCCAGTGCGACCCTCGAACCTAAATGTTCCACATTTTTTGCCATGGTCGTGACAGAACGTCGCTAAACCAGCTATTCATAACTGCGTGACATTTTCCAAATGGCGCCAGGCCACAAGCAGTCGATGCTGGCAGCCAACCAAAAGTGGTCAATTGGATCACATGCTTTTGAAGCCTCACATGCTTTCGGAGCTCAATAGCAGCGTGTTTCGCTCAATTTTGTCCCTTTGTTTTCCACTTTGGGTGTTCACTGACGGATGCCAATCGTGACATGAGAACAGTCTGAATCACGATCTTTCGAACGAGACCAAAATGGTGCAGGTGGAGCGTGTATTTCTCGATCTGAGGTCTATCAAAACTCAGTGCTATTTGACCTCAATTTAATGTTATCCTGTCCACAGGAAAAGGGGTGGTTTTTGGGTGGTGTCATTAATATTTTTTTTCTTTAACAAAACTTGCTTTGTACAGGAGTATCTAGTATCAAACTGTAGAGGAGGAATTCCTCTTCACAATGGTATTAGTGACAATCATCATATTTATTGAGTAACTGATGATAAACTATCTGCGAAAAATTGTAGTTAAAAAAAACAACAAAAACATCAAAGTTTCGTGACTCCAATAAAAAAAATTTCAAAATATACATTTTTTACAACAGGGACCAATGCAACATTTCAGCAAATTCTAGCTTTCTGTGTGCAGTATTCGCTGAGTTAGGAAAGAAAACAGCAATTGAGGTTGAATATGCTGAGGTTGACCCCTGAATGTCCCCTAGCAGAAAACACGACTTCCTGCACCGCTGGTGGCAAGTAATACTGCCCAAAAGACTTCACTCTGCAGATAACAGTTGTGACCATAACGGTGATCTCTTTCGATCAGCGCGCAGTAAAAGCGGAACTTTTCAAGGGCAAAAGCGAAACTTATCCGTTTCCACGCAGTAGGAGTGCGCGACGTCGACACCATAATGTAAACAAGGAGTACCGATCACCTGACTCCGGAGACCATTTGGACGGGCGCGGCACGATGGAAAAAATAAAATCAAAAGCAATATTGGGGTGGTGCAGTGGTAAGATGCCCGACTACTGTGCCAAGGGGCGACCGCGGCGGCTGCGTTTCGATCGAGGCGAAACGAAGAGGCATCTGTGTGCTGTGCGATGTCAGCGTTACGTTAAAGATCCCCAAGTGGTCAAAATTACTCCGTAGCCCTCCACTACGGCCCCTCATTCTCTTTCCACTTTCACTCCCACCTTCCTCCCTTCCCTTACGGCGCGGTTCAGGGGTCCACAGAAACAAATGTGACAGATACTGCGCCTTTCCCTTCCTGAGAACCAATTATTATTATTAAGGAAGGGTTTCTCTATTTCCCACTGGATGACGCCACTTGTCAAGAAGCGCTTCGAAAGCGGGAAAATTAGAATCTTGAAACCATCGATAGTGGGCGAAACTTATCGGGGCATGGCTGTTGATGTTTACCTATTTACTCGCATAATGCTGCACTTTTTTTTCGCAGAAAATTGATGCTAAGTTTGAGGGTGCGATAATTATGCGGGGAAAATTTCGAGGAAGTGTTTTGGCGCACTAAAAGCAAATTTAAATATGTGCGAATCGGCATTGTTAGGTCAGCTATTGTGAATATAACCAAAATTATTACTTTCAAGCAGAACTTACCCTTGTAATAAATGTACAGGGTCGCCAAAAGCACAAATTGCTAAAGCACTTTATTTACCACACGCAGCCTCATCATCACTCCCCGTGTTCCGTGGTATAATGCTCACAGCAGACCATGAGTTCTATTCTCGATCAGAGACTTGATCCGAGTTCGTATCGACACTGCAATTGCTGTCTCCAGTAGCGCGCTACGCAGAACTCTTTGATGCCGAAGTGCCTGCTAGCAGTGCAGTTGCTATGCTGTAGCCCGTACTCGAAAGCTTTCAGCTTAAAAGGAGCTGTATAACTTTCATACTACTCCACTGTGATACGGCACCAAGAACACGGTAGACGGTAGAACAAAGCAAGTAACACGGACGGAACGAAGGAACAATGACAACGAGACGCGGAGACACCTCGCAAAATGGGGACTATGAGCATCATGCATGGAGGTAAAAAAAAAAACGAGCATAACCGATGATGATGATATGGATGGAATGGATGGATGGATGCTGTGGCCTTCCCCTTTGTAACGGGTGGATATTACATTATAACAATATCCTGGCCTGGCTCACTTTTAAATACTACACACTAACACTTACAAGTACATAGATACATGTTAATGCTTTCATCTACTATTTTGGTCACACTAGCTTCCACCACTCTCTCAAGCGGCACTTGGTCTTGGCCACCTACCCATATATACCCGAACATGCTATCGCCACCTGGTAGCGCATGCACACAACGAGGCCAGCTAAGTTCAGTAGCGCTCAGAAGATTGCGCTTGTTACTACTAGCAGACGACTCTCGCGTTGGTAATATTGGTGGTGCGATGATTATGCGAGGAAAAAAAATTGATTTTTGACGCCCAATGTTGGGGGTGCGAGCATTACGCGAGTGTGAGCATTATGCGAGTAAATACGGTATTCAAGAAGAAATTAGCGCTGATACTTGGACGGGGACAGAAGAAAACTCACACGACGATTGACAAGCGCTACTATCAGCTGTTGATTGGAGTGTGAACACAAGGAATATAAAGGAAAATATGAGCATGTGCAGACAATACAAGCACACTCTTGTCACGCAGCTACAGTCGATTATGGCAAAAAAGCATAAGAAAGGCACATTCAGTGTCATAAATTTCCAAAGGCTCTTCACTCGCACAACGATCAGATAATTTTTAACTTGGAAGGCCTCTAGCACAGGCTGAGCTTTTACATTGGCGCTCCTGCCTAGAATCTTAGTATTCTGAAATCGTGCCCTACACGAGCTGACGCAGGAAGAAACATGCTGCACGAGGTTGGAAGCTTTGTCGTTATTCTCAATATTTTTAGCATGCACTTGTAGCTGGTCATTTGTATTCTGAAATCGTGCCGTGCACCAGTTGACGCATGAAGAAACATGCCGCTCAAGGTTGGAAGTTTTGTTGTTATTCTCCTTATTTTTAGCATGCTGTCGTAACCGGTCATTAACACGAGCTGATGCAGGAAGAAACATGCCGCACAAGGTTGGAAGTTCTGTCGTTATTCTCGATATTTTTAGCATGCTCTGAAGTGAAGTGAAAGTGAAGGCTACGTAAGAAGGGCTTCTGACTCGCCGGCTGGGGAAAGGGGGGTGTGACCAGTGGCGAACATTTGCATGCCGCATTCTGTGGACAAAGCCACATCATGGCGTGTGCTGTGGGAGGTGGCGAGAGCATGTGTTATTTACTGGTCGCTTTGCTGCTGGAAACCAGAAGATGGCCTGTTGTGCATGACGAGTCTTTCCATGTGTGCCGCATGCTCCGTCTCAGCTACTGTTGTCAGATAGAAGGGACACTTGGCACCTGAAAATGCGGCGTCCCAGGATCACACATAATATATCAACCTATCATCATCCGACACCCCTGGTAGCCTCCCTCCCAAACTAAAGGGAAGGGAGAGCTTTTTGATTTGGGGCAAAGGTCCTACCCGGTCAAGGGCTGCGACTCACCGTGAAGGCAGTCAAGGTCACGGTGCTCATGCCCCCTCCTCTGACGAGGAACTCAAGGTCTCCTCGATTTGGCTGCACTTTTTGCACCAGTTCAAAAGTGCTGCACTCTGGCACTCGATTTGGGAAGTGCAGTGAGCACCACCTGCACTCGCGTCCTCGATTTGGCAACGTGCAGGCCTAAAAGTGCAAAAGTTCTCTGCACGTTGGCGCTCTCACCGAAGCAAGTGCAAGCAGTGCATGCGCGACAGCAGCAGACGACATGCGCATTTGTTTGAACGGCGTGGAGCGGGAAATTTTTCCCGTGTTGGACGACAGTGGCTGCCACGCACTGGGAGACGGAGGAGGGCTACTCTACGATACTGACGGCAAGTTTTGAAAGCAATGCGTTCTTTGTTGGCCATGCTAAGGATTCTTTTTTGACACTACAGATGGCCTCCGTGTAAGCATTGTTTACGAGGGCGACAGCCGCAAAGAGGGCCGAGATATGGCTGCTCATGCAGCACCCTGACCACCTCTGGGAGCGGCAGCCGATGACACAAGCGCTGAATCGCAGCTGTTGCCCGAAAATGAGAGGGAGATAGCCTAGACACAAAGTGCTGTTTTTAATTGAAACTATAAAGAGCTGTCGCACTCAAGAAGCGGCTTCAGGTGAGTCGTGCGCAGCGATTAAGTGAAGCACAAGAGCAAAATATGGGCAGGGCTTTTTGCCTGAGAATCAAGTAGCCTTCCCCAGAGATATTTCTCCGATTAGTGTCTTGCTAAACTTTCTTTTGCTTGTTCTTCATGCTCACAGCCAGCGGCATGCGGTGTTATCACGATTTTTGCGACGCGAGACGAGCCCAGATTTATCTCAAATCTTCGATGTCGCTCGCAACTGCTTTGACGTTGTTCTAGTTGTAGTTGTTTTTAGCCCTTTCTCGAAATTTCCATGTCGACTTAAAATTGAGCCCGGCCAAAAGCAGCGAGGATTCTAGTTCTCGACGACCGCCGAACATGCTTGCTTTATATCGCCGCCACCGAGTGTGCTTTGTGGGCCCACAAAAAAATAAACAATATGTTGCTCTAACTCATACAGAACGAAGAAAATGATGTGGATGAGGCTGACTGAAGTGATCAACGTTCACTTTGGAATTATTTGCAGAATGTCATTCATGTTCGTCTGATTCACAATACACAAAGCTCAGTAATCGCAGTCCCGCTTCGAATAGTAGAAGGGTCGCACACAACGTGAAAAACGGCGATCGTGGAGCAGACAGCCAAGACAGACATGTCCGGCGCACCCATAGACCAGCAGACAACAAAGCTTGCACTTTTGGCACTTTTGCATTCGATTTGGTCGCTCCACACAGGGCGCTCGTGTTGAGCTGCACTCGCACTACTGGCACCTGCCGCGACACTTTTGTGAACTACATGCCGAAAGTGCAGCTAAATCGAGGAGACCTTCAGTTCACAGCAGTTGTACTGGTCGGGAAAGGCGCCCCCCCCCCCGCAGACGACACATGACGAGGCAGCAGCACCTTCACCTCTGCACGGCGGCAGTGGCGTGCGTTTGTTGTGCTTCTTGCAATATCGTGGAGCTGCCGGTGGGTGCTGTGCGGCTCGATGCGCACTTTGGGTCTGCCCCGCTTCCTCTTAAAGACGGGAGTGAAACCATTGTTGGATTTCTCGAGGCTGTGATTAACCTGGCTGCCTGTTTGGTCCACAGCGATTTGGTTGGGCGCCAAGTGCTGCAGGGCCTCGGCCAATGGGGGAGCTGTTTTGTTTGTCTGAGGCTTTCCAGGGCCAGACCTGTTGCGGCTTGGCGTGGCCGGCAGGTGCTGGCTTCTCGTGCCGAGGGGCAGCATCCTCCGGTATAGCCTGCGAAAGCGATGCTGATTCGGTAGAATCGATGTCACTCACCATGGTCATGTCGCCGGATGTCGCTGCCTCGCGAGTGCCACAGCGCCGGCAAAGACTTGCGATCCCCTCGTACTCGCACTGCAGGGTGAATCTGGCTGTCTTCAGGAAGTCCGGCAGTCCATCTTCACGCGACGGTTGCTGCTCGGGATCCCCTCGAACTCTGGCACTAACTCCGTGTTGATGGACTCCACTGAACCGTACTTCTCGAGCACTTCGTTGTAGCTCAGTCATAGTCAGGTCTGTTGAGAATCCGAAGACTCGCACTGTTGGGCTGAGCTTACCATGGTACGCAAAGCGAACCGCTGTGCCCCACATGGTCTTGACTGGGTTACAAAGAAGACCTGGACAGCCTGCTTGAAGTTGAAAATCTCGAAGCGCCCAGCCTGAAAATCCTGCGCTCTGCCGATCTTTGATCTGAATCTTTTAACAAGCTCCCTACAAACCTTGGTGTTGCTTACCCCATTTAGCACGCAGCTGAAGAAGGTGAATGGAGCCAGTCTAGCCTTCGGCGATGCTATTGCTGTAACACGAGTGCCGGAGAAAAGTTGCCCTAACCGGTGGTGCATGCAATGGCAGGGGCGGGCAGATGTCAGGTGGCAGCTATCCCGTGGCAGGAGACGTCCACTAGCGTTGCCAGTCGGATTTAGAACCTCCGGGTCGTCATCTCACGAGAATCCGGGCAGACGTCTTGGTGGCGCACCCATCATTGCTTCTCCTTCCCCCAAGGAGAGGTAATTACCTCCTCTCCCAGCCGGTGCTGCCACGACGCTCGCTGGGGTGGTAATGATCGGCCGTGGTGAAGGGGGAGGAAACTGGTTTTTGACATTTTCACTGTCAAAATAGTTAAAGAGAAATAAAAATGAGGCCATATAAAATGGAATATCACTGCAAACACTTTCCTGTCTGTGGGAAAAGATGATATTCAGGTGGTGTAATTAATATTTTTTTTCCCTTAACAGAACTTGCTTGGTACAGGAGTGTTTAGTATCAAATTGTAGAGAAGGAATTCCTCTTCACAATGGTATTACAGTCAACGACCGATTTTTCGGACCCTTTAGGTAACGCAAAAACGTCCGAAATTCAGGCAGTTTGAAAAAATGAATGCATGAAAAAGACGTACCATTTTACAAATATTTCTTGGATCAAAACAGTCAAGGACGAGGTATTAGGCTTCTGAAACACCAAAGCATGAAAAAGAGTCGTTCAAAAACTCCATGCAGCCGACAGCCTGTTTATTAAGTGGTAACCGCATGAGGCGACAGCCCCTAGCGATTCGTCACGTGACGCCGCCGCCAACGCCTGTCGTCGCTGGTGCATACAGCGACGGGGCTCAGCAACAGAGGTGCATTTTCAGCGTTGCTTTGTCACCGCCGCCTCGTCATACGGTCAAGGGAAGCGCATTTACGTTATATCCCGTTTCTAACACTAAGCAGCATGAAGTACGATAAAACTGATGAAATTTTCTGTAACGCATCGCATTTTAAAGTGCCACAGCGAAGCGGTGCGCTACTACACTACAGTGCCGACTTGCATTGCAAGCAGCGACTTTCTCCTGCTCCTTTCGAAAATTAACAATATCTAGCCACACTAGCCTTTTTTTTACTACCTTTCCAAGCTTTTACTGAATTGTCTCAATGTTTTCATATACAGTACAACCTCGATGTAACGAACTTCAATTTAATGAAATCCCCGATCTAACGAAGTAGTTCAGTTTCGGTAGCTTTGGGCACATAGAACACAATGTATTTTTAGCCCCCCTATAACGAAGTAAATTTCGCCGAACTTTCAATTTAACGAAATTTAGTTGAATACTCAATGCCTGAACAAAGGTGTACCATGATCCTGAGTGGTTGAGAGCAGCGCCCATCAAAGCGCACGCAGCCTGAAAATAAGCGCAGTGCAACCAAGGTGAGTCGACCTTGGCGCGGCGGCGCAGCAGAGCCGAGAGCGCTTAAAAATGGGACGATGATGATGATATGACGTGGCATACGCTGCGCCATCTGATGTACTACGCGGGAGACGCAAACATGGTGTTGAGCAACTCCTCTAGGTGGCACGAGCATCGGCCCAGTTTAGGTGCTGCAGCTCAGCATGCAGGCTCCTTATCCAGTTTATGCCTATTTTTTGCGCAGCACATGTCGGCGTGCAGCGTGTGTGCATTTGTTTGTTATCACATTGTCGCGTGACTGGTGACTTGTTCCTCGTCGTCGTCGTAGTCGCGACGCTTGTCTGGCGGCTTCGTTCCAGCAGCATGAGTGGCAAACGAAAAGCGCTCTCTCAGAAGTGGACGGCATCCAGTATGCCGCCCTTCGCGACGGCATACTGGATGCCGTCGCGAAGGGCGAAAAGAAGAAAGATGTCACTGCAAAGTTCGAGATACCGCAAAGTTCACTCCACGATTTTGAGTTCCAAGGAATCCATCATCGACTCCTTAAAAAAGAGGGCAAGCAGCCAGCGGAAAAGGTCGAAGGCAGCAACCTATGAAGACATGGATAAAGCCGTTTTCAAGTGGTTCATGTCAACCTGGGTGCAAAACATTCCCATCGGTGGTGCGGTCCTACAACAAAAAGCAAAGGATTTCGCATGTCTGCTTGGTTGCGATGACTTCCAGGCCAGCAGCGGCTGGCTACATAGGTTTAAGGCTCGACACTCGATCGTTGGCAAAAGTTTGAGCGGTGAGTCGTCATCGGCTGATGCAACAGAATCGGCTGCCTGGATTACGAACGCAGTGCCTGATATCCTCGAGCGCTACGATCCGGCAGACATATACAACGCCGACGAGACGGCATTGTTCTACCAGATGCTGCCTAATCACACACTGGCTTTGAAAGGTGATCGTTGCCACGGCGGCAAGCATAGCAAGCTACGGATCACAGTCCTCCTGTGCGCCAACATGGATGGAAGTGACAAGCGTTTGCCGCTTGTTATTGGGCGCAGCAAAAAACCACACTGCTGTGTAAGAATTCGTGGCAACTCAAGATTGCCTATACATCGAACAAAAAAGCATGGATGACCCGCAGTATTTTCCGCAGTTGGCTGCAAGATCTTGAAGAGGACATGAAAGAATCCGGACGCCACGTGTGCCTCATCCTCGACAACTGCTTCGCGCATCACGTTGACGACTTGGAGCTTGCACGTGTGGAACTGCAGTTTCTCCCACCCAACTGCACATCACTCATCCAACCGCTCGATCAGGGCATAATTAACAGTTTGAAATGTGCCTATCGCCGAAGATTAGTTGACAAGCTGCTTCTCGACATTCGGCTGGAACGGTCAACAAAAGTTGATTTGTTTCAAGTGCTCGAGATGCTGTCCACATCCTGGAGAGTAATGTCAAAGAAAATCATTGAAAACTGTTTTCAAAAAGCAGGCCTTGGAGCAGATGCTTCCGCAGCAGCTCTACCTGAAGGTGGTTGTCCACGCTTGAAATAACAAGCGCAGGCACTTCAGGAGTCTTGGGAGCGCCTTCGCAGCGGTGGTGCTGTGCCGGAGGGCGTCGAGATCGATGATTTCGTTCTTGGTGATTCATGTATTCTCGCGACAGAAGAGGTGACCACGGAATCGAACCTGAACCATGTGGTTCGGGAATTGCAAGGTGAGAGTGACGACGAAATGGACAATCAGAACGAGTGTGGCGACGTCCCCACCTCCTGTGAAGTAGTCGATGCGATTGATGTACTGAGGCGCTTTGCGGGCTCTACAGGAGAGGAAGAGGCTATGCGGTCGTTGTGGGCCTACGAACGGTGTGCAGTGCCGTTGTTGAATGCAAAGAAGACTGAAAAGAAAGTGATGGACTACTTTACCCACAAATAAAAGTTCTTCCGTGTGTGCTTCACACCAGCAACACCATTTGGGAATTTTATTTGCATGTTATGAGCCCAATTTCGACGTAACAAAATTTCAATGTAATGAATTCAAGTGCAGATTTTGCCAACTTCATTATATCGAAGTTTAACTGTATACACGGATCAGATGAAGTGAGCGCATGCAGGCACCAGGTTCTTCGCCCAAACCAGACTAGGAAAACAAACTTCACACGCAAAAGCAAAACAAAAAAAAAGCCAGAGCGGAAGTTGAGCACCACAAAGCCTTTTGCGATTGGCTGCCTCGATAGTCGCTTCTGGGCGACACGCGAAGTTTTCTAAAAACCCAGAAACTGAGCGACAGCAACGAGGGGCAATGCTTTGGCGGCCCTCAGCCTGTCACGCGGCTTGTCGCTGCGAATTGTCGCCTCATGCAGTTAGCGCTTTATGCATGTGCCGTCACGGCAGCTGGCGTTATTGCTGCAGTGTCTTAAAGAACTTGTCGATCCTTGTTTGGACGGCATTCCACTTGCATACGATCATATTCACCTCGATCTGAGCAAGATTCATGTTAGCGCTGTACACCGATGAAAGCGTGAGCAATGCTCGCGTCAACTCTGCGCTCGTAGACTGCGCAGACGGCTCCTCATTCTCAACATCGGAGTCTTCCGAATCCTCCACAACCTGATGGACTAGCTCCTCATCGGTCAGTTCTGCACAGAAGTCGAGCTCGTTGTCAGCGTCGACAAACTGTTCAATAGTTATTTCCATCGGTATGGAAATCCCAGCAGAGCGGAGGTCGTTGATCGCGTCGTCCATGGGCGGGCACATGTCAATCACGTTGTCACATTCAGGCAAACGTGCTGCCTCTGTAGTGAGTGCGAAGCCCGCGTGGCAAAACCTATGGCAGCCTGCGATTGTCCGCTCATTACTTGTTTAATAATGGCGGCTTTCTTCTCTATCGTTAACCGACGGTACTGTTTTCCGCGCTTCGATGCCATCGGCGAGGACGACGAGGGCGGAGTGGGGGCCATCCCGGGCAAGCAAAATCCTCTTGTTGTGAAGTGTTGAAGCACCTAAGCCTAGCGTCGCAGAGCACACTTGACACATTACGTAGCACGTAGCAAAACCATGCACCAGCTTAGCGAAACACCATAGGTTCGTTCGATTCAGCTGCACTCTTTGCACCAGTTCCGCAAAGTTTTGCGGTGGTGCCGCAAGCGTGCAGCGCCAGTTCCAGCAGTTCAGGTGCAACATCGGCACCAGCTGCTTCCAAACGAATGGTAGAGTGCAGGCCGGGTCGTCTGCTAGCCTTGGCATCGCCAACAAGCTGCGGTCGGCTGTGTGCAACTCGACGCCAACGTCACTTTTAACTTGATGAATTTTCAAATAGCACATGACAACGATGTTTTTGGCCTGTGAGTTGTAATAAACGGCACTTGTCAATGAGAACACAATTGAGTTCACCAAGGTAATGACTACACATACTCACAAGAAGTACACGCATGCGGTGTGTTGCATGCTGATTATATACTTCAATCATGACCATGTGCGCTTCCATCACCGGCTGCCGCAAAAGGTGCATATATATGAGTTTGCGCAACGCGTAGTTCATGCGATATGCTAAAATCTTATGTTTGGGATAATTAGCGCCGTTTATTTGAGCGGCATATACAGTCGAACCCAGATATATCGAACTCGAAGGGGATCGCGAAATAGTTCGATATATCGATAATTCGATATACAGAAATCGGCTTGGGACAGCACTTACGATGCGCAAAAACGATACCGCATTTGTCGCGTAATCAACTCACTCGCATAATGAGCCCACCCTTCACTTTTGCACTCGAGAATTTTGAAAAAAAAAAAAAAAGCGTTAAGGCCAGCTCGCTCACATGCAAGCGATTAAGTGATCTCAGCAACGAGCCGCAGCGACAAAGCAAAAAATTTCCAACTTGTTGGAACTGCGTCCAGCTGCGTCCTCTGCCGTTCGAGCCTCCGCGGCAGCTCGAAACAAGGTTTCTATGTCGCCGTGGCAGAAATCCCCAGCGTTTTCGCTTGCATGTCGCAATCCGTTTCGGTTGTCTCATCCACAGCTCATTTCTTGGCAGCGTGCCAAGATGCTGCGCAGCGATAACGTCCACTTATAGCTCCTGCGGTGGCGGGGAGCGAACTTGGTAGACCGCCCGTGATGGCTTGATTGCACAAGCCTGGTTCGATTTATCACGCCGCGCTTGGGGCGGGCGTAGTCCACTGCCACAAAATATTGGAAAGCGCGAGACAGTAGCTGCAAATGCTATTTGAAGCGAAAAATGCTAAAAGCCGGTGTCATGATCACAGCTGACCGCGTGCTTTCGTTAATTCATACATGCAAGAATAAACGACTCCCGCAAAAAAAAAAAAAAAAAGCCGCTTTGTAACGCCATATCTTACGCTACGCCGCGCGTACAGCACAACAATAAAAATAGACTCTTGGAAAAAAAAAACGATCTGCGGCTTGTTAACTTCCGCAGGCGCCATAGCCACATCAGCCGCTGCGCGCAGAGGGTTCGCAACACACGCTGGGGAAAGCGTCCCACGTTCTGTCTGAAAACGGGCTGAGTTGGCTTGGCGCATGCGTAGCGCGTGCTACTGCGAACGAAGGCTGGGAAAGAGAAAGGAGAGAGATAGCTCGGCAAAAGAATGGGCACACCCTTGCGCTTCGCTCTATCGCGTTTTCCCCCGCTCGTTCCCACCGGTTCTCTGGTTCATTCACGCACATGGCTTGCAAACGTCACGTGCTGGCGCGCGGGAAACGATAACCGCAAATGCGTGCGCCTTTAGGGAATGGGCGTGGCGCTGCCCTAGCCGAACTGTCCTCTCTCATTACTTCCGCGCGCGGCTTGAAAACATCATGCGGCAAACGGCCGAGGGTGATGCGATCGTCTTTGGGAAAGGCACACTTTCCAGTGCGTGGTGCGAAGTTCGATATATCGAACGACCGGTGAAATTGAGTTCGATATATGACGCGGCTTTCCTATACTTTTACATGGGATTTTCAAGGGGATATTCCGGGAGTTCGATATAACCGAAATTCGATATATCCGGGTTCGACTGTACACGTGCGATAGTATTCATTCATTCGTGAATATGCGATGCATATATATGTGCAAAAGCCGACCGCATGTTGTTGGCTAGCTGTGAATTATATTGCAACTCACATTAACCAGCGCGCCAACGTGCCGAATAAGATGAATTTTCAAATCTCACATCGCAATGAAGTGTTGATATGAACCAGCGTGTATGCGGCGCACCATGCAGCAGCTGGCACGAAACATAAACAAACTTCGATCGTGATTGAAGTCGGCATGAACCATAACGCATGCATGTGCTTACTTGTTAGACATGGTTTGAAGTGCGCGTCGTCATTTCTTTGGCGAGCACGGGCACCGTTCTCGTTGACGAGTGGAATAACGAGGATCGCTTCACTGTTTATCACAACACGCAAGCCATCGTCGCGCAAGCTGTCGTCTGCTTTCATGCGGCGGCTGCTGCTGCACCATTTCGGCACTGACCGCTGAGGAGGTGCACAGTTTTGCTGAACTTTTCGGGAACTCGACCTGCACGACGCCTGCATTTTTTTAAACGAATGGCTTGGTGCAGAAGGCGCCATGTTGCATCACCAAAACCAATGGTGAAGTGCAGCACCACGTGAACCAGTTCACGTAGTGCAGGTGAAACGAACGGACCTCATGTGGTCTGCGATGAGTCTGCGCAACGAAAAGGCGAAACGGTTGCGGCGTCGACGGCGCTTCCGGAAACTCCAGAAGAGGTGCTGGTGAACATAGCCAGAGTGGCCAGACCAAATCGGTGTGTGACGGCTAGGTACGGCTTGTTGTTCAAAGCTGTGACATGGTACGCAGACTGGGAGATAGCCAAAATGGCGGCTTTGTATGACACAGTTGTGGTTTCAGACCTTCCGTTGCGTCAAAAAGTCCGAAAAATTGAATGGCGGGGGGTTCAAGCGTCCGAAATTTCAGATGCCCTTATACATTGATTCTATGGGGCTCGTGGCGGTGCCGCGAAGACGTCCAGAATATTGGGCATGTCCGAAAATTTGGGTGTTCGAAAATTTGGTCAACTGTATGACAACATATTTAATGTGTAATAAACTATCAGCAAAAAATTGTACTTAAAAAAAAAGCAAAAGCATCAAAGTTTCTGGACACAAATAAAAAGTTTTCAAAATATGTTTGTTTTTTACAATAGGGACCATTGCAGCATTGCAGCAGATTCTAGCTTTCTGTGTACAGTAATTGCTGAGTTAGGAAAGAAAACAGTAGTCGAGGTCGACTACGCCGAGGTCGACCCCTGGCTGTCCTCTAGCAGAGAATATGACTTCTTGCGCTGCTGGCGGCAAGAATACTGCCCAAAAGACATCACCCTGCGGATAACAGTTGTGACCTTCAGAACAGTGATCTCTTCCAATCAGCACGCAGCAAAAACTGAACTTTTGGGGGCGAAAGTGAAACTTGTAGGGGCATGGCTGTCGACGTTCTGGGTTGGTTTGACGTAGTTTCGCTGTCAGCGCTAAAGTCTGAAGAGCTGAATTAGTCTTCTGTGTCATCAGCGCTGCTGCTTGCATCCAAAAACTTGTTCTCCGATACATCAACTTCCGCAGAACAGCGCTGTTTCCGCGCAGCAGAAGCGCGACGTTGACGCCATGATGTAAACAAGGAATGCCAATCACCCGACTCCAGAGACCATCTGGACGGGCGCTAGACGGCCGAAAAAATAAAAGGAAAACTGAAAAAAGGGTTTCTGTATTTCCCATTGGATGACGGCACTTGTAAAAAAGCGCTTTGAAAGCGGGAAAATTTGAATCGTGAAATAATTGATAGCGGGCTGTCGATGGGAATAGGCGCGGACAGAAAAGCGACAAACAATTAAGCAAGGTTGAAAAACACTTCTGAGAAAACTGACACTAACGCTACACAACCACTTTGTGTCCATCTAAACACCTCAGGGATGAAATACTGTATCGCAGACACTGCGCACTTCCTTCTGGGTTGTTTCCGACTGCACAGAACATAGTTGGTTAGGCAAACATTTGCCGGAAACCTGGCAGCACGTCGCCCACCATCGCAAAAACGGAACTTTCCCTATATCAGAGCTGTATTGCAATGTGGCTAGTTGATGGAACTGGGGCCTCGGGTTCTCTGCGGGGACTGACTCCGGGCTGAGATGTCGTGGAATGGTGGTATGCCAGTTACACAAATGTTTGTCGTCATACTTGAGAGTTCGCGCTTCATCAGCATCGCCGACTGTCGCGAAAATGGAACCTTCCTCGTGTGAACACTGCACCACGATGTCTACATTCATTGATGCCACCATGTCTTCAGGTTCACTTCCTAGTATTGGTTCCAAGTGCGTTTCCGCCTTCCACAACACATCTCCGTGATCTTGACCGAGTGCACTGGCATATCCGTGTGGCTGTGTGATTGCATCAGTTGCCAGCTTGTCTGCGCACATGGAGACTTTCGTTCATTGGAGCTGTACTGTTTTGGAACAAAGTGCGTTATCCTTGTCGCTTTCTCCGTCGCTTTCGTTTTTCTTTCGGACAGGCCCCACGGTGTGCTGATACTTTTTGAAAAGAGTTGATGCCTACCCAGTCAGCTGTTCGTCCATTTCATTTGCCGCCGACCGCTTCTTTTTCAGGATAAGGGTCTTGTTTGCGCTTCCCGCACGCATACTTCGTCCTGTGCTTCTGCACTGCGCGCTGCTGCATCGCTAGCACACGGACGAAGCCTCATGTGAAGGGTTGACTAAAAATACAGAACAGCAGCCGCGGATTCACAAACTACCAAGCAGTTGACAAAAGCGTCTGTGAATGAGGCGGGAGCAGATGACGCAAGAAATGGTGCGCTTTGCCACAACCACGCAGAGCTCCTTGTGACTGGCGTGACCAGTCGGCGCCTAACTGCCGTATTCACAAACACGCCTTCACTCGAACTTCTACTCCAAGCGGCCCTTGAGGGCTGTTTTTCGTTTCAGAAAGCAACCTCCACTCGAATCTCTCCTCCAGTGGCGGAGAAAACGAGTTTTCTCGAGAATCTCGAGTCGGCGACGATGCTACCTTGGCCGCTCCTCGACCGCCACTCCACTTGTAAACATGGCGGACATCGCATCGCTCGCTCGCAATGTAGACTTAGTTCTACTGGTATACCAAACTCTTCACAAAAGCGGATACGACAAGGATGCACCGAACCTTTCTCTAAAGCATCAACTGGGAGTGACAGCGACCCGGGACTTCCGGCGCTATCGTTTTACGAATGCGGCCATGGCTGGCTTTCGGCCATCCCTGCTGCTCACACCGAATATGGATAACCATGATCAGCCACCTACGTCTGTACTGTGTTGATCGTTGCATCATTAGATTTCGCTTGTGTGGCGCGGGCACACTTCAAGTCGTCACCGGATAAGTGGACAACTTTTCAGAGCCTCTGAGTGCAGAGTTGAGGCGCGATTTGACCGTCAATGAGGAGCTCGCCCGCAGCCGGACTCGAGAGTCGAGCGGCGATGGCGGCGCACTCGCCGCTCCGTGGCTCACCCTGCGTGCTTCCGCAGATGGCAGCGAACTTGTGGGGGAACAGCGTGTTGCATGCAGTAAGCTGAGGGGCACCTGAGGCGCGGTGGGACTGTGCGGACATCTGCGCTGCACACTGCGCATCAGTGGCTTGCCCGTCACCTAAGGGTACGCGGTGCTGTCGAGGGAGCGCATTGATGTCCTCATCCTACAGAGGGATATTCGCGGCTGACGAAGGGCATGGCTTTTTAAGCGCGTTTTCAGTTAAGGCGGGACATGGCTCTTGAAACTATTTTTCCTAATTTTTGTCCAAATTTGATAAAACCTAGTATTCTGATTCAGTTTCTTGCACTGATTTCAAATATATAACCATTTTTCCTATTGGCCAATTAGTTAAAGAGATAAAAGAAATTCATTGTTCATAATTTGCAGAAACAATGAAAAAATAATTGCATAATAAAAAATTCACGTAGACATCTTGCTAGGTACTAGAAAGCATAATTAATACAATGTTAGGGGCACTTTTTTGATATAACAAATATTAGCGAAGGTATAGCATTCAAAGTTCACTGTTCTAAATGTGAGCGCTCTCCTGTCTGATTTAGAGCAAAATTGAAAACTTTGAACTGCTATAACATTAGTAATATTTGCTATATCAAAAAAGTGCTAACATTCTATTTGTTACGCTTTCTAGTTTCTAGCAATGAGTCCGTGTTAACTTTTTGTAGTGCGGTCATTATTTAATTGTTTCTGCAAATTATGAACAATTAATTTCATTTATATTTTGAACTAATTGGCCAATTGAAAAAACAGTTACATATTTGAAATCAGTGCAAGATACTGAATCAGAATAAGTGAAAGCTCGTTAATTCAAACCTTGATAATTCGAACTACACTATTTGGTCCGGCCAAGCTCCATAGAGATCTGTGTATAAAAGAGCTCGTTAATTCTAACGTGAGTCAGTTCCGCTACGGATAATTTGAGCTACGCGCCGCCGCGCCTGGGCACGTCACGCTGCAAAAAAAAAAAAAAAAAAAAAAAGAAACACCTTTGCGATTGGTAGGCATAATTAGAGGCTGCGCACGCCCAAAACGGGGACAGAAGATGGAACCAGGTAAAACCATGGAAGAGTGGGTAAAACTTAAATGGCGCCATGACTGGCGTGGTGGCCGGCAGCGTTGGAGGGAGGGGACGGCGGTTGCGGCAAGGTCAGTGCATGGCCACGCGGCGGCGGCTGCCTGCTCTCTCTTCTGCGCAACCTCCGTAGCTCGCAACTAGATACTCGTTAATTCCAACCCTGTTAATTTGGAAATAGGGATGTACTGTCGGCGCGGTTCCAGCCAACGCCAATAAAAGGCTATGATCTCGGACGAGCACTATGGGTTACTTTTTTTTTTTTGCGATAGCCATCTGTCCTTCCACCCATCAGTTGTCAACGGAAGCACGCAAGTCAGCCGTGATCATGACGCTGGCTTTTAGCACCGTTCGTTCCGAGTTCGTTCCGATGATTGGAGTGGCAGTAGACAGTGCCGCCCCAGTCGCTCATAGCATGATAAAGCAAACATACTGAAAGGAGGCTTGCACAACCGGACAAACGCTGGCACTTTGCCAAGTTCGCTTCCCTCCCCCTTGCTATGGTGGCTAGAAGGGTTAGGTGACGTGAGCGGGCGGAGAGCGCCGCTCCTCCGATTCATGCCTCGTGTAGGTGGCGCTGCTCTCAGCTCTTCGATGCGTGCTCGGCTCGCGCTAGGGTAAACTTTGCTGCGGTTGCAGCGCACTCATACCAACAAAATGTTAAAATTATTGCTAGCACTTGAAATATTTTAACCAGGTAAGTAAAATAGTCAAGTCAGGAGTGATGTATACTGCAAATATGCTCTTTGGCGCCGGCTGTGCCAGTTGTTATGCTGTTTAAACGACGAAGTTTTGGTCTGAAGGTAAATTACGTTCCCTTTCCCGATGCGCACAGTGGTCGCAGTTATAAAGCTAATTATTTTGGTTTGGTTTTGTGAGCTTTAGAAAGCCAAAGCGACTCGGGCGGAGGGGCATTGCAGTCGAAGACTGCTGAGGATGCAGATGACATGCGATTATTTAATGTGCGCTTACGTCACACAGTACGCAGGCACCAGGCTAATTTGTATTCTTTTGTTCTCTGCGAATTTCTGGTGAGTCTAAAGTGGGAAAGTGCAATTTTTAGCCAGATGATAGCCGGAACGTACAACACGCGATGTGAAATGGTATTTAAGTACAGAAGGAAAAAATTACAGTTTTATTGACAAGAAACTCTTATGGATAAATTAAGTTTTGTTTATTGCACTTAAGGGCAAGAATGCTGAAAAGAAAAGTGAAATATCACAATGTTGAGGTTGCTGTTGAAGTCCTCAAATATGCGTGTAATACAGGCAGAAAAAAAAATTCCAGACAGAACTGCTCACGACCAAATAGCAAATTAAAGCACCTGCCTCAGCTTCAACAGTTTCATTCTCTCTTGCCTTTCTTTTCGCAATGAATTCTGCGTCTTCAGGTAGAAGTGCAGTCTGGTAGGAACACAGAACGTGATCACTTTGTCACAGATGTACTATGTTCGTGACAACCAACCAGCTGCAGTTTGGTCATTTGGAGAAAGGATATGAAATCCATAAGGCTGTCTCTTCGGATTTCACGCACACTAAAACAGCGAGTAAAAGTGTTTTCAAGGGATGTCACAAGGGCATTTAAATTGGTTGATGGAAATACAAGACCACCTCTGTCAACTGCACTCGTAAGACATGCTGCGTCTGGAGCAGTTCCGTCCTTCAGACTGAGGAGTTGTTTGCAGCACTCTTCACATTTTGTGCTAGCGATGAATTTCTTCGCCACATAGCCAGCGATATAAAATATCAGCCTTGAATCACTGGCCTGAGTGATGAGAGATGTGTGTTCGATGCCACGGTCCTTGAGAATCTCATTGGCCTCACTCAAGTCTCCCACGTCGAGAAGCTGGTCAATCTGTTTTTGAGATTTCACCTTCTCCACATCATCAGTCCCAATGAGGCTATTGAGAATTCCGGTGGGCACATTTCCATGACTGGGTGATTTTGCCAGATTCTGGAAAGTCAGGCAGTTCACTGATATTAAAAACTGTGTCAGGGTGGGATGATCATTGCACCCCGACATCTGCCTCACGATCCCAAAGAGTCTTTCAATGGGGTCCTGGCTCAGCCTGGACGTCATCAGGTACCGATAGTTGAGCTTTGTAGTCACATAGGTGAGGAGAGCCAGGGTGCTTGAAAGTGTGACGCGAAGTCCTTCACTTGTGCTCTGACTAAGGTAGCCTTGCCATTGTGACCCTGTGATTTCCTCCCATGTGTCCAGATAGGCCAAAAAGTCTTTTATGCATTTTTCATGTGCCCTGTCTGGCCTTAGCGCATCAGAGCTGCATCTTGATGTCATTGCTTCAATTAATGCTCTCATCTTGTCCACGAAAGCTGCAGTGGCAACTGAATCTCCACACTGTCTCTCAATTTCTTCCTTGTACAAGCAGAGACCTCGTAGGGCCTCATCACTGAAAAGCCGAAATGCGTAGCGCACCCTCATTTTCTCGAATCCGTTTGGACGCACAACTGATTTGTTCACATGTGGCATTGCTTTCAGGGTGGTTTCTTGCCTCTCATCACATTTACGAGCATAGTCCAAATGGTCAGCACAAGCACGTCCTTCAGGGATCTTAAAGCCAGCTTGCACAAACCTGTTCCTCACACATTTGACAAGGTGAGGAAAGTCTGACAAAAATTACAACCACCGTTCTGCGTCAATGGGATGCTGCCTTCTGCAAACTGTTCTGCCTTTTTTTCCACATATTCCAAATGAGCGCCACATACTTCTGTTCCACGATGCCCCGTCACAAGTCACAAAATCTGTGTGCAGGCCTGCGTTCTCCCTTATTATTACCGTCTCCAGAATTATCTGGTAGAGAATATCAGACTTCACATTACTATGGGAAACAAACACACCAAGAATTTGATGCCAGCTTCCTGAGAAGTCGTGGTCGCATGCAAGTGTCTTCTGATTATCTGGGGTCAGCTTTCCAAGATCGACGAAGCCTTCAATGTTGCCGTCAGGTGCAAGCCTTATGTGCTCCGACAGCTTCATCTCATCGATGAGAAGACCACCATGACGATGAAAAGGTTCCATTGTTTTTGTTTTTTCTGCAATGGCTGCAAATACTTTTTCGCTTAGACCAAATCCACTCCTGTAACACTTCAGGTGGCTACGCAAACACGTACGAAAAGGCAGAGTCATAATCTTGTTTTTTCAGATGTGCTCATAAAGTCGTGGGCTTTTCATGCACATTATAGCACGCTCAAGCACCCATTCACTCTCATACCTCATCCCTTTTGTGCTTCGTCTCTTCGAAGCTGTAAGGCAGGCCAAGATCTGTTGCTGTTGCTTGATGGGCATCCCTTTAATCCGCTCTTGAAACACTGCATAATCAATCTGTGAATTTTCTTGTTTCAGATTTTTGATTTGAGACTTTGTTCTGAGGATGCAAACTTTAGATCTTTTTAGCTTTGCCATCCTTAGCTTCATCTTGTATGAAGGAGTTTTAGCTGAACCTTTGGCTGTTCTCTTCTTGTATGAAGCTTGATTGAGGAGCAGCTTTTGCAAATACTTGCATTGTGTGCAAGGTTTCCCTGCTGTGGGACTGACTCCTGGACAGGATGCACTAAAACACTTGCCTCCGCAAGTCTTCGTCCTCCGTTCTGCACTAGTTTTGAACTCACCCGCCTCACCATAACCGCTTCACAGACTCATAGAATTAACTTGACGAAGCAAGTCTTCAACCATCGCAGTATTTGTCACTGTGGCGTTTTTCACTTCAGTGGCTTGCACAAACACTGCGGCATGAATACTGTGGTCATATACTGTGCACAAAACGATCTTTTCAAAGAAAAGACTATGTCTGTTTACACCGCACACGGTAAAACCTACAATATTTTCAGTACCAGCGATTTGGTGCCTTGCCCAGTAGCAGTTTGGCAACTCACATTCCATGAGATTAGGCAACGACACGATATTTTCGTCAGAAGGGGCTTCGTCGTTTTGTTCTTCTTGAACATAATTTCTTTCGTCGTTCAAAGAGCGACCGCTATCAATGCGGGAGGTCTTAGAAGGTAAGCCACAGGTTGAAGTCTGATTTTCTTTTCGCTGGCGCTTTCTTCGAGAGATAAGACGGCACATTTGGATATATGATAGGGACAGCATCTGTCGTTAACACAGGGCGGTCACGCGGGATCTTCACTATTTGTCCATTAATGACGTGTGTAAAATCGCGTAAAATGTATTGCTGGTCAAAATGCAGCTCACAAAGCACTGACCGCTCGTCCAGAGGTTTATCAGCACGAGGTACTGCTCGACTCAGCTTGGAAGCGCTCTGCATCTTTAAGCACAGAAAACAATGACACACGCCGATCATGCTTCCTTGATGACACATACCCAGACGTGCAGCCCGGTGCAAAGCAATGGGTCTGTGTCGCCTTCTTCGCTTTCCCACTGCAGTCCATTTGTAAAAAAAAAAAAATCTAAACGCAAGACAAACAGAAAAGTATGCACAGGTACTACATACTCGCACTAGCACTTCGGCGAGAAAAACTATATAGGCACCAAACAAAAAAGGATAAACTGAGCTAGGGTAAAGCTGATCGAAAATTAGCACCACAGCTCAAGCTGCATCCACAGGCAAACAAAAAACGAACGCGCGGGCGTATGCCGGAGAGAATGCATCGAAGAGCTGACAGCAGCGCCACAGCGGCGACCAGTGGCAGCGGCATGAACCAACGGCGCGTTTTCTCCAAGCTGCGGAATGCGCGGTCGCGCCACCTCTCCCTTCTAGCCACCATACCCCTGCCGGAGCTAAAGTCAAAAGATAAACACGCTGTTATCGCTGCGCAGCATCTTGGCGCACTGCCAAGAAATGTGTTGTGGACCGTAACGGCGCGAAACGGAGGGACGCGTTAACGACTGACGCCTTTTTTTTTTTATTTTTTTATTTTCAGATTTGTAGGCACAAATCGGGGCTGGGTGGGTTCATTATGCGAGCGAGTTTGTTACGCGACTAGATACGATACATTTATACATTTACCGTAATACAAATGGTTCTGGTCAGTTTTTTCGAGGCCATTCGATAATTCGAACATCGGATAATTCAAACTTTTTTCCCGGTCCCATGAAGTTCGAATTAACGAGCTCATGTTTTATCAAATTTGGTCAAAAATTGGAAAAGTAACTAAGAGCCATGTCCCCCCTTAAAGCTCCCAACTTGTTTGAAAACCGCACACGGCATTTGCTTCTGGAGAGTCGAATTCAGCGTGCATGAGCTGCAACGTGCTGCGAAGCAGCACACGTTTTCACCGCTCGCCCCTGAGCCTTATGAAGGCCAGAGCCATGCTCGGAGGAGCTAGCAGCTTTTACTTTTTTTTTCTGCAATATATTTTGATGTCTGTCAAAGCCCGGCAATTAAAAAAGTCTGTCAAAGCCTGGCAATAAAAAAAAAAAATATCTGTCAAAGGCTGGCAATAACAAAAAGGCAAAGCGGCAAAGGTCGAGCGTAGATCTCGCACCAAAAAATAAACCGAAGTATTCACACCATTTCTCGAAGCCTACGTCATGTCCTGTGTGAACTCCACGTCACCAGCAGCGATTGTTGCCAGATGCAAAATCATTTTCGGCCATTTTTCACAGCCCCCTTTTTCATCCAGCCTACAAAACAAGTTCCACTTGTCTCTTGAGAAAGCTGTTTAGAAGCTGACATGAAAAACTGAGCATGTTACACACTTCAGCACGCAGTTTTCGGGCCAAAAGTTCACCTTAATCTTGTCCTCATGCGCCACTTGCGCTGCTTCGAGTGGAGGATGCATTCTCTCGGAGAACTTGTCGGAGGAAACACTGAGGGGCGTTCATGAAGCCGAATCGGTCCTGGAGTGGAGGAGCGGCTGTTTTCTCCACTTCACGGAGTGGAGGTGGAGCGTCGAGTCGAGGCACGTTTGTGAATACGGGCATAAGTGTGGCTCTGCAGTGGCATTTGCATCTTCGACGTTTGTGCATTTATTTTTTATCATACACACGTTCTAGCGGGAGGAGTACTGTGGTGAAACAAGGTTTTCAGTGGTAACAAACTTTTCGCGATCAGCATTACGGATGTGGAGTTATTAGACTCGAAAATTGATCATTTCCAAGGTTTTTGCTACTAGCAATCATAAAAAAATATTTTAGGCTCACTTTGAGGCTGTTATTTGCAGTGTGATTAAAAAGGCATTGTGGATTCTGAATTTGATGTTTTCTAAAATTTGATCTTTCGCGAAATTTTCGCGACTTGATCCCCACGTCCCCCTTAGGCACCACAAAATGGTAGGGTCTCCCCAGCGTCCTTCACGGGTCAGTAGTGGCAATGCCCACCCAGAGGCAGCTGCACCTCTCAGGAAAGTCCACTGCTCAACATACCGTGGACTTGGTGAACACATACCACATTTTCCAGTGTATAACCTGCACCTTTGTATAAGACATATCACTCATATTTAGAAGCTTTCAACAAAAAATTTGGTGTATAAGGTGCACCTTAGTCCTTAGGGCAATAGAACTTGACTACATGCTTGTGCGACCATCATGAAACGCAATGTGCCTGAAAGAAAACTCGTTGCATGGAAATGATAAGCGAAAAAATAGAAGCAACACTCATGCCTGAAAATACTTGCATAGTGAGAGCAGGAGCACTTTGTTATCACTCAAATCCTTGAAAGGCTTCATCTTCGGACGTGCTATCAATGCCAATTTCTTGCGGCAGTGCTGAGGCATCCTTTTCATGGTCATAATCACTGCGTTGATTGTTGGTGCGCTCATGCGCCTTTATGCATGCTGCAAAGCACACACAGGAAGTGGAAAATACATATGCAGTAGCCACAAAACAATGTTGGAAATCACAACTGGAAAAATGAGTCAGCTGCCCAGGCTTGCTTGGCAGTGCAGAAAGGGCAAAGAGCGTGGATGTCGCCATCTTTTGGAATTTTATATTACTAATGCTCTAGGCGCCTGTGAAATTGCAGTTATCGTAATCACAGAAGTTGCTGCCACCACCATTTCATGAAAAAGTTCACCTATGAAAGTTGCACAGAACAAAAAAACTCACATAAGATTCACTGTTTTATAGGACGCACTACCAAAATTTTGCGGAAAAACTGTCTTATACAACGGAAAATAAGGGAGTATTGGCTCAGTGGATGAACTGGGGAGAACCACACGAATGGAAGTGAAAGGAGCACAGAGTGCCACAGGACCCAGCTGAGTTGGTTAGCTGGGTTAGCTTTAGTCGCCACAGGTGAAGTGGTTTCCCGGGCCTATTAGAGGGGATGCCGTCTATTTTTTATCACACCTGCATTTGTGCGCACCTGAGAGGTCGACTACACTGCGTGCGTCTTAGGTGTGAGCAGGGCTGCTTTGATGTCACTCGCCATGCCAGTCATCACGGGTGGCAGCCGTTGCCACCCATGATGACAGGTGATGGCACCGTTTGGTTTTACATGCTTTTACCTTCCCATTCTTCACTTTGTGTTTGGGAGGTCTCATCACTACGCTGCCTAGCTCGCCCTAAAGCGAGATAATTTTTTTGGCCATTAACCTCGAACTTTTTAAAAAAATGAGATCACGTTTAAAGATGGCTGGAAATAAGGGGCACTAATCTTTTGAACGAGTGCAAAAAGAGATGCTCCTGCCTTGCAGACAGGATGCTGCTTGTGGTGACAGGTGGTGATGACAATGCCCTGGTCCTCACCAACTACCTTCTCACGGAGGACAACTCTGTGGTGGTCTTGGAAGAGCAGGTGCTCAGCAGTGCACACAGCACCCAGATCACAGGTGGGTGGCATTCTTTACACTCATTACAGCTGTGAAGCCACGACTTGAAACAGAGTGTGTTGGCAAGTGACAGGCAGTGCAAAGGGCTACGTGGGCCAGATTATTCATCACTGTTTGCATACAAAACATATACGAGCGACATTGATCTCAGCTAGGGAGCATGCATATGCAAGTTCCTATTTCTAGGAAAGTCTACTTTTAGCACAGGGTGGTGTATTGCGACAGTCCTTTCTATAGTAAAGAGTTGCATGCACAGAATCAGTACGCCTTTGAGTGAGCTTCCAGTTCTATCATAGCAGGGTTTATTTGTGTGAACAGCCTGTGCAAGCAGAGGCTTTTTGCTTGCACTTTCACAGCACCTCTCCTTTCTCGTATTTCGCACCAGCCCCGCCGAGGTGGTGCAGTGGTTAGGCCTCGACTGCTGTGCGCAAGCATGCGACTTTTCAACGGAGGCGAAAAGCAGGGTGTCCATGGGCTGTGCGATGCCAGTGCATGTTGCAGAACTCAAGGTGGTCGAAATTTCTGGAGCCTTACACTACAGCTCATCTTTGGGACATTAAACCCCACAAACCAAGCCGTAAACGAAACCAAACATTTCACATTATCACAGCTGCTTTTTCAGTTTTCTCTCATGCGTCTTTCCTTTTTCTAGTACCTGGCCTTCAGGCAGATGTTCCATAGTTGTGTACAGAGGAAGGAAGTAGTACAGGAAGATGTGTTTGTGTATGTAAAGGCTGCATGATTGGAATTATTTTTGTATGTAGCATAGTTCAGGCTTAGCAAGCATGGGTTGTATAGCTCCACCTGAGCAATGGGGGCACTCCGCATAGATTATGGCCACCTGGGGTTCTGTAATTGGTACTGAAAACGCAGTGCTCACCAATGCCAGTGCCATGGCGGTGATGGGAATCCCTGACTCAGGGGCAGAGCACCTTCAATATCTGTGCCACCGCTTAGGGGGAGAGCATTTAAATATCCGTTGTACTCTTTGTCAACAGGGATTTTTAGATTTAAGAGTAAAGCATGTTTGTTGATAAACATTAGCCTTCTGCTACAAAATAGTTGCAAGCTACTACACAGCCTACTCCAAAGCACCTTTACCATCACTCAGAAGCTGTGATATTTGAATCGAGATTGAGGAGCCATTTTGCAGTAACTGCGGCCTTGTGAAGCCCAAGCAGTCTGCACAGCACTAAATCATGGAAAGCCTTGATTGCAGACTATTGTGGCGAGAACTGTCATTGAGCCTCGATGGTGGTTTACTAAATTAGAGCAGAAAAGTCTGCTTGCAAAAATTCTATTGATGTTATAATGGAAAAGTGGAAGTGAAGGGGGAACTCCGTTGTCGCTGATATGAAAAAGGAAAGAGGACACGCACATCACAGACTTGCAGCTCTTATTTGAAAAGTTGCGGCTGTCTCTCCGCAGGGAAACGGTGCAGAAAACACAGCATGTAATTGAAGAGAACAAACTAGTGGGCTTGAACAGCTGAATTCCAGTGCATTGGAGACTAACAAGGGACTTGCATAAGTAGTGATCATGGTGCGGTTGCTTACTGCCTTGTGCTGGCTATTGTAGATTTACAGCATTGCAAACTTCCATGCAGGTGCACAGATTCTGGCTCCCCGGGGCAATTGGCTTGTGTCGACAGGTGTTGATCAGCGGCTTCGACTTTGGCAACGCGTCGCTGGTTCTTTGCAGGAACACTGCAGCCGTTTCTCCTGCATCCCAGACATTGCTGCCTTCACATGTTGGAGGCAAGACTCCCTATTTCTTTCCAGCTCCTTACTAGAAATCTGTTTTTCTCCTTCTACATAGGTGAAATAATTTTGGAAACTTGGCCTCACAAAGTGTATGTTGAGAGCTGGATGAAAAAACAAACAAAACATCGAGTGGGCAGGGGTTGCCACTTGAGGTGTATGAATATTTCAGACTGGAAATAATATCCGCTATTAGATTTGATTCACATCGCAACATTTGCCTGTGGTAGTATGTCACACAGGAACTAAGTTGGTACTTTGTCATGATGGAGATTGCCTGCCCGCATACTCTGCATACATTCAGTGCGCCATTGAGTGCGTCCTCTGCATGCTCATGAATTGAAAAATGAAGTGAAGCACCAGGCAACATGTGGCTGCGCCTAGACATAATAGCTGACTGCTGCCAACGATTCTCTAATGTTAGGTCGCTACAGTTAAGGGGGGAGGCTACCCTTGAGCACCAACTTTTTTATTTCTTGAGATATTTGGATGAAATTTTAAGGATAGGCTCATAGTACAAGCATTTGAAGAACCACCAAGTTAGAGGAGTATATCAAGATGGTTTACATAATTCCCTTGGGACAGGCCTAGAGAATTTGCAAAACATGCTGACACTGTGAAATTAGTTATGGTCATTCCTGGATAGTTACTCCAGGGCAAGACAATTCTCTTTTTTCCATAGTTTCTCGGTGAGAAATTTTAGCACAGCCCCAAAGTCAGTGTTATTAATCAGACCTGCATTAACCAAATTTTAATTGTTTGTCATTATTACCAGACACAATAGCTTGAAAAAATGAAATTGTCTTACCTGCATTAACCAAATTTTAATTGTTTGTCGTTATTACCAGACACAATAGCTTGAAAAAATGAAATTGTCTTGTCCTCAGAAATTTATAAAAGATAAAAATAAATACATTTGACTCCCGCCACAACAAAATTTACGGGGCGCGGTAAAAATTTCGTAGTCGCGGAATTTCATTGTCAAGAAATCCGAAAAAAAGAAAAGGGACAAAAAATGACTCTGGAAAACACACTATTTTATTCCCAGAAATCTGTTAGCTTTTTCTGCTTTGGTTTCACCGCCAGCAGCGGCGTCACACGAGTTTCACACTTTGCTAACAGAGCCATGGCAACATCATCATCGTGAGTGCCAAGGAATTGCCGGATCACGTCGAAGGCATCTATTACCTGGCACTTGGTTGCTGAGGCAGTTTTATCCTGGACGAAGTCGTCATCATCGGACGGTTCTTCTACTTCATGGACACTTTTTATAATGTCCTCATTGTTCAGTTCCTTGTGAACAGCCACCTTTGCGTCAACGCCGAGGAAGTCTTCCAGCTGTATGTCAGCAGAGATGCTCCCGGTCTCTTGAAGCGAACTCCATGTCGCATCAATCTCTGGGGTCGATGACGACGGTGTGCCGTCTTCTGGGGCTGCGATGATGTTGGTCGCCGCGCCAAGAAAAAAACCGGCGTGCTTGAAGCAGTTGCTGATAAGTGTGCTCTGTGTGACAATCCATGAAGCAGCCATCATTTGCAGTGCCATGAAGACGTCCACTTTCGTTTCTCTTCCCGTCTGAGTGTTCAGGAGAAGCCGCTGGATAAGCCGCTCACGGTAGGCACACTTTACACTCCGTATAATCTCCTGATCGAGCGGTTGAATTACAGAAGTGCAGTTGGGCGGGAAGTAGCGCAACTGCACACTTGTCAGCGTCACGTCGTCAATGCGATGGGCCGAACAATTGTCTACGAGCAAACAAACCTTTCGGTTTTGTCTGCTCATATCACTGTCAAGTGCACTCACCCAGTCTGCAAAGATGGCACGAGTCATCCATGCACAAGCGTTTGCAACATACTTTACAGGAAGGCTTCGATTTCCCTTAGAGTATCGCGGTTTTGCACTCTTCCCGATTACTAATGGAGGGCGCTTATCCGACCCGTCCAAGTTAGTGCATAGCAACACAGTAATTCTTTTTCACTATGTTTTTCTCCATGGCAACGTTGCCCTTTAAAGTCGAGAGTCTTCGCTGGGAGCATCTCGTAGAAGAGGGTGGTCTCGTCGGCATTGTATATATCAGATGGAGCGTACCGATTCATGATGCCAGAATGTTATTTGCAGCCCATGCTGAGGCACCTTCCTTGTTCGCTGCAGCAGATTCGCCGCACAAAACCTTTCCGACGACATTGTGCGTAGTTTTAAAACGATTTAGCCATCCTGTACTGGCCTTGAAATCGTCTAGGCCTAGTAAGCAGGCATAGTTAAGGGCCTTCTGCTGCACCATATGCCCACTGAGCAGGATATTTTTCGCTCGCGTGTCTACAAACCACGTGTAGACAGCCTTGTCCAGCTCGTCATACGTCGGCTGCATCACGTTTTTATGTTTGGCCAATGTTCCCGACGCAAGTGCCTTGTTTACGCTGTACTTGCTTTTCAAAATCGTGGACAGCAAACTCGGGGCGTTGCCGAAGTCCCCTGCAATGAGTGCTTTCTTCCGTCCGCTGTCCGCTTGGGTGATGATGGCTGCCTTATCTTCAAGCGAAAGAAACTTTCGTTTTTTAGTTGGTGGTGATTTCGACATTGTAACGACTGGCAAAAACGGCAAGGTCGTGGTCGATAATCCTCATGAATGACACACAGCGAGAAATTGGCTGTGCGATGCCGGCGACGCGATGTGAAAGCAGGGGAGGGAGAGCTGGCGACAGTGGATTTCGTTGGATTTGTCTTCAGCCGTCTTCAACCGACTGCGCCGAAGACGAGCTAAGCCGTACAGCCCCCAAATTTTTAAAATAGACGGCTCACTGAATGGCGAACACTTACGAAAAATTCTTTGAAGTGAACGCGTTCTCACAACTAATTCGCTTTGGAGAGAATTTTTAAACATTACTTCCTATGGGAGCTTCGCGGGGAATGGAAAATACTTCGTTGTGGCGAAAATTTCGTTGAAGTGGTGTTTGTTGTGCCGGGAGTCAACTGTATAATTGGCGGTCCCTGCCATTTAATCAACATTGCAGCAGAAAAAGCGGCGTGTTGTCTCCCAGCGAAGGTGGACGAAGTCCTCATAGATATTTTTTTTTATTTGGAAAAAAATGCAAAAAGAAAAGCTGCTCTTAAGTATTTCCAAGAAATGCATAACGTTGAGTATCGAAAAATTTTGAAGCACGCGCCAACCCGATGGCTGTCGCTTGGGAAATCAGTGGAAAGGTTAATGAATCAATGGGGACCTCTGTAGAGTTTTTTCCTTCATGAGGGGAAAAAAGAAGCCGCAACTTGCAATTTCTGTCATACTGCCAAATTCCAAAGACTCCAGTGGTGTCGGCGCAAAGTACAGAACTGGAACACATGCCGTGCAAATTGAAGAGAAAAAAGGCAGCAGGTGCTGCACCAGTGGCAGTGAAAAAGGCTAAGGCCACTGATATGGTGGGCCAGAGTAGGCCACCATGCATAACACGTGAAGCGAGGCTGTTTCAGTTTTTGAGCTCGGACTTTAACAAAGCGTGCTGTCTTTTTTTGAATAACACCATTCCTGTCTTTGAGGCATTGAACTGTCGGCTGCAGTCTTAAGCTCCTTAAATACACGCATTGTAACCTTTACTTTTTGGGCTTCTTGAAGACATCCTTTCAAGGTTTGTGCAGCCACGCCTTCTAAAGGAACACAAGTACCTACACACAGTTGATTACCATGACAAAGATGGACAGAAGGATGATGAAGACATTGTGGTGAGACTGGAAGCCAAATGCATTATTCAGAAACTCAAGCCAAGTGAGCAAAAACAATTTTATGAAGCTGTTCGGAAGTACATGATCGCTGCCTGCGATCATATTCGCCTCAAGTTCCCTTTGATTGACAATGCAGTAATTTTAGAGTCGCAGATCTGAAATCCATCGACACTATGTCCTTTCAGAATGTGCTTTTCTTTGTGGAGCGGTTTCTGGTCTTGCTGCCACTAAAGCAGCAAGAGTCGAAAGACCAAGCTTTGAATTCTCTGGAAATGGAATTTGTCAAACTTCAGGCGTTTGACATTCCCCAAGGTGTGCTGCAAGAGGAACATGCTGACAGGCAATGGAGCGCCATCTCCCAGCTGAAAGGCGCAGATGGGCAAAAGAAATTTAGCCGTGTCTCAGCAGTAATGCTTGGAATCCTCTGTATACCACACAGCAATGCTGAATGTGAGAGACAGTTCAGTATTGTAAAAAAAAATCACACTCAGTTCAGATCATCCATGTCTGACACAACCCTCGGTCACATTCTTTTGGCTAAATGTCGCAGGTGCGAACACTGTTACTGTCGGCAGTAGTTAAATCTCGTTACAAGAGACACTGTTACAAGAGACTTGGTTATAAGAGACACTTGAAAATTGTTTGGTTGATTTTTCTATGTCTGCCATGTTAACAACATTGCATACAAGAGACATGGTTACAAGAGACACTCGGTTACTAAGGACAACTTTTTCAGGTCCCTGGAGTAAATTCTTCACTAGTTAGAAGAGACACAACCCAGGTGTGCTCATGCAATGTAGCTGAAGCGTGCCAACTCGTACATGATGCACTTCAGATTCCCTCAGCTAAATTCTGTTCCATATCAGCATCCTTTTTGTTGTATATGTCAGGAACTGAGAAGGAGTGCTTCCCAATGGTTGGAAAGCCGAATGACCCCGTTGTTTCAGCCACTGGCATCGCATTACTGTCACCTACGAAGCAAATCAAAATGGATGAATGACATCCAGCATTTTTAACTCCTCGCTGTTTAAAATTTGATCACAAGGTGAAAGCTCAGAATCCTAATGCCTTTCTCTTTGCGGACAATGCTTCTTGCAGCACCAAAGTTCTCGTGCTCAAAGCCACCAGTTATTTTTTTCGCTCCAAACTCCGCACCCTACCTTCTACCAATACACAAAGGCATTAAGCACTCAGTCAAGTTGCTGTACAAAACAAGGTTTGTAGAACATCTGTTGCTCGACAGGCAGCAAGACTGTACAATAGTAATTGATGCGAAATTTGCTGTTCAGTTCAGGTGATTTTAGGTGTCTGGAATGGCCTGAGAAGTGAAGCTGTGAGAAACTATTTCAGACAAGCAGGCTTTAAATGTGCTGACATGATGTAAGAGGGCCCATATATGGATACTGTGGCAAGCTTCCTTAAAGATGAAGCTTGGGAGATCATCGAAGAGACTGCTGAGGTACCAGAATCTTTTGAGGAATTCGTATTTGCAGATGTGGATCTTGTGTGCTCTCAAAGAGCTTACAGACGGCGATTCTCGCGCAAGTAAATGGCACATGGGCCATAGAGGATGACTACGAGGACATTTTAGAGGAAAAGTGTCAGCATCTGAGGGTGCCAAGCAAGTAAGAGTGCTTCAAAGGTATTAGAGCAACAGGAAGGCTTGCAAAATGAAGTGCTTTACCTCCAGAATTTGGGAAGGAATACACTCTGCACTCACAAAATTACTACTTGTATGAATAAGTTCTGTAAACTTTCCTGAGCAATTCCCTGTTAATGCGTGTAAATGCATTTATATATGCTGATGTGCAGTAAACTGATCAACACAGTGCTTTTAGAATTTTTGGTTACAAGAGACCTTGCTTACAATAGACATCTTTTTCGGGTCTCTTGAGTGCCTCTTGTAACGAGGTTTGTACTCGGAGGAATTTCTGAAAAGGGCAGCATCTGCCACATCGAAGATTCCCCAACAATGAGCAGTGATGTGGCACGTCAGTGGTTTTCAAACAAAAACTACCTAATTCTCGCTCTTTTGAACCAAATAAAAACAACTCATTCAATAAAAATGCCTAGTAACTCCTTCGTCCCCCCCCCCCCCCCTCCCCGGTCTGATGAGACCTCCATAATGCCTTTTCTGAGAACCTGACAGGCATGCAACTGCCTTTATCTGCTTGAAGGTGAGCTGGCAGGATTCATCCCACGTCCACTGCACGTTTAGCTTAAGCAGTTTGTAGAATGGGTGGGCCAAAGTCGACAGACTTTGAACAAACTTGACATGAACGGCGCGGCAGGGAGGGACGAGGACAGAGAACACTCAAGGACGAGCGCCAACTTTTAACTTTATTAAGAGGCTGCCAATAACGCCGAGCTTATACAAAGCAATATGCTCCCTAAAAATGAAAACACTTTTCGCAAGCAACACCCAAAAGAACTAAACGCATGGACCACGAACTCCAAGTCAGCAATGCGATAAGAAAAATGGACAAACAAAAAAACAAAAATGGCACTTCCTTTTAAACCTAACACTAGCTTACCCTGTGGAGAAAAAGGAAATTTAAAAGGCTTAAAGAATATGAGCATGTAAACCGGCATGGAAAGGAAGAAGGCACTGCGATGAGATATGAACTGAAACTCCAACAAAAACACGACAAAATGGGAACAATGCATTTAAAAACCACCGTTTAATAGCGTGTCAATAAAACCAAATGCCAAACAGGCAACAAAGACACTGCAGAACACCACGACAAGAATGACACAAGAGAACGAGATGTGAACCGCCAACAAAAACGGCAAAAAGTGAACTATGGCATTTAAAACCACCGTTTAGCAGCGTGTCAGATAAAACCAAAAACAGACAATGAAAAGGCAGAGACAAAAAATTAAACCTGTGAACGAGCCCTAGAGCTAGTACGAAAGGCATCTAACAACCCCTAATGGCGACTGCTACCTTGAGACCCATCACATTCAGCCAAGAAACTTAGGTCTTTCTTCGAAAGGAATATTGAAGCAATACTGGCACATTTTTTGTCTGCTCTTATTTCCTGTGCTTCTACTATTTCCCGGGTTAGCTGGTCACCGTGCCTGTAGATGATAGAGCATTTGCTGAGTAGTGCTCTGCAATTGCAAGACCTGCAGTGCTTGGGAAGATTGCCATGAATTGCTAATTGCCTCAACTTGAACAAACTTGTCGTAGTAGTTCACCATTCTCAGGAAAGACTGCAGTTGCTGCTTGTCCTTTGGAGCAGGTGCATTTAGCAGTGCCGATACCTTCTTGGGGGATGCGCACACACCATCCACGCTGATGACATGGCCCAGATAACAGAGCTGTTGCTGAAAAAACAGCTCTGATCACGCCGGATAAGCACACCACATTCTGGTAATCTTGACAAGATGACTTCCAAATTGCGGAAGTGTTCTTCCTTGGTCTTGCCCGTGACCAGAATGTTGAGATAGCAGCTGACTCCCTTCAATCCTTTCAGCATGTTGTTCATAATTCGTTGAAATATGGTTGGCACCGATGAAATGCCGAAAGCCAAACGGTTCATGCTGTACAAGCCCTTGTGCGTGTTTAATGTCAGTAGTTTTTTTTAGCTGTCCGCCTTCACAGCCTGCTGGTGCGCCCTACTGAGGTCGATTTTGGTAAATTCTTCGCCTTCTGCAAGTACTGCTATAAGGTCATCTATCCGAGGTAGCGGGTAGTGGTCTACTTCCTGACAGGCACTGATGGTGGTCTTATAATCACCACACAGCCGGAAGGTTCCGTCCCTCTTCACGACTGGTACCAAGGGTGTCGCGTAGTCACTAGTAGCAACTGGAGATATAATCCAAAGCTTCTCCATTTTTGTAAGTTCAGCTTCTACTGTACCTTGTGGAGCGAATGGAACACTTCTTGATGCTTCATGCCTTTGCAAACTTGGCTGTGACCCTTCCCAAAGGACAAGCAAGGCTCGTTTTTCTGCAATAGGGCTGAGCTCATCCTTGAAAAGCTCGCAGTAGCAGTCTAGCAGGGCTTCCAGTTTTCGTTCCGAGTGCTTTGACATCTCATGAGAAGGACCAAAGGGCTTCGAAAAAACCAGGTTCTTCCAATCCAGCCAAATATCTTGCAGCCATTCCCTGCTGAGAAGAGCTGGACCTGCAGTGTCCATGACGTACAGGACAAGTTGCACGGTCTGGTTGTGGTTCACGACTACTTCCGCCAGTCCCTTTGGCTTCACCAGTGTTCCAGTGTAAGTCCTCAAGAAGTTTCTTATGTGGAAAAAGCTGGAATTCGCACCAGGAAATGACGAATATGGCTGCACCGGTGTCAAGCTCAATTGTCAGCTGGACGTCGTCGACGCTGAGGGGCACAGTAATTGAGGCTGCGTTGACTGCTTGAAATGAGGCAGACGACTCGCTTCGGACGGAGCATTTCACTCGTTTCCGAGGCATTGTCTCCCTAGCTTTCTTTCCTTTGTGGCAGGTGCATTGAATATGCCCTTTCTGGTTACAATTGTAACATATATCGCCGATATGAGGGCATGCTTCGCTAGAGTGATTGGGTTACCAGCGTCGGAAACAGCTTTGTGACGTCACCATCTGTTTTTCAGCTTGAACTTTGTTCACATCTTACGCCGCGGGCACACTGTTACGCGTAAATGCCACACTTTTTGTTGCGTTTTCCATTGCAAGAGCTTCATCTACAGCTTTCTGGAAGGTTACTTTTTTGTCTTCCGTGATCAAAACACGCTGAATGTCTTGGTGAAGCAGGCCGCAGAAATTTTCCATGGCAAGAGCTTTATCTACAGCTTTCTGGAAGGTTAACTTTTTGTCTTCCATGAACAAAACACGCTGAATGTCTTGGTGGAGCAGGCCGCAGACGAAACAGTCCCGCAGCGCTTCATCCAGAAAACTTCCGAATTCACAACTCTTCATCAGGCTTTGAAGCTCAGCGAAAAACTAAGCAATTGGCTCCCCACTTTGATGTGATCGTTTGTAAAACTTTGCACACTCTGCAGTGACATTTTTGCGGTGCCAAATGCTCACTGAGGAGTTTCAGAAGACTGTCAAACTGTTGAGGACGGTGCGTCTGGCGCCGTCAAGGACTTGAGCAACGCGTAAGTCTTCACGCTGATGAGACTTAGCAAAGCAGGAACTTTCTTTTTGTCGGGAACCTCAATGTCCAAAAAGTAAGCCCTTAGCCTTTCCTCATGCAGCACCAATCACTTGTGGTCTCGTCAAAAGCTTCAGTATGACTAATATGGCTCATGACTCACTTGAAGTTTCAGCTGCCGTGATGCTGCTTTCAGGAATTCCATCGCCGGGCAGTCTTCAAAGCAGGAATCTTTCGACACAGGAGCCAGTTTCCTTACGCTGCAAATTCCGTACGGTAATCCCACCCTTCTCGCCAATATGTCATGTCTGGGCATCTAAGAACTGGGCGGCGTAGATGAAACAATGAGCGTTTATTCCTGCTACTTTACAGGCTTCAAGTTGGTTACATTCTGGGGGTCAACGGTCTGTGCCAGCAGCTTTTGTAGCCAGCACGGACTATCAGATAAACGATAGCTGAACTTGGCGCATTCTCATGCAGTACACGATAGCGACACGTGTGCTTCAGTTAGCGTGCACACAACATTGGGAACCACTTGCATCATAGTTGATTCATTTGTTTAAAGGCTGGCTAAGGTCACCTGCTTTTGCGTTGAGAAATGTGATGGTCAGTGTTTATACATTTCGATCAATGCTTTATTGCATGCAGAGTGTCGGGAGCATCAAAGCAGAATACAAAATCCTAAGTGCCGCAGCATCGTCCTTCACGGTGCAACACAGTAGCAGCAGTGCCCTCTTGTAAGTGGCTGCATCACATGTGGAGACTTCACCGTACAGTGCGCGAACAGCACTTGACAATCTCAGTTGTGATACAATGAAAGAACCACGCAGATGGAAGCAGGAGAAATGCGTAGTGCCATCATTCAGTGTCCTAAATGCCGTGCTGTTGGGCTCTGTTTTTTGGCTGGTGTATCCAATAGCTGCTATCGCCGCAGCCTGCCGCAAAGTTTGTAAAAGTGAAACAGAAGCTAAGTGGTCAGTCTATTCTTGGAAACGGAGCCACTAATTTTTCGTCACACCTGCCATTGTGCACATGTCGGAGAAGTGCAGTCGACTATAGACAAGCGTCAGCTTGTGACGTCAGTGGAGATGCGGCGCCACTGGCGACAGCAGTGACTTTCAAGGTGTAAGCAAAAGCCCGATCCGTCTGCATTGAGTGCACGGCACTTGCTGTTTTTGAGCATAATTCCCGCTGTTCCTGCAAGCTGTGAGCTGTGGTGCGGTTGGTTGCACCACGTGGCACAAAAAAAGAAAATGGCACCTGTTTTCACGTTTCTTGCTCTCAGATAAAGATGAGAGCGAAGGGCAGCGGCGTTAAATGCAACAAGTAGAGCCTTTGGCGACGGATTGCTTTCAAGCCAACATGCATTTCACTTCTGCATTGAAACTTGATCAGTTCGTTTTCAGCTTCAATTTTCATAGTTGCGTTTCAGCCGCACGATGAGTGCAGTAACAAACGCCTGCAACTCATGCATGTTTTGTTGTATATACTATCAAGTCATAAGAAGTTTTGTCGTAATATTCCGCGTGCCTATGATCTTAATCGAAGGCAGGAAAGTCGCGATGTGACATCCCATTCGCCTGCGGTACTGCCAGTGTTTATGTTTGTACAGAAAAGGACACAAAAGCTGCTGCGAAGGTAATTGCAGTTACCTTGAGCAGTCCCTCCAGCACGATATTGCCGAAGAGGCCCAGACTTGTGAAGTTGCTTTTCTCTGTTTTGCTCCGATTATAAACTTTCTTTTAAAGGTGATTAAGAACCTGATGAACGAATTAAGTATCCACGTACAACCTATCTCTGATCGAACAGGATATTTAAGTGTGGTATATACAGGGTGTTACACGGAAGACTTTAAGCAATTAAAAAAAAATAGTCTGTACACAATACCAAGGAAATATTTTCGGGAACACACTCTCTGCCCTGGCCCACATAATATTCTGCCAAAATTCTCTAACTATTCATGTAATTAACAAAATCTCGCTAATTAACTTTTTAATTATCGTAGTTGGGCAGTTAGTTTCAATGGGCGCCATGAACGAGACGATGCCAAATGAAGAAAAACTCATTTTCTAGAGCTCTGCAGCTCGATGAAATCCGACAAATTTTGCTGCACGCGACCGAAACTTGAGCGCGCGAGGAGCGCCGAAGTATGGCTCATACGCAACATCAGCTGGTGATACGCGGCAATGAATGCAGCACCCGATTCGAAACGCGTGTGCTAATTTCCCTTGCTAGGGATCCTAGGCGCATGAGCTTAGACCACTTGGACCACGTCCGGCGTTATCGTCTGCTTCGTCGCTCGGCGCAAGAAAAGGATAGTCATAGTCAGCTATGGAGATGTCGATTTTGAGAGCCTTGATAAGTGTTGGCCTGGTGCTCTGCCCGGTGGATTACTTCCGGAGGGAGCTTTTTTTTATCTTTAGTTTCGTCACGAGCTTTGTGAAAGGAACGCATCACGCTTCTGTGACAACGTGCAGATTACTATTGAGCGTTAAATGGTGCTGGTATATTGGTATGCATTGCATTATTTCTGTCAAGTTGAAAACTTTCTTCTTAACGTATCCGCTGAGGAAGGCATTCAATGATTCGAAATTGAGTAACCAGAAGGTCAGGTTGTTTTTCTCCCACTCCCAATGCTTTGGTTGGGAAAGGTTCTGTCCAGGAATTACAACGCCAAAGGAAAAAAATGCGGCGGGGCTCTTTCATGCTGAAGCCTAAAACCATTATTTTTTTTCTACAAAACCAGTGATGGCTCAGCTGCAAATTCAGAGACGGCGCCGTTTAGAACGCAGTATGTGTACTTTTTCCATTAAGGCTTCTGTCGATGATGTAAGGACCGACAATACGGCTGTCATAAATGCCACAGCGAACATTTGCTGACAGTCTTACTTGATGCTCGTGCTGACGTATAGCCAATGTGGGTTCTTGTCACGCCAGTAATGGGCATTATGTAAATTGACATTCGAGTTCCTGCTTAGGCCTCGTCTATCCCAACCATTTGTGAAGAAATTCCGAGTCATTATATTTAATTAGCGCTATTTGCAAAAATCAATTCGTTTCTCAAAGTCATTCGATGCCAGATTCATTTGAAGACACACATAGGGTTTGCAGCTGTCTTGAAAATGACCAAGGTGCAGCCGGGCTGGCTCCGTACGCGTTGGCAACTTATCTAACACTTGCTCTCGGCCTGAGAGCGACGTTGCGAGGACATCAAAGTTAACAATTCCACCCACATGGTCTGTTTTCTGAACATGGACTGATACAGTAGTCTTCATCATCATCATCATCTGCCTGACTATACCCACTGCAGGCGAAGGCCTCTCCCATATTTCTCCAATTAACCCAGTTCTGTGCTAGCTGCATCCACTTGACCCCTGCAAACTTCTTAACCTCATCCGCCCACCTAACTTTCTGCCGCCCCCTGCTACGCTTTCCTTCCCTTGGAATCCAGTTTGTTACCCTCAGCGACCATCGGTTATCCTCTCTTTGCACTACATGACCTGCCCATGCCCATTTCTTCTTAATTTCCACTAGAATGTCAGTAACTTGAGTTATTTCTCTGACCCACTCTGCATGCTTCCTATCTCTTAATGTTACCCCTACCATTTTTCGTCACATAGCCCTCTGGGTTGTCCTCAACTTAAGTAGAACTCTCTTGGTTAGCCTCCACGTTCCAGCCCCATAGGTGAGTACAGGTAAGATGCAACTGTTGTATACTTTCCTCTTCAGCGATACCTGTAAGCTGCTAGTCATAATCTGCGAGTGCTTGCCAAATGCGCTCCATTCCAATCTTATTCTTCTTGTTATTTCCTTTTCATGGTCGGGATCTGCGGTTACTACCTGTTCTAAGTAGACATATTCGCCTACTACTTCCAGTGCTTCGCTACCTAACGTAAATTGCTGTTCCACCAGTGACGAACGACAAGGTCAAGAAAGCATTAGAAACTATGAAAAGGGGGAAATCAGCTGGAGAGGATCAGATAACTACAGATTTGCTGAAGGAAGGGGGGAATATCGTGCTAGAAAAATTGGCCACCCTGTATATGCAGTGCCTGGTGTTATCGACGGTACCGGAACCATGGGAGAATGCAAACATTATTCTCATTCATAAGAAAGGAAAGGGGGCTCTAAGGACCTTAAAATTACAGACCAATCAGCTTACTGTCTGTTACGTATAAGGTATTTACTAAGGTAATCGCTAATAGAATCAGGACAACCTTAGACTGCAATCAAGCAAAGGATCAAGCAGGTTTTCGGAAACGTGATTTTCATTCGTAACATCTTTGGTGGAGGTGAAATCATTGTACCCCGTACAACAGGCTGGATCTCCGCAATGGATGCCACGTCGGTACCATCACTATGTCCACAGACCCCACCCCCTCTACTGCCGCCGCCCCAACTGTCGTGATGGCACAACCCCCGACCCTTCTGCGGGACCGACGACGTTGATGTGGACGACTGGTTGGCCCTCTACGAACGAGTAAGCAAACACAACCGCCGAGACACAACGTTCATGCTGGCAAATATCATATTTTATTTGACCGGCACCGCGCGCATTTGGTTTGAAATGCACGAAGACGAACTGGCATCTTGGGGCATATGCAAACAAAAGCTTCAAGACCTCTTCGGCAAACCCATTGGACGCCGCCTTGCTGCCAAGAAAGACCTGGCATCTCGTGCCCAAACATCGTCCGGGTCATATATTTCTTACATACAAGACGTCCTGTCCCTGTGCCGAAAAGTCGACTCGGCCATGAGTGAGGAAGATAATGTGGGCCACATACTAAAGGGTATAGCCGATGACGCTTTTTACCTACTCTTATGCAAAGATTGTTCAACTGTGGACTCTGCTCTTCAAGTGTGCCGGCACTTTGAGCAGGCGAAACAAAAACGCATATGTCACCGGTTTGACCGCTTGCCGAACACAGCTGCTACCTCATCCTGTACTGACCTGCCTACTCTCCGTCAGCCTTCCAACCCGACTAACGACACGAATTGTCTGCCGTGAACTCGAGGCCATGGCTCCCGCTGTTTCCTCATCTCAGCTGACAGACAACACCCTTCCTACGGTATCCTTCATCCAGGCTGTTGTTCGCCTGGAGGTCGCTAACATGAGCATCTCTACTGGCCACGTCCCGAACACCATCGACTCCAACTCAGCCCCTCCTGTGATCGCTGCTGCCTCTAACCCCAGCTTTATGCCTTGATACTGCTACCGTAATCCTAATGATTGGCGTACCGCTGACGATGGCCCCATTTGCTTCAACTGTTCCCGTGTTGGTCATATCTCCCGTCATTGCCGCAACCGCTGGTACATGCCGTCACGCCCATTCCACTACGTCAATCGCAGTGGAGTCTCTGCACCGCGCCATTCCTCGCCCCAACCTGAACCGTCCCGTGCAGATCCTGTTCCACCTGCTCGTGTTTCGAGCCGGTCACCTTCCCCGCAAACCCAACGTTCCCGCTCTCCTCTGCCTCGTTGTAATTCTTCACCGTCCTATGCCGGCCGCTTTTCGGAAAACTAGACGATGCAGCTCCCAGAGGTCATGCTGCATTCGCTACTCGGACTGAAAAACCTCTGTTGGCCTTTGCTCCACAATTTAACCTCATCAAAGTCCTTGTTGATGGTGTTCCTGTCTCTACCCTTATTGACGCTGGTGCCCAACTCTCTGTCCTCAGTTCTTCGTTTCGGCGTCGCCTGAAGAAAGTCCTGGCGCCAGCAGTTTCGCCCACCGTTCGTGTCGCCAATGGCAGCCCTGCTGTCGTGTTTGGTATGTGTACCGCCCGTGTAACCATTGCTGGTCGTCATACACCAGTCTTATTCACCGTGCTCCAGGAATGCCCCCATGACCTGATCCTTGGCCTTGACTTCTTGACCACTCACTCAGCCCTTATTGACTGCTCAACCGGCATTCTGTGTCTGGACCTTCCCCTCTGCTCTGAAGACCTTTTCATGCCACCTCGCCTCCGCTCAGCAAAATATTCCCGCCTCCCTCTGGAAGCTGTTGTTTATATTCCTATGTGCCCTTTTCCGCCCGTGCCCGATGGAGACTACCTGGCGTTCCCAATTACAGACGTCGTCCTGCAGCGTCACGTCATCCTCCCACACCTCATCGTACACATATCTCAGAATCGCACCACTCTCCCACTCCTAAACTTAGCTTGTCGACCCAAGTCCTCCCCGACGGAATTTCATTAGCTGAACTTTCCCCGCTGACCGACTGGGAAGTTTCAGCCCTAACTACCGACCCTCCTCCTGCACCTTGCACAGCCCATACCGCTACTATGTCATCTCCTTTACAACGCGATCCTGTTTCCAGCATGATTGCGGCCAACCTGCAACCCGATTCTGTCGACACGCTCTACAAGCTGATACTTTCATATAGCGACATTTTTGATTTTGGGGCCTGACCTCTTGGCCAAACGTTTGTTGTAGCCCACCGCATCGACACCGGCGATGCTGCTCCTGTCCACAAGCGACCGTACCGTGTCTCTTTCCGTGTGCCAGGTGATTCAACGTGAAGTTGACAAGATGCTGGCCGACGACATCATTGAGCCTTCAAACAGTCCCTGGGCATCACCGGTTGTGCTAGTCCAGAAAAAAGATGGGAGCTGGAGATTCTACGTCGACTATCGCCACCTCAACAAGTTGACCAGAAAAGACGTCTACCCTCTTCTGCGCATCGACGATGCACTTGATTGCTTACATGGAGCCAGCTACTTTTCCTCCATCGACCTTCACTCTGGCTACTAGCAAATCTTCGTCGATAAACGAGACCACGAAAAAACAGCATTTATCACTCCTGACGGCCTCTACCAATTTAAAGCCGTTCCTTTTGGCCTATGTAACACCCCTGCAACTTTCGAACGGATGATGGACTCGCTGCTGCCTGGCTTCAAGTGGACCACTTGTCTTGGTTATTTAGATGACATCATTGTTTTCTCGTCCACTTTTGAGAGCCACCTCTCTCGCCTTTCTACCATTCTCGAGCTATTCCGCTGCGCTGGCCTTCAACTCAACTCCAAGAAATGCAATTTCGGTCATCGGGAAATCAAAGTTCTTGGCCACGTAGTGAATGCTGCTGGTGTCCAGCATGACCCCGATAAGATCCGTGCCGTTCGTACTTTTCCCACACCACGTTTATCTAGTGATGTTTGAAGTTTTCTTGGCTTGTGTTCTTATTTCCGTCGTTTCATCCAGAACTTCGCAGCCCTTGCTTGCCCTCTCACCGCCCTACTGAAAAAAGATGCACTTTTCTCTTGGCGCCCTGACCAAGCTGCAGCTTTCTCCGAACTTATCGCTGCTGTCACCAATCCACCCGTCTTGACTCATTTCAACCCTTCGGCCCCTGCCGAACTCCGCACTGACGCCAGTGGTCACGGCATTGGAGCTATCCTCACTCAGCCTCACCACTGCTGCACCAGAGTGATTGCGTATGCCAGCCGCCTACTATCTAGGGCAGAACAAAATTACTCTATCACAGAAAGGGAGTGCCTAGCTCTTGTTTGGGCTATTGCAAAATTCTGCCCTTATTTGTTTGGACGACCCTTTACTGTTATCACAGACCACCATGCCTTGTGCTGGCTATCTTCACTCAAAGATCCTACTGGACGTTTGGGACGCTGGGTGTTAAGATTGCAAGAGTACACCTTTTCTGTGGTCTATAAGTCTGGTTGGCTGGTCGGCTTCACCAAGATGCAGACTACTTCTCCTGCCACCCTGTCGACCCTCCCAGCTCTACGGCCTGTGACATTAACGCATGCGTCCTGTCTTTATTGGCCTTTCCCCACATAGCCGATGAACAGCGCTTGGACTCCGCGCTCCGGTCTATCATCGACCATCTGACTACCGGCCAGTCTCTGGCCTGTTGCTAAAGCATTGCGAAGGCCAAATGGCATGACTTTAATTGGTAGAGGCCATCAGGGGTGATGAACGTTTTTTCATGGTCTGTTTCGTTGACAAAAATCTGCCAGTAGCCTCAACGAAGGTTGATGGGTGAAAAGTACCGTATAAACCGGAATATAGATAGAGATTTTTTCTAAAAGGAAAGCAAGCTAAAGTCGTTCCTAATTTTATATAGCGATGTGGTTTTTAAAGAATTTGAGGCACAGTCTGGCAACAAGTGGCATGCTACTCATGAATGGACTGCCAGAACTGTGTATCGACATCCTGTAGTTTCTGGAATTTTTTTCATCCCAAGTGCACTTATCTTTGCATGCGCCATGGAGGAAGGCGTGCGTTCTTTCGTTCGACCTATGAGAGTTTAAATTGCCTCTTTAGCAATGAGTAATGGCATGTGGAGGCAGTTTACAGTAGCTTTCCAGAAAACGTCATGTTTGCCGAAGCAAACGGCAACATGGCCAATCTCTCAGCGACAGTTCGGTGTTTCAGAATAGAGCGTGCAGTGCTGTGGACAAGATCAGCTGTTGGCATGCAATCTTGCAAGAAATGCTGCGTAAGCAACACACTTGATAGAACTAGATGACACTGGGATGTGACGAGTAGCAGGGTTGTCTTTCGACGACGCTGCTGAAAGTTTGGAGTGAGATCGTAGCTCCAGTGATGCAGGGACACAGCCGATGTAAATATATGCGCTTCTCCACTTTTTCTTGTTTTCTTTTCTTTATTTTTTTTTTTTTTCACTTCATGGTAAGGGGGTCGACCTATATTCCCACTCGACTTATGATACGGTTTATACAGGAGCTGGCTCCATGCAAACTATCAAGTGCGTCACCGATCGCGGAAGAGGATAGACATCTTTTTTGGTCATCTTATACCGGTTGTCTATGCAGACTCTGTTATCTCTTTTCTTGGACAACTGCTTTTTAAGTGAAAATTGGAACTTTTACAGCAGCTACCAGAACCATATTTGGTAATTGGTGATTCTAATGTGCATTAATCATTTTGAGGAAGCGAACTGACACTAGAGGCAGCATTTTGGGAGATCTTATTCTCTGTGGTGATGTCTGCCTGACAACACAGGTACTGCTCTTGGAAATTTAATCTGATTTCATCTTTTCGTTTGCATTATTTTTTTAGTGATTTTAAATAGGATCTTCTGGGTAGCCTGCATGGAAGTGATCATTTGCCGGTCATTGTAAGCATCTTATGTTTTCTATGAGTCATACGTAGGAAACTAAGTCGTTGGAAGCCCCTAATTTGAGTGGACTGGTCAATGTTTTGTAGATCAGAAGTCAGTCTGGACTGAACATTTTCAAATGACCTCATTGTTGATGAGCTGAATGAACTGTTCACAACTTGTGTCCTCGCTGCCGTGCATTTTGCCATTTCTCAGACCTCAGAGTACAAGAAAATCACAATGTCGTATACAGTAGCAGACCGATTTTTCGGACAGCAGTAATTCGGACTTCATTCAGGAACCGTCATGCACCCCATAGGAATGTGTACATATTTACGACCGATATTTTGTACACTATGGTATCCAAAAGTTAGATTTTTTCGGACCAAATTTGGTGCCAGCAATACTGTGATCATTTTTGGCCCAAGATTTTTTTTTCAGCATAAAATAGATGCGAGTGGACATGATTTTTCCAAACAACCCAGTTTTGCGCAGTCGTGAAAGCTTAGACGAAGCGAGTCATTCAGACGAACTAGCTTGGCTCCCTGTGCATCATTGCCATTGGAAACGGTGGCAGAAAGGGAATGCTTGGCCTTGTCTTCATGATAGCCTAGAGCATGCAATCGGATGGAAAAATGAAGTGTGAGCACCGTCTGCCGCAGCGCGCTCTGACGCTGTCACCCTCGGGGAAGAGCAGGTTCATTCATATAAGTTCTCGTTCCAGTCGTGTTTTTTCCCAGTGATGAGTTTCATCTCGCGTCTTTGCTACCGTCGTTAACCATAAAAATGGCAACTAAATGGTATTGCTTCACACGATGCTTGCATACGTTTGTGGTATGAGCATGACCTGCAGCTGCAGTACATCGTGAAGTGGCATGGACATAGCGAAAACATGACTGACCACGATGTGTTAGCTGGCGGGCTATAGTGGTTACAGCTTAGCACGATCGTCTTCCTGCGGTGCACCACTGCGCATGTAGGAACTGCCTTGAGCGAGTTGCGTGCTTTCCGGTGGTGCACACACCTAGTGTGTCAGCACCAGTCAGCACACCCGCACTAGCAGTCGTATTCACGGTATTGGATCGCGCTGGTGTGTGCACATGGGCGGCGCACGGAAGCTGATCACAGTAGCGGATCATGTTATGCTATGACTCCCTTTTATCAACATATTTGAAACATGGTTTGAACTGAAGTTTGTAATTTGTAAAGCTGATTTTTTGCAGAAAAGTGATCTTTTTCAAATGTATGGGTTTTTTGAACTGTTTGATTATTTGGACCATTTTCTAGGTCCCGCTGAGTCTGAAAAAATGGTTTGTGACTATACACAAGAATGCAAGGTAAAGCCTGGAGTCTTTTCCACAGATGCCCGGCATAAAAGGCTTTTTTATGCGAAGCATATTAACGTAGGTTTCGGGCCTTCGCGCGACGCCCGGCGGTGGCCACCATTGACCCTGAAGTGGGGTCACGTGACATGACGTCACGTGATGACGTCACACCGGCTGCAGATGGGGCCTCATATCGCGCCGTCGGTCGCCTCCCGGCGGTGGCCACCATTGACCTTGAAGTGAGATCACATGATGTGATGTCACGTGATGACGTCACACCGGCTGCAGATGGGGCCTCATATCGCACCGTCGGACGTCGCCCGGCGGAGGCCTCCACGCTTCGGTTCGCGCCGTCGCGCGTGATGCGGCGGCGGCGCCACCATTGCTGCATCACGTGATATGTGACGTCACGCCAGGGATGAAGCGGCGCGCGCCCGCCGTCGCGTCAGTCTCTGTGCCCGCAACCGCGCCAGCGTCTTTGCGCCGGGCGTGTTTGTCGGGCTGCAAAGAATAAAGTATGACGATTAACCTAAAACCACGTCTCCGTTACTTAGCCCCATCCACACTGAGGCAGCTGCTTAACATGCTTCGCATCCACTGGGCTTAACCTTGATAAGCCTCCAATTTTTTTAAAAAGACATGAGCTAAAGCCTATTATATTCATCGCAGTGCAGAAAAACGTGGCAAAGTTACCTTTCATCCATACTGAGCTGAATCTTGTAAAGAAAAAGCGGCATAGGTTTACATTCCCCCTTCACATTTTCTCTTCTAATGGCCCCAGGTATGCAAACAAGGGCATAGAGGAAAGGGCAGATAAACTAGGCGAACATTTCTTCATGGTTTCTAGTTCTTCACACTGCTTGGCTCGTTTTTAAAATATAAAAGTACAGCTGAGAAGAGACGAGTGGCAGCAGCAAGAAGCCTTTTAATGGTTTAATACTGTGGAAGAAAACTATAGAGTATACTATCTTCTGGCAAACCCTCGCAGGGGCACCTTATGTAATGAGGTGTTGGTGCCACCACAGACCCTGAGCACCCACACCGAAGCTGTCATCTGTACCGTGCCAATAGGTTGAAAGGCGGAGGGAAGAAACCATTAACCGTGGCAGTAGAGGGTCAAGCCTCGGCCGATGGTCTCCTAGTCTGTCTACCAGGCAAGGGGCTCCGGGACCTTTCGTTGCATATGGGGGTGAAACAGAAGCGACTGAATATTATGAACCCTTAGCCATTACATGCCGTATGGACAAATCTTCTAATAAACATGATCAGCCCCCGAAAAGGGGTCGCACTGATGCTAAGCAGCTTATGCCATAAAAACATGAAGTATTTGCCAAGTTTTTCATTGTTTATTGCTTGAAAGACCAACCTGAAGTAAACCTGTCTGCTTTCATTATCGCCAAAGGCATCAAAAACTTGTGGTCGCCAAAGTTATAAAGCGAAGAAAGAGAAATGGGGACCTTCTTGGTAGAAATAACAACAAAAGAATGGAGAAGTAAACTTAAGTCTCTGCAAAATCTTGGAGAAATGGGCGTGCAGGTGACCCCTCACTGCACCAAACTACACTAAAGGCGTCATCTCTGAGATGGAACTACTACAAAGCACTGATGCAGAACTAGAAGAACTTGATGAACAAAGTATAATTGCAGCGCACTGAATCACCATCAGGAGAAATAATACAGAGATAAAGACAAAGCACATAGTCCTAACCTTTAACAGCTCCACCCTACCAGAATCGATTCATGCATCTAAACTGTAAAGTCCACCCTTACATTCCGAACCCAGAAGGTGTTTCAAGTGCCAGCGCTTCGGACACAGCTCTTTGGCTTACCAGGGCAAACCCACATGTGTAACGTGCGGAGACAACAAACACACCAAAAGCAGGTGTGAGCGCATAGCCAAATGTGTCAACTGCAGTGGTCCACTGGAAAACCGAGAAAGACACAACCACCTTGAAAACCACAGAAAACTTATACCCCGAGGCACGAAAACGACTCCTTACAACAGAAGGGTACATACTCTGATGTGGTGACGCGGGGACCGCCACTACCTTCAGTTTTAGTCGGCACACAGGTCGATCCGCTGGACCTCGTGTTGACATCCAAGTCCCCACAATCATCACTGAGGCCTGCGGCACAGCCCAAAGGCCTAAAACTTTCGTGAGATGAGCATGCGATCAATGCCGGAGGCCTGCAATTGCCGCCTTCGGGGTCGAGCTCTTCGCTGGCAGGAAACCAGAATTGCACCGCTGAACTGGACCTGTCCCTCCAATCCGTAAAGAAAGCAGCTGCTGAGCCAGTAGACTCCGCCGTTGTAGCGGAGCCTGGTGCAGCCGAGCTACCAAGAAAGGTACATACGAAGGCCACAGGCCATCGCGAACGAGCAGCATCCTCCACATTCACCATGGAGGATATGGATGTCAGCGAGATTCCGCCGGCATCTAAAACTCACACACCCGCAGAATCTCTGCCAGCACCACCAGAGTGGCAGTGGACTCATTTCTCAGTTTGCCGCTCCCACAGCGGTAACAAGACTCCCACGAAAAGAAAGGGAAGCCACGAATAATCCCACCCGAGAATAAATAGCTTCCCTCATTCCCCAGCTAATCACAATGGCTTATCTAATACAATGGAACTGCAGAGGTTTACACAGGAATTACACTGACTGACATTACAGATCTGCTAAGAACAGTGGCACCCACGCTTACGTTTGTATGTTTCTTAAAAAAGCTGGTGTTTTAAATCAAATATGAATATCGTAACGGTATGTGCCTTCAAGATACGAACCTTAAGCCACAACACACAAGCATCTTTACTACACTTTTCGAAAAGATAGAGTCCAAGCTAGCAGATTGTCAGGAGGCATCACAATAATAATACACAGTGACGTCCCTGCCACAGAGCTACAATTAAAAACAAACTGAAGCAGTAGCTGTACACATAAGCCACAAAACAATAACAGTCTGCTCTGTATACATACCTCCACACCTCGCAGTTACCATCAACGATTCTGAAGATCTTTACACAACAGTTACCAGAGCCATATGTGATAGTTGGGGATTTTAATGCTTACTCCTCCTTTTGAGGCAGTGAACGCACATGCCAGAGGGCAGAGTATAGAAAATTTCATACTGCTCAATCATAAATGCCTTATGAACACTTGAATTGAGCTTTTATAGCACCATAACTTTTTACCGATTTTAATTAGAAGGTCTTAGATGACCCTCACTACACCTACACCATGCTGATTGGTCGCTTTTTAAAATAAATGCTACATTAGAAAAAGAATAAAAAAAACTTAACAGAGATGAAACCAGAGAGTTACTTAGTGCATTTTGTCAGCAGCTGCACTATCTATTCCGCAAACCATTAGGACTAGCAGAAAGGAAACAAAAAGTATGGTGGACAAACGATTGCAAATTAGCAAAAAAAAAACAGCAGAATTAACATGGAACACCCTTCGTAGATACCCCACTACAGATAATTTGCTCGCATTTAAAAACGCTAGGGCACAGTATGTATGAAGAAATGCCGAAAAAAACATCATGGCAGAAATATATTTCATCCATAAATAGTTCATTGAGATCGAAGATGTGAGAAGAAGTCTATAAATCACTAAAGATAGCACCACTTTTGCACTTCTAATGTTGACATCGCTGGTTCACAAGCAACACTTGAAGAACAGGCTAACAACTGGGCGAGCACTTTGCCAAAGTATCTAGCTCATCTAACTACTCACAACCATTACAGAAATATAAAACAACAGCTGAAAAACACTTATCACACTACACGAACTAAATAGAGTATTATCATTAGGAAAAAAAAGACAGCACCAGGTCCAGACAACATTCATTACTATATGCTAGAGCACCTCTCTGAAGCAGCCGTTGAGGCAATGTTGAAATGTTTTCATAAGATATGGATAACTGGCAAGTTACCTAAATCGTGGAAAGAAACATTTATAATACCCCTCCTTAAACACAGCAAGTCACCAAGTCCTACCAGTTACCGACCCATAGCACTTACAAGCTGTCCAGCTAAGTCATTCGAAAGCATTTTAAATACAGTAGAACCCCTTTATAGTAAAGTCCCTGGGACCAGCAAAAATCTTTACTATATCAGGGTCTTTACTATATCAGTTGTTGGTGATGACATCGGTTCTGAAGATGTTGTCTGGTAGTTAAATAAGCACTTACTGAAAATGTCTTGTTGCTTAATGAAAAAAACTGAATTATCTTCCATCTCACTCTTATCATCTCTTCGTGCAATTTTTTTTTGTTATAAAAATGTTTTAGATCTTGTGGAAGTACCTCTTAAGCAGGAAGACAACTTGGCTATGAATGCAACCAAGCTTGATTTTATTTGAAAACCAAAGCCTTGCATGAACATGGTGTCACTTTTTGCTGTTTATGTCTTTTAAAAAGCAATAAATGATAAATGCGCGTGGCAGTCAAGTGCTGCAAAACTGCACATGCTGCACCTCCACTTTTTGCCTGCGCTGCCTCATGCTCTGTGCTGCACAGTGCTGTGAATGTTCACCTGTTTCTTCCCCTTCCCTATTTCTTGCTGCACTTTTACTCTGCTTTATTTCTGAACGGACCACGCCGCTTTCTTTCCATGTTTGTAGTTAGCTTTACTTTTTTTTCCCCTACGCGCTGTGTGCTTTCCCTCGCGTCTCCAAGGCCTTTGTAAAGTAGGCTTTTCCTGAATGCTGCTGAGCCTGGTGGTAAAGCCATTTAAAAGAACGCTTATTTTTCTGTTTTCAAATACAAAAAACCTTTGCCTTGCGATTCTAAGTAAGGCGCGCGGCAATGCCATATCGTGGTTGTCGTCACTGCGGCCAGGCGCACTTTACTATAACTGATTTTTACCAAAAACTTCTTTACTATAAAGGGGGAAAATGTACAGTTGTGTATGGTAGATGAACTGGGACTTCAGTTTCACTTTACTATATCAGAGTTTTTACTATATCCGAGTTTACTATAGCAGGGTTCTACTGTATCAGACTGACCTTTTTATTAGAATCATGACAGCTTTTAGACTTTCATGAATACAGTTTTTAAAAGCATGTTCAACCACTGACCATCTCATCCCTCTAGAAAACACCGTCCGGGAAGCATTCATCCACAAGCAACATTGTATTGGGGGTCTTTGTCGACCTAGAGAAGGCCTACGATAAAACGTGGAGGTTTGGCATCCTGCATGACCTAGCCAAGCTAGGTATTTGTGGCAGGATGCTGAGCTGCTTGAGTGACTTCCTAACCGACTGTACATTCAAAGTCTGCTGGGCTCAACTTATTCAATGAACTTCAGGCAGGAAACTGCGCTCCCCACGACTGTATCTTAAGTACCACACTCTTCATAGTTAAGATAAATTCAGTAGCAAAAGTAATCCCAAGATCCATAATGTACTCACTTTATGTAGACGATGTCTAAATACCATACACCTCCTCCAGCTTGTCAACCCGCGAGTGACAAATGCAGATAACTAAACAAAATGTCCGCTTGGGCAGACAAAAACGGAATTAAGTCCTCTGCACAAAAAACTAGCTGTTTTGTTCTCGCTCAGACTAGGCTTGCAAAATGACCCTACACTTCTCCTGAACCAGACTCTATTACGTGTTAAACAAGGATATAAATTTTTAGGTGTTGCTTTTGATAAAAAATTAACCTTTCTCCCACACATAAACAACTTGATGAAAAAAGCATCCCAAGCCCTCAATGTGCTGAAGCTACTCTCAAGAAAACGCTGTGGGTTCGATAGGTATTCCTTTTACATATTTACCATTCTTTGATACGCTCTAAGTTAGACTATAGTGGTCAATAGCATACGGATCAGCAAGGCCATCTTACGTGAAACGATTAGATCCAGCCCATAATCTTGATTTACGGTTATCGTCCGGAGCCTATAGGACTTCTCCAATAGCCAGCTTTTATGTAGAGACCAATGAACGTGCCATAGAACATCGAGGAACTGCACTAACTTGTACATACGTCCTCAAATTCTGTTCTCAGCCTAACCATCTCTGTTACTCTATTGTCACAAAAATGCTCTTCCCGAATACTTTTTACCAAGCCTCAAGAAATAAAGGCATTGCTCTCACGCTTCGAAAAAAAATGCCGAGATCTGGACGTATTGAATGAAACAATATATTGCATCAAGACACGAACCACTCCCTCCGTGGTATACTCTTCCTGCAATTTTTGACCTCGTGCTAACACAGTTTAAAAAAATGCATTCTCCACGTGAGCACATATTGCAAGAACTTCTGGCACTGAAAGAAAAATATACGAATTACATCATATTTTATACAGATGGTTCAAAAACGAATTACTTATATTGGAAGTGCAGTATTACAAGACGAAACAGAACCAATAACAAGACTAACTTATTATGTATCAGTCTTCATTGCAGAGTGTCACGCTGTTTGTACTGCTGCGGAGAAAATAAGAAATCAAAACATCAAAAATAGCATCATCTACACTGATTCTTTAAGCATCCTCACTGCATTAAACTAAAAATGCAAGTGAACTGCTGATTGGCAGCATAATGCACAACAGTAAAAGTCTCATCACAAAAACACAATATTAAATTCTGCTAGGTTCCCAGTCATGATGGGATAAAGGGCAATGAGAGAGTTGACATATGTGCTGCACAAGCAAGAACCGTGGAAATAAAACGCGTGAACTTGCCACACAATGACTGCGTAGTTAGTGCGCAGTAAACTAAAAGCCAGTTGGCAAGCTGCTTGGGAACATGAAGCAAACAAGCTGCATTATATAAAGCCAATCATAGGAGAATGGAAATCATGCGGACATCAGGAACATTTTATTGAAGTTATTTTATGTCATCTACGCATAGGACATACCCATATCACACATTATTTCCTCCTAACAAAGGAAAACAAACCATTGTGTGAAATGTATGGTGACGAGCTCACAGTCAATCATATTTTAATCTCATGCCTGCGATTTGAGGATCTTCGAAAAAGATATTTCACTGTATTTTATAATGCACGCATTCCATTTCATCCTGCCTTGTATCCTGCATTGTTTTTTGGCGAACAATATATTCGTCGATTTTTCTCTTGTTTGTACGTTTCTTAAAAAAGCTGGTGTTTTAAATCAAATATGAGTATCGTAACTGTAGGCACATCTCATAATAAATCATCTAACCTTGTGTTTGGCGCATTATAGCCAGAGTTGCAAAACCCCATATAACTAACCATCTTGTGGCAAACAGAGCACCAGGTCTCAACGAAACACATCGTGAACCCCGCCGGGGTGGTGCAGTGGTTACGGCGCTAGACTACTGTTCCCAAGGACGCGGGATCGAATCCCGGCCTCGGCGGCAGCTTTTCGATGGAGGCGAAAAGCAAGGCGCCCGTGTGCTGTGCGTTGTCAGTGCACGTTAAAGAACCCCAGGTGGTCGAAATTTCCGGAGTCCTCCACTACGGCGTCTCTCATAGCCTGAGTTGCTTTGGGACGTTAAACCCCACAAACCAAACCAAACCAAACACATCGTGAAATGCTGGCCCGTCTATCTGAGCCATCTGAAGCACTTTTAAAAGCTTCCTACAAAATGTGTGGAAAAATACCAGAGCCATGTGCTGCTTCTGACAACTGGGAGTTCACCAACCTCCCTGAGTAGTTATAGACTAGTAGTCCTGATGAGTTGTCTTGCTAATTCTGAAAGCATTCTAAACATTAGACTAATCTTTGTACTTGAATCCTGATGACTTAAAAGGACACAAAAGGCTACAACCCTGGTGCCTTTTGATAAAAGTGCACTAAGAAGCGTAACTTCGGCAGCCATTTTCTCAGAACTGCTTTTTTTGTCACCTGGTCTGATTGTTCCGCTGATTCCTTTGCAACCGTCGGGTCTATTTCAATGCCGTTTGTTTTTCTCTGCATTCTTTGAGAAAGGCTGCAGGTCGTGACATTCTTGTTTTCTTTGTGCAGTGTTTGCTGAATTTTTGATTCAACTGGTTGCACAGAGTCTAGATACCTGTTGTATGGTCACCTTACCAAAAATGAAAACTGAAAACCTTTATGTAAAAAATAAAAAATCTGAGTGTCACAACCTCGTCCATTCATTTTGGAATGCTAAGCACTATGAACAAGTCTTCTATCATGTTTTGTAAGTCACTGAGAGTTGGTACAATATGAAAATAAAAATTCTATTAATAAAACAGTTTTTGAGATATTTGAAACTTTTGTGATAGTATCACAAAAACACTACCAATAACTCTGCCAATTTTCATCAAAATTCATGAAGAAATGGCAAAGTTGAACCCTAACGCCACGTCCCCCCTTAATTGTTGTTTACCAATGTGGCTTCAAAAGTGCGTGTTCAACAACTGATCATCTCGTCCATGTCTAAAATACAGTATGAGAAGCATTTATGCATAGGCAGCACAGTCTTGTGGTCTTCTCTAATCTCAAGAAGGCCTACAACATAGCTTGGAGATTCTTAATTCTGCGTGACCTGTCAGACTTAGGCATGCATGGGAGGATTTGAGCGACTTCCGTGCAAAGTGATTATTTAGCTTCCGTTGGGGCGCAGCTGTATCAAAGAACTTATTCAGGAGAATGGGGCACTTGGTGGCATATCCTAAGTGCTACACTGTTTGTAGTAATAATGAATTCTATAACCAGAATAATCCTATGGTTCATTATGTATTAATTGTATGTTGATGACCTGCAAATTGCCTGCACGTCCTTCAGCATACCGGCGTGTGGAGGACAAATACAAATGACAAACTCGCTGCTACCTTCTTGCCACAAAAACTAGCTCATCTTTTCTCATTTCTCAGACTGACCTGCTTTGTACCTAAATGAAGCTGAACTACTAGTAAAGCAGAAACAGAAATTTCTGGGCCTGGCTTGATAAAAGCTCATAAGCAACATGAAGAAAATTTCTCAAGCCCTAATTGTCGTCAACGTACTGTGAACTTTTGTAGCGCAGCTGTTGCTGAAAAACCACTGTTATGAAAATAGAAAACTAACTTTTGTTTTTCAAAAACTAATTTTCTCAATGCTGCATGTAGTGTTTCACAGCTGGTACGAAAACATTGCCTCATGTGTTCCGTTGGTCCACTGCAACCAGTTCAAGGTTTGCTGAGCCATTTATTTTTAAACCTTCGTAACACCTTTTGGTAAAGATGCACTTAGGCGATTAGGCCATTAATTGTTCAGTGCCAAGCTGCAGTGGTGAAGCGGCTAGGATCCGCTTTTGGGATGATCCTGTGCGGTATGCCGTGGCGTTCTCTTAACGGCTGTATTACTATTGGCAAAGAATGCAGATGTCACATAGGAAGCCGTTTAGTGATTTTAGTGCTCGCGGCAGAAAGCTGTTTGGTCTAACTTGGGCATAGGCAAGAAAGCCTGTTGCATTTTCAAAATGCAAGGTCTCAGGTTTGAAGCGTTGTGCAGATGTTATTTTTCACACTGCCCTCAAACTGATGATGCACTTCTTTTTCTGCAGGAAGAACAACGATGATGTGGTCATGGTGGCAGGAGGAGAGGGTCTGGATGTGACACTCTATGCATCCAAGGCTGAAGAGAGTATGATCATCCAGACGGGCTATTATCTTGCCTAGTGTCAAATCCCGTTTTAATTGTATAGGTGGCATTTTTATGTAAATATTGAATGCATCTTTTTATTTTTCTAATCATTATTGCTTCTGTTGGTATTGTGCTCAGGCATTGTGAAAGGGGAATAAAATAAGCGTTGCTTTCAAAAAGAGTGCCGTTTTTGTTTTCTTTAAAAGGGAAAATGAAGTGGAAATGACTAAGTAGGCCGCAAATGACTCGAGAGGTGAATTTCCCATTTGATGCCTAGGAGCACGTTTTTTACTGTTCTGTTTGGTACCAGTCTTGTCCTCTTTCTTCTAGAGCCCAACATCATGCAGTCATTCAGTCATTCAGTTGCTTGGTACCTGACATGGCTGCATTTATGCCAGAGTTTTAAAATATGTTATTGTGATATAGCAGTAGAGTTGGACTTTGAAATGAAGTCCTACTTGCAGCCGAAAGCATTGTTAAATCGTGAATGTCGTTACATCAAGGTTGCTATGTTTCAGCTGCCCAAATGAAGTAACAAGTTCGTGGAACACCGTTGGGAACTTGCAAATTATGAAATCAGGAAATAAGCAAGAAATTCTAACAAAAACAGCGTTAACAATGCCACCAGATGTTTTTTATAGCAGGAGCATATAATGAGTGTTAGCAAACGGACACGAGCGCATTTTTCTCCACGTGCGCAAAAAGCGAGCGCAGTGCCTATACTCAAAGCTGCCGCTAGATGTCGGCCTGGTATCATCAGTTGACAGCAGACAGCCGTGTGGTGCAGACGTGTGTTCCATCGCTCCTCTGATTGCACGTGGCTACTGGAAACGGACGGACTGGCGACAGGGGGAGCTTCCGAAAGTCAATAGATGAGTTTTCTTTTATTAACTTTATTTCGTTTTCAGCTAGTTAAATTAGTCGTCTAGCAGGGGACTTAAGTCGAGCTGGTGGGTGTCTGTATAAGATTAAGAACCTCGTTCCACTTTGGCTGAAAAAAATGTTGTATTATACCCTCTTCTACTCTCGACTGTCTTACTGCGCACTCGTCTGGGGAACTACGACAGCCCAAAATTATAAGAACTTAATTTTATTGCAGAAGAAAATGCTGAGAATATTTGAAAACTTTTATGGCAAGCCCCATCTTCTCCCAACGCATCCGCTTTTTTCACAGCATTTAATAATCAAAGCAAACCAGGTCTGCTACTACAAGCTCGTACAGTACATTAACAACAATAAGTTATATAAAGCTTCTGATTCAAACCCAAGTTCACAGTATTCTTTTCGCCGAGTACTCAGAAGGACACCTGCCACAAGAACAAACTACGGCCGGCAACACACAGACTACCAGATACCGTCTCTGTTGAATCGTGTAGATACGCTCGTAAACTTTAACAAACCTGTCACCAAAAAGTTTCTTAAAGCCCTATTACTCAAGCATGACATCGCAATTGCATAGTTTAATTTTTTGTTTTGTGTTTTTTGTATCAGAGGTTACATGTGCTTTTCTTTATTATTTTGCAAGTGTTCTATACTGTATCACTAAGCTCAACAAACGGTTTTATTGATATCGTCTACAGCGGTATGTTTCATCTGTTTCATTAATTGCAGTTGGTTTATTACATAGCAGTCCGCAATGAAATGCCAATCTTTTGTATTTCTTTTTTCCTATCCATAGTTATTTGGAGTGACTCAGTTTCATGCAATCAAATTTCTGTATTTGCGCGTTGTGTTTATGATTCGAAGTGCTCTTTTGTATGTTTTGTCTACGTTGTTCAAACTGCACGCTGAACGTCATCCGGAGCGGAAGCCTTTGTCAGGCTCTGTAGCCTTTAGCTTTCGCTCCGGCTTTCTGTAATAGAAAGGAACAAATAAAGAAAGAAAGGTGCAGCCTAAAAAACAGCTTCCTCAAATGGAAAAAAAAATGTCTGACTTTGCCCTTGGAAACAATGCGGACAGACATTGCAGTGAAGGCCACGTGGTTGGTACCAGCACTGGCATGGAAGGCATAAGCTAAGTAGGTCAGGCGGATCCGAACCGACAGTTATTTAGAAGCAGCTACTAAGAAGTCGGGAAAAAAGGAAGTAAGGAAGAATGAAATTCCCAGGCAGGACACATACCCGAAAGCAGGAGCCAACAGTTGGGAGGGAGAGAAAATGCCCAGGTGCTTATCGCCGGGGATCCCAGCATGAGCAGGTGCAGGCTAAGATATCATGGAACGTGTAAAGGGTGATAAGCGAATGTCGGAACCTTCCCAGGGATGACAATTTGACAATTAGGGCAGTGCTGAAAGAGAGTAAAAATAGACTGTTGAAAAATTCCGCAGAGCGCAATATGGTGATAGTAGCCATGGGGCTAAACGATGTCCTAAATGATGAGGCTGCAGGAGTGGTGGAAAGTTTAGTTGAGGAAATTGACGATATCAGGGAGATAACACGGCAAGTGCAGATAGTTGTATGCACTGTACCAGAGGGGCTAGGATCGAACGGAAAGCTGGAAAAGGATGTGGTGACAGTTAATCAGGACATAAGAAAGTTAAGCCTGGAGAAGCATTTTGAAGTGGTGGAGGTAAACAGGGAGGTGCATAAAGCAGGTTTTGGCAAGGCTTTTCAGCAAAATGGCATCCATTTTAACAGAAGGGTGGGAGCAGAGATCGGCTGGCGCCTGGCAGGCACGGTTGTAGCTTTTTTAGGGAGTCCGCAAGGCCTCCACGCACAGGGGTAGTTGGAAGTGAAGTAGAAGAAAGTGTAATAACTGAGGCTGAGCCTCAAAAAATGGCAAGGAGGAGGTCGAGAAAGAAAAGTACAAAAAAGAGATTTAACACTAGGATCAGCCACATAAACATGCAAGGAGGTAGAAAAAGAGTGAAATGGCTAGAGATAGAATAGCAGTTGAAGGATGACAAAATAGGTGTGTATGCTCTTTGCGAGACTCATCTCAGGGATCTAGAAGATCCGCCATTTATAGAAGGCTACGTCTGGGAAGGGTGCAACAGAACGAGAACGGAAAAAAAGCGTGGAGGGGTAGGTATGTTGATACACCAGGGAACAAATTGGCAGAGAATAAAGTCATCTTGTAAAGAACATATCTAGGTATCAGGAACAATTGCCGGCATAAGGACATGGCTAGGGGTAGTTTATTTAGGAACAGGACACCAATGCAGGCAAGAAAACAAGGAATTCATTTAATGTCTCAGTGATGATACAAGCCAGTTTGGAGACTGGGCCGATATTATTCTGCTGGGGGACATGAACGGCCACATCGACGATCTTGATGGATACACGGATTGTAACGGGAAGTTAATGCTAGATTTCTGTGAGCGACACGACCTAGTTATAGTGAATAGAGAAACAAAATGCGAAGGACAAATCATGTGGGAATTCCGCTACAGGCAGACGACCATTGACTACTGTCTAATGTTGCAGGGAATTTATAGCAAGGTCACAAAAATGGAAATAGACGAAGAAGGGAAGTGTAGTCTGGGAAGCAGGGGCGTAGCTGGGGGTGGGGGGGGGGGGGGGGGGCTGAAGACCCCTCCCCCTTCCTTGAAATATTTTCGTACTGTCTTGCACCGCCGACCAAAACAACCACCGACGTTGCAGAGCATATAGCTTTTTTGCTAGTTTCCACCGCCGGTTTATTCACCCGGCCACTGGTATCTCTAAACCCCAGAGCTTCAGGAACAGTGACTGCGCCTACATTAACATCCGGATGGATACCATTACATTCGACTATAATATGGTCAGTTGTTTCACTGGAGTTACCACAAACAGCACATACGTCATCTCCATTGTTAAATTTCTTTTTGTAGCTGCGTGTTCTAAGGCACCCTCATCTAGCTTCAAAAAGTAGGGCATTGCCTCTTGAGTTATCAAAGAAAGCTTCCTTCCTGATCTACATTTTCCACTTTCGATATAATTCCACACTCTGTTTCTTTTCCATTGAATTTACCCAATTTTTATCTTCTGTGTTTTTCACCTGTTGCTTAATGCTCTTTATTTCTCCGGCCTTGTGACTAGCATACTTGCTGGTTAGTTTCCTAGTTCTTTTCCTCCATTGTGAGTCAACGCTTTTTAAGTACAGGTATTTAAATACTTTAGCTGCCCATCTGTTACTGTCCAATTTCCTCAGGCATTCCTCATATAATATTTTACTCTGAGCTTCCCGTACTTCGATAGATGCCCAGCCCATATCTCCCTGTACCGCCTCATTTGTGGTTTTGCCATGGACACCTAGTGCTAATCGTCCAACGGAGCTCTGAGTTATTTCTAATGTCGACTGTACCTCTTATTTTAGGCCAAAATCGCATTTCCAAAAGTAAGTCCGAGCATCATAATTCCTTTCCAAATACCCCTCAAAACCTCATACCTGTTGTATCCCCACAATGCCCTATGCTTCATTATCCCGGCATTGGTTCACCCTTTGGCCTTAAGTGATTGCTAATGCTTTCCAATGTATGCCAATCCTTCGTTTACCCATACTCCCAAATATTTATATTCTGCTACTCTGAGTATTTCATGGCCTTGTATTTTAAGACCCTGATCAGTTGAGCCGTTGAAAATCATCAGACCCGACTTAACTGCGCTAATACTGAAGCCTAGAGCGTCCCCTTCGTCTCCGCAATAGTTAACTAGAGTTTGCAATTCTTCCAGACTCTCAGCTAGCAGCACAATATCGTCTGCATACATCAAACCGGGGAGGCGCTGCTTTACCACCTTTCCACCTATTCTATATCACAGGTTAAAACCTAGGTTACTGTCTTGTATCCTCCGTTCCGAGTTTATCATATAAAGCATGAACAGCAGCGGTGATAGAGGACAGCCTTGTCTTAATCCTTTGCATACCTTGACATCTTCCATACTTATCCCTTCCCACGTAATTTCTACTTTGTTATCTTAATATATTTGCTGTAGGAACTCAATTATCTCATAACCGATACCTTCTTTTAATATGTTCCACAGGAGTTCCCTGTTTACGTTGTCGTACGCCCCGTTTATGTCCAGGAAGGTCAAATGCAAAGGTCTATTTTCCACTCTAGATATTTCGATGCATTGGGTAAGCACGAACAGGCTATCATCTAAGCGCCTACCATTTCTAAAGCCATTCTGAAGTTCTCCGAGTATCTTGTTACTGTCTATCCATGCTTGCATCTTTAATATCACCGCCCGCATGGCCAGCCTGTACATAACAAATGTTATGGTAATCGGCCTGTAGGATTTTATGTGCATTCTTTCTCCTTTCTTTTTATAAATCAAATTCATTTTACTCTGCCACCAGCTGTCCCGAATTTGCTTATTCGTTATGACTGTTCCCAGAGCTTTTAACGTTTCCTTACTTTTTGGACCAAGTTCATTAATCAGCTTGATTGGAATCCCATCCATTCCTGTAGATGTGTTTTTAGGAATATTTTTTTCTGCCTTTTTCCAGTTTAGATTGGTCAGTTCTAAGCTGCTTTGTATTCTGCTACCTTATGTTGCTTCCTGATTTGCGGAGATTACCCTATCGTCGCTCTTTAATGACTCGGCTATAACTGATGTAATGTAGTTCACTGCGTTGTCTCACTTTAAACAATTTCCCTCGTTATCTTGAATCCGATCCTGCTTTCTTTGATTCTTCTTCCCTAGCCAGCTTATATGGTTCCAGAATTTTCTTGCTCCGCCTCTAGACGCATCGTGTATGTCAGCCATCCAGCGATCGGTGGACTGCCTTATTTTACTTTGGACGAGGGCCTGCACCTCAAGTTCCTTTTATGATATGATTCCCATTTTTGGTCAATTTTCTCCTGAGATACCTGTGCCTTCTTTGCCACTCGGTGTTCCCTTGAAGCAGCCCGTCGTTGTTCAATAGCTTTCCTGATTTCCTTAATCCACCAGCTCCGCGGCTTGCTCTTTCCATTCCAGCGGTTTGCTACTTTAACCTCCTTAGTTTTCCTCCTTATGAGTAGTTCTACCTGTTCATAATCCCAGTCTTCCATGGGGCTTTTCTCTATTGCTTCCTCTATGTCTGCTGCTATCTGCGCTATTTGATCGTCGTTTAATTTTGCGTTTACGTTTTGTCTAAGTTCCATTTCTCTTTTCATCAACGGCCCCATCTGCAGACTAATACTTTTATGATCACTTCCCAGACTACACTCCCCTTCTTCGTCTATTTCCATTTTTGTGACCTTGCTATAAATTTCCTGCGACTTTAGACAGTAGTCAATGGCCTGCCTGTTGCGGAATTCCCACGTGATTTGGCCTTCACATTTTGTTTCTCTATTCACTATAACTATATTGTGTCGCTCACAGAAATATAGCATTAGCTTCCCGTTGCACCGTTCCAATCCGTGTATCCATCCAGATCGTCGATGTGGCCGTTCATGTCTCCCAGCAGAATAATATTGGCTCCAAACTGGCTTATATCGTCACTGAGACATGCAACAAGATCCTTGTTTTCTTGCCTGCATTGGTGTCCTGTTCCTAAATAAACTACCCCTAGCCATGTCCTTATGCCTGCAATTGTTCCTGAAACCGAGATATGTTCTTTACAAGATGATTTAATTCTTTGCCAATTTGTTCCCTGGTGTATCAATAGACCTACCCCTCCACCCTTTTTTTCCATTCTCGTTCTGTTGCACCCTTCTCAGACCTAGCCTTCTATAAATGGCGGATCTTCTAGATCCCTGAGATGAGTCTTGCAAAGAGCGCCACACCTATTTTGTCATCCTTCAACTGCTGTTCTATCTCTAGCCATTTCGCTCTTTTTCTACCTCCTTGCATGTTTATGTAGCTGATACTAGTGTTAAATTTCTTTTTTGTACTTTTCTTTCTCAACCTCCTCGCCATTTTTTGGGGCTCAGCCTCCATTATTACACTTTCTTCTGCTTCACTTCTAACTACCTCGGTGCATGGAGTCCTGGCGGACCCCTACAAAAGCTACAGCCCTGCCTGCCAGGCGCCAGCCAATCTCTGCTCCCACCCTTCTGTTAAAGTGAATGCCATCTCGCTGAAAAGCTCCATCAAAACCTGCTTTATGCACCTCCCTGTTTACCTTAACCACTTCGAAATGCTTCTCCAGGCTTAACTTTCTTATGTCCTGATTAACTGTCACCATGTCCTTTTCCAGGTTTCCGTTTAATCCAAAGCACCTCCGGTACTGTGCATACAACTATCTGCGCTTGCTGTGTTATCTCCCTGATATCGTCAACTCCCTTAGCTAAACTTTCCACTACTCCTACAGCTTCACCATTTAGGATATCATTTAGCCCCGCGGCAACTATCACCATACTGCGCTCTGCGGAATTTTCAACAGCCTATTTTTGCTCTCTTTCAGCACTGCCCTCATTGTGCTCCCTGGGAAGGCTCCAACTAACACTCGCTTATCTCCCTTTACACGTTCCAAGATATCTCGCTTGCACCTGCTCATGTTAGAATCTCCGGTGATAAGCACCTGGCCCTTCTCTCTCTCCCAACTTTTGGCTCCTGCTTTCGGTTATCTGTGTCCTTCTCTCTGGGATTTTCATTCTTCCTTACTTCCTCCTTTCTTTCCGGCTTCTTAGTAACTGCTTCTAAATACCTCTGTCGGTTGGGATCCGCCTGGCCTACTTTGCTTATGCCTTCCATGCCAGTGCTGGTCCCAGCCACGTGGCCCGCACTGGAATGTTTGTCCTCATAGGTTCCAAGGATAAAATCGGCCACTTTTTTTTTTCCATTTGAGGAAGCTGTTCAAGACGTTTCTGATTTTCTGCCCTTAACCAACGTACTTCATTTTTTAAATCATCCACACGAGACACTAAACTGCCCCTTTCCTGATCAAATCTATCTAGACGCGCATTCAGCACGCAACACCGACACAAAAAGTCGCTGCCTTCCGCTTCACCTACAGAGTCAAAATGCGTTTTCTTGAAATAACCTGCGCCTCACACTGAGTACACTTTACCTTCTTTTGATTGCATGTCATGTATCGACTGAACTAGATCTATTACGAATTCTCAGAATATGCAAATTGCCAAGACACAAGAAACAACTAGGAAACACGCGTTAAAATAAATTCTGCGAATGCCAATAGCCTAGAAAAAAGTATTTATCTAAACAAAATTGTTAAAGAATGAACGCCGAGAAAACCTAGCTGCCGGCACAAAACCAGGCCGCTAGGACAGAGAGCTAAAATCTATTCTTTAGGCTGCACCTAACCTAACTAGTTGAAAACGAAATAAAGCTAATAAAAGAAAAACTCATCTATCTAACGCTTCGGAAGCTGTCGCCAGTCCGTCCGTTTCAGGTAGCCACGTGCAATTGGAGGAGCGATGAAACACGCGTCCGCACCACACGGCTGTCAACTGTACTGTAGAGTCGGTGATAAATACTAGCGCCATCTATCGGATCCGCCACCAAGCTTTCTTCGACGTAGCAAAATTTGTTTGCTACGGTTTGCTAGCTCGGTTTGTGATAACCCGGTTAGTGGTGTAACCATGGTTTGGTCCGGCTAACCACGGTTTCGCGTAACCGCGGTTACGCTGCGCGAACTGGCCAACTCCTCAGGCGTGTGCGAGCAAGGACGGGTTGACCAGAGTACGCCAGCGAGCGAGCGCGCCAACCGGAAGTTCGTCGAAGTGAACTGGAAGAAGGTATGATTTCTGGGCGGAGCTTTGAACTTGATTGTATTCTTTATTTTTTATGACTCCCTTCGGCGTACGAGTTGAGAGGGAAAATTGGAAGGGTCATATTTAATAGCCGATATTTCTGGTGTTGCAGAAGCTAGATCGAAATTTTTTGCGGGAGAATGATGGGTTGTTAAATATTTATCAGTGTTATGCCGTTGTTTACCCTTCTTGGTGACCCATTCCTGTAGACTTCTAAACGTTGGCCAGCGCTTTCAAGAAGTGTGTGACAAAGTATGCTGCGTCATTGCGGAGGCAGTCTACTTTTAAAACTCTCCAAATAATCTATGTTGTGAATCCGGAAACTTCTAAAAAACAATTTCGTGTAGCGAATCATGCTCTTTTGTTTATGCTGCCGCACGGGGTAAATTAGCTTGATAATATTGCGCCCAAGTGACATACTAGACAGAATTACAATATTGTAACGAGTAGAAAGCGGCAATCTCTGAACGGATCAGTCTCACACACTCAGCTTCACCCTCTTTTTCCTCGGAATTGCGAGAGGCAGGCGGCATTACCCCCCCTCTTTGAAAGCGGCGACCCGACGCTGGGAGTGTCCTCAGACTAGATGCACACAGGAGAAGCAGGGAACAGTAAAGCTGCGCACGCGCAAAATATCATTCCCTCTCATAATACGGTTTCATCCGCACTACGTGAACAGTTTCAGCACTTGAGCGCCGCCGTATTGAGGGTCGTTGACCCCGAGGAACAACTTCGTATATGTTCCTCGCCGAATGACCTAAGAAGCCGAATGACCTCGTATGGACCAAAGTAACGGCGAAGTAGCTTCTCGGAGAGTCCTCGACAGCGCACTGGTGTCCACCTCCATACAAGATCGCCAGGTTGGTATATAGTGAACGTCTCGCTCACTCTGGACATTGGCCTGCGGCGCACATTTCTATTGGTCTTCATTGTCGCTGATGTACATCAACCCATCCACGGATCCGACTTCCTGACGCATTTTGATCTGGACGTCAGCATGCGTCGCCATTGTCTCATCGACAGCATGACGCGCCTTTCCATCACTGGCGTTATATCGGCTGTCGCTTCCACTGGCATCCGGACTCTGATACCGTCATGCCCGCACGCCAAATCCTCGCAGACTTTCCCGAGGTCACGAGGCCTTGTAATCTCCATCAGCCACCCAAGCACAGTATAACCCACCACATTGTCACGCGCGGTCCACCTGTCGCAGCTCGTCCGCACCGCCTCTTCGGTGAGCGTCTGGCTATTACAAAACGGGAATTCGACCACATGCTCCATATTATTCGCCCTTCATCCAGCGCTTGGGCCTCACTACTCCATCTGGTTCCCAAGAAAGAACTGGCGTCCGTGCGGCGACTACCGGGCTCTCAACGCTCACACGTCCACGACAGCTATCCCCTTCCACACATCCAAGACTTCACTGGACATCTGGAAAGCTGCAAGATCTTTAGTAAAGTGGACCTTGTCAAGACGTACCACCAAATCCCTGTTGAGCTGGCCGATATTCAGAAGACGGCCATCACTACACCTTTCGGACTGTTTGAGTACGTGCGCATGCCATTTGGGCTACGCAACGCAGCTCAAACTTTCCAAAGGTTCATTGCTGAAGTGACGCGTGTACTCCCGGCGGTATTTGCCTACAACGACGACATCCTCGTCGCGAGACGTTCTCCACAGGATCACGGGCGTCACCTCCGGGAACTCTTTCAACGCCTCCAAGAATTTGGCTTAGTCGTCAATGCCCAGAAATGTTTTCTCCTCTTCTGAGCTCGAGGTTTTGGGCTACCACTTCTTGGCGCTGGGAATTCGTCCATTGCCTTCTCACGTGCAGGCGGTTAAGGACTTTCCAGCACCCACTACCCTACGCAAGCTCCGTGAGTTCCTGAGCCTAGTGAATTTTTCACGGCGCTTTATTCCACACTGCGCCGAGCTTCTTCACCCCCTGACTGACCTTCTCCGCAACCACCAATTCCTCATCCTCCGCGATTTCCTGGTCTCCCGAAGCTCAGACCGCTTTCACGGCTGCAAAGCAAGCCCTCGCCGATTCAGTCGTTCTCATCCACCCTAGGACTTCCCCGCTCACTCGCATCATGGTGAATGCTTCTAGCGTGGCCATTGGTGCAGTTCTCCAGCAGCTGATCGACTCCGAGTGGCACCCACTGGGTTTCTTTTCTCGGAAGCTCCAGCCTGCCGAGACTCACTACAGCGTATTTGGCCGCGATCTGCTTGCCATCTACTCCACCATCCAGCACTATCGCCACTTCTTGGAGGGTCCGCCATTTTACGTTCTCATGGACCATAAGCCGTACGAACTCTTTGAAGTACGTCGCCCGTGAACTTCGTCAGCTGGCCTACATATCGGAGTTCACAACCGATATTCGACATATGAAAGGCAGCGATAACGAGGCAGCTGACGCACTTTCACGCATTACCACCATCCGCGTGTCTTCGCCTGCTGTGGACTGGCAATCTCTGGCCAGGGCGCAGCTTGAAGACCCTGAGCTGCAAGCCCTGCGTGCCCACACCCGAGCCCTCCGTCTGTAGCTCGTGCCTCATCCGTTTGTACCCGGATCGCGACATATCATCGGCTCTACCGCGACCGTTCATCCCGGAGGCCTTTCGTCGTGCTATTTTTCATTCCCTCCACGACATCTGCCACCCTAGCATTCGAGCCACGCAGCGCCTCGTTACCCAGTGGTACGTCTGGCCGAACATTAACACCGACGTTCACCAGTGAGCCCACTCGTGCCTTGCTTTCTAGTCCGCCAAAGTGACACGCCATACCAAGACTCCCCCACAGTCTTTCCTGCCGCCTGCATCGCGCTTTGACCATATTCTACTTGACCTGGTTGGACCGCTTCCCCCCTTTCAGGGCTAGAAGTATATTTTGACGATGGTGGACCGCTTCACCCGTTGGCCCGAAGCCGGGCCAATTCCGGACATTACTTCGCAAACAGTTGCCAGAGCTTTCGTTTCAGCGTGGGTTTCCCGCTTCGGCTGCCCCGGCATTGTTACCACGGATCGCGGCCGCCAGTTCGAATGGGCCCTCTTCACTTCGCTCACACAGCTACTCGGCACTAAACACTGCCGCACCACATCATACCATCCCTGTGCAACGGCATGGCCGATCGGCTCTATCGCCAGCTCAAGACTGCCCTCACTGCGCGCCTGGATCGCGAGCACTGGGTCGACCACCTCCCTATGGTGCTCCTATGCCTACGTGCCGTCCTGCGTAGTGACCTTGGCTGTTCGGCGGCCGAACTCATCTTTGGTACATCCCTGCGGCTTCCTGGAGACTTGTTCGTACCTTCGGCCCCCTCGTCCCAGCCCCTACAATACCTTCATGGCCTACAAGACTGTCTTCATCATTTGCGCCCTGTGCCGCCTCGTTCATCTGCGCATCAAGTCTTTGTGCACGCAGAACTTGCTTCCTCGACGCATGTATTTCTCAGGCGAGACGTAGTAAAGACGCCTCTTACCCCCTCATACGACGACCCGTGCCGCGTTCTCAGCAGGACGACAAAGTCAGCGACAATTCTGCTGTATGGTCGTGAAGAGGTCGTCTCTCTAGATCGCCTCAAACCCACGTACCTCGAGACACCTCCCTAGAAGCTCCTCTCAGAGTTTCCCGGCTTATCTGCAGACCTGCTTGCCGCCGTGGCACTCCTATCTCTGCCCCGTCGGCGCGTACATTTCGCCGTTCCCTCTAGGCGGGGTGCCCTATAGCGCCCGCCGACGCTATAAAGCGGAGGCATTGAGATCAGCGTTACCAGCTCGTGTTAGAGGAAAATAAAGATGTACAGCGCGTGCTCGGAGCGCAAGCACTGCACGGGCTGTTCAGAATTAAGCCTGCCACGCTGGTCATCTTGCTCTGGTGCTCCGCTGTGACCCTGAAAATTCGCAACATTCTAATTATTGCACATCAGCACGGGGTAATACATATTCATGCCATTTATCATGTATGTCTCATCTTCAAAACTGAGCGCTTCGAACTATATCTATCAGCCCATACGCATCCTCTGTTTCACCCCTTTACTCTGACCTAAACATTCTTGCCTTGAAATTCCTCCTTAACCTTAGTTTAGGTCTTCTAATTTACCATGTTCGCAATTATTATAATGAACTTCTCTGTTGCTCTGAAACTTTCCTCGCTAACAGTAATAACACTCGATTCTCTGAACAAAGCAAAATGCTTCTACCAAAAGTAAACACAAATAACGGAAAACAAACTACTTTTTTTGCTCCGCCATTAAAACTTTAATTCATTACCGCTAGCAGTTAAATCAGCATCTTCGCAACCAGCTTTCTACTCTCTGCTCAAAAAACATATCTTAACCATTCCGGCAGAAAACGGTCAAAGTGGTTGTCATTTTGAATATTATAATCTGTTTCACCTTCCATTTTTATTATCTTTGCATCCATTTATTGCTCATTCTGTATCTGATATCTTTTGTATTTTTATCATGCTCTTGCGCTTTTCCGTTTGTATTCCTTTGCTTTCTTTTTTTTCTTTACCTTACACCCGCTAACTGTTGTGTAGCTGATTCATTGCCGAAAATTGTGCTAATAGGTTTCAATTTGATGTCACGTTTGTGTATCTATACTCATGTATCCTTGATGAGAGGTCCCCCCACAGTCTTACTTTGGGACCTCCTACTGTACTAACTTTTTATGTGCTTATGATTGATTTGTATTCGTTTTAATAAACCTGAAAACCTTCAAACGCCCGGCACGACGGAAAAAAAGGTGACGACGCAAGATGTGGCGCGCGCGAGGAGGTGCCACGCAATACAGAGTGAGACGTAGGACAGTGGTCGGCGGAGTAGCGTTGCAGGAGGACGGGTGGTCAAGGAGCTGCGGCTCATCACGTCCCGCCTGGCCTACGACCCGGGATATCAGACCTTGGAGCTGCCACGGAGCTCCTGCGGATCGCATACCACCTGTCCTCTGACGCGGGTGACCAGACCTGGGTGATGCCGACTCCTGTTGTGCTCTTCGAGCTCGTAACCAGCTCGCACGTTCGGCGTCGTGCTGGGTGCACTGAACAGACACACCTGGAAATCGGGCATCTCTGCCGCATGACGGCAACCTGAGGCCTCTCGCCTAGACCGAGCGTCTCCCGCCGCCAAGCCACTTATTGACCTGAACCAAGTGTTTGTGGATACCGGGCGTTCCGTGCAATCCGAGCACACGCAACCGGTAGTGTCCGCCTGGACTTCCTTGTTTCAGCGTTTGGTGACTGTTATTAGTTCGTATTCATATTCGCTTTGTCTGTTAGGCTCGTATTTTTTTATTTGTTGTTTTTTGGTGTGTTTTAAAGAACCTCTTCACAATTTTGGCGTCCACGGCAGGACCAGGCCGGTCTCTAGGAAAATAAGGAAACGAGGTTTTGAGGCAATATGAGCTCTTCGTAGTTGGTTGCCTTAGCCAAGCGCATGGAACTGGAGGATGCCGATTTGCTAGAGTGGGCGCTAGAAGAGCTTCGGGGCGCGGGAAGAGAGAATCACTGAGCGCGAAGCTGCAAAGGAGAAACTGGAGTTAGAACGAGTTGCAAAGGAGGTAGATGCACGAGCTACGAGGGAGAAATTGGAGTTAGAACGAGCTACGAAGAAGAAAATGAGGCACATAATTTGGTGTTGCAAGCAAGCTCATGGAAGGTGGCACAAATTCTTTTCCTCAGCCACTTCTAGAAAGCAGTGTGTCATACATGCCCCTTCTGAAAACAACCCCCATATCCTTATAGCGCCGTTCAATGAAAGTCGAGAAGACTTAGATGCCTATTTGAAAAGATTTGAACATGTGACCAAAGGAGAGGGCTGACCAAAAGAAATGTGGGCCACAGCTTTCAGATTATATCTCGGTGGGAAAGCCCTAAACGTATTCGGTCAGCTCTCGCCTGAGGATTCGGTTCACTCTAAGAAAGCTAAGCTTGCTTTACTGCAGAGATTTCGGTTCACTGCTGAGGGGTATATCGAGAGAAATTTTGCCAAGGCAAGCCCCAGGATGGCGAAACGGCGTCGCAATACGCTGCAAGGCTTGTCAGCTTCTATGACCAGTGGGTTGGAATGCGGTAAAGGTGCTCCAGACATCGACGCCTGTGGATGCCGAAATGCCCGTGATGCACGATGTGGTGTTTGGACAGCCAGCTTCAGTTTTGCGCGACACCGGCAGCTATAGGATTGTTGTGCGTAGGCTCTCGTATCTGCGAAGGTGCTTACAGGGAAAAAGGCACTGTGGTGTGATGAACTAGCATTGAAGTTTCAGAGGTGGAGGTGGTGATCTTGTCACCATACTTCTGGGGCAAGGCCACTGCACGATGTCTACCCACTCCCCTTTACGATGTTATAATTGGCAATTTTCCGGATGCAAAGGCTCCCTTTTAGGTGACTCAGCAGTTTCTACGCAGCAGGCGACTTCCCCTGCCGCAAAGATCTCACCCACAATGCGCCCAATGTGTCACTTTCGTTGTCACGTCTTGAGCAGGAAAAGGATACCACCTAAGAGGGGTGTCGGAGAAATTTAGGAAAAACATGCTTTGGCAAGAGGCAGACAGCCCACACGTTTCATCTTGGGGACGGGATTCTTTCCCGGTCGTACCAAATGGGTACCGACCGAATAGTTAAGCAGGTATTGATACCGAAGTGCTTACGTTCTAGGGTCCTCATACTGGCACATTAGAATTCGCCATAAGGTCATAAGGGGATCCGAAACACCGGAGCTATAGAGCTCAGTGATTTCTACTGGCCCGGGGTGCAGGCGGACGTCAAAAGTTTCGTCAGGTCATGCGACACGTGCCAACGTGCCGTGCCTAAGAGGGATGTCGGTCTCAGTAGCGAGCGAAGCGTATCGTTGAATGAGTTTCTGGGCAATGATGTCAGCGACGCAGAGATGATGGTTGCTTTTCGTGAGGGTCCCAGTGAAACAGCCAATGCATGCAGCGTTCTTGTAAAGCAGAGGGACGGAATTCAAGGCTACAGCCATCAAAGTCTTAAACCCTAGTCGTTAAATTATCGTTTTATGGGATATTGTGCCGACGTGTACTGCTCTTTTAAAAGTATTAGGCCAAGACGAGCAATAATTCATCACTGCGAGACAAAAAAGCCTTTTCGCAGGTGACCTTGTTTTCTAAATCAAGGGGGCGTATGGATGAAATGCAGGGTCGTCTCCTTGACGCAGTGACTGCCAATGGCTGTCTCAGGATAAGCAATGCTACAGTCAAGAACCAATGTATGTTTCGCGTGGTGTGAGCGAATGTTTGCTCTCGGTATAACTGAGACAGTGTGTGCGAGTGCTGTGGAAGGAGATGTGTTTCTGTCTATAGTTTTTTTCGGGAGGTAAATTAATCATCTCTACAGGATTGATGTTGCTCATTGTATCCAGAGGGTATGACTGCAAAGCCGGAGGGGAGCAGTTGCAAATTGGAAGCGTTCGTGTTATTCGACGTGTATCTTCCGCATTCGTTTATTGGATATTTTCCTTGTTTTCATGTCCGTATGACTGCCACATTATCAGAACATTGTGTGTAGATGACGTGGACTTTGGAAGCGTTCTACTGTACTTCATTTTTTTTGTGTGTGGTATGCCTATGGACACAGTGATCTGAACGCTGGTGACCGTCTAGGGTGTGTGATGTGCGCAGTGGACGAATCATCGAGAACACCATGTGCCACGCTCCTTGAGTTGAGTTTTGTCGGTCCTACAAAGAACGTTTGAAGAGGAGAATTTGTAAGGAGCTAGCGCCGCATGGTGTCTACAACGCCCGGCACAAGGAAGAAGAGAAGAATACGACGCAAAATGTGGCGCATGCGGGAAGGGGCCATGCAAGACAGAGTGACACGTAGAACAGAGATCGATGGAGCAGTGTTGAAGGAGGGCGGGTGGTCAAGGAGCTGTGGCTGATCACGTCCCGCCTGGCCTACGACCCGGGATACCAGATCTGAGAAAGGCCAAAGAGTTCCTGCAGATCGCGTCCCGCCTGTCCTATGACCCGGGTGACGAGACTTGGGTGTCGCCGACTCCTTTTTGTGCTCTTGGAGCACGTACCAGCACGCACGTTCGGCGTGGTGCTGGATGCATTGAACAGACGCACCTGGAAATCGGGTGTCTGGCGTATGACGGCTACCTGAGGCCTCTCGCCTCGGCCGAGTGTCTAACGCCGCCAAGCAGCCTTACGGTATGTCGGATGATGCGTATAAGGCGAGGCTGGAACGATCTGCTGCAGCCAAGCTGCGGCGCCGTGCTGAAGAAACAGAAGAACCGCCTGGATACGCTTGGCTCAACTAGGCGTAGCTTGAATGTTTAGCTGAACTGGTTGGTCTATGTATATATGTATAAGTAGGACCAATTGCTTTCGAAATTCCCCAAGCTGAACCAGGTTGAGCTACAGCAAACGTTTTTTATTTTTTTTTTGCCTAGTATAATGTATTTGTACACAAAGATATGTTCCTAGTTTGAGCGGTCTTGTCGAGCCCCGCTAAATCAAACCCTTTCAGTGGAGAACTTTAAAGAATCTCTTCGTAATCATCATGACTACATGTAGGTGCGTGGGCCTGCACACCCTTCAGTTTATACCGCTTTTAAGCTTAATTGAGATGCCTGCCACCCTCTAAATGCTATAGACTTCATCTATATTAGCAGCTATATATTTATTGACACAGAAACCTACTCCAAGTCCTCGCCACTTCGATAAACCACGATAACTATATATGCCCGTCCTTCAGTACAGTATATGCCTTATACAACCTCATAACCACACTAAGCCCTGTGACATCCCATTTCATACCCTCCAGTTCTCTACTAGCACTGCTAACCTAGTTAGTGTTCTAGCGTTCAACTATGCCAGGGTCATTTTCCAATTGCGGCTTGTCCACTGGAGCAGCGGAATTTGCTTTATTGAAAGATACAAATTGACAACGGTTAGAAAGAAGCTAGAAGTCTACTCAAGAAGGCAGGAATTGTTCATGCTGGTGTCAGTGTTATACAACAGTTTTGAGTACATAACCGTATGATATGCCTTGAAACATTTAGTGAATATTGCGTCAATTTCATTGCCCACATTGAGGTTATAGCAAATGTCGTGGGTCAATTCTGTAAGCTGTGTTAAAACACTAAATCCACCTCTGAATGCGTGGTAGACATTTGTTAGTAAACTATGAGACTGAAGATATTTCATGTGCTTCTAAATTATGTATCCTAACCGTTTACATGCAAGAGGGGTGTTGGATATTGGTATATAATTGGCTATACTTTGCTCGTCACTCGTCTTGAGTAAAGGAATTATTTCAGCCAGTTTTCAGATTGAGGGCGCTACACAGGAGGCAAGACATTTGCGAAATATGACAGCGCGGTAGCGCTGTGTCCATAAATAGTAGGGTACCAAAATTAGTTCCGGAGAGCATGAGGGTCCACAGAATTCTTAGTATCAAGTTTTAACACTATTGTTTACAACACCGTCATCAGTAATATTAATATCCTTGACTACCACGGCACTACGAGGCGCGGTGCCTGGCTGGATGACGTTATTGTTGCTGATTCGCGTAGGAATCTGCAATTGGAACGAGTGACAGAAAGAGGATTTGGGTCTGGGGTGTGAGCGGGAAATTAAGCGTCATGTTGGGACATCTGTAAAGAACGACTAGAGTTTACTGGTGCGCCTTCCTTTTTCTACAATTTATGTTGCTTAAACCCGGGAAAGTAAAGTGAGCTCCTGCACCGATCCTTCCGGGCGGTTTCAAGAAGAAGAAATACAAAGACCCTCCAGGAAGAAGAAGCTCCTCCAGCGAACTCCACCGGAATGGAACGAAGATCGCTTCAGCGAGACACCATGTACCGCATCAAAAGGAAACGCGTCACCCAGCGTCTTCTTCTGACACGGCTGTGCAATGAGGTAAGTGTACTTTTGAAATCGAACAAAGAAACTATTCTTGAGTTAAAAGGTTTTCACGCACAATTGAAACCTGCCACGATGGCTTCCGCTTGCTCAATGAGAAGGTGGAGGTTTAAAAAAAAACGTTTTGGCAGAAGTTGTCTTATGTGCACTAGAGTTTGAGGAAACTACCACAAGAACCATGACGCTTCTTTTCCGCCAAATCGATGCCTTTCAGGTGTCTGCTCCTGCTGCCGACAGCCGTTGGTTTATGAAAGCAGAAGTTGAGCTCCATGCCGCGTCAGCATCGTCCAAGAAAGCGCCTTCACCGGATCGTTTTGTCGAATCAATTTTCGACTTAACAGATGATTCTTTCATGGAGCTTAAAGGCAAGCAAGCAAAAAGTTCCCCCGCAGTCACATCGATGCTTGGCTTCCCTTTTTTCCGAGTCAGCATTATCGGAGTAGCCACACAACAACCAGACATCGCGTAGGGTTATTGATAATAGTGATGAGTTCAAGTGGGCCCAGCGTGATGTCAGCAAATACAAAGGAGTGGCTGTCATGCTGTGGGATATTCCATTGGAAGAACCGTATTGCAGTCAGCGACCTATCCATAATGGGCTCCCTCAGAATAAAAACGAATCGAGCCAGTCGCTCTGCCTGCTTGTTTTCGACTGTGATTGTTTCCGGACCGCCAACGAAAGAAGACTGTAAATGAGCGCAATATGTTCATCAAGTGCATGACGGGCCTACGGAGCGACCAGCCAAAGGAATCGCTTTATTGGCTTGGTTAGATATGAGATTTCAAGGCGGAGCTTGTGGGATGTACCCGACGATAACTTCACTCAAGGCCCCTCAGAAGCCGTCAACAGAGAACGATGGAGGTGCATTCAGAGAGTTTGATCAATACAGGGAAGACAGGAAGCAGCAGATGAGCTCTGCCTCCTTCGAAGTGATCAGTTGTGAAACTTCTGAAAATGATATTCCAGAGTAAGACGCCGCAACAGTGGTTCCAGCTTACTCGGCAACCTCTGTAGAAACTAGGAAAGAATGTGAGCTGAAAAGCGAAGAACATCTTTCCGGTGTCATTATACAAATGAAAAACTGGGTCATGCAATTCCGAAAGTATTTGTGCTGTGTGTAAAGTCGGTGAAGCATGAGAATGAACCATTGAACATCCTGGAATAGTGGTGGGCACTGTCTCACAAGCACAGGAAGAAACAAAGGCCACTGCGCAGAGAACGAACATGGTGGAAACCGAGTATTTTGTCCGAGTGTTGACCTCAAGGCTGCGCGTCTGCACTTCAAGCTGCAGCAGCGAAATTCCACTCCTTCGCTCTATCCTTGCTGCGCCAGTGTTTCCACCTGGACACCACAGAGCCCTGGGGGTCACCAAGAAGAATTTGGAGCAAGCTGGAGCTTAATGAAGTGAGTCTCAAGCCAGAGGTCCAGCAGCAACTGCATGAAACCATCTGTACTCTGGGCATCGAGATTGCCACTCTACTAGAAAACGTGAAGCAGCTTATTTATCCTTTTCTCTCAAATTAGCAAGTTACCTGGAAACAGTGCGAGTGTTGTCACAGCTGATAAAAGAAGGGGTGGGGCGCTGGTCTCCGTCCAATGGAACCGGAACCTCTGGATGTCATGCAACATTGATGAGGGTCTATGCCTACGATGACGTTCAAGCAGATCAGCGAAGAATCTGATGATATCTTGAACAGTTACAACCATCCCATCAGGTTGGCCAAGCCGCGAAACGGAAATAGATGTTGAACGAGCGCTATAAAGTTTCGGTTTACAACTCTTTCGACAATACCGTGGACGCGTTCCATCAGTTGCAGGTCGTCGCCGTTAGGGGTGCCACAGGCGTTGGGAAATCTATCGAGGTGCTACAGTAAATAAAGAACTCCTACCTAAATCAAGGATTGATGTTGAGTGATGTATGGTGGTCACTCATCTCGGCAAATCAACGCAGCTTTTCGCTGGGTGATAGCAGAAGAATGCTCGGCAGAACGTGGACAGAATGTGGGCCTCAGTGTGCGCTTCGAATCTGTACTCTCACGCCTCTCCTGATATATCTTGTTTTGTATAAAACGAAGTCCACAACCGGCCAAGTCCACAACCGAGAAGTAATTGGCCGATCCCAACTGTTACAATTGGTCTGTTGGATACCTGGCAGTGGATACAGGTCCACTGTGGTGGCACTGTTTAGCTTCCTGTAGTCAACTACAAAAGTGAATGACCTATCTGGCTTTTCAACCGATTGTGCAGGTGAGCCCTAACGGGGACTTGGGTTGTTCTATAATTCCTGCTTTCAGCATATCCTACACCTGCTTGGCCATCTCGTCGTGCTGTGCATGCGGAATGCGGTAGGCCCTCTGGTACACAGGAGAGGCGCCCCGTGTGTCTATGTGATGTTTGATTGCCCCACATTGCCCGATGTCAAAGTTGTCTCGAGAAAAAACTTCAGTGTATGCCTTGAGTACCTTCCTCAGTTGGGCCAAGTCCTTCTCGGGTATGTGAGACACATCAAAGAGAGACGTAATCTCATATGTCAATGCCTGGCAATGATCTGCGACCGCAAGCACGTTTTCGTCTTTTGGTTCTCCCCAGCGCACAGATAAGCAGCAATATTCTAATTTCGGGCCAGAGTTTTTTCCTCTTTAGTGAAGTTTGCAAGGCTGACGGGAATGCGGCGGCTTTCATCTGGCTTCACTAGAGTCACTGACCCTATCAATCCATGTGCCAAAACCGCATCAACCTCGACGACACCAACCTGGCCTACGCTTACGGGTTTCGCCAGCTTTGCCCACCACAGAATTTGCGACAAGGCAGGTGCAATGCAAGGGCATGACAACCTCACAGATATGCGTTCGGGCGCACCATCAATGACAGCTAGCGCTTGAGGGACCTCTCTCATGGATTCAGCTTGCCAGTTTTTCATAGGAATTCGGCACTCTTGTTGATTTAAAACCCCTTCAGTTGTCAAAATATTAATTTTCTGGGCCGAAATAAGGCCAGTAACAGATTTAATCAGATCTGGATGCCGCCGTTCACCCTACAGTCTTAAGGCTGTGTCTGGACGCCACTGCGGTGATCCGGTGCTTGAGGTGGGAGATGATGACCATAGCTAGGCAGCGCTGAGGATGTCGGTTTACACGGCGAGCTCAATATAAGCACTACCATGACTAGCGAGTCGTCTTCGTATTTTCAGTCAGTTGTCCCTCGGGAGGCGAGGCTGGGTCGACCTGCTCTAGCGCGTCCCACCATCCTTCTGCTGATTTCCTTGTCCCCTCTGGTCCTTTCTTCCGGTTCCCGGAACCCTCGCAACAGCTCATGTATAGCCGTCATTAGCACGTCGCCCCCGCATTCCAGCATGTTGTTCAACGACACTTTTTCATGTCCGGTTTTCGGACAAAAGGCGACAACACCGGCAAAATTGAGGAGAATTCGGTGGCTCCCGGATTCCGCGCAACCCGTATCGCAAGTTCCGGCACAGGCAATTTAGTCATCACACCTCCCTGTCATAACTTAATTTTGTGGCAGAATTGAAAGTACCATTAAAGAGGCATAAGGATCATTAAAAAAAATTTGCATTCAAGTCAGGATTTGAGGCAGGACGTTCTTTCAACGAAAGAGAAAAGTAGGCAAGCTACATACCTAACATGTCTGACAAAGGAAAACAGACGTGTGTATTATAAACTGTAGATGTCTTGTTATGCCGTACTGTAATGGAGGTTTCCATTCTCACAGCTGTGTCGCTGTCACAGCAACCGCGTGCGCGAGTACCGCGTGGACAGAGCGATCAGTCTGATTATGAATTATGCACTGAGTGTGTGCCTTCTGCTTTGAATGTCTTGTGCTCCTGGGTTGCAGCAATACGGGGGGCAGACTCTTCGTCAGGCACTTATTTGCCTTTTGGTCTGTCCCCTAGACAACTCTAATTGTGTTGTCTGAAATAAAACACTTTGACTGACTTTGTGTGAGTCTGCCATCCTTTCCTTTATCATCGAGAAAAGTGATAACCTCATCAGAAAAACAGCTAAAGCTTTTTTCAAGCCCCGTAATCGCATTCTCAAGTTTTTAGGCTTGTCGCGTTTTTTTCTGGCGTTTTTCTCCTCTTGGCCTCCAGCTTCATTCATTCCTATTCTTCTCCCATACTCGTTCCATCCTTTTCAGCCGCACAATTCCCCGCCGCTTTCCTTCTTTCTTTTTTTTTTTTTCTTAGCCAGCCCAGCTTGGAGCTTTCGATTCTGGCTTTTGTGAAGCTCTACCACACGTGGGAGGAGGGCAGTTTACCGCAAATGTTTTTTTGTTTTTTTTTTCTGCATTTTACCGTGTTTTTACCCCTCTTCGTTTTTTCTCGGCCTTTTCCAACTCCGCGCGCGTCCACTTCTGTCGTCTTCCGTTTCTCCTGTTTCCAGCCCAGCGGACAGCCAGTGCTCGTCCGTCTCTCCGTCGTGTGGCTCCAGCATTGCTTATGTTTCGCTATATCACTCCAGCTCGCCGAAACTGCCCCCATTTTGCTGCTGAGTCCCCGATTTCATTCCCACGGCCGCCTCTTTCAAGCCCGCGCGCTGCAAAGTCGCCCACGCCGGCCACTGCAAAAATGCTCCGGCGCCAACCAGTGGCGCTGCCTATTCTACGCAAGTGCTGCCCCATGGGTTTCTTTACGGTTCCCGTATATCGACGTCCGCCGTATCTACGTGAATGTAGTGGGTACGTCGAACGTATCTTTAGACACTCCAAAAATGAAAATGAAATACGCTGTAGTATTAAAGGGGCGCCGTGACGTTCGCCAGACCACTAATTCCAGCCAGCCACTAGGTTCTTTACGCCTTCCTGATGCCCCAAAGCCCAATCATAATGGCAAAATCGCAGCGCCTAATATTTTATACGCTTCAATAATTAGCGTTTTGGCACCGATCTAAATGACATACGACGCCGAATTTAATTAACGGATATGACGTTTCCATTTCTCTTGGGCGCTGCTTCGCTGACTGGTTAGCACGCACTTTAGATTTTACAATCTAATTTCTTCAAGTTATTATGCAGAAAACCAATAAAAAAGTATATTAGTTCGGCGTCTGTTCATTGAAGTGGTTGTAGAGATGGGCTGTGCAAACTCGGGTAAATGCGGTGTTGTCAACAAGCGCGGTGGAGCGCCTGCTTGCTGTGATGATGGTGACTTTGTCCTTTGTAGCTAGTGTTCCTATTTGTAGCGGGTCGCCGCTGCTTTCTGGCGCGGCGGAGCCAAAAATTAAAAAAAAAACAGAAAGAAAAGAAAAAACGCCCGCAAATTCACTGTCCAGGCTTGCAGTCCCAAGCAGAAAGGTCACACAGCCGTTGCCAACCAGCGCCAAGGTCGCAGGGCTCCCTTGTTGCAACCAGAATTCGAGACGCCGCTTTGTGGTCTCCCCTCCCGCAGGCTCCTCAAACCCCAAGGCAGCTGACACCGTTCAGATGTCGAAGGTCGGCAAAATCGCTGGGCAGTCCAAAATCACGTGGATCGTTTCTGCCTATGCTCCACAGATGGCACAAGTTGTGTCGAGATCGCTCGTGAAGCGCGCTCACCACACTCGAGTCCGCAGCGGGCTTCCGCAGCAGGCCCGTGCCCAGGGAGTGGTCATAGTCGTTCCTGGCAGGTGACCTCTTTGCTGGTCCTGCACAGGTCAAGGGTAGGCGTCGCCTTAGGCGTCACCTAATATAAGATAGACGCGCAGTGCACGCGCAATTCCCGTCTTCGAAGTCGCCTTAACAAGTGCCTAACGAAGGAGTTCCTAGCGCATGGTGAAATCACGCGCGCGGCATTTTCGAGTATATAACAGAAATACCATGCGCCGGGCGGTTTCAAAAAAAAAAAAAAAGCACAACAACAAACAAACAAACAAAAAACACGCACGCCCTGCCGAGAACGGCCCTTTTCTTTTTCAAGATTTCCCCGTCAAAAAATACTCCTTGCGATTACTCAAAGCAGCTCAAAGCTCTCAAAGCCACACCGCAAAACGACGGGTATGGACAGGCTCAAAAACGCCTCGCAGAACGGAAACGACTGCGCCGCTCAGCTGCTTCGCCATTCCGCTGTTCCACCGAGGCGACGGTGGCGCCATACAACGGGCGCCCGGATACCGCGTACTCATGAAGCCACGCTTGGTGCACACATAAACCGGTGAACTCAACAGATTTGTGTCCTCTGCTGCTCAGGAAACTTCAAAAGACAGGAATAATAACTTAAACATGCGTGCGCAGCATAAATGTCGAAAAAAAAAAAACGCGTGCGTTAAATGAGCAAGCTCATTCTTCTGAACCATTCTCGACTCAGTACAGCAGCTAGGAAACTGTTCATTAATTATGCTTTGAAATTAGTAGCAAACTTGAGGTAGAAACGATATTTCAGTAAACTTATTGGGCTCGTTTGCTGCCCAAGTGTGTTCTGCAACGTTTGGAAACGTCGTTGCGCACAGAGCTCTGATGAAATAAGGGAGTAATTGCGTTTGTAACTGTTCGGGTATACTCTGTTATACAAACTTTTTTTTTGGCTCGAGTTTATTTCGTTTACAGTATTCCAATAGCTTTATTTTGGAGAAAAAGTCAGTTTTTTTGCAGCTGTGCATTAGCAACGCATGCATACAGTACACATACAAAAACAAATACAAAAAAATCGGGTATGATGTGATACAAAGCTCACGGATAATGTTTTCAGACTTTTCTATTATTTATTTGCTTTTATTGGTTTCCTTGTAGCCTGCCGGGCAATAATACCACCAGTAAACTTGGATGCCACCTCTTGAAACTTGACGAGTCCCTGTGCGCGTTCAGCGGAACTTGTTAGCATTCGATGCAAAGCTGCGAGACTCCTCCGTTAAAACAATGGCTCAATAGTGTTTCACACACACGGTTGTTTTTACACTTTTTATGGTACAGTTTTATTTTTATTTTTTAATTTTATACACCGATATTTAGCATAGGCAAATTTTGACTTTCCATTTCGATCACTTTGACACATTCGCAACCTTCTCTTTTTCCAATGTTTCATTTTTATCAATTAACTGATCAATTGTACGGACTAAATTTTCGTAATAAGCATAATCAAGCATTGGCTTTTCATTCTGAGCATTTTGACAGCATTGATTTCACGCGTAATATTGCAGTCCTGATCGGGAAAGTAAGGAGGCTCGAAACGGCAGTGACTTTTCACTAGACATCCACAGTACAAGTAATGACTGCATAGTCATAGCGTTCTTGATATTTTGCTCGTGAAATAGCATATGCCCAAACAAAGGCCATCCCAGGTAAGCGAACGGCTTTTTAAAGCAGACAGAAATCACTTCGCACAGTCGGGTGTTTTCCGTGGCCATGAAAATCTTACGCCCGATTTCATGAGGCGATTTCTTCCTTCTGTTGCTGTTATCGTCACCGGGAAGAATGGAAAATGACTTTTTTTGCGTCTTCCACACTGTTCCGGCAGCCGAAAGCACAGCAGCCCGACGCAGCCGCATGTCACGCGCACGCTTCAAGATTTGAGTTCAGAGGTGTAATTCTTGCGTCCGCTTAAACATTAAGTACTGCATATAGGCTCCTGAAGATACAATAGAGGCATGTGAAGTATTTTTTGCTTAACTTATCGGCCAATATCACGCTGACAAGCGCAGGCCGCCATGCATTTCAGCGGCGCAGCGAGCACCGCTGGACCCTTTGGGCGGAGCTTGGCGGCGAAGAGGTCACGTGCAGCCAACCGGCCTATCGGAGGGAGGGGCGGCTAGATCAAGACCTGTCGCTACCTTTAAAAAATAGAGGAGCCTTAAGCGAAATGGCAGAGGAGCGCCCTCTCACACCGGCTCAGACGCGCTGTTTTTTTTTTCTTGTGTTTAGAATTTTGTAACCAGAATAACTCGTTTCAATGCGGCAATATTTGTAATTTCTTTTGAACTGTCGTCGGGACGGTGAAAACAACCTAGAGGTTGGCTGGAATTAGCGGCCTGACGAAAGTCACTGTGCCCCTTTAAAGGATAAAGCCCACGTGCATAGCCTTGTACATATTGCCAGTCACGCTTGGTATGAAACACGAAAGCTGTAAGGCATTCAGTGATTGTCTGACCTCTTCAACTTTCATGTTAAAGTTTGCATTTCAAATGCGTTTTTTTATGACTGGCATCACAGAATTTTCTTCCTCATCTGTCGCAGGTAAAAAACTTCGCTTGAAAATTATGTGCCATGCAATTACCTAACCTGCATTACCCAGGTTTGGTTAGGTAATTGCATGGCACATAATTTTCAAGCTAAGTTTTTCACCTGCGACAGATGAGAAAGAAAATTCTGCATTACCCAGGTTTGACTAGAATATATGGGAGAGACCTTCTCCCTGCAGTGGGTATAATCAGGCTGATGATGATGATGATAATGATGACCCATTTTGAATTAAAAGCTCGAAAACCACTCCCCAAAAATTTACACTTGTTACTTAACGTTCCTCCCGCACACCATCTGTAAGCTGTTGAAATATTGTCGGTACGTATGGCGTACTCTTCGGATTATTTTGCTTCTCGTTAATACCAAAATTCTGGCTGCAGACTGTCTGTTGGCTGCGAACTTTCATCTTACTAAATTTGAAAGCAATGCAAACGTGCGTTAAGCTTCAGGAGCTATTAGTTATGAAATGATTCCTGGCAAAAGATCGTATCACAATTCTAAAATAACCTTCCAGCCAGAAGCTTCCAATTTAGATACAAAAGGGAAGGTTAATTACGATAGACCTAAGTAAAAGTCTCAGTCGGGAGACAGAGATAGCACCCAACCATCGCCAAGGTGTTACACGTTTGGCAATGTTCTAATTTCATGGCTGTTAGAAACAGCATCATTTGCACAAATAAGAGAGCTGCAGCATGAGCATTCAGGAAGTGCACGAGCCGAAAGATAATCTGCAACTGAGCCAGCTGTGGGAAATCTAGAATGAGTAGCATGCACACTAGAAATGCTTCACGGCTCGCGCGTCATCTGTGTAAACACAGATGGGCACAAAGAGTTCCTAAACCATTGAATGTTATGCCCGAAACGTGGTGCGATCTATCTCGCCACTAAAACGTAATATAATTACCCTTGATACCTCTCAGATGTCTCTGGCATCGAGCATCTGTAAACAGTCGAAAATAATGTAGGTAGGCACGATAGGCTCTTCTGGACACTTGATTTTTCGCCATTTACAAACTACTAGCTGCGGTTTCTGCTGTTTTTGGTAGGCTACCAGGGGCTATTATCTTTAATAAATTCGCAAGAAAGCAAATAAGCATCAACTGAAAACGACAAGATATGTTAGGAGTGAATCCAGGGGAATATGTCTTTCCACTTACAAATGGGGCGCTAAAGCAAGGATGACTTTAAGTAAATGTCACAATCATGACCTATTTTCTGCGTCATAATCAAATTATTGCAATACTGTTAAACATGCGCGAATGTGCCAACTTTATGGCAGCTAGAGACCGAAATATGTGTACAAAAAAATTCTACAGAATGCCGTTCCGTATAAGCAGCGAATGGCACTGCAACTAGGCGAGAAATTGCGGGAGCTGTGCAAAATCTTGAACGAATAGCATGCGCACAGTAGCAACCTTTCCCAGCTCTTGCGCAGTTAGCGCACAGGCGCATGCATAAAGAGCTCAGAAAAGAACCAAATGTCGCCACGCGTGAGACATGAACCGATCCATGCTCCATTCACTTACAAAATAAAAACAGAATTGCTGTGCAAATATTTCAGTCTATGTGCAGGCCAGTGGCGTAGCCAGAAATTTTTTTCGAGGAATGCGGGGCTGCTGCTCAGCCTCCTCCGTATCGAGATACCTATCACTAACATGTCAGCGCTCAACTTCGCCATATATTCTGCATGCCGGGATGCAAAGGTTGCACGGAAGAATAGTACCGCCCAGAGCTTTCGCTCCATCGAGTATCCTGCGGGTGTATTGCTTGAGATGAATTTTACTTGCTTAAGTTAGGAAATGCAGAACTGAAAATGTCATAGGCAGTTTTTCAGCCATACAATTAACATTAATTTGAATACGTAATCTTCCTGACGGACCCGCAGATGAAATGGTTGCCTGCATTCTCCCCAGTGTGCTTATAACTTTGATTATAATGCAGCATCTGCACCCTAACAAACTAAGTGTTACGATCAGCAAACCACTTCGACAGACTTTCCACCGGAGCATAAATAGCGGCTAAAAACACCGAGATTCACTGCAAACAAGAGGCCCGAGAGGGAGAAGACAGCGCGGCGTCAGAAGAGCGAGTTTGGCCTGCGGAGATTGCGCATGTGGCGTCACGCTCCCTCCTAGCTTTTTTTTAAGGTTTTTATTTCTTCACGCATTCAACTTCTGCGTGCTTTGTCAGCTTGGCTGATAGTATGGCTTGTCTCCTTTGTATGGTCCGATGAACGATTTCAGAAAACTAAATGCACCTTTCGCTTTTTTATTCCCGCCAACACCTCTTTTTGAGCGGGAAAAAGACATACTGGAGACAAAGTCCAGATTGATTTCCGGCTCTGGTGGTCGTTTTGGTCTGCGCTGTATGAGAGTACGAAAAAATTTCGTGGGGGGCTGAAGCCCCATAAGCCCTCCCCCTGGCTACGCCCCTGGTGCAGGCAGAAGCGTGCAGCTGTCTTTCGCATAGAACTAAACAAGAAAGCAGTTAAAATAATTGATGCTGCTTGACGGTGTACACATAATGGGACAATGAACATTTCATAGCAGCACCATAAAAGCGATGTAGTAAATAATTACAAAAGCAACAAGACGTGAGTGCAACATTTTTCTCTGCCCAGGGACAATCCACTGTTGCATCGCTCCTGTTCGTAAGGCTGGCCAGGAAAGTTGAAGAAACGCATTCCCAGGTAGATTTTATAGCTGCTAGAGCACCCCACTACACAATAGTTATTTCTAGACTTGTCCCAAGTGCCATTTGAACCGTATTAAGCGAATAATCGTAATTTGCATTCGTCAAAACCTTAGACTGCATATAAATCCAAGGCGAAAGGCCACCGGGGAGCCTCGCCTGCGTTTTGTGACACCGCCGCCAGATGCCACCAGCTCCACGATGTGCGGTGCGTATTGCCAATTTTAGCATCTGTTTTCTGACCATTGTTAGGTCTTGGGATTAAGAAACGTTAGTTAAAGGGCCACTGTCCAGGGAAGGCCCTTTTAAGAAAAGGAGCCCAGTGTTTCGATCAGGTACCGGAGATAGTCTGTGCAAAATTCTACAGCGACACGCGCGCCGCAAAGCATCGAAAATACAATTCAAAGCTCCCTCATGCTCTCCTTTGAGAAGCCAGCTTCACCGCTTCCTGCACTGGCCCGAAGGGCCCCGATAATGACGTACGTACCGGGAACGACGTCCATTGGTCCGTCTCGCTGACTGACGGGAGAAGGATGGGTGTCTACCGCTCGCAGCGCGCTTTTCCCTCGCCACAGCTAGGCTGAATCCAGCGGCGCGCGCTCCCTCGACCGTTTTCTTTTTTTTTTTCGCGCTCGCGGAGAGCCACGCCCCACCTCCCGCCAAACGCGGAGGAGGAAGGGGAATTTGTATTGCGGAGGCTAGAGTCCGTTTCATACATCAGGTGCAACGCAGCGAAAGCTACGCAAGTAGTCCGCAAGAAAAAAAAAACAGGAGGCGTATCACTACGCGCTCGTTCTGTAGGCGAGTGGTTCCTGCCGAAACGGGCTCTATTCCAAGCATACACATTTGCAATAACATGCTTCGCATGCTTAGACATCTTCACAGAGCGGATCTTGTAGAAAAAATGCGCACCAAAGAACCATTTTCTCAAAAAGGGATGCGCAGCGCGGAGGGCACAGCCAGCGCCATCTGGTGGCACAGCTGGCAAGGTTGCGGGGCAGCAAAACGCGGCACGAACAAAAACGACATAAAAAAACATACAAATTAGCCGAATCCGACCTTTTCTCTCTAAAAAAGGTGCTTTTTATGAAGTTGATGGCAAATGTAAAATGTATTAAGCTTGCAGACAAAGCAACTAATATTTTCTCTCGTCAAGAGCAGGCACTATTTTTTATCGCGGATGCGGAGAGCGCAAACAAGCACTGTAGCTTTGGTAGTGTTGCACTTGTAAATGAAACGGAGTGTAGACGACCTCGGGCAGGAGAGTGAAAAACCTTTGCGAGGGAACGGAAGTAGAGAGGCAGGATAGAATCGGGTGATTGCGGTGGCTGTAACTGCGTTATTAGTTACTCTTTTCAAAAACATTTTGCGGCCTTGCGTTCCAGGGGCGAAGTCTCACAGTCACCGGGGAAGAAAATATTTTCGACCGGAGGGTGGACAGTGGGCCTTTAAGCTGGGTATATGGGCACACGCTGTTGACATTGATGCCGTTCTAACACACACACGGGCTGATCGAGAGTCTGAGTTAGGTAACATGCATGTAAGTGGCATTCGTGATCAGATACATTTAACAACTGTGCAGTACAGTTCTTGCACAATCAAATAGTCTTCAGCAATATCTTGCTGTAGGAACGATTCACCCACCCTAGCGTGTTGTGACAACTTGACGGGACACGTTCTTAATGTCACTGCTGGTTATGCTGACTACTGGAGGGAACGGAGTAGTTGTCCTCAGGTGTTATGCACCTTAGCTGCCAGAAGCCTGGCCTAATATGGAACCGACTTTTCCTGAAACAGCCTCCCTTCCTGGACTTGATCACGTACGATCGTGGTTGTGGGCCAACTTGGACCACAATTCCAGTCTTCGTTCTCTATCTGTGCGTACTTTCTTTGTGCTGATGTCGGTGAGGCAGAGGCATATGCAACAGGTGGTTGGTTTTGTAGCAGCACTGCCCCTAGTCCGTATGCGCTAGCATCAGCAGAGACGATGACTGGCTCTTTTGAGTTGCAGTACTTGAGGACCGGTGCCTCTGTGAGAACTCTCTTGAGGTGGTTAAAACTTCTGTCCATGTTTGCATCGCAGTGCCAAGCTGCATCATTCTTTAGAAGGGCTCTGAGCTGTGCGGTTCCCGTGGATGCAGAAGGCACAAACTTTTTAAGAATACAACCATGCCTAAAAACCTGCGCAGCTCTTCTCTGATAGTTGGTGCTTTCCTATGTGTGCCAGGTAGGCAGGGAGTGTAAAATGATGACAGTGGGCCAAGGTGAATAACTGCGGAAATATGGGGCACATATGGCCAGGAATAATGATAGTATGCAGCTGATAACATGCAAAGATTTGTGCTAACGAAGACTTGCTTCTTTTGAGGTTATGCACCACTGAATATGAGTTTCGGCTGGATGTGAAACCGAAAGGCCAAAAGTAAAACACAAATAAGGCCTCTGGTGACCATAACAAACAGTTAATAGCATCATATGCATTCCCCTTCTCTCTCTTTATGAACACATGCTACACTTTCTCTCCAGTACATCCATCCTTACTTTCAGTTTAGAACTAAATGTGTAGTCTCGACGCCGAATGGCAAGCGACAAAGACGTGCCTTCAGCCTGCGCTCTGTAGGCTCGGTAGCTGTGCCATGATGCAGCCTCCTCATCCAATGATTTCCGCTGCGCAGATTAGTTCATCATACTGCCTTTGTTTACAAAAAATGGGGTGACCGTTGCCTGGTACAGTTGCCAAACCTACAGCATTGCATTTCTATGGCTGGTGAATGCTTTTGTGTTGTAAAATCTCTTTTGTCCGCCGACATTGAAACAAACCCTGGTCCAGAAAAACTTGATAGTGTTCTTGCTTAACTCAAGAAGTTGTCAGCTGATCAAGGCCATATAATCACTGATGTACAGGAACTTAATGGTCAGATGCGTTCTGTCGACCAAACCATTCCAGATCTGTGTAAGTGCCTAACAGACCTGGAAAGCGATTTCCAAGAAATTCCTACTCCAAAATCTGACATAGAAGCCGCCCAAGCTGTTGCCGCTGAGACTGCTGCTCTTACTACTAGCCTTGAGGCTTGAATAGACGACGCAGAAGACAGGTCACGCCGCAATTAATTGATATTCTATGGCCTACCAGACTCCAATCCCGACGAATAATTCATCGAATCTGAAGAAATACTATTGTCAGGATGTGTTAGAGTTTACCTTAGAGACAAGTCAGAGCGTGCTCATCGCTTGGAACACCATAACAAGGACCGCTAGCAGCCAATTAGAGCAAAATTTGCCTTCTTCTTGGAAAAAAATAAAACATTCTTTCCAAAGGTATTACGATGAAGGACCCGGACTATAGAATTGGAGATTTCACCCGCTCTGTTGAAAAAAAAAAAAAAAAAAAAGAAACCAGCGAACATCTTGTCGCATTTGCAAGAGCAAAACCCGGACCGTTTTCTTTGCAGTACAAGACCCTATTTCTCGACAAAAATCGCTACACTTTTGATGCTGCCACCGAAACGGTTAAAGAAATAGCACAGCGCTTACCACACCCTCACCACTTATCTAATCGTCGCGATACTTCCCCTGGACAGAATATTTCCTTTTCAATTATCTATACTAACATACTCAGTCTGCTTTCTAAGTACGATGATGTAACCAGCCTTGTGTCTTCAACGGGCAGTAACCTGCTTGTGTTGACAAACAGATGGCTGACAGATAATGTGGGCGAGACGGACGTTCTGTGCAACGTACCAAATTTTAACCTTTTCCGTGCTGATCGCAAAGGCCCCCGAGGAGGAGAAATCAAGTGCAGTGTTCCCACATTAACATCTAATCTAATCCAACCTCTAAATATTATGGCTGCTTTGTGTCGCCACACCAGTATCTATACTAATTGGTGTTTGATATAGACCCCCTCCCCCTACAATAACCCTGAATACCCTCGAAAGCGTCAAACTATTCTGAACGCACTTACAACAAAACACCTTAATGCACACGTTTTACTTTTTGGAGATTTTAACTATCCTGAGATAGACTGGAACAACCGTAATCAGCCTATTTTTAGACAGGATGAATCATTGGAGTTCATAGATGTGTGCTTAAATTTTAATCTTACTCTATTAGTAACCCAGCCTACACGCATCGCCAGAGATGCCGCTAACAATCGTGACTATACTTTCTAGCCACCCTGGAAGCCTCAATTCCATTACTTATCTCTGAAAAATTAGTAATCACAGAGTCATCCATGCATCTTTATCTTCACTCCAACAACAAAAGAAACTTCTAAAAAGCAACAAAGGAAACTACGAGGCCATGAAGAGGGCATTAGAAGCTTTCTTCTAATCTTTTCAGCTTTTTTCCGAGAACAAATCATCCACGAAAATTGGTCGATATTTACTCCTAATATGAACGAACATACTAACAAACATGTTCCCAAACGTAGCTTCCGTGCGATCAGAAACCATGGTTCACTAAGGGTCTGGGGAGAGTAGAAAACAAAAAGAAACGGTTGTTCTGTACTGCCAAACAGACTGGAAATGACTGCGCATGGTAAAAGTACTACGCTGCTGAAAAGACATACCTGGTCACAGTAAAAAAAGCGCCAAACGCTCACTTTTATCATACTGACCTGCCTAACATACTTAGAGCTAACCCAACTAAATTCTGGCAGCTTTTAACCTGCAATCTCTAAGCAGTGTTACCCTCAATGATGATTCCGGGCGCGCTGTTTTCGATGTTGAGTGTGCTAACATCTTTATATCGGCTTTCGCATCTGTATTCACTAAATAACAGGAACCGCTTCCCCTCACGACAGCAAAGCACCAAGGAACTTCAGTGTCAGCCGTTACTTTTTCTGAAACCGGGATATCATGTCTTACTCATAAACTAAAACTGTCATCACCTGCTGGCTTTGATGGAATCAACACAAAGACACTAAAAAACGTTAATAATTTTTCTGCTAAGTTTTTATACTTGCTATTATCGGAGTCTCTTTCTACAGGTACTACACTCCATGACTGGAAAGTGGGGGAGGTCATTCCAGTTCACAACTCGGGTAAAAAAGATCCACCACTTAATTATCGGCCCATAATGCTCACCAGCATACTATGTAAACTCATGGAACATATTATTTACTCTTTAACGATGCACTTAATTTGTTCCTAACGACCGAAGTAATTTTGTTTTCACTTTCCGCAGCACGGATTTCGCAAAAGGATATTCCTGTGAAAGTCAACTAGCACTTTTCGTTCATGACTGCATGCTAACCTCCAAACTGATGCAATTTTTCTCCACTTTGCTAAGACATTCGACCAAGTACCTCACAACCACTAACTTTTAAACTTTCTCGCCTAAACTTGCATCCAGACATACTAGCATGGATAAAATAGTTCTTAACTCACCGCTTCCAATCAGTAGTCGTCAGTAATCAAAAGCCTAACCTCCTACCAGTCTCCTCGAGCGCGCCCTAAAGATCCGTCCTTGGGCCACTTTTATTTCTGATTTATATTAATGACCTTCCTGAGAACTTAAATTGCCATATTCAGATGTTTGACGATGATTGTGTTGATTACAGAACAGTCACTAACACTTCTGACCAACAATCCCTTCAAAATATTTTAACTCATGTACAATACTGGTACAATGAATGAGTAATGACACTAAACGCAAGTAAATGTAAATATATGTCGTTTCATCATCGCCATTACCCACTCTGGTTCAACTACAGCATATTTAACATTCCTTTCGACCTTGTCCAATCATACAAATACCTTGGTCTTCATCTTTGTCATGACCTTACGTGGAATATGCATATTTCAAACATATCATCCGCTAACAGAACACTAGGATTTTTAAAGCGTCACCTATGCTGTACACCTCAGCATGCCAAGCTCTTTGTAACAAATCACTAGTTAGATCGAAATTAGAATATGCATCTCCCATCTGGTCTCTGAACCAAGCATATTTCTGTAATTTAATTCAAGCAGTTAAAAACCGAGCAGCTAGATTCATTCATTCATCGTATTCTTTTGATATCAGCATATCATCCTAGCCTACCTATCTTTGCTCATCGTCGCTACTTTGCTAGTTTATTTCACAGGCTTTTTTTACTCCGAGGTACAAAAGGAACCTTACATCTGTGCACGGTGTGAATGATGAGCTGAAGTGAATGATGACTAGCTTATGTAAAGCATCACCTGCTACCGCTCCACACAGCTTTCAAGTGCCTAAATGCTTGTTTTCTTTCTTCTCCGCGCTTCATTACGATATCGCTGCTGATGATAATCAAGGATTGTATTGCAGTCACTGGACGGATGGACATCGTAACTGGAAATGGTGCTGACCCTGAAAGCAGGATTTAAGATCAGATGGACATTACAAGCAAAAAGAAATGAAACCTTCATGCAGAAACGAATCAGTCTAATTATTTCTGGTCATACAAAATGTGAGAGCTAGCAGCCTTCTATGCGTACATCAAATACTAATCGATCAAGAGTGCGAAGCAGTGACACATCACCGCCTATTTGTAATTAGAATAGTAAGAATAATTTTCTGTTACAAAGCAGACGTGAAAACAAAGGTCGAAAGGTCAGCCTTGAAGCGGGAAAATTCTCGCCACACTACAGCATTTTATTCCAGAAAATCATAATATTCCCTCAATAATATCTGCGCATTTTTGGACCTAACTGCATCTGTCAAGAAAGCAAATTAATACAACAAACAATACTATTGTGTACAGTAAATGGAGCCCTGATTTTGGGAGATACTTCGAACTTAAGTCGGCTGAGGCTGAGCGAAAAGCAACTCTGTCGATCAACGTTAGCGATGACCTGTACGGTAATGGCGAAAAAAAAACTGCTCCGTATTAACTTAGGATCACTTGCTTTTGTATGCGGCCCCTCAGGCATAGTGTACAAGAGCGTTCAGCACGAAAATTTATCTGAAGCAAATATATATGACCGTATTCCCTGGGAAAACTTCAGCTATTTCCGCTTAAGAGCAGACGCTTTGCATATACGCTTTTTTGCTATGCGTATATGCAAAAAAGAATATAGGCTCAGGATCTAAAAAAAATAAAAACCTGTTCCAATCACGTAAATTGATCTTGATGAAAAGCACAAATAAATAATTACAAACGAGAGTTTCATCTGCTGAAATAATAAGTGAACTTTTGGGTACCCTTGGAAAATAAGCAGCGATAAATCATTATTTTTGTTTTCCATTCCGCAGGTCGCAAAACTTTAGGCCAGGAATTTGCGTACAAAATATAACTTTTAAAATAGAACCAAGAAATATACTCACTCATTTGGCAGCTAGTGCTGATAAGCGTATTGATGGAATGTAAAAATTTGGATGCCCTCAGAGAGGACAATCTTGTGCCGAAAAGGGACATCCCTGTTCCACCATCCATTTTTTCAGTCGGCCGCGGCGTGTACAAGTGCTGGCGCGAGGCACAGAAGGAGCGCGCAGCGTGGGGATCGTTCGTGGAGGTTGAGAGGGGTGAAAGAAGCAAATAATGCAGCAAGTGTCAGTAAACCGCCGAACGAGGCAAGCCCGTTCCGTGAAAGGTAACATGGACAAAGAAGGGGGTTTTAGGGAGCCAGTACTGCTGTCAGGTGTCTTCATTGCTTCAACATTCAACAACTTGAAGTTATACTTTGTCTCAGAAGATGTTTTCAGCACTGCGAAAGGCAGAGGCACGCCGGTCCATATAGGAGCAAGCGCACTACGGTAGGCAATTGTGCTCCTACGTGCCCCTCGCCCCCCAAATCGGCGGGGATGACAGTAGGAGCTCAATTCTCTATTATAGTGCCCAGGGATGAGAGGCACTTAAGGCGGGGGTCCCACTCCGGCAGCGCGAATGTGCCATTTTAGGCAATGTTTGCGTGAGCATTCTGCGCGTTGTTCTTTTTCGAACATCACAATGTAGGCATCATTCGAAAGCTTAATCACGGCCGCTCGATGGAAGCGCAGCGCACTGGGTGCGGCCTGCTGCGTCGCGACGCCGTCAATGGGCAAGCGCGTCCTTGGGGAGTTTACAGTTGCGCCCGCTATTTCTGCTGAGGGCGCCACTGTTCGGGGACACGTCGCGCCGGGGTCGCCGGCTCTGAGCGCGCGGTTTGCTTCCTTGCTGGGCGCGTTCGCCTCGCGTCTGCGGGGTAAACGCACACTTTTTTGTGTGCGCGTGTGCAAGCACGTTAACGTTGAGACTGGATGCGTTTGTTTTTTAAGGCGAAAGCCGTTCTAGGCTCATGGAGGGAAAATCTATGCGCAGAAGCTGGGCCTGTTATCTGTGCGTCGCATCTGTACACTGGGGTGCCAGTCGCAAAAGCGGACGTGCAAGGAGGGAAAACAAGAATGAAAATGATTGATGGTGATAGGTAATCAATAAAAGTTACAGCGGGACCCTTAGATCCCAAGTCAGGCACACTATACTCCTATAGGGCACGTTCCTACGGCTACGGTAAAGAGGGGCTTTATATAGCTATGTGTAGGGTGCTTTTTCATATAATGCGGTGGCTTAAGGCTGCATTCTAATGATATGTGACAGAGGCAGCAATTACGGGATACGGTGAATAAGCAGGTAGCAAAGTGCGGGTACGCTAACGAGGCTCCTCAAGGAGACTTAAGAACCCCAAGTTTTGTTTATCACTACCAGGTTGTTGCTTAATTTATGCGATATTTGGAAATGATTTTGAGGCGACATGTGATGTCAGTCGAGCAAAAGCCTGTTGCAGGAAATATAGTCAACTGGACCAGTTACAGGTTAATGAAAACCAAGGACAATGGAGGCTTGATGTACCCCGCAAAGGAAGTAATCAAGCTTTGTCAGCTTACGAGCACCTTCATTAACAGGATGATGAAGTCTGAAGAGGTCCGATAAAGTAGTAAGCTGTGTAAACTTTTGGTTTCATTGTTTTCTCACTGTACACTGTACCTGCAGCTAATCTATAAAAACAATGATCGTGCCCATGCTAAGGCACTATGCAAGATATCGTTAAGTTGCTGCCCCCACTGATAGCGAGCTGGGCTGGAAATGTCAACTCAACAGTGGAGCGATCTGTATGGCTATGGCATAAACCTCTCTCAAGAAAGGTTTTCCGTCTGCGATTGGTAATTTTCTTCCTTTTTTTGTGTGGCCAATAAATAAGCGTACTCGGCTGCTCGCTGCATCTCGGCTGCAGTTGCGCTCTGACGCGTGAACATTCTTGTGATCACAGCTAAGAGTTTCACAACAGCAACACTCGATGCGCGTTCTTCCATAGAAAATTACGAACCAGCAAAATTGTATGGGTTTGCGAGCAGCCAATAAAAATAGCAATAAAATCTTTCGGCGCATATACGTAGCACCTCGAGGCAGACCGGCTCTATCAAGCGCGCTTACTTTGTCCGGTCATGCAAAATGCAGGAAGCCATGACGGATAGCGGTCTGGCGTACAAAGTTTAAGGTCTCCAACTGAGTAGAAGATCCCAGGTTATCATTTAGATTTAACCTAATAAACATCTTCATATTTCCACCGTAAAATTTGTCACAATGAGATAGAAAGGTTTAGTTACATGTCGCATTTTCACAGAGGTTGCTCATAGTAGGACATTTTTTTATTGGATAGCGCTGGCAGCTTAGAACAGGTTGACATCAATTTGTGTATAAAAGCTGTATGCAGGAATGAGTAAATGGTATGAAAATGACACACGGAATTCGCGACATAGGTAATTAAGTGATTATGCATTAGGCTACCATGGCAGCTGAACAGCTTCGAATTGTTCACCGCCGGGTCACATTTTAATGTGACGAACAACTGGATCCGAATGCAACATCATGGTAATGCGAGCGCTCCAATCGAGTGGCCTTGAACCACCATCACTATAAGTTTTTCGGGGTACACTCCAGTACACATCCTTGCCGAGCAAGCGCTAAGTGCTGACATGGTCACACTAGACATGACAGTATATACTAATTCTTGTTGCCAAATTGTGTGAAGCAGAGCTCTTATATCCTTAAAATAAAAGGCTTCTGCCACGCCTAATATAAATACACATAGAATGGGTATTTATATTAGGAAAAATGACGCGTAATTAGTTTTAATTGAATCAGTATTTGATCGGCAGCCTTTTAAACATGGTAAAGTTTGGCTATTTTGGGCACGAATATCTGCGCTTTATCAACGTGCACAGCAGTAAAATGTTTACCACTTCGGGCGCACATTATAATAGTTGAGTGTACGAAGTTTCATCGAAACTTATTCGCTAGTTCGTTTTTAATTACCTTTCCAATTTGAAGATTTCCGTAATACTGCCTCACATCGCATAGCTTGACCAGAAAAACCGCTCATTCTACAGCCTAGGAATCATGCATGGCGAAACTAGAATAGTAGTTATTTGTGAAAATGATCGTAAATTGCGCTTTATACAATTAGCACGATTATACTGAGCCTTCAAATATAATCAATTTTTCCTACACGACATTCAATCGAGAAGGCCGTCATACTCAACAACGTGAGCCTTGTTTGAGTTGGCTTTTTTTAATATTGTATTAATGTAAAATAAAGTTAAAATAAGAAGCACAAACCATGGTGATAATTAGTATTTGCACCTGTATTCGGTCATTAAAGGTTTTTTTACTGCTAGCGCCATCTAGGTAAAAGTAGCAAAAGTGTGAGTTCATTCAATTGCCAGGAGAGGCGCGCGTGACTACACTCCTTCAAAGTATTGAAGCTAGTCAAGAAACCTAGAAGTCAGCTTCTCTGCAGTGCAAAAACCCCTTCACCATGGCGGCCAAACCTGTTTTGGGGGCAGAAATCAGGTGCAGTGCAGGAGACCTCTATTCGCCCCGAGATCGACCTAGAGGTGGCGCCACCGTCACTCCGGTAGTGTGGATCGGCAGCCGGCGGCGCTCGCAGAAACGCACACTGCGTAGGTCTGCTTCCGAGTTTACGGCGGGTTTGTTGGCGATGAAAACGTGTCTTCTGTAGTATTTATGCAGTATTGCAGAAAAAGATCCAAGGATTTCGCCAATGCAACAGAATAAGCGCGGATTTTAGGAAAATAAAGCACACAACCACCAGACTTCCAGATTTACTTTGCACGTTTCTTCCGCTGTACCGCGCTCATGCGCCTAATGCTTGGGTCTGCCTAATGACAGCTTTGTTTTTCTTATCGACCTTTAAACAGTTTGCGCGTGTCTCATGCGAGTGAGACCGGCGAATTTAGTGTCAAGTCCACGCAGATACCTGCAATACTTTAGATTGAATAAAAAAAGCCTGGTTCATTATATCGTACTTGACTCGAGGATTAAGCAGATTAAATGTAGCACTGGCAGCGCACTGCATGGCGAGTTGCTTTATACTGAGTGCATATCAACTCTGGCCCAAACAACCACGCACAAGTATTCCCCAAAAATGAGATCACGCCGACAATATACAGGAAACCTCGCCACACAGAAAAGCTGATTGTTCACGTGTACAGAGCTGAGTGGATTGAATTTGCCGAGATGCTTTTTGCGGCCACTCTCATAGAACGTGATAGTGTATTACTGCATGCGCCACTAACTGTAAATAATTTCCTGAAACCGAGGAAAGTATAAGGTATTTCTGATGTGTGTGATGCTAATATATAACGGTAAATTAGTAGTGTAATTATTTTGTTTTTCAATGCCAATAAATTTTCCCGTGTGAGAGAACTTTTACAATCTTGACAGAATTTACAATAATCAGCGATTACTTTTCAGTAACGTTAAAGTGCAAGGCAAGCTACGAATTACTCGCTGCGAAGACATCGTTGTAAACTGCGCATGGACACTGTCATGTTCTGGGGAGTAATTTTACAGGCTGAAAATTTCTTTATCACTAATTATTTAGCAGAGACTAAATCTTATGCGAAGTAAAATAGGATTGCTTCCAAAACAGATGCCGGATATAAAACTATTCCGACAGAAATGGAGGTCATCTTATCATGCGACTATAAAGATGTATTTATTCCCGAACTAAACACTGATATTTAAGCCCGCATGAAGCTGTTTTATTCCCCTTGTCAGTAACGACGAGTTTGCTCGGAAGACAGCACTTGGACGAAAAGGGATTATAATTATTATGATAGGCTACCAGTAAAGTATATTAATCTAGGTGTATTATGTAATATTTAGGGTAACAATTAGGTGCAGAGAATATGTTTCTCAAACATTCGAGCATTTCTCTAAAGCAAAATGTGCTCATTAAAACTTTTACGGATGCACAGAAGCCTTCAACAACAACAAAAGAAAAGAAAACAAATGCATATTGGCCCGGGTGTAACGCATGAAAGCGGCATCAGTTATGACGGATGATTGCAGAGGCTGGTTTTGGTGTCGCTTCTTTTTTTTTTTTTTCATTGTTAGCACCACATTTACCACGTGGGCTTGTTTATTGTGCAGTCAAATCCCACAGCAGAGGAGCGCCTTTCGAAACGGTTGTGATTGAATCCCCCGTTCTCGAAACCAGCAGTCGAGCGCCCTTACCATTGAGACACCGCGACAGAGGTTTAAAAGAAAAAAAAAAAACTCACACAACTCTATCGTGAATACAGAAGGCATACAGTAGGCATAGAGTGGTCTGTTCAAACTGCATTCTGCTATATGAAGCAGTCCGCGGTGGCATATGTTTCAGTAGCTGCGGTATTCCAAACAGAAACGGGAATATGCGATTTCTGAGCGTTTGCATTAACTTTTATTGACGGCAGCGACCTGTTTTGCTTTGACACGGCGGTAACGACAGTGCCACTTCGTTTGAGACATTGCATGTCAAAGGATCTCAAGCGCCGAAGACCGCGATGGATGATGTCCTTATCCAAGCATGACATGCTCGATACGGACAAGTATTTTTTTTTTAATGAAGCGTGGGGTTATAGACTACTTCATATTTATTTTGCAAGAGGCATATAGGTAAGCAAAAGCTCACAGGAACCGCGAAACAAACAAAAGCACTCCTGTACACGCCACACGCGCGCGTAAATCACTGCGGACTGACACGCGACGCGAAAACGCATCCACACTGAGTAGGTTTTGCCGCTGAGCCGCAAGGTGGCGACTCTGCTCGATCTCGAGGCCAATTGTGGCAATAATGGCCACTTCCATTTCCTGCACCCCTCTTCTTGTCGCAATTATGGGATTAAGAACCCCTCTGTTTGTGAGTGCCATTCATAACACCTCCCCTGCTCCTACCTCCTCCAGGCTCTCAATAGTGAAGGAATTCTGCTCAACATGTTTGGGCATGACATCAGGCTGGACATAGAAGTATTCTGCGCTGCACCCAACTTCTGCCCTCAAAACAGGTTTGGCTGCCATGGTGAAGGGGTTTTGCTCTGCTGACTTCTAGGTTTCTGCAACCCACCTATACTACTTTTGTGCTGTGAAGTGTTTTGCTTGTTGGTATTTGCATTGCTGTTTGTGAGGTGAGTGTCACACTTTTCAAAAATTCATTGCCTGTCGAAACAACTTCTTTCTGCAGCAGATCCGGTTTCAAACATTCCATAGAGGAAGGGGTTTTGCTCTGCTGACTTCTAGGTTTCTGCAACCCACCTATACTACTTTTGTGCTGTGAAGTGTTTTGCTTGTTGGTATTTGCATTGCTGTTTGTGAGGTGAGTGTCACACTTTTCAAAAATTCATTGCCTGTCGAAACAACTTCTTTCTGCAGCAGATCCGGTTTCAAACATTCCATAGAGGAAGAATTTCGACAACTCTCTCACCTGATGCGGAGGCTACAATTCATGATCTAGAGGAAAGCACAGAGTGTCAGTGGAGTGAAAGGAATGAATGAATACCTGGAGGCACCACTCCATCGAGAACGTGGTGCGAGACACCACTGGTTCTTAGCACAAGGAGAGGCATCTACTCAAAGTGGAAACACAAACAGTTCATTACGGAAGGACCGCGGAGTGAAAGCTTTTTAGGTGACAAGACATGACACGCACACTGCGTGCGTGCACATGTTTTGCGCGCATACACTGTGGTTTATGCGGGGGCTATTCGCTCGCACGAAGAACCTGCACATGGTCACCGCATCACCCTTTGCACCCCTGCATTGTGTGCGAACAGTGGACGCTCGCCTGCAGTGCTAAGCCGCTAACCTTCACGCCTAATCAGTGGCGTAGCCAGAAATTTTGTTCGGGGGGGTGGGGGCTCACGTTGTAGCGCGTCCTCCTCCATATATAATTCCACCTTTATACAATAATTGCGAAAGGAACATTTCTTGTGGCGAGGTATATAAGAGTTATGATTGTTGGTGGGAGTGCGCATATTTAGTACATTATTTGAAAATAAAAGTAAAAAAAAATTGAACTTCGTGATTAAGATACAAAAAGGAAATATTTTATATAGACCACAAAATTTTTCTTTCTGCTTGATATCAACAATTATTTTCTGAAAAAATTCCTTACGCTTCTTGAGTTCCACAGGCACTGAGAGGGGCCGCATTGAATGCTGATTGTAGTGGTGTGGCACTTCCGCCGGATATCGAATATGCGGTCACCAGCGTATGCAGACCGCCAACCCACGAGGAGAAGCGTCCCATACCATGTTTAAAGGGGGCATGAAACGGCTAGAAAGGTCACTGACAAACGTTTTCAATGTGTAGAACCAATGCTTCCGAGCATTCCCTCAAAGTAAAACTCATCGGAAAAAATCCAGCGATTTATTATTAATTTTTAAAAACACCATTTTTTGAAATTCGCGGGCTGCGCCATTTCCGCGTGGCGGCGAGATTTGGGACTATTCTGCCGTGATTACCTACATCACCAGTCAAAGAGTGACAGGCCACGACAGGCTGCCATTGGCTGCAGCCGCGACGCCCTCTACGTCACTGACACACTTCCGGTAGCTGCGAAAGTCGTCTGCTCGAGTGCTGCAATGCATGCGTGAACCCGAGCTTGGCGCTTCGGTTCGCGATGTTAACCGAAAAGGTGGTGGCGTCCGACTGAAAGTGCGCGTCGGTGCAGGAGTGCGAAAAGAGCACTAGCTGGTCCGATTTAACACCGTACCGATTAAATAGGCAGTATCAACCTTTATGTACCGACCGATGGCGCAGCAGCGTACTGTAGTCCTGTCTCGTCTTTGCCGCATCGACCATTTGTGCGGCGTGTTAATAAATAAATGGAACTTGCGTCAAAAAAAGGTGTACCCGCAGCTTCATCGCGAAAGTACACAAATTCGCACCGCTTAAGTGCAACACCCGATGCCGCCAGGCGCGGGCGCTGCGGCCGACGGCACTCCGGTCGTGCGCTGCTCCCTGCTCGTCGCTAGGCCTTGTTTCTTTTGCATCGCAGCCACGGCGGAAGGCATTTTAGAATCGTCCGCTTCGCTGCGTCTCTAGTGTAGTTGCTCGCGTGCTCCTGTGCACGATTCTTGCGTGTAGCTTCGGAAAACAGTGACAACCTGCGCTGCCGAACTGCATGTGGCGAGCATGCTTTGCTCATGTTTTGCGCCGTTGTTTCTGGATCGGCCGATGCGTACACATGAGATAAAACACGCGTGCACGTTACGCATTGGCACATCCTAAACTATGTGCGTCCGACTGAAAGTGCGCGTCGGTGCAGCAGTGCGAAAAGAGCACGCAGGTCCGATTCAACACCGTACCGATTAAAAAGGCAGCATAAACCTTCGTGTAAATGAAACGTGCGTCAAAAAAGGTCTGTCCTCAGCTTCATCGCGAAAGTACACAAATTCGCACTGCTTATGTGCAGCACCGGATGTCGCCAGGTTACCGCAGAGATGCCGTCCGTGGGCGCCGCGACCGACGGCACTCCGATCATGCGCTGCTCCCTGGTCGTCGCTAGGCCTTATTTGCGTCGAAGCCACGGCGGACGGCCTTTTGGAATCACCCGCTTCGCTGCGTCTCTAGCGTAGCTGCTCGCATACTCATGTGCGCGATTCTTGCGTGTCGGTGCGAAAATCAGTGACAACCTGCGCTGCCGAACTGAATGTGCCGAGCTGCTTTGCTGATGTTTTGCGCCGTCGATTCTGGCTCGGACGATGCGTGCACATGAGATAAACACGCGTGCACGTTGCGCATTGGCACTTCCTAAACGATGTGCGAAAGGACGTCAAAAAAAAAAAAAAAAACACTACACTATCCTCTTTGTTAATCTCAATTTTAAGATTCGCGGACGAATAATTCGTGCTCACCTGTCATCCGATATCCAAACTCTGTAGCGATCATCAGTCCGTGCTCTCGTCGGTGATACGTACGCGTATACATTCCATTCGTTATGCACAAGAGATGCCTCTCGCCGACCATAATGAAAGCAGCTCCGGACTAAAAGTGACGACGACATATGTTTGCACGCGGGCAACTCGCACGCTCGATCGTCTGCCAGCATCCATGCAGAGTCGATGCTATCGCGTCAACTCCGCGAGGGGTCACCGGCCGCCGTTGGTCAAACCCCAGAAGACGGTACCAAAGAGACTGACCCAGGCAGCGCGAGAGAAGAAAGCGGTCTTGTAGAAGCCGTGCTCGGCAGGAGTGCACGCTAATTTGCGCTGAATGGGACAGGGATATGAAGGAAAGTGCTCCCTCCGCGGCGGCCGACAGTATATGTGGACTCCCACCTGCAGGTACGCGCTCGCGAACGACCCGAGTCGTTCGGGCTGCTGTCGCACACAATTCCGAGAGGTCAAGAAACTGAAGACACCGGCGGCCGAGGAAGACAGCAGACAAGGTTGAAAGCTATGCAAACGCAGACGGGACGGGAAAGGCAGACCGTGAAGGCATGGGCGACGCTCAGGGGAAAACAGGCGCGACGACCGGAAGTCTGAGAACCGAGCGTCACCCGATGACGCTCGGAAAACAAACGAGGTGCAATAAAAAAACCAAAACGCTCCTGGGACAGTGTTCAGCTCCTTCTCTTCGGCGCGTAGGAAGAAGCGTGAAAACGAAAAAAAAAACAACAACCACAAACAAAAAGCGCAACCACGGAGATGGCATAGTGTACCGGGAGAAGGGCGAGGGAGTACCACTAAGAGCTACTACAGCGCGGTGAGGATTCGCAGAAGGCACGAGAAAAAAGAAAGCCCCAAAAGAGAGACACAGGGATTTTGAGGAAGCGGGGAGTCGAAGGCGAGGGAAATACCGCCTTTGAAACACTGAGCGGGAATGGAAACCTGTCTTGTTTCGTCATCCACCCCCACCTCTGCGGCCGGCGCCAGTTGACGCGACGAGCCCGCTCGCTATCTAAACGCCCTTGAAACTTAGTGCTCGGAAATGGTTCCTGGCTTTACGTGACTCCGTCTGCATGGGCGTTGCTAGGAAATGTAGCCCCCAAGTTCGTAAGGTTCGTGCCGAAATGTATTTTCGAACGAACCGGAAAAAGATATTGTAGACAAAACCCAGAATGCTTTCGAGCGCCGGTGGTTGTTTTGGTCGGCGGTGCATGACAGCACGAAAACATTTCGGGGGGGGGGGGGGGGCTGAAGCCCCATAAGCATCCCCCCCCCCCCCCCCCCCCCCTGGCTACGCGCCTGCGCCCAATCGCTGAGGGGCTTTGCGCTATTTTGTGCTTTTCTGAATATACTTCTGGCACTGTACTTTTTCCCTCACGCATTCGTATTTCGCCAGGCGCTTCAGGCTCGGATAGCAAGTGACACGGCTAGCAAAAACCAAACAGAATGCGCAGAATCTTCCGGTAAATTTACATGTATCGGGCTTGCTTTTCGGCTGGCGACAAAAGTGCAAATTTATCAAAATTACGACATGCCTTGACAGATTGCAGGTTGCTTGGACGAGGTTCTTCATCCGTGCGCGCAGTTGGTCCAGTGGTATTTCTCGCAAAATCTAGACATTATGCGTTTGACAGCGAGTGCTACGGATGTCGCCACGTTATGCTGCATGGTGTGCTGGCAAAATGCTCGCACGTGACATCACGATACGCCAGCTGGCGTACCACGCGTATGATCCACCGTTTAGATGCTATGTGCGTCATGCGACTCTCAAATATTGGTCGAAAAAGGAATAGGACAGTAGACCAAAAGAAATAGTTTCGGCCGGCGGCATCGAGTGGTTGTCTCCTTCACATCTTCATTGGTGCGTGCTCTGTTCCCTAGAGCTTTCAGTGGCACACGTGTGCTTAGGTGCAGCTGTCCTCTCGGAAAGCACCGTTTTGAATGTAGCTTCGCAGCCGCTACAAGAAATACAACTGCAAAAGGACGACGTCGCATACGGAGTACAGATGAAAAAAAAAAAAAAAAGAAAAAAGAAACGAAGGAATTAGACGCTGCTGAACCGAATGTCGAGCGTTAGCTGAAATGAGAATGTACACTGTTTTGGTTCAGTGCTTTTCATGCTTATAAACATTACAAATATGTGCTCATAGATAATCAAAAACCAGACGTCATCACCGATAATCATCGTAATGAAACGATAATGAAACGTAACAGCCGTTGTACGTCTGTCTAATTGTATTTGGTCACTTACGAAGCGAGTATGGACATCTTCGCAAAGGTGGGACAGTTGACCGCACTACGCTGCGTGGAAAGAGAGGTTTCAACTGCAGACAGCGTAACATAAACAAAGTGACACCGAGGAGCAGCTGGGCGCATTTCACTGTGACAAGAGAAAAGTGCTTGCCTACATGTAAACCGAATTACCGGATTCCTTCGGCGCACACGCAGTGGCATTAGTGGGGCCAAGTAGGGCTAATGCGCGTGCGCAGCCGGCACTCTCTACTTCTCTGTGCGTCTACGCTATGCTCAAAATAGTAAGCCTCGAAGCCGTGGATTCATGTTTCAAGGCCAGGGATCTGTTTTAATGTTATTATTATTATTATTATTATTATTATTATTATTATTATTATTATTATTATTATTATTATTATTATTATTATTATTATTATTATTATTATTATGCAATGCACCGTAAACGCTTTCGTGGACATTTAGTGCATGTGGTGGGTTGATGAAGCGCGTGTCTGTATCGGGCGGTCGTGCAGAACAGAGTACTGATATCCATCGCGGCACACACACATCGCCACTGTTTTTAGACTGCCGCAATGAAAAAAATCGAACGTATTTATTAGCACAACGACAGCCTCCCTTTACGAGCGCTCATGGTCATCCCCGATTAGTCATCGCGGTGAAATTCCAAGCTTTTTGGGTGTTTCTTGCACCTCATTTCGGTTTTGTACCGAAAAAAAAAAAGTAAATAAACGTCGCGTTTGGTTTTGACATAGGACATCGTTTTCTTCACACCTTCGAACACGTCAGTTGGTTTTAGTAAAGTAAGTAGAGGAGGCTCAGAATTTTTGCCTCCGAATGGCTGAATGTCGATTGACACCACCGAAATGAAATATGCCACGATGTGTGGAGCGGAAATCACATGACAGTCTGATTCGGCGCGCAGTTTTGACGTCGAGGTCACCAGCGGCATTTTTCTTTTTTTACTGAAAGCATTTCCGATAACAAACATGCAAAGCAGTAAAAGAAAATAAAACCAAAGACTAACGCTAGTTGTAATCCTTACTGCTTAGCATCAAGGAGCCACGTGGTCTTACTCAAAAAGATTCAGAAATATAAGCGTAGTAGCACAGCTAGCAGTGCGAAAGCAATTCCAAGCAAACACGCAGAAGACACGCGGCAAGATCTACCAAGGCAGCAGTTGTTGCTTCCCTCAGGAGATAGGAGCCTGAATGTGCTTTGCACGAAGGCATATTCACGAACTGGGCTGAACCTGTTCAATCCGTTTCGAAATGATTTTTGATAACAATACCATGCCAATTCGATGTAGACAGCTATATGTCGAGACCTTACGGTGACACCCACAGTTGACCGCGTCGAGTTATCGCTATAGCTTCGTTCCCACGTGTAGCGAACATCACCCATTTTTGCTGTGCACATATAACAAATGGCGACCATGCCTTGCAGACTACTTTTTCTTTAGTGATAGGAAGGCAAATTTCCACTCCTTTGCAATGATAAAATCGGAATTAAATGGGAGGGAATGGAAACATAATGTTCAAAAAACAAAATGACTTGAAACAGCATCGCCGCAAAAGAAACTGCATAAATATTCGCAGCATCTGCCATTTTCTTGGTTTAGAGAAATTGCTTCAAGGGTCTATCAACTTGCATCTTGAGCGTTCACGAGCATACTTCAGCCGACTGATTGGAAAGTCATTCTAAGGAGTTCTTGTGTGGACAAAAAAGCAGGAGGATAAGGGTTAGGTGCAACAAGTGGCCCTGAACCTGCTCTGCCATTGTTCAACTCTAATCCTGCTGAAACGCTGCATGGCATAGTGAAACAACAAAACATTGGGGTGAGGTCAACGAATTGCCACCATGATTGATCTCATGATAGAGGAAGAGAGAAGGACAGGGACTGGTCATTTTGGGCAAGGGCTAAAAATATACAGGCACGAGGGACAGGCAAAGCGCTTTGTCTCTCGACCATCCCTGCCTCTTTTTTGCGCTTTGTCAAAATGAGCAAACTCCACCAACTAGCCCAAGAAACAGCATTGCAGAGAAACAATGTGCCTAAAGCTCACAGCCGCTTTTTGTAAGCCTACAAAAGCTAGTAAATTCAGACTAGATTGACCAACATTGACCACAATAATCTGGGCATGCACTGGGAAAATGTTTTGTCTAACATGAAAATGAACACATTCCGATGCCTGTGCTGCTTAGCATTCGTCAAGTTTTTTCTCTCAGTGTGGCGATTGAAGAAAGTATAAAGGCATACCACTTCCCCAAAGTACATCCAAAATTGCGTCATGTTGGGGGTAGAAGTGGCGTGGGGGGAAGGAAACTGCTGGAATACATAAGCCCCGACTCCAAACACACATGCGTCATGCAGTGCCGCGCTAACGTCGTCGCACGCGCCAGCCAAAGCCGGTCTGCGTATGCGCGCAGCGCCTGCGTGCATCGCGAGCTCTGATGCTGTGATCTGTCCCTGCCAGATATCTGGCGCGTGCTACACGCGTCGAAAACTAGCGAGGGGTTGGGACCGCGCGGCTGTCCCCCACTCCGTTCTTCTCGTCCTGAAGTCCACTTAGTTCCCCCTGCTTCTTTTCTTCACAGAATAGTTTTCTTCACGGTTTTCAAATTTTCTCAGTCCGCGCGAGAGGGTGAGCGAGCCAGCACCCCGAACATGCAGGTGCCTGCCGTGACGGCGGCGTTGACGTCGCGGCGCATGGAAAGTGCTTTGGAGTACCCGCTTTATTTATGGCAGTTACGAGGGTTTACCTACAGAAGGAATGTGAGGATTGACAGCCATGTTTGTCAGTTCTTCGATTTTCCGTACTGTTTCCTCGGGCTGTTTTTCTTTTTTCCATCAATGATGAAACAAACCCTTCACACATTCGTGGGGACAATGTTTGCAAACGGTGTAGGTTCGCCAGTACTTGTCTAAATGGGGCGATCCCCCCCCCCCCCCCTTCTTCATTGGAACCGCAGATGAATGAACAAGGGTATCTTATTGTACGATCCCCAGACATGTAAAAAGAATTCCGGGGCTGGTAAATTTCAAATTATGAAATAATTGTCAAGAAACACATGTGCTAGTTGCAAAGCGGCGCATATTTAGATAACTGCTCGTGATGTCTCACTTTTCTGGTCGTCTTATTGCTCATAATATGTTTATTTATTTATTTTATTTACATTACCCCTCAGGGAGGCATTAAATATATTTTGAATACATTTCAGAAATATCATGTTGCACTCACGCTCTCGAGTGCTGCTAGTATGGCAGTCCGCTTTCTCAACGCACCTTATAGCTAAAAATGTCGCAACAAGAGCGCAGATTGACTTGAAACTAGAGCTCGTGGTAGTTATTATAGCTGGAGTACCATTACCAATGTACGCTTACTACCAGCACTGGTGCATTCGCCTTCAGCCCACCTGCTCATGTTGCTGTATATAGCACAAGGAGCTCAATCTAAAACACCAATCTATTCGTTGTGTCGTCTTCTGACCTTGTCCACGTTCCGCGCTGTCACCTCAAGATGCATAAGCAACACGCCCAAGCTGCTATTCTAAATAAAAACAAAAATAGGGGAGGGGGAGGGGCGGTTAGCTTACCGTCAACTCTATATAGCCTCGTGTGTTTCAATGCAAATGCCTCCACCCCCCCCCCCCCCCCCCCCCACCAGGGAAAAAAGAAAGCGGTCAGCGCGTTATGAAAAGGAAAGTACGCACACCCACATATATCAGCGCGCGTTTTTTTTTTCTACTTTTATTACAACAGAAAAATTACCGACGATTACGTTACTTCCTAATGCGAAATTTGAGCGTATCTCATTGGCTGTTCCAGCTTTTCGATAGATTGAGGCAAAGATTTCGAGCAAGACATGTATGTACAGTTACAGACAACTTTTTATTTTATTTTTCACACGTATTTCTTCAAGAAACACTCCACTAACAGTTCTTGACTGTCATGAAGGAAGCTTTGTGGGTCAGGAGTTCGCGTAAGGCAGCGTATGGACCTGTAGGAGCGTTGCGCAGCGAAGAGATAGCAGCGACTGACTGATGCCGCTGACGCCGCTAGCGAGTCAAGTCAACATGGCGCTTCGTTTCGGCTTAGGATGTATGCACCGCGATCCACTTACACCGGAAAACACCGTCGCCGCCACAAAGGAAAAAAGTAGGGGGAGGGCGGGGGGGGACACGCAGCGGCGAATGGTGGTAGGAGCGTGCGCTGCCCTGGCTGCGGAGCTGGTTACGAGGGACAACGCAGACGGCGACGCGAAACGCAGGAACGGGCGCCAAAGAGCTGGGCTCTAAAACAAAAACAAAAAAAAGAAAGCTGTTCAGCACGCCAAATGGCCACATCAGGGAAGCGCGAGGAAGTACATGTCCGGACAAATTCTAGGGGCGATAAGTAACCGAAGGGCGTCTTGCATATTCTTTTGTTGCACATACAACGACAGAAACGAATCCTTTGACTCCAAAGAATGCATCAATGGCAGCCAGTTATGCATTTTACCGTGGTTAGCGCGAGTGATTGCCGTTCTATGCTTGTTATGAAAGCAGGTGAGGCTGGTAGTGAATAAATAAATTAGTAAATAAATATATAGAAAGTACACTGGATTCGCAATGCAGAAAAGACGTACCTCTAACCAATGAAAAGTACAGGAGATTCAAAGCGGAAGGGTCGAGAAGGAGCGGTCTAACGCGCTTTCGAAACTAACCCGCTTCTACTGGCGACGTTGCCTCATAACTGCCTGCTACCCTCCCCTCTCCAATTCATTTCCCCCAAAATTTGGCCTGAATGCATTGCGGCAACTGCGTGGTGCTTACCCTTTTGGTAAGTATTTCACACCTATTTCGCAATGCCGACTCTCCTCTATAAGGTAAAATGAAATTGGCCATCGCCCTTTTCTCAGCTCATTAGGTTACCAACGTCAGTTTCTATGGTTAGAAAAGCCCGAACTAAAAAAAAAAGAAAAAAGAAAATGATTACTGTTGATTGAAACCGACTTTATTGCAATTTTATTATGTGCAATAACGTTTGATAAAAGTAGTTCTGCACCAGAGAGCTCGCAAGAATATCCTACTATAAATGCTATAACTTCAAAAGTGATAACAGCTCAAAAGATGGGTATCAAAGGAAAGACAATACAGGTGTCGATTTCAGCCAGAGTTCATGACGAAACCACCAAAGATGTATACTTCGTCTCACAAAATGTTTTTAGTACTGCGAAAGGCCGGGGCGCCATGGACCAAGAGCACTTGGACACTTGCGCGCGAGCGAGGCAAACGCGTTTCCCTTTTTTTTTTGTACTTTGTAACTAATGTACAAAGCTCCCCCTGTAATTTCTTGTTATAGCTCCCCTCTGCACCTCCCCTCGCTTTCCTCTCCCGATCATTTTGCTTTCCCGCCGGCTGCAGCTTGGGCGCTCCAGATTTTAGATAGCAGTTGAAGCGGCCGGCAGCACTCTTTTCCTTCCTTTTGTTTGAATAACCACTATCCACACCACCTATAATAGGCAATTGTGCTCCCACTGTCGCCCTTGCCGATTCGAGGGGTGCGTCGGAGCACAATTACCTATTACAGTGCGCATTGGAATGGGCCAGGGAGCCCCTGCCTTTAGCAGTGGTGCAAATCTCTTGTGAGTCAAAGTATAGTATACAAGGGCCACATAAATATCTTCCATCATATCGCACCTTTTCATTTTTGGTATACACTTGAGCTATCGTGAACATATGTCGACGATGTATCATGAACTCGCTCAAGCTTCCACTCTATCCAGAACAGTGAACAACAAAACGAGGTTTTACTTTACATTTACGTTACGCACATTCGGTCATTGCCGAATCGAGCGGCGGCGGTCCGCGTCGCCGCTCAAGTTCAGCCGTGGTAAGGCAAGCAGCACCCCGCAGTCCTGCTATCCGCAGTAGTCAAGCTAAGAACAGGTGAACGCTTCCCCCTGCGCACGGCGGGGAGAAGAATGGGGCTTTGAAAACCCACCCACCAGGCTACGCCACTGATTCAGGACTGAGAAAGTGCCTATCGGCCTTGCCCCCAGTTGGCCGCGGGACCCAACCGTTGCTTTGTAGAGAAGCTTTCTTTTGTTGGAAGGTTGGTTTTCAAAGCCCCAGGAAGCGTTCACCTGTTCTTAGCTTGACTACAGCGGATAGCAGGACTGCGGGGTGCTGCTTGCCTTACCACGGCTGAACTTGAGCGGCGACGCGGACCGCCGCCACTCAATTCGGCCATGACCGAATGTGCGTAACGTAAATGAAAAGTACCACCTCGTTTTGTTGTTGTTCACTGTTCTGGATAGAGTGGAAGATTGAGCGAGTTGATGATACATCGTCGACATATGTTCAGGATGGCTCAGTGGATACCAAAAATGGAAAGGTGCGATATGATGGAAGATATTTATGTGGCCCTTGTATACTATACTTTGACTCACAAGAGATTTGCACCACTGCTAAAGGCAGGGGCCCCCTGGCCCATTCAAATGCGCACTGGAATAGGTAATTGTGCTCCGACGCACCCCTCGAATCGGCAAGGGCGACAGTGGGAGAACAATTGCCTATTATAGGTGGTGTGGATAGTGGTTATTCAAACAAAAGGAAGGAAAAAGAGTGCTGCCGGCCGCTTCAACTGCTATCTAAAATCTGAAGCGCCCAAGCTGCAGCCCGCGGGAAAGCAAAATGATGGGGAGAGGAAAGCGAGGGGAGGTGCAGAGGGGAGCTATAACAAGAAATTACAGGGGGAGCTTTGTACATTAGTTACAAAGTACAAAAAAAAAGAGGGAAACGCGTTTGCCACGCTCGCGCGCAAGTGTCCAAGTGCTCTTGGTCTATGGCGCCCCGGCCTTTCGCAGTACTAAAAACATTTTGTGAGACGAAGTATACATCTTTGGTGGTTTCGTCATGAACTCTGGCTGAAATCGACACCTGTATTGTCTTTCCTTTGATACCCATCTTTTGAGCTGTTATCACTTTTGAAGTTATAGCATTTATAGTAGGATATTCTTGCGAGCTCTCTGGTGCAGAACTACTTTTATCAAACGTTATTGCACATAATAAAATTGCAATAAAGTCGGTTTCAATCAACAGTAATCATTTTCTTTTTTCTTTTTTTTTAGTTCGGGCTTTTCTAACCATAGAAACTGACGTTGGTAACCTAATGAGCTAAGAAAAAGGGCGATGGTCAATTTCATTTTACCTTAGAGAGGAGAGTCGGCATTGCCAAATAGGTGTGAAATACCTACCAAAAGGGTAAGCACCACGCAGCTGCCGCAATGCATTCAGGTTAAATTTTGGGAGAAATGAATTGGAGAGGGGACGGTAGCAGGCAGTTATGAGGCAACGTCGCCAGTAGAAGCGGGTTAGTTTCGCAAGCGCGTTAGACCGCTCCTTCTCGACCCTTCCCCTTTGAATCTCCTCTGTACTCTTCATTGGTTAGATGTACGTCTTTTCTGCATTGCGAATCCAGTGTACTTTCTATATATTTATTTACTAATTTATTAATTCACTACCAGCCTCACCTGCTTTCATAACAAGCATAGAACGGCAATCACTCGCGCTAACCACGGTAAAAGCATAACTGGCTGCCATTGATGCATTCTTTGGGGTCAAAGGATTCGTTTCTGTCGTTGTATGTGCAACAAAAAAATATGCAAGACGCCCTTCGGTTACTTACTGCCCTTAGAATTTGTCCGGACATGTACTTCCTCGCGCTGCCCTGATGTGGCCATTTGGCGTGCCGAACAGCTCTCTTTTTTTTTATTTAGAGCCCAGCTCTTTGGCGCCCGTTCCTGCGTTTCGCGTCGCCGTCTGCGTTGTCCCTCGTAACCAGCTCCGCAGCCAGGGCAGCGCACGCTCCTGCCACCATTCGCCGCTGCGTGTCCCCCCCCCCCCCCCCTCCCCCTACCTTTTTCCTTTGTGGCGGCGACGGTGTTTTCTGGTGTAAGTGGATCACGGTGTATACATCCTAAGCCGAAACGCAGAGCCACGTTGACCTGACTCGCTAGCGGCGTCAGCGGCATCAGTCAGTCGCTGCTATCTCTTCGCCGCGCAACGCTCCTACAGGTCCACACGCTGCCTTACGCGAACTCCTGATCCACAAAGCTTCCTTCATGACAGTCAAGAACTGTTAGTGGAGTGTTTTTTGAAGAAATAAGTGTGGAAAATAAAATAAAAAAGTTGTCTGTAACTGTACATACATGTCTTGCTCGAAATCTTTGCCTCAATCTATCGAAAAGCTGGAACAGCCAATGAGATACGCTCAAATTTCGCATTAGGAAGTAACGTAATCGTCGGTAATTTTGCTGTTGTAATAAAAGTAGAAAAAAAAAACGCGCGCGCTGATATATGTGGGTGTGCATACTCTCCTTTTCAGAACGCGCTGACCGCTTTCTTTTTTCTCATGGTGGGGGTGGGGGGGAAGGGGGGGGGAGGCGTTTCCATTGAAACACACGAGGCTATATAGTGTTGACGGTAAGCTAACCGCCCCTCCCCCTCCCCTATTTTTGTTTTTATTTAGAATAGCAGCTTGGGCGTGTTGCTTATGCATCTTGAGGTGACAGCGCGGAACGTGGACAAGGTCAGAAGACGACACAACGAATAGATTGGTGTTTTAGATTGAGCTCCTTGTGCTATATACAGCGACATGAGCAGGTGGGCTGAAGGCGAATGCACCAGCGCTGGTAGTAAGCGTACATTGGTAATGGTATTCCAGCTATAATAACTACCGCGAGCTCTAGTTTCAAGTCAGTCTGCGCTCTTGTTGCGACATTTTTAGCTATAAGGTGCGTTGAGAAAGCGGACTGCCATACTAGCAGCACTCGAGAGCGTGAGTGCAACATGATATTTCTGAAATTTATTCAAAATATATGCAATGCCTCCCTGCGGGGTAATGTAAATAAAATAAGTAAATAAACATATTCTGAGCAATAAGACGACCAGGAAAGTGAGACATCACAAGCAGTTATCTAAATATGCGCCGCTGTGCAACTAGCACATGTGTTTCTTGACAATTATTTCATAATTTGAAATTTACCAGCCCCGGAATTCTTTTTACATGTCTGGGGATCGTACAATAAGATACCCTTGTTCATTCATCTGCGGTTCCAATGAAGAAGGGGGGGGGGGGGATCGCCCCATTTAGACAAGTACTGGCGAACCTACACCGTTTGCAAACATTGTCCCCACGAATGTGTGAAGGGTTTGTTTCATCATTGATGGAAAAAAGAAAAACAGCCCGAGGAAACAGTACGGAAAATCGAAGAACTGACAAACATGGCTGTCAATCCTCACATTCCTTCTGTAGGTAAACCCTCGTAACTGCCATAAATAAAGCGGGTACTCCAAAGCACTTTCCATGCGCCGCGACGTCAACGCCGCCGTCACGGCAGGCACCTGCATGTTCGGGGTGCTGGCTCGCTCACCCTCTCGCGCGGACTGAGAAAATTTGAAAACCGTGAAGAAAACTATTCTGTGAAGAAAAGAAGCAGGGGGAGCTAAGTGGACTTCAGGACGAGAAGAACGGAGTATACGGGACAGCCGCGCGGTCCCAACCCCTCGCTAGTTTTCGACGCGTGTAGCACGCGCCAGATATCTGGCAGGGACAGATCACAGCATCAGAGCTCGCGATGCACGCAGGCGCTGCGCGCATACGCAGACCGGCTTTGGCTGGCGCGTGCGACGACGTTAGCGCGGCACTGCATGACGCATGTGTGTTTGGAGTCGGGGCTTATGTATTCCAGCAGTTTCCTTCCCCCCACGCCACCTCTACCCCCAACATGACGCAATTTTGGATGTACTTTGGGGAAGTGGTATGCCTTTATACTTTCTTCAATCGCCACACTGAGAGAAAAAACTTGACGAATGCTAAGCAGCACAGGCATCGGAATGTGTTCATTTTCATGTTAGACAAAACATTTTCCCAGTGCATGCCCAGATTATTGTGGTCAATGTTGGTCAATCTAGTCTGAATTTACTAGCTTTTGTAGGCTTACAAAAAGCGGCTGTGAGCTTTAGGCACATTGTTTCTCTGCAATGCTGTTTCTTGGGCTAGTTGGTGGAGTTTGCTCATTTTGACAAAGCGCAAAAAAGAGGCAGGGATGGTCGAGAGACAAAGCGCTTTGCCTGTCCCTCGTGCCTGTATATTTTTAGCCCTTGCCCAAAATGACCAGTCCCTGTCCTTCTCTCTTCCTCTATCATGAGATCAATCATGGTGGCAATTCGTTGACCTCACCCCAATGTTTTGTTGTTTCACTATGCCATGCAGCGTTTCAGCAGGATTAGAGTTGAACAATGGCAGAGCAGGTTCCGGGCCACTTGTTGCACCCAACCCTTATCCTCCTACTTTTTTTGTCCACACAAGAACTCCTTAGAATGACTTTCCAATCAGTCGGCTGAAGTATGCTCGTGAACGCTCAAGATGCAAGTTGATAGACTCTTGAAGCAATTTCTCTAAACCAAGAAAATGGCAGATGCTGCGAATATTTATGCAGTTTCTTCTGCGGCGATGCTGTTTCAAGTCATTTTGTTTTTTGAACATTATGTTTCCATTCTCTCCCATTTATTTCCGATTTTATCACTGCAAAGGGGTGGAAATTTGCCTTCCTATCACAAAAAAAAAAAGTAGTCTGCAAGGCGTGGTCGCCATTTGTTATCTGTGCACAGCAAAAATGGATGATGTTCGCTACACGTGGGAACGAAGCTATAGCGATAACTCGACGCGGTCAACTGTGGGTGTCACCGCAAGGTCTCGACATATAGTAGTCTATATCGAATTGACGCGGTATTGTTATCAAAAATCATTTCGAAACGGATTGAACAGGTTCAGCCCAGCTCGTGAATGTGCCTTCGTGCAAGACTCAGGCTCCTATCTCCTGAGGGAAGCAACAACTGCTGCCTTGGTAGATCTTGCCGCGTGTCTTCTGCGTGTTTGCTTGGAATTGCTTTCTCACTGCTAGCTGTGCTACTACGCTTATATTTCTGAATCTTTTTGAGTAAGACCACGTGGCTCCTTGATGCTAAGCAGTAAGGATTACAACTAGCGTTAGTCTTTGGTTTTATTTTCTTTTACTGCTTTGCATGTTTGTTATCGGAAATGCTTTCAGTAAAAAAAGAAAAATGCCGCTGGTGACCTCGACGTCAAAACTGCGCGCCGAATCAGACTGTCATGTGATTTCCGCTCCACACATCGTGGCATATTTCATTTCGGTGGTGTCAATCGACATTCAGCCATTCGGAAGCAAAAATTCTGAGCCTCCTCTACTTACTTTACTAAAACCAACTGACGTGTTCGAAGGTGTGAAGAAAACGACGTCCTATGTCAAAACCAAACGCGACGTTTATTTAATTTTTTTTTCTGTACAAAACCGGAATGAGGTGCAAGACCACCCAAAAAGCTTGGAATTTCACCGCGGTGACTAATCGGGGATGACCATGTGCGCTCGTAAAGGGAGGCTGTCATTGTGCTAATAAATACGTTCGATTTTTTTCATTGCGGCAGTCTAAAAACAGTGGCGATGTGTGTGTGCCGCGATGGATATCAGTACTCTGTTCTGCACGACCGCCCGATACAGACACGCGCTTCATCAACCCACCACATGCACTAAATGTCCACGAAAGCGTTTATGGTGCATTGCATAATAATAATAATAATAATAATAATAATAATAATAATAATAATAATAATAATAATAATAATAATAATAATAATAATAATAATAATAATAAAACAGACCCCTGGCCTTGAAACATGAATCCACGGCTTCGAGGCTTACTATTTTGAGCATAGCGTAGACGCACAGAGAAGTAGAGAGTGCCGGCTGCGGACGCGCATTAGCCCTACTTGGCCCCACTAATGCCACTGCGTGTGCGCCGAAGGAATCCGGTAATTCGGTTTACATGTAGGCAAGCATTTTTCTCTTGTCACAGTGAAATGCGCCCAGCTACCCTCTCGGCGTCACTTTGTTTATGTTACGCTGTCTGCAGTCGAAACTTCTCTCTTTCCACGCAGCGTAGTGCGGTCAACTGTCCCACCTTTGCGAAGATGTCCATACTCGCTTCGTAAGTGACCAAATTTCAATTAGACAGACGTACAACGGCTGTTACGTTTCATTGTCGTTTCATTACGGTGATTATCGGTGATGACGTCTGGTTTTTGATTATCTATGAGCACATATTTGTAATGTTTATAAGGATGAAAAGCACTGAACCAAAACAGTGTACATTCTCATTTCAGCTAACGCTCGACATTCGGTTCAGCAGCGTCTAATTCCTTCGTTTCTTTTTTTTTTTTTTTTCATCTGTACTCCGTATGCGACGTCGTCCTTTTGCAGTTGTATTTCTTGTAGCGGCTGCGAAGCTACATTCAAAACGGTGCTTTCCGAGAGGACAGCTGCACCTAAGCACACGTGTGCCACTGAAAGCTCTAGGGAACAGAGCACGCACCAACTAGGGTCCCTAGAAATATTGCTAGTCTGTCGTCCGCCGGCCGCGGCGGGGGCTGCCGCTGAATGATCGCCGCGGTGGCGCTGCGGTGAACCGGAGTGCGCCACTGCTGACGGAGCAGAAGACGCGCGCGCCCGTGCGCTTCGAAATGCATTCGCTGCATGCTCATTGTCAGGTGCCTTGTATATGCGATGCCGCTCTTTAGTCTTTGATTTCAGGTTAGTCGTAATATTGAATTCGCAGCCGAGTTGTTGGCATAACCGCGGATGCGACTTTTTTTTATGCCCCTGAGCCGATGTAGTAACGAAGCTGCTTTTTATACCCTATTATCCTGCTGAAGCTACCGACGTGCCATTGTAATGAAGACTTCTGAGGATTTTGTGCAAACAATTGCGCTTGCATGGAGAACTATACTAGACGCACATTCTAGGCTCCAAGGACCATGTGTGCGAGCAACAGAGCGCTGTCGCCGGCGTTTTCATTCACGCTATAGTTTCATCTTAACTTCTTCGGACGTTTAGCTAAGTTATAACACGTATGTAGAACTAGAAACTTTCGGATGCATGCACAATTAAAGCACGCAAGATGGGAACCCGAGCCCTTCAAATCGCACGTACCGCGCTTCAGGCAAACTGCTGATAGGCATTCTTTGGTACTTAGGAAGCCTAGTAGCCACTCATTAGAATATGCCATCACTTTTGTTGACTTCCGTTTTGCAACCTCTAAAACATATTTTAACAGCCAGCTGTTAGTTGAGAGGAAGGGCACTAACACTTCTTTCAAACTCTGTCCTTGAAGGTGTTCATTTTCATTTTTCATTTCACCGAGAGCTTTTACCAGCTTCGCCACCTTGTCCTTCGTACGACAAACTGCTCGAGACATAGAAGTCTGTTTCTTAATTTTTTCTTCTTCTTGACAGGGTGTTCTGAGTTAACTTTCGCAAGTATTTGCAGGCTATATGCATGTTGCATCAGAAATAATGGTACAGTTCGTCGCAAATTAAGTAACGCCCATTGAAGGTGGGAAAGGTCTTGGTAATAGGCTTCAATCCGCTGCCAGGACACAAGGTGAGTTTCGCAATGTCCTGAATAAGATTAATTACCTCTTCTGTCGACTTTACAGCTATCTCCTTGACTTTGTTTCCTCGAATGCACACAGCAGCATTCATGGCAGCTTCACCACTGCGATGGAACAGAACTCGCCGTTGGCAATTGCCTCCGGAGATTCGTCCTCGCTTGAGTGGCACTATACGAATGTTCATTGTTCAACATCAGAAAGATCGACATTTGTCCCCAGTGGCGGTGGTATGCAGCGTTCTGCATTCCCGGAGCAGGCTCACGTCACACGATCCACCACCGCTGTATTCTTCAACTGGCTCCACTGATGCTTCAGGATCAGTGCACTTTTTTCTTTCTCTGCAGGTCTCCCTGCTGACTGTTTTTGCTCGTACAAGTTGCGCTACTTTCTCTTGAGAGGCAGGGGTTTCAACAAGTATTTTGGAGTGTCAGGAAACAGCGTTGAGATGGCATCCTTCGTGAGTTGCGTAACATCCCGTGGAATCTCATTACCTTTACCTGTCTTAAAACTTCGCTCAATAAAGCAGGGTTTAAACGTGTCGCTCACAAACGTCGACACTAGCTTATTCGTGTTACAACAAGGGCAACCCCGATCCGGATCATCCGATATTTAAATATACCGATATTTATATCAACGTCCAGGATTTCCTGTCTGCAACTCACAAAATAATGAGGAAGATATTCACCACTTGTGGGTTTGCCCGCCACTGAAGCCGACAATATCGGCACCTGACGGCAGTGGGCCTTTCACCGAGCAACCCATCTTCGTACATTGCTTGCACGCAAGGGCCGTATCATCGTTCTCTCTTGAATTTTATTAGAACACAGCCAGCCTATTTTCTTTCATTTATTACGCCTTTTAATTTTCGTTTTGCATATTCCTTTATGCCCTAGCTGAGACAATAAACAATGTTATTGCCTTTGCCGCCACGCTTGATGTTGCGCTCCCACTCTTGCCTCTTCCCTGCGTCTTTCGGTGTCCTGAAGAGAGAACATTTCACCTTGCACGAGCGCTACCCGGTCTTGCACCCGCCAAGAAACACGTGCTATCACGCTTACCTCGTTTTCTAAACATGACGCGATCACATATCGATAAAAAAGGCACACTTGCACACATGCTAGCTAATTTGCGCGCATTCCGGCTCGCGAGCGAAAAAAGTGCACGTGGTGCACGAGCCTTGTCACGGCACCAACGGATCAGCGCGGCGCAGATTCGCAGTCCTCCATGTTCGCAGTACGGCATAGTACGGCACAACCGCCACAGCACCACGTACACAACGCGACCACGCTCCGAATTTGTACAGCGCCCCCTGCGCTTTCATCCGGGAAGCGGCCAACCGGTTCCATAGGGAACCCCGCTCGGACGGCAGACTAGCAAATACTTCTAGGGACTCTACACCAACGAAGATGTGAAGGAGACAACCACTCGATGCCGCCGGCCGAAACTATTTCTTTTGGTCTACTGTCCTATTCCTTTTTCGACCAATATTTGAGAGTCGCATGACGCACATAGCATCTAAACGGTGGATCATACGCGTGGTACGCCAGCTGGCGTATCGTGATGTCACGTGCGAGCATTTTGCCAGCACACCATGCAGCATAACGTGGCGATATCCGTAGCACTCGCTGTCAAACACATAATGTCTAGGTTTTGCGAGAAATACCACTGGTCCAACTGCGCGCACGGATGAAGAACCTCGTCCAAGCAACCTGCAATCTGTCAAGGCATGTCTTAATTTTGATAAATTTGCACTTTTGTCGCCAGCCGAAAAGCAAGCCCGAGACATGTAAATTTACCGGAAGATTGTGCGCATTCTGTTTGGTTTTTGCTAGCCGTGTCACTTGCTATCAGAGCCTGAAGCGCCTAGCGAAATACGAATGCGTGAGGGAAAAAGTACAGGGCCAGAAGTATATTCAGAAAAGCACAAAATAGCGCAAAGCCCCTCAGCGATTGGGCGTGAAGGTTAGCGGCTTAGCACTGCAGGCGAGCGTCCACTGTTCGCACACAATGCAGGGGTGCAAAAGGGTGATGCGGTGACCATGTGCAGGTTCTTCGTGCGAGCGAATAGCCCCCGCATAAACCACAGTGTATGCGCGCAAAACATGTGCACGCACGCAGTGTGCGTGTCATGTCTTGTCACCTAAAAAAAACTTTCACTCCGCGGTCCTTCCGTAATGAACTGTTTGTGTTTCCACTTTGAGTAGATGCCTCTCCTTGTGCTAAGAACCAGTGGTGTCTCGCACCACGTTCTCGATGGAGTGGTGCCTCCAGGTATTCATTCATTCCTTTCACTCCACTGACACTCTGTGCTTTCCTCTAGATCATGAATTGTAGCCTCTGCATCAGGTGAGAGAGTTGTCGAAATTCTTCCTCTATGGAATGTTTGAAACCGGATCTGCTGCAGAAAGTTGTTTCGACAGGCAATGAATTTTTGAAAAGTGTGACACTCACCTCACAAACAGCAATGCAAATACCAACAAGCACAACACTTCACAGCACAAAAGTAGTATAGGTGGGTTGCAGAAACCTAGAAGTCAGCAGAGCAAAACCCCTTCACCATGGCAGCCAAACCTGTTTTGAGGGCAGAAGTTGGGTGCAGCGCAGAATACTTCTATGTCCAGCCTGATGTCATGCCCAAACGTGTTGAGCAGAATTCCTTCACTATTGAGAGCCTGGAGGAGGTAGGGGCAGGGGAGGTGTTATGAATGGCACTCACAAACGGAGGGGTTCTTAATCCCATAATTGCGACAAGAAGAGGGGTGCAGGAAATGGAAGTGGCCATTATTGCCACAATAGAGGTCTCCTGCACTGCACCCGATTTCTGCCCCCAAAACAGGTTTGGCCGCCATGGTGAAGGGGTTTTTGCACTGCAGAGAAGCTGACTTCTAGGTTTCTTGACTAGCTTCAATACTTTGAAGGAGTGTAGTCACGCGCGCCTCTCCTGGCAATTGAATGAACTCACACTTTTGCTACTTTTACCTAGATGGCGCTAGCCGTAAAAAAAACCTTTAATGACCGAATACAGGTGCAAATACTAATTATCACCATGGTTTGTGCTTCTTATTTTAACTTTATTTTACAGTAATACAATATTAAAAAAAGCCAACTCAAGCAAGGCTCACGTTGTTGAGTATGACGGCCTTCTCGATTGAATGTCGTGTAGGAAAAATTGATTATATTTGAAGGCTCAGTATAATCGGGCTAATTGTATAAAGCGCAATTTGCGATAATTTTCACAAATAACTACTATTCTAGTTTCGCCATGCATGATTCCTAGGCTGTAGAATGAGCGGTTTTTCTGGTCAAGCTATGCGATGTGAGGCAGTATTACGAAAATCTTCAAATTGGAAAGGTAATTAAAAACGAACTAGCGAATAAATTTCGATGAAACTTCGTACACTCAACTATTATAATGTGCGCCCGAAGTGGTAAACATTTTACTGCTGTGCACGTTGATAAAGCGCAGATATTCGTTTCCAAAATAGCCAAACTTTACCATGTTTAAAAGGCTGCCGATCAAATACTGATTAAATAAAAACTAATTACGCGTCATTTTCCCTAATATAAATACCCATTCTATGTGTCGGCCAAAGGAAACTGTTCTAAGTGCAGCAGTTTCTTCAGCAGATTAATCCGAAGTAGGGTATATCAACGACGCTAGCGAATTTGTCATCTGCAATACCACCTCTTATGCAGTTGATAACTTTGGCACACTAAAGCAGCGCACATCATTTGACAGAGCATATATTAAGCTTTCGAATGATGCCTACATTGTGATGTTCGAAAAAGAACAACGCGCAGAATGCTCACGCAAACATTGCCTAAAATGGCACATTCGCGCTGCCGGAGTGGGACCCCCACCTTAAGAGCACAATTTTAAGGGTTCCTCTGCCTTTTGCAGTGCTGCAGATATCTTGTCAGACGAATTATAGATGAGGGGGGGGAGGGAAGGGGCCAGAGAAAAATAAGGTATCCATTGCGCGTTGGAGGCGAGTGCATTGCTTCCACCCAGTTCTTTCTAAAGGCGGAGTTATATTCCGACGTTTTCGGCGCGCAGGCAAGCGCCGGTCGAAGACGGATGGGTCAAGTTGGCGACGCCGCAACCAAGGTAGATATACCATGGTAGCGAAGGCTCCATAGACGCCCATTGGTCCGAAAAACGGCGGCTCATGGGCACCGCCATATTGGGGGGCAACTACGTATGAGTGACGTTGAATGACGTCACGCATACATATGTTTTTAGCGTGAATTTTAAAGTGGTCTTTTATATAGAACCCGCATTTTTAAGCCGGTATCTCATGAAGGTTGCCTTTCAGTGCGCACCAACCTTTTCCAGTCAAATGTGCTCGAGTTCCTGCTAGTTATGGCCTTGTTAATGTGCAATTCGGAACCCAATGAAAGCGACTGGCAAAGAAGGCAGCATACAAAGGCAGCAACACTTTCAGACGCTGGCTTACCTTGGATGGCTAAGTATGCAATCATGCATGATTCGTAGTGGAAATCTAGGTGGAAATACTGGTGCTAGTACTTTTGAGTACAAGGTGATGCACAAAGCACAGGCTCAAGTGCACAGTTTGCAATACAGTGTACGGGAAGTATGGTTTTCATATTCATGGTTTATTACAGCAACCAAATAAATACAGTGATAA